>NC_141694.1:1103139780-1105541185 GCF_964263255.1 Lissotriton vulgaris | reverse complement strand
ATACACAATTATACAATCATCCCAACAGTTAGCAATGTGAGGCTTACATGGTCTACCACAGTGTATTAAAAAAAAATGGGTGTATTCAGCCCACACCTGTAGGGACTATCCCTGACAATGCTTGTTGCGAAACGGGATTCTCAATCTCAAGTAAGTAGGACTTCAAGGGATCCCAAATATCTTTAGGTCTGGATGCCCGAGGCAGTGTGGTTTCATACAAGTCACTATTTGAGTTGCAGTAAATGAGAATATTTAACCAGGCCTTGGTGGTAGGGATGACCTTACTCCCCCAGTGAAGTGCTATTTCTCTTTTGGCTAGTAGTAACGTGATGGAGGTGTACACGCAAACTGAAAAGTTCATTCTGTATTGGGGTGAAACGATTGAGCTTGTGTTGCCGATTCATGGGCTGTTATTCATGCCATATCTTGAATTCCTGTTAGTAGGGTAATATGACCACCTTCCAGGGTTGTCAGATCAGGTGATTGACATGGAACAGGGGAGGTGTACTGTTTTAACTTGCACTGTAGTGACAACTGTGTCAAATACACTTGTGCTCTCTGTCCAGTTTAATTCTTGAAGGAGCATTGGTCAATGAAAGATGAGTGGTTTATCACATAGTGTTTATTGTGGAGATTCGCTTTCATGGTTAAAACCATTGGCTAGTATAGGACCATGCTACTTGAGTAACATAGGGATATGATGTTGTTTCTGTGTAGTACAAACTTTGCTTTTGCTCCAGCTGCTTACTTAACATTCATGCATGGACGAAAGAGAGACATGCCTTGTTGTGGTCATGCCTTTGGCCAGTGATACCTTCAGTTATTCCTTAACATAGAGGCATATATCGTTGAGGCATTGGTTATTAGGGATTTCTTGGCTGGTGGCAGGAAAATCCATTAGTTCTATGTAGAATTAAATCTCTTTTGGGAGAGAATTTATCAATCATATATATTGCAGAGGACAAGCCAAACCAGGGTCATTTAAGAGTTATTTTGGACAAACATATCGGCAAGGCGATACATTGTCATAACGAATCATGGATCTTGTATGATGTCCCTATGTGAGAGGCTCAGATGCTAGTATGTGCATTGTGGTCAATTGTATCAAAGGTGACTGACATGTCTAGGAGCACTAGTAGTCAGGTGTCACTTTTGTCAAGAATGCTGAGGACATCTTGTACAACGAGGGCTGGGTTATTACCCTTGTAGAAGTGTGTTTTCTTATTAGTTATCAAAATAAGGGGAGAGAATGTGGCCTAACGGCTAGGTCGATCGACCTCAGAGCTGGGGATCCGGGTTTGAGTCTCGTCAGGGGCGCTCAGCATTCTGTGATTCTTGGAAAATCACTTAATCTCCCTGTGCCTAACAAAAAAAATAATGTGACCATCTGTAATGTAACTGGTGCTCATGTCCTCCGGGTCTAGTACGCGCTATATAAAACGCCACGAAAAACAAATAGCGGGGGGAAAGGTTTCCCCATAATTGTCTTCCGAATGTGACCGAGGGTGTGTAGCAAGGAATGTAAGCCTGATGTGTGTGGGTCTTTTATTTTTACTGTGTTGAATTAACTTTTTTAGGAAGGTGGGGTCCACCTCGCAGAAACAACAAGCATTGAAAATGCAGTAGGTCTCGCCTTTGATCAAGTTAAAGCTATTTGCTTTGCTAATGGCATTGTATAGAAACGCAAATGATGAGACCTATTGCATTTTCAATGCTTGTTTCTTATCTTTTGTCAAAAGTGCTGCACACTGGTGCGACTGCCATCATATACAAAGAGGCAACTAATGAGCAAGTTCTGAATTCATAGGTAGGTCATGTTCCCAGAAGAGATGGCTCTTCAGCACCAGCAGGTAGACAGGTGACCAGTATCTGGACCTTAAGCCTAGTAGACAGCTGGCGCAAAGGGGGTTAGCTTAGATATGCAGCACAACTGTATAGAATGCAACATGCTCTCTTGGGGGGGGGGGGGGGGTGAGTCAAATAGTTTAGCCAAAGAGAGGGAAGGGGTAGGTAAAGGGAACTATATATCATTTTTTTAAAATGCTTTTCCTACTGTTGCAAGTGAAATTTTATTTAACAATATTCCGCAAATTAAGCGCTTTGCAGCCTCTTCACTGTGATACAGTTGTATTAAAAGTTTACAATACTATGTATCAGCCCTTGACACGTTACCTGTGTTAGACAGAGGTGTCAACAAACACAAACTACAGTGAGAACATCACACCAGCTCTATTTTTCACATAAACAGTAAGAGGAAAACGCAATAAGTGCTCAGATATTCATGTGGAGCCCATGAGTCACAGGCCTGATTCTTAACAAGGCCAGTGCAGTCTTTCATCCTTCAGAGGTTGATGATATAAGTGCACGAGTTGTGTAGTAAAAGCCTTTGCTGCATACTGTATGTGCCAGGTAAAGGGCAGGACACACTCAGGTGTTCGGGTAACCGTGGACTCCTTACCCCAAGCGAGAACTACACCACTTTGCAATAAGTCATGGTTTTTAGCCACCCATCCAATGTCATTCATCTGAGATATATTAACACCTTGACCTCAATGAGGACAGAAGACACCTTATCTGATAATGTACCTGCTGCAGTACCGGCATGCATCTAGCTGCCAAGGTTTCAGATTTGCCATGTGTGATAGTTTCATAATTTCTGTGTAATTATGAGTTACACTTCAACAACTATGAGTGATGTTTTCTCATGAGAAAAACCAAGCAATGAAGACGCGAGAAACAGAAGGTTATTGACAGGCCGTGTAAGAGGAATGTTCAAACGGCAGGAAGTGCTCCCCCCGGGGGTACAGCCGGAGACCTTGGGAGGGTGTTTTAATGAGAAGAATGGTTTTTCAGTAGGTGTTTCTGCTCGAGGAAGGGAGAGCAAAAAGTGCATTTAACACAGAGAATGTTCATACACCGAGTATGGTCCCAATCGACCTCTTCCAAGGCACAGTTTACGAAAAAAGGTCCTGTGACCATGCTTTTTTATTAACCAAACACGACCTGCAATTAAGTTACTTGCATCCTTCTTTCAAAGTCCCCTTCCAGAAAAAAAGTTAATCCTTTAATCATCCAATTTTCACCATCCCTCCGGAGGCAGACATTTTGTTTACATGCAGAGCCTCAAATGAAAAGCTAAAAACAGCCACGAGGTACCCCTGCCTAGACTCTACTACTACTCACACGGCCCTATCACCCATGGGCATCTGCACATCTTGTCCCAAGTGCTGCATGTGCCATGGCTGGGCAGAGGGAGGGGGCGCCACTGTGCCCGGACCTCGTCACCCCCCTATCTCTCTGCGCTCGAGGTCCGCCACAACTAACTGCAGCCAAAAGGGAGAAAGTGTGGGGACCAGGGGGAGGAGGCGAGGGGAGACAGGAGGAGGTGGCGAGGGTGGGAGTGAAGCAGAGGAGAGGGAGCAAGAGGAAGGAAAGGGTGGAAAAAGGCAGGGAAAGAGCGTGACAACCTAGGGAAGGGGGCAGGTGGGTGAGAGAGAAAAGCTCAAACAGGAGAAAGAAAGGCGACAGAGGCAGGAAGGATGGGTGTAAGACAGGTGGGCAGAACAGGGGACAGATTTAAATGGGATGACGAAAAGGCAGTCCCAAAAGTGAAAGAGCAAGGATCTCTTGTCTTTATGGGGCCATGTGTTTAAACACATGGCCCCATAAAGATAAGAAACCTTTTATTCCAGACGGAAAGCAGGAGAGCCCGTCCAAGTGGGCCGTCCAAAAAAGCCAAAGCAAAACTCTTTTGCAATGGCTGGCCACCGTTTAGCATATGGAAAAGAGGGGCGCAGCTTAAAGCCCTTTACTGAAACTCCTCAAAAACATTAAATGTCGCTGAGAGAGCTGCGCATGTGCGCAGCAACGCTAGCCGAGACCTAAAAACAATAATTACATAAGATTACTCTTTTCAACATGTGCTTGCTGGCAGAGAAAATACAGCCTTGTTCCTGTGTGCATACATTACAATAAAAATTAAAAGTACTTTTATTTACTGACTTTGAGAGGAGGGTATATTTCTAGTACATGTAATAGCAGCAACCTGATGAAATATTTTAGCTGGTACAAGCAGCAGCTAAACATTTGGCTCTTGGTGATTGTCTTCAAAATCTTCATGCTCATTGCTCCCAATCTGATAGATGATCTGGCATGGTTGGGGCATCTGCTGCTTCTGACCCCCACATATGCATCTAAGTTCTTCCTTTTACCCATCTCAATTCAGTAACTCAGGTGCATTTTTAGCATTTAAGATAGACACAAGCCCTATTGCGATACTGAGAGTGTATGGAGCCTTAATAGTGACAGTCACTGCGTTACTGGTTAGTTTACAACATTGGTTTGCTATGGTGATGGCAGGCAGTAAAGTTTGGAAATGTGCTGCAATGGGTCCTATGCGGCCAGCAAGAAAAACAAAACCCGTGCTCTGACAAAAGGACTGTCTGAAGGAGCAGTAGCCTGGCAAAAACGAACGGTTCAGCCATAGTGTACACAATGATGGGTTGGAACACAGATGCAGCTACTCACAGAGACTGCTCATGCAACACTCGCAAAGGAGCTTGAGGCACACCAGAGAAGGGAGGAAAGCCTTGGTGACATGTTTTAAGTGATCTTTCACTTGATCCGGTACAGAGGATTCTTAGTCTATTCACATTGAGAAGAAACACATGCACATTTTGAGACTGCTATTGGCCAACAAGAACCTGTAAGATGTTAACTGTAATCCCTGGCAAGGCTAACTAGCTTAACTGATGAGTTGGGAGTCGGTGGCACAAGGCCATGATTGAAGAAGTTTGATCAATTAAAAAGGATGCTAATTTAGAAGGGACTGAGTTTCAACATGCGATAGCTAAACTGGGATTCGTTGACATCTTTCAGAGGTAGAACATTCTGTTTCAACTCTTGAAAAAAAATCAAAACATTTTGTTTTTATAGACAATAATCGTACATACATCATCTCTTATAATATAAGCTATTTGGAGAGCAGTGTAGTCATACAGGGCATCAATCAGTGCTTGCCTTACATGTAGCATTTAGCTGTCAAGCTGCAAGTGACACAATCCAAATAGCAGCAGGTTGCAAAGGGAGAAATGGATAAACTTTTTCCTTTCAGGTATAAGCCATAGTGTGCAAGAGAGTATATAAAATTGCAAACATTGAATACAGTCCGGCAATGGGCCGCTGAAGGAAGTGTTTATTGCTATGCCGATTAGGGACATATCTTGTACAGTGGCAAAGTGCAAGTGAAATATGGCAGTCAAGATCTGTATTGTAAGGCCAAAGTGAATAAAGAGTCTAAGAAGTTCCTAGCGAGACAAAAGTAGCGTCAGCTGCTTCTGTTTGATGTACCATTTACGAGAATGAAACATAAAAACATTTAAAATTATAAAGAAAAAACAGGGGGAACCAGAATTAACCAGGGCTTGAGGGAGGGCGAGTCAGTTTTGGTAAAAGGGGGATCAGGAGCAATCTTTTACTCTCATGTATGTTGTTTGTTAAGAGGGGGGCCACTCTCTGCCTCTCAAATCAAGGGGTCTCGTCGGGCAATCTCTTTGAAGAATGGGAGTAGGGAGTCCTCAAAAAGTTGAACAGCTCGCAGCCTAGGGGAGGCGTAGCGGGCATGTGCAGTTTGGGAGAGATGGGATATAAGTGGTTGCCAAGTGTGCTCGAAATTGGTATCTGTGCGGGTGAGGCGAGCTGTCAGAAGTGCTATTGCCATGACATGCCATAGGTGTAAGAACCAGGCAGATATTGGGGTAGGAAGTGTTGTCTTCCAATGAAGGGCTATAGTTTGTTTCGCAGTTCCCAACATCTGCATGATAAGGTTCCAATCGGAATGTGTTGTGGCTTAAGTTGAGCTGGTTTGAAACACTGGGACACTGGATAGTGCCCCAAACCATGGCACAATAGCTGCTGCTTGTGCAGATATTATTCTTCATAGATCGTCATTTTAAACCTTTTCACTCCATATTTTCACATTTTCCATCCATTATCTTTTTAAACCGTTTTCAGTCCACATGCAAGTAAATTGCAATTTCCTAAGTTTCTCATATTCCTGATGGGCCCTCCGAACCTCTTCTGTCAAGAATACGTGCTGAAGCAGATTTCATCAAAAAGCAGTTTATTGCCAACCCAATGCACACAAGCCCAAAGTTCAAAAGGAGGGGTTATAACACAGGATTCGTAGAGCCATGGGTTGAGAGGCGATGTGGTGAATGTACATGCAAATTGATAACATCAGACCAGAATTAAATCTATTAATGCATGTGAATTAAGATAGGAACAGTACACATTTCCAATTCTAGCAACGTGCGTTATTGACATGTTTGATCACTGTTTTAAATGAGCAAATAATTGTTGATCATGTGAATTTCATATGTACAATGGCGCAGTGTATTTCAATACCTGTTTAATTGATTTTCCAGTTACCCCTGACGAAGGGCCCATGGGGGCCCGAAATGCATTGGGTTGGCAATAAACTGCTTTTTGATGAAATCTGCTTCAGCACGTATTCTTGACAGAAGAGGTTCGGAGGGCCCATCAGGAATATGAGAAACTTAGGAAATTGCAATTTACTTGCATGTGGACTGAAAACGGTTTAAAAAGATAATGGATGGAAAATGTGAAAATATGGAGTGAAAAGGTTTAAAATGACGATCTATGAAGACTAATATCTGCACAAGCAGCAGCTATTGTGCCATGGTTTGGGGCACTATCCAGTGTCCCAGTGTTTCAAAGTATTGCATCACGTGCCACTGGGGCTGGGCACGTAACCACTGAGCACGCTTTGAGTAATTTATGATGAAAATGAGTAACAGGAAGTAATTAAGGTGTGCAACCCACTCTCAAATCATATTTAAGTTGAGCTGGTCTCATGCCTAGTAGGGATACCAAGGGGGAGTTTGAGATAGGGAACTCTACAGTGTCTTTGATGTGACTTAAAACCTCTTTCCAGAACACCCTCACCAGAGGGCACATCCACCAGATATGGAGGAAGTCTCCTATTGCCGACTGGCATCTCCAGCAGAGGGGAGAAAGGCCAGGAACTATTATTTGTAGCAGTGTGGCGGTGTAATACCAGCGAGTCATTAGCTTATATGCTGATTCACAGTATTGCTCCTATAAATCGTGGGTATGTCACTCCATAGTTGTTCCGAGTTCTGCTGGGAGTGCTCCTCTTCTATATCCATAAGCCATTGTTTTTGGCATGTATGGAGACGGTGGAGTTGCAAGTGTTGTAACACTTGGTAAGTGCAAGAAATTAGACTGCATGTGCCTTCAAAGGTTCAAACCAGGGACTCAAAGCGCATAAGCGGTCTGGTGGCTTCCTGAGTGTATTTGGGTGTAAGCAACCAGTGGCAGTTGATAAAATTGAGTCCTGCTGGTCTCAGTGACATGGAAGGATTGTTTGCATTGGTCAAAAGATTTCAAATTGGTCCTGGATAACTCAGCACTCCCCTTGATTCCACTCGGGGAATGCATGTGGTTGTAAAGCCGAAGGGAACAAGGGATTCTGGGCGATGGGTGTGTTAGGTGAGGGGGAGAGAAGTGTGGCTCAATGATTAGAGCGGCAGACCCTGATGCAAAGGGCTAGCCCGGGACCAGGGTTCAATTCCCCGCCTCGGCGGGTCTTGGGCTCAAAATTCCACGGACCTGATAATTCTCGCCTCTGTGCCTATTCCAATCATGGAGTCCCACTCTGCAACTCTGGGCAATAGCTTGCTTAATCTCCACAACGCTAAGGATGCCTGGCCTCCACCTTGGGGGTGCCCAGGAGTGGACGCCTCACAGGGAAAGACAGGATGGGTTCCACAGCGGTATTTGTACAAGCGCCTTGAGACCCTTGCGGGTGAGTAGTGCGCTATACAAGTATCAATTTACATTTACCTCTAGGGATTGCAGTCCTATCCCACATCTCAAGAACTGTTTTTGTGGGGGTTGCAACATATGCACTGCGGGGTCTGGCAATTCTGGAGAGCCATGCCAGGTCCCACAGAGGTCTGCAAGCGACCGCCCGATCAATGAGGGACCAATGCTTTTCCCTCTCCCAAACCACCCATTCAGATATATATCGAAGATGGGCTGCCCAATAATATTCCAGGAGATTAGGGCATGCAAGGCCTCCGCTGTCTCTTGGCCGCGTAAGCACTTTATTCAAGAAGCGCGGGCGGCCTTTACCCAAATAAAGTGAGGTTGCGCTGCATGCTTTGGATGTCTACCTGAGGAATCGGGGTAGGTAGGTTTTGGAAAAACTGAGATAATGCTTTTTGGAGACGCCCCTCTTCTCTGGTCCCTGGATTGGTGGCTGGTAGCCCTTGGCCCTTCCCCATATCCCAAAACCCTAGTTAGAAAACCTGGGCATTCGCCTTGATCATGCACTGACACTAAAGGAGCATTCTGCCCACACTGCCAGCACTTGCTTCTACGTGTTGGGCCTCTTCCCTCTCTTGCCAGACTATACTTGGAAAACCCTCATTCAGACCATGATTATGAGCCGTCTCGATTATTGCAATGCTCTCCTGATCTGTGCAAATGAGTCATCCCTTAGCAGTTTACAGGTGGTTCAGAACAGGGCTGCGTGACTCATCACAAATTCTCCGTCCAAAACTCTGTCCCTTCCCTTGTTACAAAAACTTCACTAGCTTCCTATTCGCAAGCATGTCAAGTTCAAGGTTTTCTGCATAGTCTATAAAGCCTTGCACAACAAAGGCCCTTCCTACATCTACAGGAATATCAAGCCTTACACCCCCTCATGGACTCTTAGGTCTTGCAGCAAATCACTTCTCCAAGTCCCCAGGGTTAGGCAAGCCAGGCTAGGTGGGAAATCCTTTTCCTACCTCGCTCCCCGGTACTGGAACCAGCTCCCCATACACTTGAGGCAATGCTCTGATTATCTGCGCTTCAGGAAACTTCTCAAGTCCTCCCTGTTTTAACATCTTCCTAAGACCGCCAGCAGCTTTGCCCAAAAGCGCTGAGATACCCCTTCGGGAGTGATTCAGGCGCTCTATAAAACCAATAAATAAAAGAGGTAATTTTAGGGAGACGGAGGGGCGTAACAAACGCGCCTGCAGCCCCTGCGGTGCGGGGGGGCCCACTCTCTTCAGTAAATGAAGGGCCCCCCCCCTCAGAGCTGTGAGAGAGGCTTGCGCTGAAGCAAGCCTCTCTCCCTCTAAAGCAGGTGCAGGCTGCAGCCTGCTCTGAGCCCCTCCCGCCGACTGAAGAGAAACAATGTATCGAGTTACATTGTTTCTCTTCAGTCAGAGCGCCCGGAAAGAGGATGGGGGTGGGGGCCCCTGAGAGCAGGAGGCAGCACAGAGCACTGCTCAGGACCCTGACAAGGGTGGGAGTGGGGGCCCCCAGAGAGAGCATTCTCCAGGGCAAAGAATGGTGCCCTCAGGTAAGCACTCTTATTAGAACGCACCATGTGGGCCTCCACAAGGGGATGGGGGGGACAAGGGGGTGACGGGAAGGGTGCAGGCAGAGGGGAGAAGGGTGCAAGGCAGAGGGGAGAAGGGTGCAAGGCAGAGGGGAGAAGGGTGCAAGGTAGAAAAGGGTGCAAGGCGGAGGGGCAGAAGGGTGCAAGGGAGAGAGGGAGAAGGGTGCAAGGTGGAGGGCGAGAAGGGTGCAAGGCAGAGGGGAGAAGGGTGCAAGGGGGATGGTGATGAAGTTAAAAATCCCCCCCCCCCCCCCCCCCGGAAACATTTCTGCGGACGCCCATGGCAACGCACACTACTTTGTGAGAGAGAGTGGGAGAGAGTGGAGAGAGAGTGGAGTGAGAGAGATAGCGGAGGGAGAGAGTGGAGAGAGAGAGTGGAGAGAGAGAGGAGAGAGACAGTGGAGAGAGAGAGAGAGTAGAGAGTGAGAGTAGAGAGAGAGGGTGGAGAGAGAGTGGAGAGAGAGAGTGGAGAGAGAGACAGTGGAGAGAGAGTGGAGAGATATAGTGGAAGGAGACAGTGGAGAGAGAGTGGAGAGAGTGGAGAGAGAGAGTGGAGAGAGAGAGAGTGGAGAGAGAAAGTGGAGGGAGAGAGAGAGAGAGAGTAGAGAGAGAGTAGAGAGAAAGGGTGGAGAGAGAGGGTGGAGAGAGAGAGTGGAGAGAGAGACAGTGGAGAGAGAGTGGAGAGAGAGAGTGGAAGGAGACAGTGGAGAGAGAGTGGAGAGAGTGGAGAGAGAGAGTGGAGAGAGAGAGAGTGGGAAGATAGTGGAGAGAGAGTGGAGAGAGAGTAGAGAGAAACAGTGGAGAGAGAGAGTGGAGAGAGAGTGGAGAGAGAGTAGAGACAGTGGAGAGACAGTGGAGAGAGACAGTGGAGGGAGAGAGAGTAGAGAGAGCGTGGAGAGACAGTGGAGAGAGGGAGAGAGAGAGAGTGGAGAGAGTGAAGAGATTGGAGAGAGAGAGAGTGGAGAGAGAGTAGAGAGACATAGAAGAGAGAGAGAGTGGAGAGAGAGTGGAGAGAGAGGAGAGAGACAGGAGAGAGAGTGGAGAGAGAGAGAGTGTGGAGAGAGTGGAGATAGAGTGGAGAGAGAGAGAAAGGACAGACGAGAGAAAGTGGAGAGAGAGTGGAGAGAGAGAGTGAGAGTGGAGAGATAGAGAGAGTGGAGAGAGAGTAGAGAGAGAGAAGGGAGAGAGAGAGGAGAGAGAGTGGAGGTAGACAGTGGAGGGAGACAGTGGAGAGAGAGAGAGTGGAGAGAGAGTAGAGAGAGAGAAAGTGGAGAGAGAGACAGTGGAGAGACAGTGGAGAGAGAGTGGAGAGAGAGACAGTGGAGATAGAGTGGTCAGAGTTGAGAGAGAGAATGGAGAGAGAGAGATAGAGTGGAGAGAGAGTAGAGACTGACTGACTCAGAGACTAAATACTGACTGACCGAGAGACTGACTGGATGAGAAACTGACTGAGAGAGAGAGAGAGAGACTGACTGACTAACTGAGAGAGAGAGACTGACTGACTGAGAGAAAGAGAGAGATAGAGAGACTGACAGAGAGAGAGACCGACTGACTGACAGACTGACAGAGAGAGAGAGAGAGATTGACAAGCGTACTGACTGACAGACTGACTGAGAGAGACTGAATGACAGAGAGAGAGAGACTGACTGAGAGAGAGAGACTGACTCACTAAGCGAGAGAGAGAGAGAGACTGTGATGGAATTGGGGTCACAGTGTGTATGAAGCTATGCAATGCCTCTTAATATTGCTATTGTCTACTAATAAAAATGTATTATCAAAATTTGCTCTTTGTATTTACATCTGCTTTTGAAATACTGCATTGTCTAATGTTTTAAAACGGAAACGAGTAGGAGCAGTGGATGCACTTTTGTCAAAAATGAACGATGAGTGGGCCATATGTTGTATATCATGACAGGAGTCTGCATCAGGAAACCCACCTAAAATTGGGCAAACTTCCCCGGGGTACTGATGGGCTGCATTGGTGACAGTGGCGTAACAATAGCCCCGCATCCCCTGCAGTATGGCGGGTCGCTGGCCTGAGAGCTCTAGACTGGCACGGAGGATGGGAGGAGGGCCCCTCCATGTAGTTTGCAGGGGGGCCACTCAAGTTTCGTTACGCCTACCGCATTGAGGCGACCCAACCAGGAAATAGAGAGATTTTTCCAGCATTGTAATTCTTCTTGAATTTCTCTACGACAGACTGGCCAGTTGGCCTGGGTCCAGGTAGAGAGGGACGAGGTCAAGTTGAGGCCCAAATAGCGAATTGAATGGTCTGGCCAGTGAATGGGGTTAAGGAGTTGCAGTCTCTGTAAATCTGGAGCAGAAATTGTGAGATTCAATGCGTGGGACTTGGACATGTTAATCTTAAAGCCCAAAGCTATTTCAAAGGAGTGGAGAAGCGAGGCTGGAATAAATGTATCCGGAGAAGTAAGTGAGAGCATTAGGTCATCTGCAAACAGGGATACTTTATGAACATGGCCCCCAAAGGGTATGCCCATTTATGTTCGGTGATTGGCGGATAGCAATAGCTAGGGGTTCCACAGAAAAAGCAGACAAGAGAGGGGAGAGCGGGCAACATTGCCTGGTACCCCCATGAATCGAGATTGGGGGTGTAAATTGACCATTTATTTGGAATCGTGCTACAGAGGAAGTGTAAGGGGCCAGTATCTTAGAGATCATTGTTGGCCCAAGGCCTATTTTATGGAGTACTGCACAGAGAAACTGCCAGTCAACACCATCGAGGGCCTTCTCCGCATCGAGGGATAGCAGACAGGCTGGGATGTCTCGCTTTTGGACCTTTTCAATAAGGTGGGCAATTTGCAGAATGTTGTCAGCTCCCTGGCGTGGCGGATGAACCCCACCTGATCAGGGTCGATCAGCCCTGGGAGATAACACTCGAGGCGGTTCGCTAGTATCTTAGTGTATATTTTGGCATCAGTATTGAGTAGCGCAATAGGTTGGTAGGAAGTACATAAAGAAGCGTTTTTCCCCGGTTTTGGTATGAGCATTACTTCAGCTTCAGAGGTAGAATACTCTATGCATAGTTGGCCTCAATGGGAGACGAGAGACAACCCAAAGAAGTTGCAGTGTTTCAGGATGTGTTTCTGATGATTTCAGCGAGACTCTCCTAAAGAACCCATCAAATCCAGCACAATCCATCTTGTTATCTAGACAACACTTTACCAATGTGACATCAATCACATTAATTTATGTGGATGGTGAAGATGTGGGAAACACTACCAAATGATTGCGCTGTTCAATTAGGTCTTTTTGCACAAACATGGCAACAAGAGAGTGGGCAGGATGATAAAAAGTGGCTTTGCATCTTGTCTGAGCAGGCTAAATCTATCCTCACACAATGAATTCCGGCAGTATTGAAAGACGATGTTCCGTTATAGACTGAGGGAACTTATTAATTATTATCAGTATTGAGCTATGCCACTGGGACCCCTACAGAGGGAGAGAAGGGGTTTGATTATTATTTTGCCTTGACGTAAATTGGTAAATGTGCTATTTTTATTCTAGCCAAATAGAGTGTGTAGGGCTGCAGGATTTAAGTGGCATTACAAGATGTTGGGGATAGTAGTTTATGATAACATTCTTATATACTAGGTGATATGAGCGCCATAAAAGATTTGAAATTAATTGTTTTAATTTGCATCTATTTATCTATGTTCTTGGAAACACTAAGGGCCTGATTATAACTTTTGGCCTCCAGTTTACAACTTTAAAGTGGTCTGGCGGGCAGGCGGTGTGGAGTTCCCATGGCGGTACCTCTTTAAAAGGTGGTGTTGACTTTGAAAAAGGCACCACAATGGAAACGGCACACAAGGTTCCTGCATGGCATGGACTGTAACGTTCATGCCTTTCAGGAACTGGTGTGCATGCACACAGGGGGGCACATGTTGTACCCCCCTGTGTACATCCATGTGGCGTGAAGCACCAGGGGGCCCTTTAGCGCCCCCTTTGTTTCCTCTCTGCCACGCTTTTCATGGCCGTGGAACTGCCATGAAAACCGTGGCAGAGAGGAAACTTGGAATTTGTTTGGCGGGACCACAGTGGTTGAGCCAAGCATATTGCGGCCTCAGGACCAACGCGCCATCGCCAGGGAACTGCGGTTCCCTGGCGGCGTTGACAGTCCCATGGCGGTCCGACCGCCCAAGTTGTAATGGGGTGGTTGTATCGCCGGTGTGGCGGTGGCTGGACCACCACTGTTGCTCCACCATGCGTCATGCGGTCCTCGGAGCATCAGACTCATAATTAGGCCCTTAACGTTGGTTCATTCCAAAGCCTGGGGCACTGTTATTTGATGAGCAGGAAAAGCAAATAAATATACAGCCCTAAAAATGCTAAAAGAAAACGAAAACAGAAAACACTTGGTTCTGGCAACATTGAAGAGAGGCTGCCAGAAACTTTTAAAAGGTACAAAATCACAATCATATAAGCCTTCAGGAGACCTTTTTTAGATCAGGCTGACGTGGTGTGCAAAAAGCAATTAGGAAGCCATGTTAGGATCAGGTCAGTTTTGGAGCATATACAATTGCATTAAAAATGTTGTTCCTTTGTGCTGCAGGGAAAAACATATTTTTTGTTAGGAATCTATAAGTGGCATAAATGTTCGAAATTCATGTAATAGATTGGTTTCTTGGGTGTCACTAGTACATTGTTTACAACATAGTATAATTTAGTTTGTGCTTGATTAGGTGTTATTCCTAAGGGTAATCTGACCCTGAACCTCAGCCAAATTGTAAAAGCATGTATTACTGACTACGAAAAGACCAATCTATTGAGGAAAGTCACCATTTTTGGAAACAAAAATGTACTTATTGTATTCAATTTTATTATACTCTTGTTTAAATATTTCAAAATGCATTTGTATCTTCAAATCTCTTCTGAAATCTTCAAACTATTATTTAATATGATATGCCTTTACACATCAGTAATTGTTAATAACAAGCCGTAACTTTTCTTAGGGGTTCCTTTCAAAATAAATAGTATAATACTATTGTTCATACATGCAGGGTATGAACAATATTAATCATTCATTGTCCCTACAGTGTTCACTGAATCCCCAAGCCTGTTTCTCGAATACAGACTCATATTGGTGCTCTTAACAACTATAATACCTATAAATCAATTTGATTAGAATTGTGTCTTTCTTCTATAAAATGTTGAGTAGTCGGGAAATTCATGTTTTAATCTAGTTTTGACAAGTGAAATTGTTGCTCATGCATTGCAAAGTCCACACTCTATAGGAGGCAGAATCATGCACCAAATGGGAAGAGAGAATTGGGATTCCGAAGCCCACTGTATATATTTTGTTTTAGAAGAGTTATGACAAAAGTTCAAGCAGACAGCTTCGTTGGCTAAACAGACTTTGAAAGTTCAATAGAAAAGAGACCTTCATTGCAATAATGATGCATATTTCTGTTCAGAATTCTGATGAGATTGTCTGGGATTTACATGATATTCTACTGAATAGGCTCCTCGTTTACATTTCTTGATGCCAAGCTGATATTATCATTTTCTTCAAAAATTGGTAAAGTTAATAATTTGGTATAGTCACAGGTAACAGCTTCTACTCCTGGTTACTATTTGGCCCTCTTGTTCTGCTCTTGCTACTTAATACCACAAAAGGCTTGAACAAAGCAGCAGGACAGAATGTAAATAATACTTTACGTGTCCTGTTGAATTTCTATATTGTCCCACCTTGCCCTTCTTTTGCCAACTCGGGACCGATTATGATGCCGTAGGAAACGGCTCTGACCCTCGGTCGGAGCCATTCCTACAGCATCATAATCTTCTGTTTGGCTTCATTTCTGACCGACCCATTTTGATTGAGTTGGTCGGAAATAAATCCAAACTGGATTTCAGAATGGCTTATAATCAGCTCAGATAGCCCGTCTGCCATTCGGAAAGTGTCCTGGGCGTCTCTTTGTACCCGAGGGATTACAATATCGGATTCTTACAATCATTCTGTGCCAGCCTTAAGACTGGCTTTAATAATAAAAAGTAATGCAGTAATCATTATTGGTGACCAGACACATATTACCAGTGCCATCATTGATGACATTACTAAAGCACAAATTATTGGTCTTTTCAACATCTGTTGCTGACAGCAGAAATAATGCCTTATTAAAATACCTTTTCATTGTGAGGATATCTGTATGGTGAAAGTTGTATTTCATCCATTATCATTTCTTTGATACTGTCTACTATAACCTACACAACCATAAAATAAATCTACCAAGAGAGTATCCTAAAATTGTAGGGAGTAAGCATTAGCAATTCACAACTGTTGTACCTCTCTAAGTCACGCTAATTTAGACCACCTTAGGCAACCAATTAGGAACAACAGAGAAAGTCTAAGTCTGACTTCTGCATCTTCAAGCGAAGCCAAGTTGTGATTCACCTTAGCATTGAAGAGGCTCCCATACAAGCCTGGTCTAGCCTAGGTCTGACCTGTCTTTTGCATCTCAACACACAGGTTAACTGTTCACATCTTAATATGTTGTGTATTCCACTGCCTGTTATCACTCCTTACCTATCCTCCATCCCGAGAGTGATCTACCCCAGCAGTGAAACATAGCTCTATCTAAAGGAATGCTGATATCCTTTCTGTGTTTGCTTGTTGACTAGAGTACAGATAATGGTTGCTTTCATAATGCTGCTGAATAATGTAATGTTCTACGATAATGACTGTGAGGGATTGTTACTCGAACACCTGTTTTTATAATTGAGCGTTCAATCCCTTGATATACATTTTATGACATTGTATTATTTCCTTCTCTACCTATGTCATGCTGTACTCCTGACTACACAGATCACGTCACTTGGCAATCTTTTTCTTGAGGCAGTGTTTTATGTTCGATTGACTTGCTAAATGGAAATAAAATGTTTTTAAAAACCAACTAAATTACATATTTATGAGTATAAAAATAAATGTAATTTGTTTTATAATTTAAAAATAAACCTCATTTAAAAACAAAATGATATTAGACATTTTGGGGTCTATTCACAAACTGCACTTTGCATTACATTTCACAAGCATAAGAGTGTAAATCCCTACCTCTACTTTTCCCCAAACATATAAGTTTACTACTTAGGGGGCAATTATGATATTGATCCGTCTGACATCAACGGTTTCAATTCCGATCACCTAATTTCAATCTAGGTTGTCGGAATTGAAACAGGCCGTTCATTGCGGCTGGCTTAGTCGGTTTCCACTGGGCTTTCCATGTCGGGCTTTCCTACATGAAAAGCCTGTCGGAAAGCGACTTTGGGGGCACCTAGCAGGGCCTCCTTCTCCCTGCGGCGTCCAGTTGCGGACCTGTTCATCTTGAGGTGCCTGCCACTGGTGCAGGGATTAATAGAATATCCCATTTCTCCCATATGGCCGGTTTATGGCCTCATTACAAGCTGAGGTAGAGAAAGAGAAGTATGCAACTTCACCAAGTGCAATACAGCGGTCGGGACCGCCGACCATACGTCGGCCGGTCCCAAATCCTCAATGATGTCCCCGACATCATAATCAGGGCCTAAATAGTGCACCGCGGGAGTGGATGGAAAAGGGGACATACTTACTACTACTTAAGAGGGGTTTTGACAGGATTAACAAGTGGTTTAGAGAGGGTTAGGGAGGAGTTTAGGGAGGGACATACACACTCCCACAAAAGAACAAGCTCTTTTATATTCACAAAGTGCCCTGCTAAAGTTACTACAGCCAAAGAAGGACCAAAACCATAGCAAGTTACTTCAGCTCAGCGTTGGAGTCAGTCCAGCATTACACATGGCCAATAGCTGATACTGCAACACCATTGCACAAAAAATAATGGTGGTAGGACTCAAAGTAAAAACCCACAGGAAATAATGTTACATTACATTATAATATTATTTAAAATAGTGGAAGCTATAAATAAATGTAATTTTGTTTAAAAAACAAAAAGTAAAACACAATTATTATAATAAAATATTTTGAATAACCTTTTTTGAATGTATAATTTATTGTAACATTAACGTTTATTACAATATAATGTACATCACTTTTAATTAATACTGCATATTCTATTTTTTTGCTTTAGGTGGGAATTCAATTTAGACTTCTGAAAATATTTTGTATTTAATTTATTTAAATTAATTACATTTTAATTAAAAAATAAATTAATAGCATGTTACTTCTGTTTTACTTTTAAAATACTTACATATAATTAATTGGCATTAATATACAACATAAAAATGCATTCACAGTTTTTTTGTTTAATTGAATACAATTTTTTACTTTTCTCTATACTTTACCAAGAGGAACCTCCACTGTCAGGCTGGAGAACTCTCTGTGGGAAAGTTTTGCTAAAATAAAAAAAGTTTAATAAACTTTATAATAAATTAGTAAAAACATTTTTATGTTAGATATGAATGCAATTTATTTTAAATGCCAAATAAATTGCATCAGCACTATTAACTCAATTCTGAATTAAATCTTTAATGAATTTATGACTATTAAACTAAATAGAAACAATTATTTTTATGAGGTTTACATTAAAAAACATTCCCATCCAAAGTAAAAGTAATTAATTATATTTAATGTAATTACGTTTTAATAAAATATTGCTACATTAGTTTATACACTCAAAAAACGGTTGTTAAGTATTTAATAACTAAGTAATAAATTTGTACTATTTTAGTTGTTTTAACGTGTAATTATATTAATTTATATTTTTAACTATTTTAATTATATATGGAAGAAAGGATAAGAAGAAATACAGTAATTCAGTAGATTACATTAGACAGAATAAACTAAAGTAATTCATTACATACCAAACACGTTCATAACCTACAATAAAAGTAAAATCCCATATCCTTATCTCCAAAATCATGATAAGTACTTCAAAGATTGGCAAAAAAAAGACAACCAGCTAAAAATACATTACTATATAGTACTATCAACTCTGCAATCAAATCAATTAATTAATTGCATTCCCACACACAAGATATGGCATTAGGATGACTAAACATGCTAGAAGGCAAAAAAACAAAAGTGCTGCAAAAGTCCAGTATCTCTCTCATTATTTATTCTCATTTTTAAGGGGCATTCAAGAATTCAAGTGGGCAACCCCTAAGACAGAGGTATTCATCTTTTAACTCTCCTTACCCTTGCCCCCCCCTTACATTTATACAACTTTTCCTCAAGGTTATACATTGAAAAACTAGGTAACCAGGGCCAGTAAGCTGGTGGGTCCAGTTTTAGCCAATCACCCACAATGCCATTACGTGCCCCTGCCATAACCACAAATAGTAGATAGGTTTTTGCTGTATCTCAACTATGCTGACCATCTACTCCCAATAAAACTAGTTGCGGTTTGCAGTGACATTTGTTTTCAAATAAGAACAGAAAATCTCTAACTTTTTCACAAAAGGAAGATAACTTAGGGCAGGTGGAAAACATAGGTACAATTTCAGGATTCATGGTGCCACAGAAGGGCACTTAGAATCTGACCTTTTACCCCATTTAAATAGTTTGATTGGTGTATAGTACAAATTGTATATTGTTTTAAAATGTTGACTCTTCAATTTAGCTGGCAGTAATATCTTGTGACTTAAATTAGTATATGTCAGGAAATTAACATCCCTTGCTTTTATCTCCAGTCCTCTTGCCCAATTTACTGATTTCACGTCTAAATCATCCATTTCAAGATCTAATAGATGACAATATGGTCTGTAATTTTAGTTCCACCAGAACTTTTCAAAGACTATAAAATTGATACCTTTGTGAGTTATATCTTGCTCCTTTCAAACTTGAGAAAAAAGTCTTTAATTTGAAGATACTTGCCTGCTTAGAAAGGCCAAATTTTCCTGCAGCTCCTGAAAGGAGCAGATTTGATTGCACACAAAGATATCCCCAATTTTCTGCATTCATGTTTATTATGTTTGGCAGTTTTTATCCTGAATGTTCTTTTTTTTGTCATCTTTATTTATTGCATTATTTATTTGTACATACAACATACATAGGCAAACCCCTGCTTCTTCAAACCAGTGAACAGTGCCGGAAAAAAGTCAGTTGTAAGTACAGTCTCATCATTCAAGAGATCACGTCCATGTAGGGTTATCACATTGCAGTACTCTTCATTCCTCTTCAATCCCCTGAGCCCCCCTTCTGCCGCCGGACTCCCCCATCCATGATTATCCCAACAGCGAGCGGAGCATCCCAGAGACCACCCCACCCCCTCACCATTCCCAGCCAGTGAGAGACCACAGTGGCAGCTCCCTGTATCTGTTCTGGCTCTCCATCGATAGGTGGGGTGTGGTTCCCCACAGAAACCCTGTTCCATACCTTCTCCCGAGACAGATCTTCCTCCCCAGGGTCCACCAAATGGCTCAGTAGATGGGCAAAAATTGTGCAGTCCTCATCCGCCTTCTCATCAGTTTTCACCTCTCTCATTCTACCCTCTTCTGCCACGACCCATTCCTCCATGTCTCTCATCCTTCCAGCCGCTTAGGCCCTGCAGTTGCCATCCCATGAATAGGAGCTTGTCGCTTTGCCAGGAGGAGCCCCGATTGTGCAAACCGTTTCTGTATCCTCAAATCCCTGGGAAGGAAAAAAGCCCCAATAAGCATTGCTTAATCAAAAATTCCAGTAATACCCTCGTCATGGCCTGCAGCCTACCTACAGCCTCACCCTAATATGGCACCACCTAGGTGCACCCCCAACTCATATGCAGGAAGTTGGCCTGATCTGTATTGGTTCTGGAGCACTTGTGAGGTTGTTGGGGATATATAAGATGTAACCTCACAGGCGTAAAGTATGTGTGATGAAGGCCCTGGAAATGTGCCAGTCTATCCCGCCATTACTGGACACCTTACACACCTTGGTGCATGCTCATCATCATTCTCTGTCTGTCAGTGATTCCTAGTCCTTCTCCCAACCATGGTGGGTTTTCATAACTAGCTGCAGCCGGTTTTGTTTTGTTGCCACATAGAGCCTGGCAACAGTCCTCATTCGGAATCCCCCTCTAATAGTACTCTCAGCGTCTGTGAAGTCGTTGGAAGCACAGGAAACCTGGTTCATATTTCCCTAATAACTCTAGTCAATTTAGCAAATTGCAAAAACTGCCTTTCTCCCATTCTAAAAGTCTCCTGAGCCTTCTATATTGTTATACAAGTGTCTCCAGGGAATAGCTCTCCTACTGTTGGGCACCATCCTTCTGTCCACTATTGCAGAGACCTGTCACAACTGATACATATAAATGGCCGAATCAATTCCAAGGAAAGGTCCCTGGAAAAGAGCAGTGCCCTCAAGATTCGCCTCACCATCGAGTACCACGTCCGAGCCACTAGACGCATTATGTAAGGGCATGTAGCCGGTTGGCACGCTTCTGCCATGAGGCAGACTGGTTAATTATCTTTCCCCTCTATCCCTGCAAACAATCTCTTATCCCAGTTGTCCTCTGGCAAACATCAAAGCCCTAGAAAAAGAGGGTGGGGAGGGTCAACAGGGGAAAATTTAATGACCACGGTAGCTCAAACCCCTTTTATCCACTAAATAAACAAACAAGAGGTACCTGGTCAGGTTGCTTATCTATGAGTTGTGTCGTGCCAAAGAGACCACTATACCAAATTGTCCTCCCAATGATAATACTGGGATTAGAAAAAGTCCCATCAGCCCACCCTGACATGTTTCAGCTCGGGGGACAACTAGTCCGAGCTTTCTTCAGGACCTTAAGATGTTATGCATCTGCACTGTTAGAAACTTGAAGTGTAGTTAACATTTTGGATTAATCCTACCGGATCTTTGAGCCCAAAGTATTCACTGGTAGTCGTCCAATTGGTCTTGATTTTCCTAAATGGAAAAAGGGGAATGTGAGAGGCAATCTGTGAAGCAGTGGCACTTGAAAGGACACAACACAACAAGGAATAAGCAGTGGCTGTAGAAAACTTTTCTCAGCCTTTCAGAAGCTGGATATGTCTTCTGATATACAACTAAGTTAGTTACACAGTGTTTATTAATCTATGTTATACTCACCCAGCAATCTCTGGGAAAGCGCCTCGCCTCGCCCGGCACCCACTCGGGAAAGAAGGAGGCCCCGCTCTGTTAGAGATGGAAAAGTATAGTGACCTCTAATGAGCAGATCTATTGAGGTACAGAGTGTGTATGCTCTACTTATCCATATGTATATTTAGACACTAACTAAAACTAGTTGATTAAAAAGAGACTCAACCCAGACAAAAATGCATGGTTGTGACTAGGCTAGGGAATAAAACTTGATGAAAAAGTTGGTTCTATAGGTGGGCTGTAGATGTAAGCTAGACCCACATGCAGAAATTTAAGTAGATGAGACCAAAACAGGCTAAGTTGGTGCTAGTAGAACAACCACACTGAAATTAAGTAAACCACAGAGTTCAAAATAGATTAAAACAATGCTAAAGCTTAATCTTGCTAGTTCCAGTATCTCAGGGTCAGCTTGGGCCATACCTGTCCGTCGGTACCCCGATGGCCAGCGTCCAAGTGGGAGTGGAGGTGATCTCAGCTATGTGAAATGCTGAGTTAAATACCCCCTCTAATTGGTCAATTGTCGAAAACCGCGCAAAAAACGGCGTTTTTTGATGTACACAGCCTGCCTATTGGTTTATGCTAATTGACTAGTGTTGCTGGTGGCAGCTAGTGTAAGAAGCGCGTGCGCTAAAAATTTGTGCTGTCAAGGCATGCTACTGCGCATGCGCGTATTATGGGTACAGACGGAGTCTGAACGCGCATGCGCCGTGCAAGGGCGCTCTGCGCATGTGCAGCGTAACGCCACCGCTCGCGTGTAGCAGCGGTAGCGGCGGTATTAGGTAAATTCAGGCAAAGTGCCCGCATGCGTCATGCCGGCAGTGTAGTGCGCATTTTTAAGAGGGAGCCACCCGAGCGTGTTAATACTATAGCTGTAATGTTGCAGTTATGTGTACGCTGAAGTAGGTGGAAAGCTTCTAGAGTGCAATGTACCACAGCTGAACAGATTAACAAAGGATTTCTGAACATAGAACTACGTGATATGAATGGTAATCCGTATTGCTCAGTACACAAATAGATATGTCGAGACAAGCTTGACAAGAGAAAGCTGGGAAGCTGATCATCATAAGGTGTATACTCAGAAATTGGTCATACAGCTATAACTAACACAAGTGTAATTGGCACAACATGGTTATTATATTGGACATCATGGGCATCATGGAAATAAAAAGCTAGTATTGTTCAGACAGATAAAGGGGGATGTGTAGAGGCAATCCTAGTTGGGGAAGGTACCAGGAAAGAAAAGTGGATATGTCCCTCACACACACTAGCTCGGCAGGTGGTCATATATCTTTGACTGTTATGTATGTTGTTAATACAACCACAGTTAATTATAAAGATGACCATGGTATGTCATCATTGAGCCCCTTGGAATCGCTTTGTAGCTGAAATACCCATTTCTGCTCTTTCTTGAACAGGAATTTAGAAACGTCATTTATATGAGTGGGGATATATGGATGTTCTAGAACCACCCATCTCATGTCTTCTGCTGTATGTTTGTTGGTAAGGAAGTGGTTGGTCAGTTTGGTTGCCTGCTTGTGTCGCCTGATGGTGCTCTTGTGCTCACCAATTCTGATTTTAATTTTACGAGTTGTGTAGCCAATATATCTAAGAGAACAAGGGCAAGTGATCATATAGATCACGTTCTCTGTATTGCAGTTAGTGTGTTTTTTAAGGACCCAAGTCCTCCCCGAACCCAGATCAATGGTGTTGATTTTACTAGTCTGAGGACAGACACTACAAGATCCACATGGGTGGTGCCCCGTGACTGGTGGGAGGTCCCACAGAGTGGATGGTCCTACGGTATTTTGTATCCTGGGTCTTGTATGGACCAATGTGTCACGTAAGCTTTGCGCTCTTTTAAATGAAAAGAGCGGTAACGGGATATTGGCGTTAGTGGTATTGAGAATCCCCCAGTGTTTACGCACTGCTTTCTGGAGTCTGTTGGACTGTGCGTTGAAGGTACTTACAAATGTGAGTCTCTCAAGAGGTGGTTTGGGAGGACGTCTGTCCAACAGTGCCTCACGGTTGTTGTTAGAAGCCCTTTTCCAAGCCCTTTTTACCAGATGTGTAGGGTATTCTCGTTCTTGTAATTGTTTAGAAAGGGTCTTTGCATGTTGGTTGAATAGTGCTAGGGATGAGCAATTCCTTCTCACTCTGAGGAACTGTCCCACGGGAAGGTTTTCCTTCAATGAGCGTGGGTGGTGGCTGTTGAAGAGCAGCAGAGAGTTTCTCGCCATTGGTTTGGTGTATAATTCACTTTGTAGACTGCCAGCTTCAGGGAAAATGGACAGGTCTAGGAATGCGAGTCTGACACGACTATGTTCTAGTGTGAATTTTAGGAACTGGTTACGTTCATTCAGCCATTGGTGAAAGGACTCGATCTCGTTCTCAGTCCCTCGCCATACCATCAAAATGTCATCTATATATCTCCTCCATAGCACCACTTGGTGGAAGAAGGGATTGCTATGGTGGAGGACAAGATCTTGCTCAAATTGATGGACATAGAGGTTGGCGAGGCTAGGGGCAAAAACGCTCGCAATTGATGTCCCTGAGACCTGGAGGAATAGTTGGTCCTCAAATTTAAAGAAATTTTCTTTCATGGCTATTTCTGCACATGCAAGAATGAAATTCACAGGGGTGATGCTGTCTAATTCTTCCAATGATAGAAGGTGTCTAATGGTGTCAAGAGTATCCTGTTGAGATATGCAGGTGTAGAGGGACTCGACATCAAAACTGGCTAGTATGTCGGTCTCTACATTGAACTCGATGTCAGGTAGTAAGCGTAGTACATCGGCAGTGTCTTCCAAATATGTGGGCATTTTCTTAACAAGAGGTCTAAGAAAGACGTCTACAAAAGTGGACAAAGGCTCCAGTAGGGAGCCAATCCCAGAAATGATGGGACGTCCCGGGGGTGGTCTGGTGGCCTTGTGGATCTTGGGTAAACAGTAGAAACCAGGAGTTACCGGGTCCTCTGTTACCAAGAATCTTGCCTCCTGCGATGTGATCCACCCTTCATTCAATCCTTCATCTACCAGATTTTTGATCATTAAGAGTAGGCGAGGAGTGGGGTCTTCAGTCAGACGGCGATAGAATTGCTGGTTGTCCAGTTGTCTAAGACATTCTTGTCGGTATTGGACCATGTCTAGAACTACCGTCGCACCCCCTTTATCCGCCGGTTTTATAATGATTGTGGGATCTTTAGTAAGACTGGTGACGGCCTGTCTTTCTACTTTGGAAAAGTTGTTGAAGGTTGTGGACTCCATGTCTTGTATTAGTGCAACCTCATGTCTAACTGCTTGTTCGAATGTAGTTACAAGCGATGGCACTTGATGACTCAGGGGGGTGAAGGTGGATTTTGGTCGCAACCCGGTGTTCCTGGGTTCATCACTGCTGCTGTCAGAAGGTTCAGTTCTATCTTTAAAAAAGAAATGTAGGCGCACCTTGCGAAAGAATTTCTCTAGTTCAGTCCGCATCAAAAAAGGGTCCCCTTTGTTTGTGGGGACAAAGCCGAGGCCTTTTCCCAGGACTGTTTGTTCAGCCGGTGTCAAAATACGGGAGCTTAAGTTCACTATTAGATCCCTGTCGTCTCTGCACTGCTGCTCTGTTGAGCTGCCTTCCTGCTCCGTGTGTTGGGAACTGAGATGTCGGGGTCCCATTGAACCGTTTGTTGTCCTCTTCTTTTGCCCCGGTTCTGTCCTCGGCCACGTCCTAAAAAAGACTGGTTAGGAAAAAACTGTGGGGGTTGTCCAAATGGATTCATTTGTTGCGGGAATGGTGGGGGTTGAAAACCCCAAGGCCCTGGATGCCACCAAGGTCCAGAGTGCTGATAATTGCCTGGGTATTGGTTATAATTCCCTCCTCTCTGTCTCCCGCCTCTTCTGAAGGGTCGTTGTTGTTGCCCATCTAAGCAGGCAGATGTACTCGCTTGGTTTGATGTATCCGAATCGCTTGACTCGGATCCAGAGGTAGAGTAGTTTGACCCGTATCGTTTGCCTTTGTTGTTAAACCCGGGGGCTGTGTAATTATCGCTAGTATAGGGGTAGACTTTAGTTAAGGAAAAGCGTTCAAGATCCTTTTTAAATTTGTCCATCTTGCTTGTGAGTATGTTGTCCTTATATTCTTTATTGGCTTTGTTGGTTTCATCCATGCGTTTTTTAAACAAAGTAGTGCAAGTGGCCTTGATCTGTCCCTCCAGAGTCTGGATCTCTATGAGGATGGCATCTGCCACCCTTTTCGCCGTGTTAATGATTAATATGAGCCAGTCTCGCGTGCAACGCCATGCTATAAGGGACCAGTCGCGCTTAAATTCCTTATCGGTCAAAAATAATCTAGGTGCATTTGTCACAATCAAGCCTGTGGGTGCACACTTCCCCCTAAGGTATTGTGCCATGATGGTGCCGTGTATTAAAGTACGGGAATGTGTCTTTTTTAAATTGAGAAGGGTAGGCCAGTCATCTTTGGATATATTGGTGGTTTCAAAGCCATGCATGGAAGACCCAATGCCCCTTTCTCATGATCCAGCATGAGTACCGCTAGTCCTACCCTGCTCTTCTTCCCCTCCAAAACCTTCCACACCAGTAGGATGTCCGGCATTTAAATATAGTGGGAGGTATTGGACATAGGGAATTCTGCAGTATATAGAGGCATCATGGAAGAAACACCATTTTTGCAACTGATACTCTGCCAAGTGTGGACAAGGGCAGTGTTTTCCAAAAGCATACAGAGAGCTGGAGTTCATCCACCACTCTATGTACATTATAAGCTAGCTGCTGTTAGGGCATGTGTGCATCCTGGATGCCCAGATAGCAGAACACAGCGTCTCCCACCAAATTCCCACTTGCTCTTCCAAAGGGACAGTGGGACAGCCGTGCCAACAGAAACCATAAATATTTACCATGGTTAACATGTAATCCAGAGGCCTCCCCAAATATCTGAAGTTTTGAAAAGTGGTTCAAGATGGAATGTTTTGGTTACGTCAAGTAAAGAAGTATTTCATCTGTATATAATGACAGCACAGGGGTTGCGAAAAACAAGGACCCCCTGGACACTGATACCAGTGAAATCCTAGGGCAGGGACAACAATGTGTGAGTAAACACCCTAGGCAATCAATAACAGTGGCAGAACAAGTAACATCAATTGACAGTAAAAACTAAAGGTGAACAAGAAAAATAAAAATGGTCAAGATTTTAATGTAAACAGTTAAAAATCATACAAATACATAACATTTTCATAAACATACAAAGTGGACATAGTAATAAAAAACATACATTTCATTCCTAATAATACATCTGAAAATAGAACTCATTTAATTAATAAAAATCACACTCTGGCGAGTGTAATTCGATGCGCGTTTCGGCGTAAGGACGCCTTCTTCAGGAGCCACCCAAACGTGTTGATATCTAAAATATACATTAAAAAATAATATCAAAACCATATATTACATATTACGTTACATCATAAGCAATTCATGAAGAACACAATCTAACATTTAATCAAAAAGACAAGAATTTAAACACCTAAGTGATCACTGTCAAGAGAAAAATGAAATATCAAGTTGCCACAACCATTTGATGTAATTATAAGAGAACATTGTGCCATACTCAAAGAGAACAAATATCCATTATCTAATTTCAAAAGAGTATATAGACTGACCCAACAAGTTGTAATTATATAATCATGATGGAAGAATAAGACTATTTGCTAAACATAAACTTATACGTATGTACAGACAGTTATCTCCAATGTATACATATTCATACACAGACCATGACTGTCGTCATCTGGATAGATCGTGTCACATTCGACCATTAATATTAATATGGAAATAACCAAGTGTTAAACAGTCTATGTTACTCACTGTTATCAGGAGAATCTCATAAACCCTATATGCTAGGGAGACGATCAAAATATTGGATGCTCAGCAGATATCTGGGTCATCACGTCATAGACATTCCTAGAGCATATAAATTATCACATGATCAGGAGAAGTATCGTTTCTGGGCCCAATGAGCACTAGACATTCTTTTAAAGAAAATTAATAATTAATCTCACATAGGATGACATCGACATGTGGAAACAGAGGATCAAATTTAAGGATCAATTTAGAGACATTAGTTAAAGGCAATATTTAAATAATGAAGCTAATTTATGGAGAAGGAAGCATATGACGGGACAATGCGCATAATGATGTTCCCTGTTCACAAAAAATACTTGAATTGAACCAAAATGGTTCTTTGATTTAAAATGATATGGCAATACCTTCAAATCAGGCTAGACACATAACTGAATGAAGCCAAACGCAAGGACTGGTATGCGTGGACAGATTGGAATTGATAAAACAACCTAACTACTTTACGTACCTTCCAGAAATTCTTCGAGGGGCTACAGGACGCTATGTGGATAAAGAGCCTGCACAGGTGGAAGGTGTAGAACAAATAAAATCTAGGAGCCAACTAAACAAAAGAGAAAGGGAGACCCGCATAGTATATGGTTCGTATAGCAATGCAATATCGCGGTACTACGTGCATGCAGATGGATGCTGCAATTACCTTAAGTTGAAACAGTCTTGTGAATGATAAAAACGGCCCGTGATAGCGGGGACATTTCTTTTTCAAGTGAAACGCCTGATGATCGGCAACTGAAGGACTGATGCCTGAATAATTTTAATGACAAGTTGGAATTTTAAGAAACCTTAGATAAGAGAAACTGTCAAAACGCTGTGCTTAACGGTGGCGCTTACCCTTCAGAATTCAATTTGAAAGGTGAAAATAATAAGGAAAAGTCCGGGTTTCTTTTATGACCAAGCCGTCAGTCGATCGGAAAAGAAAAATAAAGGAAATGATCAATTAAAAAGCAAAGTCACGCAAGTAGATTAGATAACACGTCGGCGGGGATTACGGGGGCAGGGCTTACCTTGAAGATTCACAAATAGTAAAAGCAAGATGGTGCCCTAGGAGACACGGCGGGATAGCGTCCGTGTCCGCCGTGCAGTCCGTGTGACAAGAAAATGGTCAAACTCACCTACCAAAGAGGGTGTATAAATACAGCGTAGGCGGGCAGATAAGCAGGCACACCTGTGATTCTATAAGAAGTAGACAGTGGACTACGGGGCGGAATCCGAATGTACTCCACAAGGTAAAGGAGAAGACGGACTCACCGTGTAAACAATAATGGATCTAGATGATGGACTAAAGGGGAATAACCCGAAGAGGACCGCAAAAAAACACAAACGAAGGACTGACAAGGCCATAGTAGCTCGTCGGGAGACACTGTACGAGCAACCAATGAAATGTTTGTAGTCGTACCCCGTTTTTCGGCAATTTATAAAGGTTTAATTAATAGAGGGATTTAAGAGTGAATCTTAAATGGGAAAAAGGAAGACGAATAATGAATATGAACAGTAAATTCCCAGTATTCAAACTAAAATAGAAATGACTCAAAAGTGATAAAAAATGCTAACAATAAAAAATGGAATGATCTGAAAAGTTAAGGATCAAGATAAATTATAAGTGAAACCAATATAACCGAAAAGGGGAAATAAAATACTAAAATGAAAACAGAATTAATTAAGTAAAACCTGAACCGGTAAAGAGACAACGAGACATAGGATAGTAATGTTTAAGGTTCTATGGCCAGCTAAGAAACCCAAAACTCAAAATGAGAAAACAGGTATCAAAAGATCGCATTTTCCCACGGAATCTCGCTATTTAGCCCATTTTTAAAGGTACCCAGACTAAAGATCCAAAAGACCTCTCTTTTTTTTCTTACGGACCTTACATCCGCCTTTATTGTCTGGGAGTCTAATCTTTTCAATAATGCGCCATCTGAAGTCATCAGGGGCATGTTGGTACTCAAGGAAGTGCTTGACTAATGGAGCTACAGTTTTTTTGGTGCTTATCGCTGAGCGATGCTCAGTTAGTCTGATTTGAATAGGTCTGGAAGTTTCACCGACATAGCCCAAATTGCATGGGCATAGGATAAAATAAACACAATTAGGAGTTTTGCAGTTCCACATGTCAAGTGCATCCATGCGACATCCATTGTGCTTGAAAGTTTCACCTCCCAGAATCGTACTGCAAGATTTACAAGTTTAACATTTTACAGTACCTTTGACAGGAAAATTACTGGCCAGTGATCTTTGTACAAATTCAGATTGGACATTTTTGCTGGTAAAACGGGAATGCACTATCAAATCCTTTAAGTTTTTATTTCTTTTGTGCGCATATAGGGGCTTAGGGAGTTTGTCATTGGACGTGGGATTGGAATTCAATATATGCCAGCTGGCATTAATGATCTGTTTCACACTATTGTCCAGTGTGGAGTGCTTGGTGATACAAACTAACTAGTTATTTTCTTTAGGCATTTTTGCTCTCAAAAGATGGTCACGGTCGTAGAATCTTTCTCTTTTGTAAGAGTCTCCTACTAGTCTGTGTGGATAGCCACGGTTTAGAAATTTTTGCCTCATTATCATGGCTTGTCGATCAAAATCCGTCAGGTTGGAACAGTTCCTTCTAACTCTTAGGAATTGAGAGAAAGGTATACTCTGGCGCTGACTCCTGGAATGAAAGCTGTTAAAGTGGAGTGATGTATTACGTGCAGAGGGTTTCACGTAAAGGTCAACGATAAGTTTATTGTCCTGGTGTTTAATTAGCAAATCCAAAAACTCAACACTATTAACATCAAAATGTGCCGTAAATTTGAGGTTGGTATCCGTTAGGTTTATCCATTTCAGAAAATCTTCAAGAGCATACTTCCCACTGGTCCAGATAAAAAAGATGTCATCAATGTATCTGGACCAGTGGGATATAGACTCAAAAAACGGGGCAATTTTATTGTAGATGAATCTGGCCTCGAAGGCAGCCAGGTAAATATTAGCGATGTACGGTGCTACAGAGGCCCCATGCTAACTCCTTTCACCTGGCGAAAGATGGTATCACCAAATTCGAAGATATTTTCCTTCAGGACTATTTTCAAAAGGTCAAGAATAAACATCTTGGGACATGGTATAGCATAGGTGTCAATAAACCAACTGGTTGCATTTACAGCTTCTAGTTGTGGAATATTGCTGTAAAGCGCTTCAATGTCCATAGTTACTAGAATGTCTCTCCTAGGGTCAAATGGGAGGTTCTCTACTTTTTGTATCATAGATCCTGTGTCCTTAATATAGGAAGTAATTTTGGATATGTAAGGACGTAGATGGAAATCGATGAATTTGGATAGGGGTTCTGTGTTAGTGCCAATAGTGGATACGATAGGTCTATAGGGGGGGTCCATCTGGTCCTTATGAATTTTCGGCAATCCATAAATACAAGCTGTCTTTCCTTGATTCGTATTCAGATAATCAAAATCTTTCTGGTCAATTTCACCATTCACAAGGGCTTGTTCAGTAAGGGATTTTATTTTTTTAGTTACCATGTTATAAGGGTTAGATTTGATTTTTGAATAGGTACTGTCATCAGTCAACATGGTCATCAATTTTTGTTCATATTTATCTGCATCTATTAACACAATACCCCCACCTTTGCCACAGCTCTTGATAATTAAGTTGTCATTAGCTCTAAGAGATTTGAGGGCTTCAGATTCTTCCCTATTCAGATTATACATGGGCTTCGGTATATAGCGTAAGGCTCTTTCTAATTTTTTGTAAAATGACGAGTTCAAAAGCAGCCACTTCTGGACCAAGTTGGTCCAGAGAGGGACAAAAGGTGGAGGGATTGCAATCGCCAATATTGGAGACAAGGGATGTAATCCCTATATTCAACTTGTCATTCAGAGAACTAGACCCTGTCTATGAGAATCTCCTGTCTAAAGGTCTTACATATGTTCCACATGCCCATGCCAATGATTTTGAATTACAGCAAGATATAATTTCCTTTTTTAGAAAGATCAGACTTAAAAGGTTTTTTTCATCAAATACCGATCAAAATGAAGCCTCATATAATCCTAGACAATTAACCTTACCCTCCACATTGTATATGAAGTATAGATATGGAGTCTTGATGACTAATACAAGCATAGCAAGGTGGTCAAATGATGGTAATGATCAATGTACTTTATGCACATGGAAAGCCAAAGATGATGATTTGCACATTTTGTTTTTTGTACTGCTTACGCAGTTCCAAGGAAAGGGTGGATTAGACCATTGTGTTTAAATATAGGTGTGAGAACTTACAAAGATGCGGAAAGGATTTTTAAGACCGATACTAGCCAAGTCACTATCTTTGGTATTAGTAGGTTTCTCTTAGCCACAAATTTTATAAGAGTAACATTAGGCCTTAAATTGTAGTGAAGTGTTGTTGAAGATGAAAGCGCCGTTATATAGAATGATGACGTTACTGGGACAACAGACGCTCCTCTAAGTGAAGGCAGCTCATGGCTGTGTTTCAGGCTTTCGACAGGTTTTGAAAAGTTGCTATCTGTGGTCCAGACAGACAATATGGTGGCAACGGCATATCTCAACAAATAGCTGGATCCAAGTCCCTGCCCTTAAATCAGGTTGCTACCCAGCTGCACCGGCAGTGTCCCTTCGTGCAGTACACATCAGAGGGGTGGAGAATGTAGTGGCAGATTCCCTCAGCCCATTGTTTCCTCGTTCTGAGGAAATGTCCATAACCAAATGAGTTTTTCACCAAATTTGTGCCAGGGTTAGTAAGCAGAGTCTGGATCTGTTTTCCTCCCACTACAATACTCTGGTCCCCCATTTTTTTGCAACGGTTCCTCAGTAAGGGGACTGGTGGGGCTTGAGGTTGCTTTGGTATTCCTCGTTAGTGACAAATGGGACGAGGACAAGGGGGACCTGAGGTAAAATGTCACACCCTCCCTCTCTCCTGTCACCCCAGCCTTTAGTTGGTGGAGGCTTGGGGTTTAGGGAGGAATGCTGAGTAAGTTTAGCATTTATACTTTCCAGACAGTCCGCATTGTCTTGAATTTTTCTTGTATACGTTTTGAAATAAATTGCTATTGGGTTTTGCTAGCAAAGGTGGTTTATGTAATTGTTTACCTTTTCCTTCTGCTGCGCTTGGTGGCCGGCTTGAAGTTGCTTTGGTATTTCTCATGAGAGGCGAGTGGGACGAGGACAAGGGGGACCGGGGGCAGTGTTACGTCCCTCCTTCTCTCACATCAAGCCGGTCTTCAGTTGGTGGTGACTTGGGATTTCAGGAGTAATGCTGGGTAAGTATAGCCATATAAGCTCCAGCCTTATGGGAGGGGCTTATGCTTAGCATCCTTCTTTTTTTTCTGCCTTGTGAGGTGGGAACACCTCATTAGTGACGAATGGGACAAGCACAATAGAACCAGGAGCAGTGAAAACCACTGGTAAGTAACACGACAAGCATGTGAAAGGTAGTAACGTTTTTAATTGCTGAACGAGCGTCCATACCTGCCTCACCTGATACAAGCCTCGTAGATTGAGTAAGGACATTGAATGGCCCGTGATTTACAGACGGCTCTAGAGGATCACCTTCCAGACATTCAGAGGTTTACTCAGTCCTGCCTATGAAACCAGCTTACCATGGCCTTTCGGCAGCAGCTTTTGTTGTCGCGTAGCCTTGTTGTACCCGACTCTCGAGATGATCTAATTAATTTACTTCAAGGTAACTTGCTACTCTTTGAAAAATATCACCAAGGGTGTATATTAAGCAGATTTCTCCTATGTGCTCTGTGACAAAGCCTTTTCAAGCATATCTTTGATGGATTTTCAAAAACATAACTTGGTTAAATGCTATGGTTTTGTTTTTCATGCTTCTTTGCTACACCACTTCTGTGGGAAAGGCAAGCGGTCCTGAAAAGAAACCTATCCGATTCCCGCCATTTTGTTACACGTTAACAGCTGAAGGCATTTTCAAAAAGCAAGACAGAATTGGAAACAATACGCAGGAGCAGATGTGAAAGGGGCGCATTAGCCGTTCCTTTCCGAGCTCACCACGAAATGCCCCGTGCTGTGAAAATGAGCTTGGCCTTAATTTGCTGGTGGTAACTGTGCAGCCGGTCCCGACAATTTGCAAGCGTACAGGACACGAGTGCCTGCATTCATATAAATTCCGGGAAAAGAGCCCTTGGAATGCATGAATCACCGAGCAAATCTTTACCTTGCGGAACTGTCACACAGCAGCGTGGCATTCAAACTTGGCAGTCGAAGGGGAAAAACAACCTGACATTTTTGGTGCTGCGTGGTAGAAAGTGTGCGCGCCGCCTCAGGGCTGCTTGACATATAATTATTCAGACATACTCTATAAATTAAGAAGTTATTTATAAGGAGGCTTTGCTACCACCACATTCCAGTCAGCCATGTACATGCAGCGTATGTATTTATTTTCCTCTTATCGACACAGGAAGTACGTCACCAAAGGTTTCTTCAGCCCCAGGTTTATTTTTCCTGCACGATGTTTGTTGCTTAACATGTGGGAGTGAATGTATGTAGGTAAGATTTCTGTAGAGAAAACCATAGCTGTAGTGCAGTGGAGCTGGACATTGCTAAGGGGGAATGTCATGCCGTGTTCCATCAGGATTGTTAATGCATAAACATTTCACCTCCGTCCTCTATTTGCCAATTTCGTTTTCACTGTGACGAAAAGTCACATAGAAAGAAACACTTAAGTAGTATCTCTCGGTCCACTTTCTAATTTCAGACTTTAGTGTATAGTGTATAGGCATTTATATAGCGCACTACTTACCCGGAGGGTCCCAAGTCGCTTCGACCGCTGCGAAACCCTTCCTGGCTTCCCTGAGAGATGGTCCCTTAATGGGTATCTCCAGGGTGAGACCAGGCATCCCCGGCGGTCTGGTGGGGCCGTTAGTGAAGATGAGGCAAGCTAATGCCCAGAGTTGCCGAGTGTGATCACTGATCAGAGTGGGCACTGAGGCGAGAGAATTATCGAGTCCGCTGACCCTGGTCCAGAAACCTGCCGCGCCGGGATTCGAACCCTGGTCCCAGGCCGTCCTCTGCTCTCGGGTCATCAACCTATTTAGGAAGTGCAAACGGTGCGAATCGGTAAATTCGGCCGTTTGCGATTCCTAAATAAGTTTTTGGGATGCATTTTTGTGAAATTCGCTATTTTTAGCGATTTCCAAAAATGCGATTGCTTTTAAGGAATCGCAAATTTGCGATTCCTCAAAAGCAATGCATGATTGATTTTAAAATTGCGAATTCGCAATTAGGGGGTGCAAATTACCATGAGGGTGAACCTCGTGGTAATTTGCGAAAAAGTATTAAAATGCTCAAATTTGCATTTTAAACACTGTCATGTTACAGACACACATGTCCTTAGGACACGTGTGTGTGAAACATGCACTTTAAAATACATTTATGGGGTGCAGGGGGGGGTCCTTTGGACCCCCCCCTGCACCCATGGAATGCATTAACATTTTGCGAATCGCTAATTGAAATTCGCAAAATGTCAATGCCTTCCCATTGATTCCTATGGGCCTTTTGGCCCATAGGAATCAATGGGAATTGCAAAATCGCAAATTAGAATTCGCATAATATTTGCGATTCGGTAAAAATTGCGATTTTTACCGAATCGCAAATATAATGCGATTAAAATCATGCATCCCATTTTGCGATTCCTTATTTGCGATTCCCTAAAAATCGCAAATAAGGAATCGCAAAACCTTACAATGATGCATTATTATTTATTTATTTATTATTTAAGTAGCTTGTACAGCGCGCAGCTACCCCCGGAGGGGTGTCCCGGCGCTAAAACAGAAACTCAGGAATGAAGGAGAGAATCAGGCTGATTGTAGGACTAGAATCATAATCTGGAGAACAGCCATGTTTTTAATTTACTACGGAAGATGGATTCAGACGGGCAGAACCTGAGGTCGAGTGGGAGGCAGTTCCATAGTTTAGCAGTCATTACGCTGAACCCTCTGCCGCCCATTCTGGATCGTCAAAAGCGAGGTGCAATCAAGAGGCGTAAGTTGTTAGATCTCAATGATCTGACAGATTGAGATATTACCACTCGCTTTTTCAGGTATCCTGGCCCAAGGCCGTTGATAGCCCGAAAGGCGAGGGTGAGGATCTTGAATTGAATGCGGCTTGCAATGGGAAGCCAGTGTAGCTCTTTGCAATAAGAGGCAACCGACTGACGGTAGGGGATATTTCCAATCAGTCTGGCTGCCGCATTCTGAACGATCTAAAGACGATCGATCAGATATTGAGGGGCACCGGCATATAAGCTGTTGGCGTAGTCTAGATGAGATTTGATGAGGGCCTGAGAGATCGTTCTGCGGGCGTCCAAGGGGAGGTAAGTAAAGATCTTTTTAATCATGCGAAGTTTCGCGAAGCAGGCTGAGGTGACCTTGTTAATTTGCGCTTTGCAAGAGAGTGAGTCATCGAATTGAAAGCCAAGGTTACGTGCTGATTCAACAGGGGTGGGCGCAGGGTTAAGTACTGTGGGCCACCACAGGCTGGGGGATATTGGAGTTTTCTGGTTAAAAAACAGGACTTCTGTCTTGTCAGCATTAAGCCTAAGGTGGTTGCTGGTCATCCAGGCACAGATGTTGTCCAAACATTGGCGGAAGTTGGCAAAGGTGGAGTCAGAGTGGTCTCTAAAAGAGAATATCAGCTGAGTATCATCAGCGTAAGAGACCACTCTGACCCCACAAGACTCCACCACTGCGGCCAAGGGTGCGAGATAAACGTTAAAAATGCATGTGGCCGCACATCCCCAGACAGGTGCTCTTTTTCCAAATTTCCCGTTCTTAAAAATGATTTCCCCCATCAAAGTACAGTAGGCTGATGTTAGGACCCCATTCCCTCAAGACATGCTATTCTGCGTCGTTCTCTGTTCACCCCCAGGTGCACTATGGTATTACAGAAGGGGCCGCAGGCGCTTGTGCAACCAAATCTAATATTCTGATAGTACTGGTGCACATGCCGTGCTAGCTCAATCATGAGAGGGCGTTTCCTCATTCGTAAGGGGGGAGTGTGCCCCATTCAAATGATGGAATCACTTTGCCTCTGCACCAGGTCCCTGTTACCCAAATGCAGAGGCAGACCGTCCCTTTGCAAGTGCACTAACAGTGCACCACAAATAAGTGCAGCGTTATTAGTGTGCTGCCTGAGAGCAGCCCTTTGGGGTGGGCAAAGGGGGTCCGATGGACACTTCAGAAATCCCAGGGTAGGAGGGTGCAGTCAATCACTGCTCCTGCCTGCATGGGGATCTCTGGCCCATTTTTAAAGTGCAAGTTACGGCCTGCACTGTGAAAGAGAGCAGCTTGTAAGCCGCCTCTCCATCTTTCACTGAATGTCCTGCCCCCTGGGCATGGCAATTGGGCCTGGCACTAAACGGAAAAGTGTACCTGCTCTGTGATCCGGGCCCTGGCCAGGCCCAGCCCGACTACCCTACTGTACAAAATCTGCTGGAATCAGATCACTCCACTGGCTGCCTATTAAACAGCGCATTGAATTCAAAGCCCTAACCTTGGTATACAAATCTATAAATGGTGGTGATGTATGACGTTACAACGCATACTTTTACAATGCATACCTTTACAACGCATGTTTTACAACGCAACATCCATTACAATGCATTCCATTACAACGCATGCCATTACAACCAATTTTAAAAACTACCTTTACAACGCATTCTATTACAACGCATACTACCTTTACAACGCATACCATTACAACGCATAACACTATATTGCATGAAAGGTAAGTATTGGATAGTGTAGGGGTAACAATTACTATTCTAACTCCAGGGGGGTGCAACAGTAGGGTAAGTGTTGGATAGTGAAGGGGTAAAAATTACTATTCTAACCCCAGGGGGTGCAACAGTAGGGTAAGTGTTGGATATTGTAGGGGTAAAAATTACTATTCTAACTCCAGGGGGTGCAACAGTAGGGTAAGTGTTGGATAGTGTAAGGGTACTATGCGTTGTAATGCTATGCGTTGTAATGCTATACGTTGTAATGGTATGCGTTGTAATGACTGCGTTGTAATGACATGCGTTGTAGTGGTATGCGTTGTAGTGTCATGCGTTGTAATGGTTGCGTTGTAATGGCATGCGTTGTAATGGATGTTGCATTGTAAAAGTTTTGTTGCAATGGTAGTGCGTTGTAAAAGTTGCATTGTAAAGGTTGTTTCCCAAATGGTGGGATTGCGGCTGATCTTCAAAAACTTTTTACATCATATGCTCCCTCACATGTCCTCAGATCGGCCACTCAAGGCCTTATAGAAATGGTGAAGTTTAAACAAGCTATATGGGGGGGGGGGCAGAGCCATAACATACTGTGCGGCTAAGCTCTGGAACAAACTACCTCTGTTTCTGAGACGCCAGCCAAATCTCTAGCTTTTTAGAAACAACTTGAAAACCTGACTCTTTACAGCCACATAGGTTCTGTTATCACCTCACTTTCCACCCTCACATTTCAGCGCTGAGACGCTTCGGCATTCGAGTGCTTTACAAGCATTTAAACATAAACATACGAAAGAGAGGGCATTATGAATTACTGTGATGAGAATGAATAGATTCAGAGTAATTAATTACTGCTAACTGACTAAAAATGTATGGTGGGTAATGTCAATATCTATATGGTTTTCATGATACTGCCATTTTATAGGTAAAATACAGTCTTGTCTCAAACCAGCAATGAAGTCCCAATATTGAAATATCTTCTTCTGAAATTCGCATGTCCTCACAATGGAGCACAGTTGCATGTGAAGTAAAAAAGACTTTAATAATATGATATGCGGGAGAATAAGTGCTGTTGTTCCTAAAGCAAGTTTTAATTTGACCAAATACAAATGGGGTTTGTTTCATCAACATACTGGTTTTTGGATACTTGGGCATCTTAGGAACAGTTATGGAAAAGAACCCAGTTGATTCTGGTTGCATCTTAGACGTGGTTATTGAGATCTGATGGGGTCTATTGATTGTAATATTTATACTTCACAGTTATTGTCTCTATGTAAATCAGGAAGTGCCCCTCTTTGTCACAACTTGCCTTGAGAAATACTGCACGCCAGGAGCTGGAACTCCTGGGTTCGGCTGCTTCATGAGTTTTATGGAACTTTACACTGATTAGCTGGGTGCAGGGTCTTTCACTTTTACAAGATCATTTTGTGCTTTCTTTTTTAACCAGTATAATGTCCAATTTTTGCTGCTGGATACATATTGTCTTACATCAAAAAACCTTATGTCACAACTGGTTCCAGTAACTGGTCAACTGGAATTTCCTTCATCGGTCACTGATCTTATCACATATACAGTGGCAACGGGCATGTTGTACTACAAACGAAATGTCAGCAATTGAAACACTCAGAGTAGCCAATTCGCAAAACTCGTGACAGAAAGTTGAAAAAACTGTACATAGGTTCATGTCTACTTTAGTGTAAATTACAAAATTCATGGAATTCACAAGGAAACGATTCACATAACACAGAATGCCAGAAGTACTCGTATGCAACTACTTATGCACACTTATAAGGTCAATTTAGCAAAAAAAAATGAACCGGAACGTCTTTGCTCCAAAGTTTTACAGAGGATTCTCTTGAAGATCCTAATCCACGCATTCAGCCCCAACACGCTATGTTAGCTTCGCTGGGATGATGTCATAGGTGGCCTGTTCTACAAGTGAAAAACTATCCTCCTTCATGGAGGAAAACTGTCCTAGTGAAGAAAGTGGTCGCAAGTGAGTTAATTAAAATGATCTCAAATGCCCTCTATGTTTCTAGTAGGCTACAGATAATGCCTCTAACATTGATGCGTCCAGAGGGTAACTACTACCTGGACACAACATTCGTAAGTTATTTGTACTAACGGGGGTTGTCTCAATATTTATGGTAAACCATCTCACTCAGTCCTGACGTAAGCCTTAGACCCGTAGGGGCTGTAGATGGCTGAAACATGTCGACCTCATCACCAGATTTGTATGCCCAGTAATTCTTCCTGACAACATCGCCTTTTCTTTTAGCCTTATTTATCCCTATTTCCTTTTTATTAATTGTTCTAATAAATATTCTTTCAGGGATTTGAGATAATTTTAATAAACTCACTTGCCACCACTGTCTTCACTTGGACAGTTCACCTACAGGAAGGAGGATAGTTTTTCACTTGGAGAACGGGACACTCAAGTGAAAGAGACCATATGATGATGCTACCCACAACATCACCCCAGCGGAGCTAACATACCATGTTGAAGCTGAATACATGGATGAAGGTCTTCTAGAGAATCCTCTATGAACCTTTGGAGCAAAGAGATGCCCTTCACTTTTTTTGATAAATGGTACTGACGATGGGAGGCTAAGTGAATCTACTGAACTTACGTCTATCTCCTTAATTGTTTATGTATGGATCGCTCAAAAGGACAGACATACATTTCCACATGCAGAAACTCTAAAGTGTATCTGAACTTTCTAACTACTGATTTGTTTGGTTTTCGAAAGCAAAACATTTTCCCCTGGGAAATCCACCATGACATCAAGGTTATTGGTGTCTAGTGCTCTTTCCCACCCAACCTTCGTAGGTGGTCTCACCATGGAACACCCACAAACTATCACTGTAAGACAATTTGTTCTCCCACAAATTCCACTATAGTGATGGAATTCTGTTTTACGAGGTAAGTATCTCACCTTTGATGATTCTGTGGCTGAGAAGTGAATTTAGCTTTTCTTTTCTGAACAATGTTTTTTGACCCCTTGGTTACTCATGTGAACAGAGCTTTGTGAATCGGTCCAACTAAAGTTAAATGAATTTGTGTTTGCAAAAAGCTCTGTTGTCCAAAAAAGGAAAAGGGGTTGCTTCCTATTTTGTGAATGGGAGGAAGCTGGAGCAGATAAATATTTTCAGACTAAAGAGGACAGTTGTGGATATGCAGACTGAACGGTTGCCATAATTAGAGTGGTCCTGTGTGATAAAATACTCTGTGAACCAGGCATGGGGCCATGAAAAAAACACTATGTGCAAAAGGAGTCAGAGTAAACAGTTACAGAAGCACTGAGAGAGGGCGCAAAATGAAGCACTTTGGATCACCTAGGGCTTATAAATAAGATTCATAGGAAAACCAAGATACAGTGAGTTTCCACAGTCTATACAAGAGAGAATGGTTCCTTGATTTTCCATTCGCTGTGAGTCCATAGGAGGCATGGGAATAGATGTCCTGAGCCCCTGAAGGCAGACACACCAATTGGGAAGAGAAAGATACGTTGTCATCAAAGAGGAATCCCAGGTTTTTAATAGAAATAAAAAGGGCTTGAGGTGATCAAAAATCAGGGGGCATGGGGTCCTTTATGTAGACCATTCTCCAATTATGAGAACTTTAATTATGAGACCTTCTGTCTTGTCTGTGTTCAGTTTGAGTGAGTTTTAATTGATCCATTCAGCTACATTTATAAGGCAGTTGTGACTGAACGTTTGACTGGGAAGTCATCTGGCTGTTGTCCGTATAGATGATGATCTAAGTGTTATTGGTAACATCATCAAGTGAGTAGCCAAAGCGATAGATAAGAATTGCAAAAGGGATAACGGACAGATTAAAAAGAGTAGGTCTCTGCTAGTAGCCTTGAGGAACACCACTGCTGAGGGCTTTGAAAGCAGATGAAAAGAAGGACACTCGAGAAGATAAGGTGGATAAAGGTCTATATCATGAAGCAAGCATCCAAGCACATCCATTCTCCACGTCTTCCTGACAGAATTGACCCAACATACTAAACCGTCTCTAACTCCAGTGTTCCCAACCGTAACCCTTAAAAACCTCAAGCTCATAAACATTTCCCAGAGTGCTTGTGCTGTGAAGAAGGACCAGGGAACAGCATACCAATGCATTAAGGCTATAACTGCAGATCTGAAAGAAGTAAGACAAACCTCTTAAGAGCGTTGTGACAGAAACGTTTCTAACCATTGTCCTGCAGACTGCAGAGTACACAATAACTAAAGCAGCTTATCTATTCAGAACGATGGAGAGTGCCATGGGGTCCAATGCTGCAGAGAGGTCAAGGAGGATCGGGGCTTCACTGCTTCCCTGAAAAATCATACTCTGTGACTTTAGTGTGCTTTTCAAGGATCATTGATACAAATGGCAGAAGTGAGATGGGGTGTTAACTGCAACGGAGCAGGACCTAACGAATGAGGGCTTAATTGCAAACTTCTGGCACAGAGGCAGAAGTCATGGAAGAATACACAAATCAGTGACTGTGAAGCAGATGGGAGTGGTGTTTAGAAAATTAAAATGAAGGCAGGACAGGGGTCAGTGGGGTTCCAGACTTGATTGGGTTCTGGTGTCTTCTCAAGAGTGAGGAGAGAAGAATGTGAGAGTGATGACGTGGAAGTATGATTACTTAGAGAAGGGTAGGAATTGGGTTTAAAAGTCCAGTGTATGAATTCAATTTTGTTAAAAGATAATTTGGACAGTTTTTCTGAAGGAGGGGCTGTTTTATTAGGCTGCAATTGGACTCTGGTGATCGATGGTTCTTAAGATGGAAGATGAACTCCTCCTAATTTGTTGTTAGACAAATGTGCTGCATAAAAGGTTTCACAGCAGAAAACCATGTTATTTGTGTGTGTACCTGAAATGTAAATATCTGCCTGCTTGGCAGTGTAGCTGTCACAGAAGAAAATAGGTCACTTTTCTACCACTGACGGGTATATATATATATTAATGGGGAGTGGCGGGGGCTTAAAAGGAAGGCGCTATCTTAACCTATAGATTTCTCTTTTTTAGATCTGTCGAAGCCAAAAACTTCACTTGCGAACAATACACAAAGTGAACGTTTAATTTCATCCGCGTCAACTATTGGCCCGTGTAGGTCAGTCCCTTCATCCATTGCTTCTCACTGAATGGTTGATGCTTCCTTCATGAAAACAGTAAATATATTCGTAAGAGCATGAATGAACAAGATATATGGTATGTAATGCCTAATACCTTTAAATTAAAAGATTCAAAGCACTTCGTCCATCGCAACAGTTTATTTATGATACAAACGAATGGAGAGCACACGGAAGAAGAATATATAACTCCAGAGGAAGACAGTGTGGGTATTCTTACAATTCAGCGTAAGGCAATATGCTGCAGAAAACATAAAATACTCTTCAGCTTTCTGTGTTTTAAAAGTAAGGAGGATGGAATTATTAACCTGAGACCAACATCCAGGCCACAAAATGATCTCTCATGAGTTAAGCATATTTATATTTTTGGACCGAAGAAGTCAGCTTGCAATATGATAAACCATGCTCTGGACTTGCTAGGGAAATCTAAGCTCCCAGTGTGGGCCATGGACCATGCCTTCAGGTATCAGTTATTTCCTTTAGCAAATGTTCAATAGAAAGTTACCAAAACAGGACAAGGGCTAGAGGGCGAGCATTCATTTAGACTGCTTTCCACATGTATGTAGAGATGATTGCTATGTTGAGCTGGTTGCAAAACTCGTCAGTTAAACCTTCCGCTGGTAGACAATATTAGTCTTCAACATCCTTGACTTGGTTGTTCTTATTCATCAGGATGGTGGAGTCTGAGTCTCAATGCTGGTTTAGTGCACTCTTGACTTATCTAGTAAGGGGCAGATGCAAATTTAAAAAATCTATTCTACATAAAATAAAACTAGACAAAAATGGTACAGAACCAGAATTGCAAAAGGCAGAGAGACAAAAGCTACTTACAAAAAGTAAAAACATTTAAGACTTGAAGGCCTTAGTGTTCAGGTTCTGCATAAACAAGATGAGCATAGGATACTTGCATTTTCCCTAGCCAGTCCCTGACTACAGTTGGAAAGGAGTGACATGGTCTCAGTCGGCTTAAAGAGTGAGATCTCAGTGTGCGTAACAGGAACCCAGGTAAGAAGCTCTCTATTGAAACATGGGGACCATTTTCCATAGAAATTAACAGGAACCCAGCTAAGAAGCTCCCTGTTGAAACATGGGGACCATTTTTCACAGAAAACTGTCCAACTTAGAAAAAAGAGATGGGTGTCAGGGAATCATACTGTGCAGTGAACTGTACAGTGGGGTATTTATGCTTGTGGTATTGTGGATTTTGTATATTTGTATAGTACAAACCTACACAAAAGGCAGTAGATGCCTGTACAGAGTCAAAGGCAAAGATGCATTTAGTGAGTGATTGAACAATTCTTACGGCGGTTGTCTGTTACTGTGTGATAATTTATGTTCTTTAAAGTGGTGTGTCTTCTGATTTTTGCTAAAGTGGAGTAGGATTTGGACAGGTCTGATGGCTAAATGGATGTCTCTTCAGGTTCTGGACCATAGATGGAGAAGGGTAGCTGAGGAACTCCCAATATTTTGTGGGATGGTCAAAAGGAGTGGAGCTTTGTGCTTACAGTGAGGACGCTACATTCCAGGGGATTGGGTGTCCAGCTAACCTTAAGAAGTTGTTGCGATGACACATTGGGCTTGATGTACCGTTACTTATCCAACTTTCTTCATGTTTCTCTTGTACCTATACTGGTGTGTCTATTGTGTCAATGCCCATGTGATTCTGCTTCTTCGGGATTGTTTTTTTCCAGTGTTCGATGCACTGCCAGATTAGTTTCATATACAATCAATAAACATTTATAAAAACAAATAGGCCTGTTGCCTTGTTTTTTAACTTTTTGCTCCTGTTTGTTTCCAGTCAGATGGTGTTCTACTGCAGGTGTGCTGAGAGCCACATGGGATGGTGAGCTTGTTAGTTGGCTTTTTGGCATGCCGATCATGATGGTTTTGTAGAAGAGGAAGGTGGATTGAAGATGATGCCGGGTGGCAAGGAAAGATGTCAGTGTTCCATTGGGTTGAGAGTGATCTGCTCATATTTGATCAAACCATTGAGACATGCTGAGGCTTCTGGGAGGCCCTTAGGAAGTGCAAGGATGGAGTTTGCCATGCTGTTGCACAATGGGTTTATACCATCTATGCAAAGAGAGCAAGGGAAACAGCCTTTACAACAAGGTTTTTACCATGCTATGCCTTTATTTTGCATTTTTTACCACCCATGTTTTTACAACATTTACAACATTTATGTCTCAACAACGCATGCCTTTACCACTCATTTGAGGTAAGTTCAGTGGCGTGGGGGGATAGCCCTCCACAAATACATTGTTTATATTGGTGAATATATATAACAATGCGTGGTAAAGGCATACGTTGTAAAAGCATATGCATGCAAAAAAATGTGGGGTAAAAAAGGGGATGTAAAGGCATGCAGAGTATTTTCCTGCATTGTAGCGTCATTCAACCGAGAGCAAGAGCCTAAATGGCAGCTCTGAAGTTGGTTTCTTTGAGTTTCACTTGTTTCTATATAGAGAAAACTGGTACCTGCCATCTTGTGTGTTTTTTAGCAATGTGTTCCCTAAGTGCTGTGTCCATGGTGTACCTGAGTCACTTGATGATGGGTGAAAGATGGGGTTCGAATCTGTCAATGTTAATGACAATGACCTATGTTTTGAATAGTTGTGGTAGTTGTTGCTGGGGAAAAGCAGACATTCTGTTTTGATTGGGTTGAGCTTCAGGTAGGTGCTGAACATCCAGATCTGGATGAGATCTAGGTAGTGTTTGAGGCATTTGATGTCTGGGGAGAGGAGATTGTCAAGTAGAGTGTTTGTCAGCATATTGGTGAATTTTGAAGTTGTTATCAGTGAGTAGAGTCCCAAACGATTCCATGTAGAGGAGGAAGTTTACTAAGGCCAAGATGGATAACTGGGAAGCTCAGCTGGTGATAGGGAGCTTCTCATTCCTTGTGGTGCCCATGTGAACAAACTGGTGTCAGTTGGCTGGTTAGGACGAGAATCCGTGGACGATGTTGGTGTGTCCCATTTGAGACTTTGGGTGTGGATGAGGGTGGGACAGTCAATGGTGTTGAAGGTAGTTGAGAGGTCCAGCAGTATCAGGAGGCAGGGGTAATCAGTGTCTGTAATTAGGATGAGAGGTAAGTGATAGGTCAGTAGCTAGTGAGATCAGGATGTAGTGTGGATTTCTTCAGGTAGAATTATGCACTGAGACACACAAGACACTGTTGGGGGTAACCTCGAGGAAGGATAGCAGTATACTTTTAATTGCTCCGAAGTGGCATAAAATGCTAGCAGGATAAACGAGACAGACTCCTGTGTTATCCTCCTGACATAAGTAAACAGAAATGTGATTTGCTTGATATGCATATATATTTTTATATATTGTTTCAAGCCACTGAAGCTGATTCCTTGCAACCTGCGGCTGATTCCTTTCAGCCTTCTAGGTGAGACTTTAAATTCTCCAGGTATGCGAAGAGAGAATCTGGATTTCATTAAAGACGTGGAGGCTGGCATTATGCATATATCTTTTTTTGCCAGCTCCTTGTAGAACTTTAAAGCAAAACAGAACAAAACACAAAATTACAAAACTAGAATATCTCTGTAACATATATATCCCTCATGACAGCAGCCATCTTCCTCTTTTAAGCTGCTCCATTCCCGTAACCTGAAACGTCTTGAATACTTGCAATCAAAACCATCGCCCAACTTCTTTGCTTCTCTTATTGCGCATCTGCAAGAAAAATAAACATACGATGAGTATACATTGTTCTTTCAAATATTATCCTTTACACACTTTACATTGTTGTCAAGTATTACACCGTAAACTTTTACCCTCCTCCTCATAAACAGTAACTGGGAAGAAGGAATGGATAATGCCAGCCTCTGTGGTTTTAATGAAATCCAGAATCTCTCTTCACATACTTGGAGAATCTAAATGTCATGCTATTGTGCATGTTTAAAGCTGTGCCAACATCACAGAACACACGTGTTCCAAAGGCTTTAAGTAAAACCTTGTAAACACATCTGAATCAGACCAGTCAGATGGCCTTCACAATCTCTTCCAAGCGACCACCTGACGTAAATACTTTGCTTGGCATAGCTCCCCTTACCTAATGCGCACCAATTTTCTGCAAATCAACGCCTGACTCAAGCATACAGTATCGCACCCTAGGAGCTTTTTTTGCAGAACTTACCGGATTATGAAGCCTAACATAAGAAATTAACAGTTGACTTACTCCATCTCTCCTGAACACTTCCATTCTGCTTTCGTACTCCTTCAAACATCTTACCACACAAAGATTTGGATGGTCATCAAATTTTGGGTAAAAAATAGAAGTCATTGCCTTTGTATGCCTCATAATCTTTAAAACTACTCCATTCGGACCATACCCCTATTATTTACCTCCAAAGCGCTTACATCCAAAACGCTCCTGAAAAAGATTAAGCACAGCAAAGTTACTATCTTACCAGACAACTGTTACATAGTTATTCTCTATCCATCCTTCAGATAACTTCAAATGAAAGGAGGCCAGAGAATGTTGGAAATTAGTGAATTAGTCTAATAGATCTACGATGCATTTTTCTTCCTAAACTTTCCGGAATGATGCATCCCAAATGCAAAAATCCCGGGTGCAAAGGGGCAGATTCTGCGAATCTACCTGTTTGCGACCGGTTTTTAATTTGATGCATGTGGAGATGACGATTGGAATTCCTATGAGGTTGCTAGGAGTCAGATGTAACACATATCTCCTCCCTTTAACTATTCACAACACAACACAAGCAATGTTTAAAATACATGCTTAATATACCTAGACAAACTCATCAAGTGCAAACAAAATTCTTCTGCCATGCTGGTTTGAACTTGATGCCCCAGCTCTGCTAAACTCCTGCCCAAAATCAACTTGAACAGCGGAGGTGAAATCCCCCCCCCCTTCTTCCAGTCTCTTTCCCTCTTCTCCTGCTCCAACTTATTACACAACATAACACACCGTATATTCCATATTTTTACATCCTCCAAACGCACACAATTCCCCACTACTTCAACAATATGCTTGGGCTTCGACCACTTTGAAAGGCTGGTTTTCTGGATTCCAAAAATGAAATTCTCACCCAGTCATCCACCTTAAATTCCTGCGTCTTCTTCTTAAGCTTATCTTTATGCCTACGCACATACTTGCCTTGGTAATTCTGGATTCTGTGAGCCAATGACTTCCCACACATCTCAAGCTGGCCCTGTCCATCGAAGCAGGTGTTACTGAAGTGCATGCCTGCTGATCTTTGAGAAAAACAAAAGGAGACTCCATCATTGCAGAATGGGGCTGGGTTCGATAACTCCACTACATCTCCTTGACAGCATCCCTGCACCTCACACCAGATCCCTCAGCCAATTGCAAACATTCCTTCAAAACACAGTTGAACCTCTCCTCCACTAGGCCATATTCCCTGGGATTATATACCGCGGTTGTTATTTGAGACACACCAGAAAGAGATAAATATTCTTGAAACTCACTAGCAATGAATTGTGGACTATTATCGGTTATAATGCATTCAGGGTAACCTTCTCTGCTGAACACCATCTTGCAGAATCCTACAATATTGGATGCCTTGACTTCTCCTACAAAAGCTACCTCCTGTAATTTGGAAAAGTAATCCATCAAAACATACACAAAACAAAAAATATTTTCCCTCAATTCCTTCGACATTAAACGGACCACATATGTCCATTGATATTCCCTGCCATGGTCTATCCGGCAATTAGGTGGGTACAATAGGGGACTCAACCGACAAGTAGGACTTATCACTACATATGCACGCCTTACAATTACGCACATGCTTTTCGATATCTCTGCCCATGCCCGTCCACCAGATGGCACACCTTCATTCCAGACATTGCACTGTGACCCCTAATCAGCAATTCCACTAATTTGGAACACAGGTTAGAGGGTACAACCAGTCTATTCACTTTCCTGATGATCCCTTCAACTACGGATAACTAAGACCACACCATGCTGTATTCAGCATACTTTTTTTTTAACTTCTACATGGCTATGGAATTATTGATCAAATCCGGGATCATATGTATTTACACAGCACATTTCCACTCATTTCTGCTCACTGCACCCTCACACGCTTCGCCCACGCTGGCCACCAACCACTCTTCTCCTTCCCCGACCTCACTTTCATCATTTGCACCATGATCCTGCATGGGTAACTGTGAAAGACAATCAGCATTCACATTCTTGTGTCTCGGTACATATACCAACTGGAAATCAAATTCCTGAAGGCGATAGAGCCATTTGGCAATTCTTGGCATGGCTTTGCCAGCCCCTTAAGTTGTGAATATGTCTATCAGAGGTTTGTGATCAGACCTCAACAAAAATTTGTTTCCCCACACATAAGGTTTGCAATGATTGACACCCCACCAGCAGGCCAGAGCTTCCTTCCCAATGACAGAATATATAGGCTCTGCACCTTTCAGTGTGCGTGACACAAATGCCACAATGCGTTCACACCCATTCCTCTTTTGCATTAGAACTGCTCCTAAACCATAAGCACTGGCATCAACCACAATCATGGTCGCATCACAGGGATCAAAGGGTTTGAGGACCACTGCTTTGATGGTGTCAGACTTTATGGTGTCAAAAGCCAATTTTCACTTGTTGGACCATTCAAATGGAACACCTTTCTTCATCAGTGCCCTCAAACTCTGTACCTTGGCAGAAAAATGTGCCACAAATTTTTAATAATATTCTGCTAAACCTAAAAAGGAACGCACTTGTTTCTTATCGGAGGGAGCTGAAGCATTTTCGATGGCATCCAACATTTTTTTCTTCGGTTTGACCCCTTCACCTGACACAGTGTGTCCCACATGGTCTACTTGTAAAACACTAAATTTGCACTTGTCTGCACTTACAGTTAACCCTTCGTCCGGGAGTTTCAATAGAACTTCGTTCAAGAGTTCATCATGCACACTCATGTCTTCACCCCACAACAAAATGTCATCCTGGAAAACCATTACATCCGTTACATCTCTATGTATTCTGGACATGAGTCTGTGGAAGACCGCAGAACAGGATGCTAACCCGAATGGCATGCGTATAAATTTAAATGCCCCCTCCGGTGTAACAAATGAGGTCAAGTGTCTTGACTCTTCATGCAACGGGACCTGGTGGTATGCCCGGGACAAATCTATGGTAGAAAATACTTAGCCCCTTTTATACTAGCCAACATCTCACTTATCTGTGGCAAAGGATGACGGTCCACCCACATATTCTGGTTTAAGTCACTCAAGTCCACATACATGGGTAAATTTCCATTGGATTTGCGTGCTAACACAATGGGACTAAGCCACTCAGATCCTTTGAATGGTTCAATCCCTTCTGTTTTGCTCAATCTATCCAACTCATTCTGCAATTAGGCATGCAGTGAGAAAGGTACATTCCTCACCTTATGCACCACAGGTGTATAATTCAATTTCAAAATTATCCGGTGCTTAAACTTTTTCAAACAACCCAATTTGTCACTGAATAATTCTGGAAATGTCTTGCTCCACATAGTACTTGGATTCAGTAGTTAACAGCACTTGGTCAAGATGGTTGGGATTCAGCACAATACCCAAAGATATTTGTTCCTTCCACCCCAACAAAGCCTTGCCTTTGTCCACAATATACACTTTTCCATTAGTGTTTCTGCTTTGAAATATAACTGACACTTGAAATACACCAACGCAGGCAGTTTCCCTTCACAATATCCCTCAGGTTCAACGTTGGGAGGTGATAACTTGCACATGCCTACACTCTGCCCAGAGTGTCACTTCTTACCCTTTGACCCTAAGCACGCATTTGGGAGGATGGCAGTCTACCTTTGCTTCCCACCCAGAAGTGTCACAAATCACTAATACCTCAACATCAGCTGGCTCACCGCCACCTAGACGGTCATCTTCACTGACCAACACTGTGTTTACTGAATTTTCTGATTTCTTCCATGTTCCATTACCACCCATCTTACACATTCTGGAGAAATGTCCCATTTTCTTGCAATTGAAACACTGTACTCTTGTGGCAGGACATCTGTCAAATTCTGCTGTGTTTCTTTTACTGCCACACTTGTAGCAGATGCATCTGTTACCAATAACTGGTGATTTGCTCAATGTGTTTCTTGGCACTACCTTAATTGGTACATCAGCCCCCTTCTTAATTTTATGTATAGCATTAACTTTGTAGCTGTCTTGTAAGTTACCTTTTGCGTCATCCTTGAGTTCTTTTACATGCCTAGATGTATTCTCCACCTGCCTGGCTACATCTATGGTTTTTTGCAATGACGGATCTTTCACCTCTAAAAGCCTATCCTGGATCTTGATGTTGTTGGTCCTGTTAATACATTGATCTCTAATCATTTCTTCCTGCAGATCTTTGAACCTGCAAGTAGCCACTAAGGTCCTTAATGCTGCAATATATTGTTCTACCGTTCCTCCTTGCAATTGAGTTCTGGAGAAAAAACTGTGCCTTTCTACTACTTTACTGTTTTTTTGCCAAAATTGTCCTCCAATGCTTGCATAACATCCACGTACTCTTCACAATATACCTCATCAGAATCGGACCCTTCCTCACCTTCACCAGCCTGGTTAGAGGAGACCCATGTAATTTTAGGTAATGTTTTCAGAACCTTCCTACCTTCTATTCCCCAATTGTGCCTAAGTAATGCCACTTTGCATGAAGCTATAAGGGTTTCCCCCCAATAGCCTACAAATAAATTTCAAAAGAGTCACGCCAGTCTTCCCAAACCATTGTTGGAGTACCAGGATTTAGTAAAAATTTGGGCTGTGCAGATATAGATGTGGTTTCCATTGTTGTGTTCACCTATGAGATCTATAACTCTCAAACCAAATACAAAACCAAAACTTGCATCTACAATCAACTGGTTAATGCTAATGAAACATATGAAATCTCCACTTAACAAAACAAATTAAAATGAATGAAGAAGTAACTGCTGATCTTTGCCATCTTCACACAACAAGCTAAAATAAATGAGGTAGTCACCGCTGATCTCCACACCGTTGATCTTCGTCTGTTCCAGGAAGCATAAAAGGTCCAAAATCCAAATGACCGAATGAAGCTCCACTGACACGCCTGTTTCAGTAGGAAAAAGCGTAGCTCCACTTCCTCTACTGCCCACAATGCACTGGGTCTCGTACGCGTAGCGTGTGCGTAAGTCTAATGAGACCGGAAATCAAAACTACTGGTGTGACTCACCCACACACCACACGACTGAGGAAGCTGGAACACAGATCAAGTGGAATCCAAGGCGCATGATTGTCCAGACACACAGTATTCTAAAGACGGTACGTGCCGCATTTAAAAGAAGACACCACAGCACATGTGAGGTACTTGCGTATAAAAGAAAAAAAGTTTGTTTTGACTTTACCTGCTAATGGTGCCATTTACCCGGTAGTTGCGAACAGGCCGTAGGTGTTACAGTTTTTTTATTCTGGTTGCCAAGCGTTACGGTGATTGTTTTCAGTTTTCAAGGGTCGCCACGTCTAGCCGTTAGCTCGTCGCCACTTTTGGAAGAAAAAATGCTGACGCGATGAAGTATAAATGTAGAAATGTATTGAGTTAAAGGGCAACAACCCATGAGGAGACCCGGCACCTCTAGCAACTGCCTGTCCTCTGCCCCTGTTGTTCCACAACCTAGAAACCTGTGGAGATGACGATTGGAATTCCTATGAGGCTGCAAGGAGTCAGATGTAACACATATCATAATCAATCATACTGAAAAATGCTCTATACACACAATACTTATCTGTCAATGAGCAGCTGATAAAAGAGGGAGATGGCTGCTGTCAAGAGAGGTTACAGAGAAATTCTAGTTCTGGAATTTTGTGTTTTGTTCTGTTTTGCTTTAAAGTGTTGCAAGGTGCTGGCAATAAAAAATATTTGCATAATGCCAGCCTCCGGTCTTGACATGAAATAGAGCATTCTGTGGTTTTAGGAAGCTTTTCAAAGCCATGAGACGAATTGGGTTACACAATGGGTATTTTGTAAACCCAGTTGGCATCCAGGGCTTTGAACGTTTAGACAAAGATAAAATGCTAAAGGAAAACAGTAGGGCTAAAGAAAGTTGGATAACATTGATAAAATCAGTTGGGTCTTGCATTGTGTTACAACCTAAAATCTTACATGACAAAATGTTCTCCCTCATCCTCTACCACACACCAAGGGTGTCTGTGTGGTGCTCACAAAGACAAAGAGCATTCAGTGAGAGAAATAATGTCTCCTCCAAGGCACAATGTTTGCTATTTTAAGGAGATCTAACAACATGCAGGAGATTTTAAAAGCAGCCAAGACTCAAATGATTGAAGGTGGATGGGTGGGCTGTGTTTCTCTTCTGTGAGCTGTCTCCTGACACTGTGTAACGGGGGAAATATCCACAAAATTTGAGTAAGCAATTGGATTATCAAATGGTGCAAATATCAGTCTGTCTGAAGATGTTGCTCTTATATTGAAAAGCTACATCTTGTTCACACAACAAGTGGAAGATGCAAAAGATTTTGCGGAAGATGAATCTATTCATCTTATCGATCTAACACTGTGTTTTTAAAGTGCTAAATATCCACTGAAAAAGAGTCTTTTGACTCTATAGAAGAGAGGACTATTTCAGGATGTGAAGCATAAGAAAATGGAGACTGAAAGTTTCAGTGTGGGTCAATACCCATCCTTCCCAATCAGCAAGATATTTTTCTTTTTGAACGGACAATAGTTCTACATGTATTACTTGTAGGTGGTAAGGTGTATCAGATAAGCGTTCCATGGTATCTGAATGAGCACCTCCTCATCTCTGAAACCTATTCGAGGACCTAGAAGAGCAGACTTGAAGCACAACATAAACATTGTCACAGACAATAAACCTGCATTCTTTTATCCAGAAAGTTTGACGGAAAAGACCTACATTGCATAATAGATTCGCCAAATTAGCTAATTTTTTACAAAATTCAGCACTTTGTGAAATGTGGGAAAGCACAACGCAGAGCTATATCTACTAAGATTGGCCTGCTGCCAGTTTCATCCACTGCAATGGCGCACCAACATGCTGCTTTAAGTGACACACAGGTTCATACCTTTGGGCAGAGATGAGTGTGCACTCTCTACAGTCTAGCACATTATTTGTACTGGAAGCACACCCTTCCAATATAAAAATGTCTTTGTCTAGATTAAAAACCCAGAAGTATGCCACACATTGGATGTGAAATATAAATCCCAATCTGTCCTGTAGAATTTATATTTCGGCAGAAGGGATACATATCCATCACTGTTGCGATGTAGTAACCCGTCCTCTGAAATCAAATTCAAACCCTTAGACTGTTTCCCTTTTCAGATGCAGAAAGTTATGGTAGGCACATTCCATATATTCACCAAAAAGCTAAACTTCTGGTCTTCACTTCACCTTTTTAGGTCTCGCCTGGTGTTGCAGCGCGAAGCGCTGTCACCAGCGAGACCTATTGTGGTTGTGATGCCTTCCAAGTGGTACAGACCGGTGCACGAGCAGATTCTGGTCTGTGAACGCGCTTCCCAGAAACTGTGAACAGCAAGTCAGCCTCTCGCCTCTCTCAATCGCGTGCGCACACACAAAGCCACACTCACGCATGCACACACGTACGCACACACACGCACGCACGCACACACACGCAGGCACAAACACACACACGCATGCACACACACGCAGGCACACACGCACACACATGAATGCACACACACGCAGGCACAAACGCAGGCACACACCCCCCCACGCCCCTACAACTAAGCCCCATCCGCCCCGCTTACCGGGCTACAGGCCCCGTCACGCGGAGCTTACCTCACTTGCATCGGCGGCCTCTGCTCCTCCTAAGTGCCTACAGTGTTTCACAGCCTCCCCTGGGGGGGGACTTCCGCCTTCTGCCCTTCTCGTCCAGTCACTCTGTGGGCGCAGGCTTCCCGCAGAAGGCGGAAGTCCCGCCCCAGGGGAGGCTGTGAAAAGCTGTCGGAGGCATACGAGTGCTGGAGTCTGACACACAGCCCGCCATTGGTGACGGAATCTTTCTGATTTTATGAGGAAACTGTTGTAAATAGGTAACCTTACGTTTCATTTCAAAAACAGGTTGTAGGATTTAAAAGAATAACCTTTTAGATCTTGTTTTTTATTTTTATTTTTAGAAATAAATGCTTCCCAATCCACCATGGACAATACTTAAGTGAAGTCACGTTCGAGGTTATTTACATTATACCGAGTTGTATCTCCCTTTTTCTGCTCGTGCAGCCAATGTGTTTGAAAAACAGGAAAAAGCGAGGAGTCTTGGAGCAGTAGCTCCTTTATTTATTCATTTATTTATTTTCTCTTTCTTAAGTTGGGAACTGCTTGTGTGTGCCGTTTCCTGTGAGGTTCCTTGTAAGACATTGTGCCCACTGCGCCAGGGCAGCTTTCACGTATTTGTTGTGTAAATGACAGTCTGGTTATTTACAGCTGTGGCTTTAAAATGTCATAGAAAGAACGCATCAAAAAAACGATGGTGCTCAAAGAGAACAAAGCTGAGCATTTGAGAAGAATTTCTGTCCCCTGGGGATTCATAATAAAAGTCCAAGGGAAGGCTGTGTCCGACCAGGGGGGGAACCAGTGGGCCTAGGACCCATGCCTTGCCCGCTCTGTGCGTTTTGCAGTCTAGTTGTTGTTTGCCTTGGCTTAGGGAACAGGGCTGGTCTTTTTGTAATCTGCACCCCTCAGGCCAGACACCTGTGAGTTCATCTCATTTAAAACGGCGCTTTCCCCTGGTAATTGCAGCTGCGCTTTTATTTGAGGGCTCTCTTTGCTCTTGGTTACTCTGCTGTGGTCATGAACCTGCCTTTCTTTTCCCGAAACCTGGTGAAGCGATGTTTCCCCTGAGCAGATCTCTGTTTTGCCTGTGCTGTCACCGCCTGAGGCTGCGCTGTCTGTTTTTTTCAAAACACAAGATGTGCGAGATCTGCGTGGAAAGCACACAAAACACAATATTCACCAATAATGCCTGGAAGCATCCACATGTACTTGTTTTAAGTAAATGCAGCCATGCAAATCGCAATCTGTGTATGCCCAGTGTGGGTTGGTGACTGTGATACAGCAGGCATGGTTTGGGATTCAATCACCTGCAAATGGCTCTTATTATCAATGTCTCTCCTCCCTGATGAGTCTTTTTCCATAACCTTCATATATCCAGAACTATTGGTTGTCCAAGGTTTTCTTTCACTTGATCGATGAAATGTGGAGTCTGGGCTTTTGCATTGGGCTCCATTGTTACTGGGGAGTAAGAGTAGGGCGCGTGGGGCTGTAGGAAATAACTCTTACTGCTGTGCCACAGGCATGATTTTGAAACATGGCATTAACCCAAGGCTGCTCAGCTAACAATGAATGGAGTACACCCGTAAGCATATTTTTTGTTACACCAGAACTATTTTTAAGGTGTGCTTTCTTCTGTGTGGCTATGAAAGGTAGCTTCCATGCATGGATTTTAAATGATCCAAATCTGATGAAGGATGTCACGTTTTGGAGTGCAGACTCAACCTGCTCTCCGTTCCTGAGACTTTCCTGGGTGCTTTGCGCTGTCCCTTTCAGCGTAGCCTCTGGTGAATAAGGACAAGACATGGAGGAGCCGCAGTTGTGCAAGAGCAAGCGCACTTGTCGCTAGAGCGCACCTGCTACTAGAGCGCTTTTGTCATTCCAGGGAGACTCTATGCTAAATAATGGCCAACACATATAAGAAAGAAGAGACTTATTCCCCACTTAACCAAGCCTGCACACAGACTTTAGGAATCCAGATCTCTTGTACCATTCATGGAACCATCATGGAGAATTCTGGTTTGTGTTGTCCTTCATCTGCAAACATGCATGTGCTTTTTATTTTACCTTTTCCCAGGCCAGTCGTAAATAAGTTTGATAATTCAACTCTGCATTTTGTTCTATGTGCTGTCTGACTGTTCTTTTGGGTATCTTTTGGGATACCTCAGTTTCATCAGATGCAAGTTAAGCAATGTTACATAAGGTCCTCACTGGTTCTTGGTGCTTACCAGAGACCCAATTCCGACTGGTGCCCTCTCCACCATTACAAAGCATTTTGCCGTTAAATTAAAAGAAATGTATATTTGGGCAGAGCTCTTCTCGTGGCCTATGGCTGGCATTTCTGTGTCCACACCATTGCTCCACATTGTTTTGATTAATAAAGTTTCTGTCGAGGTAATCCCCCATGCGTCTTCCTTAGCAGAGATTAAATGGAAGCATGCCAGATGCTTGTCCTTGCATCCAAAGAAGTTAGTGTTATTTTAGGTGTTTATCATCTCCAGTGGAGGAGTCCTTCTCCTTCTAGTTGATCTGCTGCAGGTATGTTGAAGGCCTGTCTAACTCCCAAAAGGACTATTCAAATGGTGTGCAGCAATGAGTTTTCTGAGGGGAAAAAACAGCCAAAGTGGCTCTGAATATAGCGACTCTTCGTGGTCCAGAAATGGCAAAAAATAGGACCCCTTGCCTCAGCCGAATGACCTGCAACAGTTTTTAACAGAAGGAGAAGACTCCCTGAGTCGGAAACGTGAATTAAATGTATTAACACATTAGTTGCTGCTTAAAAATGCCAAATTGTTCACTGCAAACTTCAGTTATTTTTTTCTCTGAACAAAATGATTTAAAAGCTCAAATAGTTGTGCTGGCTTGCTCTATGATACCAATTTCTTCTCCAAGCTCAATCTCAAAATGAACCGTTTTTCACTGCGCAAGAGCCACTTTGCATTGCCAATTCTTTTTTTTTTTTGCTTAGTAGATGATCCACCGTGCAGGCGAGGTTTAAGGTTTTAAAGGTAGAGGTGCACCTGTTTTGTCACTTTGTCACCTCAATTTCTCAGCAGCGCCTATGTTTCTATTAATTTAATGCAGTGTAGGGCTTTCGAGTTTTGGAACTGCAGGCCTCAGCACTGTTGATTTGGGACCTGTAGCCGAGCTCCATTTTGCTAAGTATAGGTTCCCAGAAGCAAACAGTCGACCTCTGTCTGTAAACTATATCCAGAGACTGCCTTTTTAGCCTGTGGCGGGTTTTACACTAACGGGGTGCAGCAAGTATTTAGCATGCTTAATGGATTTCATAAGGTGTTTTGGGGCACTCATTTTAAATGCAAGAAAGCAACCGGTTTCTTTTTGTGAGTTTGCTTGATTTAATTCCCATAATCGGCCTTTCGCTGGAATTTGGGGCTTTTCAAATACGCTATGTTACAAAATCAGAATAACAAAATGAAACATTGTTTATTTTACCTCCCAAAACGTTTTCTGAGCAGGTTGTGCTAAGGGTGCTTTCAAATGTCTATATTTAGCTCAGCTGTTAACCAAGACCCTTTGACATAATAACATTATATGTATAATCTTATTTATAGGGGGTTTCAGCCAATCATCTTGATCCTCTGGTGTGTTGCAGTGTCATTAGGTCTCGCCTGGCGTTGCAGTGCAGGCTGTTGTAGTTCGGACTGGACTGTTCCCATGGGGCACAGGGTCAGAGCTGATTTGCATAAAGCCATTATCTGACCCAGGGTGGTGTGGAGTGCAAAAAACGATGGATTTAGGCCCAGATCCTTGTACTGGGGTGAATGTAAGACATTGATCTACATTCTGTCCATCAAATTGTTTTTTGTAATTTTCTCCCTGAGTGTACTGGGGTAGCTCAGACGTGGGTCCCAGAGCCTCCACACCACTGGAGTCAAGTTAGCTGGGCTGATGAGAGGTGTTACCTCGAAACCGGTCTGGTCCTCGGATGCTTGATTCCGGTCTGGGAAAGATATGGCTGTTGTAGTTCGGACTGGACTGTTCCCATGGGGCACAGGGTCAGAGCTGATTTACATAAAGCCATTATCTGACCCAGGGTGGTGTGGAGTGCAAGAAACGATGGATTTAGGGCCAGATCCTTGTACTGGGGTGAATGTAAGACATTGATCTACATTCTGTCCATCAAATTGTTTTTTGTAAAAAAATGTGTGACACAGAGCTATCAGCGAGGTGAGGGGCTGAAGGTATAATTAGAACATATTAGTAATGCCGCGTCCGGACGTCCTAGTCCGTCCGGAGCACCGAAGGTGGAACGTGGCAAGCAGTGCACTTGGCAACGACACCTAAGCCGGACTTCTCTTTCAGGAGGTATGAAAGTGTATTTTATATGACACATAATCTAAGCAAGGGAACAATAAAGAACAGATTTATCAACCCTTGTGCCTGCGTGGTTCCCAAAGGGGGTGCACACCTGCACAAAGTGTTGCTTTGAGATTTACTTTCCAGTTGACCATAGTGTTGCCACTTGTATAACAAGCATTTTCAAGCTGGCTCAGGGTCATTATTTAATGCTGGCCAACGTATAAATAGCCAGAAACATCAAAGCCTCTACCTGCAGAACTCTAGACCTTGCAATATGGAGCCACAGCCTACTACGAATCTGACAACTGTGTCACCTTGTGCATCTTCGCAACCATCACACTGCAGGGCCACCTTGTGCATACATACAAACCTGGCACTGTAGAATTATTGTTGTGGAGCCACGATGTGCAGACACACAGACCTAGCCCTGGAAGCTACTACCATCATTCTCATGGACCTGACATGGCAGTTGCACCTCGTTGATCTCTCTAACGTGGCACTGTGCTGCCAGCTTGTACATACCTACGAACCTGACACTGCCTGGCCACAGAGGCCATACCCACGAAATTGAAGCAGATGGGGCACTGTGCAAAAACAAGGCACAGAGTGGTTCATTTCAGTGAACCCATTGTTAAATTTTTTTGACCAGCACATGACTTTAAAATCGTTAGTCTTTAACATTTCAATGTCTCGTCACTCAGACCCCAAAATGTACTTAAACACACACACACTCTTAGAATTTGGTCTAATTGCTTGTTATAGTCCCTGATGCGTCCTTCTATGCAACTCCCTATTCTACCCCCTCCTCGGTCACATCCCATGTGTGTATCCAATGCTTCTTTCACTTGTAGTATCTTCTGCACACATCTCCAAACACGTGCCTTTGGGTCATTTGCGAGAGTTTTACCTATTTGCATTGTAAATGACAATGCCTTTTATTTATGTGTCGTTGTTCTAAATAGATAAATAAAAGGCATTGTTATTTACAATGCCAATAGCTTAAACTCTCGCAAATGCGAGACCTATTGCATTGTAAATGCTTGGTGTGCCGCTTTTGGCCGCCATAAGTGTGGCAGCGTATGCTCAGACGTGAGTCCCTTGCTCACTTTGCCACTGGATTCAAGCAAGCCGGGCTGAAGACGGCTGGAATGCCAGAAACCGGTCCTCGGAAGCTTGTTTCCGGTCCAGGGAAGACATGTCTTGGCAGTTCGGGCTGGACTGTTCCCATGAGGCACAGGGTCAGACTGATTTGCATATGGCCATGTCTGAACTGGGGTGGCAGAGTGGGCTAAAGAACAGTGATGGATTAAACCCAGATCTTTTGACTGGGTGTGAGTGTTTGATTGATTCAGATGCTCCGTCCATCACCACCCCCTTTTGTACCGCTGGTGTGTGTGTGTGGCTCTGTCTGTGTGTATGGCTCTGTCTGTGTGTGTGGCTCTGTCTGTGTGTGTGGGTGTGTGTGGCTGCATGTGTGGTTCTGTGTGTGTGTGTGTGTGGGTGCAAATGCAATAGGTCTCGCATTTGCGAGAGATTAAGCTATTGGCATTGTAAATGACAATGCCATTTTTTTATCTGTTTTCAAAACCAACACATAAATAAAACGTTTGTCATTTACAATGCCAATAACTCCAACTTTTGCAAAGGCGAGACCGTTGCATTGTAAATACTTGTTCTTTTGGTATCTGTACCTATGAGAGAGAAATACAAGGAACTATGGGCCAGATGTAGGAGCCTTAATACCGGTCGCAAACGGCCGATTTCGTCCGTTTCCGACCGGTATTAGGGTTTTCAGATGTAGGGGGCTGAAAAATAAAGAATCGGTATATTTACCGATTCGGTAAAATTACCGAATCAGTAAATTACCGAATCGGTAAATATACCGATTCTGTAATTACAAATGTAGGTGGCACAGTTTACAGTGCCACAGGCCTTTCAGATTTGGTATTTTACCACCCAATCCAATTGGGTGGTAAAATACCGAATCCAGGTGTGCATACACCTATGCCATGTGACAGACAGACAGACATGCCATAAGGGCATGTCTGTCTGTCACATGGCATAGGTGTGCACAGTCACATGGCATAGTGCCACATGGCACACATGCCTGTATTTGGGGTGCTAGAGGGTGTCAAAGTGACACCCCCTGCACCCTTGCTGGAATCGGTATTTACCGAATCGCTAAATACCGATTCGGTAATGCCCATTGATTCCTATGGGCTTCAATGCCCATAGGAATCAATGGGCATTACCGAATCGGTATTTACAGAATCGGTAAATACCGAATCTTAACGATTCGGTATTTACCGATTCTGTAATACCTACATCCCCTCCTCTATTTTACCACTTCTTAAATACCGAATCTGTAAAATTCGGTATTTAAGAAGTGGTAAAATAAAATTACCTACATCTAGGCCTATGTTTGTTTGAGCGGGATCGAGTTTAGCCTGGGTAAAATTGTGATATTTTTTCTGCATGAAATACCTATATTTTTTCTGTTAATTACACATTTATCGCCTGAAGTTCTATTCATGGGTTCGCTGGGTGAAAACTGTACGAGGGGGGTATATAGTGTGTACAAAAGTCACATGAGGTAGTTGCGGAAACTGGTTTGAGTAGAAAATGTCTCTCGCCCTTACCAAAAATAGGTGTTTTGAGTTCCGTGAGACGTTTTCTGCTAAACCTATTCTTCTGCTGATGAATTGAAAATTACGTACGTAAAAAGAGTCAACAAAAAAAGGAATAATTACACTTAGTATTACCTATATGTAATAAAATGGGTCGAATTGATTCTTTGCGTTCATCTTTGATGATTTTGGCCTTGGTGAAACATTTCCCTGAACTTATAGTGTGCTCCGAATTTTAAACAATGTACAGTGGATGTGTCCAGTTTACATCATTCCACTCACAATGCTTTTATGAGTGTGAAGCACCTTGCTAGCTACTCAAAACGGCAGGCTAGTGTTTAATGCCCTTGAAACTGATATGACATTCTTGAAAAATTAGATATTCGATGAACATCATTGGTGCTATTCCCAGTAGCTTTCACTGTTAAACATTAACAGTTTTTATGCATTATCTTCCCAGGTCCTGGAGTCCTGGAGATTGTTTCGCTCTGTTCTTCGTATGGATTTTTGCGCACAGTGTTTAATACTCTGACAGGTTATGGGGCATATTATCAAGAAACAGCGTTAACATTATCGCCGCTTTAGTGGCAGAAAACTGCTGCTAAAGCGGCGATAATGAGCTTGATAATACGCCGTAGAGAATGCCCATAGAAGCCCATGTTCACACCAGAACATGGGCTTCTATGGGAATTCACAAGGGCGTATTATCAAACCCATTATCGCCGCTTTAGCGGCAGTTTTTTGCCACTAAAGCGGAGATAATTTTAACGCTGTTTCTTGATAATATGCCCCTTTGTTTGCAATTCTGGCGCCTTCATTCACTATGAAGTCAGAGAATCTACATTTGTGAAAACCTAAGTTTGATTCTATGTTTATACATTTCTGGAATTCTGAAAGATCGTCAGAACTATTCCTGGAAATCCCCAACAGTGGTAGGACTTTTGGAACACCTTTGAGAATTTCCGTAAACGCTAATGTGAAGGCATCCCACGGCCAAATGGGACACCGTGAATAATAACATATGTGAAAGTGCCTTGCATGAAAGCAGTTACACTTGGTAACTTTATAGTTCTGTTCTTCTCCAAGAGAAAATGACTTATTTATGTAGACAAATATTTTAGTGGACCCCATTCCCATTCTAACGCTTAAAACATATTTAATCCTGCCCTTGACAGGAGTAAATATCAAACCATTTCCAGTGCAGAATCAGGCTGACAAATAATAGTTTGTTAATGCGGGCAGACTTGCATGTTTGTGAGTGTCCGCCAACTTTTCAGGGTACCTCTGTCCTGTAAAATCCACTGGCAGCCAATTCATATAAAAGTAGGGTCCTTATAGTATTACACCATGCTCCAATATAATATATTGTAGGATATTTATGTGTATACATTTTTATGCTGTCCCTACAAAAGCAGAGAGTCCGTGAGTAACAGTAGCGGCTGGCATAGATCGGGGTGGTGAGGCAGGCAGGGGGTGGGGGTGTGTAAAAAATAAATTACCTCCTCGCCACTCTCCCACTCTCTCCTATGTCGTCTCAGTCTCTCCGGGGAATAACAGGAAGTAGCCAGGCACCCTTCCCATAGTCAATAACAACGCTGCAATACAGCATTGTGATTGGTCTGAGCGCCGTGGATCTGCGCTTAGCCTGGAAATGGGAGCCTGGGCATGTTCTCCATGCAGGCTGTAATTCAGCCTGCATGGAGAATATGCAAAGTGCACATGACTGTTTGACCGGCTCGAGCGGGCCGGCCAAACAGTCATTGCGCACTTAGAGTGGGAAAACCACTCCTCCCCTGCTCTGAGAGCAGAGATGCACTGCCCGCCCCGCAAAGCTGCACAGTAGGAACAAATCAGTGGTAATGACCTCGAGCTATTATCATTTTATTTGTTCTTTCTTTCACTGCTTTGCATCAGGGGGCAATGATCCTCGGACTTAGCGGATGGGCCGCCACTGGTGAGAACAATGTTTCCCTCTCAGCAGCACTCCAACAACATTTTTTAGTGCCAGGGAGAGGGGGTGTGTTTAGGTGCTGAGAACCAGGATATAGAATTTAGGGGCATATTATCAAGGGGGTTTATCTCTGCTTTTTTGGCTTTCAAAGCCAAGAAAGCGGAGATAACATCATCTCCCTATTACCTAGCTGTCGCTAACACCAGTTGGAATGTTACCCCGAGCTGTTGCCTGTGGTTACACTTTTTACATGCAGGCTCCCATCACCTTTTATGGGTTTTATGTGCTGCTCTAAGTGGCATGAGCATGCCCAGGCATGGTTCCCATGCCCACTGTGTCACTGGAACCAAGGTGTACCCGAAAGATGAGCCCATAATGAGGGCGAAACTGGTGCTTTGTCGCTTGTGTTACAGTTCAGGGAGGACATGGCTTGGCAGTTCAGGCTGGACTGTTCCCATGAGGAGCAGGACCAACATTGATTTGCATATGGCTGGGTCTGAACTCGGTGGCTTGGTGAGATATGGAACAATGGATTGTAGTGCTACCCCGAGCTATTGTCAGTGGTTGGATTGATTGCAACCAGCCTCCCATTACTTTTTGTGTGTTTCAAATTATTTAACTGACACAACCTAGCCATCCATTTTCTGTTGATCTATATTCCCACACGGCAGAAATCTACGTGCTGCTAAACAGATTGTTCTCCACCTGTCTTCCTTCAAATATGCAGACAGGGAGGGTGAGAAACAATGTTTACAGCTCATGCGGCAGGTTCCTGAATGACATACCATAATCTCATCTGCCCTTATTCAGGATGACCCATATCTACATATTCCACATGGTTCAGCAAGCTAGCAGTCCCCTGATGCTTTTCTACTGTACGACGCAAGGAGAGGCGAATTGCTACCGTGAGTGCTCACAGCCAAGAGGCGCTTCTCCGTTTGAAGCCTTCGCAGTGAGATGCTAATGCGCGCGCGACCTTTTTAACTCGACTGCAGTTTGCGTGGTGCTTTCACATCCTGTGTAGGATGCGTCGTTCTGCCGGATGGTCGGGTGAGGTATACTTTGTGTCAGGACCAGATGGAGCCTTCGAGCGCTCATGGAAGTGACAGCTGCGCGTGGGAAGCACGCGCCCGAATGTGTTCAGGAGACGGATGCTTGTTTATTTAATTTAGTGACTGCTAGAGTAGAGAAATTCGTTTTTGATAATTATCGTTCTTTGCATGTCGTCATTGAGGATAACGATTCACGCTGTCACCCACTCCTCCCACAGTTTTTTTTTATGTGCGAGAGCCTTTCCTGTTTACATGTTGTGGCATAGCAGAATTCCTCTTTTTTTCCTTAATTTTTTTAAGTGGCCAGCTTGCGCCCTGTTCCTCGCTAGCTTCTTCGACAAGCTGGCAAAAGAGGCATGCGCAACCTAACAAATTACAGCAAGCTGTGCGCTAATTGAAACATTAGAACGTGTAAACATTAAAAGATCTGCTCATTTACTTAACATCTTTCCTAAGTCTCTGTTCAACTAAGTGCATTTTTAAATGTCTGGCTCTTTTCTTGACTTAAGTTCCACGCAGTATGTCTTCTCTTTCCTTTCTATAAAAGATGTACTTTTTGTTTCCCGCAAGTTTTATAATTTGTCTAATCTTTTATTTTCATGTATCTATTGCTTTTTTCAAACGTTTTCGAAAAGCGTTATGTCCATGATGCTTGCCTCTACTATTCACTAGGACACAGAACTTGAAGGCCAATCAAAATATATGGGCACAATCAATTTCTTCTCTGAATCTGTGCATCTCCTGAAGAACATACACCTAAGCCAGAGGAAAAATTCTCCCATTTCCATATTTGGCCCTACAGCGTGGCCATCGTTGTATTTTTGTTGTATTTTTTTTAAATCTTCAATGTAAATTCAAGGCCGGGAACACAACACAGCCATTTTGAAGCTAAGTTGTAGCTGAATGCTAAGTATTGCCCTTTTTTTTTAACAAGGACCAGACTTCAAATCTCCTCCCCCTGAAGTAAGGCTACTGTGGCGTCCATGTCTTTCAGTTGGGATTGGAGTTCTTGCAGCATGGAGCGCATCATGGTTATTTCTGATTCACTATCGTCCACTTGGTTCACCAGAGCCCAGTGATTTGTGCGCAACAGGTTCAAATCCAAGGATACAGCATTTATTTTGGCCTCAAGTGTGGTTTTAGTGTCTAGGATGGCCTGCAATAATCTAATCAAATTGGCCAGAGTGTTTTTGGCAAGAGTTGCTTCAAGATAGCCAGGGGGCCGCATCCTTGCACCTGCGTGATGGTAGCACCTGGGTAGTCCCCAATTTGCGAAGAGGGGTTTTTGGCTTCACCATCGTGCCCTCCGTAAAGCAACAAGTGTTTGGTGAGAGCGGAACACTGCTTCTGGGACGTGTCTCCCCCTCCCACTGCTCCTGCCAGCTGGGAAGACTTCACTCTGCAGCCAATCAATACCCACCGCTTACAGTGCAGTGCAGAAAACCAAGCAGGCCCACCTGCACAGAAGGGGGCAGGAACCTAATGGTGCTCTGCCAGGTCGTAGCACTCTGGCCCTGCTCATCCACAGCAGATCAGAACCACTGAGGGAGCTCCAAGCCCCTGATTTTCCCTCCTCTAACAGCGTTTGCTGGCTAAGGGGGAGGAAGCTTGCCCCCCCCCCACTTGAGTGTAGTTCCCACTGTATTTCAGTCAGGAGCAGGTCTCCGTTGTGCGATGCCATGGGGGTCAATAATCCCATGGCCTGTCCTCAGCAGGTCAGTCCACAGGGGGGAGCATCAATCCTCTTGTGACATTTCTGTTGGCAGAAGATGCTGACCAGGGGGAAGGGGGGCCAGATCTCATCTATATGCTCACTCCCACTGGATGCGGGTCTATCCTGACGTCGCTGCTGTTAAGAGCAGATCTTCGGGCCCTCGCCTAGTGCGATCTGACCGGTACCGTCCACGTAGGGCACGCTTCACCGCAGTTTCTCAACCTGCGTGTCTCACGTCTCTCAGGCAGGCCTCTCCAGGCAACTACCTTGCGTGGAGCCACTCCCACCAGGTAAGCCGCTGCACTAATGCCAGAGTGCCCAGCAGCATCTACCTCTACACCACCACCACTGCACTTCACGCAGTCCTCAAGGTGACTTCCGTGAGGTCCCTCTCAGCGACTGGGGCCCTCGTCACAATCTCTGACACACAAATAGACAAAAGGAGAAAAGATAAAAAAAACATCAAAGTAATAACAGTAAATTTTGTTGGAACATAATTCTAATCATCTTTCATTATTTTACAACAAGGTAAGTACCAACATGCATAATATATCCACGATAATGTCTAACTATGTGATATTCGTCAAATATTAGTGCATATATGTACACCCATACATATTTAAGCATTCACTACATATGTATCATCCAAATGATTCAAAGAGTAAATAAGGATAGTATCTGAGATAGCAAACAGATACCAGTGCCACCAGGGAGACACGTTGAACAGGTAAGAATGGATTAGTAAGAAGATAGATGTTAAAAAAAGGTTTTGCTGCAAAAGACTGAACATGTTGCCTACCCCACCTCTTCATTGTGTATGGTCTTCAGTTCGTTATCTAAAACTATGGCAAGCAGATATGATGTTGAGCCATTAATCTTAGGGATATTCATAAACAGAATTTGGTCAATAGAACGCACAGTCCCATAATGGTCACGCTCCTAAGGGAAGAATTACTATATCCGTGACAGAGAATAAACAAGAACGAGTTTTGAAAAAATAGAAAGAAGCCGTCCAAATAGCCATAATAAACATGACACCAGGGAAAGAGGGGTACCCTCACTGTGACAGAAAGTAGGTATTGTGTGGTAAAGGTAAGGAAACCTCAGAATATACATTGGTATTTGGGGGCAAAGCAGGGGGGTGCAGCGATATGTACAAGCTTACCTTCCCAAAGGTCAGGGCTTTTTAGGCCAAAATGTTAGGCCAGCTGCTGAACCTCAGGTCCTTTGCCACAGACTCATGGTATGGAAGACAGGCTGCTTCCTGGCTCCAGGGGGAACTGAGTGAGAATTTTTGAGCGTAGCCAAGGCTGCTAGCTAGCGGCAGTGAAGATGCAGATTACTCCTCACAGGCTCTTGCTCTCCTGCAGTGCTTAATTTCAGCCGGTGGTTCCCGGTGCTGGGCACCGGCACTTAATTGTCAGCACCTGTGCTGGTGAGAGTGTGCCACATATTGGCGCTGTGTGGCTAATTTAGAGATGACCACAACAGCATGTAACTATTAATTCAATATATGTTAAAAATTACTATTATCTGCCATCCAAGCCATTCTTACAGCTTTGGAGGCCTGAAATAGTCTGAATTGTCTCACTTGTAGGAGTGTGATGGTTAGTAGTTGTGTTGTTACTATCATTGGCAGCATGGTCGGACACTGTGTAGTGCAAGCTGCTGTGGTGTCCTGATAAGAGTTAACCCATTCTGTGTGCCGGACTGCCGGGAGCTCTCCGACGCCACAGTGCTCATGTGCGTAGGACAGCTCCTGGCCCTCCATGCACATGGCGCAGGAAATCCCTTTGGTACGGGCTCCAGCTCCCGAAGGTGTTCTGATTGTTTCCCTGAAATGATGATCGTCGCGCATGTTGCGCTCAGGTCGTTTCATAGAAACTGAAACTGAAATTCAGTTTCACTGCCTCGGTGCTCAACTGGCTATTTTAGCCCCCTGAACACTAAGGCAGATGGGAGAGGTATCATTGGAAAGGGGAGAATCTCCCTAGTGGACCCCTGCATGGGGATTGCCTCACGAGGGCAAGGGTTGCTCCCCTTTTTTTAGGCACATATTTTGGGGATTTAAGTGATATTTTTAGTTTCATCTGCCTGCAAGCGGGGGCAGAAAACAGCTAGAAACCAGAGAGAGTTTGTGTGTGTGTGAACTGGAGTTGGCTGACAGTCTGCGTGTACTGACCTTTGGCTGGCATTTTGCTGACAGTGTGTGTGGATTTGCACTTGGCTAATGGTATGTGTGGACTCACGCTTGATGACGATGTATGTAGATTGGCACTTGCTTGGTGGTGTGCATGGAGTGGCGCTTGACTGGCGCTTGACTGGCGGTGTACATGGACTGGCGCCCGGTTGATAGTGTGCATGGATGGTGCTTGGCTGGCAGTGTGTGAGGATGGTGCTTGGCTGGTGGAGTACATGGGTAGCGCTTGGCTGGCGGTGTGTGTGGATAGTGCTTGACTGACTGTGTGCATGGAGTGGTGCTTGACTGGCGCTTGACTGGCGGTGTACATGGACTGGCGCCCGGTTGATAGTGTGCATGGATGGTGCTTGGCTGGCAGTGTGTGAGGATGGTGCTTGGCTGGTGGAGTACATGGGTAGCGCTTGGCTGGCGGTGTGTGTGGATAGTGCTTGACTGACTGTGTGCATGGAGGGCGCTTGGCTGGTCGTGTACGTGGTTGGTGCTTGACTGACATTGTGCATGGATGGTGTTTGGCTGGCAGTGTTCGTGGATGATGCTTGGCTGGCAGTGTGCATTGATGGTGCTTGGCTGGTGATGTGCGTGGATGGTGGTGTGCGTGTACCGACTCTTGGCTGGCAGTGTGGCATGCATGGTCCCCCCAGCATTTTCTTACCCAGAATTAGGCCTGGGTGGTAAATTCCGTTCCGCTCGCGGAATTTGCGGAATTTGGGTAATTTTGCGCTCCGCGGAGAGCACAAAATTGCCCAAAATTCTGCGTTCTGCGACTTCACGAAATGTTTTACTTGTTTGCGTTTTCAAAATGAGTGTTCGCAAGATATTTCCCCCCAAGCATGCACACAGCAATTGCGAACAGGAAAAAAGCATCACGAACAAGCAATTCCGCGTGTTTCCGGAATTTCTGTGTGTTCATAGAGATTTTTAACAGTTTCGCAGAGATTTGCGTAACGCGATTACACAAATTCTGCCCACCTCTGCAAACCTCCAATTTACTTACAACGTCATATTTTCCTCACATTTCTGTGTGGGTAAGTTGTAGGATACCTGCGCAGGTACAAATTTCCTACCACCCAACGTTCCCATTGGTCTCCCTAGAAAAATGATACCTCACTTGTTTGGGTGCCCATAGTAGCGTCAGCCTGAAAACTTATAAACAAACTGCCCTTTTGAACCCGCATTGGGCCCCCCTTAATCTCTACATGTTTTTGGCCCTTCCATGTCATAGGCACCTGCCCATCCACACAAGTAAGGTATCATTCTTATCGGGAGACAGAGAAAAATGTGATTTGTAAAAAACTAAATTTGAGGTTTGCAGGGGATTCTGGGTAGGAAAATGAAGGGAGATCCATGCAAGCTACACCTTTCTGAACTCCCCTGGGTGTCTAGTTAAAAAAAATGTACAGGTCTGCTAGTTTCCCTCGGTGCCGGCTTAGCGAGAATCGAAAATCCACAGCAAGGCACATTGCGAAAAAAGGGTCAGTTTTCAATGGAAAAATTTGATGTGCCCAAGTTGTGTTTTGTGCTGTTTCCTGTCACGGGCACTAGGCCTACCCACACAAGTGGGGTACCATTTTGTATCGGGAGACTTGGGAGAAGGTTCAGTGGGTGGAAGTTTGAGGCTCCCCACAGATTACATAACTTTCCAACACAGAAAAGTGAGCAAAATGTTTTGTTTTATTTTTACAAAGTTTGAGGTTTGCAAGGGATTTTGAGTGACAGAACCTGGTGAGAACCACACAATTCTCCCCATACTAGATTTCCCTGGGTGTCTAGGTTTACAAAATGTACAGGTTTGCTAGGTTTCTCTAAGTGCTGGCTGAGCTAGGGTCCAAAATCATCAGTTAGGCACTTTGTGAAAAAACGGTCTGTTTTCACTGAAAAAATGTGATGTGCCCAAGTTGCGTTTTGGGCCGTTTCCTGTTGCGGGCACTAAACCTACTAAACCAAGCGAGGTACTATTTTTATCAGGAGACTTGAGGGGAATGCTCTGTGGGAGGACGTTTATGGCTACCCGCAGATTACAGAACTTTCCTTCTCAGAAATGTGAGGATAATATAATTTTTTGACAAAGTTTAAGGTTTGCAAGGGGTTCTGTGTATCAGAACCTGGTGACAGCCACACAAGTCACTCCGTCCTGGATTCCCCAGGATGTTTAGTTTTAAAAAATGTACAGGTTTGCTAGGTTTCCCCAGGTGCCACCTCAGCTAGGGTCCAAAATCCACAGATAGACACATTGCGAAAAAGGGTTAGGCAGTTTCTTGTTGTGGGCCCTAGGCCTACCCACACAAGTTAGCTACTATTTGAAATGGGAGACTTGGGGGAATGCTGGGTGGGTGGAAGTTTGTGTCTCCCTGCAGAGTCCAGAACTCTCCATCGCGGCAATGTGAGGAAAGTGTGTTTTTTGACAAAGTTTGAGGTTTGCAAGGGATTCTGGGTAACAGAACCTGGTGAGAGCCACACAAGTCACCCCATACTGGATTCCCCAGGATGTCTAATTCTCAAAAATATACAGGTTTGCTAAGTTTTCACAGGTGCTGGCTGAGCTAGTGTGCAAAATCCACAGCTAGACACATTGCAAAAAAGGGTCAGTTTTCACTAGAAAAATGTGATATGTCCATGTTGTGGTTTGGGCCATTTCCTGTCGCAGGCACCAGGCCTACCCACACAAGTGGGGTACCATTTTAATCAGGAGACTTAGGGGAACACAGAACTCTTATAACCTATTGACTTTCTAGCCATTTCAACCTTCCAAATGTAACACAATGTGTAAAAGAGAAGCCACTTTGAAAAATGTCTTCTAATTTACATGCTAGTATGGGTACCCACAAGTTTGGAGATGTGCAAATAACTACTGCTCATAAACTCTATATTTTGTTACATACATAAGTGTTCTTGATACCTATTTTTCACTCTCAATATTTTACCAAATGAATAGCTATATACCCGAACACAATGAAAACCCATTGCAAGTTGCAGCTCGGTTATTGACTCTGGGTATCTCTGGTTCTTGGTGAAAATTACAAGTCCTATATAGCACCATAGCCAGTAGGGTCCCGCAGACGTAGCGGTATATTGCTTTAAAACATCTGCCATAGTTAGAAGAAGCTACAGGTGAAAACGTTGGCACAGATGGCTGTTTTTTCAACAAAAAACAGTCAAAAGTCTGCCTGTCTCTGAAAGCTGGGAAGATGGTGGTTTCAGCACCACAAACCCTTTGTTGATACTATTTGCAGGAAAAAAACAGACACTTTCTTCTGCAGCACTTTTCCCCCATTTTTCCTAAAAAACATGTTGCTGTATTTTGTCTAATTTCTGGGTTCCCTTCAGTGGAATTCACAAACCCTGGATACCTTTAAAATCCTCAGGATGTTGGAAGAAAAGGACACAAATTTGACATGTATATCTTATGTTGGCAACAAGTTACAGGGGCCTACGCGTGAACTACCCCAAATAGCCAAAAAAAAGGCTTAGCACGAGGACGGAGGCCTAGCAGTGAAAGGGTGAAATACCCTTCTCTTCTTAACCTTCCCCTTTGTGTTCTTTATTCTCTATTGTTAATGCCAATTTTGTACAGCGTTCTGTGGCTTTATAGCTGAATTTGCTCTATATAAACGTAATAGAGACATCATTATATATACTGCTGAAATTGTCAGGAAGTGAACTGGCCCACTTTTTTAGGCTCCTAAAATTTATGAATGACATTGACAGTGGGGGTAAAGCCCACATTTGAAAATCAGGCTAGATAATGACTATTTGCATTTCAAGTTAGCCTAGACTAGAGGTGAAATGTCTGCTGTACGTTTCGGAAAATAAAAGTGTTCCAGTATGCCTATTAGCAGCTAACAATGTTTGTGGTTCAGCTATTATCATCAGTCACAAAACAAATTAAATCCATTTCTTCTTCAGCGATAGAAACATATGGACGTTTTTGAACTGGAAAAGGAAATGTATACAATAATTGCTCTAACAAACAGAGCAATTGATCTTGTCATACAATTGCATTTCTGCTTGTATGACAACTACTTGGTTGGCTTTGTTTGCTAGCTCATTCTATGCTTGATTGCTCACAATATTGCTTCTTTGCTCTCTCAATTTCTCTGTGTGCTCTTTCTTTATTGTTTTGATCTCTCTGCCCCCCTTTTGCTCTACCTCCATTCCTGGATGTGTATTCTCCTCTCTCTTTTTTATCTTTATCTTAGTTCTCCTTTCTCATTGACATTATGTCCTCCTTTGTTCTTTTGCTTGCCTTCCTCATGCCTCAATACAGGTTGATGTTTCGCAACATCTTTCACTTGTAGTTGGCTTCAGTTCTTTGTAAGGTAATTGTTAACATAAATGTCACGTGACATAATATTGTGGCAAAATATCTTTTACAAAAATATTGCTTAATTGGCTTAAATTTTCTACTATTATCTCTAGAGGAGTGATATTTTTGTAAACAATATTTAGGACATCATTATTTTGTCAGACGGTATTTAGGTAATTTTATTCCGATGTCACTGTGTTTGTTGCTATTGATTGCTCCACCTCCACTTATACAGTCATCACTGCTCACTTCTAAATCTGTTTCCTGTCAACAATGTCACCATCTCTGTGTTCACTGCCTTTTTAGGTCGAGCCTGGGCAGCGCATGCGCTGCTGCGAGGCAAGGGGTACTCAGGTATGGAGTTGAAGCTCCGCACTCTCTCCGCCCAACTTTTCAATTGGCTCCTGTTGGTGTCATTTCTAAATGGTTGCTTCTGAATCGTGAACAGGCTTGTTAGTCCCTCCTTAGTAACACTTTGTCTGGATTTGTAACCTCCCCGCAGGACTTGACGCTTTACCATGTCCTTAATGTTTAGCTTACATTAGCCCTTCTGAGAACTCTTTGCTCACATTATCTAAAGAGCACTGGTGGAACGCCAGCTTAAGTAATGGTGGCTGCTTTTTTTTTGTTTATTTGCAGCTTGCTATGCGTGCTTTCACAATGGGGCCACAGCTGCGCCCGGTCATTATCTTTTTAACACTCTCCCTCCCCCTCCTTTTTTTCTTTCAGAACAAGCTTTATTTTTCACATGGCACACTCGCACATTTCTGTGATTGTGCACTCAGCACACAAACATTATTTTTGTATTTAAATTACGTGCAGACCACAGAAAATGCACCCTTTTAGATTAATAGTACGGGCGCACAGCAATGACGCTAGCCCCATCTCCTCTCCTGTGTGCCGCGATTTAGGTTTTAGCACGGCACCTGGTTTCACTTTAACATGGGTGCACAGTCAACAATGGTGCCTGCAGCCTCCTCCCTTCACGCTGTAAACAAACTATCAGCGAAGCATCTGTTCCATAAGCGCCACGCTTTCTTTTACTTCTTGCCAACCACAATTTCCACAGCTTTTTAAGTTGTACTCAGAGTTTCCTGTGTTGAAGGATATGAAAACCATCAATTGATTACTTTTTTAGGTCTCGTCCTACGCAACGCACATGGGTTGCATAGGAGGGGACCTAATGCCATCGGCAGCAAAGAAGTGCACGTGTTGCATTGCTTGCAATGCAACGCGTGCACATCTTGGCAAATTCCTTTTGGGAGCGCGCAGTGCCATATGGTGGCGCCAAATGGTCGCACGCTCCCGAAAGGAAATCGCCCATGCCCCCTCCCCCAGCTGCCACTTTCACTGCTGCGCGGCTGTACTGCCGCGCTGCCAATGCTCGTTTTCATTGCCTCTCTCACGTCTCGTTAGTCCCCTACTCACATTCTGTCCATTGCCCCGGCCCCCACCTTTAGCCCCACTCCTCACATTCCACCCATTGCTCCCTCCTCTCTGCAGCTTCTGCTCGGCCGGACTCCGCCTCACATTGTGCCTTCAGTCGGTGACTGGACTCAGCGTGAGAAACCCCTGGAAGCTTCAGATCCGTACATTCAAACGCAGACTCAGGGGTGCAGGGAGGGGGTCCGTGGTTTATTGGATGACCATGTGAGAAGGTAGCACGTCTTGTCACTGATGTATGTCTTGGGACTTGAGTGGCTTGTGTTGTGTGCGCATTTCACTAGTGCTGTGCCCCACTGTGTGCATGGACAGGCCTCTGAATATTGTTCATTCAGCCTCACGTGGGGTGAAAAGAAGTCCGCATTACGATAAAGTGGTGAAGGGGAAATAGTGATCATACTGTTATAAACACAAACAAATCATAATAGAAGATGTGAGAGGATGTGGCCTAGCGGGCAGAGCTTCCGACTTTGGAGCTGGGAAAACCAGCTTCGAGTCTGGGCGTCGCCTCAACATCCTACGATTCTGAGCAAATCACTTATTCTCCTTGTGACAACAAAAGATGACTGTGTCCTTGTGTAATGTAACTGGTGTCATGTACCGCCTCCAAGACCTTCGGGGCGCGTTCGAGGCTTCAAGCTATATAAAACTGTGAAAAAACAGCAACATGGCTGCAGCTGTGAGCATCACCAAAGCATCCCATCCTCCCATAAATCAGAATTCACTGGTGTGTGAAATCCGCGCTTCACATAACCCTCAAGAGGTGTCAGCTGTGAGGAGGAGTCACAGGGGGTGGGGGGGTCATAGGAGTCAATGCAGCACCAATTTACAGCCGAAGTTAATTTATAAGGAAGAATCAGACCTGTGTTATTAACAGGGTGAATGTTGTACAATAGCTATGCATGTAAATTAAAAAAAGTGTTGCATGCAGCACCTTGAACCCGAAGCATGCCCATGCACACTGTGCCACCCACACTTCCGCCAGCCCTCACCCTGATCAGTGCCCCGCCCTCCTCTCTGTGGTGTCAGACCTCACTCATGTATGAGAGTATCCTGCAGGAGTGCGTCAGATCCCCCAGCTGTGCGTGGGGCACACTCACACTCTCACACGAGAAAGCAATCAGCTTAACTCGGACACCTGGTCCCCGAGGGGTGAAGCAAACTCATACATATTGTGCGTCGAGCTCTCTCAGCACATATTATTAATATCAGCAACGTGCTTTCTTATAGCGCTTTATACTGTAGTTCTACAGATTGTATGTGCTTTAACTAAAAAGTGGTGGTATTTTTATTCCCTCACGGTACCCCCGTGGTGAATTGTGCATAAGTCTCAGCAGTCCAAATGAAAACATTGAGAAAAGCTGTTTATATTGAAAGTCTCTTTATTGAGCTGTCTTTCAACAGGTTACATCTTCGTGGAGTTCAACAAATCCCTTCATAAAGGATAACAGTGAACAAGGACAAGGCACACTGTCACAGTAAGGTCACAGCAGAGACAGACAATAAACACAGGGCATTCTTAGATCGGATACAGTGAATGTCTCCATCAAAGGAGCGAAATCCTGGGTTTCATTCTGTAACTGAATGAGTTTCTGCTGATAATCAAAGCCCTGAACATACTCAGTCACTGAGATACAAATCTATGGCAGAGACTTCACCACACTGAACATCTTTAAAAAAGAAAACACAGCATTGTGTAACTCACACAAATAGCGCCAAGACTACTTCTAAAATTAAGACTTGTCACTAGTGAAAAGTTATTCCTTTTCATTCACCAACAATGAATGTTACACTTTGGAGAACACAGAAATACATGTGCACTTTGTCATACACTTAAAAAAAAATTAGAACAGCAAAACAAAGCCCTTTGTCATACATACTTTAAAGAGATATTTCACGTACTTCCGATGAATGTACTCAAATATACTGGGACTGCGCAGAAGGCAGACATTTTACTCATATGTTTTCAATTGAAATTAGAGTTACACCAGCACTAACATTTAAACAAGCATTTGCAATGCAATAGGTCTATTATTTAAGTTTTAATAACTAAAACAAAAATAAAAGGCATTGTTATTTGCAATGTCAATAGCTACAATGTCAATAGCTTTCACATGTAGCTTTCCATATGTCCTTATCTGATACTGCTGTGAAGGATTCCTTTGATAATCGTTTTGGGCTCTTGGTCAAAAGTTGTCCTGGTGTTCGTTTCCCCCATTTTCTTTATTTTATTGATGTGACATAGTTACAGCTCACAGTGTCCTTACAACTTTGAAACAAGCATTTTTTGACTTATAGTTAGTTACCAAATTCCTCGGGTGCAGAAGTAACATTAGGCACCATTTTACTCCCGTCATCACGTCATTATAACATTGCCACCTTGCCTTTGCTTTAATCCATCACCCACAACCACACACAACCACAAACACACACACAATCGCACACAACCATACACACAACCACACACACAACCATACATACAACCACACACACACAACCACAACCACACATACAACCACAACCACACACACAACCACAAGCACACATACAACCACACATACAACTACACAACCACACACACAACCACACCGTCAGTGCACACATTCACCAGGCACAGACACCACCAGCCGCCAGTGCATGCTTTCACCGGGCACAAACACCACCAGCCGTCAGTGCATGCTACCACCAGGCACACACCACCAGACGTCAGTGCACGCTTTCACCAGGTACACACACACCACCAGCCGTCAGTGCATGCTTTCACAAGGCACACACACACCACCAGTCGTCAGTGCACGCTTCCTCCAGGCAAACACACCACCAGCCTGCAGTGCACACTTCCACCAGTCACACACACCTCCAGCCATAAGTGCACACATCAATTGTTAACGCATCCACAATTAACTATTGTAGCAATCGCATTATGGCGCACTTTACTTTTAAACATATTCATCTAAAGCGCAGCATGCCACCATTGCTACAAAAATAAATACACATTTTTTGGGCCTACAATTTATAGACTTTTGTTGCAATTGGTGTTGCAATATTTAGCAACGCCAATAGCTCAAACTTAATTAATGCGGGACCTATTGCATTGAAAATGCTTGTTTTATTGGTGAGTAGGCTCCAGTACAAGGCAGTAGCTCACCAAAGTGTCATCTTGGGGGTAAGGACAACAGATTCCCCCTGCGAGTGTATATGTTTTTTCTCAAATACTGACAGCATGGAGACATTAAAAACGGCTGTGCTCGGATCCATAGCATTCATCCATAGCATTCAAGCACAGAGTTGCCTTCTGCCTTGCAAGTCGAGAGTATAACAGGAAACTTACTTTCAAACAATACAAGTCCTAAATTACGATGCACTGTGTAGATATAAGGAGAAGATTAGTTATTTCCATAGAAGCTAAAGTTAACCTCTTTATACTACCAAATGGTGGAGTGGTCGCCGTTCTGCTGATCTCAGAATGCAATGCACACAGGCAGAGTAGGAGAAATGCTTCAACTTGGAACACAGGTAGCGCTTCATGCCCTCACAACTCCAGACAGGTTGCTTACACAGGCACTGTTCTGAGATATTTCAGGCACCAGGCTGTTTATGTATTTCTATAAAGTGCCACATGACAATGAGATCGCTTCACGAGACTAAGCGCTGTCTGTATTACTTGAAACAAGCATTTGTAATGCAATAGGTCTCGCATTTACGTGAGTTTTAAGCTACTGGCATTGTAAATGACATTACCCCCAGGTCCCTCCTGACCCCGTCCCATTCCTTAAAATAGGGAGATAACCATCTCCACGACAGAAAAAAGAAAAGGAGCATGCTGGGATACCCTACCTGCTCCCTCCCACTGGGAGTACATAAGCAGTACCAACCCAGCATGCAGCCTGTTCTTTTTTCTGTCTCCGACAGAATGGATTGTTCGTGTGTGCTGTGATTTCCTTACCTGGATTCTTCTTCCGGACGGCGCCCGCTCCTGCTGGGCTGGGGTGGCGTGCTGGTCCTTCTCTACTCCCCCTGCCCGGCTGCCTGGCTTCGCGGGCAGGGGTGCTGTTCCTGGTGGTCTGCATCCCGGTCTGCCTGGCTTGCTGGGTTGCGGGGCTTCTTCCTGGCTGCTGTTCCGGATTACCGGCCCTTTGCGGCTGGTGCGCCGTCTCCCGATGGAGCTTCCGGGTCGCCTGTGCACGTCTCCCCGAGCTTGGCCGGGTGGGAGACGCGCTGCTCCTGCTGTTGGTGCCGCGGCGCTGGATTTGTTTTGTGGATTCTGGTGCCTGCTGGGTGTGTGGGGGCCTGGTTCGTGGTGCTGCGGCCCCCACTCCGGGTGAGTCCCGCTTTGCGGTGTTGGCTTTCTCTGTGCCCTGCGGGCGTCTTTAAAAGGAAGTGTGTGCTGTGCTGACCAAGGAGCTTTGGCTCGATGGTGTGTCTTGTGCCTTTGGTGTGGACAGCCCTCGCGGACCAGGGTTCGAATCCTGCCGATGCTGTTGAAATTTCTGAAGGTGGGGAATTTTCAGGCAGTGTTTTTCTCGATGCCGGCCACTTTCACGGGCGCCTAGGCTTCTTTCCTGGTTCAGCCTGGGCTTTCCTGCTCTGTCGGCCACCGTGCCCCTGCTTCCGATGGGTGTGTTTGCCTGGCTGATGCTGGGTCTGGTGGCTCAGCGGAATGCACCTGCTGCTGTGGACTGTGTTCGACCTCATGGTCACAGGTTCGTGTCCCGGCGGGTCCACTCGGCCTTTCTTCCGTCTGTGGTCGATGATGTTTTTCAGTGCCAAGTCTCCCATGGGGCTGACCGTGCGCTTTACGACTGCACATGTTGTGTTGGCGCATTTCGACTGCACATGTTGTGTTGGTTTCCACCTTTCTTCCCCAGGTGTTTTCCGCTGGTGTCGCGGTGGTGTCGTCTGCTCTGCCTGGCGCTATTGTCCTGGAGGGCGCCTGGGCAGTTTCTTGGGGGGCGATGAGCTGTTGGAGCGCTCCTCCTGCCCTCCTGGTGAGTACCGCATAGCGGTCCCTCTTTTTGGGTTTTTTGTTGCCCGCATTTTCCCGCTGTCTTTCTTTTGCAGGTTTCCTCCAGGCCTGGTCCTTGGCTCCCTGCCTGTGGCCACTGTGGATCTTGCTGTGGCCTCGGCAGGACGGACTTCTCTGCCCGGCGCCGGGTTCTGGTGGGCGCCTGGACAGTCTTTTGGGCTATAGGGGGGGGGGGGGGGGTGCTGTTGTGGCCCTCTTCCTGTCCTCCTGGTGAGTGCCGCGTAGCGGTTCCTGTTTCCTGCCTTTTTTCCTGTGTCCTGTGTTTCCTGCTGTCTTTCCTTTGCAGGTTCCTCCTGGGCCTGGCCTGGGCTCCCTCCCTGCGGCCGGTGTGGTTTGTGCTGTGGCCTCTTCAGGGGGGGGGGGGACTTCTCTGCCCTGCGCTGTGTTCTGGTGGGCGCCAGGGCTCCCTGTTGGGGGAAGGGGGGGTGTTTTGGGGCCCTCTTCCTGCCTTCCTGGTGAGTTCCGTGTGTGGTACGCCCCTGTTTCCTTCCTGTTCCCTGACCTTCTTTGCGGTGTAGCGGTTGGGCTGGGTATGGGCGGGTTGGCCTTGATGGGCTTGGTTCCGTCTCTTGGCCTGTTGTCCATGGCTGTTGCTGTAATTCCCCGTGCCTCCTCGGCTGGTTGGGTTCTGTTCGTTGAGGCTGTGGGCTGGGGGTGCGTTATTCCTGCCTCCTTGCTCTCCTTTCTCCTCCTCTGGAGTTTCGGCTTTGGAGTGGCCCTGGGTTTGGGTGGGCCTCCTCCTTTTGGCTCTCTCGGGGGTTCTCCGGCCCTTCTTTCTTGCCGGGGGGGGGGGGGGGGGCGTCCGCCTGTAGCTTGGCCTCCCCTGCTCTGCTGTTGTTCTGCCCCTGGTGTGGTGCGCTTGTGCCCATGGTACTTGAGGGTTGGGAGGTTCTTCCTTCCTGCTTGCGCCCTGGCCCTCTGTCTTCCTGGGTTGCCTCTGTTTTCGCCTGTTTGCCGTTGGCGTGCCTCTTTGGTTGGCTTGCCCTTGCGGCGTGGCTTGTGTTTTTTTCTTCCTGTTCCCCTGGCCTGCGTGCTGTTTTGGGGTTTCGGGTTGGCCCTTGTCGGGCTCTTGTTTCTGGCCTTCTCCTGCTGCTGCGGTTCCCTCTGCTTTCTGGTTCCAGGGTTCTTGCTGCTTTGCTTTGCCGTTTCTGTCTGGCCTGCTGGGGCTTGTCCCTTGGTGTTGGTCGTTTGCCGCTTGTCCTCTGCGGCTGTGTTGCCTTGTGGCTTTGACTTCTGGTCCTCCTGGCCGTCCCTGGTGGGGGGTCTTCCTGCGGGGCCGGGGCTTGCTTTCTGGGGCCTGCTGCCCTTTGGTTCCTGGCGTTCCTGTGGGTTCGGTCCTGGTGCATGCCTGTCGGGTTCCTGCGGTTTCCGCTGCGGGTTGCTTCTTGCTCCCTCTGGGTTCCCTTGCTTGGGCTCTGCACCGGGCTTCTGGCTTTCGGCTGGTTCGTGTGCCCTCCCCTGGTTTCCTTGTCGGGGAGCTGTTGGGCCCTTCCTCTGTCCTGGGGGCGCCTTGTCCTTGTTCGGCTGTTGGCTCCGGTCCGGGGGTGTTTCTTCTCCCCTTCTGCTTGTTGGGGTTTGGTTTCTTGTTGTGGTTTCCTTCTCCCCTCTTGTCTCTCCGGCTGTTTTGTGCTTTGGGGCTTTGCTTGGCTGGCCGCTCTTGCCTCCGGTGGTGGCTGGGTCGTGGCTCTGCCTTGGGTGGACGCTTGTTCTTCGTCTGCCTGGCCCCTGTGCCCCGTTCTGTTTGCCGGTTCTGCCTGGCCTGTGCCCTTTCCCTGCTGGTGGGTTTTTGGGTGTTGGTCTCCCCGGGTGTGTGGCCTTTCTGCTGCCTTCTGCTGGTCCCTCCCCCCCCCTCGGGTTTCGGGGGGGGGGGGGGGGGGGGGGGGGGTTTGTCGGGCCCTTCCTCGGTACTGGTGGGCCTTGGCCTTTTTTGCTGGTGTTGGCTTTGCCTGCTGTCCTGTTTCCCTCTGGTGGGGGCTGGGATTTGTTGGTCGTCCTTGGCTTTTGCTTTGGGTGGCCTCTTGTTCTGGGGTTGTTCGGCTCTTGTGCCCTGGCTTTTGGCCGTGCCTTGTCCCTGCTGGTGGGGTTGGGTGTCTGCCTTTCCTGGTTTATGGGCCTTTGCTCTCTTGTCGGGTGCTGGGGTGTTCCTTCGCGCTCCCTTCTTGAGTGGTGCGCCTTGGTCCTCTCGGGGCTCCTCTCCTTTGGGTGCTGGGGTTTTTTCCCCGTGTGCTCTGGTGGCCGGGGCTCTGCCTCTGTGTTTTTGCCTCCCGGTCTCCGTTTTGCCTTCCCATCCGCTTTGCGGTCGGGTCGCTGGTGCTCTTCCTTGGGGGTGTTGAGCTTTGTGCTGGGTGGCCCTTCTTTGCTTGGGGTCCCTTTTTTTTTTTTTTTTGGTCCCTGCTGGGGTTCTTCCTGGCTGCTCCTTCTCTTGGGCTTTGTCGCGGTCCTGGGGTGTTCTTCGGTCCCTTCGGGGTCCGCTCCCTTCGGTTGGCTTTGGCTCTGGGTCCGTTTTGTGGGCTCTGAGTTCCCACCTTCGGATTCTGTTTTCTGGGACGGTCTGGCTCTGGTTGGCTGTTGTGCTTGCCTGGCCTCCTTCCTGGTGGTGGGTTCCTTTGTGGTTCTCCGTCTGGGTCCTGGTGGTCCGCTGTTGTGTGCCTCCTGGCTGGCTGGCCTGCCTCTTCTGCGGCTGGTTTCTTGGGGTTGGGCTGTGGGCCTTGTTGTTGGTCCTCGGCGTTTGGGGTTTCGCCTTCGGTGGTTCCGTGTTGTCCCCCTTTTCCTCCTGGGGGTCGGTGCCTCCTTTTCCGGTTCTGGGGTTTTGGTTTCCCTGGTTCCGTGTGGTCCTTGGTTGTCTTTCTGGGTTGTACCCTGGGTTTTTCCGGGTCTGTTTTTGGTTGGGCTTTTTTGCGCTCCCTGCCCTCTGTTGTGGTGGTTGCTGGTTCTGCTGGGGTTGGCCTTTGGTCGGCCCTGCCCTGTGGCCTGGTTCCTTTGTGGTTCCTTGTTGCTGCCCTCTTTCGGTTCTGCTGGGGGCCTCCCCTGCTGTGTGGGGGTCGTCCTTCTGCTTTGTTCCTTCCTGGTCCTTCGGCTTCTCCGCCCTGTGTGGGCTGTTCTTTCTGCCTTTGTCCTTTGGGCTGGGTTGGCCTGTTGGTCTCTGGTTGTTTGGCGGCCTGGGGGGCCTGGTTCCGGGGGCAGCGCCCTTGGGGGTTTCTCGCGGGTTGGTTGCCTTTTTCTGGCTCCTTTCTCCGTTGGGTCGCGCGCTCTTCTCCTGGCCTTCCGTTGGTCGGGGGGAGGGGGGTCCTTGGTTTTGGCCCCCTCTGCCTGCTCCCTTGGGGGCTTGGCTCTGCTTCTGTGCCTTCCTTCCGGCTTGCCGGTTTGGTGGTTTTTGTTTTCCTGGCAGTCCCTTTCTGACCTTTGGAGGTCTTGGTTCGGGTCTGTGGGGTTCTGTTTTTTGGTCTGGTGCCCTTGTTGTTGGTGGGGTTCCGGAAGGCCGGCTTCTCTGCTTTGGTATTCTCCCTATTTTAAGGAATGGGACGGGGTCAGGAGGGACCTGGGGGTAATGTCCTATTACTTACCGGTAATCTTCATCACTCCTGGTCCCGTTGACCCCGTCCCATTCCTTACTTCCCTCCCTCCCTCCCTTGCGGCCGGCCTTCCTGTTGTTGGCTTGGTGTTTTTCAGGCTGCATGCTGGGTTGGTACTGCTTATGTACTCCCAGTGGGAGGGAGCAGGTAGGGTATCCCAGCATGCTCCTTTTCTTTTTTCTGTCGTGGAGATGGTTATCTCCCTATTTTAAGGAATGGGACGGGGTCAACGGGACCAGGAGTAATGAAGATTACCGGTAAGTAATAGGACAATGCCTTTTATTTATGTTTTAAAAACCGAAACATAAATAAAAGGCATTGTCAATTTATAATGCCATTAGGTCAAATTCGGGAAAGTGCGAGACATATTACATTGCAAATTCTTGTTCTTGGTAGTCTCCAGATTGCTTTTTTCCTGGTGTTTGTCTAGCTGCTGCCTCCAAGGAAGTCGATTCACCAAAAAGTCAGGAGTGAGCGAAAGTGACGACACAGCCGTTCACCTTAATGATATTATAGGAGGTGGCATAATATGACACCAGACTCTTCCCAGAAAGTGATGCCTCTTGACCTAATCCATGATCATACCACAATAATTGACATAGCTGAAATTCCAAAATAACTGATGATTAATATAACAATACAACATAGACAAATGTCTGTTTTCGATATCAATTATACCAGCATGCAGATATGCTTCGAAAGTGCTGGAGGCTAATGCATGCCTTGATTTGTAGAGAACAAGTGAAGCGAGTGAGTCAGATCTCTTCTAGGAGGACTCAAGTGGGTGCTTCTCAGAAAATATTTAGAGAAAAAAAGGGGTCATAAGGTGCATTTGAAGCACAATTGTCAAATTAAATTGCTACAAAGCCACAAGCTCTGAAAGGTCTCTCATTAAATATTCAAGTCCTTTCTATGTGTGCTGAGTCAATGAAACCTGACACGCCTCTGGACTTGACCGCATTTTTTTCAAAATTTGCTCTGGTTTCCATACATGTCAAAAATGACCTCCTTTGTGCCAGGGTCAGAATTTTGTCATGGGTACCCCTTCCTATGCCATGGATGTTCCTAATGCCAAACATGACACGCCTTATGCCCTTGCCAGAAGTTTTCCATTAATTACGTCTATATGCCATGGGTGACCCTTGTGTCAAACATTTCCTCTAGTATGTGAGAGCACATATTTTGGCATGGTGCCTCCTTCCCTTATGCCATGGATTTCCTTTCCTATTACATTAATTTTCCCACGGGTACTCCATATGCCAAGAATCACCTCCAGTATGCTGGTATTAGTATTTTATCATGGGAGTCCATTATGCCAAGAACTACTCCCAGTGTGCCAGTGCCACTGTTTTGTGAAAGGTGTCTGTTATGCTAAGAATTATCTGCAGCATGTAAGCACCAGTAGTTTGCCATGAGGGCCTCCATTTGCCAAGAATGACATTCAGCAAGTTACGGCTTACTTCAGACTCACAAGCATTACACCATATTCGTATTAATGCTCACTTACATTCACTCCCTCATACTCATTCTCATTCATTCCCATTCATGTGCACGCACGTGCACTTATTCATTCTTGCTTACTCTCTAGCACTCGATCCTACCATCACTCATTCTCACTTGGGCCCACTCTTACTTTCTCACTCACACTCACCTGCATTCACCCATACTCTCATTCCTTCATTCCCATCCACTCTCACTTACTCTCAGTGTAACTACTAATTTCCCACCTTCATTCAAACTCACTCACATTCAGTCTTAATCTTGCTCACTTTATACTTTGTCACTTACAACCTCTTGCACTCGGCATTACTCTCTTTCATTCTCACTCACAAATACTTGCAGTGATTGTTGCTCACTCATATTCTAACTTACACTATACTACTCCCTCACACTCATACGTACTAATTGGCCATTCACACTCACTTCCAGTCACTCTTACACTGACTTACTCATTCTCACTCACTCTAGCTTATACTAACTTACTGAGATTCAATCTCACTCATTCTCATTCACTACCTGCCACTGACTGTCCATCACTGACTTTCACTCATACACACCCATGCTCAAATTTTCAGATGTGCACTCACATATACACTCTCTGGACCACTTTGACTAATGTTTTGCACTGGATTTGCATCACTTCTGTGACGCAAACCCACCTCATAGTGTTGAGCTGGGATTTACTATCCAATGCAAAGTCGAATTTGCGTTGAAAAGTATCACGAAGTTATGCTATGAGCTTTTTTGCGTCAAGGGGACATTCCATGGGTGTTACATGGGCATTCCCATGGAACCACCCATGGGTTTTGATACAAATCTCTACTCACTAACATTCATAGACAGAGATTTGCACCAAAACCTTACAACTACTCGAGGCAGGCGTAACAAGAAGTATTTTTTGTTTATCCTTTATTTTTCCAACGTTGCACATGTGCTGGACTGTACAGCACACTACAAAGTGAGTAAAGTATTTAATGATAGTTTATGTACTGGAAGAGTCCTCTTATAGTGCAAGTGTATGTTTTAGAGAAAGCACACAACCTTGCGCTTTGGCGCAAAGGTAGGTGTTAGTGCATGGCAGTCAAAAAGGCACCAGAGTTGCTGTTGAAAAAAAATGTGCCCTATCTTAATAAATACTTTTAGGATTGTTTTGATACCTTTTTGGCTGTAGTAACTAGAGAAGTGCAGGTTGTGAATAGCAATTGGTTTACTCTTTTGTGGGTGTGTGTATAGTGTATGTCCATACCAAACTCTTTGTTTACCCTCCCTAAACAACTCCTTATTCCTGCCTTAACCATTGTCATTAAGTATTAAGAATTTTCCAGCCACCCCCATGTCCATCAAATATTTACAACTTAAATGCATGCCTAGGTGTTGGGGAATCTCCGTAGGTGGGGCAGAGATCTATGCACATGAAAAATAGCGGGGGCATAGATATCTGCATTTAGGTTTGTGAATAGCAGTTTGTGGCAAATTAGTAGGGCTGCTAACAAACTACAAAATGCAATTGGTGAATAGGCTCATTTGAGTTTTCTCCCTGTTGTTCTCCTATGTAGTTATCTTTTCTTTCACCCATTACATTTCTCATTTATACTTACATTTGTACATATGAGGTAACCCTCTGTATCTTTTAATCTCTTCCATTCTTTCATTTCATTCTGACACTGTTTCCTGTGTGGGTAAATCTTTTCTTCTTATTTTTCTCCACTTTTTCCTCTTTCTCCCTCTCTTTTTCACTGTTGTTTTTGTTTGCCTAATTCCCTTAAGCTGTTTTTCCCACTTTTAGATTGTTGTATTAGTATGGAATTTGTTGGCTAAATATATTTAGAAGTAAAGATTTAGAAGTAATACATTGAGAAGTATTATGAAGTTTTGCAGTATTTTTCTGCGCATCTTATCTGTCCACTGTATCTTGGATACACCCTCTGTGGTTTGCACTTAAGTGTACCCTGAGTATGCTGGGAAACAATAACTAAATAAATATCATTGAAATTGTAGTTTTGGCCACACTGGATGAATGAGTAACAACATACATAAAACCAAATTAGATTAGAAATTAACTGAAAGCACTTACAACATTAGAAAATACATCTAATATTATAATTGAGCATGCCAATAAAGTTGAAGGGAATTGTTGTAAATTATTTGAATAAATACAATACAGAGATTAGTAAACAACTGGGTTACACTAAGTATTGTGTCCCACTACAAGGAGATGCCCCTAATGAGATTAGACAACAAATAGATATTTGACTGAGATGGCTTTATCAGAAGACTGGATAAATGAAAAGGAATTACATTTAGATAATGTGCTGGCACACAACCACCATAATAACACTTGTTCAACATTGATTGAAAATGTATTATTATGCTAGTTGTAAGCAAGCAATGTTTTTATAACAGAACGTAAAAACAGTTTTGTTTTACCTTGCTTTAAATGCATTTATTCTTGAGAACTAGATTATTCTGGTTATATCTCCTGCTGCCCTAATTAATTATGAGACCATTAATAACTTTGTGACCTTGCAACATCATATGTATACATGGGGCTGGAACCAGGTGATTCCTTAAAATGCAAAATTGCTTTCTCTGTTTTGTGAATGATTCATGTATCAGCCACTGTAAAGTATTAATTTCAAAACTGTATACCAAGCATATCTTTAATGACAGTGATTTTTAGGAATTAATATAGTTCCGAGCTAGCTGTCTAGAACCATTTGTTTCCTAAACCAGGCCCCTATGATGAAAGTATTAATGGCATTGCACATTAGCCAATATTCTTTTCCTTATAATGATGGTTGAGTCTAATTTTGTGTGTTTTTCAGTTGAGTTCATCAATAGCCATGTTTATAGTCCTGAATGAATTATTCACAAATTATGGAGAACATTTGTTTCTATATCCATGGACAGAACAGACATTGAAGGTTGCCATAATAAGAGGGTAGGTGGGATTGGATTTCCCAGTAATATTCGGAGCGAGTGAAAGGATGGCTGAGATATGCCTATTGGACTCTTTTTTAGGTCGAGCCTGAGCTAGCACGTTGTAGTTCAGTAAGAGAGAGAAGCCCACTCTACTCCCCGCCCATATTTTTAATTGGCTTGCGTATTTGTCGTTTGTAAATGCTGCCGTCTGATTCCTTAATAGGCTTGTTAGTCCCTCCTTAGTACTGCCCTGTCGTCATTTGTAACCTCCCATGTCTACTGGCCCCTTTACTTGGTTGTTACACGGGCCGTTTACTATTTCCTTTATTGAGTTTTTCCTATGTTAGGCACAACGTGCTTCGCTTACATTCAGCGAGCCATGCCCGCTTTCACTTTCACAGCAGTCGGGACAATGGCGGCTGTTTGTTTCCAGTGTCATAGGTCTCGCATTTAAATGTGAGACCCATTGCGTTGCAAATATATTTTTTAAATGTTTCCTTTCCGACGTCGCCGCTGCTCCTCAGTGCTTGTTTTTATAAATATCAAAAAAGGGGGGGTTTACCTATGCCTCTATAGATAATTTCACAAAAGCAATTAATGCCGAACAAAGGGAAAACCACAATTGATTAGTTCACCCAGACATTTAATTTATGTCATTTACTTTTTTAGTTGTATGTTTAGCATCTGAAGGCAGGAGGATACATTATCAACTTCACATTGAGCCCCATATTGAGCCAAGCATGATTGTTTGCAAAAGAACAAGCAAAAAACGAATATATACAGTTAATGTGTAGAAACGAAATAGAACATGCCAAATAAATATGCATTCAAAAAGAATTATCACAGTGAAATGGAACAGTTACCACAAAAACAGTACGCAAAAAACAAATGTCATCAAATTGTATGTAGCATTTCCGGGGTGTAACCCTTATACATTACCACCCCACATTCCTATTACCATATAACTAAAGTTCATGTATTTTCACAACAGGAATGGAGACAAAGTCAATTATTTCCACAAAAAACAGAAGTGACTTAATGCCGACGCGTTTCGAATCCCAATGTCTTAATCATCGGATTCTCACCAGGGCGGGGAATTATATCCGCAGGTACTGTTTAAAGAAAAAAGAGGGAATAATTTAAAAAAGATTCGTCTCTCATAGAGTGCAAGATTGCTTGTAAATTTTGACGCATCAAAGGATGCAGCATACCTTATATGACCAATGAATTTTTGGTCTTGAAATCTCTTAGTCGGAATGTCATCAGAGCCGTGGATGTCAACCTGCAGGAGAGCGGGGGTGTAGTCATGAGTTTTAACATAATGGTTTGGGGCTGCCACTGACTACTTAAGAAAATGGAAGGGTTGGTTTTACCTTCAAATCAGGTGCGTCCGCACAAAAAATCGAGAGGCGCCAAAGCAGTTGAATTGAGTATGTGTCCCAATGTCCAGTCCCTTGTCAGAATCTACAAAAAGGAATTTGAATCGCTCTTAATGTGGGGGCTGTTTTGTGACCAAAACACACCCAGAAAGAAGAAACTTGAAAGGGCTTACTTGTGTATAATTGTGATCTGTGTACAAGCGATCGGTTGCGTCAAGTTTCCTGAAAAAAGTAACGCATAATTAGCGATGTTGTTTCATGTATGGAATGCTCATCTACACGTGTGCTTCCGGGTTCTAGCATTACTATGGACCTGCTGGGCGTCTTACCGTTTAGCGGGCCCTTGACGCGGTGTCTGTTTTCATTAAGTAACAAAGGGGCGACTTGTTTCAATAAGCCAGCGTTAATTCTGAAACAAACCAGCGAGAGAAAATCAGTTTGTTTACCCGATGTACAGGCAGCGATTGCTTCTATGTTGCCATCGCGGGGCAGGGTATTAACAGGATTCATCCATCTAGAGCGTTTGGATTCCAACGGCGTGTGGAGCAGCGGAAAGCGTACGCGGATGAATTGCTTCAAAACTTCAGCCTAGAGTCACATGATACAAGGCGCCTATCACAACCACCCACTACCATGGGCTTCGGTGCCTGTGGATTCTGGGATATGTAGTTTACAAAAAACTGGACAATTTTTTAGAAAAAACGACACTGGGATTTTTGAAGGATTATATTCTATTGACTTCACTTAACACATTCAACCCGTTATTTATGCTGTTAAATCTCATGATGAGATACGCTTCTTTGCGCAAAAGTGCAGCCTCAATGTTTTGTGATTGATGTTTGGGATCAACCCATGTCAAAACTGTCCACTTAAAGTCATTTTCACCATGGTTATGACTCGTGAAATGTTCAACCATGGGTGCGGAGACAACTTTTTTCTTTATTCTTGAACGGTGTTGCGTGATCCGCACATTCACAGCTTGGCAAGTTTTACCAATGTACACTCTGTTGCAGGGACATACCACGGCATAGACGACATTCTTAGTCCTACAATTGGTAAACATCTCATGCTTCCATTTGACCCCGTCGTGGTCAAACACATTTCCTTCTATTGTGTTAGAACATGAAACACAATTGCCACACTTATGGTGCCCGCATATTGGTTTGAGGTTCCACTGTGTTATCAAATCACTTTTCTGTTTAGGAATATAACTATCTGCTTTTACCAGTTGTTGCCCAATACTCCTATTTTTGCGCATGGCGAATATGGGTTTCTTTAAAGGATGTTCCAAATCCTCCAATAAGTGCCAATTCTTCAGAATGATACGTTTAAACTGATTTGTGTGTGATCCATATGTTGTGACACACACTAATTCGTTGAGTTCACTTTTTTCTTTTTTCTGAAGGAGATTCTCCCTCGGGATGAATCTTGCACGTTTTTTTGAATGTTTAAGACGTTTTTTGGGGTAACCCCTTTTCGCCATTTCCGCACAAAAATGAGATGCATGTTGTTCAAAGTCCGCAACATTTGTGCAGTTTCGCCTTATTCTTAGCATTTGACCAAAGGGAAGATTTTCCTTCAAGCACTGTGGATGCGAGCTTTTATAATGGAGGATGGTATTCCTATCAGTTGCTTTTTTGTGTAAGGTTGTTGCAAGGATGTCTTCGTGGACGCCTACTGTGATGTCGAGGAAAGTCATTTTGCTTTTGCTAGACTCAATTGAGAAACTGATGTCAATGTGCCTTGAGTTAAGCCAATTGTAGAACTGGTCGAGTTCGGTCTGGCTCCCCTGCCACAGGAGCCAATCGTCGTCAATGTATCTTAACCATTGATTTATGTGGCAAGCAAATGGATTATTGTTGTACACAAATCTTTGTTCATATTGTGCCATATAGAGTATTGCCATCTCAGGTGCGTATGGACAACCCATAGCGATGCCTTTTATTTGCACAAAAAACGCATTTTCAAACTTGAAATAGTTACTGCGTAACGTGATCTCAGCCAATGATAGAATAAATGAGGTGGGCACCCTGTGCGGTCTCTCTCGTTGATCAAGGTATAATTCTAAGACCTGCAACGCCTCATCTTGAGGGATTTGGGTGTAGAGTGAAGCGACGTCAAGGGTCACCTTCACACTTTTTGTAAATAAGCATTTTCTGCCCACTGTCGCCCGTCAGTGCTTGTTTAATTGTTCGAGAATTTTCCTGGCTCAGCACGGCCTCAACCTCTTCACGGATGCTGGGTCTCCTCCCCTGCGTGCTCCCCTGGTATTGCCTTTCACACCCTCTCCTCGGGTTCCGTGTGCCTGCTCCTTCCCCCTGCTTGTTCTCTTTTCGCTTTGCTGTTCTTTAAAGCCTCCAATCTATGGTCCCCGGTGACTCAAGATTTTCAAACATGGCGACATATCCAGCTACCTCCAATGATGAGTGACGCAGGAGAGTGTACATTAACAAAGAGCTGTCACCTTGGGGACAGTTTTATTCTGGCAATGAGCGAAGGAACCCCAGAGTATGTGGCCTCTAATATGGTGATTCTGTGTGTTGGCATGGGCCACATTGTGTCACTTGGGACCCTTGTCACCTTTGGGACAGAGCCTTCTGGAGTGGCATAGCACTGGGATGCAGAGCTCACCCCATAAGAACTGGCTGCCTCATAGGAATAGTGCATAAAAGCCTCCAGCGCCTGCTATCTCTGGGGCTCAGGTGCTCAATGGTTGGACTCGGTAGTAGGGGTACAAACCCTCTTGGCTCAGTGGGAAGCATCTTACCTTGTGGACTTAGGTGCAGACCCACTTATCTCTGTTCACTTGCAGCTATGACATCACTTTCCATTTGGTGTTCCACCTCTTACTTTTACGCAGCGTTTGTGGCTGAATGAGAGCTCTCTTGTCAAAACTAACAACCTGTAAAGAATGCGCCTGCCTGTTTTTTTTTTTTTTTTTTTTTTGGTGTAAAAACTTTTATTGATGTTCATCATCCATTTTACAGCAAGACAATTACACAGTAATCATGACAGGAGAAAAAAAAAAAACACAGGATGTCCCGTAGTAATACACAGCTATTTAGCCGACAACCCTCCGGTCCGGCAGCAAAGGATGAGGATGATACGGCAGACCATTAGGAGAAAAACATCGGAGTCATGAAGTTTTACTTTTTTAAATAGCATTTTTGTTAACTGTTCCATGTATAAAACGGTGAAAAACAAACCAAACAAAGTGGCTCAATAATAGCGCTTAGATGCGAAGCAGTATAGAACAGAAGACGCTAGTAGAACACACCGACCCCCCACCCAGGCCTAACCCCTCCACCCCCCGCAGGACGTGAGCAGGAGTTTCCATTACATGAGTACAGTATTAATCTTGCCCCGTGGCAGCCCACCGGTTAGCCAGTCATCTCCTCCTCATCTTCCGAGTCTTCGTCTTCAGCCTCCTGAAGCGGGTCGCACAGGTCCCCTCTATATCTATTCCAGGCCTCCCACACCCTGTTCCATTTCCTTGGGTTTGCTCTCACTTTGTAGACAGTTCGTTCAGTTAACATCAGGTTGTCCATATTTTGACACCATAGCGACAAGGTAGGTAACTCAGCCACCCACCACCTCTGTGCCATATCACGCTTAGCCATCATTGTTCCAATCGTAACCCATTGCTGTTGTCTGAGGTTAAGATCAGTACCCTCCCAAACATTCAGAAGACAGAGGCGCGGTTCGGGTGTGAGGGAGGTGTCAAGGGCCTGGGAAATCGTGCGCATGACCTGTTGCCAGTACCGGGCAATGAGAGGGCAGCCCCACAACGTGTGCAGTAGTGTGCCATCCTCCCCACATCCTCTAAGACAACGAGGGGAGTCAGCCCTGTGCATTTTGTGTAGGGTGGTCCTCGTGTAGTACGTTCTGTGCAGTATTTTCAGTTGTATGAGTCTGAACCTAGCGGAAACCCCAGCCTCTCTCGGGGATGCCACAGCAGCGTTCCAGTCCGTCTCATCCATAGCGCCCAGCTCATCCTCCCATTTTTCTCGCAGGGTCTGTAAAGGGTCAGAGAGATTGTTCAATAATTTACGGTAGGTGAGTGAGGTGGCTTTCGTTTGCATGTAATCCGTGAGGAGCCGGTCTTCTAGGGGCGAGGATTCCGGGATTGTGGTTCCCGGCTCCAACACCGCCAGGAGAGCGTGCCTGATTTGAACGTACCTATATGTTTCCGTGGGGCCCAGCTCATATTGTTGTTAGAGTTGCTCGAACGGTATCACCCCAGTGGACGTCCAGAGGTCCCCCACTGTAGAAATGCCTATATTGTCCCATTGGGTGAACCCTTTACTGGTCCTCAGGCAGCCCAGTTTTTTAGTGTCCCAAAGCGGGGTAAGCTTCGTAATGACTCCCTTCCACTGTAGCTTGGTGAGTGCCCTGTACCATAGGGTGATTGTGTGTTTAGTGGGGCCAATCAGGTTCTTGAGTAGACTGTGGTTATAGAGGGGGGCCAGGAGACTCTGTGTCCCGAGTTGGGCCCTGTCCGCCATGTACGCCGGGTCAGTGTGTGGTGCGTGGATCCATTGGTTAAGTACCTTAAGTTGGGATGCCCAATAATAAAGCTGTACGTTCGGTAGCGCAATGCCACCATCGTACCAGCCGCGGTTCAGTTTGAGGTGCGCTATCCTCGGGGGACGCTCACCCCAAAGTAGAGTGGTAACCATCGCGGTAATTTTCTGGAAGTAGGAAGGCGGAATCACGACAGGCGCATTCTCAAAGACATATAGGAGGCGCGGGAGCGCCATCATTTTGAACAGCGCAGCGCGGCCTAAGAGTGTGAGCGGCAGGGACGACCAGTGCCGCACGTCTGCCTTCAAACGGAGGAGGGGGGGCGCTAGATTTCGATTGGTGAAGACGGTCATATCATTAGTGACATGGAGACCCAGATATTTGAAGGAAACATCTGTCACCACCAACGGACAGTGTTCCGGGAGGACTGGTCGAGGGCCCTTCAGTACATAAAGGACCGATTTCGTCCAGTTAATTGTGTAACCAGAGGCCGCTCCGTGTTTGTCACAAAGCGCCAGTAAAATCGGGACACTCAGTTCGGGTGCTGATACGTACACCAGCATATCATCCGCATACAATGATATTCTATCTTCCCAGGTCTCCGTCCACCTGATGCCCTTCAACAGTGGTGTCGTTCTGAGGACGATCGCGAGGGGTTCAAGGACCAACGCGAACAGGCGCCTGCCTGTTTGAAGTTGTGTGTGGGAGACATTGCATGTGGCGGAATTTGCATATGGTAGACTGCTTTGGGAGTAACTTTGATGGGTAAACGCTCTGTATGATCCAGGTTGTGTTACCACCACCACCAATACCAATACCGCCACCAATACCACCAACGCCAATACCAATACCGCCACCACCAGTACCCCCACCACCAACACCAGTACAACCACCACCAATATCACCACCAATACCAATACCGCCCCCAACAATACCACTACTACCACCAATACCACCACCACCAATACCACCATTGCCACCAATACCACCGCCTCAGCGCCTCTCGCTCACTAGTAATAGCAGGTGCACTGGACGAGGCCGGAGCTGCAGCCGAGTCCATCCCTCCCTCCCTCCATTCCTGCCATACAACACAGCCTCCCCTGCACCAGGAGGTGAATCCAGGGCCGTACTATAGCTGGGGTGTTTTTTATTAGGCCAGAGATAGCAATGACATTACGCAATGCCACACTGCACACTCAAATCACAGAAATGGTAGGAAAAAGCCCCCCCTTCCTGCTCTTCCTCCTGAGCCGCGACAGTGTAATCGCACAGCAAAAGGTGTTGGGAGCGCTTTGTTAGTGTTTATAGCTTGGATCATATGTAACTCTCACTTCACACTTTTTGTCTGTGTAATTTACAACACTTAGACATCTTCTTCACTGCACTATTTATCACTTCTTTGAAGACGGCCCTTTATTGCAATGCAATATGTCTTTCATTAAGCTATTAGTATTGTAAATGACAATGCCTTTTATTTATGTTTTAAAACCCAAAACATAAATAAAAGGCATTGTGATTTACAATGGCAATAGCACAAACTCGTGTGAATGCAAGACCTATTGCATTGCAAATGCTTGTTTTAGCCCCGGGGACCACAGGAATGGTTGCAGCCCTAAGGAATTCTTCAGAACAGAAGGAGATGGCTAAAAATAATTGTACTGTAAAAACACGATTGCACGACTGTGGCGTTTTCCGCGTTAACATTCAGTCTCACATAATTCTTCATGTGGCAAGTAATTTGCAGATTTTACAAAAGAAATATGCTTCAAGCTCAAACTGTGCAACAGGTATTACAATTTCTACACACAGGGTGCAATGCAAACCAGACAGCCAGTTTACAAAAGTTATATGGCCCCTTTTGATTGGTGTAATTAGCCATTTAAATAGATAAAAGTGTTGCCCTGATAGTGTTAACATCTAGATTTGATGGCAGGGTAAGAGGCTTGGTAAGTGCATTTGCCTGCAGCTCAATAGAAAAGCCTTACATTCTTAAATGTAATTCAGACAAGATGGACAGAACTATTCCTTCTTTGTTCTGACTTTTATTTACCTATGAACACAAATGTATATTTATAGCACAGATGTTGCGCTGAAAGCAGCACTTGTTGCAAAAGGATACACAGAAAAATCACAAATATGTTGCTTCTCTGTTTAAACTGCAAGAAACAATTGTCCCTATCACGCACGCATAGGCAATGTTTTACAGAACAACGTAATGATCTGTGCAATTTTGTAATCAAACAAGGAATTTTTTTTTAGACACACAATCAAAAAAGCAACTAATTCAACGAAGTGCAGTGGGTTAAAACGGGGTTGGAAATCACCAGATTTCCATACCTCAGGCATTTAAATACTAGTGACTTGGCAGCAAATACTTTTACAGGAGTCACATTATAAAAGGCATCTTGTGCTCCACATAAATCAAGGCAATTTCAATTGGAGTCAAGACGTAGTGTGTCAACGGCATTTCAATCCCCACTAACGTGGGGGGATCATCATCATCAGGACGGCAAGAGTTAGCCTGAGAAAAGGCCTGTATGGGGCCAAGAGAAAAGAAGAAGAAATAGGGCAAATAAAGGGGTAAAAGAAAAAGTACTATACCCGACATGTGTCCGATGGAGCCCATGTCGGACTCATGTTGGGTATAGTACCCACAGAGCACTAGATACATATTATGTCTCTATGTAAATATATAACTTTTCACCACATATAGTCATTTTATTGCACATCTATAATGCGATTTGTGCTCATCCATCACCGAACCACCCTTACCTCCCTTATCTCTATCCCCTATTTCTGTAAAACATTGCCTGTACTTGGTGATGGGGACCATTGTTTCTTTCAGTTTATTGTATACCCTCGGTCCCTTCTGACTCACAGGGTTCCCTTGTTTCTTTGCAAACCTGCTTCTCGGTTTAAGGCATTACATCTTGAACAGTAAAGTACCCACTAGAGAGATATGGCCATAATATATATGAAGTGTACTGTACAGTCCTGTAGACTTCAGTTTAATGGAAAGAGGTGACCCACAATTGCTGCATAATTCACCTTTTTGCTGTATACTTTGGTCAACGTTGCCTCATAACTCAGTCATTTACTGCTGCATAATTCCAGTGGCCTTTAAAATAATAAAATAAAGCAAACAGCTGTTATGGTAGGGTGTATGATGTTGTGTGTGTGTGAGTGACTGTTGTGTAGGTTATACTGTTGGGTCCTCTGTTGTACTTAATTTAGGCGTATGTGGAGTTTCCTGATTCTCCATTTTGTACCACCAAATTTGTTGTACAAGTGTAGTCTGCGTAGCTGTTACCTATAAAGGACCTATTCTGTCTGTTAATTAACTTTGCACTGATTTCGCCAGATAATTAGCAGATGCAATAACATTTCCACCCCAGGTACATTTTTGCAGGTCAAATTCACTGGAATTTAATGAGTGAAAAATTCACCCAAGAAGTGACGTGGCCCATTCTGCATATTTTGCTCACTAGGACTACTGGATTTTTACCTGCTTAGCTTATACCAAGTGGGGTTCACTTTTTAGGTCAAGCCTGGGCAGTGCATGCGCTGCTCTGCGAGGCATGTTGTTTTCGAGTATGGACTTGAAGCTCCGCCCATATTTTTTATTGGTTTGTGTCATTGTCCTTTGTAAATGCTGGCTTCTGATTCGTTAATTGGCTTGTTAGTCCTCCTTAATACCGCCTTGTCTTCATTTGTAACCTCCCATGCGGACTGGCCCTTTTACTTCCGTTTGTTACACAGTATGTCTTATGTCTGTAAGCACTCATTTCTTTAATGTGTTGTTCCTACTGCAGTCACGACATGCTTTCTTGCAACATTCAGCTGCCGCTTCTTTTGTAATGAAATAGGTCTCGCATTTACAAGAGTTTGAGCTATTGGCATTGTAAATGACAATGCCTTTTATTTATGTGTTATTTATCAAAACAGATAAATAAAAGGCATTGTAATTTACAGTGGCAATAGCTTAAACTCTCATAAATGCGAGACCTTTGCATTGCAAATGCTTGTTTAAAAGTCTGTTGCAGTTTAGCTATTTTGCTTTGTCCTGACAATAGATGGTCTAGTTTGTGGGTGCTTTGCCTTTCACCGGTATGTTGCACTCTGTCCTTTCTGCCAAAATGGCTTGTTAACACTGTAGTTTAATTATTGTAATTGATAGCATGCTGTGTACGAGTATGCATTTAATTTTTAGTGGCATTGTCCGAAAGTGTGGTATTTTCAGTATAGCTGGGATGTGTGTTTGTTGATTTCACCTATGTTATTTTTGTATGGCTATTACTTATTGTTCTATTCCAGTAGGAGGAGGTTGTTACTGTGTACTACACTTAGAAATGAGTAAATACATTTTTAGAGCTTCCTCAAAAGAACACTTATGATTGATTGCATTAGCTACTGCTTTTTCTTGCTGTAGTTACTTTGAGTAAAATTATTCTGAGTAAAGGGCTAGAGTAATATACATGGCCATTCACTTTTTATGTAGAATTAAATATTTTTTGTATTGATGCAGTGCTTTATTCTAATTAATCTAAACCTAATCGATAGGTTGGAGAGTGTTTTAGAGATATGATTGGATTTGAGTAGCTGATGGCTAGGTATAACACTCCAACTTATTAGATTTCAGGCAGCAGCGGCCCTTGCAGGTAAGAGAGCTCGGTCAGTGGGGCTGGGTGCAGGGGGATTTCGACATACAACGACGAGGGAAAGTTTATTGTTTATTTAATTTTCCCTCAATGGTCATCTGTCGAATCCTGACCTACCACACTTACTAGCACGGGCAGCACCTGCTTTCAGGTGTACATTAACTGCATCCGATTATTTATAGATTACTCGAACACTGTGGACCTTTAGCAGAGATTCAAGTATGGTGGGTGTTTTTTTGCTTCTGTGGTTGAATTGAGGTTAATATGACATATGGATCTTTACATATTGGATAATCTTCAGTTAAGGAATTCTATTCTTCCCCCAGCAGACATGCATAATTTATATTAGATTGGTGCAGCTTTATTAGACACAAGTGTTGCCAAAAGATTACAATAGAGGTTTTGCAATATGTATTTATATTGCTTTATTTTATTTTTCAGTTTGAAGGAGTAGAAAACACTAGGAGACCACCTCTGCCCTGATGATGGTCTGATAAAGTAATTAGGAGGGAACTGAAACATGAAATGTCTTGGACTGTTTCATATTTTTATAATGCTCATATTTGGCTTAGTGTTTTTCTGCTTATTATGGCATACATTTGGTGCAACATATGTTCAATCTGCTACTGTTTTGTCTATAGTATGTACTGTGATATATTCCCTTATATATTTATGCCCATTTCCTTGTTGCCAATGAACAAACAGTGCAGATATGAAAAAGCACTTTTGATCATGGGAAAATTCATATTGTCTATTTTATACTTTGGATTACCCCTATTTCATTTGATGTATTTGTTCTTTGACATATTCAATTAGTAAGTTATAATCACAATTTGTTCCGCCTTGAGTAATGTTTGTTTGAAGTTATTGAACACCTAAGCTTCTTTAAGGATAACAGGGTAGCCTGTTTTGTTGTAAAAGTAAAAAAGTAAAAAATCACAAATTCAGGTTAAAAAATGCACCTCAAAGTGAGGAGGAGAGGCTAATAACACGTAAATAAAACAAACGCCCGAAGATAGTAGTAATACTATATATACATACATATATTACCTACTGGCGGTCGCCAGTAGGTAGTTATAGTTAGGACCAAGTTTCCTTAGGAAGAGCATTTTTTTTTGTTTTTAACTTTGGCGTCGTTTGGTGAATCTTTATGACACTCTCTAAACTAATTCTTTGTCCATATGTGTTCCTATGTTGAAAGTTTGGGGGTGATTCGTCAAGGGGGGGCTGAGAACAAAGGGGGGTTACAAAACGTGTTTTCTCAATGCAATTTCCAAAGGAAACTTAAGACAAGGCTACAGGTCGAAAGGGTGAACGGAGTTACCCCAAATTTGGCAGGGAGAAGGGTGTTGGTTTAGAAAGCACGCCTTTGTTTATTTGGTGTAAATCCAGTAGTTTTGTAGAAATATCGAAATTTACAGATATTTATATTTGGGAATTCTGCCATCGGATTGGCTGAGGCGTTACAAAAATGAGCTTGCTGCTTATTGGCTACGAGGTGTTGCAACTAGGAAGTTTTGGCAGCCATTTTGTGATTCCGTTGAAATGAGTAAGGGGAAAAAAGGGCGAAAAGAGTAGGAAACAGGAGGATTGGAGCACTGCAACCTCTGTGGGGGAGTGCGAAGCAAAGTACTTACTCCTACCGGTCTGAAAGTGCGGTGTTGCTCAGAGTGACATGGAGCTGACATGAAATGCTGCTACACTCGCTTATGAAACCGAGAGCCTAAACTGTGAGCTCATTGCTGTAAAGTGATGTGCTCTGGGCGCTGTAGCATACCTGTGGAAGTAGTGTTAGTTTGCGTTTATACAATACAGGGAGTGGGAAGCGAACTACCGACCCCTACAAGTCTCAAGACTCGTGGATGAAACCATGAGCTTATTGCTGTAAAGTCATGTGCTCTGTGTAGTATTCCAATGTAAGTCATAGTAGAATGTTAGTATGTAATGCTACTAGAATGTAAGTATGTAATGTTAGAATGTAGGGCTGTCATGAGGGGAATCTTGGGGAGTTTGTACACGGTGCTGAAGAAGACGGTTGCCTTGCTGTCTGCTCCTGTTGGTGGCTGTTTAAGCTGTATTCTTTTCCTGCAATAAATCTACTTATCGGATCCACTGCTGTCTGCCTCTTCACTACATAAATTTGGCGACGAGCGGGAGAAGGTAAAAAGAAGGCGGCACTTACCAATATTTCGAGCTTCCTGGTGTTCTTCTAAAGACCCGTTTTCTTCGTGAAGCTGTTTCTACTCATCCCAGGGTCATCGGCTCATCCAACTATGTCATCCGACCTCTGGTGGTATTTATATTTTTTGATTTTGAGCTTCCTCTGCCTCTTCACTACACTCTGGTCGCTGTACTACACGTGTGCAAGTAGTGTTAGCGTGCATTTACTAATTCTGTAGTTATGCAGTAACCAATGCATCAGGGCCCTATGGCGCGCCACCACCCAGGCACAGATCATACAATGTCCTGGGGTGTGCATCGCGGGACATTTATGTTTGCTATTACAGGGCGGGAGTATGGTTTCCACCCTGTAATAACAAATCCTTGTTTGCCTCGTTGAAGCAAGAGGATGAAAACCTCGTATTGCTTCAATAAAGCAGACCTTGATGGTAAAAATGGAAAAAAAAATGAAGTGAGGTCTCACCCGTTCATTTAAATGAGTTCCCTGGTGGGTAATGTTCCAGGGCCAATCCTATATATTGTGGGGTCTCTGCTGCACTGGGAACCTTAATCTCACATGTAAATTAGGCGCGTCAGGGCACAGAGACGTTTCGCAGCCTAGGGGATTGCCACCTCCTATCGTTTACTAATTGTTCTGGGGGCTTAGAGGCCAACTCAAGTCCGGGGATTGCCACCCTCCAGGGCTTTACTTAAATATGCAGGATGGGTTTCATCAGTCCAAGAAGCCTCGGTGGCCCTAGGCAGTGCCTTATTAGTTCTGTAATCATGCGTGCAGTACTCATGGTGTTATAAAGTGATACACTCGTAGCACCCTTGCAGTTGTAGAATTACCCAGGCTTCATTTATGTAATAGTCTGTTGGTTTATATTTGGTAGGTGCACCGCAAAATTACAAATGTTTTCCCTCATAACCGCCTATCAACCGCCGATTTTCACAATAAACTACAGACAAGTGTTGTCATAAAAAGAAGACCCATACACTCACTTATTTATTGGTAAAAAAAATAACCTTTATTAAAACAACAAAAATAAAGGAAACACACACAACTTTGGGGCCCATTAGGATGTCGGGCGGATCGCCACCGCCATGTGGTCGGTGGCAATCCGCCCAAAATCCTTGTCCGCCCGCCACCCGTTTCCCCCGCCATATTACTATGGCAGGGCGGACTGCGGCGGACGGAAACACCGTCCACCGCTTTTCCGCCCCGGTCGCCTTGCGGCTGGGGCAGAAAAGGGTGTATATGGTGGCGGCAACCATATTAGCATGGGCTTTGGGAGATGCCTTTCAGTGGCGGCAATGCCGCCATGGAAAGGCAGGCGGTCTTCACTTTGGGGGGCCTCTGTGGGCCCCCATGGTGAAGGCGAATGCATGCCATTCATTTATAGCATTGCGGCGGTTGCAGGTGTAAATACCGCCTGCCGCAATGTTATAAATGCATGATGCGCTCGCCACTGTGGCGGGCGCATCATAATATGCAAGGCGGGACCACAGCTCAGCTCGCGGGCGGTCCTGTTTTCCACGAGGATGGCGGGCAGGCAAAGTCCGCCCGCCATCCTAATGGGGGCCTTTGTTCGAAGAAACAACAGTATAACATGAAATAAGTGGGTGGGGCTCCTCAGGAAGCAGCGTACAAAACCTGCAAGACAAAAATGAAACATAAGTATGTGTGACATGTCCAAGAGAAACACTGGGGTCCGCGAGAAAGAGTGCGGTCCAGCAAGTCCTTAAAATGAAACAGAGATATGAATGAGGCCAGAGATTTCATTATTATCTACAGCAACATCGTTTGCCTGCCCCTGTGCACCTAGGCTGCTGTACCCCAGCCCCTTCCCCCGCACTGTGCTCAATTGCAGCTCCTGCGCACCGAAGCTTCACTGCTCACCCGCCACCACCGGTATGTCCAAAGTCGTGCCGGTGCGAGCTCCGACTCTGGGATGCCTCTCTGAGGGTGGCACAGCAGAACTCCGGTCGGGAACGGTGTCTTGATACCATGATGGAAGGCGTCAGAATGCCCAGGGCATCGTCACGGGCTGAGCACCCGCTCCGCCCATTTTGGTGCAACTAACTCAGTGTCTGAAAAGGGAGAAATAATATAATGCTGGAAACGTCTTGAGGTAAATGAGGGTTTATTTTCAAGCTTAAAAGAGAACACCAGTCGAGTGCATCCCCTCTTCTTGAAGTACGATCTACCAACTGTTAGTGGTAATCGTGGTTCAAAGAGGAGTTGGAGTGTACGAGAATACACAAGGTTAAATAATGATATGTTATGCTAACGTTAACATACAAAGGAACAGAGCCCATGCTAGAAGCATAATGTGCGTGTGTAATGCAGTGGCGAAAGCCTGTGTGCATGTACACTTAATAATCAGCTCACTACAATGCTCCTAAAGCCAACGCCACATGTCTGTAGGGCGCTGCCTGCTGGCTCAGGCTCACAGTACGGTCCAGGAGGTCCTTAAAATGAGACAGAGATGTGACTGAATGAGGTCAGAGATCACATCATTACGCACAGCAACATTGCTTGTTTGCACCTGCGCACCCAGGATGATGCACCCCTCCCCTCCCGCAGCACCGCACTCAATTGCAACCCCTGTGCACCCAAGCCCCACTGGTCACCTGCTGTCATTGTTGTGTGTCCAAACACGATGGCCAGCAGGGTTCACAATCCAAATCCAGTTTTATTGCGAGGATGGTGTACACCTCATGAATCCCTTTTTTTTTATTGCGCATTGTCATATGCGAGGTGGATGCCGCCATATCACCTGAGGCAGTGTGGAAGAACTGGGACATTTGGCTTCGTCGTTATCCTATTTATACGTACGCAAAGTGGGCTGGGCTTGTGTACGCCAGGCCAGCGTAGGGGTGTGAGTAATTATTCCGGGGACCTGTGCGTTGTTCAGTTCCTGCCTGGCCAGGAAGTGTACTTATGTGTGTGTCCCTGTTGCAGTTTTGACGTTGCTCAATTCACAATTTAAATGAATGTAGCTTGTACCGGGAGGGCTGCAACTATCGCTAATGAGATGCTGTATGAAAACATTGAATGGCCAACATCACATGTCGTTGTCAAGCTTGTGGATATGCGCAGACATGCATGTCAATGGTGTGCGGTATTATTGAAAGTGTTGCTATCGCAAAGCGCACACAGGTGAATATGCTCAGATGGAGGAGGATCAGCAGTGAGGCTACGTCATACACAGTGATAATGTTCATTACAGTCAAGCAATGCATGTCAAACGTGAATCCGAAAGTCTCAAATATGACACACTACTATACTGGTAAAGCCTGACAACAGAGCATACTGCAACACAAATCTACACATTACTCTTTATTGTTTGTCACATGTGATCTAGGATGTGTACTCTGCCCTTGGCTGATTATAACCCTTCGAACCACCAATACTCAGGCCGAAAGGCAGCACAATAATGCACACACACACACCAGGGGTATCGTGTAACACACATTTGTTTTTTGATGTAACGTTTCAGATGCATGTCCATCACACGTTGAAGGCTACTGTACAGACCATGAATATTGATCAAGATGATCGTTGCATGTTGTGTGTAGTATAAGATATGTGTACACGGCAAAAAACTTTTCAAAAAAGCTCTCTAAGCAGAAGAGGTGTCTCTCATCAAACGCTGTAGAGAGAATGACTAAAATGAGAGGGGTCCTCCAACTGTTACAATGGGAAATGTTGTGAACCAATCAAATGCTTTTTTTAAGGTCACATGGCAATCGAGTACCGAGCGCAAGGAGGCCGCACCCAACGTGATTTTGAGAAAATATATTTACTATAATATAAGTTTATTACAGCTAGAAATATATAAAAAATTAAAATATTTTAGATTATCGCTTGTTCTCATATAAACTTGAAACTTATTTAGATATAGTTTTGAGACATAAAAGAAAATAAGGGAATGGCATACCCAGCACGACACAATACATTTATGACGTAACACAGGGCCTGGCAGCCTGCACACATCGCATACACAACGCCGAGCGGGCGTGACCCCATACGTACATGACATAACACGTGGCTTGCTACTGCGTACCCGTCGCATACCAAAGACGCAGTGCCACGAGCCTGTCGGATACGAAATGCGCATCGTTTACGAGTTTAGCAATATGGCGGATGTGATTCGTGTGCTGATGTAGCTTAGTACACTACCGGTACTGGACTCCAGTTTTCTCAACAAAAAAAATAAAGATATACATTTTTTTTTACAGATATAAAACATTACATCATTTTTAAAGAAAAAAAAAGGAGAAAAGAGTTCCAAAATATTACAAAATAAAATAGAAATAATATAGGTTTTATAAATTATAAAATATGAAATTAACATTTAAAACACCTTTGAAATTCACAGAAAAAACCATAGGTTTTACAGACGTTATAGTTAGAAATTAGCTTTTGAAAAACCTTTGAAATTCACTAAAAACCATAGGTTTCAGGGACGTTATAGTTAGCTGGACATTTGACTCCTATTAAACAAGAGTAATTGCCCCCTTATAGTTAGTTGAGCTAACTATAACTCGCGCGCCCGCAATGCAATGCTGATGACGTCACATATTACATCACTCATGACACGGTCAGTGACATCACTGATGGCATCTCAAATTACATCACTGATGAGATCATCCACGTGATAATCTGATGCACATACTGATGCCCTAATATAAACTTTGATACACCCACTCTAAAATACAGACTACTATTTTTGAAACCATACACACAACAATGCCAGATACTACATACCACCGACTATTTCCTAGGTCTACACACACATCCAGTCACTTATACATGCAGTTACTCATCAATACAGTACTATAATATGCGCTCATATACCTATACATACAGTCACACTCTGCCTTTAATCCATAGAGTTACTCACACACCTAGCCAGTCTTGCAAAGAATCAATCACATACCCATTTACTCATGTATACAGTTATACACACCAACTCCGTTATTTATGCACACACACCACATCACTTATTTATGCAGATACTAACACATACTTATTGTCTTATACAATCACTGATACAAGCAGACACTCATTTATACTCGCACTCTTCAAATAACGTACTCTCACGTATAGTCATTTATATACTCCAACACTCACATATACTGCCTTAAAACATAGGTAGTTAGTCACACATATACCACTGAGACATTCATTCACTCAACAACACACCCATACACACACTAACTCACTCATACAGCCCTTCCCAGATGCACTTTTGAATCCATACAACCAGTGAATCACCCACTCACATCTATGCACAGAGTCACACCCCCACCCACCCACACAGACACTCAGGCACCCATACAGATACTCAGACAACAAATCAATAACCCATATAGACACTTGTGTAGCTACTCATCAATCCATGCAGTTGCTTCCACACCAACTAAGAGACTAATACAGACTTTCACACAGTTTAGTCACTAACCCATGCATTCAGTAAGACACGTTCAATCACTCACTTATACAGTCAGTCACGCACCTACTAAATAATCCACTCAGGCACTTGTAAATCCAATCATTATTCAATACACCTTGGCATCGATATATGTGAAAAATATTTAGACTTTACAGAAACACACATTCACTGGATGATGTCATCAGTGATGTCATTTGAGATGTCATCAGTGATGTCACTGTGGTGGAGAAGTGTGGCTCACTGGTTAGAGGAGGCAGACCTGGAAGCAGAGGTCAGCCCGGGACCAGGGTTCAATTCCCGGCTAGGCGGGGTCCTGAGTCCTAAAATGTCCATGGGCTTGACAATTCTCGCTCCGGTGCCTACTCGATTCACAGGTTCACACTCTGCGACTCTGGGTAATAGCTTGCTTAATCTCCACAACGGCCCCTTGCGGCGGGATGCCTGGCTTTCACCTTGCGGATACCCTGCCGGGGTTATCTCACAGGGGAATACCTGGACGGGTTCCCTAAGCAAGCGCTTAGAAACCGCTCAGTGATTTGTGCTATATAAATTCCTGTACATTACATTTTACATTTACATTTACCATGTCATGAGTGATGTGATATGTGACGTCATCATCAGTGCATTGCCGGCGCGGGAGTTATAGTTAGCTCAACAAAAACAGGCGAATTTCTCCGGTTTTATATGAGTCAAATGTCCAACTAACTATAACGTCCCTGAAACCTATGTTTTTTGTGAATTTCAACGTTTTAAAAAAATGCTAATTCCTAACTATAACGTCTGTAAAACGTATAATTTTTTCAGTGAATATATATATTATTTTTTTTTTCACTGAAAAAAAAGGTTTTAGGGGTGTTATAGTTGGACATTACACTCGTACAAAACCATTGAAATTCCCCCGTTATAGTTAGTTGTACTAACTATAACTTGCGCGCCCGCAATCCACTGCTGATGATGTCACATATTACATCATTCATGACATGATCAGTGACATCACTGATGACATCACTGATGACATCTCAAATGGCATCACTGATGACATCATCCAGTGAATGTGGTTTGGTTTGATTTGATATTTATATAAGTATATATATATATACCAATCTACCTTGAACACTGAGTGGATGTATAAGTGTCTGAATGGAGGATTTAGTAGCAATGTGATTGACTGTCTAAGTGACAAATGTAAAGTGTCTCACTAAATATATGGGATAGTGATTAAACTGTGTGAATACCTGTATCACTCTATCTCTTGTTGTGTAAACTACTATATAAGTTGGTTACTAGCTATGTGAAAGTCTATATTAGTTATGTGAGTATTTGTATGGGATAGTGAATGAATATGTGTGTGGTTTGGTTGGAGGTGTGTGACTGTCCAAAGACGGGTAAATAGTTGATTTAGTAGGTATATGAGGTTAAGACTGTATGTGGAAACAGTTGTTTGGGTGAGAGAATCTCTTTAAGGGTGTAGTGATGAGTAAATATATTTCTCAATGATATATGTCCAAGAAACTAGAAATATAAAAGGCAGTGTATGTGACAGTTGTTGTATATAAACTGTTTGCACACATGTGAACTTAGGCCCGCCCCCTCCCTTCACCACTGTGCAAACGCGCCCCGTGGCGCCTTTTAAGTTGGGGATTACCTCCCCTTGAATACTGAGGGTCCCTGGGGTGCAACTAGCTCACCAGCTACCTCCAGTAAGCCCCACAAGCTGCGTTGCAGAGAGGTGTAAAAAGGGGCATGACCTCAGAACACCTCTCTGCAACGCAGCTCCCTGGTGCCTACTGGAGGTGCCTGGTGGGCTAGTTGGCCCCAAGGGACCCCCAGTATTCAAGGGGAATTTGTGGTGCAATAAGGGGGCGTGACCTCCGGCCCCAAACCATTTAAAAACATTTTTTTTTAAGGGGGTGCTGTGTAGCCCCCCTTCTTTTTCTAATTTTTTTGCCCTGGGGACCCCATCCCCCAGGGCCTGCCCTCACTTTTATTAATCTATTTAGAAAAATGCAAAGCCATAATTTGCCCCGGGGACCCCATCCCCCGGGGCATGGGCCTTTTTTAGTATTATTTTTTTTAACATGCTGCTCCCTATATGAAAAAGCTATAAAGCTATTTGCTTTGCTTCATTGAAGCGAGAGAAGGTTTCCCTACTCTCGCTTCAATGAAGCAAAGCAGTTTGCAATGTCAGGGTGGGAGCCGCGAGGCTCCTGCCTTGCCATTGCAAACAGCAGTGTCCCGGGGGTGGGCACCCCGGGACACTGCTGTAGCTGACCCTGGGGGGTGGCGGTCCCCAGGGCCATCAAGGGCTCCAGGAAGAGGGCCTTGCAGCCCCCCTCCAACATTTTTAAGAAGCCCCGGGGGTGGCGGTCCCCAGGGCTGGGGGACCTGAGAGCCCCCCTCCCAATTTTACTAAGCCCCGGGGGGTGGCGGTCCAGGGCTGGGGGCCCTGAGAGCCCCCCACCCATTTGATAAAAGTCCCGGGGGTGGCGGTCCCCGGGGCTGCGGGGGGGGCCCTTGAGCCCCCAGAATATATTACATTAGAGACCCGGGGGTGGCGGTCCCCAGGACTGGGGGGATCTGGGAGCCCCTCCACCCATTTAAAACAAGCCTTGGGGGTTGCGGTCCCGGGGCTGCGGGGGGCCCCGTGAGCCCCCAGCATATATTAAATTAGAGCCCCGGGGGTGGCAGCCTCCGGGGCTGGGGGGGCCTGAGAGCCCCCCACCCATTTGATAGAAGTCCCGGAGGTGGCGGTCCCAGGGGCTGCGGGGTGCCCGTGAGCCCCCGCATATATTAAATTAGAGCCCCAGGGGTTAAGGTCCCTGGGGCAGTGTGGGAGGGATTGGGACCCCCCACACTATTTTTTTTAATAATGCCCCCAGGATTTGATCGGGATGTGGCCCCCCCGGGGGCAAATTACAATATTTACTGTGGGAGACCGTGTTTTTTTTTTATATCGCTAGGATGCGCGGACCATACAGTCCTTGTGGGACCCCCTGAGCAGGCCTATGGGGTCAGGGTCTGTCTACCCTGCCCCCTTTTCACGTTTTGATGCGTTTGTTTTGGGTTTCTTGTGCCTTGGTTCTACTGAGGCACAAGATGGTTGCCAACACTTCCTGATTTTCACTGTTGACAGCCAATTAGCATACAGCTCATGCACGGCAGGGTGCGTGCAGGCTGTGCTTAGGGTACGCAGAGAGATACGCAGATCCACCACGCACATAGATATATAAATGACTTTAACTGTCATTTTCTCAGGAACTACACCAAATAAGCAAAAGGCACGAGTCTCAACCAAGGACTACCTCTTAGCCAAATTTGGTGTAATTCCGTTCAGCAGTTCGGGCTGTAGCTGCGGCTAAAGGTCCTATGGGGAATTGCATGAGGAAAACGTGTTTTGGGAACCCCCTTTTTTCTTTCGCCCCGCTTCATGAATCATAGTGAAACTTTCAGGATAGGAGCGGGCCTGAGCTGGCGAAAAGTTTTTAAAATTTTGCGCAGATTCGACAATCGGTGCCAAAGTAATTCCAAATAGAATGTTGCGGATTTCCTTTGGGTAATAGGTCCTAACTATAACTAACTTCTGGCAACTGCCAGTAGGTAATATATATATATATATTTCGCCAATCCTGGTTTCACTATCATCAAACAGGCACCGACTCCGTGGGATGTGGATCAAAGAAAGTATTTTCTTCCAAACGATACAACCAGACGCGTTTTGACGGACGAGTCCGCCTTGCTCACTACATCTGGATTCACTGAAGTGAGTTACCATTAAATCATGTTACACTCGTGACACACAGGGGAGATGAGTTGTCATGATAACTGGATAGGGAGAGAAGGACATGGAAGAGTTTGTGACAAAATTGCAAGTCATGCATCATAATATACGAGCAACATTTAAAACGGTGACTGTTTCTGTACGTTAAACATAATAATGTCTTCCTACTGCATATGAACGTGATGGGAAAATTATATGTTTAAATATCACAAATGAGGGTACAATGCCCAGTGCATCATTTGACATAGACAAAACACCCGCTTCCCCCAATGATGGTGGAGTATGTTGCGTGCGCATCCAGCTGCGATCCTAACTCTTGATGGCCCTTTGACATGTTTGCCTGTTTGGCCAATTAGGTTCGCCTTCTGTGTTACTGTGTTCCTTTTCCCCATCCACTTCATCTGTTCCCAACATTATGTGCATTGTAATTATAAAGCTGCTGCGTATTTTGTCTTTGAACTTAACCTTGTGTGGGATGGTAGGGTTTTGTTTGCGCGTGTGGTCTGCCCAAGTGGGCCTTGGTGCGGGTGTTTAAGGCTGAGTCTTGTTACATGAAGCATGTCTTTTCCCTATCGCCAACAAAAATTTAGATTAGTGCATTGATACATGCAAAACGCAAATTTGGAAGACATGGAAAAGTACTTTTGAAAATTAACGAAAATAAAAAAGAAAAAATAGGTTGATGTGTTCCTCACCGAGGGTAAAAAAAGATGTATGTATAATAAGATAGTGACTCAGATGTCAATAGGATGGGGTTTAGGTTGCGTGGAGGCATGTGTGACTGTCTAAGAGCTGTTCTATCATGGTGTTCAGAGATGTACACTCATGGCCTCATCAGCATTCATACAACTTAGCAAGATTATGTATCTGGATTTGAGTCGTCTCAGTGCCTGCTGTCTGTTCCCCCTCTGATGAGCTTTTTCACACTGTCCATAACAAAGTATGTTAGGTCCTCCGCTCTGCCTTTGTGTTGTGTGTTGATGTGGCGGGCTACAGGGTGAGTGTGGTCATTGTTTGCAATGGCCCTGAGGTGTTGCAGTATCCTCACATGTACGGGATGAATGGTACTGCCCACTTACATCTTGTTTCAAGTACACTGCAGCACATACACTGCGAAATCAGTCTTGCATGTGTAATTCTCCTTGATTTCAAGCATGGGTTTTCTAAGAGGGGTTGTTACTGTTCTGGTGTTAATCCCATGCTTGCAGGCTTTGCAATATATATATATATGCCATCAAATGGTCCAGATTCAGCACACACTGATTTCACAGCCGGTGCGGTTTTCGAAGTCGGACTTAACCTTGTGATATGTCTTCCAACAAACAGGATACAGCACTCCACGAATCTTCAGGTATTAGTGCTTTATTTCAAGCACAAATTACACCACTACCACCTCCAACGTTTCAGCCAAAAAATGTCATAGATCACGGTATCATGAGTCCTTCGTTTGTCTCTTCAATATATAAACTTTCCATTTCAGCCCATTATGAGGCACTATAGGACTTATAGTTTTTTGGTTACCAAGTTTTGAAGATGAAGATTTGTGGAGTGATCAAGACATTTTCAATGAAGATGCCATTTTAAATCTACAGCTCTATGATATAGATTTGGATGTTAATCTGGGTAGTGGTTTTAAACCCAATTCTGTTTTTCTCCCAAACATTGAATGTGATGCCATAGAGGTATTTGAAAGAGGCATCTTCAGGGATATTAAGAAAATGAGAAATGATAGGACTCATGGCTTTAAGAAAAATCTGAGTCTGGAAAAAATACATGCATTAGATAGCCTGAAGTCAGACACATCTATTGTGATCCGACAGTCTGACAAAGGCGGAAATTATGTTGTTCTAGATAAGATGACCTATCTGAATGAGGGGTACAGACAGCTGTCAGATCAGACATGCTACATGATCTCCAATAGGAATGCTATCGTTAGGTCAAATTCTAAATATGGGGAGATGCTGGTGGAATGGAGAGATAGAGGACTGCTTGAATGGGAGGAATTCAGTTATCTGAAGTGTTTACATCCCAAAATCCCCCTATTCTATCTGCTCCCGAAACTTCATAAGGACCCAGAAAATCCTCCGGGGAGACCGATTGTCTCCTCGATGGGTTCCTTGTTAGAAAACACAACCCGATTTATTGATCATTATCTGAGACCCTTTGTAGCTGGTTTACCAGCTTATCTGTGAGACACCACACATTTCCTGACGGTGATAGATGGTATCCATTGGGAACCCAATTACACGCTGGTGACGCTTGACGTGTGCAGTCTGTACACGAGCATACAACACCGACTTGGGTTTCAGGCTATTAGACACTTTCTTAAAACTCATTCAATCTCATTATTTTTCCATTCAGAGATGAATTTGGACATGATAGAGTTTTGTTTAACTAATAACTTTTTTCTGTTCGATGATGTCATCTACCTGCAGTCACAGGGCACGGCGATGGGCGCTTGCTTCACCCCCGCATCTATTCATGAGCTGGTGGGAGGAGCAGATGGCCGCCCGGTTGGAGGAATTTGCCAACTGTGTCCTGTGGCTGCGGTATATAGATGACAACTTTTTAATCTGGAACGGTGATCCTGAGTCAGCTAGAGCTTTTATTAAGAAGCTTAATGACAACACATACAATCTGGCTTTTACGGAAAATATCAGTAAAGATAAAATCGAAATTCTTGATGTGGTTGTTGAAATCAAAGAGCAAATGAGTCACACACATCTATTCCGTAAAAAGACTGCTGGGAACAGGATTTTAAGTGCTTCTAGCTCCCACCCTTGGAAACTGGTATACAGTATACCGTATGGTGAGTTGTTACGCGCCAAGCGCAATTGCAGCTCAGACATAAGTTACATGAAAGAGAAGGAGATCATGTCCCAACGGTTCAGAGAAAGGGGATATAGTCGTAGGACCAAACAGGATGCATGTAAAAGGGTGGATTCTGTCACTCGTAATCAGCTGTTACATCCTGTTAGAGATCAAGAAGAATCTGACATGAGATTTTGAGGTTTATTACAACTTACTCAGGACAGGCACAGGATATTCACCAGGTGTTACAAAAACACTGGCATGTATTGTTGACAGATAGTAACCGGCAAAAATATTTGAAAAGCAGTCCTCACATAACATTCAAGAAAAATAGATCATTGAAAGATTAACTTAGCCCCAATTTGGTAACTAAGAATATCAAATTCAACAACAATAGCCGTCCAGGTTTCCGATGCTGCAGGAAATGTAAGGCCTGTAGTAACAGTGTTGACTGCTCCACACTTGCTATTTCTAGTATAAGCAGAGAGTGGGAGATCAGAAAAACTTTAACCTGTAATACTACATATTGTGTATATGGTCTGATATGGCCATGTAACATGGCATACATAGGTAGTACCATTCATTGTGCTAAAAAGAGAGTATAGGAACATGTTAGGGCATTCAGACATAACAACAGACAGTACCCAGTTGCAGGGCATGTCTTTGACCGCCATCTCCAGAATGAGAAACTACTGCGGATGGTGGTTATAGACACTGTGAATGTAAATGCATGAGGTGGGAACAGGGTGCTTCTCTTACAACAATTGAAGTCAAGGTACATTGTGGAATTGGAAACTATTACTCCATTGGGGCTAAATTCAAGTGAGGAACAGGCAGTCCACTTGCACAACTGATGTAATACACATGTATATATATATATATATATATATATATATATATATATATATATATATATATATATATATATATATATATATATCCAGCAAAACTCCTCCAAAGAAAGAGCAGAAGCCCGTGGGGAAAGTCAGAAACTTCCTTTATTGCAGCTGTATTGGCAAATGCATTTCGGCCTCAATCGGCCTTCCTCAGTGCCAGGGTCTTTACAATAGGCTGTGCAGAGTGCGTTTTTAAGTTCCATCAAGCCCCACTACAATTGGTGCATGTCCGCTCCACCCCTTGCGATGTCACGTGCACCATGCGCAGTCCACGCAGTCCTGGTGGACCACATCTCCCAGGATGCCTCTCCAGACCTCCCGGTAAGTGGTGCATGGAGTGTGCTGCACAATGTCAGCGATGTCGAGCGGAGGGCGAGATGGCTCGCAGAGTTAAGCAATGTCCCCTGCAACTGCAACTCCGGTCGCATCCTGGGGTCCCCACATGACTGACTCAGCCCACATGTTCGATCTGCAGTGAGGCGGGGGCAAGAAGACAATGCGTCTCGCCCTACCGAGGCTAGTAACCTCAATGTACCGCCCATTAGAGTCACGAAGGATGCAGGCGGGCTTGCGACTTTCAATCACCATTGAGCAGGGTTATGCCGAAGCGGGTGCCAGGTTTAGTCCAAGCCTGCTTGTGAGTCAGGGACTTCTGAAAACGCATCTCTGGCCGACGCGTGAGTAAATCCAGCAAAACTCCTCCAAAGAAAGAGCAGAAGCCCGTGGGGAACGTCAGAAACTTCCTTTATTGCAGCTGTATTGGCAAATGCATTTCGGCCTCAATCGGCCTTCCTCAGTGCCAGGGTCTTTACAATAGGCTGTGCAGAGTGCGTTTTTAAGTTCCATCAAGCCCCACTACAATTGGCGCATGTCCGCTCCACCCCTTGCGATGTCACGTGCACCATGCGCAGTCCACGCAGTCCTGGTGGACCACATCTCCCAGGATGCCTCTCCAGACCTCCCGGTAAGTGGTGCATGGAGTGTGCTGCACAATGTCAGCGATGTCGAGCGGAGGGCGAGATGGCTCGCAGAGTTAAGCAATGTCCCCTGCAACTGCAACTCCGGTCGCATCCTGGGGTCCCCACATGACTGACTCAGCCCACATGTTCGATCTGCAGTGAGGCGGGGGCAAGAAGACAATGCGTCTCGCCCTACCGAGGCTAGTAACCTCAATGTACCGCCCATTAGAGTCACGAAGGATGCAGGCGGGCTTGCGACTTTCAATCACCATTGAGCAGGGTTATGCCGAAGCGGGTGCCAGGTTTAGTCCAAGCCTACTTGTGAGTCAGGGACTTCTGAAAACGCGTCTCTGGCCGACGCGTGAGTAAATCCAGCAAAACTCCTCCAAAGAAAGAGCAGAAGCCCGTGGGGAACGTCAGAAACTTCCTTTATTGCAGCTGTATTGGCAAATGCATTTCGGCCTCAATCGGCCTTCCTCAGTGCCAGGGTCTTTACAATAGGCTGTGCAGAGTGCGTTTTTAAGTTCCATCAAGCCCCACTACAATTGGTGCATGTCCGCTCCACCCCTTGCGATGTCACGTGCACCATGCGCAGTCCACGCAGTCCTGGTGGACCACATCTCCCAGGATGCCTCTCCAGACCTCCCGGTAAGTGGTGCATGGAGTGTGCTGCACAATGTCAGCGATGTCGAGCGGAGGGCGAGATGGCTCGCAGAGTTAAGCAATGTCCCCTGCAACTGCAACTCTGGTCGCATCCTGGGGTCCCCACATGACTGACTCAGCCCACATGTTCGATCTGCAGTGAGGCGGGGGCAAGAAGACAATGCGTCTCGCCCTACCGAGGCTAGTAACCTCAATGTACCGCCCATTAGAGTCACGAAGGATGCAGGCGGGCTTGCGACTTTCAATCACCATTGAGCAGGGTTATGCCGAAGCGGGTGCCAGGTTTAGTCCAAGCCTACTTGTGAGTCAGGGACTTCTGAAAACGCGTCTCTGGCCGACGCGTGAGTAAATCCAGCAAAACTCCTCCAAAGAAAGAGCAGAAGCCCGTGGGGAACGTCAGAAACTTCCTTTATTGCAGCTGTATTGGCAAATGCATTTCGGCCTCAATCGGCCTTCCTCAGTGCCAGGGTCTTTACAATAGGCTGTGCAGAGTGCGTTTTTAAGTTCCATCAAGCCCCACTACAATTGGTGCATGTCCGCTCCACCCCTTGCGATGTCACGTGCACCATGCGCAGTCCACGCAGTCTTGGTGGACCACATCTCCCAGGATGCCTCTCCAGACCTCCCGGTAAGTGGTGCATGGAGTGTGCTGCACAATGTCAGCGATGTCGAGCGGAGGGCGAGATGGCTCGCAGAGTTAAGCAATGTCCCCTGCTACTGCAACTCCGGTCGCATCCTGGGGTCCCCACATGACTGACTCAGCCCACATGTTCGATCTGCAGTGAGGCGGGGGCAAGAAGACAATGCGTCTCGCCCTACCGAGGCTAGTAACCTCAATGTACCGCCCATTAGAGTCACGAAGGATGCAGGCGGGCTTGCGACTTTCAATCACCATTGAGCAGGGTTATGCCGAAGCGGTTGCCAGGTTTAGTCCAAGCCTGCTTGTGAGTCAGGGACTTCTGAAAACGCGTCTCTGGCCGACGCGTGAGTAAATCCAGCAAAACTCCTCCAAAGAAAGAGCAGAAGCCTGTGGGGAACGTCAGAAACTTCCTTTATTGCAGCTGTATTGGCAAATGCATTTCGGCCTCAATCAGCCTTCCTCAGTGTCAGGGTCTTTACAATAGGCTGTGCAGAGTTCGTTTTTAAGTTCCATCAAGCCCCACTATATATACACTGAAAAAAACATAGGTTTCACACCAGTTATAGTTAGCTGGAAATTTTACTGACATAAAACCATTGAAATTCCCACTTTATAGTAGTTGGACTCACTATAACTTGCACGTGCAATGCACTGCTGATGACGTCACATATTACATCACTCATGACAAGGTCAGTGACATCACTTATGACATCACAGATGACACCATCCAGTGAATGTGTGTCTTTCTGAAAAATAAATATTAGTGAGTAATGTTTACATTTTTAAATATATGTATTAGTGTTTCACTTTGTGTATAAGTAGCTACATGGGTTGGTGAGTAGCTACATGTGTATGTACATGGGTTATTAGATGTTTTTTTTGTATCAGTATGCGTGTCAAGTGGAACAACGAACTTTGCATCTCAGAATCACAGCCAAAAGAAAGACTAAAAACTACAAGCACCAGAATGCACAGCGGCTCATTGAGGGCGTCCCATTGAGGGCGACATAATAAATCAAGACACCTGAGTCAGGTTAAAGATCGGCAGCAGTGGTGACCAACATCCGTGATGTACAACCTTTGAAAAAGTTCTGAGAGAGAACGAAACATGTCGGATTGCTAACGGAATAAAAGTGAAATGGATGCAAGCCTCGTTGTGATGTGCGACTCATTTCTTCTCTGCAAGGGGAAGTTTGGTGAAATATTAAACGGTGTGGTTCTACCGGAGGACGCACTTCCAGCAAGCGCGCAACTGTTCGCCCGCCAGGAACCGTCTTTGTATACCGCGAAAAGCAACTCAGGGTGGACAAGCGCCGCCAAAGACTGGCTTTGGCATGGATCACAGCAAAACCTCAAAAGTATTGCAAGTGGCACAACGAACTTTGCATCTCAGAATCACAGCCAAAAGAAAGACTAAAAACTACAAGCACCAGAATGCACAGCGGCTCATTGAGGACGTCCCATCGAGGGCGACATAATAAATCAAGACACCTGAGTCAGGTTAAAGATCGGCAGCAGTGGTGACCAACATCCGTGATGCACAACCTTTGAAAAAGTTCTGAGAGAGAACGAAACATGTCGGATTGCTAACGGAATAAAAGTGAAATGGATGCAAGCCTCGTTGTGATGTGCGACTCATTTCTTCTCTGCAAGGGGAAGTTTGGTGAAATATTAAACGGTGTGGTCCTACCGGAGGACGCACTTCCAGGAAGCGCGCAACTGTTCGCCCGCCAGGATTCGTCTTTGTATACCGCGAAAAGCGACTCAGGGTGGTCAAGCGCCGCCAAAGACTGGCTTTGGCATGGATCACAGCAAAACCTCAAAAGTAGGTAATTGCAAGTGGCACAACAAACTTGGCATCTCAGAATCACAGCCAAAAGAAAGACTAAAAACTACAAGCACCAGAATGCACAGCGGCTCATTGAGGGCGTCCCATCGAGGGCGACATAATAAATCAAGACACCTGAGTCAGGTTAAAGATAAGCAGCAGTGGTGACCAACATCCGTGATGCAAAACCTTTGAAAAAGTTCTGAGAGAGAACGAAACATGTCAGATTGCTAACGGAATAAAAGTGAAATGGATGCAAGCCTCGTTGTGATGTGCGACTCATTTCTTCTCTGCAAGGGGAAGTTTGGTGAAATATTAAACGGTGTGGTTCTACCGGAGGACGCACTTCCAGGAAGCGCGCAACTGTTCGCCCGCCAGGAACCGTCTTTGTATACAGCGAAAAGCGACTTAGGGTGGACAAGCGCCGCCAAAGACTGGCTTTGGCATGGATCACAGCAAAACCTCAAAAGTAGGTAATTGCAAGTGGCACAACGAACTTTGCATCTCAGAATCACAGCCAAAAGAAAGACTAAAAACTACAAGCACCAGAATGCACAGCGGCTCATTGAGGGCGTCCTATCAAGGGCGACATAATAAATCAAGACACCTGAGTCAGGTTAAAGATCGGCAGCAGTGGTGACCAACATCCGTGATGCACAACCTTTGAAAAAGTTCTGAGAGAGAACGAAACATGTCGGATTGCTAACGGAATAAAAGTGAAATGGATGCAAGCCTCGTTGTGATGTGCGACTCATTTCTTCTCTGCAAGGGGAAGTTTGGTGAAATATATATATATATATATATATATATATATATATATATATATATATATATATATATATATATATATGTTCAATGAAAAAACCATTAGTTTTAGGCCATATATAGTTAGGGATTTGCATTTACAAAACCTTATTTTACTCGCATAAAACCATTGAAATTCCATATATAGTTATAAGCGCTAACTATATATCGCGCACCCGCAATCCACTGCTGATGATGTCACATATTACATCATTCATGACATGGTTAGTGACATCACTGATGACATCACTGATGACATCTCAAATGACATCACTGATGACATCACTGATGACAACACCCAGTGACTGTATGTTTCTGTAAAGTTAAAATATCTCTTACATATTGAAGAATGAGTGGATATATAAGTGTCTGGATGAAGGATTTAGTAGGTGCATGACTGACTGTATGAGTGAGTGATTAAATGTGTCTCACTGAGTGCATGGGTTAGTGACTAAACTGTCTTAATTTGTGCATCATTATGTCTGTTGTTCTGTAAACTGTTGCATGTGTTGATAAGTAGCTATATGAGTAACTATATGGGTTATTGATTGGTTGCCCAAGTATTTGTATAGGATACTGAGTGTGTGTGTGGGTGGCTGGAAGGTGTGTGACTCTGTGCATAGATGTGTGAGCAGTTGATTCACTAGATGTATGGTTTCAAAAGTGCATGTGGAAACAGCTGTATGGGCGGTTGACTGTGTGCATGAGTGTATTGGTGAGTGAATGGATATCTCAGTGCTACATGTCAAAGTAAGTACATATGTAAAACACAGTACATGTGAGAGTTGACATATATAAATAACTGTGCATAAGAGCCAGTGAATGTGTGAGTGGCTGTATGGATCATTGTGAACTTGTATCAGGGATTGTATAATAGAGTAAATATGTGTTAGTATATGTTTGAATAAGTAAAGTTTGTATAACTGTATAGTTGAGGAAATGGAGGTGTGATTGATTCTTTGCATGACTGACTAGGTGTGTGAGTAACTCCATGGATGAGTGACAGTCTGTGAGTGTCTGTTTACACTGATTGTATCTAAGGTTATATTAGAGTCTGAAGAGGTTCATCGTATTATCACATGAATGATATCATCAGTGATGTTATCAGTCATGTCAAATGAGATGTTTTCAGTGATGTCATCAGTGATGTCATTTGAGATGTCATCAGTGATGTCATCAGTGATGTCACTAACCATGTCATGAATGATGTAATATGTGACATCATCAGCAGTGGATTGCGGGTGCGCGATATATAGTTAGCGCTTATAACTATATATGGAATTTCAATGGTTTTATGCGAGTAAAATAAGGTTTTGTAAATGCAAATCCCTAACTATATATGGCCTAAAACCAATGGTTTTTTCATTGAATTTTCAAGGTTTTGTAAATGCAAATTCCTAACTATATATCCACTATAACCTATGGTTTTTTCTGTGAATTTCATTGGTTTTTTAATAGCAAATATGAAAAGCTTTAAAATGTCAAGTACGTGATAGATAAAAACATTTTCGTATTTATGCACGCTGATGTGCTTTGAACGCTGCACCCCCCCCCCCCTCCCCTCTTTTGTCTTAGTAGTACTCTCTCTTTGCAGATACTGAAGGGTAGTTAACGCAGGCCTTTACCCCCGTTGTAATCCGTCGTGCCTGCTTGTCTCTCCATTTGATTGATTGTTGTCCAAGCATTTACTGTTTTAGAATTGGTTCTCTTTGGATCATTCTCTATTTACAAACAAGCACAAAGTCGCAATACTCTGTTTAGTCTTTGCAGATAGTGAAAAATCGTGTAAAAAAATAAAAGTAATCGAGCAAAATCAGTAGGCCACTAATTGGATCTCTTTTTGACCTCGCTAAAATAGAAATATTAGGAACAACCCTTCATGAGAAATACGAAAATAGTGAGATGAACTGAGCTCCACACCATGAGGGCTGCAAGACAGCTCGGCTCCATCACCCATCCCGCACAAAATAACGACAAACCCTATGCAAATATTAAAAATATAGACAACACACCAGCAAAGAAACAGGGTAAAACATTTTATTAAAAAACTATTTACATAACGTTGGTTTATAAGATGATGTCAGTAGTGGACCGATGTGTGAATAGGTCGAAAGCAGCACAAGGCTCCAAGATCCGGATGGCAAGCTCCTGGATGTTGGGTGCCATAGTTCAGAGTTCTGAGTTTGAGCCTTTTTCAATGCCTGTGCTTTGTTGAATCAAAATGGCGGCTTGACACAAAGCTGACTCAAGCGTTGCTACTGATGCTATGCAGACCAAAACTGGTTTTCAGTTTGTACATTTTTCTAGATTTTTCAATCCAAGTTTGGTTGACTTTGTAGAACGATGGCTTCAAATTTTCAACATACGGTGTGGTGGCGCTGACTGGGAGGGGGCGCTTCGCTCCTGCCCCCTCCCCAAGTAAGATTTTCATGCGTGAAAGTACATTAATGGTTTTGGTCCCTGAGTTGCTTCGATGTCACTGCCATTCTCAAATGGCATAAGTTCTGGATGTTGGGTGCCATAGTTAAGAGTTCTGAGCAGCGCTTGTAACACTGTCTGAAGCTTATTTCCACCTACTGCAGCTTCACTATTCTCAAAGTAAGTGAGTGTCGTTTGTGGACCTGACTGCATTAGAAAACAATGTGATATGTTACCTTCCTAAACAGCTTGACGGAGGCCCCTGAGGGGCGGTGTGATGGCCATGGACTCGGAGAAGACGCTTGGCTCCGACACCCTCCCCAAGTCTTATAGCACTGGTGTAGCCTGAGATCGCCCCCGACATAGGCGGCCGGCTCCCGGGGTCCGGCGGAACTTTTTGCCTTTTGATGACTCTTCAATTTTGAACCTTGTCCCATCCAGCTGAGTTGCGCCCACTCTTGCGGCTACAGCGTCTCCCCCACCATCCAGCTGAATTGCGCCCACTCTTGCAGTGCAGCGATAGGCGGCTGCCACAGGACTCTCAAAATGGCGGCCGGCTCTTCGCTTTTGGGCCTGGTCCACTAAAATGGCCCTGGGACACCTTTGAACTCGGACGCTTCCCTGATAGGGCTTGGGTCCCATTCTCGAAAAGCGTCCCCTCAGCCGTGAAGATTCTACAAAAGTCTTGGGGGCCTCCGACTCCCGCAGGCTTCTGGTGGGGAGCGGCTGCCATGATTGCTCGTGGAATGGCCACGACGGAGCTACGAGATGGTAGTGGTCTCATGCTGACGCCAGCTTTAGTCTGAAACATCCAGAAACACTGTAGACTACCAATTCGATCAGTTCCGGTAGCGCCCCAACATGACCCGGAAGAGAAGAACTTGCCCTCCCCTCTTTGACTGATGGTTCTTGTTGCCTGTCCCCTCTGTTGTCATTTAACAGAACTTTTTGGACTGCTGAAAGGGGTTGTGTTCCGAACGCTGGTTGGTGGAGACATTTTGACTATATTCTTGACCTACGTTGTCGCGTAATGCGTTATATGACACGCCGCGTTACCGCACCCGGAAGTGATCCGAGGCGCGGCGCGCAGCGCGTAACGTAAGCATAACAGGTCATGTGACTTGTTAATAAAACTTTTCATTGGTTCATTTTACTTTTGTTAATTTAATGATGAAAAGCTTGGTCATATGACCTAAAAATTACGCTTTTTATTGTTTTCGAACAATATTTTTTTTTCAAACATATGTTATAATATTCCAGGCTAATGTACTTTCCCGAAAAATTTACAACTGTCTTGTAAGTAAAATATATTCCTTTTTCGAGAAAAAGGGCGTTTCTTCCTTCCATGACGAAGCCGTTGAGTAAAAGAGATTCGGCCTGCTGTCTTAGTCGCCGATACGCCTGATTATCAGATTCTTATCGATCACTTTATATTGCAGATATGAAAAACACAACTGCCCTTAAGCATTTATCTTTACTGCGTTCCTACATATTATACCTTTTATCCGTCATGTAATTGGACTGCTTTATTTCACTTGCCTTTACTGATTCGAAAACAGTGACTAAAAGTAAAAACTTTACCAATGTAAATACTACTACCGTGTTTTGTTTTAGAAACCTTTATTGTGAAAATGTCAGTATACAAATACGGGCCTATAACCACGTGGGCCGGCCACGGAGCAAACTGAAATCGTATATGATGAGGAGACATTTACACTGTAGAAGAACGTAACGAGCGGGCCATTAGGTTGCAAGAACAAAGGTGTCTAACAGTTGCGGAATCGGTGGACGTACATTTTGTAATTAAAAAACGACAGGGCCACTTACAATAACATTTTCTAGATATACATTTGCGGGCAAGGAGTTACGAGTCCCATTTATACCGGCGCCATTTTGGGCGAGGCCGGGCAGGTCCAAGATATAGTCAAAAGGTCTCCACCAACCATCGGCCAGACCAGAACCCCTTTCGGCCCTTTATGCTACAAGATGGTGTCTTCCATTCAGAAAATATTGTTGGCAGCATTTTGAAAGGAAACAGAAACAGCCGTTCTCCTAGTGAGTTTCACATTGTTACATTTAGGAAGAATGTTGAAGAGTAGTATGTGGAAAATCTGAAGCCATTTTTCTACAAACTCTCAATCAGACTTGGATGGAAAAAAAAAACCTGAAGAATGTACAAACTGAAAACCAATTTTTGTCTGTATAGCATCAACAGTAACGCTTGAGTCAGCTTTGTGTCAAGCCGCCATTTTCATTCAATCAATAGCGTCCCCCTGCACACATTCAGGGACCTGGTCGTGTCTTCAGATGAAACGCATTGTAGGAAAAGAAGCAGAAAGGAAAAGGCAAAAAGTTCTGCCGGACCTAGTGAAGCTGCAGCAGGTGCAAATAAGCTTCAGACAGTCTTGCAAGCACTGCTCAGAACTCTCAACTGAGGCACTCAACATCCAGGACTTGCCATTCAGATCTTGGCGCCTTGTGCTGGTTCCGACCTATTCACACATCGGTCCACTACTGACATCACCTCATAAGCCAACGGGGCACCCCACGCCGACTTTCGGCATTGTAGGATGGCCACACCAGTGCGGCAAATTGCTGGACACAACATCGGGGCCATCCAGATCTCGGCGCGTTCGACTCACTGTACCGCAAGAATGACCGCAACTCAGCTGGACACGCCGTCTTTCGGCGCAGCATTGTAGGATGGCCACACCAGTGCGGCAATTTGCTGGACACCACCTCGGTGCCATCCGGATCTCGGCGCGTTCGAGTCACTGTACCGCAACAGTGACCGCAACTCAGCTGGACACGCCGTCTTTCGGCGCAGCATTGTAGGATGGCCACACCAGTGCGGCAATTTGCTGGACACCACCTCGGTGCCATCCGGATCTCGGCGCGTTCGAGTCACTGTACCGCAACAGTGACCGCAACTCAGCTGGACACGCCGTCTTTCGGCGCAGCATTGTAGGATGGCCACACCAGTGCGGCAATTTGCTGGACACCACCTCGGTGCCATCCGGATCTCGGCGCGTTGTGCTGCCTTCGGCCTATTCGCACATCGGTCCGCTACTGACGCCGCCTCACGTGCCAACGGATTTTCTACGCTTTTTGTAGCCCTATGCCGCATAACAGGTCATGTGACTTGTTTATAAAACTTTTCATTGGTTCATTTTACTTTTGGTTTCCTAAAGATGGAAGGCTTGGTCATATGACCTAAAAATAACACTTTTCATTGGTTTAGAACATTTTTTTTTCCCAAACGATGAAAGCCCCACCTTGTTTCTGGATCATTCAGACTGAAGCTGGCGTCAGCATGAGAGCACCACCATCTCGTGGCTCCGTCGTGGTCATTCCGCGAGCAATCATGGCAGCCGCTCCCCACCGGCAGCCTGCGGGAGTCGGGGGCCCCCAAGACTTTTGTAGAATCTTCACGGCTGAGGGGACGCTTTTCGAGAATGGAGCCCAAGCCCTAGCAGGCAAGCGTCCGAGTTCCAAGGTGTCCCAGGGCCATTTCAGTGGACCAGGCCCAAAACCGAGGAGCCGTCCGCCATTTTAAGAGCCATGTGGCAGCCGCCTATCGCTGCACTGCAAGAGTGGGAGCAACTCAACAACATGGTGAGCGAGACGCTGTAGCCGCAAGAGCGGGCGCAACTCAGCTAGATGGCCGCCACCTGGGGAGGCCCGTTCACGCCGCCTCCCCCACCCCCGGGCCGCCGCACGCCAATTTTCGGAGCAGCATTGTAGGATACCAAAACCAGTGCGGCTGTTTACTGGACATCACCTGGGTGCCTGTCGTACATGTTGTGTCAGCCATGGGACACTGGACACAGTCCCATCAACATCTCAACGCGTTCTGCTGCCTTGGGACTATTCGCACAACAGACCGCTACTGACGAGGCCTCCCCCCGCACCACCCGGGACGCCCCACGCTGTTTTTCTGTGCTGCATTGTAGGATCCCAAAACCAGTGCGGCACCCAGGCGACATCACCTGGGTGCCGTCCAGAACTCTGCACGTTGTGCTGCCTTGGGACTATTCGCACAAAAGACAGCTTCTAACCATTGTTGCTTTTTGAGTTGAAAAATGTTTAAATGTTTTTACTTTTTGTTCCGTTCATTATAGTTAAAAGTTAATAAAGTTTAATAATCTTACTTTGTTGGAGTGTTATCTATTTTTTTTAAAACGGGTGAATAGGGCCTTGAATCGGGTTATTGTCATGTGTGGGCTTTAGAAGTGTGCTGCTGCAGGATCGGACATTTCAAACTCAAATGCACGTTCTTTTTCTTACCTTTCCGAAGCATGGAGCGCAATAGCAGGCAGAGAAAGGGTGATGCACGTGTTGAACACTACCTGACCTGGCAAGTTGCTGGCAGTGCCCCCCCGCCTGCTCCTGAAAGAGGGCACACACACACCGCCGCCCCGAGTACTTCACAAATCTTTAAAAGACCATGCGCTTGTTCATGAGGCTTAAATGGTTTATCACCTCTTCTAGAACCCCTGCATCGACCCTCTGACGTTTCCTGGAAAAATTGCCATGTAACACAATACCAAGCCCTGTCAGCTGAAACCCCCAAGGAATCGTGGGGCATATTATCAAGGGGGTTTATCTCCGCTTTTTTGGCTTTAAAAGCCATGAAAGCGGAGATAAAATTATCTCCCTATTACCAAGCTGTCGCTAACACCAGTTAGTGACAGCTAAAAGGAGATAGCGACCATCTTGGGCCCCGCTTTGCATGTCAGTGATACTTATCACTAATGACATGCAAAGTGGCGTGCCAAGATGTTAGCGACTGGAAACAGTCCCTAACATCGCTATCTCCTATTACCAACTTTTGGAGATATTCGCGCTAAGCGCGAATATCTCCAAAATCTAACACCTGCCCTGAGCAGTTCTTAGCCATGTTATCCAATGGGAGGTGGATAACATGGCTAAGAGCATTTGCTCGATAATACATGAATATCGCTGACTTTTCTGCGATAATAGCAAGGTTTATCTGCGATAAAAATCGCCGATGTGCGGCGATAATTTTTGTCTCTAAACAAGTTAGAGACAAAAATTATCGCTAGTTGTTCGTAATATGCCCCCGGGTTTTTGCTTGCAGAAATCGGGAGGCGGGAGACTAGCACTGAAATCAGTAGTCACACGCCTGAATCGGGAGGGTTGGCATGTCTGAATTCTCTACAGCTGGGGCCATAAACTACATCCGCAGGGGTAGGTGATAGCCTGGGACCAGCCTGGCATCTAAAATGGCTGCCGTGCACGACAAAATTGTGGCATTGGAAAAAAGGCAAGATGGCGCAGCCGCTGGAAGAGATGTATCAACATATATCAGCCTCCTCAGCCACCCTCAGGAAACATAGGGGATTAGGATACGTCTCCCGCACCCCCTTATACCTAGTAATTTAATTAACGAAGCACAAAATGGCGAATTCCCGTTTCGCTACCAGTTTGCGGCCCAGTTCGCGGCCCGTGAAGCGCTTCTACCGTGAAAAATCATTTTTATTTTTATTTTCCCCATAGGACCCTTTAATAACCCCAACAACATTCCTAGGGGGTCAAGAGGGGGATACCTTGCCCCCTTTCATTAAATTCCCCCTTCGTTTTTCACCTCTTCTTCTCTCTCGATCCTACCGAGAGATAAGATGGCGGCCGCTCCGGACTGTCACGCAGCAAAAAAAAAAAAAGCTCACGCACAGCCGCTGGAAGAGATGTATCAACATATATGAGCCTCCTCAGCCACCCTCAGGAAACATAGGGGATTAGGATACGTCTCCCGCACCCCCTTATACCTAGTAATTTAATTAACGAAGCACAAAATGGCGAATTCCCGTTTCGCTACCAGTTTGCGGCCCAGTTCGCGGCCCGTGAAGCGCTTCTACCGTGAAAAATCATTTTTTTTTTTATTTTCCCCACAGGACCCTTTAATAACCCCAACAACATTCCTAGGGGGTCAAGAGGGGGATACCTTGCCCCCTTTCATTAAATTCCCCCTTCGTTTTTCACCTCTTCTTCTCTCTCGATCCTACCGAGAGATAAGATGGCGGCCGCTCCGGACTGTTTAGAATGTTGACAGACACCGGGGAGCCAATCAGCTTTCTGCGCGCAAAGTTCCGTTTCGCGAAAAGTAAGCGGACCGGATCGCTGCCCAGAGCGCTGTTACAGATATATATCTTGATTTAAACGTTAATTTCTCAAAATCCACTGAAGCACATATATTGAGACCTAGCAAAGGCACATCGGGCTAACAGTCCCTACAATTTTGCCAAGTTTCGTGAAAATCCATTCAGCCGTTCGAGCTAAAAGTGAGTTCAACCGCCCTATGGAAATTAACATGGGAAAAACGTGTTTTGGGACCCCCCTTTTTTCTCGGCCCCCCCTCGACAAAACCCCCCCAAATTTTCAAGGGCTGCTCAGAAACAAAATGTGCCATTTTCCTGAAAATTTCAGCCGATTGCGTCCACAAACGCCAAAGTTATTAGACATAGAATTTTCAGAAATGCCATAGGGAAAAAATCCTAACTATATATACCTACTGGCGATAGCCAGTAGGTAATATATATATATATATATATTTATATATTCACAGAAAAAACCATAGGTTATAGACCATATATAGTTAGGAATTAGCATTTACAAAACCTTGAAAATTCACTGAAAAAACCATTGGTTATAGACCATATACAGTTAGGGATTAGCATTTACAAAACCTTAATTTACTCGCACAAAACCATTGAAATTCGCATATATAGTTAGTTGCACTAACTATATATTGCGCACCCGCAATCCACTGCTGATGATGTCACATATTACATCATTCATGACATGGTCAGTGACATCACTGATGACATCACTGATGACATCTCAAATGATATCACTGATGACATCACTGATGACATCTCAAATGACATCACTGATGACATCACTGATGACATCTCATTTGACATTACTGATCACATCACTGATGATATCATTTATGTGATAATACAATGAACCTCTTCAGACTCTAATATAACCTTAGATACAATCAGTGTAAACAGACACTCACAGACTGTCACCAATCCATGGAGTTACTCACACACCTAGTCAGTCATGCAAAGAATCAATCACACCTCCATTTCCTCAACTATACAGTTATACACACCTTACTTATTCAAACATATACTAACACATATTTACTCTCTTATACAATCCCTGATACATGTTCACAATGATCCATACAGCCACTCACACATTCACTGGCTCTTATGCACAGTTATTTATATATGTCAACTCTCACATGTACTGTGTTTTACATATGTACTTACTTTGACATGTAGCACTGAGAAATCCATTCACTCACCAATACACTCATGCACACAGTCAACCGCCCATACAGCTGTTTCCACATGCACTTTTGAACCCATACATCTAGTGAATCAACTGCTCACACATCTATGCACAGAGTCACACACCTCCCAGCCACCCCCACACACACTCAGTCTCCCATACAAATACCTGGGCAACCAATCAATAACCCAAATAGTTACTTATATAGCTACTGATCAACACAAGCAGCAGTTTACAGAACAACAGACATAATGATGCACAAATTAAGACAGTTTAGTCAGTAATCCATGCATTCAGTGAGACACATTTAATCACTCACTCATACAGTCAGTCATGCACCTACTAAATCCTTCATCCAGACACTTATACATCCACTCATTCTTCAATATGTAAGACATATTTTAACTTTACAGAAACATACAGTCACTGGATGTTGTCATCAGTGATGTCATCAGTGATGTCATTTGAGATGTCATCAGTGATGTCATCAGTGATGTCACTGACCATGTCATGAATGATGTAATATGTGACATCATCAGCAGTGGATTGTGGGTGCGCGATATATAGTTAGTGCAACTAACTATATATGCGAATTTCAATGGTTTTGTGCGAGTAAATTAAGGTTTTGTAAATGCTAATCCCTAACTATATATGGTCTATAACCAATGGTTTTTTCAGTGAATTTTCAAGGTTTTGTAAATGCTAATTCCTAACTATATATGGTCTATAACCTATGTTTTTTTCAGTGAATTTCAATGGTTTTTTAATAGCAAATATGAAAAGCTTTAAAATGTCAAGTACGTGATAGATAAAAACATTTTTGTGTTTATGCACGCTGATGTGCTTTGAACGCTGCCCCCCCCCTCCTCTTTTCTTTAAGGAGTATTCTCTCTTCGCAGATAGTGAAGGGTAGGTAAAGCAGGCCTCTGCCCCCGTTGTAATCCCTTGTGCCTGCTTCTCTCTCCATTTCATTGATTATTATCCAAGCATTTACTGTTTTAGAATTGGTTCTCTTTGTTCATTTCTATTTACAAACAAGCACAGAGTCGCAATACTCTGTTTAGTCTTTGCAGATAGTGAAAAACCGTTTAAATAAACAAAAGGAATCAAGCAAAATCAGTAGGCCACTAATGGGATCTCTTTTTGACCTCGCTAAAATAGAAACATTAGGAACAACCCCTCATGAGAAATACGAAACTAGTGACATGAACTGAGCTCGACACCATGATGGCTGCAAGACAGCTCCGCTCCGCCACCCACCCCGCCCAAAATAACGACAAACCCCATGCAAATATTATAAATATATACAACACACCAGCAAAGTAACAGGGTAAAACGTTTTATTAAATAACTATTTACATGGCAGCCTGCTGCAACATCCATCACTATTCCTGTCGAGGTAGCATAGCTGGCGGCCTAGGGGTGGAGAACCGTTGTGCAAATTGCCCGGGGACGACACCATGCGCCAAGACTCGTCCCCAGTACATCCAGAGCTAATGTCCGACAAGTTGTGTGTGAGGATGCCTTGCTGATGCCGCCACCCCCACCACCACCTTTTTGTTGCCTGATCCGGCTAGCTCAATCGATCGAGCATGAGACTCATGTACTCTGATCTCCTTGCCCTCAGTCAAGCATCAATAGTAACATTTTCATACGTGAGTGTAGGTTCATGGTTTTCCATCCACAGACTAAAAGCCTGGAGTGGGAGTGAAAGAACCATAACTAGGTAACAAGGAAGGCAGACGCTGTGGGAAGGACTCTGGATATGGTATGTTCCTTGGTCCCTGAGTTACTTCGATGTCACTGCCTTGCACAAATGGCATAAGTCCTGGATGTTGGGTGCCATAGTTGAGGGTTCCGAGCAGCGCTTGTAACACTGTCTGAAGTTTATTTGCACCTGCTGCAGCTTCACTATTCTCAAAGTAAGTGGGGGCTGTTTGTGGACCTAACTGCATTGGAAATCAATGTGATGCGGTGCCTCCCTGAACCGCTTGACGGAGGCCCCCGAGGGGCAGTGTGATGGCGCCGACCCCCTCCCCAAGTCTTGTTGCCCTGGTGTGGCCTGAGATCGCCCCCGACATAGGCGGCCGGCTCCCGGGGTCAAGCTGAACTTTTTGCCTTTTGGTGACTCTTCCATTCTGAACATTGTCCCACAATCCGTTTGACCTGAAGACACGTCCTGCGGTGCCCTCGTCCGACCATCACATATTCCTGCGCCAGGAGACGGCGTGGGATGCACTAGAAGGGAGAGGCGGCGCGAACGAGCCTCCCCCAGGTGGAGGTTTCTCAGGTACACCCCAGCACTTCACGCAACCAGCTGAGTTGCGTCCGCTCTTGCGGCTACACCGTCTCGCCCACCATCCACTTGAATTGCGCCCACTCTTGCGGTGCAGCGATAGGCGGCTGCAACAGGACTCTCAAAATGGTGGCCGGCTCTTCGGATTTAGGCCTAGTCCACTAAAATGGCCCTGGGACACCTTGGAACTCGGACGCTTGACTGCTAGGGCATGGACCCCATTCCCAAAAGCGTCCCCTCAGCCTTGAAGATTTTACAAAAGTCACCGGGGCCCCCGACTCCCTCAGACTTCTGGTGGCGAGCGACTGCCATGATTGCTCGCGGAATGGCCACGACGTAGCCACGGGGTGCTCTCATGCTGACACCAGCTTCAATCTGAAACATCCAGAAACACTGTAGACTACCAATTCGATCAGTTCCGGTGGAGCCCCAACGTGACCCGGTAGAGAAGAACTTGCCCTCCCCTCTTTGACTGATTGTTCTGGTTGCCTGTCCCTTCTCTTGTCATTTAACAGAACTTTTTTGACTGCTGAAAGGGGTTGTATTCCGACCGCTGGCTGGTGGAGACATTTTGACTATATTCTGGACCTGCGTTGTCGCGTAATACGTCATATGACGCGCCGCGTTAGCGCACCTGGAAGTGCTCCGGTGCGCAAGGCGCAGCTTCCCGGAAACGATCCAGAGCGCGGCGCGCAGCGCGTAACCTAAGCATAACAGGTCATGTGACTTGTTAATAAAACTTTTCATTGGTTCATTTTACTTTTGTTATTCTAATGATGAAAGGCTTGGTCATATGACCTAAAAATAACGCTTTTCATTGCTTTCGAACATTTTTTTTTCCCAAATGATGAAAGCCCCACCTTTTTTTTTCTCACTCTGACTTGTAAAGCAAAGGACCCAGATGCATTTACAGTTTATCACTAACAATGTTCCAGGCTAATGTATTTTCCCGGGAAATTTACAACTGTCCTGCAAGTAAAATATTCCTTTTTCGAGAAAAAGGGCGTTTCTTCGTCCCATGAGGGAGCCGTTGAGCGAAAGAGGCTCGGCCTGCTGTCTTAGTCGCTGATAGGTATGAATATCAGATTCTTATCGATCACTTTATGTTGCAGGAGTAGAAAACACAACAGCCCTTGACCATTTATCTTTACTGCGTTCCTGCGTATTATACCTTTTAACCGTCATGTAATTGGACTGCTTTATTTCACTTGCCTTTTACTGATTCGAAAACAGTGGCTATTATTCAAAACTTTACCAATGTAGGTACTACTACCATGTTTTTTAAAAAAAAACCTTTATTGTGAAAATGTCAGTATACAAATACGGGCCTATAACCATGTGGGCCGGCCACGGAGCAAACTGGAATCGTATATGATGAGGGAACATTTACACTATAGAAGAACGTAACGGGCGACCCATTAGATTGCAAGAACTAAGGTGTCTAACATTTGCAGAATCGGTGGACGTACATTTTATAATGAAAGTACGACAGGGCCAGTTACAATAAAATTATCTAGATATACATTTGGGGGCAAGTACCATGGGTGACGTTAATTTGAACTTTCAATAGTACAGTAATCAATAACACATCAGAAATTAATATCAATAGGGATGTCAAAATGTTCAATCAATTCTCGTCCCCGCCCGCCATGTGCTTCAAAACTGCATACATATCTCATGATATCAAGGTTGGGCAACCAGTACACAACAAGGAGTTACGAGTCCCATTTATACCGGCGTCATTTTGGGCGAGGCCGGGCAGGTCCAGGATATAGTCAAAATGTCTCCACCAACCAGCGGTCGGACCAGAACCACTTTCGGCAGTACAAAAATGTTCCGTTAAATGACAACAGAAGAAATAGGCAACAAGAACAATCAGTCAAAAGAGGGGACGCTTTCGTGAATGGGGCCCATGCCCTAGCAGGCAAGCGTCCGAGTTCCAAGGTGTCCCAGAGCCATTTTAGTGGACCAGGCCCAAATCCAAAGAGCTGGCCGCCATTTTGAGAGTCTTGTTGCAGCCGGCTATCGCTGCACCACAAGAATAACCGCAATTCAGCTAGATGGCGGGTGAGTCACTGTACCGCAAAAGCGGGCGGAACTCAGCTGAAAGGCGAGTGAAACGCTAAGAGGCACCCCACTGCAGATGAGGTGCCTCCACCTGGGGAGGAGGTAGAGGCCCGTTTGCGCTACTTCCCCCCCCCCCGGGCACCCCACGCCGTCTTTCGGCGCAGCATTGTAGGATGGCCACACCAGTGAAACTTGCTGGACACCACCTCGGTGCCATCCGGATCTCGGCTCGTTCGAGTCACTGTACCGCAAGAGCGGGCAGAACTCAGCTGGATGGCGGGCGAGACACTGTACCGCAAGAGCGGGCGGAACTCAGCTGGATGAAGGGTGAGACACTGTGCCGCAAGAGCGGGCAGAACTCTACTGGAAGGCGAGTGAAACGCTAAGAGGCGCCCCACTGCAGATGAGGGGCCTTCACCTGGGGAGGCGGAAGAGGTCCATTTACGCCGCCCCCCCCCCGGGCACCCCACACCGTCTTTCGGCGCAGCATTGTAGGATGGCCACACCAGTGAAACTTGCTGGACACCACCTCGGTGCCATCTGGATTTCGGCGCGTTGTGCTGCCTTCGGCGTACTGTAGCAGCAAGAGTGACCGCAACTCAGCTGGACACGCCGTCTTTCGGCGCAGCATTGTAGGATGGCCACACCAGGGCGGCAACTTGCTGGACACCACCTCGGTGCCATCCGGATCTCGGCGCGTTGTGCTGCCTTCGGCCTATTCGCACATCGGTCCGCTACTGACGCCGCCTCACAGGCCAACTGATTTTGTAGGCTTTTTATAGCCCAAAGCCGCATAACAGGTCATGTGACTTGTTTACTAAAATTTTTCATTGGTTCATTTTACTTTTGGTTTCCTAATGATGAAATGCTTGATATGACCTAAAAATAACACTTTTCATTGGATTAAAACATTTTTTTTCTCCCAAATGATGAAAGCCCCACCTTTTTTTTTCTCACTCGGCAATCCAAAAAGGTTCCGTTAGATGACAACAGAGGGGACAGGCAACAAGAACCATCACTCAAAAAAGGGGAGGGCAAGTTCTTCCCTACCGGGTCACGTTGGGGCTCCACCGGAACTCATCGAATTGATAGTCTACAGTGTTTCTGGATGTTTCAGACTGAAGCTGGCGTCAGCATGAGAGCACCACCATCTCGTAGCTCCGTCGTGGCCATTCCGCAAGCAATCATGGCAGCCGCTCCCCACCGGAAGCCTGCGGGAGTCGGGGGCCCCCAAGACTTTTGTAGAATCTTCAAGGCTGAGGGGACGCTTTAGAGAATGGGGCCCAAGCCCTAGCAGACAAGCGTCCGAGTTCCAAGGTGTCCCAGGGCCATTTTAGTGGACCAGGCCCAAATCCGAAGAGCCGGCTGCCATTTTAAGAGTCCTGTGGCAGCCGCCTATCGCTGCACCGCAAGAGTGGGCGCAACTCAACTAGATGATGAGCGAGACGCTGTAGCCGCAAGAGCGGGCCGCAAACAGCTGAATGGCGGATGAGGCACAGTGTAGCAAAAGCGGGCAGAATGGCAACTGAAACTGTAAAGGGGCGCCCCACTACAGCAGACGAGCCTCCACCTGGGGAGGCCCATTCACGCCGCCGCCCCCCGTTTTTCGGCGCAGCATTGTAGGATGCCAAAACCAGTGCGGCAAGTAAAGGACATCACCTGGGTGCCGTCCAGATCTCAGCGCGTTGTGCTGCCTTCGGACTATTCGCACAACAGACCGCTACTGACGATGCACAGTGCAGCAAAAGCGGGCAGAAAACAGCTGAATGGCAAGTGAAACGCTAAAGGGGCGCCCCACTACAACAGACGAGCCTCCACCTGGGGAGGCCCGTTCACGCCGCCTCCCCCCCCCCCCCCGGGGCGCCCCACGCCGTTTTTCGGAGCAGCATTGTAGGATGCCAAAACCAGTGCAGCAACTTACTGGATATCACCTGGGTGCCGTCCAGATCTCAGCGCGTTGTGCTGCCTTCGGACTATTCGCACAACAGACCGCTACTGACCATTGTTGCTTCTGTTTAAATTTTTTTTTTACGTGTTTATTGTTTATGGTGCGTTGTATATATTTATAAGTTATTAAAGTGTTATAATCCTACTACTTTGTTGGAGTGCTATATATTTTTAATGTGACACATAATTGTGAAGACTTTGATGTACAAAAAGGCATCCCTGGAATCTTCCGCTTCAGGCTCGGTCCCACACACCCTCACAGTGAGAATCCCCTCCCCAATCACAATACAGGATCGTTATCAGATAGTAAGAACGAGTGTGGTGTGACGGATCTCATCGGGTGGGGGCCTTGATCTTCTGTAACTCCTTTGAAGAGGGGTGATTCTTTACAGTTGAGGTCATAAACTACATCCGCAGGGCTAGGTGATAGCCTGGGACCGGCCTGGACAATCAGACACAAAGGAAGAGGAATGTTAGAGGGTGGGGTAGTGAATAGGGTGAAAGGGTGGTGTCGGGCGGGCACAGGGTGTGATTCTCAGGGAAGAGCAGCGCAGATGGGGGGAGGTTTATGGCCCATGCATAAGACAGAGAGCGGGGGTGACCAGTGCGTGGGGGAGATGCTTGCGAGGGTGGGGAGCCATGCTGAGGATCGGCGGCGTGCAGAGAGTGGGTCTGGTCAAGGCATCTAAAATGGCTGCCGTGCACGACAAAAGTGTGGCATTGGAAAAAAAGCAAGATGGCGCAGACAATGTTTATCAATACGAATTATTTTATAACAATTATTTTTAACAATATATTTACTCGCAGTGTCAAAATGGCGGTCAACACTTCCTGATTTCCTTCGAATCAAACGTTAACAGACGTCACAATCGGCGGCGTGCAGAGAGTGGGTCTGGTCAAGGCATCTAAAAAGGCTGCCGTGCACGACAAAAGTGTGCCATTGGAAAAAAAGCAAGATGGCGCAGACAATGTTTATCAATACGGATTCATTTATAACAATTATTTTTAACAATATATTTACTCGCAGTGTCAAAATGGCGGTCAACACTTCCTGATTTCCTTCGAATCGAACGTTAACAGACGTCACGCAGCAAAAAAAAAAAAAAACGCTCACGCGCAGCCGCTGGAAGACAAGTATCAACATATATGAGCATCCTCAGCCACCCTCAGAAAACATAGGGGGTCAGGATACGTCTCCCGTACCCCCTTATACCCATTTCTCACATTGTTTTTCCTCCATCTTGTAATTTAATTGAAACGAAACACAAAATGGCGAATTCGCGTTTCGCGTCCCGGTTCACTACCCGGTTCGCGAACCGGAAAGCGCTTCTACCGCAAAACAACAATATTTTTTTTTTTGGCCCACGGGACCCTTTAATAACCCCAACATCATTCCTAGGGGGTCAAGAAGGGTCTACCTTGCCCCCTTTCATTAAATTCCCCCTTCCTTTTTCTCCTCCTCTTGTCTCTCGATCCTACCGAGAGACAAGATGGCGGCCGCTCCGGAATGTTTAGAATGTTGACAGACACCGGAGAGCCAATCAGCTTCGCTTCGCAAAGTTCCGTTACGCGAAAAGTTCGCGAACCGGAGCGCTACCCGGGACGCTGTCACAGATATATCTGTTTTTTAAAACATTAATTTCTCAAAATCCACTGGAGCACATATATTGAGACCCAGCAAAGGCACATCGGCTAACAGTCCCTACAATTTTGCCAAGTTTCATGCAAATCCATTCAGCCGTTCGAGCTAAAAGTGAGGCCAAACGCCCTATGGAAAACTCAATGTTAAAAACGCGTTTTGGGACCCCCCTTTTTTCTCGGCCCCCCCTTGACGAAACCCCCCCAAATTTTCAGGGGCTGCTCAGAAACAAAATGTGCCATTTTCCTGAAAATTTCAGCCGATTCCGTCCACAAAGCCAAAGTTATTAGACATAGAATTTTCAAAAGTCCCATAGAGAAAAAATCCTAACTATATATACCTACTGGCGACCGCCAGTAGGTAATATATATATATATATATATATATATATATATATATATATATATATATATATATATATATATATATATATATATATATATATATATATATATATATATATATATATATATATATATATATATATATATATATATATATATATATATATATTCACTGAAAAAACCATAGGTTTCACACCAGTTATAGTTAGCTGGAAATTTTACTGACATAAAACCATTGAAATTCCCACGTTATAGTTATTTGGACTCACTATAACTTGCGCGTGCAATGCACTGCTGATGACGTCACATATTACATCACTCATGACATGGTCAGTGACATCACTTATGACATCACTGATGACACCATCCAGTGAATGTGTGTCTTTCTGAAAAATAAATATTAGTGAGTAATGTTTAAATTTTTAAATATATGTATTAGTGTTTCACTTTGTGTATAAGTAGCTACATGGGTTGGTGAGTAGCTACATGTGTATGTACATGGGTTATTAGATTTTTTTTTAGTATCAGTATGCGTGTCTATATGGTTTGGTGGGGGTATTACTTAACACATAGATGCATGATTGACTGACTCTCTGTTTGTATAAGTTTTGAAGACAGCATATGTGCAGGACTGTATGGGTGAATGAGTGTGTATATGTGTATGTTAGTGAGTGAATGACTGTCTCACTATTGTCTTTATCAGTAAATACATATGTTTTAATCTAGTATATGTGAATATTGATGTATATAAGGGAGTATATGTGAGAGTAAGAGATTGTAAGAGTTCCTGTTTTAATAAGTATGTGTTTCTATAAGGGATTGTTTAAGAGAATAAATATGTTTTAATTTCAATAGAAGTAAGGTGGTAGTGTGTGTATAGCTCTATATGCAAATAAATGGATGTTCAATTGTTTATTTGCATGTTTGAGTATGTGTGTGAGTAACTTTTGGATGACTGTCAGTGTGTAACAGGATGTATTGGTGTATCACTACATATGATGAGTGAGTATATGTATGAGTGAGTATATTGAACTGTTTGTGAATGAGTAGATGTGTATATAGATGGTGGAATTACTGAATTGGTTGTTATAACTGATATGGTTATCTTCATTTAAAAAAAAATTTAGTTTCTATTTTTGAATATGTGTTTCAAGGGTTACATTACAGTGAAAGGAGGTCTGTCACTCTGTCACAAGGATGGTGTCATCAGTGATGTCATGAGTGATGTCACTAACCATGTCATGAGTGATGTAATATGTGACGTCATCAGCTGTGCATTGCACGCGCAAGTTATAGTGAGTCCAACTAACTATAACGTGGAAATTTCAATGGTTTTATGTCAGTAAAATTTCCAGCTAACTCTAACTGGTGTGAAACCTATGGTTTTTTCAGTGAATTTAATAGGTTTTTAAATGCTAATTCCTAACTATAACTGGTGTGAAACCTATGGTTTTTTCAGTGAATTTCAAAGGTTTTTTAAATGCTAATTCCTAACTATGAGTCTCAGTTTATATGTAAGACTGTTAGCGCTCTAGTTGTTCTTTAGAACACTCTGGGACATTCTGTCATTGGGCTATATTTGGGCTACATCTGGCTGATATTTGGGCTACATTTGTTTTTTTTTGTTTCTGGTGGCCATCTTTGGGCTACATTGGGCTACATTGGGCTAAATTGGGCTACATTATAACATATATATAGCCCAATGTAGGCCAATATATATTTTTTTCAAAGTTAATTTTCGTAAAAACCACTTGAGCATATATCTTGAGACATAGCAAAGGCACATCAAGCTACCAGTCCCTACAATTTTGCAAAATTTTTTTTTGTTTATATATATTTTTTTTTTGCCTTGGAGCGCTCTCGGTGCGCGCCCCGGTGAGCGCCCCGGAAAGCGTAGTTTTATGAAGCGCCCCGGGGAGCGTCCCGTAAGCACCAATATCACGAACGAAAACATAATCGTGACGTATCGCGTAGCCGCGTCCGCGTGATACGCACGGCGTAAGCGCACCCGGAAGCACTCGAGCGAATACGATCGCGCAACGTATGCGTCCGACGCGCTTACGCGACGCGCCCCTGGGCGCGCCCCGGGGCGAGTTGCGTAAGCGCGTCGGGTCATGTGACCTGAAAATAACACTTTTCATTGGTTAATAACAGTTTTTTTTTCACAAGTAGGGAAACACCCCACCCATTTCCCTCACAACCTGTTTGCTTTTGCTGAGACAACACCTCTTGTCTGTTCCTGCAAAAAAATCTAATTCAACCATGTCTGGTTCCCAGAACCCTTCCCAGGACCAGTCCTCAGACTCTTCGGATGGATTCCTGCCTGAGGCCCCCCACAGAGAAAAGTGAAGGACCACTTCATCTGGAAGTTTTTCTCTTTTCCAGAGGGGGAGAAAAAATGCAATGCAGCCAAAGTTACCTGTAAAATTTGTGACACTGTCCTATCACGTGGGGATCCCACCCGGAAGTATAGTTTCGGGAATGCTACTTTAATCAGGCATGTTGAGAGGAGGCACCCGATTAATTATGCATGGGAGAGCACCAGGGCCCTGGCTCGCAATCCACCACCCGATGGCCCCTCCACTTCCACCGGAGCTTCAACATCATCGGTGAGAGGAAGACCAGCAGTGATGATCCCAAATATTCAGCCAGTTTTTGCAGATATTACAATTCGTTGTAAGCAGTGTGACCAACTGCTCTGTTATGGGGAGCAGAGCATTGAGCTGATTGTTAGAAAGAGGGAGGAACACTGCTGCGCCCCTCAGCCCTAATTTTTCCCCTTTTTTTTTGCTCCTGTTGAGCAGTTTTGCATTCCCTAGTTTTGTTTTTGTTCTGAAAAAAATACCAAAGAAATTTTAAAACATTCGGAAAAAGTAAAAAAAAAAATTTAAACTACAAAAGAAGAAAAAAACAGTTATTTTTAGAACTACCTCCAATTTCTAAAAGAAGGCTACATTTTTTTAAAACTCTATTATTCATTTTTCCCCATGGTACGCTCCCAGGTCCGCTCCCCGGTGCGCGTACCGGATGCTCCCCCCGCGCAAAGCAAAAAAAAAAAAAGTTTTTTTTACCCCGCTGGGCCCTTTTATGGCCCCCACATCAAACCTAGGGGGTCAGGGGGGTCTATCCCTGCCCCCTTATGGTCATTTCCCCCTTTGTTTTGGCCACCTCTTGTGTCTCGATCCTACCGAGACACAAGATGGCGGCCGCTCCGGACTGTTTCGAATGTTTACAGACACCCGAGAGCCAATCAGCTTTCCGTGCGCAAGTTGCGTAGAATGCCCGGTACGCTCCCCGGTGCGCGTACCGGGGCGCGGCTATAGATATATATATTTTTTTGAACCTAAATTACTCAAAATCCACTGGAGCACATATCTTGAGACATAGCAAAGGCACATCGGGCTACCAGTCCCTACAATTTTGCCAAGTTTGGTGGAAATCCATTCAGCCGTTCGGGCTAAAAGTGAGTTCGACCGCCCTATGGAAATTAACATGGGAAAAACACGTTTTGGGACCCCCCCTTTTATCTTGGACCCCGCTTGACGAATCCCCCCCAAACTTTCAGCGAGGGACCGGAGCTCGACGAGGCAAATTTGAGGACATTTTCAGGCAGATTCGTCAACCGGCGCCAAAGTTATTCCAAATAGAATTTTGAGATATATATATATATATATATATATATATATATATATATATATATATATAATAAAGAAAATGTTGGCTATATAAGAATATTTTCTGCTGTATTTTAATCTATTATTGTCACATTTTTGTATTTTTTATAGGTATGGTATATCACTTAATCTAGCTGTTTCGTCAAAGCTGTGATACAAGAACATGTGTCATCAAATAGCCCATTTTGGCTAGACTGAGTACAGTTGGTAATTTAATGGACTATGTGCCTTAGTGCTGCTTATGCCCACTGGGGCGAGATTGCTGTGTTTACTTGTGATTTGGACATCAACACATTTTGATCAGCTATGTTTTTTAGTTCAGCTTATGCCCACTGGGGCGAGATGCCTTTGTTTATGCGTGATTTGGTCATCAGTGCGCATGCGCCTATTGAGTTAAACGAAATGATAAAGAGGCGTCTTTTCTCACTGATTAATGAGATGAGAAATATATTATCTTACTCATGAACATTTATGAACTAGGTTAGAATCGTCAGAAGCATGAATGTGTTACATTGAATAACTGTATTTATTTTAAAAAAAAATTGTGCTGGTCATACCTAAATCATATTATGATTTTGATTTATAATATGCAGATTTGTGCATACATATCAGGCGCTAAGACATTTGAAAACTTTATTGAAAACTTTATTGATCTACATATACACGCTAAGATGGCGGCAGTTGTTTTGCACTTGATGGTGGTGGTATTAGTCCTCTTTCTACGCGGCGGAGTTGTGGCTTCTTATGGAAGTGGGCTATTATATGTTTCCAGCGTGACCAAGGCGAAAGCTGACACACGCTGTTTTCTACAGCAATAAATACGAATATCTGCAACTCTATGGAGTGTCCGTCTGCTTTTCTGGTACTTCAGAAGATTTTGTGGAATGGTTTGGGGGTTCCCGGTAACCCAGTGATAGACCGCCCCGTAGGACAGCCTCTTTCTTCACTGGGATCTGTGTTTTGTATATTTATATATTGTATATTTATATATTGTATATTTATGTATATATATATATATATATATATATATATATATATATATATATATATATATATATTTCGAGCAATTTCAAAAAGACACCGCACTCTTCTCGGATGTTTTCAAGCTTCTTTAATCCATCTTAAGAAAAACTTCCTCTTTCTTAAGATGGATTAAAGAAGCTTGAAAACATCCGAGAAGAGTGCGGTGTCTTTTTGAAATTGCTCGAAATTACTAACGAGTCTTGTCCTTGACTCGTCACCTGCACCAGCTGATCAGCCGCTCCTCCTCCAGAAAGGGACATTTGCTTTGAAAAATATATATATAGTGTAGTGACCGAAACGCGTCATGCTGGCGGTTGCGTGTGAATAAACCACCTTTGAATTCACTTTTTGCGCTGTGGAGTGGTCTGTACCTGTGGGGTCCGTTGGTTGCTGATTGGATTTCTTGTCCATTTTGGAGTAACGGAGCAGGACTGTGAACTGTATATATATAGTCAGCGTCTTCTTGGATGGTGAAGTTTGGTGTGGTATTAATATATATATATATATATATATATATATATATATATATCCACAGAGTTGCCTGTTTAAAGAAGACGCCTCACCACAGGTACAAGTAGTGCCATATTCGTTTATTGCCGGAACCAAGTAGCATGCTCAGTCTCGGTTCACTTGAAAATACACTTGAACTACATTGTAAAAAACAGCAGTACCCGTTTACAATGTAGTTCAAGTGAACGGAGACTGAGCACGCTACCTGATTCCAGCATTAAACGAATATGGCACCATTTGCACCTGTGGTGAGGCGTCTTCTGTAAACAGGCAAATTCTGTGGATTTGTTTGCGGCTGGCCTGTGCCGTGGAAGACGCACCGACGCTGTTCTAGCGTCCCAGCGGGTCTGTTAAACTACAGATCTGCAATTGGCACGGGGACTGCTGTTTTTTACAAGTGAATAAGAAGGTGGTTGTGAACTGTACTTCGCCACGCTCCACTGGGAGAACACTAAACTTTTTGTATATGAAGGCTACAGCGAGCTACTCACTGGAGAAGACGGTTTGCACTACAAATACCAGCAGCCCTTGGGAGGGATACGCCCACTGGGGCGGAGTATTTGGAATGAATTTAGGTGCCGCCTAACATGTTCTGCTGCTGCCGTCATTTGCCATGTACCCCTGAAGAAGTTGACAAACGAAACGCGTTGGGACTGGCTTTGTATTTTCAAGTGAACCGAGACTGAGCATGCTACTTGGTTCCGGCAATAAACGAATATGGCACTACTTGTACCTGTGGTGAGGCGTCTTCTTTAAACAGGCAACTCTGTGGATTTGTTTGCGGCTGGCCTGTGCCGTGGAAGACGCACCGACGCTGTTCCAGCGTCCCAACGGGTCTGTTAACTACAGATCTGCAATTGGCACGGGTACTGCTGTTTTTTACAATGTAGTTCAAGTGAACGGAGACTGAGCACGCTACCTGATTCCAGCATTAAACGAATATGGCACCATTTGCACCTGTGGTGAGGCGTCTTCTGTAAACAGGCAAATTCTGTGGATATATATATATATATATATATATATATATATATATATATATATATATATATATATATATTACCTACTGGCGGTCGCCAGTAGGTAGTTATAGTTAGGATAATTTTCAATGTTAAATCTCAACATTCTATTTTGAATAACTTTGGCGCCGGTTGACGAATCTGCCTGAAATTTTCAGGAAAATGGTCTCATGGCGGTCCGGTCTTTCCCTGAAAGTTTGGGGGGGATTCGTCAAGCGGGGGCCGAGATAAAAGGGGGGTCCCAAAACGCGTTTTCCCCATGTTAATTTCCATAGGGCGGTCGATTTCACTTTTAGCTCGAACGGCTGAATGGATTTCCACCAAACTTGGCAAAATTGTAGGGACTGGTAGCCCGATGTGCCTTTGCTATGTCTCAAGATATGTGCTCCAGTGGATTTTGAGTAATTTAGGTTCAAAAAAATATATATATCTATAGCCGCGCTCCGGTGCGCGCACCGGAGAGCGCTCGAGGCGCGACACGCGACTTGCGCGCAGGAAGCTGATTGGATCTCAGTTGTCTGTAAACATTCTAAACAGTCTGGAGCGGCCGCCATCTTGTGTCTCGGTAAAATCGAGACACAAGAGGTGGCTAAAAGAAAGGGGGAAATGACAATAAGGGGGAAGAGTACACCCCCTCTGACCCCCTAGTTTTGATGTGGGGGCCATTAAAGGGCCCCGCGGGGCCTCAAAAAAAAATTATTTTTTTTCGATTTCCGCGGGGGGCGCACCCGGTACGCGTACCGGGGAGCTTACTGAGGAGCGTACTAAGGAGAAAAAAAATGACAGATTTTTTTCACAAAAAAATGCATTTTTTTATAAATTAGAGGTAGTTCTGAAAAGAACTTTTTTTTTTCTTCTTTTTGTTGTTTTATATTTTTTTGTGTTTTTTGAACTTTTTGAACTTTTTTTGGCTTTTTAAAACAATTTTATAATTTTTTTGGATTTTTGTCAAGGGAAAAACAAAAAACAGGAATTCAAAAACGGCTCAACAGGAGCAAAAAAATGTGAAAATTTAGGGACTGTCAGGGCAGCGGTGTTGCTGTTTCTTTAGGGCAATAAGTTCAACACTCTGCTCCCCATAGCAGAGCAGTTCGTTACACTCCGTGCACAGAAATTTGATGCCTGCAAACTCTGGCTGTATGTTAGGGACCATTCTTCTACGGGATGGTCCCGAAGGTGTTGCTCCACCAGTGGAGGTGCTGCCGCCATCTGTGGGTAATTTCCGTGCCAGGTCTCTGACACTCTCCCTCGCAAAGTTGTTTGGGTGTCTTCTTTTGACATGCCTGATTAAATTGGCATTACCAAAACTATATTTTTTCAGAGGATTGCCTCTGGATAAAGTACTCCCACATATTTTGCAGGTTACTTTTGGAGCGTTGACTTTTTTTTCACCTTCAGGGATGTTATAAAATTTCCAGATGAAATGGATTTTTTTCTTCTCCGTAGGAGGGTCCTCATCTACAAATGCATCTGAATCACTGCTGGATGACTCTCTTGCAGCCATTGCTGTAGATCAGGAAAGTAGGAGATGAAGATAGTACACAGAACAGCTCTTGCTCTCTCCAAGTACAAAGCAATAGTGAAGGAAATGGGTGGGGATTTCATTCTTTGTAAAAAAAACTGTTAGCAACCAATGAAAAGTGTTATTTTAGGGTCACATGACCCGACGCGCTTACGCTGCGCGCTTTGGAGCACTTCCGGTGCGTTTACGCGGCGCGAGCGGAGGCGCTTCCGGGGCGCAAACGTGGCGCGATCGTAGGCGCTTCCGGGTGCGTTTACGCGGCGCGATTTGAGGCGCTTCCGGGGCGCACATATGACGCGACCGTAGGCGCTTCTGCGTGCGTTTACGAGGCGCGAGCGTAGGCGCTTCCGAGGGCACTTACGTTGCGCGCCGAAGTGATGTCATCAAACTTTTACAGAAATGCATAATCATTTTCCTTATTAAAAAAAACTGATTTTATTTGTATAGTACGAAAAGTTTTGCATTATTATTATCTTTTCATTCATATTTTTTTTCACGAGCGACAATAGCGCTCCGGGTGCGCTTTCTGCTAAGCTCACCGGAAAGCTTACGGGAGCGCTTAGCTGAAAGCTTCTCGGAGCGCGCACCAAGAGCGCAAAAAAAAAAAATATATAAAAAAAAGAATACTTACAAAAAAACAGCAAATTGTAAAAAAAAAAAGGATTCAAACTCGATATAGAAAGGAATTAGCATTTAAAAAACCTATGAAATTCACTGAAAAAACCATAGGTTTCACACCAGTTATAGTTAGGAATTAGCATTTAAAAAACCTATTAAATTCACTGAAAAAACCATAGGTTTGACCCCAGTTATAGTTAGCTGGAAATTTTACTGATATAAAACCATTGAAATTCACACGTTATAGTTAGTCGGACTCACTATAACTTGCGCGTGCAATGCACTGCTGATGACATCACATATTACATCACTCATGACATGGTCAGTGACATCACTCATGACATCACTGATGACACCATCCAGTGAATATGTGCCTTTCTGAAAAAGTAAATATTAGTGAGTAATGTTTAAATATTTAAATATATATATTAGTGTTTTACTTTGTGTATAAGTGGCTACATGTGTTGGTAAGTAGCTACATGCGTATGTATATGGGTTATTAGATGTTTCTCTTAGTATCAGTATGAGTGTCTATATGGTTTGGTGGGGGTATTACTTAGCACATAGATGCATGAGTGACTGACTCTCTGTTTCTATGTGTTTTGAAGACAGCATATGTACAGGACTGTATGGGTGGATGAGTGTCTATATGTGTTTGTTAGTGAGTGAATGACTGTCTCACTAGTGTCTTTATCAGTAACTACATATGTTTTAATCTAGTATATATGAATATTGATGTATATAAGTGAGTATATGTGAGAGTAAGAGATTGTAAGAGTTCCTGTTTAAATAAGTATGTGTTTCTATAAGTGATTGTTTAAGAGAATAAATATGTGTAATTTTAAATAGAAGTAAGGTGGAAGTGTGTGTATAACTCTATATTCAAATAAATGGATGTCCAATAGTTTATTTGCACGTGTGAATATGTGTGTGAGTAACTTTTGGATGAATGTCGGTGTGTAACAGGATGTATAGGTGTATCACTTCATATGATGAGTGAGTATATGTATGAGTGACTATATAAAACTATTGGTGAATGAGTGGATGTGTATATAGATAGTGGAATTACTGAATTGCTTGTTGTAACTGATATAGGTATCTCCATTTTTTTAAAAATTTCAGTTTCTATTTTTGAATATGTGTCTCAAGGGTTACATTATAGTGAAAGGAGGTCTGTCACTATGTCACAAGGATGGTGTCATGAGTGATGTCACTGACCATGTCATGAGTGATGTAATATGTGATGTCATCAGCAGTGCATTGCACGCGCAAGTTATAGTGAGTCCGACTAACTATAACGTGTGAATTTCAATGGTTTTATATCAGTAAAATTTCCAGCTAACTATAACTGGGGTCAAACCTATGGTTTTTTCAGTGAATTTAATAGGTTTTTTAAATGCTAATTCCTAACTATAACTGGTGTGAAACCTATGGTTTTTTCAGTGAATATATATATATATATATAATTCTAAATTGCCTGTTCTTCCTTGCTATAGCACTAGCCATCTGTTAATCTACTTGGATTTGCCAGACAACATTGACCTGATGCACACAGAGGTCTGTAGTTCACTACTGCTGAAGCAACACGTAACATACAAAACACCCACCAAGAAACGAGAGAACGTCTTCCATTGCTTACAACCCCAAGAGTAGAAATTTGGATGAGAATTAACTCCTTAAAACGCCACAGGTTTGCATGTAAAAGGGGTCAAAACAAAACCTTTGTTGGCTGTGCTCTAAATATAACCAAAGAAAAAATAATAATGTGTAAACACTATGACATGGAATCAAGGAGTAGCAAATAGGGAAATGGAAAGCATATTTTCATTATAACCTGCAATCACTTCAAAAGAACTATATGATCAATATCTATTTATTTATTTTCATGCCCTGCACCTTCACTCTTTGCACTCCAACATTTAAAAAAGTCATAATTTCTAAATCTTTGAGTAAATTCCTGTGAATATGTGAAGATCTAATGAATTATTTTGTATTGAGCATCTTGGAGATGAAGCCTTTCGTGGCTATCGGGGACTATAGACACGATCTCAAGACATCTAAAGTTGGAGTGTCAGTTGTCTCTTCACTGTCTCGAACAATTTCAAATGTATGACTGGTGCTTGCACATTAAATACTCATAACTCACCAGATCAAGTCAAGCAACGAAATGACAGATAGCCTGCAGTGCCATATAATTTGCAAAGCGTTCACCCAAGTGTGACCAGAGTGTACTATGAAAAAAACAAGTTTAATTCAAAAGTGACAAGTTTTGGAACTCCCTATAGTGCCCCTTGAAACTCATTTCACTATAAAGCAAGGGCCCTTACTTGTAAAGACATCTTGAAAGAAATCAAATAAGCATTATTTTAAAACTAACATTGCCTTGCAAACCTTGGTACAATCACTTCATTTCTAGTTGGCCTTTATTCTCTTCTAATAGCTTTAAGAATGTCGGACACTGTTTTCGGTTAAAGTTCAGGCTATATAAGAAGTGTCTTGTTCATTTACTACAGTCTTAATTTGAACTTCGGTGATGTGAGTATGTTGATTTTTTTGCCTTTCAAAAAGCTAAAAAACAAATCAATTCAATCTATCGGGCATGAATAGAAAGCAGTCTTCTACTAAGTTGGATCTTCACCAGCAATGTTTTGTCATTTGTGTCTTATGATTACATTGAAAAAAGTTTTGTTAAGAGATGTATGAGTTTTCGTTTGTTCATTTATACTTTTATTCGTGCTGCTGTCTTTGAAGATTGTTGGCACTTGTCTGTCTGGAATGTGGTGTGATCAAAGACTAGCCATAAAACATAGAAATATTGGAGTCCTTAAAATCCCGGGCAAGTTCTTTTGCAGACAATGCCATATTTATTTATAAATGCTTCACGTTCAAGGCAGCTCAAAAATCTTGAGGAAGAAAACCCATAGGAAGCCAAGAGATAGAAGGTTAACTGCGTAGTTTTGGCCAGGACTGTTTTTATTGTCTCTTTATGAGGTAATTTTCCACTCTGAAATCAAGGCGTTTCACTCCACTTGGCCTGCAGCTTTTTTGAGCCTCCACCTACAGCCCTTTGTACTGCATCACTAAAAAGTGAAAAATAAGAAAACCTTTGCAACCCTTGTACAACATCCCTATCTTTTAGAGTAAAAAGTCTTGGAAATGAGTAGAAATAAGGTAAATAAAATAATCAAAAGGATTTCTTGATTTCCATGACGCAAATCCACAAGCGATCAAGACACAGTTTTCTTCTTAGGGTTCCTTAAAAATATGCTGCAAATGATCTTTTAGTCAATCAGTATGTATCTGCTGCAAGATCGCTCATTGAGTTGCAAGGTGGCTCCTTGAGTTAATAGCTCGCTGCTGGCATCCGATGTGATCTACATGGGTCCAATTTTATTCCCAGCCAGGGTAGCCCAGCCATCCTCCCTTTCAAGGTTGGTACATCGAGTTCCATTAAACTGGTTAACTCTGCCACCCGTTATTTCCTTTGCAAGGAAATGGTAAAACTGTCACATGAAACACTATATAAGGTATTTAATCTAACTAGACTTTTCGTTTCATGTCCATGTCCAAGGTGGTTCTTCAACAACTGGAGAGCTTTGTTGAAGCCTCCAATGCCCTCCACCCTGCTCAATCGGGCTTCAGGGCTGCATACAGCACCGAGACGGCGCTGGTGGAGATGACCGAGGCAATTCGGGACTGCCTAGACGGAGGTGGCAGAGCGGTCCTAATTTTATTGGACCTGTCTGCCACGTTCGATACCGTCCCTTATGAGCTCCTCCTCGGCCGGCTGTCTGCCATTGGTATTGGGGGGGTTGTTCTAGACTGGCTGTCCTCTTTTCTGTCTGACAGGACACAGCAGGTCTGGATGCCTCCCCACGCCTCTGAGCCTAAACCATTACTTACAGGGGTCCCGCAGGGATCCACTCTTAGCCCCTTACTGTTCAATGTTTACATCAGCCCCCTGGTTTATCTAGCGGAACAGTTTGGGGCTAAGATCATAGGGTACGCAGATGACACCCAACTGCTGTTCCCCTGGCCAGACGATAATCTGGATACGTCGGCAGTCCATCTGTGTTTGTCCTCTGTATTTCGCTGGCTAACGCAGGCCCAGCTGAAGTGCAACGAGGACAAATCTGAAGTGCTTTTTTATGGTTCCTTCCCCACCTCGTTCAAGAACACACTGTGGCCTCCCAACATTCCCAGCCCAAAAGAGATGGGGAGACCTGCCAAAAACCTTGGCATCTGGTTCTCAGAGGATCTCAGATTCGAAGACCATATTAAAAAGCTTACAGGCACCTGCTTTGCCACTCTGAGAATGCTCCGCAAATTTTTCCCCTTGCTCCCTAGGGATGCTAAGGAGACGGTTGCTCGGGCGCTCATACTGGCAAGGTTGGATTATGCGAATGCACTGTTCAGTGGCATTCCGGCCTATTTGGTGAAACGCCTGCAAATCATCCAGAATGCGGCTGTCCGTCTATTACTTAACATCCCTAGATGGAAGAGCGTCCGATCTGAAATGCGCACGCTCCACTGGCTTCCGGTTGCACAGCGCATCCTGTTTAAATCTCTGGTGCTTGCGTTTCGTGCAACTCACAATCAAGGCCCCCTGTATTTGAGGAAGAGATTTACCAGTTATGCCCCTGCACGCACCCTCAGATTTTCCACTCTGTTCAAATTGTCCCTTCCCCGTTTCAGACGAGCTAGACTCGGTGGCCAATCGATCTCCGTGATCGTGGCTCTGGCCTGGAACGCTCTCCCTCTCCATCTGCGCTCTACGTCAACAGTGGCTGCATTCAAAAAACACCTGAAAACACATTTGTTCAAGAGTGCAATCTAAGATGACTTCTCGCTGTTTTGCTGTCTACCTCTCCCCGTACCCGCGCCAGGATACTCTCAAGTAACGGAGCACGCTATAAAATGGTTTATACATACATACATACATACATACATACATACATGTGACAGCTGGTAACTACGATATATGTTATGATTAGGCGCTGCTCAAAGCTGTATTATATTGTCCTGTAACACGGTCATGACATGATCAAAGACACTATTCATGCCCCGGTTACTTACCGGTAATCTTCATTACTTCAAGTATTGTCTTCCTCGCCACATGAGTTCCCTTTCCTCCCTCCCTGTCTGACTATCGACTTCATGTGGTTGCTTTCTGGGCTTGGTAGTTATACAGGAAGTGGGGTGGGTCATGCCTCCTCTTGTATTGAGTCAAGGTTGATGGTGGTCGGCCATGTTGGGGAGGGATGGGAGGAATGAAACGTAAAATTGCTTTGGAGGATTCTGGTGTGGAGCCGAAGCTCACTGCGTAACTGATGTCGAGGAAGACTTACAAGGAGGTAATGTCTAGCAACGCCTAATGTAACCCCTCGCCTTAGTAGCCAAATAATGTCAGCTTCTTTTTGCTACTAACCTGCTTTTCAAGTTGAGATTATTGATGCATGGGGTAGTCGTGGTCTCGCATGTTTTGTGCCTTCAGTGTATCGCAGATGCAACAGATGCTTTGAAGGCACATATGAATATTGACCAGTTTCCATGCATGTATAGTCTGATACCTTTTTTTGTTGTTTTTCTGAAACAAACTGCCATATCAGGAAATAGTTTTTTTTTAAAAAAAACACACAGCCCTGACACGCATGGAATTCTCTCCATCCGGGCCACAATTTGTTGTCTCTATCCAGGTTTGCAGTGCCTCACATCATTGGTCTGAGCAGATTCAGTACTGGTCACAGGGCGGGGCTTTCGCAACTGATTTTTCACTGATTTAAACAGGGTGGGACTACCACCACTGTGACCTAGAGGCCATGTAGCAGGGTTTGCTGTCAGTTTAAGGGATCCGACGGTAAAACCAGAATCCTCCAATAGAAAACTAGCATTTGCCACAACTTTGAATGAGGCGGGGAACCCCAGGGTTGGTGGGGAGGGAGCTCTGCCAATATAAGTGAGAGTTCCCACTCTGCCAAACACTAAATGAGACCCTTAGCCACTTTAGGAAAACCTCCCTCATGTGAGTCTGCTTCACTGCTGTGCTTATTGATACTCAAAATTCCCCCAAAATTGCTCAAATAACTTTAATTAAAATTTTTGCTTTTATTTAATTTTTCTTCAGTCAAAAGGGGCTAGTCGACTTGCATTATTTGAAGTAGACGATGAAAAAAAGTAAAACGTTTTAAAAAAAGCCTATTCAACTAAGGCAGTGTTGTGAAAGTAACCCATAACTGACCAAATGAAATAAATGCCCATGACTGTTCAAAAGATTGTAATGTAGAAACTATCAGTTTTTGCGAGGAATTAAAAAACAAAATTCAATTCGTTAAACTGACATTGCATTGATATTGCGTCCCAGTATGTCAACACTGTGATTCCATGGGAATTGCAAGGAAAAAGAGACTGTCGAAGGCTATTTCCCAGTCCGTACAATGTGAAAATAATGTTTTATTGGCAGATTTATGATTCCCTTGCGCCGCAATTGCATCACTTTATTTGACGCAACTGCGGCGCAAACAATGCGCCCTATTTACAATGTGACGCATCTAGGAGATGCGTCACGTTGTAAAGCCCCGCGCCATAAGGAGGCGTTCCTGCGCAGGAATGCCTCCTGAAAGTGGCTGAGTGAAATCTATGAGATTTCACTCAGTCACTTTCTAGCCAATGCTGCGTCAAAACCCTGCGCCTGCTTGAAGCAGGCGTAGGTCTTGATGCAGCATTGTGTAGATGGGGCACCTCTGAGCCTTGCTGGAGCTGCGTCGCGCTTGCGACGCAACTCCAGCAATGCGCCACATTTCCGGCACAGATGCGTCACGCATCTGTGCCGTTTTTGCACCATGATGCGCCACATTATAAATGCGGCGCACCATGAGTGGCGTAGCTGTGGCGCACTGTGGCGCACGTTAACTGGCGCATCCCTCGGGATGCGCCAGTTAACATAAATCTACCCCTTAATTTTTTGTGATGCCAAATTCTTGTTACTAGACTCTCTGCACTATGCATTGATAAAATGGAACAGAGGGAAAATTTGATTGGACCATATCTCAGATACTGTGGAAGCACAGTCTGGCCAATAACATATCTGGCCCCAAATTCTAAGACTAGTGGTGCCTGATTACAAGTAAAGATGCTATTTATTACACCGGGTAAATACCGATATGCTTAGGTTCGTTATTTATCCGGTGCGATAAATAGCACCTATTACAAGTTATTTGGGAATAACATGTGGATTTTGGAATTTAACACACCAAAATCCTCATTGTATTTTAAACACTGTACACATTTCCCCTGTTAAATTTCGTCCGGTTTGAGCTGCCGAAATGTAACAAAGTTTGAGGTATTTAATGCATCTGTTAATTATGATAATTTGGACCCATGCGTAAACAAGGTTTTACGCATAGGGGCCAGATGTACGAAGTATTTTACCGTTCTCAAACGGCCCACCTGGCCATTTGCAACTATTAAAATGCCTTTTGCCATGTATAAACGGCAAAATGTGTCTCAGTAACTTGTTGCCAAATCAGATTTTTCTTTTGCGATTCAGTATTAGGAATGGGCTTGTTTAGGGCGTCCCTTCCTAATACCAAATAGAAAGGGTAAGTATGAATGTTTTGCGACCAGAATGCGGTCGCAAAACATTAAGGGGCAGATTTATGTCAACTGGCGCATCCCCAGGGATGCACCAGTTAACCTGCGCCACAGTGCGCCACAGCTCCTCCACCCATGGTGCGCTGCATTTATAATGCGGCGCACCATGGTGCAAAAACGGCACAGATGCGTGACGCATCTGTGCCGGAAATGTGGTGCATTGCTGGAGTTGCGACGCAGCTCTAGCAAGGCTCGGGGGTACACCATGTGCACAATGCTGCGTCAAGACCTACGCCTGCTTCAAGCAGGCGCAGGGTTTTGACGCAGCATTGCCCTGAAAGTGACTGAGTGAAATCTCATAGATTTCACTCAGCCACTTTCAGGAGGCGTTCCTGCGCAGGAACGCCCCCCCCCCCCCCTGCGCAGGAACACCTCCTTATGGCGCAGTGCTTTACAACGTGACGCATCTCCTAGATGCGTCACGTTGTAAACAGGGCGCATTGTTTGCGCCGCAGTTCCGTCAAATAAACTGACGCAATTGCGGCGCAAAGAGGTGCAACGGCCTCATAAATCTGCCCCTAATAATTTACCAACTCTGCAAAGCCCCAAAGGACCCCTTCCCTTTCGTGAATGTGGGTAAAAACTATTTTTAAAGCAGGCAGTGGTCCTATGGACCACTGCCTGCTTTTAAGAAATGAAAGGAAAACTTTTCATTTTTATTTTTAGGGCTTGCCTAGGTAGCGCTTGCGCTGTCTCTTTGAGAAATGCTGTATACAGGATATGGGCATAACGCTCTGCCCACTTTCCGCCCATCTTTTTAATTGGCTCCTGTCCTTTGTAAATGGTGGCTTTTCATTGGTGAATAGGCTTAGTAATCCCTCCCTAGTACCACCTTGTCTCTTCTTGTAACCTCCTATGAGGACACCCTCTGTTACATGTGTTGTTACTCCCTAAGTTTTAATTACACCCTCAAGGCACAAGTTCCTTAAAAGGCTTGAGGTAGAACACACACTTGGTCCAAAGCTAGGCCGGCGGTGGTTACTTCACTTACTAGAAAATCTCACACTTATATGAGAGGGTCTATACATTTTTTCAGATTGCAACCTAATCCGAAAATAATGTAATAATTCTTTTGTCACCTTTCAAAGCTACTAATTGTATATATGGACATAGCTATTTGAATGTACTCGTAGTACTGTTGTGCATGCAATGCATTATGGGTAGGGTGGATTTACCATATCTTTTGCAGGGTGAAGTACTATATGTGACCAAAAGAGGTCCCCTTTCGACCACATAGGTACTGAACCCTGCAACATGGCTAGGTAAAAAACATTGCCATTTATAATGCCAATAACTCCAACTTTGTAGACCTACAGTGCTGGTGCCTTGCTCACTAGGGACTTCTAGGAGCAGCTTGTGGTACTGCACCTAGACATGCAGTGCTGTTGGAAGAGGTGTGGAGCAGCGGCCAGGGCGCCAGACTCTGGACAACGGGGCTCACGGTTTGATCCCCGGCGGCAGGTAAGCCCAGTACCATGTGGCTCTGGGCAATACCTCGCTTAAATCGTCCCAACGGCCCCCAGCGCCTTGACACCCTCAGGTAATTGTTTACGCTTTACAAATACTGGATTTCCTTTCATTTCATTTCACCTAGAAATGCAGTGCTGGTGCCTTGCTCACTAGGGCCCTCTAGGAGCACCTTGCAATACAGCACCTAGACATGCAGTGCTGGTGCCTTGCTCACTAGGGATTTCTAGGAGCAGCTTGTATTACTGCACCAAGACATGCTGTGCTGGTGCCTTGCTCACTAGATTCCTCTAGGAGCACCTTGCTGTACAACACCTAGACATGCAGTGCTGGTGCCTTGCTCACTAGAGACTGCTAGGAGCAGTTTGCGGTACTGCACCTAGACATGCAGTGCTGATGCCTTGCTCACTATAGACCTCTAGGAACAGCTTGCGGTAGTGCACCAAGACATGCAGTGCTGGTGCCTTGTTCACTAGGGATCTCTAGGAGCAGCTTGCAGTACTGCACTGAGACATACAATGCAGGTTCCTGGCTCACTAAGCAAGCCTTTGCAATGCAGAAGGTGTTGCATTACTGAAAGTATGAGCTATTGCCGCTGCATTATTATTTGCAACACCAATACCTCAAACTATCAGTAATGTGAGACCTATTGTATTGCAAATGCTTTTTTTTAATGCAGCCCATTTTCCTTTAAGGAAAATGGGCTGCATTATAAAAAGAAAATTGATTATTAAACAGCAACAGCAGACCCAGCAGTCCACGTTCCCTGTGATTGTAGCCATTCCCAATGAGTAGCAAATTGCAACCTACCTCGTTAATATTGATGAGGCAGGTCTATTTGCAACCCATTTGGAATTCACAAAATGTGTCACAAACAAAATATTACATCTGATTTTGTAAGTCTCAAACTGCGGGGTACGAAAAATCGCAATTAGAGACTCGCAAAATCAAATAGTCTTACATCTGGCCTATGGATCTGAATATAGAGAGCCACACATAATCAGTCCTGTGATGTTTTTCCATTTTTTACATGCCCACAAATATAAAGGATAACAGTGAAGCTTTTACCTATGAAATAAATGTTATGTTTTCACCATTTGTATGGCAAGCATCTCCCATTTGAATAACACTGTAGTGCCTTTGGAGTTTGGGCACCCTTTCTATTTGTTTCTTCGATTTTCCTGAAGTCAAGGTTGTCTGGTGTGGGGGGGGCGTGGCTTGGCCAGCTGCAAGATGGCCGCACCTTAAGTGGGCTCTGCCAGCCAAGCTTTTCATCCGACAGAACCCTGCAGCCTGTGTGATCTTTGCTGCCTTTCTACACTGCCTACTTGTTTGTGGGGACGTCTGGAACCTGCTGCCGCCATTCCCCTTTCTTCCGGATATTCCGGGGAAGAGGACGGGGCCGTTGGACCGGAGCTGAGATCGAGCCTCGTGTCCTCCACCATCCCTTTCCTGGTGCCTGGTCGGGAGCCGCGGCGCTTGGGAGGCGCCTGCGACGGGACATCCATCATCCTCCGGTGAGTGGCACCCCTCGGGGGGTCGGCTGGGGGTGGGCTGTGGGCTGCTTGCTGCCCGTACCACTCCTGGGGCACTGCGGCCTGCCTGGGGCCTAGTGCCGGCTTCGGCTTTGCCTGGCGGGCTGGTCCCGGCCTGGGCGCGGGAATGTCTAGGCGGCAGGGGCGGCAGGGGTGGCAGGGGTGGCAGGGGCGGTGCGGCGGTGGTCCTGGGCCCCGCCTGGTTAGCGCCCTCCTCCGTGGGGCTCGGGCTTCTGGGCCCTGCGGGCTGTGGTCGGGTTAGGCTGGGGGTCCTGCCATCGCGGTGTGCGAACGGCTGGGGCTTCCGGCGTGTTCCCGGCTGGGACGCGGCAGCGGCTCCGGTGGCTACGGGGCCCCCCGGGTGAGGCCCTCAGACCCATCATTCTATCCTCCTGGGAGGCTCAGAGGCATCAAGTCGGCGGCGCGGCGCTGTGGGGCGCCGGCCGGCATCCTTTCCCCTCTGACTTCTGCCTGCGGCGTTCCCCTGGCTCGGCTCTCACGAGGAGGCCTCCTGCGGCAACGCTTCAACTCATCTGCTTGGGCCCCAGCTTTCTGGCCCTGCGGCTTTCACACCGCATCCAGCTGCGCCAGTTCTCGTTTCTGACTGTGAGCCTCCTCATCTGCATTCGCCTTCCGTTTCCCACGCAGGTCTTCCCACCAAGATGGCGCGGGCCCTGAGACGACGGACTCTGGCGGCGTTCCGGAGGCTCCCCCTGGCCGAAATGACAATCTCAAGCCGATTATGTAAATGTAAATGTAGGTATACTTGTAAAGCGCACTATCACCTGACAGGCATCTTGGCGCTGTATACCGCTGTGGAACCCGTCCTGGCTTTCCCTGTGAGATGCTCCCTACTGGGCACCCCCAAGGTGAAACCAGGCATCCCAGCGCTTTAGGGCCATTGTGGAGATTAAGCAAGCTATTGCCCAGAGTTGCAGAGTGGGGACCCATGATTAGAGTAGGCACCAAGGCGAGAATTATCGAGTCTGTGGACATTGAGCCCAAGACCCTGCCGCGTCGGGAATTGAACCCTGGTCCCGGCCAGACCTCTGCATCAGGGTCTGCCACTCTAACCATTGAGCCACACTTCTCCACATGTTGGAGGTGAAGTCAGCGGTTAGCGGCATTGCTTCTCAACTAGAGCAGCTCTCAGCTTGCCTCGACACGGTTAAAGCCAGGGTGGACTCACACGACAATCGACTTCTTCACGTCAAAACCAGAGTCTCGGACGCTGAGGACAATGCCACCCAGGACAGACAGAAGTTACTCCAGATGGACAAAATCCTGGCTATCATCCGTGAGAAGAACGAGGACCTGGAGGCGGGCTCCCGTCGGAGCAACCTCCGCCTGACGGGTCTTCCGGAATCCACAAATAGTTCTAAGATGGAGGACTACATGGAGGACCTCCTCAGAGAGCTGTTTGGCGATGTCCTCTCATCCTTCTTCGTGGTAGAGCGGGCACATCGCTCGCTGGGGCTGTGCCCTCGTCCTGGCATGCCCCTGCACCCCACTGTGGCTAAAATATTGAATTTCCGCGACCGAGACGCCATCCTCCGGGCGGCCAGGGACAGGGGCACTATCACCCACAAGGGAAACACTCTTTCTTTCTATCCCGACTACTCCATGTCGGTGCAGACTGCCATAAGAGAATTCCTACCAGCCAAGAAAATCCTCCAGAAGCACGAGGTATCGTACTCCCTAGCTTATCTGGCAAAATTGAGAGTTCGCCAAGGCACCGAAACGCTGATTTCCCTGGGTCCAAGGGAAGCCCTCGCCTTTGCTAAGCGCTTGGACAAAGTATTCAGACTCTCGCCTGCCGGATCTACACGCGAGGCCACCAACCAGCTGAGTGACAATGACTGATGGGCTTTGCAGGCTACATTATGTTCTCTATGTTCGTTATTGCTCTTTGCTCCGCCTCTGCTGACCGGAGTTTGGCCTCGCATTTCCCCATCTCTTTTTCATTCCTGTTGCTCCTGGGACCTCTCCCTTTTGTTGCATTGTGTATAATGAACTCTTGGATGGTATGTCGTTGCCATGCGCTGCCCTTTTCGCTCTTTGGTTCTCCTCTCCCACCGGTAGACTTCACCTTTGCCTATGCTTGTGGTGCCTGGGCAGTGTGGACTTACTGCTAGCTCGTCGCTTGCTAAAAGGCTGCTGTCCTTCTCGAGCTTGGCCACCCTGCCTTACCGCGGGGGTGTTCGCCGAGTCCTGCCATGCTCCACCAGGGATGATTCCCAACTCATTGATTCTGCTACCCTGTCCAAGTTTGGGGTCCCCTTTTCTCAACCTGATTGGGGGGTGGAGTGGGCGGTGGGGGGGTAATCGCTTTTTTTTCCTGCTTGTTCTGTTCTGTGCAGACCTTGGTCTGCGAATTGTGGGGGGTGGGTGGGTGGTCTTGTTCTTTTGCCACCTTTGTGGTTCCATTGCATTGTTCTTTTACTGATGGTCTGTGTTACTGCACGCTCTGACGCTCCTGGCACGCCATGTTTGGGGTTTTTTCTGATTAGTGGGGGGCGGGTTGGGTGTGTTATTCTCTTGATAGTACTCAGGCTTTGTCACGCAGCTTTCTTATTGATGCTCTGTGTTATCGGATGTGCTAATGCTCCTGCTATGCCAGGATTAAGGTTATTTCTCCCTTTGCTCTTCAGTGAATGCACTGTTGCGGGGGGGCTGGGGTGGGGGTTGTTTCCTGGTGGGGTGGTCGACCTTTCTAACTGTCTCTATGTTGCCTCTCAGTAGCTGTGAATGCTCCATGATATATGCCATGTTGCACTTGCAATCCTGCTCATTTCTGTCTGGCTTGGGGGGCTCCCCGATGTGGTCCGGCGCCCGATTGCCGTGGTGATGTTTGACCCCCTTCACCTGTCTGCGACATCACACTGGCGCTCCTGTTCCGGCCCTAGTCCTCTCCTCCACAGGTGCGAGCCCCTGCCTCCCCCGGAGTGGCCTGTTTTTTATAGAGCTACAGGCTGTCTTGCTCCCTTCATTGGATCGCCAGTCTGCTCCGCGCTCCCCGGCTGTGCTGCCTGGTTAGTCTCCCTGCTGCGCTCCCCTGGCGGCGCCTCTTTCGCTACGTCCCCTCATGGCTAATTTAAAATGTTGGACATGGAATGTCCGAGGCCTGAAGGACTATCGTAAGGCCCGCCTAACCCATGCTCATTTACAGCGCCACTGCGTGGATTTTTGTCTATTGCAGGAAACCCATTTGCTTCCCAGCTCGGTTTCCAGGCTCCAGGCGCGTTACTGGGGAGAAACCCACTCCTCAACGTACTCCTCCTACGCCAGAGGGGTCTTCATTCTGCTACGCCGCTGCCTTCCTCAGCAGACCTCTAAAGCCTGCATAGACACTGTGGGTAGATATGTGATCTTACATGGCCTCCTGCTAGCGCAACCGGTTACCATCGCCACGGTTTATGGCCCGAACTCTGACGACCCCGACTTTTTCCACAACATCTGGCACTTGATTTCCTCTTCCGGTCCTGCCGCTGTTATCTGGGGTGGGGATTTCAATGTCACCCTCTGCGCGGCGCTGGACAGGTCGGGCGTCTCTTGGGCTGGCCCGCCTCCGCTCTGTCTTCTATCCTCGCCGATAATGCGCTCTCGGATGTCTGGCGCTATCTCCGCCCGGACGCCAGGGAGGGTTCTTGCATCACGGGGGCGCGGGGCTGCTGGTCGAGGATAGACATCTGGTTCGCCTCGCCAGACGTACTGTCCTGGACGGTTGATGTCACTCATATGGCCCGCACCCTTTCCGATCACGCGCCGGTCCAGCTTATCCTTCGGCCACCTGGTTCTCAGTGACGACCTTTCTCCTGACGTCTTTCCCCAAATGCCCTCAAGGACACAGTATTCTGTGACAAAATTCAGTCTTCTATTACTACCTTTTTTGAGCTCAATGTGGGATCAGTCGACTCTGCCTCTACCCTCTGGGAGAGCTTTAAAGTGTTTATTCACGGTGAATGCATTTCCAAGCAATCGGGCGTTCTCAGGTCTATTTGTTCTACGCTTGCTCACCTGGAGGTTGAGATCCGTGACTTGGACGGTGCTCTGCTGCTCAGTCCCAGCCCTAAAACGCTTGCGCACTTGCGTCAAAAACACACCGAATTCTTGGACGAGGTGGGTCGGGAGCTGTCTTTTTTGGGCAGAGAGGGCCGTGCCCGCTGCTTCAGGGAGGGGGATTGTCCTGGACGCACTCTCGCCAACCTTTTGCGGCCCCCGTGAGCGGCTTCGTATATTACCGCCCTCAGCGACTGTGGCCCGGATCGCACCACGTCCTCGGAGGAAATCATGACCCGGTTTGCTAAGTTTTATTCCACCCTCTACTCCGCGGTTTCTTCCCCCTCCTCGGCGGATTTTGACCAATACTTTGAATCTATAGCCTTGGTCTAGCTGGCGGACTACCATCGAAAGTTTCTCGATGAGCCCTTCTCGAGGGAGGAGATCCTGGCAGCAATTAGCAGCCTCCCGAGCGACAAGGCACCGGGCCTGGATGGTCTGCACGCTGCCTTTTATAAAGCGTTTGCCTCTCTCTTGGTCCCACATCTCACTGCAATGTTTAATGAATCCTTCGACACTGGGGTGTTCCTGCCGTCTCTCCGCGAGGCCTCGCTGACACTTCTTCTCAAGCCCGATAAACCTGCTGATCGCTGCGCCTCCTACCGCCCCCTCTCCCTCATCAACAGTGACAACAAGATCTTTGCTAAATTTCTATTACTCATGCCCACCATTGCTCTGTCCGATCAATCTGGCTTCATTCCAGGCAGGGCCACCTCACATAATCTTCGCACCATCTTTTCTGTACTGCATCTAATTAACCCTGATCTTCCGGCTGTTGCAGCGTTGCTCGACGCCACGAAAGCGTTCGACACCTTGGTATGGCCCTTTCTTTTTTAAGTCCTATCCCGAATGGGATTCAGTCCCCATTGTCTGCAGAACATTTGTTTGCTCTACACTGCTCCAACGGCTCGACTTCGGGTAAATGGACAGATATCGCATCCCATCGCCATCTCACGCTGTACCAGGCAGGGGTGCCCGTTGTCGCCCATGCTTTCTGCCATCGCAATGGAACCCCTGGCTGCCCGGCTGCGGCAGCACCATACCCACAGGGGTATCGGTTTTTTCATCTCGCTCCCTTTTTATCTCCATGTATGCAGACGATGTTACTCTTTATGTCCGGCACCCTCAAAACAATCTGAGTCCCTTGGTGCGGCAGGTGATCCGGTTCTGTGGCCTATCGGGCGTCCAGATTAATTGGAACAAATCAGTGCTCTTCCCCCTGACTGACGCCACTCACCCATTTACACCAGATTACCCTTTTGAATGGGAGGCTGGCCCCACACGCTATCTGGGGATTTGGTTGAGCAGGGACCCGGACGAGCTCTGGCGCTCCAATTTGGCCTGGCAGTGGACTGGCTTGAGTCTAAGGTCCCCCAGTTGAGCCGGCTCCCAATCTCCCTGGCGGGCCGAGTAGCCATAGCCAAGAAGGTGGTACTCCCCAAATTCCTTTACCTCTTTTCTAACATACCTGTTCCTCTCACTTCCTATTTCTTTCGCCGTCTTCGGTCGCTGATTGTGTCGCTGGTCTGCTGGACCGGGCGACAACCCAGGATTGCTTACGATGTTCTCACTTTGCCTATGTCGGCCTGCGGGCAGGGTGCTCCGGATTTTAAACTGTACGCTCTTGGTGCGCAGGCTAGTTTCCTCCATTTTTGGTTGCATCCTACCCCTTACCAGCCCCACGTGGCAGTGAAACTTGATGTCGCCTCCCCCGGGCCTCCATCCACAGCACTTTTCTCTCCTGCGGTTCGTCCCCGAGCGGAGATAAACACCGTTGGGACGCTGCGCTGGGCATGGCTATACCTTTGCCGCTTGTCAGGTCTTTCCCTTCTATCCGCTAACGCCGTGCCTATCGTCGATCACCCGGCTTATCCGCCCTTGCAGTCGTCCAGCATGTCTCGCCACGGGGCATCTCGTGGACTAAAGACCCTTGCGGATCTGTATCCGCATGATTCCTTTTACATCCTCCCTGAGTCCTCCTCCTTGATGGATACGCTTCTATTCCATCAACTGCGCGCTACCTCTCAGAAATTTCACCCGACCTTCCCGAGTCCGCTGCCCACTTTCCCGGCACTGGACTTCGTATATACTTCGGAGTCCCCGTGCAAGCTTGTCACCAGATTATATGCCTTTGCGCTGGAAGCCTCCCATCTTATCAACCCTGGCGATAGATGCGTGGAGCGCAGACCTCGGCATGGACATCTCCGACGCCGACTGGTCGTACTGCTGCAATCAGACCACTAAGCTCTCCCCAAATTACCGGCTCCGTTTGATTCACTTCAAGTTCTTACATAGGTTCTATCGCACTCCGGCGTTTCTTCACCGCTTGGGATTGAATCCGGAGGACTCCTGCAGGTGATGCTCGGCGCCAGCTGCTGACTTTGCTCACTTGTCCTGGCTCTGCCCGAGGATGCAGAGGTTTTGGATGGAGGTCTGCTCTAGGATTTCTGAAATCTCTGACGCTGCTGTAGGCCCACCCCTGCTGTTGCGGACTGGCTTGCAGATGCGTCCTGTTGTCAAACGCTCCTTTCCGAATTTTATGATCGGATGCCCGCTAAATCGCGTCCTGTTGACATTTGGGGTCGCCTATCTCCTCTACCTATCCTCCTCAAGTGGTGCTGTATCCCCTGCGCTCCCTGCCGGCCCTGCGTCCGCGGCGGCCACGGAGGCGGCCAATACCTGATCTCCCCATTTGTTCCCGTTCCATGCATGCGCTGCCTGCTCTTTCCCCTTGCGGCTATCGCTCCCGAGTTCCCTGCCGGCCCCTGGCCCGCGGCGGTGCAGGGATGAGCTAATGAGGAGAAAATTTGGTATTAGGAAGGGTTGTGTTTATTGCATCCCTTCCTAATACCAAATAGCACTAGTTTGTATGAATGTTTTGCGACCAGAATACAGTCCCAAAACATTCATAACATTCAAAGAGGAGGTAGGAAACCCATTCACAAACAAAAGACCCCTTCCTGTTTGTGAATGAGGGTGAAAACATTTTTGAAGACCAGGTAGTGGTCCCATGGACCACTGCCTATTCTTAAAATGAAAAGAAAACTTTTCATTTTTATTTTTGCAATGTAGCCTGATTTCCTTTAAGGAAAACCGGATGGTTGCATTACAAACAAAAATATTGCTTTATTTAAAAAGAATAACAGACATGGTGGCCTGCGGACCCCACCAGGCTAGGATGCCTGAAATTGTACCCATTCCCAATGGGTTGCAAATTGCAACCTGCCTAATGAATATTAATGAATATTAATCAGGCAGGTCTATTTACAACCGATTTGTGAATCACTAAAGGTGTCCCAGACACATTAGTACATCTGATTTTGTGAGTCTCTAATTGCAGGCGCAAAAAATTCACAATTAGAGAGTCGCAAAATCAAATGGCCGTACATCCCGCCCATGGTTCAGAATATAGCGAGCCACACATAATCAGTCCTGTGATGTTTTTACATTTTTTGCATGCCAACAAATATCCAGGATAACAGTGGAGCATTTACCTATGAAATAAATGTTGTGTTTTCACCATTTGTATAGCAATCATCTCCTATTTGAATAACACTGTAGTGCCTTTGGAGTTTGGGCACCCTTTCAATTTGTTTCATCGATTTTCCTGAAGTCAAGGTTGTCTGGTGTAATTTTATTTGGTAAGAGAAGAAAGTTGTTTTCTGTGTATTGTATAGTTTGAAAAATAGAATGTATCAAATCCACATATGTTTTTTTTGTAGTGTTCTACTTGTATGGATGCATGTGGCAAAGGACTTGGGGCCCGATGTAGGTAATTCATATTTACCAACTCTTAAATACCGAATTTTAGAGTCGGTAAATATGAAGGAGGGAGATGTAGGTAATTAGATTTTCAGAATTACCGAATCGGTAGGATTCGGTATTTACCGAATCAGTATTTCCCCATTGATTCCTATGGGCCATGAAGCCCATAGGAATCTATTGCCAATACCGATTCGGTATTTACCGAATCGGTAAATACCGAATCCTGCAAGGGTGCAGGGGGTGTCACTTTGACACCCTCTACCACCCCAATTCCGGACTTGTGTGCCATGTGGCACACAGACATGCTCTAAGGGCATATCTGTGTGTCACATTGCACACGTGTGCATGCACATATGTGCATGCACACCTGAATTCAGTATTTTACCACCCAATACCGATTCTTAAGGGCCTGTGACACTCTTAGGAGTGTCACCTACATGTGGATTTACCGAATCGGTAAAAATACCGATTCAGTATTTTACAGAATCGGTAAATTTACTGAATCGGTAAATTTACTGATTCTGTAAAATAATGGCCCCCTACATGCCAATTCCTAAATACCGGTCGGTAACGGCCGAAATCGGCCGTTACTGACCGGTATTTTCTCTCCTACATCTGGCCATTTGATGTTTAATTCCTCTGGGGTTAATGGTTGTCCAGTGCACTGTCCGAGATGATCGTTGTTCCAAGCGGTATTACTAACCAGCTGACTCATGATGAGTTTTACTAAGATGCGTGTTGGTGCAGGTAGGAGCTAATGAGGAGACAGTGTTTTACCAACTAAATGACTTGGGGCCCAATTCACAGAACTCACTTAAGACAAAATCCTAAACTTACTATCACTTTGATATTCACAGAAGGCACTTACTCATATTGGTATTCACAAAAGGCACTTACTTATTTCGCTATTCACAGAAGTTAGGAGTCCTAACTTTAGGACTCCTAAATGCCTTCTGTGAATACTGAAGGTCTTAAAATTTGCATTTTTCTCAGTTTAGGAGTAGTAAAGTTAGGACTCCTAACTTTAGGAGTCCTAAATGCCTTCTGTGAATACCGAAAGTCTTCAAGGTAGGATTTTTCTCAGTTTTAGGAGTAGTAAAGTTAGTACTCCTAACTTTAGGACTCCTAAACTGAGAAAAATCCTAACTTTCAGACTTTCGGTATTCACAGAAGGCATTTAGGATTCCTAAAGTTAGGAGTCCTCACTTTACTACTCCTAAACTGAGAAAAATCCTAACTTTAAGACCTTCAGTATTCACAGAAGGCTTTTAGGAGTCCTAAGGTTAGGACTCCTAACTTCTGTGAATACCGAAATGAGTAAGTGCCTTCTGTGAATACCAAAATGGTAGTAAGTTTAGAATTTTGTCTTAAGTTAGTTCTTTGAATCTGGCCCATTGATGCTGTGTGATGTGTGAGCATAAGGGTGTCAGGCCGTACACTTACTTTCCTAGTACCAGGATGTGATAAAGAAGCATTTATGTTGTTATTAGTTAGCTTAATGGCATACGAATAAAAAGAACCCGGTGATGACTGGAATGTTAAAATCGCTCACACTCAGTGCTATTTTTATGTGGAGTATTTCATTCCATTATTTGTTTGATCAGTGTGCTGCCTCTCTTCTGAATTGGGTCACAAACAATGTCTGTCTTATTAGGACTCTTCAGTGAGGTGCAACAGGAGTCCCTAACCCACGGCAGTCTATGGGACCTGCGTCAAGGTATACGTATCACTACGAGTGGCTCACGGTGAGGAACAAAAATGTAATGACCGGCCAGGAGGAGGGGAGAGAAGAGCAGGTCCCCATTATTGCCGCCACTGCCAGGAGTCCACTTGTGCAGCCCACAGCGCCGCCGCTCCGGGACTACATCTCCCGGCGTCCCTAGCGGCGGCGCTGCTTCCTGACTCACCAGGGAAGCGCCAGGGGGCGCCTAAAAGGAGAGCTCCGCTTGGCGGAGCGCGGGGGCCTTTGCCACTTACCGGCCAGGAGGAGGGGAGAGAAGAGCAGGTCCCCATTATTGCCGCCACCGCTAGGAGTCCACTTGTGCAGCCCACAGCGCCGCCGCTCCGGGACTACATCTCCCGGCGGCCATAGCGGCGGCGCTGCTTCCTGACTCACCAGGGAAGCGCCAGGAGACGCCTAAAAGGAGAGCTCCGCTCGGCGGAGCGCGGGGGCCTTTGCCACTTACCGGCCAGGAGGAGGGGAGAGAAGAGCAGGTCCCCATTATTGCCGCCACTGCCAGGAGTCCACTTGTGCAGCCCACAGCGCCGCCGCTCCGGGACTACATCTCCCGGCGTCCTTAGCGGCGGCGCTGCTTCCTGACTCACCAGGGAAGCGCCAGGAGGCGCCTAAAAGGAGAGCTCCGCTCGGCGGAGCGCGGGGGCCTTTGCCACTTACCGGCCAGGAGGAGGGGAGAGAAGAGCAGGTCCCCATTATTGCCGCCACCGCCAGGAGTCCACTTGTGCAGCCCACAGCGCCGCCGCTCCGGGACTACATCTCCCGGCGGCCCTAGCGGCGGCGCTGCTTCCTGACTCACCAGGGAAGCGCCAGGAGGCGCCTAAAAGGAGAGCTCCGCTCGGCGGAGCGCGGGGGCCTTTGCCACTTACCGGCCAGGAGGAGGGGAGAGAAGAGCAGGTCCCCATTATTGCCGCCACTGCCAGGAGTCCACTTGTGCAGCCCACAGCGCCGCCGCTCCGGTACTACATCTCCCGGCATCCCTAGCGGCGGGCGGCGCTGCTTCCTGACTCACAAGGGAAGTGCCAGGAGGCGCCTAAAAGGAGAGCTCCGCTTGGCGGAGCGCGGGGGCCTTTGCCACTTACCGGCCAGGAGGAGGGGAGGGAAGAGCAGGTCCCCATTATTGCCGCCACCGCCAGGAGTCCACTTGTGCAGCCCACAGCGCCGCCGCTCCGGGACTACATCTCCCGGCGGCCATAGCGGCGGCGCTGCTTCCTGACTCACCAGGGAAGCGCCAGGAGGCGCCTAAAAGGAGAGCTCCGCTCGGCGGAGCGCGGGGGCCTTTGACACTTACCGGCCAGGAGGAGGGGAGAGAAGAGCAGGTCCCCATTATTGCCGCCACTGCCAGGTGTCCACTTGTGCAGCCCACAGCGCCGCCGCTCCGGGACTACATCTCCCGGCGTCCCTAGCGGCGGCGCTGCTTCCTGACTCACCAGGGAAGCGCCAGGAGGCGCCTAAAAGGAGAGCTCCGCTCGGCGGAGCGCGGGGGCCTTTGCCACTTACCGGCCAGGAGGAGGGGAGAGAAGAGCAGGTCCCCATTATTGCCGCCACCGCCAGGAGTCCACTTGTGCAGCCCACAGCGCCGCTGCTCCGGGACTACATCTCCCGGCGGCCCTAGCGGCGGCGCTGCTTCCTGACTCACCAGGGAAGCACCAGGAGGCGCCTAAAAGGAGAGCTCCGCTCGGCGGAGTGCGGGGGCCTTTGCCACTTACCGGCCAGGAGGAGTGGAGAGAAGAGCAGGTCCCCATTATTGCCGCCACCGCCAGGAGTCCACTTGTGCAGCCCACAGTGCCGCCGCTCCGGGACTACATCTCCCGGCGTCCCTAGCGGCGGCGCTGCTTCCTGACTCACCAGGGAAGCGCCAGGAGGCGCCTAAAAGGAGAGCTCCGCTCCGCTTCGCGGGACGCGAGTGGGACGCCGGGCTAAGCCCGGGCAAAGGGCTGGCCCTCAGAGGACCTGAGGAGGACCGGACGGGCCACCCCACTTGGCCCCATCAAAGGAGGAGGTACAGAGACACTTAACCCTTTGATTTTTATTGTGTTTGAACTGCCAAGTGTCGTTTTCGGGTTTTTGTAGTCCAATTATTATGTCTATCTGGGAGGAGCTGAATGCCTTGTGTGGCACAAACTATGCCCCTGACATATCAACTCCCCCCACAGTGGGCAGAGATACTGACCTCATAAACTGCACTCCCCAGGATGTACCTTTATCCCCTGAAATAATCCTCTTTCAAGCTAATACACTTCCCCGGGGCTCAACCAGCAAAAGGAACAACGAGGAGATTCCATCAAATGTCGCATTATCCCCCGCCAACCTAACTGTATCAACGCCGTATAAGGCGAGGACCACATCAAAAGACTCTGTTTCCCCCCTCCAATCGACCCTACTGGCCCACATTGAGCGATTGTTGAACGCGGCTCTCATCAACTGTAAATACTGCTATTCCCTTATGTTCTACGCTCTCTACCAACCTTGAGAAGCCTAAGTCCATTGAACACAGAAAAGCACGAACAATTGATTCCTCTCTTAGCACACCCATTCCAAGTGGCCGTAATGTTACTTCTAAGCCCACTCGTGTCCCTCTCATAGCTCCTAGGATTCCTTAAGAAAGAAGGCATCGAATTAATTTACCCCCTGAAGCCGCCCCCTACGTGACTTTTCTCTCCGGGGTCCCTGAACTTAGTCAGGGCAAACTCAAAACAAGCCAGGACCTGCTGAATAAAGCCACCTTCTGGCTCAATAACAACAGACTGCTGCCACCTGATCTAGATGGCGGAATCCTGAGCGTCAGGAGGGTGGGGTGGCTAGGTATGTTGCCCAAAGACATTCCGGGAGACTTGATATTAATTAAATTCAAACACAGGAACATTGTCCCCTATTTAAGATTTTCTCAGCCCAAAATTGGAGATGGCCCTATTTGTATTTGGGACTTGTTTGACTTTTATCCTGGCCCCAGAGTATTGAACTATAACACTTGGTGAAAGGGGACTCTGTGTATCATGCGTTTTTATTCTGCACTAGATTGATTTTAGTTTGCTTTAAATAGTCGGTTTTTTCTTTCTTAACCTTGCAATGAACTGTTGAGTCTTATATACATGTATGTATTTCTTTCTGCTGCTTTTATGGTTTTAAACTTAAAGACCGAATAAAGCTTGTTTGATTTGATTTGATTTAATGAATAGAATACTTTTTTTAAAAACTTTGTTTATTATAAGATTTAGTATACAATACATAGCAGTGATCATAGGAAACAATATATGCATTTGAGGTAATAGTCAGATCAATTACAACTGCAATATATTGTGAGAGGATATAAGATTTATGTTTTAAACCTCACAACAAACTAGGCAACAGTCAGTACAATAGAGATGCAAATCTGGTAAATACAATAGGCATAACAACATCATGGTTCATAATGCCCTCAGAGCAAAATTCACTGGGCAAGTGCGGCATCTGACAAGCATATCCTATACAAACAGCTGGTTGCGCATGCAAAGGGTTGGACAGACAGCAGCAAGGCAGAACCAGTTCTAGTTAAACGCAGATGGAGTACACATCACAATAAACATTTGATCAAGCAGGTAATAAGATTTGGTAGTTGAATCCGCAAGTTCAGATTAACACATGGCCTCTCCGCATTTATAACTTTCTATGTGGGAACATCTGGGTCTGGAGACGTAGAATCTGGTTTATCGCGCATCCATTGCAGGAATGGCTCCCAGATGTCACGTGGGCGGGAGGCATTCTGCATCAATTCCCAATACGTACCAAGTTGGGTATGTCCATACGTCACATCTGACAGCCAATCCGCAAATTTAGGTGGGTTACCACTTCCCCAGTGAATAACCACTTGGCGTCTGGCATATAGCAGTAATAGCGCATGTAACTTACGACGTTTAGGCTCCGTGTCTGCTACCCACCCAAGGAGTCCCAGCAATGGGGAAGGACTTCTGCCAAGAATTTGGTTAGTAGCATCAAATATGTCGGTCCAGTATTTAAAGAGGGACGGGCAGCTCCAAGCCACATGAAGAAAGGAGGCTCCCTCCGCACCACACTTCCAGCATTTGTTGTCTTCTCGTAAACCCATTCGATAGAGAGCAGCAGGCGTGCGATAAAATCTATGTAAGAATTTGAAATGGATTAACCGGAGTTTGTAATTGGCGGAGAGTTCCAGCAGTTGCCTACAACAAAAGGACCATTGTTCTTCAGTTAGGGGCGGGTCAAGTTCTGTGTTCCATACTTGCATAGAGTTAGGTGTTACAAGAGGAGCTTGTTCCTGCATGGAATTGTATAAACGAGATATCAACTTCTTGGGGGATGCCCTTGCTAGAACGTTTTGCAAGGCGTGTAGTTGCGGAGGTTCCTCTGGAAATTTATCCCAGAACTCCTTGCAAGATGATTTTAATTTGTGGTACATGAATTTTTCTTTAAAGGACGGGCCTGGTCCATCTTCCACAACTGGGAGGTCACGGAACTGCCCATTGGGGTACAAATCCGCAAATGTGCGCAATACCGTTCCGGTCAAGGAGATGTCTCCCCCACTTTCCTCTAGGCATGGGAGCATTGGGTTTTGTCTAAGAGGGATCACCGGTGCATACAGGAGGGGGAGAGTAGCATGCTTTTGTAACTCTTGTCACGCCCAGCGCAGCATATTAGCGGAATCAATGTCTGTCGACGCATCAGAGTTCTTTGGTACAGGGCAACACTAAGGGGTAGCGGGCCACCGAGTCCAGCTCCACAGCCACGTGTGGCTGATATGGGGTGGGGTAGGCCCAGAAATGCACGAACTGTGCCTGTGCACATAGCGCATATAGATGCATGTCAGGCGTCCTCATCCCACCCTGTCGTAGAGGCAGTGTCAACAGCGCCCAGGACAATCTAGCTTGTCTCCCTGCCCAGACCAGTGTCAGCAGATGTGAGCGTAGACAGGTGAAAAAGTGTTTCCTCAGTGGGATTGGGATGTTTACAAAGAGATATAGAAACTTTGGTAAGACTACCATCTTGGCAAGTGCGATCCTACCGGCAATAGATAATGGTAATTTCGCCCAAATAGTCACTTTGCCCTCAAGCCAGTTCACCGCTCTGCCAAAGTGTAGAGTCCAGACGTCCTGAATGTTGCGGCTGATCCAAACACCCAAATATTTAACTTTGTTTGCCTCCCAGCGTAGAGGGAACTCAGAATACACCTCAGGGGTGTTATCAGTTAAGGGAAAGATAACTGATTTGGCCCAGTTAATGGAGACACCTAATAACCCTCCAAATTTCACAAATTCACGTAACAGAGGGTTCAAATTTTCATCCGGGTTTAAAACATACAGAGTTACGTCATCCGCATATAGCGAGATCAGTAAACTACGGGTGCTAAATCCGATACCTCTTGCTGTGTGATGTTGTCTAATCCTGGCCGCCAGTGGCTCCATTGCAATGGCAAATAAAAGCGGAGATAAAGGGCAGCCTTGCCTAGTGCCACAGGAGATTTCAAATGACTCGGATATTAGGCCATTAACTCGTTCTCTCGCCTTAGGTGCGGTGTAAAGCAAACGTATCTGCATTATAAATAACGGGCTAAACCCTATACGCTCAAGGACCTGAAACAAATAGGACCATTCTAGAGAATCAAAGGCTTTTGTGGCATCCAAGAATACCACTGCAGCCCTCACATCAGGGTGGAGATAATGTAATCCTGAGAAAATTGTTCGTAGGTTGTGTGAGGTTGCACGGCCCGGTATGAACCCTGATTGGTCCGGGAGGCCAACCAACGGGAGCAGCGGTTGTAAGCGATCTGCTATAATTTTCGCATATATTTTCACGTCCACATTAATAAGGGACAAAGGCCTGTAAGAGTCCAGCGATTGACCGTCCTTGCCCGGTTTCAGAAGCATAACAATGAGTGCCTCCCTCATTGATTCCGGCAACATCCCTTCCTCCTGAGCTTCGGCAAAGACCGCATGGAGTCGCGGTGCAAGTTCGTCGACATATGTTTTATTGAATGCCGTGGTGAGCCCGTCAGGGCCCGGAGCCTTGTTCAATGGCAGACCCTTGATAGTCTTGGCAATATCTTGGACAGTGACTGGAAGGTCCATATACCTGCGATGGACATTGTTGAACCACACCAGGGCAATGGAGTCTAAGTATGTCTTTAGTAGGCCTTGTGTTTGCACATGAGTCGAGTCATAGAGGTTGGAATAGAATGTAGCAAATGTTTTTAAGATCTCTTCTTGTCCTATAATCACATCCCTGTCCGGGTTAACAATGGTATGCACATATGTAGGTGTTGGCGCAGTGTCAATGAGTCTAGCCAGAGTTCTACTTGGCTTATCCCCTTCCCCATAGAGACGCGCCTCCGCCTGTTTGCCCAAAAATTTGAGTTTGGTTGTGCTTCTTCAGTAAAATCGAACAATTTAGCTTTGATCTGTGTTGCCAGTACGGGAGTGGGGTTATCGCAAAATGATTTTTCTAAGTCCTTAATTTCTCTTTCCAGATTGTTCAGGGCACCCCTAATAGTTTTAAGAACACCTGCCTGACGAGCTATGCACTGCCCCCTAATGACCACTTTAAATGCATCCCAAAGGACAGAATCTTTAGAAACAGATCCAGCATTATTTTCAAAGTAGTTTGTGATGTCTTGCCTGATCTCTTCAGTGAAGGCCGCATCCTGCAGCTTGCGGTGGCAGTGGCCAAGTAAAGGCGCAAGTGGGGGTGCCCGGGATGTCTAGTTCTAGCAGGCAAGGGGCATGGTCGGAGAGCGAGTGGGCCAGGACACCTACATTAACTGTCCATGCAGCCACATCTTGGAAAACTACGCCAGAAATACAACCGTGACCAGGCGGCATGGTGACCCGACATGGAAGTTCCCTCTCTGTCATGTGGGTGTCGCGCCCTCCAGATATCTATCAGTGTGCCTTCCTTATGTATGTCTTTTAGAGTTGTACTGGCGTGCAGGTGTAGCGGTCTGGGGGAGCCCTTACGATCCAATGCATCATTCAACACCAGAATAAAATCCCCTCCCCAGATAATGGTTTGGCAATCCATCAACGTTATCTGAGCCCAGACTCTTCTGAAGAACTCCGGATCATCTACATTTGGGCCGTAGATGGCCACCAGTACCACTGGTTTACCCATGAGTGTCCCATGCAACACTATATATCTTCCATCCGTATCACTGACCAACTTGTGTTTCCTCCAGTCTAACCCCTTTTTCACTAAGATCGCTACCCCTCGGGCATAATTTGAGTAGATAGCTGAATATATGGGTCCCCATCTGGAATGTTTGAGTTTAGGTGATGGTGTGGAGTTTAGATGTGTCTCCTGTAAAAAGCGTAAATCAATTCCATGCGGTTGCAGGTATCTATGCATCAGGCTCGCCTTTCTGCTGTCATGCAATCCATGGATGTTCCATGTTAATACCTTTGTCACCCCCATCCACCCACATCCAAAATGTGATACTTGTATGCCTGCCAACCCGCTACAACATCTTGCGTATCAGAAGGACAGAACCAGTTATCGTAGCAGTGACATTTTGCCAAACAACCTAGTTCCCTGAACCTCCCCCCACCCACACCAACCAGGTTGTTTCAACTCCCCACCCATAACACGTGTAGCGTATGAACAACTGAACAGGTGAACAATGGGAGATACCCCTTGGGGCGAGGCATCTCGAGCATACACCCCTGCTAGCACAGGGTGGCTATGTTTTTGTAAGCTAGATCTCTGGCACAAACAGTCAGGAATCTAAGAAGCTAGCCAAGGCATAATTAGAAACAGTTGCACTTTGGAGGAAAGAACAGCACACTCAGAATAGCATATAAATGGACCTTTAGATGTCAGTCATTATCACTCAAGCGTCCCTCCGTACCGCCTCCAGATGCAGTTTTTGTCTTTGACCTGGAACCAAATTTAAGGGTAGAGCGAGAATCAGTAAAGAAGTGGGTGGTGCCTTCATGCACGACTCTCAATTCTGCAGGGTATAGGAGGGAATATGGAATTTCTGCCTGGAGCAGTAGGCGTTTAGCTGTCAAAAATTCTTTTCGGGCAGCCTGTACCAATGGTGTAAAGTCAGGATAAAACGATATGTTGTTACCTTTGTGTGTTATTTTCCCTTTCTCTCTCGCAAGCCTCAGTATCAAATCTCTGTCTTGGTAGTTGAGCAGTTTCACTAGGATGGGTCGTGGCGTTGATCCGACCTGCGTTTTTTTCCCTAGCGCCCTATGGGCACGCTCAACTGTGAACACAGGTGACAGGTTGGTGTCGAAAAACTCATGTAGTAGGTCCGCGAAGAAGACTTCCATCTTTCCCATTGCCGTGGTTTCTGTAATCCCTGTGATGCGCACGTTGCATCTTCTAGAACGTGCTTCCAAATCATCGGCTTTGGCACGCAGCTCTTATATCTGTTTTTCCATTTGGGACATTTGCACCTTCGTGGTATGTTGGAATTCACAGCATTCTGTGTTACAATTTTCCAGACAGTCCAGTCTTGTTTCATGCGTGCTGACTTGGGATCTTACTGAGCCCAGCTGATTCGTCATGACATCTAGTTTCGTGTCTATATTTCTCAGGCTAGAGCGCACCTCGAGCATCAATGACTTAACATATATGTCCTGGTCGTCTTCTTGCGAGGTCCCCCCCACAGCCGCCGGGTCCGGATGAGGTTGCTTAGCCTGACGCTTTTGTTCGAAGGTCAGGCGTGGCTGGCGAGGGTCTCCCTTACCCATCTTGCTGGATGTGGTGGGGCACTGCTCCCGTGCCCTCTCGTAGCGTGTTAGTAGAAATACTCGCTCTCCAAAGGCCTGGCGTGGGTCTCAGGTCAAAGTGGTCCATCCAGGTAGTGTTGTGTGGGCTGGACGCCTTACAGTGAGGCGTGGGCAGGCAGGTGTGGGCACAGAATGAGTCACAGTCAGTGCAGGACGCCTCCACCGCAGCAGCTTGTCCAGTAAGGCTTCAGCGCATGAGGGACATTAGGCCAGCGCGACCAAGGATCAGGTGCAACCCAGGTTCACCAGTGGGCAGTGTGTGTGGGCCCAGCAGACAGTCAGGACAGCTAATATGCCTCAATTTTAATCAGGTAGAGTGCGAGCACACTGATGAACACGCCCTATATCAGCGGGTATAGCGCGTCTTCCAATGCCCCAAGAAAGGCCCACCCACCAGTGTCCGGCAGCAGAACCTTGTCCTCAATCTTCACTTGGGGGCCGCCATTTTGAGTCAGGGCGACCAGGGCACTTTGCAGCATGCATTTGCGGCACCATAATCCCTCACTCCAACCAGCACATTGTCCAAGCGCCTCACATGTGTATAGTGAGAGGTCCTTCTGGCCACATCATCGAATATTATAATATACTAGTGTCTCATCGTGGCAATGTATTTTCAGACCGGTGAGCACGGCGCCGTGCAGTCTAGACCATCCCAATCCAAGATGGCGGCTCATTCAACTTTATTAGCGCCGAGTTTATACGTTTATAATCGCCCAAGTCCGACACACTCTGCAATTATTCTGCCGCTGACCTTATATTGTGTGTCCGCTCCGTGTTTCATGTGATCCGGAGCTGCGGTGCATTTCGAGCCGATCTGCGGTGCTCACAGGTGCGGCCCCCTCAGCCCCGGTCTAGAGTAGGAGGCAGACGCTCAGGCAAGGCTCCAGCTATAGCCGCAATCTCCAGCCCCGCGTCTCGGTGACTCAACCGGAGCGTATAGTTTCCGAAGTACGCCCGTCACTGGTCTCAAAACGCAGCTGCCGGTTCCCTCTGCCTTCCGCTAGTTATCCGTGCTTATTTGATGTATGTGCCTTACGATCAAGTCAGGATTCATGGAGGATAACTGTTATAGCCGGCGGAGCTCGCCTAGAAAGCGGCCATTTCGCTGCTCGGTTGGCAACGCCCCCGAATACTTAAGTTAAATATATCAGCGGCATTCCACAGGGAATTCGGTGGTACCTTTGCTCACTGTGCAGTTATAGAGAGACACCAACCACATACAAACCAGTCATGGCTTCACCACAAACATAGCAGTCCAGAACACGTGGCAAGGCATTGTCCCAATAGAAAAGGACTCTTTTGGTCTCATTGGTGGGGTGCAGCTTGAATCCCTGTTCCTCAGTGAGCTAAGAGATCCACATCTGGCCATTCCTGTGCCACTTCAATTTACAGAGAAAAAGTACATTTATGTGTTACGAATGTGGGAATGCTTGAATTAATTAAACTACAGTGATTACTCTAGGTAATGTATATGGTAATTATTTTGGGATTACTATGCCAACAAAGATATGGGCCACCCATAAGAAAATCCGACTTGGCCCTACCCGAAAGGATCGGTCCACTAGAACCTGAGAAGCCATGTCTCTTTTGAACCTCTGGCCTTATTGAGACACATGCCTGTGCCCTTTCGTGTCACTCAGAGTAACTCAACAAGAAGACCAAAAAATGTGGTGGAAGGAATACACAAAATAATCATAAGAACAGGCATTGTTCTGGATAGCATTCAAGTCAATCGTTTTTACTCACTATACTATTACAGGGAAGGATCAACCATATGCAAACCAATCCTGGCCTCACCACAAAAGGAACAGTGCACCCTGATTCGCCAGACTGTATATTGTCTTCATTTTTTTTATCAAAGATGTTTTTGACACTATCTTTGAATCTCTGATCAGATATGAGATGATGCGTCCTCATATGATCTGCGACGGTGTTAGCCTCAAGTACGTATGAGGTAATGAGCCCCTAACAGGACCAAAATAGTAAAAAAACAAGTAGCACAGTCAATTAAATAAGCCCTCTCCAGTCCAATAAAAGATACAACTATACAGTTTTCAAATCTCAGATATCATTACAAAAGGCAAAAATATGGTTAGTTATTCGTTCATTGGCAAATGGGGAATTAGCAAAAGATTCAATCCGATGCAGAAAGGTCTGATATAAAAACTATCCAATACAGTGAGAACATAGATCTGCTCCTGCAGACTTAGAGAAAAACTCAGTCTCTCCTTCAATTTGAGCCATTTGTTTAAAGGAAAACATACAGCAAAAACCAAAGTGTCAGTGTAGGGTGAGCAGGAATGTTACATAGGCTTTGGGAATCACAATCAAGAATAAAATGCAACAGTACATTACACCATCCACATAGCATCCCTTAAATACATACAGCTAGATTAATCATAGTCCCGTTTTGCGAGTCCTTAATAGCGATTATTAAGGAATCATCATCATCATCTTTATTTCGGCATCATGTGCCATAAAAGGTACAGATAACATTGGATAAAAAACAGTAAATATTAAAATATATGCGTACATAAAAACATATAAAAACGTTATACAGATATAGACATTCTTGATCTAACTGACTCAGGATTTTCCATTATAGCAATTTTTTCATAAGTCCCCATTCAGAAAATATCTCCTCTTGTGTCAGAGAGAACCCAAATATTTGGCTAAAGCAAAAACAATGTGGCCAGATAGGTCAGTCTTTAGAACTCTGTATGCTTGCAGGCAGCGGGAAAAACCCACGTTTTTGCATAATGGGACAATCCATTTTCTCTGCGCCTGCACATATGCACTACAAAAAAACAATATATGCAAATCCGTTTCTTGGTCGGATTTGCATCCGGGGCAATAAGACGGGGATGAGTCGGCCCATTTACTGGTGAGGGCACGTAGCGGTAAGCTACCATACCTCCATTGGAGATACAGTTTCCTAATTGATGTTGGGGCTATAATGTCTAGGATGATTTCAAACCTATAACTATCCTTAATCATTAAAAAAGATGACGTTAGGGTACCAGGGGAAGTTCCCTGCATATGGATAGCCAATTTACTTTCCTGGTACAGGGTGATAAGCTGCCTCCATGTAACCCCGGGGCAAGATCTAAGCGGGTCAAGCCATAGGGTAGGAATCCCCAGTTTCTTTAGTTCTTTCTTAATGAAATTTAACCAAGGGATTTTCCCGATGTTTGGAAAAGAGAGAATTTCTTGCAGTTCCACCCTATAGCTGGCTAACTCAGGAACTGTCCAGATCCTACGCCAGAATAACAAGGGATCGCTATTAAGGACTTGCAAAACGGGATTCATTTAGGAATCGCTAAATAAATTGCGATTCCTACACATTCCTTATTCCTAAAGGCCCATAGGAATGAATGGGGGTTATTCCTTATTTGTGATTAGCAATTTGCTAATCACAAATTAGGATGCGATTTCAAGGGTGCCAGGGGTGTCCAAAGGACACCCTGTAGCACCCCTGAAATGTAATCTACATTGGTGTTGCGCACACACATGTCCAAAGGACATGTGTGTGTGTAACATGCAACTTAGAAAAATGCATTTAAATGCATTTTTCTAAGTTTTCGCTATTTACCAAGAGGTTTGACCTCGCTGTAAATAGCGTCCCAAAATTGCGATTTCGCAATTTTTAAATAGTTCATGAATTGCATTTAAGGAATCTCAAATAGAGATTCCTTAAATGCAATTCCTCGCAAATATGCGATTTCGCAATTACCGATTTTTGCATTTGGGATGATGAATCCCAAATGCAAAAATTGCGCTCGCAAAGGGCCAGATTCGCCGAATCTGGCCCTTTGCGAGCCGATTTTTCTTTCATGAATCTACCTGATAATATTTCATCGCCCCTTAACCTAATGTCATTGGATGTCACAGTACAAAACTAGGTCAAAGCAAAACAATGACAGCCTCATACAATGAATAGTCCCACTGAATCAGGCAGGAAGGACTTTGGGCAGTGACATTCTGAAAGGAAAGCTTCCTCTGAAGGTCATCAAGAGCAACATCATAACAAAACATTTCATCAGGTTTCAGGATGGAGTCAGGCACAGTCAGGCCTGGTTTTGGGCCGAGTGTGATGAAGTGCAGAAAAATACATTACTGCAAATTGTGAAATCGTTTTAGATGCAAAATGCTCTTACTAGGCAATTTGTTCATTTAAAAACATCTTTTATAATGTAATGAGACGTTAATTCATTTGGAGCGCAAAGCATATTATCAGGTTACTTGATAAAATCTACTTTTGATTAATATTAATTGTAAACATATGAAGGGCCCATAATCTTTAAGTAGTCTATGAAAAGATGCTTCACGATACATTTCATTAACACTTTGTTCAATCAATATCATCGATGGCTATTATTAAAGCATGACACAGACACAAAACGGGAATCCAAGCACTCGGGGTTACCCAGGAGAAGATAAAACAGAAATTACTTATAGAAAGTTTTGGCTGAATTCCTAAAGTGGTTGACGTTATTTAGTCTCTCAGATGGCGAAAGTAAGAACGATCTTCCCAAACTCTTTTAGGGCTAGATGTACATAGGGAATGGTTTGCGAAACAGCGAATTTTTGCGATTCGCTATTTGGTAATCTCAAACACCAATGTACAAATGTTTCTTTGACATATTTTGCGATTCCTAGTGGGACGCAAATAGGCCTGACTGAATAATATTCATGAGGTAGGTCTCGGTTTGCGACCAATTGGGAATCGCAAAAATCACAGCAATAGTGGCCTGCTGGGGTCAGCAGACCATCATGTCTGTGATTGCTTTTCAATAAAACTATTCCTTTTTTTTAATGCAGCTCATTTTCCTTAAAGGAAAATGGATGTGTTTCAAAAAGAAAAATGAGCAGTTTCCTTTTCATTTTTTAAGAGTAGGAGTGGCCTGTGGGACCACTGCCTGCTCTTAAAAAATGTTTTTATAAACATTCACAAAGGGGAAGGGTTCCATTTGCGAACGGGTTACCACTTACTTGAAGTAGGTGGTGAAATGTGAACGTTTTGTGACCGTATTTCGGTTGCAAAACATTTACACATTCCACTGCGATTCGGTATTAGGAAGGGGCGCCCAAAAGACACCCCTTCCTAATACCGAATCTCAAACTCAATTTGCGATTCTTTAATAGGTTGCCAATCGCAAATGTGGCCTATGTACATTGAAAAATGCCTTTTTTGGTACACAAAAGGCATAATTCTGGCAATCCGGCCATTTGCGAACGAAAAAAATCTTTTTACATCTAGCCCTCAGTTCTTTAGAGGTTAAGCAAGGATTAATCATGCCGGTAATAAGAACTGAATTATAGTAATGGCATCTGATGTTCAAGTCATTAAAGCCTTGCATGTAACAAGTTATGATCAGTTTTCAGTGCTTTGATATCAATTAGTGATAGCACTGATAGCCAGTGCAGTGTCCAAAATACTGTAGCAATACATTCACATTAGGAGATACCTGTAATTTCCCCTGAGGCAAAATTCTGCCATACTTGCAGTTTTTATTATTTCATTTACCTATATCCAGCAAAAAGTATGTTTCAGTCTTGGAACCAAGAATGGCCTTGGCAGCCATAGCTAGATGGGCCTGTGAGTGAAACCAATATGTTATTTGCAGTATTTGCAATAATAGCTACAAGGATGGATGCCAATTAGATGCTGCAACTTCAAACTCAGGCTTGCCCTTTGGTGTCTTTGTCACCCCTACTACTGCCCTTCCTACTGTTGATATCAGAGAACTCATTGTAGTTTCCATTCCTTACTCTTACCCCTTCCTCTCACAGCAAAACATCAAACCATAGGGACTTGAGTGGGTTGGCGTGGGACAAAGGGCTAATCTTGTGAGTCATCTGGGGATCTGAGGACATGTGATATCATTCCCACTACCCCTGACAATTTGGTGACTTGACAGTGAGGGCTTCACTATAAAAAGAAAGTAGGCGATGGAAAGAATACATTTCAGCCTTTCATGATCAGACAGCCCGCGTTCTAGACTATTGTTTTTCACCCACAATGGCACTCTAGAGCGAGACCTACTAAATGCAAATCAGCCAGGGTCCTGCTTCAATAAGAAATATCCAACATGTACTGGAAATTTAGGCCCTCCTAACAGGGAAACACAATCATTCCTAAAGTGGTTTCATCCAGAATAGGTCTCATCAGTGTGCTGTAGCTTGAGTCCTGTGACATAGTCATGAGACATATCCAAATGTACCTGATGCACGTATGCCTTAAACTGGAACTAACAACAAGGTGGCGGAAGAATGCTTGAATAATACCAGCTATGTTCGCTTTCTCAGGACCACATTTCAGACCATCTTTTACCCGCAGAACACCCCCCAGTATGCCACTCTAGAGAGAAGCCTGCCAAGTACAAATGAGCCTTGGATCTGCCCAAATAGTTCTAATTCAGCCCAAACTACCAGGTAAGGTAGGGAAACACAAGCCACTCCGGACCAGTTTCAAACTTTTGGGTTTCATCACAAGCCACGATATAAGATAAGTTTCCTCACATATCGGAAGCAGGTAAAGATATGCCTTAATAAGGATACACCTTAATGGTACAACACTGATTTGTCAGAAACTTGGAGGAGTGGCTCAAAATGAAAGTTTGGTTAGATTAGCACATTAGGAGGAAACATTACTATAGTACGTCACAATGGTACTAAGAAAATGATTTTGGATTGCAGACCATCCAATTCCATATGCTTTCATTTACTATGATACCAATCAACTTTTAATGATGAGACAGAGCACTAGAGGAAAAATCTACAATCAATGGAAGATTTGCATTATTTTTTTTGTTTGCTTCTTTCTTTCTTTCTTTCTTTCTTTCTTTCTTTCTTTCTTTCTTTCTTTCTTTCTTTCTTTCTTTCATTCTTTCTTTCTTTCTTTCATTATTATTATTATTGTTTTTTTGTTGTTAATATTATTATATCTGTTTCCAAATTCCAAATACTCTGATATATTCAAACCAGTTCTTGGGCAGAAACCCTTTACTGAATAAGAAGGCCTAAATACATTTGCAAGGAGATTGAAATTTGCCTTTGAATCTGACACATGGTATTTCTTGTTAAAATTAATTTCAACCTTTTTATAACAATGTTTTTTTTACTGTATCTACAGTTATGTCTAAGCCATAGTGGGCAAGATGGCAACATGTTGTACGCCAAGATCCCAAAAATGACTTTCTTGTGGCCATCCCATTTCTTTTACTCACACAATATAGAAACGCCTAATACTGTGTACCAACTTGAAATGGATGTGGAATTAATTGAAGTTAATTACAATGGCCTGATCAGATTCTTGTAAGATACAGCAATATTATACACATTTTTATATCCTTGCTTTAATATAACAAGAACATGTCTAAACTTTAGGGATAACAAAGACCTCTGTGCCTTAGGAAGAAGTTGAGACAATTTCCAAGCAACAAGAATTATGCCCCATGATACAAGCTCTTATAAAACCTTAGTGACTTGGTAACCAAAGCTCCATTTTGTAGCTGACTGTAGCTTACTAATGAAGTGTATGTGTATGTTTTTGTGATATTTCATAGAAGGCTTTTTGCTAAATTGTCCCTTTTCTGAGTCACCAGTGCTAGTTCTCTAGCACAAGTGAGTGCATGGATACAAGCCCGGCTCATTGTATCATTGAGAGGATACAGACCGTGGTGGTTTCACCGTGTGCATATTTCTGGAGTCAGCACTTGGTGTGATAGCCAGCCAATCCATTGGCAAAGTTCCAGGCTCAGCAACACATCATATAACTGACAGCCTAAGGCCTGCAAAACGACCAAGACTAAGCCCCACGGTACTTAGCTATGTGGTAGGCTCCACATTGTCATGGTACGCAGAGGCTGGAGTTTGAAATGTGGCGCATGGTGCAAGAGCAGCCTAGAACCCAGAGCCAGAACAGACACAAGTTAAAGCCTACATTTTCTGTGGGGCATGGTGTGAGTGTTTGTGGGTATGTTTAAATGTCTGCATGTCTCAATGTGCCACATGTGTGGGCGAGCATGTGTATTGTGTGAGCCAGTGCACATGCATGTATATGTGCGCAGCTTTATCTAGCCTCTGTAATGAAACAACATTTTGTGGGGCTATTGCCCTGTCCAGAAGAGCCTTCAAGAGTGGGTAAGGAACATCTCTTTGTCAGGGGAGTATGGAGCTAAGTGAGAAGGCACAGCATGGTGTGCTGGGTACATGATGCACTGACAACATGTCTCAGTGGGTGAGCATAGAATGTGTGCAGGCTAAAGCAAGATATTCTCTTCTGAGTTGCTTATAAGTCACATTTCCCGCCCATCTCCACAAGACACATGAGTAAGTTCGGAGGTAGAATTGTAACAGGAGGCGGGTAAGCAGTGAAATCAGCCCAACAAAAGTGTTATTGATCTTTAAATTTGGGTATGTTGATAAAAAGTAGTACTATTAATAATGATAGAAGGAACCCTGGAGAGGAGGCAGGGTAGCTGGCAGGCTTGTAGGTGCGGGTTGGGGAGAGTGGCAGTGGGTGGGTAAGAGAAACTGAGACTGGCAGGCCTTATAGATAACCAGTTGGTCGAAAAGTTAAGAACGTCAGGTTCTCATTCACGAAAAGTGACGCATCGCTGCATGCGTCACTTTTCATTGCGCCCTCCTTGCAACATGCTGGATGCGTCATATTTACAGTATGACGCATCATGTCGCAAGGAGGTACAGATACGTCAGTATTTCTGACGTATCTGTAGGCGCAAAAATGACGCATTGCTGGAGTGTCACGAAAGTAATACAACTCCATCAGTGGGTGATTTCACATGGGCAAGTCTCATTTCAAATGTGCCTGCGTCACTCTTACGCCTGCTGTGAGGCTGGTCGTAAGCTATTGATGCATTTTCGTCCTAGAAGTGACACCGTGAAATCTCATAGATTTCACTGCGTCACTTCTACGAGGCTCACTTGCATCAGAACGCCCATACTGCATACATTATACCCGGCGCAGGTAGAATGTGGCGCAGGGGTTTATAAAGTGACGCATCTACCTACTTAAACTAACCATTGCCCAAGCCTACAAGGGTTGATTGGGTTTCCCCACTTCCTAAACACGCATCTACCTAGAAGCATCACTTTGTAAATATGACGCAACATGGCACATTTTTTACTCTTCTGTGTAAATAAGTCCCTCAGTTTTTAAGAAAAGTTGGGAAATAAGCGATGTGGCGAAAAAAAGTTAGAGACAAATTGACAGTGAGTTGCTTTATTCGGAGGGGGGGGGGGGCAATTCTAGCTGTTACTGTATATTAACGTGTGTCTGGGGACATAGTAGCATGTACAGTAATTTTGGCAGAGGATTTCAAATTGAGAGCTTTATTTTGCATTCCGATTATAGCATATATAGTCAATTTAAACCATGTCTGATTGTTTTTGCCCCAGTTTTACACGGTTAAACGGAAAAATGGCCGATCTTGGATCTGTAAATGTTGTAGTTTTGACTATATCACGACTTAGCTTTTCACTGCATGGCGTGTAGTTTATCATTGCTGTTACCATAACTTGCAAGGGTCACAAAATGTGTCAGACAGATCATGTTTGGAAGCGATGTCAATGTTGCGGAAGTCTCCGATCATTCTGTCTCGCCCAGGTGTAACATAAATGAATGGTGGCCCTTGCAGATTTTGGTGCGGGCCCCTTAATCTCCATATCTCACAGACCTTAGGCTGAATTGGGCTCTCCTGAAGGGTGGGTGCCTCCCTGCACTGCAGCAGCTGCACGAGTCTGCGCTAGGCCCCTGCGGGGACCCTGGTAAATGAGTTGGGAAATGAATGAATCATGCTCAAAGGTAGAAAGACAACAGTTCCAGGAAGATGTTCATCCAATCTTTTCACCTAGGGCCAGATGAACAGCCATTACACTTTGCGATTTGCGAGTCACAAAATTAAATGTACTAATGTGTCTCAGACACATTAGCGATTCCCAATGGGGTCGCAAATGACCTACCTCATCAGTATTCGTGAGGCAGGTTCGCAATTTGGGACCCATTTGGAATGGGCAATAACACAGGGATGGTGGCCTGCTGGGGACAGCAGACCACCATGTTGGTCTTTGCTTTTAAATAAAAAAACTTCTTTTTAACCTGCAGCCCATTTTCCTTAAAGGGAAATGGGCTGCATATCAAAAAGAAAAATGAAACGTTTCTGTTTCATTTTTGAAGAGTAGGCAGCGGTACTCTTAAAAAAAGTTTTTTCCGGTAGTCACAAAGGGGAAGGACCCCTTCCCATTTGTGACTGGCTTACCACAAACTTGAAGTAGGCGGTAAACTGGGATTGTTTTGCAACCGCATTCCGGTCGCAAAGCAATCATACATGCCATTGCAACTCGCTATTCGGAAGGGACATCCTTTGCACACCCCTTCCTAATAGCGGCTCACAAACTCTATTTTGCCAGGCGGTAATAGGTTACTGACTTGTAAAATAGGGTTAGTACATGGAGGTGTGGCGCAGCGGCCAGGGCGACTGACGCTGGAATCTGGGGCTCACAGTTTGATCCCCGGCACCGGCAGCAGGTAAGCCCATCACCCTGTGACTCTGGGCAGTAGCTCGCTTAATCTTCCCGAGGGCCCCCAGCGCCGGGACACCACTTGGGAGGTAGCTGTGTGCTTTACAAATACTGGTATTTATTATTTATTACATGCTAAAAGCAGTTTGAGCGGTCCCAAACAGCCCAATTCTACATTTGCAACCCCTAAAAGCGGTCGTACATCTGGCCCCAAATGTGTTATGTAGGGTCCAGTGCAAAAGCCAGAACAAAAAACCTCTGAAAGAAACAGACATTTGCCTCACCGGGGCTTCTTTGTTCTGGAGAATGGATGTGCAAAGTAGTAAAGCCTGATGGCTCAAATCTTTGGATTTCTTTCTTTCTTTTGTTTCTTAGTACTGGTAACTGCACAAAGTGTGTAGCTACTTGCAGTTAAAAAAAGAGTAGCAGCACCAGCGGGAAACTATTGTAACACTGAGAGAGGCTGCACGTGGTATATTTTATTTTATTTATTTTGTTTTAAACAGTGCAAACTTCCTCCAGTACACTTTCGGAAAGCTGTCCAAAAAGCAGGAGTAGAAACACAACAATCAGATATAATCCAGGCACATATTATTTATAGTGCAGTGTTTGTTAGTGGCAAGTGATATGTATCTGGGGGCGGGGGGCAGTGCCGACAAGAAAGTGGTGGGCAAGGTGCAGGGAGGACCTTTGGAGGTGCAGCGGCTGGGGGGTCTCTGGAGAAGTGTTGTCTGCCCCCCGCAATTGTGTTTGAGCAGGTGGTTGGGCTTTTCTGAGTCTGGGGCTCAAGCCTCACATCAATTTTCAATTTTTATAAGGCGATCATGCAAGTGTTTATTCAGAGGTATGGCTGTGAGACTTGTCAGTATAGTCTGTCTGTATTCACCTGGTCATCTCCACTACAGTGATGGGAATCAGTGAATAAGTACACAAACCTTGAAGGCTGAGTGCAGACGATTTTTTCCCCTTTTCTGTGAGAAGCTTCATAGATACTTGAAACCAGCTTATCCTGTCAATCACCATTAAAGTTTTTTTTATTTCTACTTCTCTTCTTTGCCTAGAGGGATTGTTGAAGTCTATAATAGACATAGTTGTTAGTTGCTTCGATTGACTGTGAACTCCATTGGTCAAACCAGTTCCTAGAAAGATTTAAAACCCTACCCAGAGATGGCATGCACAACCTGGCCAGAATCCAACACCTCAGTTATGTGGCTGATGTCATCTCCATTTGTCCTACATTGTTTTGACATGATCTGATATTCTTGATCTACAGCTTTAAGTTACACTGCACCCAGCGATTCTATAATAATTCCACTTTTTAACTTTCCTTAAAAAGATGATAGAAACTAATCTCAACTATATGTTTGTACTTTATATTGGTGCCACAATAAGTACATTCATGTCCCTTGGTTATGTTTCACAACATATTTTATTGCAGTTTTAGAACACATCTGTAAATGTAAATGTATTGGCATTTATATAGCGCACTACTTACCCGTAGGGTCCCAAGGCGCTTCGACCGCTGCGAAACCCTTCCTGGCTTCCCCGAGAGATGGTCCCTTAATGGGTATCTCCAGGGTGAGACCAGGCATCCCCGGCGGTCTGGTGGGGCCGTTAGTGAAGATGAGGGAAGCTAATGCCCAGAGTTGCCGAGTGTGATCGCTGATCAGAGTGGGCACCGAGGCGAGAGAATTATCAAGTCCGCTGACCCTGGTCCAGAAACCTGCCGCGCCGGGAATCGAACCCTGGTCCCGGGCCGTCCTCTGCTCTCGGGTCTGCCGCCTCTAACCAGTGAGCCACACTACTTCACTATCTACGCCTAACAGGCACACAAACGTAAGTAAGACTATAAATGACAAATATTTGTTGATAACGGTGATGCAAAAACAGGCACAGACATTCGCAGACTGCCCCCCAGAGCCCACCCATCCCCAACAATACCCCCAATCAGCCACCTTAGTGGTTCCCAATTCACATCTTCAAGGCGCACCCCCATAGGATTGTATTTTATTGTCAATGTGAACTGCAGCAATCTCCAGCCCCATACAGTGATTCATTGCTTGCACACTCCTACAAATGGTGGTGTAACTGCCTTCCACATATTGGCAGTATTCCTCTTAGCTAGGGTAAGTCCCAGGAATAATAGAGGCCAATCCCCTCTGTACTATGCATACGGGTCAATATAGGGTCAAATGGGATCTCCCGAGAGAGAACCCCTGCAAGAGGTCACCCCTTGCCAAAAGTGGTCCAATGACGCACTTTTCCACACCGTGTGTAGAAAAGTCTCTTCTGCCACTCCGCACGGAAGACCCAGGGAAGAAACAATGACGCCCATCCGCAAATGGTGCTGTGTTTAGTATGCCCAGTGTAAATATTTAAATTGGATCAATCAAAGACCAGAGGAAATAGCGGCACCCTGGGGAGCCAACAAGGCCTCGGTCCAGTCCTCTTCGTGTAGGTCACCCGTATTCCCTTGCAAGGCCATCCGTGGGGCCGGCAATGCCGTGGTACTATTGGTATATTTGTGTAATTTTATGTGTACCTAGATCCCCCATTAATAGTTTGATATTTAACGGACATTGGGGCATATTACCAAGCAATAGCGATAATTATCGCTATTGCTTGGTTAGAGACAAAAATTTACCGCTGAGCTGCGGCGATTTTTACCGCAAATAAACCTTGGTATTACCAAGGTTTATCGCAAATGCGATAAAAATCGCCGCAATGCATGAATATCGCTGAAAAGTCCGCGATATTCATGCATTACCGAGCTAATGCTCTTAGCCATGTTATCCACCTCCCCTTGGATAACATGGCTAAGAACTGCTCAGGGCAGGTGTTAGCTTTTGGAGATATTCGCGCTTAGCGCGAATATCTCCAAAAGTTGGTAATAGGAGATAGCGATGTTAGCAACTGTTTTCAGTCGCTAACATCTTGGCACGCCCACTTTGCATGTCATTAGTGATAAATATCACTGAAATGCTAAGTGGGGCCCAGGATGGTCGTTATCTCCTACTAGCTGTCGCTAACTGGTGTTAGCGACAGCTAGGTAATAGGGAGATAATTTTATCTCCGCTTTCTTGGCTTTTAAAGCCAAAAAAGCGGAGATAAACCCCCTTGATAATATGCCCCTAAATTCCGGTAACTCCTCGGTTATGTTTCTAAAGTACTGTTACCACTGCATTGAAATTACCAAGAAACTTACGACAAGTGTTAACTATGCTCTTGTTATTTAAAAGTGTACACTCCCTCCATAAACATAATTATATAAATGTAAACATTATTCGTAGTGGAATCTGTCTGTTATCAGGGAAGAGCAACAAAGGTAATATGATTGTTCTCTGCACATGGGGGAGGGGAAGGGCACTGGGTTTTGCTTTGTTGGGGGTGTGGAGGCGGAAGTTGGGAGCAGAGGTTTACCTATGCTGGTTTGTCACTTGCAGTAAGGTGGGGGGTGGGACTTTCTCAACAGACCTGTTGGATTTGTTCGTGAGTTTTATCTCTCTTTGAAAATATTTCCTAGAAACAATGAAATCATGAACAACATTTTCAAGGGCTGCAATTATGTAAACTATCTATACAACATATTCTATACCTTCCTCCTGAACAGGGCTAGTGCAAGGACTTTGTTGTCCTAGGCGAAGTGACACTCTGGACATGACTGCATATTAGATACTGTGGATGGGGAAAAAAACCTTAATTTCAGTTGTCACTGCTTTATTTAATATTTGAAATGACACCGCACATTTTATACTTTCAAAAACTGAAGTGGGTGCATCACGGGTTTTGTTGACATAGCTCTAAAAGTACCTGAGTTGAAAAAATGACAAACTATAGCCTAACAAACTGATGCCAAAGAAAACACTTTGGTGTCAATGTGCATACTAGTTCCCAAACATTTTTTATGGAATAATTCAAGAATAATTATAATCCGAGTTTGTTCATCCTACAATCTTTTGTGGAATAAATTAAATCTCTTTTGATACACAAGTGGCCACATAAGCAGTGTTCCTTCAGGGTGCACTTGTGAAAGTTGGACAGTTTGATTGGGCATGATTCAAAAAGGTATTTGTACATGTCTGTTTCAATTAGGTGCGCAGTAAGAGTAATTTATGATGATTCATTTTTATGTGTTATGGTGTAAAATTGACTCCTAATTGGGATTTACCACAGAAAAATGTTCACCTATTTTTCAGAATTTCCATGCGAGATAATCTGCACAGAGAAGCAGGTGGAGGGCATTCTGAATCTGCCACTGGGGAAGGGTTTATGAAAATCCACAGACTCTAAAGATTGTGGATATTCACAAATTGATAGTAGCTTCTCATCCTGAAATGAGTTGATGATTTGATCATGTCGAGGAATGGAGTAAATCAGCTTTCACTGTGGGAGTGGAGAGGGAAGACCTCAAAGTAGGATGGGTTTGAAGAAATAATTTTTGAATGGGGAAAATATTTTTCTCAAGTAGAAACAAAATCTTTTGGAATCTTTGATTGTTGTGGCTTCCTAGGAGCACACATGGAATTCTTTGTGAATTTAAGAAGATTCACTCAAAATGTTGAGATAAGGTTTATGCAACCACCCATTTTCTGCAGTATTTAATTGTGCTACAATACATGGATAAAGGCCTGCCTCTAATTTATTTATAATCAGCGATTTGAAATGGATCAAGTCTTCGATTTTAAAGAAATTATATCAGAACTCAACTATAATAACTTTAAAAAAAATTAAATGTTGCTTCTTTCTTCTGCTCTGTTTTTGAAGCTGCACCTTATTTTAAAAATAAAACCAACGTGTATTAAACTGTTTCTTATTTCTTTTTTAAACAAATATCTAACAGCTAATAAGGATATTGCACGTCACCTCGGAGTTACATATCCTTAGAAAGGAACTGGGCTCTATACGCTCATGGAATGTGTATGTGATTTGCAATATCCCCATAATAAATGTCAATATTCAATAGCATTTAAAGTACTCTAAACATTCTAGATTTGTTTTTTCTAATTCTTAAATGTATTTTTGAAATGTTAAATAACATAAAGTTGACACGATGGGTGTCAGAGGAGGTTACACAAGAACATTATTAATAATTGTTTTGACAAGGCAGAATTAGAGTGAATGTAGTATATATTATTGTCATTAACATATTCATTTCAAACTGTTCTGTTGCCTTTTGTGGAGTAGTGTGGCTCACTGGTTAGAGGCGGCAGACCCGGAAGCAGCGAGCAGCCCGAGACCAGGGTTCAATTCCCGACCCGGCAGAGTCGTGGACCAGGGTCAGTGGACTCGATAATTCTCGCCTTGGTGCCTACTCTAACCAGGGATCACACTCGGCGACTCTGGGCATTAGCTTGCCTCATCTCTACAACGGCCCCCTACATTCGGCCCCCTACATTCGCTGGGGATGCCTTGTTTCACCTTGGAGATACCCAGTAGGGACCATCTCACAGGGATAGCCAGGATGGGTTCCCCTGCTGTCTACAGCGCCACGACACCTCAGGGTAGCAGTGCGCTTTACAAGACACATTACATTACTTTACATTTTGCGGTGCTGATTCTGTCATTTTCCCCCAAATTTTTTTTATAACTTTTTATTGAAAATATAAAGAGACAGCAGCACTGTTGAAGAGATAAGCAATACAGTATACATCAACAATACACAAATTGTAGATCGTCAAAGACATCACATAAAATAAATGTCTCATTTGGACTCAAGAGGATAGGTCTTTATCCTAAATGGGTTTCAATGATGCTTCACAAATGACTTGTCTGTATGAATTCCATGCACGCCAAATTGCGGACCACTTTTTGAACAACCCCTTGCAGTATATACAGTCTTTTCTCGAAATATGCACCAGTCCATGTTTCGTTTCCACTGGATGTGGGAGGTGTATCAGATTCCCAGTATTGCGCTATATCCCGTTTAGCTGCCGAAAGACCCAAGAGTTAACCAGGGCCTTTCGGAGGTGGTGAAGTCAGTAGGCTCCCAAAAGTTAAGGATGCAGCGCTTCGCCTCGGGGGTATGTGTTTGTTTATGGCAAACCTAAAGGTGCGGTGCACCGCTTGCTAAAACCACTGAATACGGTCACAGTCCCAAAAGATGTGCATGAATGTGCCCACCTGTCCACACCCCGTAGGGCACTCACCCCTACCCCCCCTTCCCATGTGCACCATTTGTGGTCCGGTGACGTAGGTCCTATGGAGGATCTTCAGCTGAACTAGCGGTAATGGAGCTGATGTACCGACATCCTGGGGGGACGCCACCGCCTCCCGCCATACTTCCTCGTCTATTTCAAGGCTGTCTGCCACCCAATGCCCCTTAAGTGTTTCGAGAGGTTCAGGGGTATTATGTAGGAGCTTCTTATAAGTAAGAGAGACTGCCTTTTCCGGTAAATAGCCACCCAGGAGTCTATCCTCCTTCAGGGAGTGAGTTGCCCTTCGGTATAGCCGAGCATAGGGCATGACGGATCTGTAGACAGCAAAAAAAAATCAGAGTCCGCTATTTCAAATCGTTGTAACATTTTCAATTTTATTGTTTTTATTTTTTTTAATCAAATCGAAAACAACCTACACAATAAAAATATGTACATTTACTTAAACAGCAGTTTTGGCGTTGTTGAGGGCACCAGCCAATATGACAATGTTGAAAAACACTTCTAGATGTCTTATGTCTGGCACAAAGGAGCTAAGAACTACTCAGCTAAAAATAATCCTGCAGTATTGTGAGATAAACAGAAATGTGATGTGTATGAATTTCGCTGTACTATTTCAACGACATCCCAAAAAGGTTTTGCTAGTATTCCATGAATACAATACACGCACTGCAACTTGAAACTTTTAACATTAGCTGTGGTCTTGCATTAGCATTGAGAAATCTGTTCTAGTGACATTAACCAGGCCATTACATTAACCATACACATCTCCCCTCTTCCTGCCTTCCGGAGGAAATTTCCCAATTGACATCATAAGTAAATAAATGTTGTGAGTGTACAATTTCTCGTGGAAGGCTCACAGAAACTGATTTTTTAAAGATTTTGAGAAGAGTAGTTGTGACTTTACTTTTGTCGTACTCCTGTTAAACCAGGAGTAGTACACCAGTAAACGACAGCAAAATCCTTATGTGTGTCAAGTGATTAAAATAATAAAAACGTTAGTAAATCATCAACGGAGTAAAGCCACACCCAGAGGTGAATGTATTTGTTATCTATCAAAACGGGGTGGACAGGCTTACAAGAACCACTTCCCTGATTTGTAATGTGTGTCCCACATATTGACAATATGCAGTCCTGTACTGAAACATTAACAAACTCACACTTGCTTCGGTAATGCTGTGAGCACTGCAGCTGTAAACATGAGGTCACCCAGCTCTTGTCCCAGTGGAAAGGCAGAGGTAAAAGGCATTTACAAAATGGGGGCTGTATGTCTGCGTAGAGTATGTGTCCAAGGAGAAGGATGAGCAGTTTGGTGCTGCACCCTACCATGTAAGGGCTTTTTTGCAGGAGTGCCAGAGCAGACTGGGGTTACAGGGATCAGATTGTAACACTTGGAGTGTTTTACCACAGGTGTCCTGGGATTGTATCCTATTAATAAACCTAAGTCAGCACAGAGTACACTCCTTTAGCACTTCATCATAAGGTAATGAGGCTGAGCAGTCAAACGCTTACCTACAAAGTTATTTGGGTTAGAGACTCAGCACTCAATAGAACATTTTATGCTAATCAATAAACGAATGTCCGGTCAGTCTTTTTACTTATAAAAGGAAAAGTACTTTACTTCTAAAACAAAGGACATTACTGTACATAATCATGAAACGACACTTTAATTAAACTCAATGTGGCACTAAAGTAATGGTGGTTTGGAAGATTGCCTAGGCTGTTCTCCTGGAACAGACAGTATGTGATGGTTTAGTGCAAAACAGACTTTAGCCCTTTTGGAGGAGTTTGTAGTGTCTACGGGTGATAGGTGTAGGGGATGAGGGGCCTCCGTCGGGCCAGTGGACGTCTTCCCAAGACGTGTGGAATTCTTAGCCCCCAAAGCAATGGTTTTTCATCACCTCATTGTTGATTTTGCACAGTACTTTTCTGTCCTTCTTGCTGTTGGTGTAGTCCTGGCAAGGTCTACAGTTCCTGCAGGCAGTGGGGATAGCGCTGGTCCAGGTGGTGTGAATACTTCATGGTCCACCGTGCAGGGATCAACTTGAATCACCGTAGATGATCCTGAAAGCAAATGCTTCTAGAAGAGATGTCTCTTTCATGATCAACTCTTCGTTTTGGGTTCTCCATACCCTTTGTTTATACTCATAGTGAAAATACATCAGTGCTTTTAGCTATAACGAGTCAAAATAAACTGGTGCTCCTGTACTCATTTCAGGTGTCAAAAAATATAGGGGTAAAGAATGTCCCATAATGCTAGGGCAGGATTTTACATATGATGAGGCAGGTAGATAGCATGTGTCAGGGAAAAATCAAAGTTTTGCAGTACGTAGGTGAATAAATGTAAACAAATTAATTTTTTCATGTAAACACTGAACAAGCCTATTTAGTCTGAAAATCCATTATTCTTCACAATTGGTGATAGAACAAACCTGTGTCCTTCTCCATCCCTAAAGTTGTGAGCAATTTTATCAAGTATTATTAATGGGTGTTTCTCCCCGCGTCTCCTCCTCTCCCCTGACCAGCGTCATCTATGTCCCTCCATAGGAACAGAGGGTGGGGGAATGTCATGAGGGAACTATGACCATTCAGACTTATAACATCTTTGTTTTGGAACATTCAAACCCTGACTAAGCGCAATTGAATTAACACATTCCTCAAGCGAAAGGGGATACACATAGCACTCCTGCAGGAGTCACATATCACAGAAGCTGAGGTGGTCAGACTACAGAAAAGATGGAGGGGCCAAGGTTACGCCACTAATGGCTCTGCTTATTCTAGGGGCACATTTTTATGGGTGGCAGCTGGGACCCCAATTGAGGTTTTATTACACGAAGAGGATTCAGAGGGTAGATTTGTCCTCCTGGAGGCTCATTGCATGGCAACCCCATTATTATTTGTATATAAGCCCCGTACACATAACAACTTAAATTCATACAGCGATTATCCTTTAGCTTAGTTAAGTGGCACGTATTTTTTTGCTACTGGGGGGAGATTTCAACTTCCCACCCTGAATTGCTCTCACCCACCATTCCCCAGAGCCCACATGCTGGCTAATGCTAGGAGCTTGCAGCTTTGGCTACAACAATGGACCCTGACAGATGCCTGGTGACCGGTTATTTGATTGTAGTCCTTTCATTCCCCAGTACAAAAGGTTTACACGTAGTTGGAATTTATCACCTGTTCTCACTCTATTAGTCCCGCTGTCTCCTCCCCTAGCTATCTGGGTAGGAACCATCCGACCATAACAATTTATTACTGGGTCTGTTGTGGGGAACGATTCCTTCTCCGATACCCACTTGCTGACTTCAACCCTCGGCTCACGAGGACCAACCTTTTCACACTACTATAGGTAGCAAAATACAGGACTTCTTCAAACACAATGAGGGGACGGACCCTCAACTCCTTCCGTCCCTGAGCCCACTCTGGAAGAACGTCTCCGTTGTATAGATTGTGCCATATGCCTAGCCCGGACTCATTTGGAAGGGGATTAATCAGGCAGAATCTTGGCCTGGCTAGCCAACAGGTGTACTAAACAATCACCACATACGAAGATCTGAGATCAGGATGGCAGAATTCTTTACTTGCAACATGCCATACACATACACAATGCCTTTACCCCCTATTATGCAAATGTCTGTAGTAACACCCTTCCACCCCTGGAGATTTCGTCTTCTGCTCTTCACAGGATCCTGGAGCTGATACTCATCCCCAGACTCTCCAGTGGAGAGAGAAGACCTTGATGCTCCTCTAACTTCCCAGGTGGCTTCTCCATCACGCAAATCCCCCACGACACTAAGATCATGGAACTGGATCGACTGAAGCCCCCTAAAGGGCCCAATTCTCCACATATTGGGAGGATCAATACGCCCCCTACCACTGCTGTTGGGCCCGCTCTTCCCCTCTTTCTGGTGGGAAGCGACTAGGAGGGGGGCCCACCCCTCAGCTGACACTAGGGCTCTAGTTCCCTCCCCACTGAGGATCCTTCACCTGCCCCCTTTACACTTTTCGTTGAGCCCCTGGCCCCCCACCTACCCCACGTATATCTGGGCAACAAATCAGAGAGTTTGAGTTGGCATTTGTAATTACTTTTGGTGTTCAATCATACGTGACCAGATAATCTGAAAATACACTACTATTGTAATGTGATCCGTTATGTGCATGGTTCCAATGTATGTGTGTTAATGAAAATTCAATAAACAAACATGTTTAAGAAGGTATTATTAATTGGGAGGCCTTTCATGGACAGCAGGGCACAAGGGGCAAATGATAGCTCTAGTGGAATCTATGCCACCACCTGACTTACAATCAGATGGGTAGCAGGTGGGGCTGAGCCTTGGAAGCTGAAGACTATTGCTTACCCCTATCTAAGTTTAAAATGTTTGTCTTTGTGTCATGGGGATCACATCAGTCAGATTTTGGGAAATGCGCAAGTTCCTTTTCAATCAGTCAATTTAATCAGGGTTTTTGTAAAGCTCAACTAATCACCCAACAGGGTCTCAAGGCACTGGGGGATGGGGTCTGAAGTGCAGTCAAAGATCCAGGTCTTGAGGTCCTTCCTGAATTGAGGCAGTGACGGTGATTGCCTGAGAGGCAAAGCGAGTTCCAGATCTTTACGGCAAGGGAAGAGATGGATCTTACTCCAGCCAAGGTCTTGCGAATTCGTGGGACAGTGGCCAGTGCCATTTGAGCGGAGATGTCTGGTGGGCGTGAGGAAGGAGATGTGATGATTGAGGTATGCAGGCTCGGTGTTGTGAAGGGCTTTGTTGGTGTGCGTGAGGATCTTGAAGGTGATTCTTTTGTTGATCTAGAGCCAGTAACGGTCTCTTAGGTGACTGGAGATGGTGCTGCGGTCTTTTTAGGTGATGGGCAACAAACAGACCTATTTTTTGTAATATACATGGAGTTGGCTTCAGGTTTGACCCTTACTCATGATTGAGTCGCTTTGTGTATCTCACTTTTCTACTCCTGGTTTGACAGAGCATTTTGCTTGCACATTGTTCTGATTGGAAGAGTTCCGCCCTTCCACTGCTTTGTTGAAGAGACTCTTTTTTTACATTTTCATTTTAGGTCTCCATGGGAGCTCATATGTTTTCGGGTGCTGCTTCCCCCTCATATTCCATTTCCAATCTTATACATTTCTTCCCCATCCCTCATCTGCTTTTTGTTTTTAAATATGGGGTCCTCTGTTTTTTCCCCCAATTGTACCCAAAACTCATTGCTCATATGCATTTATTTATTTTGTAATGTACTGCTCCAAGATGGGCATTTGTGGCATTGCGGAACTGTAACTTAAAAAAATATTTTTTTGGCTGCAGCTCTCTTCCTTAGAGTAACCATTTTTGTTACCGATCGATATCAGTGTTTTGTCTTCAGCTATCCTTTTCACACAATTAACCACTTTCCTCTCTGTCAGCTCACAAGGACATTTAAGGCAAGGTGCTCTTGAGAACATATAAATGTCCCATAGGTAAAAATATACTTCATTAACCCTTATCCACCAAGATCAAAAGCCACATTATTTGATTGCAATTGTTTTGCGACACTACAACTGTAAGCACAATATATTGTTTAAAAGAAACATGAACAGCTAAATACCACTCAGTTAAATCTCATACATATGTCTACAGTGGTACTGACAGAGACAATCTATGTTTTCCCTTCCTAAATGTTTTTTTTTTCTCTGAGGCTACCACCGACGCAGCGGTGAGACGGACATAGAACTTTCTAGTGCTGCTATTTTAATTCCTATTAGAGAGCTTAAGTGTGTGTGCGAATAAAAAGATGTTTAACTTGTTGAGCGGCTGAAGGAGATAGGTAGATAGCAGGCGTTCGTCATCGACAGACACACGTAGCTTGCCTCGCTTTCTGGGCGTGGAGCATTTCACGAATGGCAAGTCTTACCTTGACACATTCAGGCTGCAGCTCTAGCTGAGGCACACAACAGGAACTAGATAGGTCGAAGGAATATCCTGAGAAAGGGGAGAAGACAACGTTTTGTGAAAGATGGGATGAAAATGGTTCTTATATCGCTATGTTGGTAATCAAATCACCATAATTAAAAGAAAAATTGCTGCGGTTAAAGTTAGTCAATGCCCTGCCAATTAAATATTGGCAGTGCTTAATTTGTAAAAAAAAGAAGTGCAGGTGCTGAAAATGTTGCCAAGGAGGCCACAGCTCACTTTTTCCTCCGGTGAGCCCCACTTTTAACACTCTCACTGCCTCACTCTTTATCTTCTAACCTTGATCTGTTGTCTGTCCCCTAAGTCTTTGCTCTAAGAGTCTACCCTCTGTTATGTTATGTTAGGGGGATATTTCTAGAGCGCACTGACACCGTGAGTTTCCTGGCGCTGATTGGGAGATCAGTGAGATAGCAGATAGAAATTAACCGGATTGGGGGAAAAGCCAAGTTTTAAGAGATTTACGAAAGAGAATAAGAGAGTTAGCAGATTTGAGAGACAGGGGAAAGGAATTCCAGAGTGTGGGGGCAAGATGTGAAAAACTCCGACCTCCCATCCTCGCAAGTTTGAAAGAAGGGGTGGCAAGAAGATGAAGATGGGAAGATCTGAGATTGCGAATGGGGCAGTATGGGGTGATGAGGGATTTCAGGAACCTAGGAGAGGGGCCGGTCAGAGATTTAAATACTATGCAGCCGATCTTGAAGGCTGCCCTAAGATTGACCGGGAGCCAGTGCAGTTTGGCAAGAAGAGGCTTGGCCGACTGCCATTTGGGGATCCTGAAGACCAGCCGTGCCGCTTGGTTCTGAGTGATCTGCAGCCTGTGAAGCAGAGTTTTTGGCAGACCATGATATAAAGAGTTGGAAAAGTCCAAGCGGGAAAGGACCAGGGCCATGGTGACTTGAAGCAGAACTTCGGGGGACAGGAGATAAGCAACCTTCCTAATCCTGCGAAGCTGATACATACAGGAGGAGACCACCGCCCCCACCTGGGCTTTAAGTGAGAGTTCGGAGTCAATAATAACTCCCAAACTCTTTACGGACGCCACAGGGGCGGGAGGGGGGCCAAGCTCTGAGGGCCAAAAATGGGGACCCCAATGGATGGAGCTCTTGCCAGGAAGAAGGAGCTCCGTCTTCCCTCTCACCTCTATAATTGTTTTCTATCATCTTTGTCACACCTGGTGTGTTACCTTATTCCCTGCATTTCTGATTTGCCCTCTATTCATTCTACCCCTGCCCTTCTTAGGTCTCGCGCCTGCGATGCATATGGCGAAGCCATATGCCATCGCGCAGGCGCGATACTATAGTTGCCGGGTCTGCTTCCCAGGAGACAGGAGACTGTCACGCGCACGCCCAGGGAAGCGATCGGAGCCGGCCGCGCGCGCGCATTCCCAATCTCCTGTCTCTCTGTTCACTAAAGTGGTCCTGTGCCATGAACACAGCTTCAACATGACCGCCCTATATTTTTCAACGCTTCATGTTGTTACTACTTGGGTATCAGATGGCAGGCATGGGAGGTGTGCGTGGGAGAACGGGGCAGTTTTGCCAGCGCACACCAGCCGACCTCGGAGACGCTGCTCTCTTCAGGAAAGTCAGAAAAGGTTTCGGAAAGCTTGGCCTGTCTCTCGTCGCACACCGGCCTCTCCCTCTGCTCTGCTGTGATTACTGGCAGCACCTGGCCTTACACAGCACCAGATGAAAGCTGCATGATGCATGGGCCTTTCAGGTACCGCAGGTATGCAAAGGAGCACACCATGACTATGTAAACGTGTGCATTGTAGTTAGTGTCCTGCTAAAAATATGCAATACCGGCATCCATGCTGTTTAAAAAGACAACGCTGTAGAATAGTTAACTTGTTATGCCTCTCTACGTTTTTTTTTACTCTTTCTTAACTCTCTCTTTCCGGTCTACCTGCCCCTTCATTGCCTCCCCTCCCGCCCCTTCACTCTTCCTCTCTCTCCCTCCTACAATCCCCATGCCTCATAAGAACCCATAAAATGCTGTGCTTTACTTTGCTTGGGTAACTGCAGTGCAATGCATTTTCTTTATTTTAGTTAGTGTCATGTTAAAATTATGCATGCTGTTTTAAACAAAAAACGCTGTAGGATACTTAACTTTTATGACAGTTTTTTTTTTACTCATCTCTTTCCTGTCTATCTGCCCCTTCACTCTCTCCACGCCTGCCCCCTTAACTTTTCCTCGCTCTCCCTCCCACTATTTCCTCCACTCCCACTTCCCTTTTGAGAACCAATAAAAAACTGCAATTTACTTTGCCTGGGTTATTGGAGTGCAATATATTTTCTTTCCTTATGGTGATGTGTGTATGATATTGTCATTGTGGTGAGTCATGCATGTGTGGATCACATGGCAGTGTGATATATTTGTGGCAGTATGAGGGACCGTAGGGATAAATCAAGGCCCCAACATAAGAGCCGGTGCTACCTTAGGAACTGACGGATAGCGAAGTATGTGCTTGCTCGATACAACGGGCAGCGTGAAAGAGCAATTTTCCCAAGTTCCATTGGGCTGGTTCCTAAGTTCGCACCGGTTCCCATGTGAGGGCCTTCATTTATCCATATGGGCCCTCATCACTCCTAATGTTGAACTCCTGAGTTTTGCCAAAAATTATCAATGCAGGTCGCCTTACTTTTTTTGATTCAGTACGTGCTAATTTTTTTCATTGGATGCTCAGATATTTGTGTTGTCTGTCCTGATAATGATCATATCAAATTAGTTAGGTCGAAACGCTATTTACCCTTGTCTTTGGCATATATTGAAGAGGAAGCATTCTTCGCCACTTCCATTCTTGTGATTTGTAGGTCTCGCGCCTGCGATGCATATGGCGAAGCCATATGCCTAAGAAAATGAAGACATTGTTATTTGTAATATTAATACATTTAAGTCACGTAAATACAACACATATTGCATTACAAATGCTATAGGTGTCACATTTGCGAAAGTTAAAACTATTGGCATTGTGAATGACAAAGCTATTAATTTCGCTATTTTCAAAACCAACACATAAATAAAATATTAGTCATTTACAATACCAATAGCTCAAACTTTCCTGATGCGAGACCTATTGCATTGCAAATGCTTGTTTCTCTTCAGTTTTATCCATGCTCTGTTGTCTCTCCCCTCGATCTTGGCTCCTTACTATCACTCTTCTAGCAGTGATTAGCTTTGTCGTCGTTTTATCATTTGTCTGCTTTTTTTCCTCTGTCCCATCCTCTACGCCCTTTCATTCTATCTTCTCTCTTCTTAAGGCTCTCTTCTTCACATCATGGCTGCTTTCTCTTTGTATCTGATTTGTTCTCCCTTTCTTCTACTTAGCTCCGTCTTCTATCTCTCCTCTCCTGTTGTTTCTTTCTCCTCTTTACTCCTGCTCTCTCTCATCTATAACACTGCTGCTGCCTGTGACCCCTGTTGTCGGCCTGTACATGTCCCTGCTATTTTGAATTCTGTGTTTTCCTCTTGACTTTCCTAAAGAAAAGGAAGATGACGTGTTTTACTTTCTTACCTACAACGAGTGCAAAAACAAAATGTACACCAAATGAAAATGCTTTTTTTTTGCATATATTAATCAGTGTAGTATAACTGGGTTATTTGCAGAACCGGTAGCTGCTCGAGCACATCAGGTGATGTCACTACTAGTGCTGCCTGTAATTAGTAGATCCAGGGATGGCGACGACATAGGCATCAACTGCTCAGCTTGCTGTGACCCTGCCTGCTACAGCACAGGTATTGTCCCCAGCCGTAATGCTGCCAATGCCGGTAAGTATGGCTGTGGTGCGTACTGGACTCACACACGCTCAGCAATTACCTTGCTGGGGTGCAGCGCACAGATTCTACAGGTGACGCCATGGCGCACAAAAGTTGTGTTGGGCTACAGCCGCATCTAGCACGTTGAGGATAGCAGCAATACAGGGCTGCAGGATATGCTACTCTGGCTACACAGCAAGTGGAAAGTCCACACTTACTTTAGTTTATTCCTCCTCAAGAGCCCTCACTCCCAAGTTCCAAATGTGCTCTCGCAGCTTCCTTGCCGCAACTCCGTCATGAGCCAGCACCAGCTACAATTATCCAATGGGAGGCTTAGGCTCAGGCATTGGCAGGGTGCAGAAGATGCAGGGAATAGAATGCAAGGCATAGTTTGTCGATGACTTTTTGGATTTGTGATCTGTGTGAAGACATCATCACTAACGTGGTTAAACACAGTCATGCCTGCCTGGACAGGTGTATGCCGGCCTGTCTATGGACGTTTACAAGCCATTCACCACGCAATGTATGTTAATCTTTTTATTTTGAATTGGAACAATTAATACAGAGACCACCACCTGCAGGGTCAGAAATTGTAGCCCCGGCCCTGAGAAAGAAGTGCCGGTGCTGAGCACCTGAAAGCACCTGCTCAAATTAAGCACTGAATAGTGGCAAAAGTGAGTTGGGTGCCACAGTGGCTATGAAAAGATGCAAATGTAATGAATGTCGGTGTGTGGTGCCAGAATATCATTTGACATAAACTTCATGTCAAAATATTCTCTACAGATCTATTGTCACACCATCGTTAATAATAGAAAACCTTCACCTGATTGGATGATATTTTTGTATATGATATTTAGGACAGCATATTAGTGTGATACTGCATTACTGTATGTTATATTCTGACAACGAAGTGTTGTGACATTTTTCTGCCACCATTCTGCATGTTTATTATTACTACAAACAAGTATAAACCTGTCAACTGCCATCCCATATTTGATGAACACTTTGTACGGAACGCAAGAGAATTATCTATATTAAAGACTGCCTAGCGAAACATGGTGAAAACCATTCCTATCAATGCCCACAACAGTAAAGTGATAGCGGCAGGTCTGACACCACTGCACCGATCAATACAGGTTCTGTTAACCGCGCACTTTTCTAAAAATAATTCATTACATTTGTCTGGGTTGCTAAAAGGTGTTAGGGTTGGCTTGTTGGTCAAGAGGGGTATGAGCCCTTGTCAAGCAACAGTCACAATCCTTGTCAGGGTGAACTACAAAGGATACTAAATTAACCTGTGCTTGACCCTTGCTTGGCACAAAAGCAGTCAGGGTTAACTTAGAGGCAATGTGTACAGATGTTTGCAGCACACAAACAGCAACAAAGTGAAAAACCAACATAATAAAAATCTCATGCCGAATTAGAAAAATAGAGTAAAATGTAATACATTACAAAAATACAATCAGTAGAAAAGGAGATATGCAATTTAAGGATTTTATGTCAAAGTAGCGCCAAAAGGCACAAGGCAACAACTGAGGGTATTTGGTTGTGCTGGACTGGGACAAAGTTACAAGTACAGGCCAACCTTGATGGAGGGCAGGCCTAGCACAGGACTAAGTTTGGCCAGCTGAGGATTGTACCTTATGTCCTGGGTGTGTGGTCTGCGCAGTGTTGCTTTGTGAGGCTGCATGTCCATTGGCGGCTCTGATGAAGCTATGTGGCATCACTCTGTGTCGATTCCAATGGGCTGTTGATAGAAATTGAGGTTTCTGGTTGGCCCTCATATGCACCCTGTCCAAGCAGGGACCACAATCCTAGTCAGAGTAGTTCACAACACAACCTAAATGATCCTGTCTCACCCTCTGGCAGCTTGGCACAGAAGAGTCAGGCTTAACTTAAGAGGCAATGTGCAAAGTATTTGTGCAACACTTCATGCAACAACATAGTGAAAACACCACAAAAGACTTCACAGCAGATTAGAAAAATAGATTATGATTTTATAAATAAATCAAACCAAAACTACAGTAAACGTTGAGATAATAATTTTTGAAGATTAAATGCAAAATATAGTGCTTAGAAGCAAGTAGCGCCTACACAGTTAATGGGTCGCGCTGGACCAGGACAAAGTCAAGAGTTCAGGCCGACCGCGATGGAGCCCATGACAGATACAGGACCCAAGCATTGAAAGTACCTTGATCCGGGTATCAGCAGCAAGATATGTTGGTGATCCCCACGTAGTTGAGGTGTTGCGCCAAATTTATCCACGCAACTGCGGCAATGGGTCAGTTGCAATATCGAAGCACCAGTTCCGAAGTGCGTTGGTTCTGAATGCGAGGCACCAGGTTTCTCAATGCTGTAGATCTTCTCCATGCAATGGTGGTGATGCGTTGGTTCCGAGGCGGTGGTTCCCAGTGCAATACGGTGGTTCCGAGTACGATGCGCTAGTCCGGTTCCCGCAACAGCGGCCATGCATCAATTCTGCTCTCGCAGCAGAGGATGTGTTGTTTCCACTGGAGCAAACGCCTAGGTCCGCTTCTAAGGGTCCAGGACTGGGGTGGCACCAATTGGCAGGATGGACTCACAGGCAGATAAGCCCAATCGTTCTAAGTATTTTGTGTCTCTGAGTCTTGGGCAACAGGAGGCAAGCCCTTGGAGTAAATCTGGGTTCAAGTGATGCAGGTCCAGTCCTTCTCACCCAGGCAGAGAGAAAGCAGCAGGCAGCAGGGTAACACAGCAAGGCAATATTTCAGTAAAACAGCACTTCCAGAAAAGTGACAGTCCTTGATCAACACAGCAGATCATCTTCTTCCTGGCAGAGTGGTCACAGGTCCAGAAGTGTATGGATTTGGTAGTGCCAGAGGTACAGTACTTATACCCAACTTTGCCTTTGAAGTTGGGTAGACTTCAAAGAAAGTTTTGAAGTGCACAGAAGCTCTCAATGTGTGTCCTGGCTCTAGACACACTACAGGGGGTAATCTATTCTTGTGTTGGGACCGGATAGAGCATTTCAGGTGTAAGTGTCAGCTCCTCCCTCTCATCCTGCTCAGGATGGCCCATCTGCATGCTGATGACCACTCAGGCACACCTATCCATTCTTTGTTTGAGACTGTCTAGATGGAATTCCGGAAACCAGCTGTTACCTACCCCAGACGTGTATTCCAGGGACAGGCAGAAGGCACCAAATGGCTGAAGTAAGTAAATGTCAACTTTCTAAAAGTGGCATTTGCTAAACTGGAATTTAAAATCCAACTTCACCATAAGTTGTGATTTTAAATTGTGCAGCTAGGCTTTGCTGGGCTTTCTGTTGCTTGGCATAGTTTCCGATGAAGCTGGCAGCTAAGCGGCGGGGCTTTGTGTGGCTTGGCGTCAGATCCAATGAAGCTGGCAGATGGGCGGCGAGGCTTAGGAGGGCTTTGCATAGCTTGATATTGATACTGATGAGGCTGGCAGCTGTGAGACAAGGTTTTGCTGGGCTTCTCGGTTTGAGAAAAACAAGAACCCCCTGGACACTGGTGTAGAAAAACTCCTAGGGCAGGGATAACAACGTGTGAGAAAAAAACCCTAGGCAGTCAACAAAATAGGCAAACAAGTAATATAAAATGACAGCGAAAAAATCATACATAAAAATATAAATTACAAGTAATCACGATTTTAAAGAACAAAGATAAAAATCATACAAGTAACTGGTGTAACCATAACCGTTTGCTAATAAAAGTTAATTAAAAAACATACACTTCATACATTTATTATATCATCATATAAAAAACATTCCTACAAATTAGTATCATTGGTATCAAAGGATGAACAACACTGTGGTGCGTGAAAACTCAACACGCGTTTCGGCGTGGACAACGCCTTCTTCAGGAGACAACGCCTTCTTCAGGAGACACACAGTGATATCAGAAACATATACATGAAAGAAAATTCTTTTACAATATGTTCTAATGTAATAAAACAAAACATACAACAATCACATTAAAAACTATTTTTTCTAATCTAAAATTGCTTATTTTTGAAAAGAAGACATTTTTCGCTGTCAAGTTATTTCATATCTTATCTTGTTTCCACGGCAAACGTGATCAAGCTATAATTCAAGATTGTAAAGTACTCAAAACTAAACAATAAAACGGCAACTGATGAGATACAATCAATAGTCATTTTGATATTCATCAACAAAGGTGTGGTTTACTATGACATAGAGATGCTCAAACCTATCTCATGATAATTATAGCATTTCATTAATTGTTGCATTTCATCGAATTGTAATTGAACTAGTTATCCATATATTAAATTTAATCAAAAACTTCCCCCCCCCCTAATTTTTCTTACATTAAACTCACTGTTTGTGAAGGGAAAAAGAGGGGGCTTGTATACAGGAAAACACACAATTTGATCCTGCAGGTTTGGCAGAACAGTGGCCACAATGGATACAGTCCGAAAATACATATAATATCCGAATTCAAATTACAATCCTATATAATAAAACTAATCCAAATTAAGGACAACATACATTTCCCAAAATCATGAATGTCGCATGAATACATAGTTGAGGGGCATATAGAACCATAAGTAACAGCCATATAAATAGGGCATTAGTCCAAATTTTTACTAGTTTATAACGAAAAGTTTACCTTACTCTAAACGGCATACAAGTACGTGCTGAGAGTCAAGCTTTAAAATACAGTTACAATATTCGTCTCATGATGTACTCAGCATCATTTCCGATGCAGCATGCATCTCTGAAGTGAGGCATTGCCGGGTTTTGTGTTGCTTCATGACAGATTTGGTAGAACCTTTGGTTAGGCCAGGATGAGCTCTCTAATGCCATCCCTGGGGGGACACCACTTGGAGATCAGGAACTCACTCCAGTAGGGCTCAGACAGGTACAGTTGCAGGTCCAGTCAGGTACAGTGCAGCAGGTCAGCTTGGCAGTTGCAGGTGGCTTCTGGAGCTTGATGTGTCACTGTAGCTCAAAACTAGAGGTCAGTCAGCTGACCCATCAAGTCACTCGCCCTGGTATGATGGGATAAGGTACAGTATTCCTTCTCAGACATCAGGGCAGAACAGTGGCAGAAGGCAAGTCCTTCTTCTGTAGTATCCACAGTTCCAGGAGTGTACTGAAGAGTGGGTCTGGGGGTCCTATTTTTATACCTGGTGCTCTTTAAGTGGAAGAAGCTCCTGTAGTCTCCACCACCCACACAGAAGTGTCTGGAATTTTCTGCCTCACTGCCCTGGTCCCTGTCCGTCTGGGGGCATAATAGGCTACTGTGAAGTTTTTTGTGAGTGTGCTGAGGCAGTGACTTTGAAATGCAGGTGTGGTAGGTTACAGAGCCACCTCCCATCCTACCTTGGATGGCCCATCCAGCCAACACCCAGGCCCTTTTTTGTGTAGCTATCTGAGAGGAATACACAAAAGCCAACTGCTAACTACACATAGTCATGTGACCCTGGATACAGGAGGTGGGCACCAAATGGTTAGGACAAAATAAATTGAACCTTTGAAAAGAGAGATTTCAAAATTGTTACTTAAAATCCAACTTTACCACTAAACAGGATTTTAAATTACAATTCTTTAGGGACCAAACTCAACATTCCTACTTTCTCTTAATCATAAGTTATCACTTATTAAATGTAATACAGTAATCCAGTGTTATCCTATTGGAGAGGTATGCCATGCAGCAGTGAAAAACAAATTAAAGAGTTTTCTCTACAAAGACATGCAAGATTTAAAAGTACCTGTCCAACTTTTTAAATACACTGCACACTAGCTATTTAGGGCCTACCCTGGCTAGGGGTGACTTAGAATTAGTAAAAAGAAAGGCCTGTCAAAAAGTTTTTTTTCTCCAGATCGACCTACCAATTAAAAACTGCAGACACAGGCTGCAATGGGAGGCCTGAGAGGTTTAAAAGGCTACTTAAGTGGGTGGCACAACGAGTGCTGCTGGCCCACCATTAGAATTAAAATTTCAGGCCCTGAGAACTTGTAGTGCAACTCGACTTGGGACTTATAAGTAAATTAAATGGGACAATTGGGTGTAAGCCAATTTCTCCAGGTATATAAAAGAGAACACAAGCACTTTAGCACTGGCTATCAGTGGTTAAGTGTGCAGAGTGCTAGTACACCGGATTTTGTTTTCAGCAAAAACAGGAGGAGTGAAAGCAAAACGTTTGGGGGGAAGACACCCTAAGGCTGACAGGTTTATCAGAAATTATGACCAATAATGTACTAACTAAGCATGGAAATACTTTAAAGTTAGTTTTCCCAGAAGATCTCTTTCCACACTGCTCATTTTCACTTCTGGAATATGGGCAGAGGTATATCAGCCAACATATCTTTAACTGAGCTTTGCGCTTTAATGGAACAAGTGCATTTTGAGGTACTTACTTCATAAACAATGTACAACTTAGCTACTACTTCTTTAAGTGTACATTTTGCATTGTGATCACCTATGAAGTAACTTCAATTCACCAACTAATATGGCCTAAGGCCTAAAAACACCAGCCTTGCTGAAGGAGTGACATGCTTTTTTGAGTAGCAGAACCTAAATGGGAATTCACTGTCTGTGTACCCAATCTTTACCTCGCCGGGTCCTGGTCCTATGAACCTGCATCAGAGGCTTATGTGGTGAACTAACAATTGATTACGTAGCCTTCTTTTGAACTCTAAAACGAAACATGAAAAGGCCATTTAGGCTGACATGCAACTTGGTGACATGAATCTCAGCCTAGATGCATGTCAAGAAAGACAGACCACATACACTTAGATAATCGGTGCCACCAGGGTATGAGTTCCAACGGTTTGGAATTGTTTTGACATAAAACCTGGAGTTCTTCTAAAAATAGGAATATGGTATTTCTAAATTCTAAATTTTCTGTTTACTCAGCCAACACATTTTTTGTGTAAGATATTCTGTGTATTTCTGTCTGACATACATCACAGCAATCTCAGACAAGCTTCTGTAAAGCTGTAGTTATGTTGAAGGACTTTTGATTGTTCCAGCAGGAGGTAGGAGAGCTGCACCTTGTGGTGCCTTCTTTGAATAAGCATCTGAATGAAAGTCAACCTAAAACAATAGCTTTTGAGCTCAGCGAGGCCGGTTGCCACACCAGTTGGGTTGGGAAGGGCAAAATTGCTAACTATGGGACATATTATCAAGAACGGCGTTAAAAATTATCGCCGGTTTAGCGGCAGAAAAGTGCAGCTAAAGCGGCGATAATGGGCTTGATAATATGCCCTTGAGAATTCCAATAGAAGTACATTTTCTGGTGTGAACATGGGCTTCTATTGGAATTTTCCGGGGCATATTATCAAGCCCATTATCGCCGCTTTAGCGGCAGGTTTCTGCCGCTAAACCGGCGATAATTTTAACGCTGTCCTTGATAATATGTCCCCAAATTTTCCAAGCCGCACAGCAGTAGCCACTGGGCGACCAACAAGACAATAACACTAGACTGTGGAAAACACCTTTTTATTAATTGAATTATCATTCTGTGCATGTATTTAGACAAAGTGCTTTATGACTGTGTCTCTCTAGACGGACATTTCGTTGAATTATTTTGGGTCAACCAATTCCCATTGCAAACCAGAATTTACCAACGCAAAGAGTCTGCATTAAGAAGAATGAATACTGCACAGACGAGATTGGCTTGTCCTCAAGTTGGTGTATGGCAGAAGTTTGGTTACCTCTTAAAACATATAAATGCTATTATTGAGAGGCTTTCATTTGGAGTCTTCATAAGTCCTGTAGAACAGGCCTTCTAGGGTCCTCCATAACTTCTAGGAGAAATGGTGAGAGTATTGTGAGAACCTTAATCTCAATTTCTTAATGTATATGATTACTACACAATATCCAGTCGTTAACCCGCGGGCATGCTCTTAATTATTGTCTTCTCAAGGGTGTTAATTCAGAGCTTTCCATGGCTAGGAGTGTACATTTATCTGGTCACACTAGAGCTTCCTAATGGTGGCGCAACCTTGACAGGCCCATTTTGGCCCACCATGAACTTTAGCTTTCAGCTTGCTTCTCTTATGTTCAGCAATCTGGTAGCAGGAAGCCCCATGCTCCACTTTCTCATTGCATGTTTTATTATTCATTCTATTTTCTTCTTTGGCTTGTGCTGCCATGCTCAGGTTTGAAGGACAATGCCTCAATACGTTTATAGTACTTCGTCTGCATCCCTTGTGTGTGCTTTGCCTGTGCTCTCTGTGTAAACATCTGAACAATATCCCAGAACAGCTGGATGTGAATGCAGAACAAGGAGGTCCCATAGAGGAGAACACATCTGATTTATTTTCAAGCAGAGGAGGCAAAACTCAAGTCAGGATAAAAGTACAGGACGATGTAAGCTTGAAAGGCTCAGTTCGCCCCTTCATTCAGTGAAAAAGCAAGTAGTAATGTCTTAGGGCCAGATGTATCAAAGGGTTTTACCCATTCTGTGTCTATGGGAAAATGTGTTCATACATATGGCCCTTAGTCACCCTCAGAAGCTTAACATGGAAATAAACCTGGAAAAGTTGAAAACACTGTATTACATGATGACATGACATAAATATCATGTCATAAATAAATATAATATAAACTGCAAAATGCTGCACCATAGGAGTTAATAATAGAAACTCTACACCAAATGCGACAATATTTGTGCACAATATTTTTTTCAGGCAATATTTCGGACTGCAGATTTTTGAAACACAGCCGTAAAATCATGATTTTACCTGGCAACGTGTTCTGGCCAAATTCACTTGTCAGGATTGGGGGAATGGGTGTTCATTGTCTGGGATCTAAAGACACCTTGAAAACCAAACATTGGAGACAAAAGTGCAATGCTGAATCAAGGTTAATTCCCTGACTGCATGTGGATTTTTCTGCAAGCCATTGAATCTGATTCTCCCTGCTTCTCTCCCTTTGGGTTTGGTGGCAACTTTAGTAGGGATAAAAAGGTTAAGCATTCTTCACTCACAGGCCTTTTACAAGGGAACCAAGTACCTCGATGATCAAGTGAATTTGACATAGTACACTGTGGTATTGATTTGGCCTCTTCCTGTAGGTACCCTTGATATCAATCTGAGTCCAATAAATCCCATCCTACTCTATACTTCGCCTCACATGCATTGGTAACTCCTGCTTGTTGGATGAGGGACTTGAGATTGAGTGGTGAGTAAGAAGTGAATGAAGCAATATTTTTTAAAGGTTTTAATTGATTTTTAAGTGAAACATACAATCAAAAAGAGCATTAATACACAATGTGGGGTGAATAGTGGGCAGTAAGATGTGATGCAAGGCATAAGATGTAGCAACAGCTTCACTGAAAGAGAACACAAGGTCGAAGGTCAACATTATATTCATGCATATATATGGGTTCACTTCTAATACAGGTACATTTGTCAACTGTAGGCTACATATCACAGTCATCAAGTTCCCGTCTCTGACCTGCATCGAGATAGGCCCATTCCTCCCTCTTCCATGTCCAGGTCTAAGCCGTAATACTCTATCCGTGGCGGCCACATTTTTGGGAATTTCCCGGGGCACTCTCTTGCCTTGTTAGTCACCTTCTCTGCAACCATGTAGAGATCCATACCTGACCTCCACTCCGAGAGCGTAGGAAGTCGTTGAGCACCCAACATTTAGCTATGTCTCTCTTGGCTACCACTAGCCCTAAGTTAGCCAACATGAGCCTGTGTCGCGGCAGATCGACAACTGTGGGGATGCCTAATATGAGGAACTTTGCTTCTAACCCAATTTGAGCTCCAAGTATATTGTTCAGTTCATTCACTATCCTGCGCCAATAGATTTGAATCTGTCTGCATCCCCAGAGGGTGTGTATGTATGTACCTCGTCTCATGTGGCATCTAAGGCAATTTGGGTTATCTGCCTCCCCATAGAGTGCAAGCGTGCCCTGTCAAAATATGTTCTGTGTAGGATCTTGTATTGTATGAGTCGTAGTCTCAATCTAATTGCTTCTTCAGGAGGGTGCATGAGGGCTGCTTCCCAGTCAATGTCATCTAATGGGCCGGTGGTAAGTCCCCATTTGGCTCAAAGCGGACCAAGTTTGTCGGGCATATTATTGATTTGTGTTTTATATGTCAATGATATGGCTTGGGTCAGAAGCTCCTCTTGAGGATGCCTACCTTCTAACAGGGCATACTCAGGCAGTGTCCCTTTGTCCAACCCCTCAGTGTGCCAGGCGTGTTTAAGTCTTAGGTAGGCATTAGCTTGGGAATCACAAAGCTGATATGTAGCCTGAAGCAAGGCGAACGGAGAAAAGGAACCCCTCTCTAGCTAAGTCTCCTATCTTGGAAATGCCTATTAGGTCCCACTGTTTAAAGACCTCAGCTGAATAAAGCAATATTGCCCTAAGCTTCTGGTACCATCTCACTGCTTAACAGCAGTTAGGAAAGAGTTGTGAGGTGCCTGCTGACCCATTATGCTTACCAGTAGAGCTCTATGGTGTCATTTGTCTCTGGCCTGTTTTCACAAACTGAGGAGGACATGACCCCCAACTTCCTTTTTCAGATTCTGTTGGGCGATAAAAGGTGTTCTTTTATTTTCATATCATACTTTGAGGCAGGGGCTCCCCAGCACTAAATATGTGGCTGTAGTCCGTCTTCAGGGTCTCTACTGAAGGATGAAAATAACTGCACATAGGATGATTTGGATTATTTCAAGGACATGGGCCTAGATCACCCTGAAAGTCAGGCTTACCCAGTTACTCAAAACTACAGTTGATCCAGGGGTTGGGATTTAAAACTGTTAGCCTCTTGGTGTTGCAAAACTTCTTGGATGCCTCAAGAACCTAGTTGAAGACCAGAGAGTTGGTGTTTGTTAAATCTGTATTACCGGAATTACTTCAGGTCCTTACGAGATAGATCTACCACTGGCAACAGAAACCGCACGGAGGCCCCATAAAGGTATTCCAAGCTCTTACCAAGGTTGTCCCAGCTGTAAGCCTGCCTCTGTTAGAAAATCTGTGAGTGAAGGACAGACACAGAGAAATGGGTACCAAGGATGATGGTACCAATAAGCCCTAAAACAGCATCATTACAAAAATGTACTTCTTAATCTTGCTGAAAGCATTTGCTGAAGAGTGCGAGGATTTATGATTTGGTTGATGTTTCAAAAATGCCAGAATCTTCACCCCATTTTTTAAAACAAGGTCTCAATGAATAATGGCTCTCTAGGAGTCATTCACTCTTGCGGGCCTTAACTCTCTGATATCTGGCAACTTCCAGAGAAATGCTGGATGCCTTACTTTTCAGTCCTGGGAATAATCCATGAACAAAGATAAGATTCTCCACCCAGTTCTACAACCTTCCTTGAGCTCCCACTACCTGAGAAGCTAGCCTTTACACTCCTTTACCTCTTCTCCGATAACCTTTATATGCATCCTGCTGGACATAATGAAGTTCATCATACAAATCACCATATAGGTTGGCGAGGTTTTTCTACTGGGACATCAATTGCCCAATTTGCTTGATTAATGACGTTATGCCATTCTCTATACATCTGCGAGGGTCCAGTGTGCCTTTAGATACCTTTACAACCTACACAGCAGTCCTGGGGCATCCAGAAACTAACTGGGGGATCTTTACCTTCTCCAGTGAGACCATCAAGCATCATTGCATTGCACTGTTACTTTTGTCCACTCTGGTAAAAAGGGTTCCTGTTAGCTGGGATTTCAGTCATCTGTTAACACAGATGACTCACAATGTCTTCAAAGAGATAGCACCTTGCAACATGATGCTGCTCTGATACAAAATGTCACCTTGGAATTACATTGGAAAGGCATCTAACTGAACCATTGCCTACTTGTTAGGGGCTGATAAAGAGAATGAGGAATGTTTTCTTGTTAAGTGGCTGTTTACTTCTTATTTCCTCCATGTTGGGAATTACTAAAATGTTTCTGTTTTTACTAGAGTGTCTATTATACAATGTATCAAAGAAAAAGTAATTTAAATAACTAGTAATGCAATAATACAATATATCGCGTGATTGAGCGATAAAACGTATTTTATTTTCTCGCTGCTGATTTTAATCTTGTTATAAAGTGCAACAAAAGTAGTTTGTGCAGACAGAAAACGATGAACTGGTTTTGAGTATATTGTATACATTGTGTCCTCCGCATGAATGTAAATAATGATGGAAATAGTACCAGGAGAACGTTGACAGCTATTCATGAAATGAGTTGGACATTATTACATTTCAAGTCAATGATTATATTGTAAATTTTATATATATGTTTCTGTGCACTCAGCAACAGGGGAAGTGGTATTTAGGGTGGACTCCTTGGGGCATATTTACAATGTCTGGCGCATCTCTGAAAATCAGCAGGGATGTGCCAGAACAGATGCGACACGCAATTCCCCCTTTGCGCCACCATGGATGCGTCGCATTTACAATGCGGTGCACCATAGTGCAAAGATAGGCAGATGCCTGACGCATCTTGTGGCGTAAGGGCGGCACATTGGTGGGCGCAAGCGCGATGCAACTCCAGCAATGCACGGGGTCGCCCATACTTGACGTGGTGCGTCACTCCTTACGCCTTCTTCAAGCAGGTGTAAGGGTTTGACGCAGCAGCGTTGTAAAACTGACTCAGTGAAATCTTGTAGATTTCACTGCATCAGTTTTAGAGGGCTTTCCTGCGACGGAACACCCACCCTGCGAAAGAATACCCACATGAAACCTGACGCAGGTTTCATGTGGCGCAGTGCTTCACAACGTGACGCATCTGCCTAGATGCGTCACGTTGTATATAAGTCGCAACGTGGAGCATGATTTCCGCCGCCGATGCGTCAAAAAAGTGACGCAACAGCGGCACAAATGTGTCGCATGGGGCTTGTAAATCTGCCCCTTGTTCCTTAAAGTGCTGTCTGAATTTCAGTTGAATGAGATTTGCTTAAGTTGTTGGCTGCCCAATACTTCCTTTTTACTCCTCCCTTTCTTCTCATGTCTCGCTAGAGTTTAAGAACATAAGAGAATCGATGCATAGAAGTAGATAAAGTTACTTCTATGGGAACTCCATTTCTCTTAGGGCTTGAATATGCGTCTGGCGCTCCATGGACCTCCAGACTTGCGGCGGTGGTGCTCGTCCGATTGCCCTATTACAATTAGGGTGGTCGGACTGCCATTGCCCTGCTGCAGCCACCAGGAAAACTCCGTTCCCTAGCGATGGTGCAGCGTTGTAGAGGCAGTAATATGCTTGGGGGGACCTCCGTGATTCAACCAAGCATATAATAAGTTTCTCTTCACCACGGTTTTCATGGCTGTTCCCCCGTTTTGAAAACTATGGCCAAGAGTTAACAAGGGGGCACTACAGGGCCCCCTGGTGCCTCACGCCATGTGGATGCACACATGCCGTTACAACATGTGCCCCCCGTTTGCATGCACACCAATTCCAGCATGGCATGGTCTTTACAGTCCATCTTGTGCCGTAACTGTTTTTGGCGTTCCCATTGCAGTGCCCATTTTATGAGACACCACCGTGGGAAGGTAAAAAATAAAACCTGACAAACACGAGAAACCCTTGTAATCCGGCGAGCGGCCTGACCCGGGTTTGGCGGTGGGGCGGACCTGGCGCTGCAATGCCAAACTCGTAATCAGGCTTCTCTCCTGTTCCCAACGCCTTAGTGCCTACTACTCTGTTATCAGTTAATTTCACCACACCAAAACATCCCTTCCAAAGGCGAAACAGGCGAGGCTGTGCAGGTAGCAAGAGACGTGGGTGTGGCCATGCCACCACCTTCACTGATGCACTTTGCAACCTTGCAAATCCCTGTATCAACTGCTTTTATACAATTAGTCCATATTGTGGGAAGTTTCCATGAAGTCCTGTGTATAAGTGCTGCTACTAGACAACAGCTGTATGGAACTTTGTGATCTGTTTGTATTCAACAGCCCGGTTAACCCCCACTTTGCCCTTGTAGGTAGATCCCATAGGCAGGCTTTTATAGTGGTCTTGGCTTTTATAATGCTTTTGTCCTAGTGACTTGGGAAAGCCAATGCGTATATACATGCTAAAAGCTTAATACAGCTGGGTATGTGGCAGGAAAGGGTTCCTGGAGTGCGGGAAAAACATGTGAACCCTAACCCATAATAGCCTATCAAGGATAACTAATAAACCGCTGGTATTACCTATATCCCCAGTATCAGTAATTGTGGGCCCAGTATTACTACCAAGAAATAAAGTTTAACTAGTAATGAGGTCCAATTTTACCATTCTTTAATTTTCAATTTTTAATTTTGCTTTCTGTTGTGACTGTCTTATTTGTAATTTTGTTTAACTCCAGGGCTAAGCATTAAGAATCCATTGCATGATCCTTATTTCTTAGAGAGTTGTAGATGTATTTTTAGTAGAGCCTGCACTGTGTACAGAATCTGTAATGACAGATGACTGAATGTATCATGTTGTAATGACTCATGTCAACCTACTACAACGTGTCGCGGGTTCCAAAATGACCACGCACGGGTGTAACTGCCAGGAGCTGTTTCTCGTTTCTGCTGCTGGTAGGGGATTTTCTTAACAAACAGCTTGTTTTTCTCATTTCCCATCTGTATGTTTTTCATGCCAGCTGTGACTGATTGTTTACTTCACAGATAATTATTCTAATAAGATTGAATGTCTTTTGTTGTCGATTAAGGTGTATGATTATTTTCACGAAATATATGCTGTATATGCATGCATGTGTTCCATTGATATATTGAGTTAAATTTACTTACCACCCATAACTAATGAGAAGCTTCCCTAAGATAGCTCAAACTTTGCTGCTCATATGTATAGTTAGGTTAATATGAAGGGTTTAGGAAACCAACATTGATTCATACATATCTACAGTTTTAGGATTCATACTTATATCTCAGTTGTAAAAGTAGCCTCTATGTTCCTGCCACCTAAAGGGACCTAGGAGCTGTTACACAATTGTATTAGGGTCTCATAATTTTAAAAGTCATCAATGTATGCCTTTCGGTTTCTTGGTACGATCTGAGCATATTTTGGACTTTTATGGGATTTTGAAAAATTCCAAAACATCTACTGGGAAGAGGTTGTGGTAAAACCTGCCAAGTCACTAAGGATCGAGAAAGAGGGGGCAAGTGCCAGACTTGTATGCTGCACCCATATTGCTGGTCTGACTTTGGTGGCATTTGGGCATGGATCCGAACAGATAATGGGTGCCATTTTGTGTGCCGCTGGATCTGAGGATTTATCCATGAATTTTGTAACACAGAAAAAAGTGGAACGGGGTATGGGTCTTTTCTTGAAGAAAAATAGCACTTGTTATAAGAAAAATGAAAATCTCTGAAAAATCTTTAGTTGAAGGCAAATTGAGGATCTAAGCACTTCATTGCACTGGGAATTAAATTACTTTATGAAGGTAGTGATGGTATTAAGGAGTAGAGTAAAGCTAAAAACCATTGAAAATCATGCTATATGGAGCAACCTAATCATTTCTTCACCCATGCATTTCTCATAAGCATTCACCTGACACCACAGACAACATCATAAAAGACATTAATAACATGAATGAAACTGGTATGGCGATTTGCACACTCCGCATTGAAGTGAAGGCCCTGGTTGAAGGCCAGTTTTTCCATCTGTAGTTCCATTCTAGTCATTTCTTGGGGTCTAGATATTGAGAGCAGAGGCTGGCAGACCCTGCATCTAAAGAAGGAGGGGTACTCACAGTCGGAGTGCAGGCCCTTGTCATTTGCCTAGGTATGTACACTGCAACCTTACCAGTCGCCTCTTGGAGTAGAGTTGTAGAGCACAGGCCCTCGTTGAAGGGGATCTGCGCCTAGAACATGTTTGTTTTTATCCCAGTGGGATTTTGTCTCAGCAACCTATCACAGGACACAGGAAGTGCCTGGAGTGCATTATGCCTGCTTTTCTATTTGGCAGTTTTTTTTTATTCGGTCAACAGCAATGGGTCCCAGAGGCCTGGTTCTCCTCCAAAACCAGTCTATTCCACACAACATAGGACGCTATTTTGGATAGTCAACTCTCTTTCAATATTCATATTGATAAACTCACCCCCTATTATTTTTTCCTCCGGCAGAATATTAATACTATCATTCTGATTCTGTCGAACACTATAGAAAACGGTTGTGCAGTCACTTATTTCATCCATGTTAGACTACGGCAACTCCCTTCACGTTGATCTCCCTGACTATATTATTGCTAATTTCCAAAGCATCCAGAACATGGCTGCATGTCTTGCTCGTGGATTAAGCAAATGATCAAGGATCTAGCTTCATCTTAAATCTCTTCACTGGCTCCCAATGCACACATGTTGCATTATTGAGGTTCTGTCCAGGTGCCATAAAGCACTCTACTCCCTACTATAACCCACATGAGAGCACACTTTTCTTACCAGCCCTCCAACACTCTTCTCTCCAGTTTAGTTTTCTTCTCTTCAGGAATTTTAATCTAGTTGGCGGCTTCTTTTTTGTTGCCACGGCTGAAATTTGGAATAATTACCTATTTGTCTTCTGTCCACCAGCTCTCTCATTCCCTTTTGCATCACTTGAAAGCCCATCTATGTTCAGCTTATGCTGCACCTCCCTTCTTGCTTCATCCCATCAGTGGCAGGACACCCTCTTCCAGGACATTCCAACAAATTATTCAATTAATCAATAAACCAATCTATATTGAAGGCAATTAAACTTGCACTAATGAGTTCCATGACTGCTAGAAGAGAGCAGCTTGAAGAAGAGCAGCCTGGATTGCAAACCGCAGGGCACTTGTGCGCTTGTGGCTGAGGAGGAAGTATGGCGTGGGGTTTGTTCAAGAGGCAATCTTTTTCTAAGTTCTGGCTTTGGTGATGTAGTGGTCTGCCAGTGCATCACAGAGTTCTTGTGTGGGCGTGTGATGCTGGATAAGATTCACTCCGGAATCCTGAATTCAGTAATCCTGAATTCTCCAACTCGCCAGCTCCGCTCCGCCAACCTCGCCCTCGCCACCGTCCCACGAATTTGCAAAGCCACCGCCGGAGGAAGAGCCTTCTCCTATCTGGTAGCCAAGACATGAAACTCCCTCCCCACCCACCTCCGGCTGACCCAGGACCATCTCTCCTTCAGGAAACAACTCAAGACCTGGCTGTTCGAGCAGTAGCGACCCCACCCAGCGCTTTGAGACCCTAACGGGTGAGTAGCGCGCCATACAAATTCCTTGGTTGATTGATTGATTGATTGATTGTATGTAGGACCTTTGATGAGGATATCGCTATTGAGATACTGTGAGTATAATGGAGTCTCTTTGATTTTTGGTAGTTTATTGCAAAAGTATGGTCTTTAGCTCGCAAGTAATCTGGGGCTAGATGGCTAAAGCATTTTTGCTGTTGCAACGGATCGTTTGTTACCGCAAACATGTTTTTTGTAACATACAAACTCCAAGTTGGGATTCGGTTACTTGTTACCGAATCACAGTTTGAGTTTGCTATTTGGAAGGGGCATGTTCAGGGCGTCCCTTCCTAATAAGGAATCTGAATGGTATGTACTAATGTTTTCCGACCAAAATGTGGTCTCAAAACATTTGTGCTTTACCATCAACTGAAGTTGATGTTAACCAATTTGCAAATGGGAAGGGGTCCCCTGGGGTCCCTCCCCCTTGAGAATGTTCCCAAAAATATTCTTTGAGAGCAGGCACTGCTTGCTCTTAAAGCATACAAATGAAACATTTAATTTCTCTTTTTCAACATATCCCGTTTTCGTTGAGGAAAACGAGCTGCATTTAAAAAAAAAATATTTCTTTATGTAAAAGCAATCACAGGCATGGTGGTCTCCTGACCCCAGCAAGCCACTATCCCTGTGATGTCAGTGAATATCTAGTGGGTCACAAAATTTGACCTACCTCATTAATATTCATGAGATAGGTCTATTTGTGACCCACTATGAATCACTATTTAGGGAATAAGAGCTTGATAACACCTTGTTACATTAGTAATTACAATTACCAAAAAGTGATTTGCAAAAAAAATTGTATTTGCTAATCCGTACCAAATATCAACAAGTTGATATAATCCAGGTGAGAGGATAATCGATAAGAACAAATGTGTATGTTACATTATTTACATAAATTCCATGGAACATTTCCCCAGTGGGCTGAAGCCCTTGGAGGCCGTTTTGAAAGCCCTGAGTCGTTGATGGTGCGTATGCCACTTTCCCCCCGCTCCCCAGGTGTAACTGCACCAGGCAAATAGTGGGAAGGAGGTGAAGAGAAAGAGATCAGATAGGGAGATGAGAGAAAGGGAAGAAGGAATAGGAGAGAATAGATTAAGGGAAATAGAGCGGTAGAGCGAGGTGAGGAATGGAGCAGGGCTGGTTTGAGCTTTTTTTTTTTTGCCAGGACTGCTTTTGGTTCTCCATTCCGGCCCTGCATAATGTGTAATAGAATCATGCAGTTGTGGGTGAATAGTAAAATATTTATGTGATATCTTTTATTGATACATCTCATCACTTAAAAGGTGATCAAGGGGATATTCGGATATTTTGATGAAGCCAAAGTCCAAGGACGTAAAAACCCTTTAAATTTAAAAGCAGGGCGTGGCCAAGATGGCGGGCTGAGAGGTCGCACTTGCCGAGAGCTCCCGGACCCCTGAATCCCTGCACCGCTCGTAACCGCTGATTCCCCCCCGGATCACGCGGCGACTGAGCCTGGTGCCCACGGTGGAGGTGTGGAGCGACTGCTGAGCCCGGTTTGCGCCGTCGGGGGTGAGATCCTGACCGGTGAAGCCCGGGTCGGGGCCCGCTGAATGGCCCGTGTGCGAGCCGGAGGCCGCGAGTCTCCCGACCCTCGGAGCATGACGGAACGCCCAGCCGCCTGTGTGTGAAGCCCGCAGCGGTGCATGAACTGTCGGAGTGGGAGTCAGCAGCGGTTTCGCGAACGGCTCGGAGTTGTCCGACGGCGGTTGTATGGAGCGGAGCAGAGCGGAGGTGAAGAGCGGAGGCGGAGTCGACATCGCCTCACTACGCCGGCCCGTGGATTGAAGAGACCCGCTGGGAGAGGCCGCTCCGGCCAGTTGTCTGAGCGGAGCAGAGGAACGGGGCTCCCGGGGCAGATCTCCCCCTGAGGCTGCGGGCCCCGGCGACCATCGCACCGTGACTTTGCCCACTGGCCGGATTTTTGGGTCCCGGATCGGAGACGGAGAGGGGTTCTCCATCTTGGGCGTTGGCCCCTCGACATTACAGAGCGGCCATTTTGTGGTCTCCGGCCGGGCAGCTCGGCCTTCCTGGTGCTCTTTGTGTGGCGCTGCCCCCGGCTGGCATATAGCTGCTTTCTTTGCTGGACAGTAAGCCTCAACGTCCTCTACTCAGCTGCAATGTCGAACGCTAGAGGACAGCGACGGGGCGAACGAACCTTGCCGGACATGCTGGGACGAGGCGTCCTACGCAGCGGTGGAACCCAACCCGCCACGACCTCCCCGGCCCCGACCAGGGGAGCAGATGGCGGAGAACCCCCGGTGACGAGATCATTTCTCGAATCGCTCTTTAGCTCCCTTCGGGAGGACTTCCAAACGCTCAAGCGTGAGGTGGCCGGGGAGGTCCGCGAAGTAAGGAGAGAGATGGACTCCCTGGGGGAACGTGTGAACACAGTGGAGGAAGCGGGTCACTCCAGGGATGAAGAGATCACCCATCTGCAGCAGGAGGTCCTGCGACTGCGGGAGCAACAGATTGAGCTACAGGCCCACGCCGAGGACCTTGAAAATCGGTCCAGGCGGAACAATATACGGGTCCGCGGTGTGCCGTCCGGTGAGGAGGGTGAAGACGTGACTGCATATCTGGTGGCCCTCTTTCGTGCGATCCTGGGAGAGTCGGAGGACTTTCGGATCCGCATAGACCGAGCACATCGGGTGGGCCGCCCCCGCAGAGCTACGGCGCCCGCCCCGGACATTCTGGCCTTCCTCCCGGACTTTCCCTTGAAGGAGCGGATCCTCCGAGAAGCACGAGGGCAGCAATCTTTCCGATTCCGGGACCACCCTGTGACCCTGTTTCAGGACTTATCTACAGTCACGCTGCAGAAGAGGAAATCATTCAAGATCGCCACTGACTTCCTCCGGGAGCAAGGGACACAGTACTCTTGGGGGCACCCCTTCCGTCTGATATTTCGATGGAACGGTGTTTTGCATCAGCTTCAGGATGTCTGCGCGGTGTTGGGCCTCACAGCATCGGATACGGATACCCCGGCTCCGCGGCGGAGGCGAAGCACTCGTGACGGATGGCAGCAAGCTGGAGGGGGGACCTCTCCTCCGTCGGAGCGTCCGGGCTCGCCCATGATCAGGGCGGACATGGCGGCCGCCATCCAGGAGGCCTCCAGAGTGGCGGCGAACGGCGAAGTGGCCCTGACGGCCTGAACTCACTCCGGGGGGAGTCTACTCTAGCTTATTCCTATTGCAGGTGCGGGGATCCGGGGGGTGGGCTGGGAGGAATGGCGAGTGCTGGAGGAGGTGGCTGGACGTCCACTAGACTGATTTACCACGGCCTTGCCCGTTACGGGCCGGACTGGGACAATGTTTTTTTTAAAAAGTTTGAGTAGCAGGGAACGGGGTTGGGACAGGCGGGCAGATGTTTTGATTCTGGGGCCTAGAGGGGGGGGGTCAGTTGCGGGGGGTGGTGTAGATTTGGTTGTGTGGGGACAAGGGGGGTTTTTCTAGTTGTGGGGTGTTGGGGTTCGGGGACTGTACTGTGCTAGTGGACGGTTCAAAGTTGCTCTGTTTTGAGGCCTCGAATGGTGCCTTCTGTGTTTGCCTGCGGGGCTTTGCCTCTTGACATGTGCTCCATTGATCCCCCTCCTTGATGGCTCTTAAGGTGCTTACTCTCAATGTGAAAGGGCTGAATAATCCGGTTAAGAGGCGGGCAGTGTTATCCTTGTTAGAAAACTCACAAGCGGATATCTGTCTGTTGCAGGAGACCCATTTGCTGGCTAAGGACTGCTTGAGGATACGTACCCCTAAGTTCCCCACGCAGCTGTTCTCCTCTAGCGCCTCCAAGACGGCAGGGGTGGCGATCTTGTTTTCTAGGGGGTTCAGGGGAGAGGTCGTGTGTAAGGTAGCAGAACAGAAAGGGAGACTTCTAGTGTACAGGATCAAGATGGGGGCTTTAGCACTGACTGTTGGCACCATCTACTGCCCCAATGATCACCAGGACCAATTCTTACACAGGGCTTTGGAGGACGTAGCATCCACCTCTGATAGGCACATAGTGTTGGGGGGTGATTTGAACCTGGTTTTCGACGCGGCGATGGACAGGTCTGTGCAGCGGCGCCACCAGTTGGGTGAGCTTTCGGGCTCGATTCGAACTCGACTTGAGGAGCTGGATCTGCATGACATGTGGCGCCACCTCCACCCCGCCACCCGCGCATACTCTTACTTCTCACATGCCCATAGATCTTATGCGCGATTAGATCATCTCCTTGTGTCGGGCCCAATGCTCCCTTCGGCTTCGAGTGTGGACATGGGGGTCCTCTCTCTTTCTGACCACGCCCCGGTGGAGGGCGCTTTCACTCTGCCCCCGGTGGTTAGGCCGAGAGGGGTCTGGCGGCTCCGGGACACGCTTTTGCCCAGGCGGTCGGTGGTGGATCAGATCCGGGGGGCCATTTTGGATTTTCAGACCATGAATGATACTGGGGATACTTCTCGTGCGACACAGTGGGCAGCCCTGAAGGCGGTGCTCCGAGGCGAATTTATAGCGATTTCCTCGGCCGAGAATAGGGACCGACAGCTCAAGAGAGATGAGCTCACCCAGCAGGTGAGGGAGCTGGAGCAGGTTCATCACAGGACAGGGGCCCCCAGGGTGTGGAGGCAGCTGAAGGCGGCACGGAAACTCCTGGCGGCCCTTGACATGGACCGGGCGGAGTATGCGGTGCTTCGCCTGAAACACAAATATTATACAGGGGGCGATCGGTGTGGGCGGCTCCTGGCTAACAAACTTAGGGTGCAACACCAGCAGCACCGAGTGAAGGAACTGGAGGACCCGACCGGTGGTAGGGTCACGGCTGATGAGCAAATAGCAGACGTCTTTCGCAGCTTTTATGCTGACCTCTACACCGGGGAGGCCCCTTCGGCCCGGGCTGAGATGGCCTATCTGGACTCGGTCCCGCTCCCGTCGTTGTCTCAGGAGCAGGCTCAGTATCTGGAGCGCGACATCCGTATCGAGGAGGTGATCACGGCGATATCCCGGCTTAAACTGGGCAAGGCCCCGGGTCCGGATGGCTTTATCCCGCTGTTCTATAAAACCTTCTGTCAGGAACTGGCGCCTCTACTGACCCGCCTTTTTAACTCCTTCGCAGCCATCCCCTCCGAATTTCTCCAGGCCACGGTTTCCGTGATTCCGAAGCCGGGTAAGGACAGGACCGCCTGTGGGTCCTACCGTCCCATTTCGCTGCTGAACACAGATTTGAAAGTGTTCACCAGTATATTAGCTGCACGCCTGGCGTTGCACCTCCTGGGCATGGTTGACTCGGACCAAGCGGGCTTCGTGCCCGGTAGGCAAACAGTAGATAACACAAAGAAGGTGACGCACATCCTCGAGAAGGCTTCCAGGATCCCTGGGGAGAGGATGCTCCTGTCCATAGACGCGGAGAAGGCTTTCGACAGGGTGCACTGGCCCTACCTAGAGAAGGTCCTGAGCAAATTCGGGATTGGGGAGAAGTTCCGTCATCTGATCTTCAATTGTTACCGGTTCCCCTCTGCGGTAGTCCGGGTGAACGGCGGCAGCTCTCGACCCTTCCCCATTGAACGGGGTACGAGACAGGGGTGCCCTCTCTCCCCTTTGCTCTTTGCCCTGTACATGGAGCCTTTTGCTCAGAGGGTTAGGCAGAACCCCGACATTGTCGGTGTCAAGATGGGTGAATTCCATCACGCGATCAGCCTGTACGCGGATGATGTCATTCTGACGCTGGATGACCCGCGGAGATCGCTGCCGGCCTGTGTAGAGGAACTGAACTTATTCGCCGACGTGGCGGGCTTCAAGGTGAACCTGGGGAAGTCGGCCGCCCTTGACATTTCGCTTACTAACGCCACTAGAGCGGAACTACAGAGGCTTTACCCTCTGAGCTGCTCCAGGGACCGGATCCCGTACTTGGGGATCCTATTGGCGCCCTCCCTCCCGGAGATGGTCACGGCCAATTACGCGGCTCTGGGCGCGAAAATCAGGGAGGAATTGGGCCGGTGGGATAAGGGCACGCTGTCGTTACTGGGTAGGGTGGCCGCGGTGAAGATGACCCTCCTGCCTCAGGCGCTTTACCTCTTCAGAGCGTTGCCGCTCCAGCCCCCCGCGGGGTGGCTTGCGGAGACACAGACTGCCATTGCGCGGTTCGTGTGGCAGGGCCGCAGGCCGACGATCAAGAGAAGCATCGCTATGCTGTCACCGGAATCCGGGGGGCTGGGGATACCGGACTTGCGGAAATATTTCCAGGCCGCTCAGCTCCGCTATCTAGTGGAATGGAGCCGGTGGGAGTCTGATAAGCACTGGCTGTTCCAAGACCAGGCGGTGGCGGGTAGGACGCTGCAGGAAGTACCATTCTTGAAGCGGGCCCATCGACGACCCCAATCTCTATGCGTCTCTGGTAACGCGGGTCCCGCTACGGACGTGGGACTCGGTGGCTGCCAGGTGCGAGCTTACCACCTTCCCCTCTCCCTTTACGCCGCTCATTGGCAACCCGGACTTCGGCCCCGGGATGGAGCAGGGCGCTTATGAGCGCTGGCGGGTGGCCCGCTGCTGCACTCTGTATCACTTGTACTGCCCTGAGGGAGTTGTTCCCTTCCCGGACCTGAGGAGGGATTATGGCCTCCCGGAAACGGAGCACATGCGATACATGCAGGCGCGCCACTGGGCATTACAACCCCAGGTGCGCGACGCGGCACACCGGGAAATCACGGCGTATGAGCGTTGGTTAATTACTCGCACGTCGGACGCTAAACTGATCTCAGACCTGTATAAAATGCTGCAGCCCCCCTCCTTTCATATTCACAACCCCGGTTGGGAACGTTGGGAGCGTGAGCTCGGGCGCGTGTTGAGCCATAAAGAATGGGAAAACATCTCCTTCCGCGCACGTCACTCGGCGTACCACACGGGTCTTACGGAGACCTTCACTAAAATCTCGACCTACTGGTACCGTACTCCGGAGAAACTGCACGAGATGGACAGGGCAATACCATGGACGTGCTGGCGCAACTTTGGCAATACTGGTACACTGACACACATACTATGGGAATGTCCCCTGCTGGCTCCTTACTGGGAAGAGGTCTTGGGCGAGGTAGACAAATGCTTTGGGATAGAACTGCCTAGATTCCCGGCCTATGTTCTGCTAGGGTTGCCGAATGGGCTGATGTATCCCCTTAGATCTAAGAGAGGTAGACAGATCGCAATTGCGCTGGGGTCAGCGGTGCAGAATATTCTCATACACTGGCGCACTACAACACTTCCCTCTGTAGTTGGTTAGCTGCACAGATTATGGCATGTCCTTGGAATGGAGAAGATGTCCTTAGTAGCCTTGGGGGATACTGATACCTTTGAGGAACTGTGGGAGCCCTTTCACAGCCTGTTATGTTCCGAGTTTCGGGAGATCACCTGCCCTAGATACCTTAGGTTGTTAAGGCTGACGCCGCCACCGAACCCGCCTGCTTGATTGGGTGGGGTCGGTACTGTATAGCGGGGATTTTCGGAGAGTTGCATGTAGCGTAGACTGTAGATTTTGGCACAGTACAGGGGGTGGGTTAGGGTTAGGTAGTTGGGGGTTCAGTTTGGTTAGGTAGGTTTTTGGAGCGGGGTTGCTTCTCCTCCCTTCACCCCTCCCCTTTTTTCCCTTCCCCTCTTCCCCTCCCCCCCCCCCTTTTTTTTTTCTTCCGTTCCCTCTTGGTCCCCCCCCCCTGATTTTCTTTCCTCCCCCCATCCCGTCCCTCCCTCCCTTTCTCCCCCCCCCCCCTCGTTGTTTGTATGTGACCACAGATGCGAAAGCTATGCTCCCGAGTCGGATGGGGTCTCTTGCAAACTTGTAACTGCATTACTGTACTTGCTGTACGATGCGCATTGATGTGCGATTCCTGTGGTTTACTTGTTCCTTGCCCCTTTGTGTCCTACCCCACCCTGCTTCAATAAAATACTTTAAACCTAAATTTAAAAGCATAGTACTAATTTAAACAGTATAGGGGATGTTTCACAAGGCAAGACAGCTAAGTGTTCTGGCATATGTTTTCACACCGCCTTTGTCCCATCTGCTAACTATAGCAGTATACTTAGGTGTCTGTACATAAAAGCAACAGTCATAGAGGTGTCATAGCAGAGTATGTAAAGCAAAGGGCCTTGGAGGGCTGGTAGTTCATTTACAGGGAGGAAGTCTACTGCTAATGGTGTGCTGTGCTGAAGTGGGGAGGTTTGTGGTAGCGCCTGTGCTAAGTAACATGCCTACTATGTCAAGTGTGCGGGATGTATGACAGATATCTGTCCATGCCTGCTCTCGAGTAGAAATAGTGGTTGTCCATACGTATAACCTGAGGGCAACACCATATTGAATTAGTATGTGGTGCAGTAGTAGACCAAGTGTTACCATGAAAGAATCAATATTCGGAAATGTATCTTATAAGACCAATTGCATAGTTTGCGGATTTAGATATCCTGTTACGAAGGTAAACTGATGAGAAAAATAAAGATGGTAGAGTAATGATGAAATAAAGAGCAAGGTGGAGTAGAATACATTTATTGTTGCAAGTCAAGTTAAATTTGAACATTTCTCCAAATGTAGTCTAAGCTCCGAGGACAATAGAGTATACGTTGGCAGTTAATCCAAGTTTGATTCATATGGTTTCCTATCACAGTAGTTAAATTGCAGTCTTCTTTTTAAACCCCTTTCCATAAGAAGCAGTTGTACCAGGCTTACCTAGATCATGAAGTGGATGGAGTTGCCACTGTTGCCACAATTTCAATAACACATGTTTTAAATAGAGACGTTTTAGGATGTTGTGGATGTTATTGAAACTACTTCTGGAGGTATGATGGGTTTTAGAGACAGTTGTGATGAATGTGATTTCAGTGTTGAATGTAATTTTACAGGTTCTCAGGTGAACAGCATGGATGAGTGGATCAGCCGTTAGCTTTTTTGGGGCCAAGCTTTCCCACTGATAGTAACATTCATCTTGAATTGGCATACTATCAAGGCTTCCTGTGGGGAACTGTTTGTTGTGCTATGTTTGTCATAATGCTTACTGACTTCAAAGTCCTTCCCTGAATATGTATTTTGCATACTCAGTGAATGCTGATTGATATGGAACATTATTGTTAGAGATTCAATCTATGAGAAGCATGGGATAATCTGACAACAATAAATCTGGGTACGATGCATAAGATCTAAGAAAGTTACTGGCTCGTCAGGCAAGTAATGATGGATACTAAGAAGTGCCGCGTGTGACTCGTTCTTATCAGGAAATATTCCTGTTAGAGTTGTATGCTGGTTTTCAAGTATAGTCCGATGACCTCTTACCAGGGCTGTGGCATTACTCGGAGTATTAGATTTAGATTGGGCACCATGTTTATACCTGCTTATACAACTAAATGGGATCCCAAAGGAGCAACCAAGGAAACTATGATTGTAATTTGCTGGAATTGAAACAGTTGCACTCTTTATGCTCAAAACATGAGTGGGTTGTGCATAAGAAGGCTATTTCCCTTTTTAAGACACTTGGCATCTAGCACTTTAGAGATACCATGGCATTATGCTGCAGAATAGCAAAATGTGGGTCATTGTAAGGTGTTGGCTTAGTGTGCCATGACTTAGAGGTTTTAGAGTTTCTGAGTTATGTTATTGTCATAGTGTTGTAGGCTTAGCAATGTTTTACTTATAACTATATAATAGAGCTAAATCTATTTACAAATGTGAACTTACATTTTTTGAATGCATTTCATATACTTGGTTTAGGAAAGTTAGCAACTTTGGTCTTTTTTGTGCATAAGCAAAATTTAGATGTGCAAAAGGCTTTGTGAATAAAGCCCTCCCTGGATGGATTTTGATTCTCAAATTCCTTCAATTATATACTTATCTCCACTTACTTATTCCCTCTTCTTGTCGGGTAGTAAGCATTCTGCTCATGAGATTGTTTTCTATTTCTTCGACTGTATAGATGTTTGATCATTTTCATTGCTGACATTCGGCCTTCATTTTATTTCAGCTCAGAGAGTTCATTTTCTTGATTTGGTTCTGAGCAAAGCAAAAGAGTGGGATGAATATTAGTGATTTGTACAGAAAATAGCAACTTGGGCAAGATAGTTTCACATATTTGGCCGTTCTGGCTAAACTTTTGTTCATCAGAAAGTTATGAGAATACTGTGACTTTAACCTTCTCAGGTAAACTACTTGAAGAAAGTTGGCGGATCCAATTTATAATTTACTGGGAGTCTTGAGGGGAATCAGCAAAAAATAGTTTGGAAATGTGGCTATCTAGTTTCCTCATTAATGCCAGGTTATAATTGAAGCATCACTGAGCTTCAATAGGATCTATAGCAAAATGTATAATGGAGGTGCCAGTTAGAGAAAATGAGAAATTGGACACTCTTTCATTGTAGTCGATGACAATGGCCTGTAATATGTAAGTTGTGCTTTATATATTATGTCAAGTCACCATTTAGGGGATAAGGAATACGGGATGATGGAGATATAGAGAGGGCAAAGCTTTATTTTATAAGATGCTCTGTTTTCAGGGCCGGACTGGCTACCGGGCGTTTCTGTGTGCTGCCGAGCTGGGGGCTAATTTCTCTGCAGTGGGGGCTGATTTCGTTGATGGGGACCTGCGTGCGTTTTGAAATAAAAAAATCAAAAAAAAATTGTTCAGCACACGCAGGTCCTCATCAACAAAATCAGCCCCCAGCTCGGCAGCACACACAACCGCCCGGTAGCAAGTCCGGCCCTGTCTGTTTTTTTTTTTTTTTTTAATTTTTGAAAACCTTTATTTGTGTAGATGGTTGCATACAAATACGGGCCTACAACCCAGAGGCCGGCCACAGAACAAACTGGAAAGCACCAATATCAATAAAAAGTACGGAGTGGTTACGCAATACTACACAATGCTGCGAGTCCATAATGCTAACTGAGTGTAACCCCCCAGCACAGAAGTATGCTAAAGAATAAAGGATCAGTTGTATAATAAGCGTCCTGGTGCACATGGCGGGGAACAGAATCAACAACATTATAGTAGGGAATTCCATAAATCTGTCATCAGAGTAGTCCAAAGCGTTCAAGCCATAGATGGCCTTGCAATTCTTCTTCGGCCAGTGTCACCCGCTACCTCATGTGCCCAAAGATAAGCAGAACATCACTCTCATGATAATCAAATTATAAATAAGACGGATAAAGTTGCAATCATTATACAGCCCAACCCGAAGAATAAAAGAAAATGAAAATACTAGAAAAAAGGAAAAGGGGGACTCCACGTTGCTGTACCCGCCCCCCGGCGATAATGGCGATCAACAATCCAGACAGCAAACATTCTTAGGGGCGGGGCGGCTAATTCAGGATAAGCAGAACCTGAAAGTACCATATTATATAGGAATACCCAATCCTCCCCCCCCAGGCACTCACCCCGCGGGAATCACGCACAGTCATGGAGACCCAAGAAAAGGACACAAAAGAGCCATAGAAACAAGTAACTATCTAATAAACCCCAATCCACCCACCCCACCCTGCACCCCTGCAGAAGGCTATGGCCTACCCCTCCCAGCAGCGTGCCTGTCACCCTAAACATGAACCCGAAATATAGAATGAGATAACATAGGGAAGGGGAAAGAAAACAGATAGAAAGGGAAAAAAGAAAGCCAGGGGGGAGGATACCATGTAACAAGGCGCACGGCCCCCACCCCCCGCCCATACAAACAATTAATACAGCCCAAAACGAAACTGGCATGTTTTCAGGTAGCCATACATATTAAGGATTCGACAAATTATGTCAATTTGGGGCAGTCCATAACGCCGTGCACCGAACAGCAGTCCTCCGGATTAAGAACCGGCTCACCCCAGACCTTTCTTAGCTATCGCCACGATGTATGTCGAAGTAGCGGGCATAAAACAAAGCGAAGAGAAAAGGCCGTGGAGCAGCCGCTGAACGGTCAATGGAAGCAACCCATGGAAATTCCTCCGCCGACGGTAATGCAAAAGCTGTTTACGGCAGTCATGTACATCAGTGTCAATGATCACCAGCAAATCTTCCCGCATGCGAACCAAGACATCGCTACCCCCACCAAAATGCGGGAAACAAACAGCAACCACCTCGGGCTCCTCCGCATCTCTGAGGGACGGCCCGGAAGCAATGGCGGTCACCACATTGTCTTGCACACAAGAATCCCGGGCCAGGGTCACTTGCCAAATCTTCAGCGCTCGTAGGACGTCGCCAATCGTGGGTTCACGCTCCCCAGTGCAGGCCCCAGCACTGTACTGAGGTACAGGATCGACATCCCGGGGCGTTCCGCAGCATACAGCATCAGCCGCCATTTTGCGACTACAGCGCCGTCTTTTCGGGAACAACTCCTGGGGCGGGTTCACAAGCAGGGCCCCCGCGGGATCCCCTTCAAGCATCCAAACAGCAACCTCGATGCAGAAATGAGGGCCACCAAAAGAGGGGGGACCCGCCGGCGCCACCGCTCCGCTCGAGCCACTCTCTGCCACCGAGCGATGAAGTTCGGAATGGCCGGGCAAGGCAACAAGGGGGGGAGCCACCAACACGGCGTCCCCAACACACAACTTGCCGCACCTCACCTCTGGATCACCGGACGGTAGTCCCAGGCGCGTTCAGTTGCCTCGGGCTTATTCGCACAACGGCCTCCTCCGGCCGGCCTCCATCCTCCACCCGAGGCCGCCACCGACACCGTCTCGCCGGCTACTCGCTGAAGGCAAGGCCCCGGTCTCCACCCCATGGAGGCCGCACTTCCTGGGAGGACGCCGCCGCGGACCCACTGAACGCCTGAGCCACCAGGACGGGTGGTAAGTATCAGCAGACCTTCATCTATAAAATATTATCGTTTTTGGGCAGGATGGGCGGCAGGATAGATGAGTTTGGGCAGGGAGACCGGCGGAGCCGAGCTACCATGCGGCGATCACGATGTCGAGCTTGGCTCCTCCTCCCCCCCTGTCTGTTTTTAAGTACCTTTGAAATAGTACAAACTCTCCACGTCTTCTGTAAAAGTGCGGTGAAGCCAAAATGGACGGATATTATATCTTCAATACAGACTTTGGAGGATACTACAGGTTCTCGGGGATCTGGTGTAACATTGATCATTATCGGCTTCCACGTTGCCCTGATACTTTCCCTGATGAGCCAAATTTCAAAAGTCCATGTGCAGTTAATGGGAGAACCCCCCAGATATGGAAGGCAGCGTCACATTCTCCAATGCGATCAGCAGTAGTAGGATAGATTGCATTCTTATAAGCTTAGAGCTCTGGTCTAGACTCAAGGATATGGTGGTATACCACAGACAGGAGAGTGATCATGATCCATTACTACTGACCTTAACTAGTATGGGATTGAACCCCCAATGGATGATATTGTATCTACAATAGGAGAAGTGATTATGTCTCAGAACTGCCGCCGGTTAAAATGGGCAGTAGTTTTAGAGGATGAAGGCATACAAAAGCAGATTAAGTCATCTACTGAAGAGACTTTAGCACTGCTGGGTTCTTTGGATATTAATGGTAATTGTCCCTCAGATCTTATGAAGGCTCATGAGGATCCTTTTGTAAAATTGAAGACTCTGTTAAAAAAAAAAAGAAAGCCGCATAAGCCTCCTACTAAAAAATCGGCTAAGTGGTACAATGAGGCCTGTGGAGTTGCATTTCGGCATCTCTCAAATGCAATCAAGACGGGAGCCCCTCAAGAGGTTAAAACAGCAAGGGCAAATTACAAGCAAGTACAACTGAAGGCGAAGAAAGATTTTGACGAGGAAAGATGGGCAAGTTTAACTAATGCCAGTAATGGGAAGAATTGGACCAAGTTCTGCCAATTGGTTAAATGGGGCAGTGGTACGACTGGGATTATTCCCGTTAATAATGTTCCTCCCGAACTTTTGGTCCAGCATTTTCAAGGTCAATTTGCTTCTCCACTCAGCATTGGCACCCTGAGGTTAATGCTGAGGCTGTTTTATTATTCAACAAAGGAGAGATCAATAGGGTTTTAGATGGGGTTCCTGCAGGGAGGGCTCCTGGTCCAGACTGTATTCTGCCTGACCTTTATAAACTGTATAGGAAGATTTGGACAGAATACATTTTTATCATCGTAAATGCTATTGCCAGAGGTGCGCCAATACCTGACTCCTGACGTGGGGGCGAAATTATTCCCATATACAAAAAGGGCGACCGTGCCAGTGCCAGCAACTATAGGCCGATAAGCCTCATTGATACCTTACAAAAAATAGTTGCGAGACTTGTGCTAGGTAGAGTTAATGAATGGATAGTGAATCAGTATGTATTATCTACCTATCAAGCGGGTTTTCCACCCCACATCAGCACCATTGATCAAATCTTTAGATTTACAATGATTTATTGGACTACAGTGATTTTAGAAGGGGGAACCCTCTTTGCAGCATTTGTTGTTTTAAATTCAGCATTTGACCTAGTACCTCGTCATAAGCTGTGGAACTCTGTAAAGGATGCCGGGATGCCCCTAGAGATCCTCATTTTTATTATTAAATTGCATGAGGGGCGAATTATGCTCAAGTGAGGTGGGGGCAGCAGGGTGAATTAACTGATTGTTTCCCAGTCAACAAGGGTGTGCAGCAAGGGTGTGTCCTTGCCCCTACCCTATTCTCCCTATTTATAAATAAGGTTACTATTCTAATTTTCCAACTGATGCTCCTATTCTTGCCGGATCAAGGGTCCCATTATTAATGTTTGCAGACGATACGTTAATTTTATCTAAAACTCAGTCTGGTCTGCAACGCGCCCTCAATAGATTTATATTTGTTTGCAATGTCCATGAACTCATACAGCTAGATTCATCATAGTGCCGTTTTGCGAGTCCTTAATAGCGATTATTAAGGAATCGCTATTGAGGACTTGCAAAACGGGATTCATGTAGGAATCGCTAAATAAATTGCGATTCCTACACATTCCTTATTTGCGATTAGCAAATTGCTAATCGCAAATAAGGAATAACTCCCCATTCATTCCTATGGGCCTAAAGCCCATAGGAATGAATGGGGAGTTATTCCTTGTTTGCGATTAGCAATTTACTAATCGCAAATAAGGATGCGATTTCAAGGGTGCCAGGGGTGTCCAAAGGACACCCTGTAGCATCCTTGAAATGCAATCTACATTGGTGTTGCGCACCCACATGTCCAAAGGACATGTGTGTGTGTAACATGCAACTTAGAAAAATGCATTTAAAAGCATTTTTCTAAGTTTTCGCTATTTACCACGAGGTTTGACCTCGCGGTAAATAGCGGCCCGAAATTGAGATTTCGCAATTTAAAAATGGTTAATGAATTGCATTTAAGGAATCTCAAATAGAGATACCTTAAATGCAATTCCTCGGAATTTAGCGAATTCGCAATTACCGATTTTTGCATTTGGGATGATGAATCCCAAATGCAAAAATTGCGCTCGCAAAGGGCCAGATTCTCAGAATCTGGCCCTTTGCGAGCCCATTTTTCAATGATGAATGTGAACGTTGACCAAACCAAGTTCATGGTATTGCACAAACATAAACTTATTAAAGGCAAAGTAGCAATGAATAATGCACCTTTGGAACAAACCGATACCTTTACTTATCTAGGGGTGACTATGGGTAGGAAGATGAACTGTGCACCCCAATTAGATGTTCTAGTTCTTATGCACAACCATCTAGCTGGAGCCCTATTAAAGGAACACCGATTGTCAAATACTAAACCTGTAGGGCAGCTGTAGCAATCTATAATGGGAAAATCAGCGCTTCTATTTTTTATGACGCTAAACTCTGGGGGTTCGAAAACCTATCACCACTAGTTCATGCGCAAAATAAGTTTCTGAGATCTTTGACTGCCCTCCCACAATCAACACCTACCAAGCCTTTGCTTTTAGACCTAGGTTGTACTTCCTTTGATGAGGTTGCAGGATTTAGACCCCCTAGCCTATTGGAGGAGGCTCTGGACCACTCCAGAGCTGGCACCCTACGCTAATGCACTAATGCACATCAGGAATGCTGACTCATCCTAAAAAATCAAATGGCTGCAGAAGATCAAGGGTAATCTGTATGAAATGGGGCTTAGCCACCTATGGGATGACCCTATAGGAAACACATTTCTCAATAAAAATTACTATAAAGTGTTCTACTGGGATAGGATCACCAAGAAGTCTCTGTCAATGGTGGGCAGTACTTCGCTCACAGGTATCTTCTTCGACCATAAGTTTGTAACCAAACCAGAAGCCTACTGGAATCTGATCACGAAAATAGATGATAGGAAATTATAACACCAATTCAGAGTGGGTACTCTTCCGCTAAGATCTTTGGTTGCAAAATGGAATAAGGCCACAAATATTAATTGCCCCTTTTGTCATACTCAGGGAGAGTCAATAACTCATATATTGTTCGTGTGCCCTGCTTATAAGGGCCCCGGTTGAAGGTGGCTTAAGCCATTCTGTTCCAATCTTGGCACTAGATCTTGTATGACAGCTATGCGTATCCTGGTAACGAACACTCGTGCAGATATTGTTATCGCTATTGCAAAATTTCTGAGTTGGTCATGGACATTGAGAAGGAAAAAACTGGAGTCTGTTTGAGGAACGAGATCCAATTCCTGAGTGTGTTAATGTAGACAGGCCCCCCTGTGAGATTAATTGCAGGGAATTGTTATTTAAACATTTCTACTTATAAGTATTTGTTAGGACTATCCATAATGATTGATATTTTATTTTGTATGAACTGTATGTTTTTTAGGGTGTTATCCCTTTTATTGACACTTTTATGTTTGTATTGTATCTTTTATGTTTGCAAATTATCGAATAAAGACTAACTGAACTGAATGGAGAGTTGGCAAAATGGGGTGACTGAGTCAATTAGTGTCATTTGTGGCGCTCCAAGAAGAAAGTGAATATGTTGTATGATGGTTTTGTAATGGTTGACCATTAGTATTGGAAATAGACTGTATGCCTTTGTTTTCTGTGCAAGTACGTTTTATGTATTTTAGTATTTTCATAGGCAGCATTCATCCTTAAGCATCTAGGTGTGCAAAAACCTTTCAGAAAAAGCGCTACAAAACAGGAAAGAATAATTAAATGACCATAACACTGTAGGACAAAGCCACGTTTACAGATGTTACCTGAATATTATCAGGGAATGTCAGCCTGTTGATAAACTGTTCCAACACTTAAATGCCACTACTTGGATCAAAATTCCACCCACTGCAGTGCGACAAAAAATAGGTACCTGAGCAAAACTTCCTTTTATGGATCTGAGGTGACACTTAGGTTTATACATTATGAGTTTCCTTGATAAGGGGTTCTGAAGACTATTGTAAAAAGCCTTATGGCCCAAACTAAGTAATTTTAAAATTACTTCTCTGCTTAACTGCCAGTCAATGCAGCTTGACTAACCCAGAAGAAGAAGAGTCAAACCTGTTTTAAATTTAAAGTCAGCAAGTTGTTGTTTTCTTTGTGTTCTACTTTGAATTCTCTGTGGAAAAGAAAAGAGATATATGTGTGATTCAAGAAGTGTAGTTGATATAAACAACTTCTTACCATAAATCCACTCGCTCAGTCATAGTGAATGGTTTGTCAAACTTGACCCCTACATTTTTCACACTTGTTACAGGTGTAGATTTTTCTCCTGAGAATTCTTTCCAGAAAGGAAGATACTTTTCAGGGACTCTTTTGTAGGAGCTAGAATCTCTGTTTTATCCCTATTGAATTTCAGCTGATACCACCATATCCATCACACATACATTTGGAAGATGCTGTAAATGGTTGTCTGCTCTCGTGATCAGATCTCTACGTATCTTAAATATATTTTGGGTATCATCTGCATCATATTGATAACTCCAATGAAGAGATCAGCGTCACTAAAGAAACAATGTAAAAATGAAGAAGTCATGGGGACAAATTGGAACCCTGTGGAAACCCACATGTCAATTCCTTGGGCTCTGATATGCAGAATTTGAAGTTTACATGTTTTTCAGAAATTATTCAAACCAGGCTAAATTGTTTTCCTTGATACATAGCTCTTTTAACAAAGGTTTCAAATGTGGTGCTGAGCCTGGATGACAATCTGGAGTTGGCATTAGCTCTGTTGTGCGCTGATAATTCAATTTTGAGAGTAAGGACTGGCAATGTCCATGGCTGAGCTGGCAAAGGAGGAAATAAATAGCAGATGTGAATAGAATGGGTCGGGTCTACAGGTCTGGTAATAAGATAACACTTTCTGGGCCTCTTGCCTGGATTTGCAACTCTGAAGAGTTGTTGTTCGGTCAGTACTGGAGCGGTGTTTATTGAACAAGCAGAGGAATTTCCATTCCAGCTGTATGTGGGGCTCATCTGGTGCCCTGTGCTGCCACATAGTTCTGGGTGGTGCCTGTAGCCCCTATCACTAATAGTCCCTCAAATGTCCTTGACCTTTTGCACATTTCCCTAATATAGCCTTATAGCCCGCCGTAGCGGGCTATACTGGCTATTAAAGGCCCGCTGAATCGTTAAAGGCCCGAGCCGAAGGCGAGGGACTTTAACGAGACAGCGGGACTTTAATAGCCGGTATAGCCCTGCTACAAAGGGCTACAAGGCTATTAGAACATTCTGCCACTAGAGGGCAGAATGTTCTAACAAATTAAACAAAGGGTTCTCGAAGCTCGAGGGGATATAAATTCCCTCGAGCTTCGAGAAGCCTTTGTAGAACATTGGAATGTTGCTCTGCAGGCCTTTACCGGCCCGTAGAAGCATGGAGCACTCCATTGTCTACAATGGAGCTCCCAACATTCCATTGTTCTAATATGGCTTCAAGCACTGGTTTCAGGTCCCCACCCTAGGATTGAGGAACTAAAGCCTTTTTATTTCCGGCCTGTTTGGAAGTTAGTAATCAATTTTGGCGCTATTTTTGTCCTCTTTCGTGTCCGTCTATTGGGGCACGTGACTCTACCTCCATTTAGTATGCAACATTTCCATCTTCCACCTCAAGACTCACACATAGATTGCATAGACTCATTGCTAATCTGTGTCTGTTGTGAAATTTACTACGAGGATTGGAAAACCGTTTCTTATGTTAGATCGATGCTGCCCATGTAGGGAAACCTGAGAAGAATGTTCACTCTATAGATGCTCTATGTTTGCCCAAGTGAAAAAATTGACTGAATCTTGTTGTTTTATACCAATAGTGTAGTTTGGCTCTGGGAGCTGGAATGGAAGGTGGGCAATGAAATGTTGTTGTGCTTCCTCCAACCTCGGGTCCACCTGCTTCCCTCGCTGCCTTCATTGGGTTTGGAATTCTCCTAATGAGATCTGTAAAGACGTAACAGATCGTGTGTTGTTCAGAGGAAAACTGAAGGAAGAAATGGCGGTTCTGTATATTAAGGAATTTACTAAAGACATCTTGTCCTTCCTTGACTCGCTGAACTGGGTCTTAAACTATTCATGAGATGATTGGATTTCTGAAGTCATTGTGCTCACCCTCAAATGCATCAACTAAGGTAGTTGTTGCCTTAGCAGCCTGTCCTATAACGACACAGTGACATTCGTCAGAAATGTACCTCTCGGTGATGTGCTCGCTCATAACAGAATCCTGGTATGTATAAATCCCATTTCCCCGCCTCGGTCATCTCTCTGCTGGACATTTTAAAAAAAATGTATTGTGTACAAAATTTCAAGCATGATCCACATCTCTGGAGAGGCGCAGCACAGTGGGCAAGCAAAAAGACAGCCATTAGTCAATATTTATAATAACCTCTTAAAATGGGGTGATCTAAAAAGAAAATCGAGGTTAAGTAAAAGAGCCCAGAACAGCAGGTAAATGCCAATTTGCTCAACTGAACCTGTAATGGAAGAAAATGAATGATGGAGTGAAAACAGGCTAGCAACAAGAAAATTAAAAAAAAATACGTCTGTCGAAAACTTTATGATCCAACAAAGAGTTTGGGAAAAAACCCTTCTTTTAGAAGAGCATATTTACATCTGCATATAGTGGGTCCAGCTTATGCATGGCTCAATTCATATAAAGCATTTATGAAAGGCAAGTGTCTGGTGGTTTCCGGTAAGACAAGACAAGGATATGGTAATAAATAGAAAGTGTTATCCAATGTTAAGTAAGATGGAGATCTGTCAAGTGAAGCTATAAAAAGGTTTACAGTTTATGACTCTCTGTCAGCCAGGACAAGAATTACAGAAAAAATTATTTGGTGCAGGCAGCACACTACTCCGGCATCCCAGCCCAACTCCTTCACAGCCATCCAAAATGCCCATGGCAGACTCGTCCCCAACGTCCCCCGCCGAACCCACACCACACCACTTCTCAGAAAGCTCCACTGGCTCCTCATCCAGAAGCACTGCCAAGTTAAATTATCTCACACATGCATTCAAGTCACTACACACACAGGCTTCCTATACCTCAATCACCGGCTTCACTTCCACCAACGCACCAGAGTACTTCGCTCAGCATCACTCTCAATTGCACACACACCCCACATCCACAAAAGCAGAATGGGAAGTTGATCATTCTCCTACCTATCGAGTCGTCAAATCCTGGAACAAACTCCCCCAACACATGAGGGTCTCCTCCTCACTTCTTGAATTCCTCAAGAAGCTGACGACTTAGCTATTCAAACAGTCTTCTTGCGAGACAATCAACAGTGTATTCAGGTCCAGCTTCACTATACGCCTACACTCATCTACTCAGCTCCTGGAAACCCTCACAGGGGACAAGCAGCACTCTACAAATCCACTTTACATTACATTACGCTGCATTACGTTTGCCCATGACACAAACAAAAGCTGGAGCACAATGGGAGTGAGGACTGGATCAAATATGTTAGCAGTTAGCTGTAAATATTGGTGAATAAACAAAAAGAGGCCAGTAATAGAAAATGCTCCAGACAGGCCACACTTACTTATTGAGGGGGTTGAAGTAAAGAGGGTGGACGTTAGCGGGGTGGCCCAGCCCAGCCTCCTCTGGTTTCCTCTGAGTGTGGACGGGCCTGCTCTTAGCTCGGGTGCGGTCTGGGCATGTCCCATGTGCAGCCTGCACTGAGGGACAACTGAAGACGCTATATAGTGCAGAAGAAGATGGCTCCTGCCTCTCACCCGAGTCACCTGGGGCAGTGCTGAGGATCCTAGGACAGGTATCCTTAAAGCTGGCATCAGATTGTATTCCCCTGCTGCGGGACAACTGAAGGCGCTATATATCACAGATGAAGATAGCCCTACCACTCGCCTCCGAGTCACCTGAGGCCACGCTGAGGATCCTGGAACAGCTGACATGTTCCCACCCTATTTCCTAAATGTAACAACCCACTGTGTCACTATACAATACTAATAATAATTAATAAAAATACAAAATCACTTCAAATTACAAATAATATTTTTTTTTATGTATAATATTTATATCAACAAAACGATCACATAAAATTAATATATTAACTAAAACATTAAAATAATTTAAAAAAAATATTTTGTTACAACTATATTACTAAACGAATATTAACAACAACAACATTCAATTCCATAACACAATATTTTTGACTCATGATATTTATTCCCCAATATTTCCTTGTCCCGATATTTTGAACTCAATATTTTGTCCAAACACTCGAGTCATGGGGTTAACAGCTCCAGCATGTGCCAGCACCACTGGTAGGATTCTAAGAAATCTTTGGTCCTCTACATTTAATTTCTTCACAAGCACTTGGTGGAGGCATAAGGTTGCATGAAAAGTGGGCTTTCTCTGTTCCTCAGGACTAATGGCAGCTTCTACCCTCTGTGGTCTGTCTGATTTTATTCACATTGATCGATGGAGCACGTCAGTTTTCATATTGTAGTAAAGGCACATACCTGGAAGGAAGTTAGATTTCGTGTCATGGGTAGAGTACAGATTAAGGGGATACCATGCCTTTGACAATACTTTCAGTGGAAATCTTGGTTGCCCCACTGATTCTTAATATTGGTGACACCTTGGCTTGGAGAGACGCTCCGTATCAATTGACAAAAATTGCTTTTTTGCCAAATTATAAGCTATATCTAGAGAGTCTGTTTGTCTAGTGGTGGATCTGGAAGAGGGGGAGAAGTCTCTCTGCCCCCTAAAGAAGGAGCCTAGTGTGTTGCTGCTATTAGGAAGAGTGGGTTCTTATGCAAAGCGCTCTGACACCTTTGGGTAATGTTTGCGCTATATAAAATTGCATTAAATAAATAAATAAATAAATAAATAAATAAATAAGGGTAAAGAAGTTGAAATAACGTTTGTCCGAAACCACCCCTAAGCAGGACTTCATGCATGTAGGTGCTCGCCTAGTGTGATATTTTTGGATGTCCCGGTATAGTTTATTTTACGTGATCCTTTCTTTCCTGAGAATAAAATAGTGACTCCTGAGGTCTGAAGGTTCTGCTCTCTTTGAAATGTATGATCCTGGTTTTCCTCTACTGTTCGAGGGTCTTTCATTAGTTTTTCATGTCCCAACATGGAACATGGAAGGGAGAGCCAGGTTGCCCTGTATCTGTGGAGTACGAGAGAAAGTAGATTAAGTATTACTGCCCTGTGATTGCTACCTACCTTCATATTATATGGGAATGTCCGGAGGTAGTGTTTTTTTGGAATCAATTGCATGCGGTGATGGGTGAAGTGACGGGTGTTGAGTTCTTGCCTGAGGCCAGACGCTGTTTGTTGAACATTTGGGAGCCGAATGACTGCACTGTTGCCCAGACTCAATGGGTCACATTGGGCAACATGATTGCGAAAAGAGATATTGCTCAATTGTGGGGATCTCAGAGGGCGCCATCAGTCTCAACTTGGGAAGAAAACATGGATTGGTGCATGTTTAGGGAAAAAATCGTGTATGTATCCCGTGGTAGGCCCAAGAAATGGGGAAGGATATGGGGTCAATGGAATTCATACCGAGGAGAGATCTGCACTCCCCCCTTTACTGAAGCTCCCGATATTCCTCAATTCCCTTGACTGTGCGTTTCGGTATCCTAGCTTTCAGTTATATGTGATGTATTGTTTCGCTCTCGCCCCCCCCCTCTCCAAGATCTCTCCTCCTTCGTAGCTATACCCATTAATCATTTGTCTCCCCCTGCCGTATGAGACAGTCACTGCATTGCATGGTACTGCCTCAACTCTTTTTTGTGTTTTAATGTTTGTTATTTATAAAAAATACAAAATGTGAAACCTTTTACTTATCCTCTTATTGCCACAAGCTCTCCATTATATTGTGCCTTTTCGCTGCCGGGCCCTCGGGTTGTCAGCTGACGAGCTGTGTATTATTGTGCTACTGATATTACGTACAACTGACCAGCCTCCGTGGTTGTAGGTCTGTAACTGTATTCTATTTCTACAGAATAAAGTTAAAAAAAAAAAAAAAAGTATTACTGCCCTGCTTTCTTTTACACAATTCTCCTGGGTACCCAGAAAGGAGAGCAGAAAGGAAGGTTTGTAGAGGAAGACAAGATCTAAATTAACAGCAACCCAGTTGCGCTGGAGGCAGTTATATTCTAAGGCAGCAACACTTGTTCTCCTGCAAACTGAAATGGGTCTCTGACAATTAGGAAGCCTCACACAACATCATGAAATTTTGCATTATTGCATGTCGATGCAGCTTCAAACATATTGTGAAAGAGATGTCTCTGACATACAGAGTACCACGCCACGAGTACCAAGACAACCCCTTCACGTGAGACTGCAACGTTTGCTGCAGCTTTGGCAGTGGCAAAAAAGAGCACTGGAAGTGGCCTTTTAGAAACATCATAATCTGGAAGGTGAAGCAGGTATGGCTCAGGCAGCCATATTAGTGTTTTTGTGTTGACAGATACAAGCCTCCTCGTTGTCAAGATTGTATGGCAAATCTGGAGGCTCAAATGTTGCTGTACATTTCTTTACCAATGATAGTGGCAAAAACAGCCAGTTGTTCATGGAAAGTGAAAGCAAATAATGTCCTTAAACAACCAACATGAAATTCCTGCAGTCTATAATGCCCTGCTCCAAGTCCAAAAACTCCTCTTTTTACACGAGACCAAACAAAGGTCCACCAATTTGGTTACTAATTCTTCAAGACATATGACAGTCCAGTTCAATCCTCATGGGACTTTCACTGAAATCACCTGCAGTGGAACCTCCTATCCTACCTTGATCCTCCCTCTTGTGTAAAATCAGCCACAACAGAATTAAAACCAGGAACGGTTGTCCGATGACTATAGAGTGATTGAATATCAGACATAAGGCCTCATCACAAGGTCCCCAATCTACGCCCTAGTACTTCTGCTTCCCCCAGAGTTACAGATGCTAAGGCCTATCTGAAAATCTGGGGGCGGGGCAGTGAGGTTACCAAGAATTAAGTGGGACCTTAGGGTCCCCTTAGAAATGAGGAATTCCCATAGTAATAAGACTGTAGTTAGGAATAGTAATTCTAACCCCCCCTAAAGCCCAGTTCTGATTTCCCCAATACTATCTAATTTTTCCACACTATTTCCCATGTGAATAACCCCCATTAGCAGGTAGAGTCTCATCTGTGAAACACCACAGACAATCAAAGTTGCCATGGTTCTTCTAATAATGATTTGGTCTGGCTGGTAAATTTATCTAGAATAAAGTATTGTACAGACAAGCATCCATTGTGCCGCAGGAGTGCAACTGGAGAGTGTTCTCCCACTTTGTTCATCCCCAATGCTCAGAGGTATTTCAGAAAGAGCTGCAGATGCTTGTGCGGCCATTTCTGTAATATTGTTATCTCTGGTACACATGTATCGCCAGCACTATCATGAGAGGGTGTTCCCTCATTTGCATTATTGACGTGCCCTCTTGCAAATGTGAGAATCTCTCTGTCTCTCACTCGTACCATATTATAGATGCTGGTGCAGATGCAAAGAAGCCATTAGGAGGCGCACTCACCATGCAGCACAAAAACAGTGACAAACTGTAAGTGCCCCTCCTGAAGCCAGCCCTCAGGAAGAGATGAATTGTAGTCCTATGGACGCCCTAGACATCCTGCTGCAGGCGGATACAGTCACTCACTGTACCCGCCTGCAAGAGATCTCTCTCTCTTCAAAGTGCAGGCGGGCTGCTGTCGGCACAGGGAAATGGAGCGGCTTTGAAGAAGCTGCTCTGTATTTCACTGCATGTGCTACTCCAATGCTTTGCGATTTCGTAGCTTCCCTGAGGGCAGCACATTAGTTGTAATAGGCCGCACTTTCCATGGAAAATGTGCCCTGTGTTAGTAATACAGGCCCTAGTTGTTTCAAAGATGTGAGACCTTATTGATGTCCAGGTTATACATGTCCTCGAATAATACTGATAAGAGAAGGCAGCCTAACTCTTGCATGGGTGTTCTCAATAAAATTAACAGGATGCCATACACCAGTGTGGAAAATCTGCATATTCGTGCCCGATTAGAGGTTCATATTATACAAGTTTAAAGCTTAGACACTAATCATGCCTTTTGCTCAGATATCTCCAGATGGAGTTTGCAAATTAGAGTTGATTTTTCTGGGGAAGGTTTGATCTGCTGCTTGTTATGTTTTATGTCCTTAGACTCCTAATAAGGCTGGACTTTGACTGGAATATGAAAAGTAGGTATGTTCTCATTTATATTTATTTAGTGCTTTTGGAGAAATGGGCTTGGCGGGGTTGGAGCCAAAACCACAGCGTGGGTAGTGTCCCTGCCATGTCGCCGCTGATGTTGCTGCCGCAGTCCTACTGCTGAGGTGCCGTGGCAACATGCTATTCTTCGGACTAGTGCTGCTGCTGCCTCTTGCTGCTTCCCTTCAGGGGTCCCGGCTCCTAGCGGTGGGGCCTAGCTTGTGGCCCTTGCTGAAGACAGCAGTTGCATGCGGCAGCTAGGGGAGACTGCTGACCAAGGCTCGAGTCGGGATACTACGCGGGTTGACGGCGTCCCCCCACTTATTTTACCGGGAATGCGATAACCGGAGCAAATGGAGCCACGCATTCACTCTTTGGCCTCTCTGGGGCGAGATCAAAGCCCATTCAGAACGCTGCTCACGCGCTGGCTTCTCTGATGCATTCGCATCTAAGGGGTGAGCAAGGGGGGCAATGAGTCTGATAGTGCAAGCCACCTTTCGTGACGTCACTTCCTGCTGTGACGTCAGCGTCCCCCCACTTCTTTTTTTAGGACTTGTTCCCTGCTGCTGACCTCCGACTGCACCTCTTTCTTCAATTGACCATTCATTTTCTGGCAATGTTGAAACAGCTTTGTAGGAAGCTACCTAGCCAGTGTGGATATCTGTCAAATGGTTAACAATCCATATAAAAACCGTAATAAAATAAGTAAAAATATTCTAAAGCTCTGTTATGTGGGAATACAATACGTTAATCATTGGATGGAAAAGCTAGGCCTAGGTCTCTCTAAAACTGATATTTTTATACTGATGCACTCATTTTTTCCAAATGAGTGCATGATTAAAATTCCAAGACAAAGTAATACCGTCAAGGCGGGCCTGGCACTCCCCGTCAGACCCTACTGTGTCAGTCTCAACCCCAGTGTCCATGTGAGGTTAGCAATTTCGGAGCAGGCTTCCACCAGATCACCAGATCGCAGGCTCACTGCAGGTAAGGTAGCCTGGTCAGTGTAGGGAGCCTCAAGCAGGATGGGACGAAGTATGTGACAGTACTAACAAAGGTGGAAGTATGCAGCCTGTCAACACCGGGGCTGGTGCATCCGACTCCCTTCCATACAATCCCTCTCAGGCATCCAAGTCTGCTCACCCGCAGGCCTTACTCCTAGATACTCGGCCTGCACTATCTTGTGGGACAGTATGCTTTGTCAGGCCGGGCGTAAATTTCCCCGGTGGACCTGTGGTATCCCCCACCGGCTTTTTTTGAGGACCGGCAGCAGGGCAGAAGTTTTGATCTCTACATGTCAAATCAGGACATGGTCAGAAAAGGGTCCCACTGGGAGCTAGATTTCTTAAAAAGGTAAGGAGGAATAAGAGTGCAAACCGAGCAGGCTGAAGTTCTGCAGGCGCATCATGGATGGTTCAAGATCAAAAACCTTTGAAAAGGAAGACACACATCCCAAAACTCAGCCACTTCTTTTACATGAAAAATAAAGAGACAGGGAATTGCAAATGGTGGCAGAAGGCTCAATGTATGTGGCAAAACCAAAGGAAATGATGGACGGAGCGTTGACAATACAAACACTCACCCCCAGTCAACTGATCTGGGTTTAATCCATTACCGTTCTTTAGCCCACTCTGCCACCGCAGTTCAGACATGACCATATGCAAATCAGTCTGACCATGTGCCTCTTGGGAACAGTCCACCCGAACTGCCAAGCCATGCCTTCTCTGGACCGGAAACAAGCTACCGAGGACCGGTTTCTGGCATTTCAGCAGTCTTCAGCCCGGCTTGCTTGAATCCAGTGGCAAAGTGAGCAAGGGACTCATGTCTGAGCATACCCTGCCAACTTATGGCGAACAAAAAAAAACCAAAGGAAATGATGGACGGAGCGTTGACAATACAAAGACTCACCCCCAGTCAACTGATCTGGGTTTAATCCATCACCGTTCTTTAGCCCACTCTGCCACCCCAGTTCAGACATGGCCATATGCAAATCAGTCTGACCCTGTGCCTCATGGGAACAGTCCACCCGAACTGCCAAGCCATGCCTTCTCTGGACCGGAAACAAGCTACCGAGGACCGGTTTCTGGCATTTCAGCAGTCTTCAGCCCGGCTTGCTTGAATCCAGTGGCAAAGTGAGCAAGGGACTCATGTCTGAGCATACCCTGCCAACTTATGGCGAACAAAGAAAAACCAAAGGAAATGATGGACGGAGCGTTGACAATATAAACACTCACCCCCCAGTCAACTGATCTGGGTTTAATCCATCACCGTTCTTTAGCCCACTCTGCCACCCCAGTTCAGACATGGCCATATGCAAATCAGTCTGACCCTGTGCCTCATGGGAACAGTCCAGCCCGAACTGCCAAGCCATGCCTTCTCTGGACCGGAAACAAGCTACCGAGGACCGGTTTCTGGCATTTCAGCCGTCTTCAGCCCGGCCTGCTTGAATCCAGTGGCAAAGTGAGCAAGGGACTCATGTCTGAGCATACCCTGCCAACTTATGGCGAACAAAGAAAAACCAAAGGAAATGATGGACGGAGCGTTGACAATACAAACACTCACCCCCAGTCAACTGATCTGGGTTTAATCCATCACCGTTCTTTAGGCCACTCTGCCACCCCAGTTCAGATATGGCCATATGCAAATCAGTCTGACCCTGTGCCTCATGGGAACAGTCCAGCCTGAACTGCCAAGCCATGCCTTCTCTGGACCGGAAACAAGCTACTGAGGACCGTTTTCTGGCATTTCAGCCGTCTTCAGCCTGGTTTGCTTGAATCCAGTGGCAAAGTGAGCAAGGGACTCACGTCTGAGCATACCCTGCCAACCTATGGCGAACAAAGAAAAAACAAAGGAAATGATGGACGGGGCGTTGACAATACAAACACTCACCCCCAGTCAACTGATCTGGGTTTAATCCATCACCGTTCTTTAGCCCACTCTGCCACCTCAGTTCAGACATGGCCATATGCAAATCAGTCTGACCCTGTGCCTCATGGGAACAGTCCACCCGAACTGCCAAGCCATGCCTTCTCTGGACCGGAAACAAGCTACCGAGGACCGGTTTCTGGCATTTCAGCCGTCTTCAGCCTGGCTTGCTTGAATCCAGTGGCAAAGTGAGCAAGGGACTCACGTCTGAGCATACCCTGCCAACTTATGGCAAACAAAAAAAAACCAAAGGAAATGATGGACCGAGCGTTGACAATACAAACACTCACCCCCAGTCAACTGATCTGGGTTTAATCCATCACCGTTGTTTAGCCCACTCTGCCACCCCAGTTCAGACATGGCCATATGCAAATCAGTCTGACCCTGTGCCTCATGGGAACAGTCTAGCCCGAACTGCCAAGCCATGCCTTCTCTGGACCGGAAACAAGCTACCGAGGACCGGTTTCTGGCATTTCAGCCGTCTTCAGCCCAGCTTGCTTGAATCCAGTGGCAAAGTGAGCAAGGGACTCACGTCTGAGCATACCCTGCCAACTTGTGGCGAACAAAGAAAAACCAAAGGAAATGATGGACGGAGCGTTGACAATACAAAGACTCACCCCCAGTCAACTGATCTGGGTTTAATCCATCACCGTTCTTTAGCCCACTCTGCCACCCCAGTTCAGACATGGCCATATGCAAATCAGTCTGACCCTGTGCCTCATGGGAACAGTCCAGCCCGAACTGCCAAGCCATGCCTTCTCTGGACCGGAAACAAGCTACCGAGGACCGGTTTCTGGCATTTCAGCCGTCTTCAGCCCGGGTTGCTTGAATCCAGTGGCAAAGTGAGCAAGGGACTAACGTCTGAGCATACCCTGCCAACTTATGGCGAACAAAGAAAAACCAAAGGAAATGATGGACGGGGAGTTGACAATACAAACACTCACCCCCAGTCAACTGATCTGGGTTTAATCCATCACCGTTCTTTAGTCCACTCTGCCCCTCCAGTTCAGACATGGCCATATGCAAATCAGTCTGGCCCTGTGCCTCATGGGAACAGTCCAGCCCGAACTGCCAAGCCATGCCTTCTCTGGACCGGAAACAAGCTACCGAGGACCGGTTTCTGGCATTTCAGCCGTCTTCAGCCCGGCTTGATTGAATCCAGTGGCAAAGTGAGCAAGGGACTCACGTCTGAGCATACCCTGCCAACTATGGCGAACAAAGAAAAACCAAAGGAAGTGATGGACGGAGCATTGACAATACAAACACTCACCCCCAGTCAACTGATCTGGGTTTAATCCATCACCGTTCTTTAGCCCACTCTGCCACCCCAGTTCAGACATGGCCATATGCAAATCAGTTTGACCCTGTGCCTCATGGGAACAGTCCAGTCTGAACTGCCAAGCCATGCCTTCTCTGGACCGGAAACAAGCTACCGAGGACCGGTTTCTGGCATTTCAGCCGTCTTCAGCCTGACTTGCTTGAATCCAGTGGCAAAGTGAGCAAGGGACTCACGTCTGAGCATACCCTGCCAACTTATGGCGAACAAAGAAAAACCAAAGGAAAGACATGGCTTGGCAGTTCAAGCTGGACTGTTCCCATTAGGCACAGGGTCAAGGCTGATTTGCATATGGCCATGTCTGAACTGGGGTGGTGTGGAGTGCAAAAACACGATGGATTTAGGCCCAGATCTCTGTACTGGGGTGAATGTATGACATTGTTCTGCATTCTGTCCATCAACTGTTATTTTGCATTTTGTCACCCCGAGTGGGATGGGTATGCTCAGACGTGAGTCCCATGCTCTCCACACCACTGGAGTCAAGCTATCCTGGCTGAAGACGGCTGATAGCCAGAAACTGGTCCTAGGATGCTTGATTCCGGTCCAGGGAAGACATGGCTTGGCAGTTCGGGCTAGACTGTTCCCATGAGGCACAGGGTCAAAGCTGATTTGCATATGGCCATGTCTGAACTGGGGTGGTGTGGAGTGCAAAAAAACAATGGATTTAGGCCCAGATCTCTGTAGTGGGGTGAATGTATGACATTGTTCTGCATTCTGTCCCTCAACTGTTATTTTGCAATGTATGTAGCAGCACACTCCTTCATCCTCTTACTTTTTTTTTACTAATGCAGCCTACTTAAATGAACCTCACATCTAGATGCTGTACTTTACACCTCACCTCTTGCCCAGTCTATTACCTTCTCTTGCTGTTCGACCCCTCTTACGTCCACCTCAACCTACATGCTCCTCTCTCAACATCTCATTTATCCACAAGCCTCTTACATTCTCTCTCTGGTTCTGCCACTCTTAAGTGTATCTTTCCCCTCCATACGCTACCCTTTAACTCTCATCATTCCACCCAGCCTCTCACTTTCTCTTTCTCCCCTTTTGCATAGACCATGTTATGCGGAACGGGAGGGGATGTGTTGTATATGGTTAATGTTTCATGAGCATGTGATGGGTCTTATGCCTTTAATGTGATGGAATCCTGGCCATACAGGATTCTGCAAGAATCAATCAATCACTGCATTTCTAAAGCGCGCTACATACCTGTAAGGGTCTCAAGGCGCTGGGGGGGGCGCTGCTACTGATTGAAGAGCCAGGTCTTGAGAATGTCGAGTGGCAGGGTTCTGTGGTGGGGAGCTGAACACTGGCCAGCATAGGAGTTGCTGCTCACGACTGATGTCCTTCAATAAACCGCTTACCTCCATTAGCAGGGTGTCTGGCTCTTTATCTTCATAACAGAAGGGCTAACTACATCATGCCCATGCGAATATTGAGATGCTTGAATGATACGGAGTGCATTCCTAGGCAATATTAGGAAAAGAATAGATTGGGACTCCCACCTATCGGCATGGCTGGCTATGCGCGACACACTGAACTACCTAATATTAATCTTGTGTAAAGGTGATGGAGCTGTACCCTGTGTCCTGGAAAAAATAAACTCATTATTCGCTAGACATTATGATTGGTTATACATGGAACCGCCAGGGTCACATACAGATCAGATTCGCGAATTTTTATGCGCCACAGGATGTGTAAGTTGTCGAAGGACAGGGAGGCACCTTAGAATCTGCACTGAGCATTGAGAAGCCATATTGAGACATACTGACCCGAAGTCATTCGAAAGTGCAACCTTGGCAAGGTGCCCGACGCTCAGTAAGGGATCACATGCTTAATAAAATCTGCTGTTTCGTTATAGCTTGTTCAAGGGAGGCGCTCTCCCACTGCTTAAAATGGTAAATGAGTACATCTGTCTTTCAAATTAAGTCCATAATAAGCCTAGCACCCAATCTGGTAGAAGGCTTAGAAAGAAAGAATAGTACTTGTGTTATCTAAAAAGCACGAATGTCGATTATCTTCATGTTGCATGTATTTCTGAATGCATTGCATATATTGGATGTAAAACTGCATGTGTGGCGATTAAGTTCAAATATATATCTCATTACATTGAATATGCTACAACACATTCCATTACAAACGCGGTTGTTACAACAACTGTGTTGTTACAATGCGAACCATTACATTGCAAGTCGTTACAACGACTTGCTGTAGGGGGCGCGCTGAACTTAGGAAAAGTATCATTTACAATTCCTACTCCAGTTTGTGCAACAGCAGGGAAGGTGTTGGATTGTAAATCCAACACCAGCGCGCCCACTACAGCAAGTTGTTGAAACAACTTGTGATGTAATGGTTCGCGTTGTAACAACGTGGTCGTTGTAACGACCGCGTTGTAATGGAATGCGTTGTAGCGCATTCAATGTAAATGATGTCTCCTATTAAGTTCACTATGAGCCTACTTTCCTGATACAGCATACTTTGTCGTGTATCCAATTAGAAGGAAGCACTCAAACAGCAATACAGTGAGACTAAAATGCTCCAAGATTGACACTGTTCAAGCCAGTGGCTGGATGAAGTGTCCTCACCAAGGGGCATATGTATGAAACAGATTTTTAGTCGCAAACGCTGTGAATTGCAAAAAAGCCGTGTTTACGACTAAAAATCTGCAAACCGTGATGTATAAGGAAAATCGCATCGCAATAAGGAATTGCAAATTGCTATGCAACAAGCACCCAAGTTGTGCGATTTGTCCTTTTTGGCATTTTTCAAGGTGCCATGTGGCGCACATACATGGCCTTAGGGCATGTATGTGCGCCATATGCACACACATGTTCATTTCAGGGGTGCATCAGGGTGTCTTTATGACACCCTTGCACCCTTTAAATTATTCACAATTTGCGATTCTCAAATTGCGAATCGCAAATTGAGAATGACTTCCCATTCATTCCTATTGGCCTCCTGGCCCATAGGAATGAATGGGAAGGTATTCCATTATTGCGATTTCGCAATTTGCTAATCGCAATTAAGTAATACTAAGAAATCGCAAAAAAAATTTAGAAATTTTTTAAGTACATCCCGTTTTGCAATTCTCAAATAACGATTCTCAAAAAATCGCTATTTGAGAATTGCATATACGGATTTTCATACATATGCCCCAAAAGAGGTCAACGGCCAAAGGAGACTGCTGACCCAGAGTCCCTTTCTTTACGTGGAGAGTATGTATTGAATGTAATATGTTTAATATATAAATAACACAAGCAGCATTGGATGACAAACCTAAGAACTAGAAGGCAGGCTTGCTGGCCTTGCATTTCTAGTAACACAGAGGCAGTTAGGGATGGCACAAAAGTCCCCTACAGCTCCTGGACTTAATGCTTGGTTGGAAAGAAAAAAAAGAAACAGCAGCCAATGGGGCATCCATGCATAGGCCCTAAGGGCCTTATTTATGAAGGCCTTGCGTCAGTTTTGCGCTGCCGGTCCGTCACTTTTTGTGACGCACCAGCGGTGTAAAACATGCGCCTTGTTGCGCCATATTTAAAAAGTGACGCATCTAGGTAGATGCGTCACTTTTTAAACCCCTGCGCCACATTATACCTGCGTCAGGTATAATGTATGCAGAGGGGGCGTTCCCCCGCAAAAAGCCTCGTAATAGTGACGCAGTGAAATCTATGAGATTTCACTGCATCACTTTTAGGACGCTGTTGCGTCAAAATCTTGCGCCTGCCTCCCAGCAGGCGTAAGACTGACGCAAGCCCTTTCACATGGGGCTTTCCCCATGTGAAAAGACGCATTGCTGGAGTTGCGTCACTTTTGTGACACACTCCAGCAATGCGTCACTTTTGCGCTTACAGATACGTCAGAAATACTGATGTATCTGTAACTCCTTGCGACGTGATGCGTCATACATTAAATATGACGCATCAGGAATGTCGTAAGGAGTGCGCACTGAGAAGTGACGCATCGCTGTTTTCACGCAGCGATGCGTCACTTTTCATAAATGAGGCCCCAAGTCTCAGTCATTGCTAATGATGCATATTTAGAGGCTAGACCAAGCTCTCACAAGATGCTGAACGTCACATTTGGTGAGAAGGGCTTGCGTGGACTCTGAATGTGACTCAGTTAAAAGCTGTGTTTTGTGCAGGGCAGCTTTTGTGAGCTGCAGAGGCTTCAAGAACCGATATCCGAAAATGGGGAGCCCTCCTACAACCCCCTTCAGTTCAATACCACCAGAATTGCTTAGACAAAAATTGCACGAGGAAGAACCCTCATGTAGTGGTTTGATCGCACATCTAGGTGGAATCCGATTTCAGTGGCAAACTCCCACCTAAGCCACAACCGGGAATAGTGTAGGACTTATAATAAGGCCCAACTTTTGTAACAAGTCACTGTTATTTTAGATATTTCACCACTTAGGTAAAACTAATTAAGGGTGCCTGTGCCGCAGGAGTGAAAACAGGTAAGATTTCTGCCTCATTCTAGGTAATTTGTTAGGGAAAGATGGATAAACTACACTGCGTGCATTTGTGTGTCTTGAGAGTAAGTCTATTTTCGATTCCTCAGTGCACTTGTGTTGAGAGCACGATGGATGCTGCGACTTGCAGTACAGGTTGGGGCCTGCCCACATGACTTTCTGGAAGTGCTTCAGACGAGCACTGGGCATAGAAAAGGTTAGCTGTTATTTCGGATAAACAATTTACAAATCAAAGCCTGTTTACTGGCAGCCACCCTCGGGACACTAAGCCCTGCAACCACCTAACAAACCTCAGTAAGTGAGTGATGCATTAGCCGGCGAAACGATGTCAAGATGCAAGACAAACCATTCCTCAGAGTATGATCTCTTTAAAACCACAGTGCTCTAAGCACTGGGATGTTGGATAGGCATTCGAAAGTAAGGTTGTAATGCATATATAGCGACAAGTTCAAGTGGGAAGGAAGGGTGCGTATAAGCACACGTTTGTGTGTGTGTTCGCGCGTGTGTGTGTGTGTGTGTGTGTGTGTGTTACTGTGTGGACAGGTGTGTGAGCCAGGCACGCATGTATGCTGAGCTTGAACGAGAAGGTTTCTACAGGGGAAAACGGCCTTTGCCACGACTTGTTCCGGAGTCGCGCAAGCCGAACGAAGACTTGCCTGAACAACGACTCAGCCTTAACCACGCATGTGCTGGGTTAAGGAGGATTCATTCTAGGGTTCGGGCAGGGCGGAGTTCGGAGGAGTGTCGCACAGGCAGAGCCAGACTGGGAACCACAACCGGTCCTGGCAAAATGCTCGGCCGGCCCCCCCCTCCCCACTCGGGGGTTTGTAGGTGCCGCCCAGCTTCTTGCCGGGGCCGGTTTTCGGCCGATTTTGATACAGGGCCGGGTTTGCAGCGAATCCGGCCCTGTAAGAAAACCGGCCCCCACCAGTGCGGCGCACCGGGGGATTGCCCGGTGCCCGCTATGGCCAGTCCGGCCCTGCGCATAGGAACAAGTAAGAGGTGTTCGTGGTAAGTTTGTAGGGGGTATGGGGTTAATTTTCAGGGGGTGGGGGACTTGGGATTAGTTTTTAGCGGGTTTGGGGTTTGGGGTTAGTTTTCAGGGGCCGGGAGCAGTTGGGTTACATTTTCAGGGGTTGGGGTTAGTTTTTAGGGGGTTTGGGGTTAGTTTTTAGGGGTTGTGGGGTTTGGGGTTAGTTTTCATGGGGTGGGAGCTGTTGGGGTTAGTTTTTAGGGGGTGGGGGTTTAGGGGTAGTTTTCAGGGGTGGGAGGGGTTGGGGTTAGTTTACAGGGGGTTGTATTCGTTGTTAGGGGATGTGGACGATTGTGTTTGTTTTTAGGGGGTTGGGGCTAGTTTTTAGGGTGTGGGGGTAGTAGTTGGTATGCATTTTTTTACCATGCATGCCTTTACCACAAACAATTGTGGTAAAGTTATGTGTGGTAAAAAAAGTTGTGGTTTAGACAAAGGTCGTGGTAGCAACCTCGTTGTTAGGGTAGTCGTTGTTGAAGAACTTGTTGTTCCAACATACAACCTTCTAAAGAATTGTGTATAACTCCCTTTTGGAGCAAGGCTACCTTGGATTAGTATTCCAGTTCATAGAAGAAAGCAATTTCACAAAAGCCAAAGTGAATAAAAATACATCTTTGCTACTGATTCTCAATTTACTAAATTGTCTCATGAGTCAGTGCTGACTTCAAAAGTACCTCGTTTCATTCCCATTGTTCAGGGTGATGAAAACTTTATTAAAGAGGGAAGACAAGGAATGCTGAGTCCATTTACCTTGGAACCACAATTTTACACTGGTATCTAAATAGGACTTATCAAGATGGAAGTAAATCCATAAAAAATGAGCTTTTATGGGTGAAGAGCCTCTGAGAAGAAAAGGTTTATTACACTGTGGCAGTTGTTGTATTTAGGTCAGACTTTCCATAGGAAAAGTGTATTTTGTTTTTCTACTAACCTTGGTGTGGTTTGCTGAATCTTCACAGAACTTTCCCAAAAAACGTTCATCTACCTCAGATGCTTCCTGGAATGTTTCGGTATGATCTGTCAAGTGGGGCCTGAGAAAAAGAGGGGAGGGGCACCCAACCACCTTTTTGTCATGCAATTTCCAAAGGGAAAACAAAGCTGCCAAGGTTTCAGATTGCTTATGTGTGACATTTTCATAATTTCATTGTAATTATGAGTGACATTCAACGACTATGAGTGACACTTTCTCCTGAGCAAAATCAAGTAATGAAGATGATGCAAACATTTAAATATCAGAAATTACACCCATTTGAGCAACGAGAAACGCTAAGAAGATCTTAAAAATGTAGCAGTGCACCAGGAATGGAAGGGCACTAACCTAGTGCCCCACTGTAATTTTTAAAAGGACTTTCCTGATGCTCATGATGACACACTCTAAATTAGTAAATTAAATTAGGATTCATTGGAGAACAGTTACTGCTTTAATGTCATATGTGGTTGAAAGGGCTAGTGATGCATCACCCTACGAGTTTTGTGATGTAACTAGCACCTGTGTTAAATACTGCTCCTAGCCTTACTCAGCATTAGTATAAGCAGTAGCCTTTGGCATGTTAGCTGAAGAGGAAATATGCAAGCTTCTTCATTAAGTGCAAGCATAGTTAATAAAGAAGAACCATTTATTTTTTTCAGTGCAGGGGTGGCAGTGTATCCCAGGAGTCAGAGTTGGTGCAGGATAAGGCACACTTGCAGTGAGTTACTGCGCTGATTGCAGGCTCTAGAGTTGGCCATTTGCATGCAGGGCTTGCAGGGTTGCAAGGCCATTTCAGGCGACGCCTGGTCACAATGCACCAGTTGCAGAGAGCGTGGGCTACATTTGAGCCCCCTTGCAGCCGGGGCAGGGCAGCACAGCATGTACAGGATAAACTTACCACAGCACAGCAGGTCTTGTGACCAAGGAACTGCCTGCAGTTCGGGCTGGACTGTTCCCATGAGAAAATTACAAAAAACAATTTGATGGACAGAATGTAGATCAATGTCTTACATTCACCCCAGTACAATGATCTGGGCCTAAATCCATCGTTTTTTGCACTCCACACCATCCTGGGGTAGATAATGGCTTTATGCAAATCAGCTCTGACCCTGTGCCCCATGGGAACAGTCCAGTCCGAACTACACAGCCATATCTTTCCCAGACCGGAATCAAGCATCCGAGGACCGGACCGGTTTCGAGGTAACACCTCTCATCAGCCCGGCTAGCTTGACTCCAGTGGTGTGGAGGCTCTGGGACCCACGTCTGAGCTACCCCAGTACACTCAGGGAGAAAATTACAAAAAACAATTTGATGGACAGAATGTAGATCAATGTCTTACATTCACCCCAGTACAATGATCTGGGCCTAAATCCATCGTTTTTTGCACTCCACACCACTCTGGGTTAGATAATGGCTTTATGCAAATCAGCTCTGATCCTGTGCCCCATGGGAACAGTCCAGTCCGAACTACACAGCCATATCTTTCCCAGACCGGAATCAAGCATCCGAGGACCGGACCGGTTTCGAGGTAACACCTCTCATCAGCCCGGCTAGCTTGACTCCAGTGGTGTGGAGGCTCTGGGACCCACGTCTGAGCTACCCCAGTACACTCAGGGAGAAAATTACAAAAAACAATTTGATGGACAGAATGTAGATCAATGTCTTACATTCACCCCAGTACAATGATCTGGGCCTAAATCCGTCGTTTTTTGCACTCCACACCACCCTGGGTTAGATAATGGCTTTATGCAAATCAGCTCTGAGCCTGTGCCCCATGGGAACAGTCCAGTCCGAACTACACAGCCATATCTTTCCCAGACCGGAATCAAGTATCCGAGGACCGGACCGGTTTCGAGGTAACACCTCTCATCAGCCCGGCTAGCTTGACTCCAGTGGTGTGGAGGCTCTGGGACCCACGTCTGATCTACCCCAGTACACTCAGGGAGAAAATTACAAAAAACAATTTGATGGACAGAATGTAGATCAATGTCTTACATTCACCCCAGTACAATGATCTGGGCCTAAATCCATCGTTGTTTGCACTCCACACCACCCTGGGTTAGATAATGGCTTTATGCAAATCAGCTCTGACCCTGTGCCCCATGGGAACAGTCCAGTCCGAACTACACAGCCATATCTTTCCCAGACCGGAACCAAGCATCCGAGGACCGGACCGGTTTCGAGGTAACACCTCTCATCAGCCCGGCTAGCTTGACTCCAGTGGTGTGGAGGCTCTGGGACCCACGTCTGAGCTACCCCAGTACACTCAGGGAGAAAATTACAAAAAACAATTTGATGGACAGAAAGTAGATCAATGTCTTACATTCACCCCAGTACAATGATCTGGGCCTAAATCCATCGTTTTTTGCACTCCACACCACCCTGGGTTAGATAATGGCTTTATGCAAATCAGCTCTGACCCTGTGCCCCATGGGAACAGTCCAGTCCGAACTACACAGCCATATCTTTCCCAGACCGGAATCAAGCATCCGAGGACCGGACCGGTTTCGAGGTAACACCTCTCATCAGCCCGGCTAGCTTGACTCCAGTGGTGTGGGGGCTCTGGGACCCACGTCTGAGCTACTCCAGTACACTCAGGGAGAAAATTACAAAAAACAATTTGATGGACAGAATGTAGATCAATGCCTTACATTCACCCCAGTACAATGATCTGGGCCTAAATCCATCGTTTTTTGCACTCCACACCACCCTGGGTTAGATAATGGCTTTATGCAAATCAGCTCTGACCCTGTGCCCCATGGGAACAGTCCAGTCCGAACTACACAGCCATATCTTTCCCAGACCGGAATCAAGCATCCGAGGACCGGACCGGTTTCGAGGTAACACCACTCATCAGCCAGGCTAGCTTGACTCCAGTGGCGTGGAGGCTCTGGGACCCACGTCTGAGCTACCCCAGTACACTCAGGGAGAAAATTACAAAAAACAATTTGATGGACAGAATGTAGATCAATGTCTTACATTCACCCCAGTACAATGATCTGGGCCTAAATCCATCGTTTTTTGCACTCCACACCACCCTGGGTTAGATAATGGCTTTATGCAAATCAGCTCTGACCCTGTGCCCCATGGGAACAGTCCAGTCCGAACTACACAGCCATATCTTTCCCAGACCGGAATCAAGCATCCGAGGACCGGACCGGTTTCGAGGTAACACCTCTCATCAGCCCGGCTAGCTTGACTCCAGTGGTGTGGAGGCTCTGGGACCCACGTCTGAGCTACCCCAGTACACTCAGGGAGAAAATTACAAAAAAACAATTTGATGGACAGAATGTAGATCAATGTCTTACATTCACCCCAGTACAATGATCTGGGCCTAAATCCATCGTTTTTTGCACTCCACACCACCCTGGGTTAGATAATGGCTTTATGCAAATCAGCTCTGACCCTGTGCCCCATGGGAACAGTCCAGTCCGAACTACACAGCCATATCTTTCCCAGACCGGAATCAAGCATCCGAGGACCGGACCGGTTTCGAGGTAACACCACTCATCAGCCAGGCTAGCTTGACTCCAGTGGCGTGGAGGCTCTGGGACCCACGTCTGAGCTACCCCAGTACACTCAGGGAGAAAATTACAAAAAACAATTTGATGGACAGAATGTAGATCAATGTCTTACATTCACCCCAGTACAATGATCTGGGCCTAAATCCATCGTTTTTTGCACTCCACACCACCCTGGGTTAGATAATGGCTTTATGCAAATCAGCTCTGACCCTGTGCCCCATGGGAACAGTCCAGTCCGAACTACACAGCCATATCTTTCCCAGACCGGAATCAAGCATCCGAGGACCGGACCGGTTTCGAGGTAACACCTCTCATCAGCCCGGCTAGCTTGACTCCAGTGGTGTGGAGGCTCTGGGACCCACGTCTGAGCTACCCCAGTACACTCAGGGAGAAAATTACAAAAAAACAATTTGATGGACAGAATGTAGATCAATGTCTTACATTCACCCCAGTACAATGATCTGGGCCTAAATCCATCGTTTTTTGCACTCCACACCACCCTGGGTTAGATAATGGCTTTATGCAAATCAGCTCTGACCCTGTGCCCCATGGGAACAGTCCAGTCCGAACTACACAGCCATATCTTTCCCAGACCGGAATCAAGCATCCGAGGACCGGACCGGTTTCGAGGCACAGGGTCAGAGCTGATTTGCATATCGCCATTGTCTAACCCGGGGTGGTGTGGAGTGCAAAAAAACGATGGATTTGGGCCCAGATCTTTGGACTGGGTTGAGTGTGTGACATTGATCCACATTCGGTCCATCACCTGTTGTTTTTGCAAATTCCGCCCTAAGTGCGCTGGGGATGCCCAGACGTGGGTCCCAGACACTCCACACCACTGGAGTCAAGCTAGCCGGGCTGATGAGAGGTGTTACCTCGAAACCGGTCCGGTCCTCGGATGCTTGATTCCGTTCTGGGAAGGACATGGCTTTTGTAGTTCGGACTGGACTGTTCCCATGGGGCACAGGGTCAGAGCTGATTTGCATATCGCCATTGTCTAACCCGGGGTTGTGTGGAGTGCAAAAAAACGATGGATTTGGGCCCAGATCTTTGGACTGGGTTGAGTGTGTGACATTGATCCACATTCGGTCCATCACGTGTTGTTTTTGCAAATTCCGCCCTAAGTGTGCTGGGGATGCCCAGACGTGGGTCCCAGGCACTCCACACCACTGGAGTCAAGCTAGCCGGGCTGATGAGAGGTGTTACCTCGAAACCGGTCCGGTCCTCGGATGCTTGATTCCGTTCTGCGAAGGACATGGCTTTTGTAGTTCGGACTGGACTGTTCCCATGGGGCACAGGGTCAGAGCTGATTTGCATATCGCCATTGTCTAACCCGGGGTGGTGTGGAGTGCAAAAAAACGATGGATTTGGGCCCAGATCTTTGAACTGGGTTGAGTGTGTGACATTAATCCACATTCGGTCCATCACGTGTTGTTTTTGCAAATTCCGCCCTAAGTGCGCTGGGGATGCCCAGACGTGGGTCCCAGGCACTCCACACCACTGGAGTCAAGCTAGCCGGGCTGATGAGAGGTGTTACCTCGAAACCGGTCCGGTCCTCGGATGCTTGATTCCGTTCTGGGAAGGACATGGCTTTTGTAGTTCGGACTGGACTGTTCCCATGGGGCACAGGGTCAGAGCTGATTTGCATATTGCCATTGTCTAACCCGGGGTGGTGTGGAGTGCAAAAAAATGATGGATTTGGGCCCAGATCTTTGGACTGGGTTGAGTGTGTGACATTGATCCACATTCGGTCCATCACCTGTTGTTTTTGCAAATTCCGGACTGTTCCCATGAGGCACAGGGTCAGTACTGATTTGCATATGGCCATGTCTGAACTGGGGTGTCTTGGTGAGCAAAATAACGATGGATTAAACTCAGATCTGTGACTGGGGGTAAATGTTTTGCCATTGTGTGACATTCCGTCCATCATCTTGTTTGTTTTGCTGTTTACCCTATGTGGGAATGGTATGCCCAGACGTGGGTCCCGTGCTCACTAAGCCACTGAAGTCAAGCTATCCTGGCTGATGAAGGCTGATAGCCAGAAACCTGTCCTAGGATGCTTGATTCCGGTCCAGGGAAGACATGGCTTGGCAGTTTGGTCTGGACTGTTCCCATGAGGCACAGGGTCAGTACTGATTTGCATATGGCCATGTCTGAACTGGGGTGGCTTGGTGAGCAAAATAACAATGGATTAAACCCAGATCTGTGACTGGGGGTGAATGTTTTGCCATTGTGCAACATTCCGTCCATCATCTTGTGTGTTTTGCTGTATAATCCCACCCAGGCAGGCACTGCTATCTGAGGGTGAGGTAGCATGGGCTTTGGTTGTCAGAGATCATAACAGTGCCCGGAAAGTCGACGCACGCTGGGGTTGAAGTTTTTTGCGTTCTAGAGTACGCTTTTGGAATTCTGTGGGTTTTTCTCTGATGCAGACATACCTGCATGTAGTAAATTTGCTAAATGCCTCTTTCTGTTTGAACATGGTGTTTCAGCTGCCAGCTACTCTGCAGAATCTCACTTGAAGAGATAAGCACACATGGGGGATAAACTTCCATGGAGCTCATGTGAGTGGCAGCTCGTGCAATGTGTGGGGTGACCACTCAGACCCACTCAGGTGGGCAGCCGGAGGGCCCCGGATGCAGCAATGTCTCCTGCGCTATGAAAGCTATACATGCATGTGCCAAGAAACACAGGATTACCTCGACAGATTCTGGGACAGAGCTGGAAGATCCTGATCACAGAAACTCTACTTAGAGGGACAGAGGTAGGACAGATTACATAACTAGCCTTTTTTGGGATGAAATTTGTCCTAGACTTTTTTGCCTTATTCTAGTGGTTTTGGGTTTGGGAGTGCTTTTTTCACATTAGACCATCAAATTGTATTATGAGCAAACAATGTTAACTTTTGTAATTATACTATGGTGTCCTTCTTATTATCAAAATGGCACACCGTCTATATTAGAATGATGCCCCCAGGGAAAGGCACGTCGCAGACTAGTCTGTCCCTTGGGGAATTTGTGCACAAAACAGGACATGAGTGGGGATAGGCAGTTGGGGGGGGGGGGGGGGGGGCTTCAAGGGAAAACATATAAGGGTCTGGAGTGCATCACCGGGGAAGGGGTAGGAGTAGATGAAAATGTTGTCTGCCCGCCCACCCTACAGACTAAGGTGGTTCTGGGAAAGAGGGCTTGTATTTGTGTTACAGCGCTGTTTACCAAATTTAGGACAGGTTGCAGGCGTTGTAAATGTCAATGTCAATGTACATGTATTTATATAGCGCAAATCGCCCACATCGCAGGCATCTATGCGCTTGCTTAGGGAACCCGTCCTGGTATTCCCCTGTGAGATACCCCGGCAGGGTACCCACAAGGTGAAAGCCAGGCATCCCGCCGCGAGGGGCAGTTGTAGACGGAGTCTGGGGGGGAGGTGGTGGAGAGTCACTTGCCAGCTCTTCCACACCCTCGGAGGGAGGAGAAGAACGGAGCACAGGTGAAAACACACTGTAGGGTACCTTGTCGAGTGAGGAGAGAGTTCAGGGGAGGGTGTTTGGGGGATAAAAGAAAGAGAGCCTTTGGAGACGGCAAGAACATAAGGATTGGATCAGTGAAGGATGAAACAAGGTATGACATTTGGGGGAATGGATGTTGGTGTGAGATGAGAGTGGACGTGTGATGTATGGGGGTTCCCGCCTTAGTTGCAAATTTGATGTTATTGTTTAATAAAGTTAATATATTTTAACCATGTCCTAATAACTGGTCTTTTACGCTAATCAAGGGGTCAGGAGTGTTTTGTTGTTGCACGATTATTGTTTTACCTTTTTGACTGACCATTTTAAATCTCTTTACTCAGAAGCCAAGTTTGACTGCTATTTTAAGCCAGTAATAAAACGTACGTTTGTGCTAGGAGCATGCTGTGATGGTACAGGCCAACAGCATGGTGCAACAACTCCCCCTGCACGCCGCGGGGTTCTGGCAGCAGTCCAGAACTTGACGACTCGTGCAGGCTGCTGAACTTGATGCACCACCCCACTCCTTCGGTGACCGCGGTCTGGCCATCAAATTACCGACACAGGGTGCAAACAGGGGTGGGATGCCGCTGCCAAACTTAAACTGACTGCAAGTCTACTTACTATAGGTGTGTAGTAATTGTAGTCAGTCTGTCGCAGGTAGCCATTGCGCAGGGCAAATCATGCAGAGTGACACTATCTCACTCAAGTCCTCAGATGAAGTCAGTGAATCAATCTGAATGCGGGGTGGCGGGAGATGTTACATTGTAGCCCCTAACGCCAGCCCCCAAGCCTACTGCAAACAGTGCGGACCAAGCGCTGTGAGCTTTCTGTCAGTGGTGCAAATCAGTGGTGCTAATTAGCAACCGGCGCTCCAGCTTGACAGCTTTGGAGGCGCAATAAATGCGTGACTTCGAATTTCAGTGCAGTGAGGATCTGTCAGAACCCGTCATTTGGACTCGCAAATATGTGGTTCAGTATCAGCCCAAGATGATGCCAGGGTCCCTGCATATTCTTCATGGTCTGATAGGGTCCAAGTCTGGAGAGACAAAATGGCTGCCACAGTGCCGTGGTGCTGTGAGGTTGACGCTCTAGTCGTTTAACCTCGCTCTGATGCGGAGAGTACGAACGGAGCTCGAGCTCTGGAAACTACGCACTTCACCTGAACCGTTAGCGAAGACGAACCTGTGTGCGTAGCTCTGGTGAATTCCTTGAATTCTTAGTTCTAAATTATCCTTGTTGTAGTACTCCATTTGCGGTTAGCGCGAGTGTCGAGGAAATGTTGTTACGGCGTATTAATTCAAACGCGTAGCAATTCTTTCCCCATTCCAAGTTCGAGATTCCAGTTGTGAAGAAAACCCCCGAAGCGTCGTCGAAGAGAGAAGCGAACAGTTCATGATTTCCTGAGGAGAGAAGCCCCAACGGAAAAGAGAGAGTCCGTCAGCGAACTGAAAGCTAAGTAACAATTACCAGTGTTTGGCCAAACTGAAGATTACCAACAGTAGTGAACTAGTACGTCAAATGAGAAAAGATCTATTTCTAAGTATTTTTTGAGTGAACAAGAAAGAAACAATTACATGAACTTTGCATAACCTTGAAGCTATCGCCTGAAGGAATAAGATAAAGACTTATCAATAAGGAAAAGACTTGGCTGAGAGGTATTCAAATAACTGAAACTTTACAGAATCCAATTACAGCGACATCGACTAGTTAGTGAAGTAAGTATGCTCTAGAAGATAATAGTCGTAGTTTAACAATAGAGTAGTACTAGCAGGCATCTAACCCATTCGTCCTTGTCTTCCTATGCAGTAACAACTGACTAGACGAGGAAAGCACAAATAACCCTTAAGAAGAGAAGTAAGGTCCAGAAATAGAAAAGTGAGTTAACAATAAGAACCCCGTGAATACCAGAGCCAGGATAGGAGAGTAGGGAAACTAATGGTGTGCTCCTATTTCAGGTTTCTAACTCGCAGACACCCAGAAGGAAGTTGTCTGAAGAAACTTTCCGGACCAGTCTCTTCTCTGTTTATTATTTTATCCACACCCCCTTCCCGGAGGATGATGTAGGGAGGTTCTACTAGACCTGCCGGCATCGTCTCTTGGGATTTGGGTATTAGCATCTAGTTCCCGAGCCAGAAACCATCTCTGCTCCTGCGCAAGTGAGAGTCAAGAATATACATATCAGGTAATGCTTGGAGCCCTGACAGAGTGAAGTGCCCAAGTTTCATTTTGCACCCGAGCAGAGATGGCAGAAGGAATAGATGTCCAATCGTTAGGAACAATCTTAGACGCAATCCACAAGGAACTGGGAGCAGTAAGAGAGGAGAATCAAAATTTAAAACAAGAAGTAGTTAATGCCCGAAAAGAGACAGCTGAGTTAGCCCTGAGATTACACCGGACTAGTAGTTTAGAGCGAGAGGCCATGAACCCAGTGTTAGAAGCGACAAATAGGTCAACAACACAAGTCATTCACTCCCTGTCTCCAGTTATCCCTTTAGCCGCTCCTGAAAGGTTTAATGGGGATCCGCAGAAGGCACAGATATTCCTTTCACAATGCTCTTTACATTTCCTATGTCGTCCGTCCATTTTCCCTGACGCGCAGTCTAAAGTGGCCTTCATTCTCTCATATCTAAGCGGGGATGCAGCTGCCTGGTCCATGCCCCTAGTCACAAGAGAAGACCCGCTGTTAAGGAACTTCGAAAATTTCAAACAAGAATTTCTTCGAATATTTGATCGTAGGAGAATCTCACAGGTTGTGGACAATGAATTACTTGATTTACGACAAGGCAATCGAGATTTAATAGCATATCTGGCGCAGTTCAACAAGTTGGTGTTGGAGACGGATTGGCCAGAAAGCAAGCGAGCAGCAGTTTTCTACCGTGGATTGAGAGACGAGCTGAAAGACACGTTAGCCCAAATTCCGAACCGACCAACTGAGATATCGGCCCTCATCGATTTAGTTCTAGAAATAGATTTTCGTCAAGGGGAGCGAAGAGGAGAAAAGAAGAAGGATTTCTGAGCGGTCATTCCTAGGTTCGACAGAGCACGTTCTGAAGGAACAAGAACCTCCGAGACGGCATCAGGTATTGAACCAATGCAAATCGGAACCATCAGAGGACCACTAACGAAAGAAGAAAAAGAAAAGAGAAGGACCAATAACCTGTGCATGTATTGTGGTTTGAGTGGGCATTTTGTCCGAAACTGTCCGAAGAAGCCCAAAGGAACATTTAAGCCGAAGGAAAACTAGCAGCACCACCCGTACTTGGAGTTGAACGGGTGGGTGCAATTACAGAAGAGACTCCAAATGAACACCATGTGGCGAACACCTTGCAAGCGGCAGCTCCACATTTGATTCTGTCTATGAAAGTGATATTCCGATCAACGGTCCTAACCGAAGTCTCAGTTATGATAGACTCAGGAGCGACAGGAAATTTCTGCGACTTGCGTTTTGCGGACAAGGTGGGAATCCAAGCAATAAAGAAAGAGAGGAGTGAACCAGTCCGAGCAGTAGATGGAACTAATTTATCATCGGGGCCTATTGTGAGCCATACAGAGGTGATGGAACTGATTACCACAGATGGCCATCGAGAGCAGATTCAATTTAATTTAATCGACGCTCCACAGTTTCAATTAATTCTTGGATTGCCATGGCTCACGGAGCATAACCCTACAATTAACTGGAACTCCAGAACGGTTATTATGGATTTAAATTACTGTTGTGAGAACTGTTTTGTTTCAAGAACTATCGGAGAGGAGATAAACCCAGCTCATGCCTTGAGTCTTGTGGAGCATTCTATGTGTGCCATTGATACACACCAGATTCCAGAAGAGTATAAGGAGTTCGAGAACGTGTTCAATGAAGTGGAAGCGGAACTTTTACCCCCACATAGAGTCTATGACTGCAAGATAGACTTAGAACCTGGAGCCAATCTGCCATGCAGTCGAGTGTACGCACTAACAGAAAAAGAACACCAACATCTAAAGGAATACCTGGATAAGTATTTGGCGAATGGCTTCATCCGACCATCACAGTCACCTGTCTCATCGCCCCTATTTTTTGTGCCCAAAAAGGAAGGGGAATTGAGAACGTGCATCGATTACAGAGCAATCAATAGAATAACAAAAAAGAACAGGTACCCTCTACCCTTGATATCGGTCTTATTGGACCAGGTCAAAGGAGCCCAAATCTATACAAAATTAGATCTGCGAGGGGCCTACCATCTAGTCCGAATGCGAGAAGGAGATGAATGGAAGACGGCCTTTCGGACTAGATTCGGGCTATTCGAATACCAAGTGATGCCTTATGGACTGTGTAATGCCCCAGCTGCCTTCCAGCACTTTATCAATTATATTTTGAAGGAGTTCATCGATCAGTGCGCCATTGTGTACATTGACGACATCTTGATTTACTCCTCCGATGTGACAAAACACCATGAGCAGGTGAAAGGAGTATTGAGAAGGTTGCAAGAGAACAAGTTGTTCGTGAAATTGGAGAAATGTGCATTCGATGTCTCTCAGGTTGAGTTCTTAGGATTTGTCCTTTCCCCGTCCGGCATCTTGATGGATCCTAGAAAAGTAGAGGCGGTGACCACCTGGAAATCCCCGACGAGTGTGAAAGAGGTCCAAAGCTTCATTGGATTTGCCAACTTTTATAGACGATTCATCAGTGAGTTCTCCGGAAAAATTTTACCTCTTACCAGATTGTTGAGAAAAGGAACAAAATTTGAGTGGCTGAAAGAATCAGAGGAGGCCTTCCAAGCCTTAAAAGAAGCCTTTACCACAGCACCTGTACTGCTTCATGCTGATCCATCAGAACCGTTTTATGTAGAGACCGATGCGTCGGATCAGGCTCTGGGGGGGGTTCTGTCTCAGCGTCACAAGAGCACGGGTCAACTGCATCCAGTAGCCTACAGATCAAGAAAACTGACCCCGGCAGAAATCAATTATACCATCACCGAGAAAGAACTACTGGCTATCAAGGATGCCTTCAAGGAGTGGCGGCATTATCTGATGGGAACACAGCATCAAGTTACAGTATTTACGGATCATCGTAACTTGAAATTCTTGAAATCCGCCAGAACGCTCACGCCAAGACAACTTAGATGGTCCTTGTATTTTGCAGATTACGACTTTGTAATTACCTTTCGTCCAGGAGCACAAAATGGGAAGGCCGATGCACTTTCCAGATTGGGCGCAGAGTCTCAAAGGGCAGCTATAGACGTTCAACCGATCATCCCTGAGAACAAATTTATTGGAGCCACAGTCTCAATCAATATCCAAAAGGCCATCGCAGAAAACATGAGTTCAGAGACTATGCAGGATTGGGTTAAAGGAGATCCAAACAGAACAATCGTTCATCAGTTGCCATATCATGGGGAGGCCTTGTATGTGCCAACGACAGAACTGCAGCAACAAGTGATGCGTGAATGTCACGATGATAAGTTAGCCGGACACAAGGGGGAAAACAAGACAGAAGAGTTGATAAAGAGACACTATTGGTGGCCTGGAATGTCAACTGATATTGAGAGTTATGTTAAGGCTTGTGAGATCTGCGCGCAGGGAAAATCTGAATGACAAGCCCCAAAGGGTTTCCTACAACCCCTACCCACCCCTCCTTATCCTTGGCACACAGTAACACTAGATCTCATCACTGATTTACCTTTGAGCAGGGGTTTTGACACCATTCTAGTGGTAGTAAATGCCTTCTCTAAAATGGCCCACTTCATAGCTTTAAAAGGAACCCCATCAGCCAAACAACTAGCAGACCATTTTAGTTCCCAGATTGTCAGGATCCATGGCATACCCAAGGTGGTCATTTCGGATAGGGGTTCCCAGTTTATATCCCATTTTTGGAGAGCCTTTATGAAGGGTCTAGGTACTGAAGTCAGATTTTCTACGAGCTATCATCCAGAAACTGATGGACAAACAGAAAGGGTGAACCAAGAACTGGAACAATACCTTCGATTATTCCTCCTGAAAGAGGAAATTCAGTGGGCAGGCTACTTGTGGTCGGCGGAATTTGCCCATAACAATGCCAAAAATGGCTCAACTGGTTTCTCCCCCTTCTTCTTGAATTATGGACGGCACCCAAATGCATCAATTCGACAAATGGAAGTAGCAGTCCCAGCTGTCAAAGACTTAGTTTCCCAATTGAATCAAATCCAGCAGGAGGCAGTAGACAATCTGCGAAAAGCTAAGGAGAAATATAAGACTTATGCAGATAAGAAGAGACGTGAAAGTCCTCCATTGTCCGTTGGAGATAAGGTGTGGTTGAACACAAAACATCTGAGACTGAAAGGGAATCGAAAATTTCAACCTCGCTTTATTAGTCCCTACCCAGTGGAGAAGCAAATGAATCCAGTTACCTATCAATTGACACTACCTCCTAAGATGAAAATTCATCCCGTCTTTCATGTCTCCTTACTTAAAAGAGTTTCTGCAGGACTGAGAATTCAATCACCTCCTAAGCCAATCCACCTTGAGACGGGAACGGAGTTTGAAGTGAAAGAAATCCTGGATTCTAAGGTCTCCAGAGGGAAACTGTACTACCTCATCGATTGGAAAGGTTATGGACCAGAGGAGCGATCGTGGGAGTTGGAGGAGGATGTTCACGCTCCCAGGTTAATCCATTCCTTTCATCAACGTTACCCTTCCAAACCCAGACGGAAGGAGCCTACCTTGTTGGGGGGTACTGTCAGAACCCGTCATTTGGACTCGCAAATATGTGGTTCAGTATCAGCCCAAGATGATGCCAGGGTCCCTGCATATTCTTCATGGTCTGATAGGGTCCGAGTCTGGAGAGACAAAATGGCTGCCACAGTGCCGTGGTGCTGTGAGGTTGACGCTCTAGTCGTTTAACCTCGTTCTGATGCGGAGAGTACGAACGGAGCGCGAGCTCTGGAAACTACGCACTTCACCTGAACCGTTAGCGAAGACGAACCTGTGTGCGTAGCTCTGGTGAATTCCTTGAATCCTTAGTTCTAAATTATCCTTGTTGTAGTACTCCATTTGCGGTTAGCGCGAGTGTCGAGGAAATGTTGTTACGGCGTATTAATTCAAACGCGTAGCAATTCTTTCCCCATTCCAAGTTCGAGATTCCAGTTGTGAAGAAAACCCCCGAAGCGTCGTCGAAGAGAGAAGTGAACAGTTCATGATTTCCTGAGGAGAGAAGCCCCAACGGAAAAGAGAGAGTCCGTCAGCGAACTGAAAGCTAAGTAACAATTACCAGTGTTTGGCCAAACTGAAGATTACCAACAGTAGTGAACTAGTACGTCAAATGGGAAAAGATCTATTTCTAAGTATTTTTTGAGTGAACAAGAAAGAAACAATTACATGAACTTTGCATAACCTTGAAGCTGTCGCCTGAAGGAATAAGATAAAGACTTATCAATAAGGAAAAGACTTGGCTGAGAGGTATTCAAATAACTGAAACTTTACAGAATCCAATTACAGCGACATCGACTAGTTAGTGAAGTAAGTATGCTCTAGAAGATAATAGTCGCAGTTTAACCATAGAGTAGTACTAGCAGGCACCTAACCCATTCGTCCTTGTCTTCCTATGCAGTAACAACTGACTAGACGAGGAAAGCACAAATAACCCTTAAGAAGAGAAGTAAGGTCCAGAAATAGAAAAGTGAGTTAACAATAAGAACCCCGTGAATACCAGAGCCAGGATAGGAGAGTAGGGAAACTAATGGTGTGCTCCTATTTCAGGTTTCTAACTCGCAGACACCCAGAAAGAAGTTGTCTGAAGAAACTTTCCGGACCAGTCTCTTCTCTGTTTATTATTTTATCCACACCCCCTTCCCGGAGGATGATGTAGGGAGGTTCTACTAGACCTGCCGGCATCGTCTCTTGGGATTTGGGTATTAGCATCTAGTTCCCGAGCCAGAAACCATCTCTGCTCCTGCGCAAGTGAGAGTCAAGAATATACATATCAGGTAATGCTTGGAGCCCTGACAGGATCACCACATTGAAATGTGTTAGACCCCCGCCCGATGCGTTGTATTTGGCGCTGCTGCAGTATTTACTGAACAGTGATAAAGAAAAAAATGCTTCACAGAATTACACCAAATGTGGCAGAAAGTTAGACCTTTACCCAGACAGCATACTTTTTGTGAAAAGTTGTCAATCTGTTGAGCCATACTCGAGAAAATAACGTTCTAAATATATGGATATCTGCTGCTAGATGACTCCCTCAGGGGTCCTTGGAAAAAAAAGTTTAAAAAAAGAAATCTGATTGGCTGGTCCACCGGGAGTCCTACGAGACCAAAGGAACTGTTTGCCGGTCCAACATGAAAAAAAATGTTGTGGCTTCCATTACAGGGCTCCGACACCAAGTCCTCAAAAATAAAAAAAGGACAAAAGGACATAAGTGGCAGGATAGGGAAAATATTAAATGTCGTCACAGTCCTGCAGGACACCCGTGCTACTCAGAGCGGTCCCCGTGAGGTCCCGTGGGACTTCTACAATTCCGGGAGAGACCCCAAAAAATGTAAGCACAGCCATCAGAGATCAAGCTCTATTAGTTGGGAAAGATGCTCCACGCACAGTTTGTGCTCAGTGTGCTGGTAGAGCCCACTCCCGCCAGGTATCCAAGCCCTCAATTGTGGGGAAGCCCCTACTACGCAAAGCCTGTGCTCTACACTGCTGTTCATGGAGAGTGCACTCCCTTCCGACACCCAACGCTCAAATAGATGGGCGAGCCTCTACTACAAAAAGCTCACTCCCTCTACATACACAAGCCTCTTTGCATAGCGATGGACCTACTACGTATTGTTAGGCCTAGTAATAATATCTTACATTGAAAACAAAATTAGACATTCACAAAAAAAAACCTAATATTAAATTGAAGTTCTATTTATGAGAAAGTGTTATGCTAAAAATACAATTTTTGAACTAAAAAACACCGAAATTCACCAGTTGTAGTTAACTGACCTTATTATAACTTGCGCCCCCAAGTAAACAAAAATGTGATGTAAGGGTCCTTGAATTGAACCCAGCCACTAATAATTACTTGGGCTGCATCCCAGACAATAATTTTCTTTTTGCCCAGAATGCTACCTAAGATTAGACCCCGTTATCAGCCTTGACCCTGCTCCATTAGGAACAGTCCAGTTCAAACTACCAAGTCAGCAGTCGCAGCCGGTGCAAGTAAGAGCGGTTGGGCGGGGGTGGTGCAGGGCGAGGGGGGTCTACAGACAATGGAATGGGGAAAATAAAATAAAAAAAAGAAATAAAACACTTACCTTGCGCTCCCCACGGTGCGGCGAGCGTACGTTAAGTAGCTTTATTTATTTGTTTTTTTCCCATTCTGTCAGTCAACTCCTCCCCCCACTTCACCGCTCTTACCCGCCCTGACCGCAACTGAAAGCCAGGTCTTCTCTGAACCGGAACACAAGCAAACCCAGACCAGTTTCCTCCTATGTTGGACTCTTCAGACGGGTGCAACTTGGTTCCAGTGGCAAAGTGAGCACGGGACCCATTTGATGTAATTTGTGCAGTCATGAGCAATGCATGGCAAGGGTGCAAGTTATAGTTAGCCAAGTCAACTATAACTGGTGAATTTCAGTTGTTTCTTTAGCTTAAAATTGTATGTTTTAACTAATATTTCTAACTAACTATAACGTCACATTAACCTATCGTTTTTCACTGTCTTTCTAAGTTTTTTTTAATGTAAAGTAAGATATTAGCACCAGTCCTAACTGTAGCATCACTTTAACATTTCTTTCAGTGAATTTCTAAGATTTTCTTGTTTTAACCCCTTCGCTGCGGCGGCAATTCCGCCGCAGCGCTAGGGGGGGGCGGTGGGGCCGAGCAGCGCTCGCATGCTCGTGACGGAGCCGCTCCGTCACGAGCCGCGGTTGAGCTGTGCTCGTGACGGAGCGGTTCCGTCAAGGCCCCGCCCGCTCAATAGAACGCACCGCGCAGGCGCAAAATGAGCGCCGCGCAGGCGCGGCGGCAGGGCCATGACGGAACCGCTCCGTCGTGAGCACAGCTCAGCCGATGCTCATGACGGAGTGGCTGCGTCATGAGCATGGGAGGGGTTAAAGGTAAAGAAAAAAAGTATTTCCCCCCTAACTATAACGTCAGTTTAACCTTTGGTTTTATCAGTGAATTGTATGTATGTATAATTGTCTATAGAGCACAAACCCAGCTAGAGAGTGTAAGGAATTGTGTTATTAGTTGTGAGAGGTGTGAATTCTTCACAAATAATAAGTCTGCAGCCTTCTCTTTACTGGGCAATAAGTGCTTTATTTTTGCACTTGAATCTCTGGGGATAGCCTACTAAGGAGGCGGTGTAGGCTTTTGCCTCCGGCAGAAATGCAAAAAAAACATTATTATCCAGTCTGTACTTTTGTTTATTGAGAAAATGTACTATTTACGCACACACTACTGAATACTATACATTTATATACAAATATCTACAATTAGGTAGATAGAAATACCTTGGGTTGACATCCTTAAAACAGTTCACATCCCCAGCAAACACTGAACCTTATAATGGCAATATCCCCACCTACACTAGACATAATATAAGGGGGAGTCATTATCAAAATGCAGACCTACTGGCTTTGGCATAGTGTAATCACATTAATAAAAGCAGAAACATATTATAATGAAGCCTTGCAACACCATTGAAATCAATAAGGAGGGTAGCACCTTACAATATTATTCCTTAAGGCTTGAAATTATTCACTGTTAACCTTAGGGGTTGCAAAAAGCAATTCAAAATATGTTAATGACCATCATTTAAACAGGTAATTACTACTCACAGAGAAACAAGTGATTAGACACCCCAGGACACAACACTCCTAACCCTCGCAGGAATCGCAGTGACCGAACACACTCTTTAGCTCCGAGAGTCTCGTACTTGTCCACAATAAAATCTAACAGAGACATGAGAAAAGTGTAAAGTGTTCTAGTTTTCAGTCCACGTGCCACAATGAGTAAGAAGAAATACGTCGACATAGTAAGTAATCCATAATTCATGAAAGGAGCTTTCATTGTATAAGGCAGGGTAAGCTAAGCCCCCTCCTCTTCGACAGAAGCAAAGTGATTATATATCAAAAGATATCTGGGTGTTTACAGCAGACTCGTACCTTAGCATACGCAGATTAAGGTTCTACATCTGAGGTGTAGTCATGCTTCCGTCTGTGTAGTTGCGTGTCTGTGCATACCTATATGACAAAGAGTACATGTTCTCAAACAACAGCTGTATTTGTGTGTTTTGTCTATGTGCTGGAGCCTGACCAAAACAAAATAATAAGAGGAATTGTTGTTTGATCTTGTCTGTGGTGTTCAGATTAAATCCCAGAAAAGAACAGAACTCAAAAACAACTGTAGGTTCTATGTGAAAGTACAGAGTGGCACAAAGAAAATTATACATGCATAGTAAAGTGTGCAAATTAAAGTAAAGACTGCAGTGTGCTCATGCTAACATAGGGAAAATGACAATGGGCCTGCTTGGAACACATGACACCAGAATTAATCCAAATTCAGCAATGCCATAACTCCCAGTTGGATCCTTTTCAGCTCCACCTTTTATGGAGGGGAGAGGATGGAATTTCCTTTGGGGCTGATTAATGATGCCTTGAGTATTGCAAGGAACAACACAACTTTTTAGCTTTGTGTATCCGACAAAGACCCATTAGAACTAATATTTTACCGCCCATTATTAATGTTAGGGACAGATTACCAGATCCTTAGCAAAGTATTATCGATCTGCTTGATGGAGCACATGTCCCGTCTGGTTCATGCTGACCAAAATGGCTTTATTCCTGAAAGATTCACCAAACGTAATGTCCGGATTCTATACAGAGTGATGGAGCTGGCTCCAGCGCAATGGCTGTATGCAGCCTGCCTAGTACTGGACCTGGAAAAGGCATTCAACTCCGTCGACTGGGGCTACCCTTTTTCCACACTTACTAAAGTGGGTATAACTGGGAGATCGTATAGGCTAATGTGGCTCTTCTATATGGCACCTGCCACCCAGGTGGAAATAGGTCAGCTTGTGTCACCCTCATTCTCTGTGAGTAGGGGTACCTGTCCGGGTTGTCCCCTCTCACCGCTTCTCTTTGCACTAGCAATAATGCCCTTAGCACAACGCCTCCATCAGAGAGGTGGTGAATGGGGTATCCCACTGAATGAGGAAATGCACATAGCTTCGCAGTATGCAGATGATATTCTGCTCTATATACGAGACATCCAACCTGGGATTCCCAATGTTGCAGGAATTCTAGAAGAATATCGGAGGGCATCGGCACAAGGAGTTAACTTGGGAAAGTCATGTGTTTTTCCCCCTCTCGTTGAATGCCCCCCACAAGAGTTAACTGTAGGTGACCATTTAGTGAGATTGGAACCTCTCAGGTTCTGATATTTAGGGGTCCGCATTTACCACAGGATATTACTGATGGGAATCTCATGAAGGCTATATTCTCCTGTGCCCGCAGATGTTATTTTGGAGCACCTTGCCACTTACTGTGCAGGGACGAGTATCCCTCTCCAAAATGGTGATGTTCTCCCGGCTTCATAACTTTTTCTACAATCTTCCGATGCCTATCCCATGAGGCACTTTTCAAGCCTTACACGCTATGCTCAGAGGTTTTATATGGAATAGGGGCAGGAGGCAGGTGCCTCTCTGTAAGCTGCAGCTGCCTGTGAACAAGGGGGGTCCGGGAGCACTGAACTTCGAACACTACTATTTGGCGATGCAACTATAGTGGCCGACAAGGTGGCTGGCATGGAGACAGACCGATGAGGTGGGCACGATGCCAGCAGCCAAAACACACGTAATGATAGGGGAGGCGCTATTCCCAAGGGCATGGATTACTCGAGAGGCAAATAATCAAGTGCGAATAGCCAGCGAAAGTCACCACCTTATGCTGTGCATGGTGCTATAATCTCCGGAAGTAAGTGTAACCACTATAGTGCCATTTCGTGAACTCATAAGGAGGGACAGCATGGCGATGTGGACAAAGGCCCAAGTAAATACCATCAGAGATCTGTTTAGTGATGGGGCGCTTATTCCCTTCCATCAGCTGCGAGTGTTCGGCAGGACATTTCCTGGCCCATGGTAAATTAGTAGTGGAACTAGTCCGCCTATGAAATATCAAGGACATCGAACTAGAGCAACACCCACTAGCACATACCCTTAACATGATGGAGAGCGGCCGTCGACTAACCACCTGATTTGCTAAAGCTCTAGCACACACGATAATTGACCACCTGCTGGTGACACGTAGAATGGGTGAGGGCCAGGCAATGTCCGATGAAACTATCCCTTAACGCCAAATTTCAATACATCCAACACAATATATTGCACAGGGCATATCTTACCCCTGAAAGCCTACGCAAAATGGTTAATACTCCCTCCTTCTGCCCTGGATGTCGTGCACATAATGCGGATTTGGCACATATGTTTTGGACCTGCCCTGTGGCCGCAGCACTGTGGATTGTAGTCACAAGCAGGCTGACAACACTGATGGGTCGCTCTGACCTGCACACTATGGAAGGGACATTACTAGGATTGTACAAATGATAGAAGGCTCAAAAGGTAACCAATCGACTCATAGACTTGGAGCTGCTTATTGCACGTCGCTAGATAGCAATTCCCTGGAAGGCACGTACCCTCCTGATTATACAGCACTGGAGTGTGGCAACGCTAAAATGGATCCGAGCAGAAGCAGTGGCACTGAGGAGGGAGGAGGTTAGAGGGCTTCAGAGGCTTCCCATAGCGGGCTGTGAGAGAGTATACTGCAGGAGCTGTAGTCGATCCAAGAAGCTCCCATGGATAGATAGACGACAAGATGGCCGTTATAGTAAACATAGTGTATACCATTATTTACAGATCTGTCTGTGATGTTCTTGGCAAAATTCCCTAACCTCCACAAGGCCCTTACCTAGGACCCTGTTCCCGGTCGACAACTGGTTCTGGACGACTGCCGAGAAGGGGGTGGTGAGGTGCAACATGCATTAGAATACTGAAGATACAAATGCACATACAGAGGAAGGAAAACACCATATAAAAGGGGGACTATAAACGAGCGTCAGAATGCATAAACTGTGACTCTGCTGTTGTGATCTGGAGTTAGACATTGTTTTCCACAGAATACTTTTATTATGTACTGAACCATCTACTCCTGACAATATCTTCAGTTTGGTACATTCGGTAACTCTTGAATGCCTTTCCAAATATTAGAACATTGGAATGTTGGGAGCTCCATTGAAAACAATGGAGTGCTCTGGGCTTATAATGGCTGGTATAAGCCCAGAGCTCCAACATTCCAATGTTTCTTTGTTCACAGCTCTGGCTGTGAACAAAGCCTTCAGGGAACCTGAGGGGATTCCAATCCCCTCACGCTCCCAAAAGTCTTTGGTTTTTTTTGTTAGAACATTCTGTCCTCTAGTGACAATGTTCTAATAGCCTTATAGCCCTTCGTAGATGGGCTATACCGCTATCAAAGTCCCTCTCCCTTGTTAAAGGCCCTCGCCTTCGGCTCGGGGCCTTTAACGCTGGAGAGGGCCTTTAATAGCCGGTATAGCCCTCTACAGCGGGCTATAAGGCTGTAATAGAACATTGGAATGTTCGGGGATCCATTAAAAACAATGGAGTGCTCAGGGCTTATAATGGCTGGTATAAGCCTGGAGCTCCAACATTCCAATGTTTTTTTGTTCACAGCTCTGGCTGTGAACAAAAACTTCAGGGAGCCCGAGGGGATTCCATTCCCCTCACGCTCCCATAAGGCTTTGTTTTTTTTTGTTAGAACATTCTGCCCTCTAGTGGCAGAATGTTCTAATAGCCTTATAGCCCTTCATAGCTGGGCTATACCGGCTATAGAATGCCCAGGTACGAAAAGGTCTCTGCCTCTTCCACCATACGATTTCCGAAATGGAACACAGGGCATGGTTTAGGACGTTTCCCACATATAAGTGTACAAATGTCCTTTGGTTCACCTGGAGATCCTGCTCCTTCATAAAAGTTATATATTTTTCTACAAGACCCTGCAGTGCTCGACTGGTCCATGCTATAAGCACAGTGCCATCTGCATAGAGGAGTATAGGGAGAGGGCATGATCTAATATAAGGTCGCCCCTAGACCTCCCTACCAGGACTATTTCCACTCTATTGGTGTAAAGGGAAAACAGAAAAGGGGCAAGGATACACCCCCACCTTACACGCAAGGGCGGTACCGGATGTTAACTGATGGGTACTTTCACAGCTTGGGAGTATCCTGTCGTGCTTGAATCCCATTCTATGACATAGTTAGAATTTGTTTTGAGTTATATGTCAGACACTGATTGACAGGTAGTTGGTTTAGACCCACAGTTACTCTTTGTTTTTTCACATTGTCTTCTTTGGGGGGACGTAACTGCGCTTGGTCTTTAAACATTCCCTCGGACCCTCTCTCTATCGTTTTTTTCATGTTCTTCCAGCTGTACCATTTGTGGAACTCTGTAATTTGTGAGTAGTGATGCTGTGCGTAGGCTGCTGTAATTTGTGAGTAGTGATGCTGTGCGTAGGCTGCTCTCGCGAGAGCTTCTGCGATACCATGTGTTAGGTTGCTTCTTTGTGATGTGATTTTTCCTCAACCAAGACCCAAAGATGAAGGTGTTGTTTCATGGAACACCAGCAAAGAATATATAATTGTATCTTCAAAAGATACTTATAGATGTACAGTGAGCAATCACGTTCTTTTTCAAGGTGTTTTTCTATTGAAAATTTGTGGTGTATGATGACATTTGGTGAAGTAGCTCCAGAGGCTTTTGTTTTCTTCTTGGGGTTTCGTTCTTCTTGACCTATTGCCTCCTTGCCGTTCAATTTATCTTTGCCAATTCTTAAGCCTATCCGCAATTTATAAATAAAAATACTAGGAGGTTTGTAAATGTCTATCATACTTTGGAATTCATGCTTACAGCCAGTGGCCATAAAGTGATTTTTAGTGTTTTGGGACGTGTCTTCTTTGTTTTTTCAATGCCCATCGCTTCTATGTCTACGTTGTATGCTTTTTTGTTTCCTTTCTTTGTATCAAGATCTGCTTATCTTTTGTAAATCTCCTAGATTAAAATTGGTTCTCCCTGATAGCTTCTATGTTGATGGGTCTTTTTAGGGGTAGAACGGCTGAATCCTATCACAATTTGGTTCTTGACACTTTTCCTCCAAAATGGCTCCAGTGTAACATGGTGGGAGCCACTTCAAGAGGAAACAAGCATTTACAATGCAATGGTTTCGCCTTTTGAAAAGTTTGAGCTATTGGCATTGTAAATCACAACATTTTTAGGTTTCGAACCTGGCGAGGGGCACGAAGTGCCCCTCCCAGTTTGAAAACTATTGTCTTCAGTATGGATGTCGGCCCCGCCTCTGCGTCTCATTGGCTAGCTCCATCAATGGAGGCTAGCCATTGGGAGGCAGAGGGTGTCAATCGCGCTTTCTCACGAAAACGCGATTCGGGGGCGTTTCTGGTGCTTTTTTTAAGCCCCGCCCCTTTGTCCCGGGCCGCGCTGCGATTGGCTGCCGGCCCGGGACACCCCCGTGATGTCATTACCCGGGCCGCGCTGTGATTGGCTGCCGGCCCGGGACACCCCGTGACGTCAGCCAATCACAGCACGCCCGGGACCTGACTTGTTTTCTCTGTTTTCGTCCTCTCAGAAATTCAGATACAGCGTAGCATCATTTAGATAGGATTGAACCGAACGGCAGCTCAGTAATGGATCTGCTGTGAATTTAAAATGCTCCCGAATGTCTCAGAGCGTTGCCAGGGGAAAACACACACACACCCATACATCTTAGCGTTTTCTGTTTAGTCTTCATCCTGAAACAGCTCCCTTGTTTCTTTTTACAAGCGCAGAAGGTGACAAATCGCTTTGAAAGGCAACATTGCAAATCTAAAATCTCTCCCTATAAAGGAGATACAGAGGGCCATTTGATTTCTGAAGCGGAAATGGGAAGCGCGCCTCGCGCGCAGTCCTTTAATAAGGCAGAGCTGCGTCTACACAACAGCCAATCATTCACTTTCCAGTCAGCCACTAACCAAGCATATTCATCAGTGCCACTGCTGCGGCCGGGCAAAGCTTTCCTCTGGAATTTAATATCTGAGGAGTATTGTCAGCATGTGCTCTAAAAAGATTTTGCAACATAACACTTCAATGAGTAACTGCCGCGTCGGTGTGATTCATTACAGGAGCCGAGCAAGACAGAAAATAACGCCCGTCTGAGATGTTCAGTTACGGAGAGAAATTATCTGTTTCCCCTGGTTACGGTAGAACTCATTACGTACAGCGTCATGATTCATACATCAACCACCTCTGCACTCGCTATAACTGAACTGCGATTTAAAAAAAAAAAAAAAACGGATAAACATACCTGTTAAAAAAATTGCGGCTGGCTATCCAGAGAGAGGACAGAGAAATGCGTCCTATTCGCACTGACTCATTAATGCAGGGGGGGAGGGGGCGTACCTCGAAGGGCTTTACTGGGACAGCGCCTAGCCAAGCGCCTGTTTTCTAAGCATGTAGGCAGGCCCAAGCACACCAAACTTTCATGCCAGGCTTTGTAAATCCAGAAACACATTTTGCATCTTGGTGGCACCAAAAACAGTGACACAAAATATGAATAAATATGGGCAACAGTGCATAAAGTGAATTCATGAAACGCCATATTTATTTAAGTTAGAGCTTTTCAGATATTGCAGCAGAGAAACAGTAAGGTTTGGATCTTTCTGTTTCTGAGCTGTGCTGTCTGAAAACAAAACCCTTTCTCAGAGAAATAAGGAGTAAAATGAATTCACTTTAGCCACTGCAGGCATCTTAAACAGGAGCGCGAAACCCATCACGATAGGGCCCCAAATATCTTTGCTTCGAATAACCTCGCCTGAGAGCTATGCAAACAGCTCAGGTTACAACGTTTCCTGGTGGGAATTCACCAGAGCTAAACAGAGTCTCCTTGAGGGGATTACACAACCGTTTAATTTAATTCTCTCTTGGTATTTGAGTTAACCCAATACTTGTCATGTTGATCTACGAAGAGCAGCATAATTGGAAGACGTACATATGCTGGCAGGGATTTTTCTGTAAGGGACTAGCATTAAGATCTTGCTCATACAAAACAAACACGCATTAAAATGCAACCTTTTAAAAATGCTACTGTATGTTACACCAAATCGAACTGCATAACAAACACTTTTTTTCAATCTGGGATAGTAATAGTTTGTTTTGTATTTTTTCAGCATCTGCTCTATGAACATATGGTTTTGTGATCATTTAAAAACAAACCTGCTTGTGGGGTGTTTTTGGAGGAGGCAGGCTGGATGTGCACCCTCATTTGATTAACTTAGCATTATGTCCATCCACACACTGACTCCTTACTGTGCGCCCTACTGCACAATAACAAGGTATACCTTTCTTTTCTGTGAATTTCTGTTTAAATTAAATTTTCTAATTATAACGTCCCTGTAACCATCGTTTTTTTCAGTGAATTTCTAAGGCTTTTTAAATTCAAATTCCTAACTAAAATGTCCCTGTAACCTTTGGATTTTTAAATGAATTTCTACATTTTTTTTTACTAGTAGGCACATTTGCAGAGTAGTGGAGAAAGGGGAAGGGGCCTCTGACCAGGTCAGACTGTAAGTAAAACTCCTGGAGTTCTATGGTTTTGTATAAGTGAAATGTGAGTTCTCGTTCTCCACTATTCTGCAAACATGCCTCCTGGGTCACTACTGGTTGAGAGAAAATGCAAGTGGTGTGTATAGCCATGTTTTCATTGTCAGTTTGATAATATATATTTGTATAAATCTGTGATCCCTTACTTAGTCTTTGTTAGCATATTTGAGAAATGATGGTAGTATCTGAGTGCCTCTCTCTCATTTAGTATGACTTTCATTGGATCGATTTAGACTTTCTAAACACATTTGGTGAATCTTGCATGGAGAATTTGACATACAGAGCTTTGGAGTATGTAAAACTAGGCATTTCACTATGTAAGTGATTTGGAAAGATTCTAATACTTGAATATATATATGTAATATTTTAGCTATATCATTGTGTACGGGCTACTTATAGTATATGTTAAGAGTAAATTATCTATAGTAGAAACAGTTTTATCATCTCACAAAGATATTGTTAATATTAAATCTGCTTACCAATAATAGTACATATTTACTTGCATTCTATAGGGACTGATCGAATCACAATTAGAGAACTTATTTCATTCTACCTATTCAACTCTACTTAATTTCTAATTATAAAGATATAACTTTTGGTACATTTCAATAAAGAAATACGTCAAATATTAGCAAGTTGGGCCATTGGGACAATTCTTCTGACATAAATGTCAGTTCATCTAACTTTCTGTATGCATGCATCAATCTTTTTATTATCAGATGATAAACAACATTAATATGATTTTCCTAAATAGGTTTACCACACAAAAACATTTTTAGTCCTTGATGAAGCCCCAGTGACCATAAAATGATGTTCTGTATAGATATTTTGATTTTCAAGCTATGAGAGTGAGCAGTTTCAGACTTATTGTGAACTGCGGCTGTGCTACCTCACTCCTCAAACTAAAATCTTCAGAGACAAATGGAATTAATTAAGGATAACCTTGGCTCTATTTTGGTAGGTCGACCCGACCATGTGAGACAGTCCTCAGGAACAAATAACCCAAGCAACAATACTGATAAATATATTTACAAATTACATTGCCACGCCAAGTTTAAGTAATACAAACAACCTTGTACTGTCTATTAAAATGAAAACACCACTCTCTGTCTACACAGGAGCCTCTTTAGTGCAAAATGCATGACTTCCTACAAGGAGTGTAATTAACTGGCCTGGGATGGTCTCAGGCTAGAAGAGGTAATAGGAAAAATGTTACTTACCAATAGGTATAGTTCTCCAGCACTGGCATGGTTCAATGTTTCACATACTTGGCTTGTAGCCTGACTTTGGATCATAAAATCGAGTGGATAGGCTACTAGTGGTTCAGTGCTTTTTAGGTTTCGATCTGGCGAGGGCACGCCCAGATCGAAAACTTTTGTTTACACTATGGGGGACTTGAACACTCCCCTTCTTCCATTGGCTAGCTCCATAAATGGAGGCTAGCCATTGGAAGAGATTGGCCGTCAATCACGCTTTCCAGAGAAAACGCGATTCGGGGGCGTGTCTGGGTCTTTTTTCAAGCCCTGCCCCTTGTTGCCGTGTGTCCCGGGCCGCGCTGTGATTGGCTGCCGGCCCGGGACACCCCAGTGAGGTCATTTCCCGGGCCGCGCTGTGATTGGCTGCCTGCCCGGGACACCCCCGTGACGTCAGCCAATCACAGCACGGCCCGGGACCGGACTTGTTTTTTGCTGCTGGCGCCATTGAGTTGCGTCATCCCCACATCACTTCTGTGGGACACGAGTATTCAAAAGGATCTCACCAAACTGAATGCAGGTTAGATGTTAAGTTCGTTGTTCTAGAGGCTTTTTTATTTTATACAAATATATTTTTAAGATGGTTATAAGTGTGTCGAGGGTGACTTGGGTTGAATGGTCTAATTTTTCTGTTGCTTGGTTCGTAGAAACTGTGTGTTATAATTTTAGAACTTGCCTTTTTTCGCCCTTGAACTGTGCCATTTTTATACTTTCATCAGTGGACCCCTGTGTATATGCACTACGACGGTCGGTAGCCATTTTTTAGGCTGCCTTTCTTTTTAAAGTCCGCTCTATGTTTTCGATTTTAATGTGATGCGTTTTTCAGTATTTACCTGTATTTTGGTTTACGTTACGTTCTGTGGCATTACTAGAACGGTGATGAGCCTTTAAATTGTAACCTTTTCTTATGTGAGGGGTTAAGAGTGTGTAGTGTGTTTTTTATACCCCCCCCCCCCCCCCCACTACAGACACGCACCCACCCACCCCATAGAGGGTTAGCGATCCAAGAAATAAACGGGGGTTGGGGGGAGCGAGGCTGTGCACGAGCCGAGTCCCGAAAATCTTTAGCAAGTAACTCGTGCAACAAACATCCTGTAACAAACCTGCCAGGCTCTCAGATTGCGTATATGACCTTTCCAGTGTTCTTGAATGCTTGAGCATGATGCTTAAATGTTTTTAGTGTGAAAGTTAGAATGACCCTTTCCCATAAACTTAATAAATTATCCCTTTTAGTGTAAATGTATTTTGAATTTGAACACTGGAGGCAGCTCTGCAAGGTTCCGAACCCAAGTATGCCACCATGTGTAAAAAGCTAAGAGTGAGATTAAAAAAGTCGGTTTAATTAATTTTCTATTTGCATGGAAGCGGTGAGTTTTGAGTTGAGAACCTACAATGAACATTTTTTTGTGCAAAATTACAAAATCTCTTCGGAATACATTGGGAATGTATGCTACCTTTCTTCCTTTTGTCACCAGCAGGTTGTATTATGGGACTTGTAGTTTCTCTTTTTGACTCTTCGGGAAATGGTCATTGGCTACTAGAATAAATAGATGAAAGAGAAACGGGACACTTACCTGGCTTAGTTTTTCCTTAACTTTGGTGCTAAGCATAAGTGAGTAGGAAGGACTATCACTGTCAAATGGTTGCTGCTGCAAGATGTTCAATTGCTGCGAAATTGTGACGGCTCGCAGATATCTTTCTTGCCTTTGCTGCTGAAGCACTCGCTCACCTGCCTCTTCTCTTGCTCTGCTGATCATCTGCTCCTAATCCCTGTCTGTCTAGGCTCATACCTGTCCCCCAGATTCCCAACCCCTTAGAGGCCTTTCATTTGGCCTTCCTGCTACCTGTATGGCCATCTATCCCTGTGGTTCCCTGAAGGCCTCTTGCCTACCCCTCTGGTCTCTGGCCTCTCTCCTGTCTCTTTGGATCACTTTGTGACTTATCACCGGCTCTCCCAACTCTCTGCCTGTCCTCTCATGTCACCTTCCCGCAGTTTTGTGTGCAGTGGCAGCCGCTGCAATTTGAAAGTGGTAGGGTGAAAGACTTTGGCCTGCGAGCGAACGTAGGAAGCGAGCCAAAAATGTCTCCGGGCTATACTGTGTAGTTCTCCCTCGAGAAAACAATCTGGTGTTAAAATGGTGCATTTTCTAGGGCACTGCTTCTCTCAGTATATTCTGCTGTTTGGTGTCTTGGAGAGCATGAAGCAGTCTGGACACCTTGCTGGCTCGGCCCCCACTGTGTAAAAAGATGTAGCGTTTAAGATAGAACAAGTGCTTTCAAAAATACATTTTTGGTAAAATTCAATCAGATTGTCTCTAGTGCGCAAATTTTTTCAAAGTTTGCTTTATTAGGACACATTTCAAAACTCAGCTGGTAGCATCCTTGCATTATCTCTACATCTTTGGCTCCTTGAAGCTTCAAATGAATAAATCAATTCAGCCATACATATTGGTTTCCAAGCAGCCTTTACTTTTGCTAACTGGCCAACTGCACATATGGCTTGTTTTTTTCTTTCACTGTTTGCCGCTCCTATGACTTGATGGCACAGAAGGCCCCTGGTCCCTTTCTTTCACTTAGAGGCCACCCAAGGTCATCATTCAATTATACTTTTGATAATACAATTTTAAAATAATGACTTGCACATTCGCTTCACTTTTTTTTAACGGACTGGGACTTAATAGCACCATATATATGCATGTCACTATGTATTCCCCACACTAGGCAAAAACCGGATTTAATTCTTAGATTGGCTGATTATACAGTCATATGAACTGTTCACATTAACTGACTGAGTTACCATGACGTAATACTGCAATTCCCAATGTTTTTGTTTAGTTGCATGTATTTTTCATTGTAGGTCTTGTTTTTACCTAAAAGTGAAAGGCTAACAAAACCGCTGCAGAAAATGGTGGCCTTTTTTTCACGTCACAGACCACATCCCCATTATCAAGCAATGCCTGCACTAAAGTCCTTCGCCATTTGCACCCTGGATAACAGTTCCCATACTTTATTTGAATGTACCTCAATGTGAGCCACTGGCAGAGCTTGTAGCTCCGTGCTTACCGGAGAAGAGAGTTAAGCAGACACCAGGTAATGGCAGTCTTCTGCTCCAAGTCCTGTTATCTTTCCCGTGGTGAGAGGTTGATGACTGTCAACACACTGGTCCCTCTATAAACTATTTGCAGTCCAATTTGAAACTCGCAGCTGCTCAAAACCAATTTCTCTAAACAGATACATACTTTTGCTCACAGAAGTATGCAGTGTATCTGAGTACAAAGTGCTGTCATATGTAAAAACAAGCATTTACAATGCTACGGTTTCGCCTTTGGAAAAGTTTGAGCTATTGGCATTGTAAATGACAACATTTGTATTTATGTGTTGGTTTTGAAAACGGATAAATAAATGGCATTGTCATTTACATTGCCAATAGCTCTAACTTTTCCAAAGGCGAAACCGTTGCATTGTAAATGCTTGTTATTTATGTGTTTGTTTTGAAAATAAATAAATAAATGGCATTGTCATTTACAATGCCAATAGCTTCAGAAAGCTTAAAAAAAGGCAAGAGTGAACGTCGTGCATGGCCAAAACACAATTATGCTCAACAAACTCCTAAATAATTTGTTGCATGCAAATAATAATAGGAAAACTAAAACCGAATCATGCTGCACACTTACTAAAACAAGTTAAAGTGCAGAAGGATGAACATTGTCTCGTAATTGCATTTATATCTGGGCAATAGCTGCTTAATCCTCCCGACATCCCCCAGCGCATAGAGACCCTTACGGGTGATTGTTTGCGCTTTACAAATGTGGATTATTATTATTACTACAGGGATATCACGTTCCACAGACGGCACATCCGCCCGTTACGTCACATCCTCTCTTCTCCCGATAGTTTACCCCCAAGGCACTGCATGAGTATCCTTTTCGCAGTGCCTGTCGAGCTTACCGGTTTTTGGCCAAACGCATAGCAAGAGAGGCATAAATTATATCCATTGCCACCTGCACGATGTTTGATTACCTCTAGCTGGGACCCTTCGTGCTAACTTTAGTGGAGACGATTGCAGCGAGCTCACTTTGTGCGAGACTGGGAAAATGTATTTCCCCAGCCTGTAGCACGTTAACGCTCGCCGGTGCTGCTTAAGCATGTATGCTACAACATGAAAAACACTGCACTCCACGAGCGAGAGTCCAGTCACTCTTATGCTGAAAATGTGCCACTCAAATTTGTTCGCACGCCTGATCTCGCCAAGTCAGACCTGCCCCAACACCCACAGACAGGGAAAGTCGGTCCTACAAGGCATCACCTGGCGACCATAGAAAACCCCCACAAAGAGGGGGGGAGGGAGGGGGTAGGGGGCAAAGCTACATCTTGCTATAACAGCACTCGACCGCGCAGCCCTTTACAGGCACAATTGCCTGGCCTGATATCCAGGTGGACAGAACAACCCCATGCAAGGTATTGGCCTCACTTACTGCTTTGACCCGACACCCGTAAAGCCACAACTGGGCGAGTGGATCCTCAACCATAGAGCCTACAAATGGTGCGGGCCGAGGCGTACAGCAGTCGGTGGTCCCACCAAGTACACGCAGCGAGAGCACAGAGGCCCTGGCATTCCCAAGCCCACAACCCCCGCAGACCGAGGAGTCGCTGGAACTGGGGAGTGCCTGGGTATTGGGAACAGAGCATAGCCAATTCGACGAGGGCCCAGAGCAGGGGGGCGGGGGGGATGCCTCCAGGGCCCATGGACCCCACAACTGGAAGGGTTAAAGTGCGTGCCTGGCCCAGCAGCTGGCCTCCAAGTGTCTGTGCCTCCTTAATCCTCCAAGGCACTGGATGACTACCACCCGGAGAGAGGTGAGCCAAGGGGTGACCGCCCCTATTAGTGAAAAGTGGGCGGGGGCACAAGAGACGACCGAAGGTACCAACCCAGCGGGCCTCCTGCGGGGCCGGACCAGGGAGCTTGCAGTTGGGATGGGGTCAAAGCACAACACGGAACGCACGCGGACAACAGGAGGGGGGCCAGAGGAAGGAGAACATGGACAACGGGAAGGGGATGTGTACAAAGTAAAGCACAGCACTGAAACTAAGTAGGAAAGTACCCTACCTCTCTGTGTACGTAGCGCCACTGCTGTCCCATTGGCCAGGGCAAAATAACAATGCTAATGGAAAAACAAGACTTCAGAAACATGATCCGTCAGTACACCCCTCGTAAAGATGAGAAATATCCTCACAACAGAAATGAAATAAAAACAAGCACCTACGGGCACACGGACAGCGGGAGGGGGGACGGACAGCGGGAGGGGGGGCATACACGGACGGGGGGGGGCGGGAACAGCACACGGTCAGCGGGAGGGGGGGGGAGGCACACGGACAGCGGGAGGGGGGGTCGTAATTGCATTTATATCTGGGCAATAGCTGCTTAATCCTCCCGATAGCCCCCAGCGCATAGAGACCCTTACGGGTGATTGTTCACGCTTTACAAATGTGGATTATTATTATTACTACGGGGATATCACGTTCCACAGACGGCACATCCGCCCGTTACGTCACATCCTCTCTTCTCCCGATAGTTACCCCCAAAGCACTGCATGAGTATCCTTTTCGCAGTGCCTGTCGAGCTTACCGGTTTTTGGCCGAACGCATAGCAAGAGAGGCATAAATTATATCCCTTGCCACCTGCACGATATGTGATTACCTCCAGCTGGGACCCTTCGTTCTAACTTTAGTGGAGACGATTGCAGCGAGCTCGCTTTGTGCGAGACTGGGAAAATGTATTTCCCCAACCTGTAGCACGTTAACGCTCGCCGGTGCTGCTTAAGCATGTATGCCACACCATGAAAAACACTGCACTCTACGAGCGCGAGCCCAGTCACTCTTATGCTGAAAATGTGCCACTCAAATTTGTTCGCACGCCTGATCTCGCCATGTCCGACCTGCCCAAACACTCACAGACAGGGACAGTCGGTCCTACAAGGCATCACCTGGCGACCATAGAAAACCCCCACAAAGAGGGGGGAGGGAGGGGGTAGGGGGCAAAGCTACATCTTGCTATAACAGCACTCAACCGCGTAGCCCTTTACAGGCACAATTGCCCGGCCTGATATCCAGGTGGACAGAACAACCCCATGCAAGGTAATGGCCTCACTTACTGCTTAGACCCAACACCCGTAGTGCCACAACTGGGCGAGTGGATCCTCAACCATAGAGCCTACAAATGGTGCGGGCCGAGGCGTACAGCAGTCGGTGGTCCCACCAAGTACACGCAGCGCGAGCACAGAGGCCCTGGCATACCCAAGCCCACAACTCCCGCAGACCGAGGAGTCGCTGGAACTGGGGAGTGCCTGGGTATTGGGAACCGAGCATAGCCAATTCGACGAGGGCCCAGAGCAGGGGGTGGGGGGGGGGAATGCCTCCAGGGCTCATGGACCCCACAACTGGAAGGGTTGAAGTGCGTGCCCGGCCCAGCAGCTGGCCTGCAAGTGTCTGTGCCTCCTTAATCCTCCAAGGCACTGGATGACTACCACCCGGAGAGAGGTGAGCCAAGGGGTGACCGCCCCTATTAGTGAAAAGTGGGCGGGGGCACAAGAGACGACCGAAGGTACCAACCCAGCGGGCCTCCTGCGGGGCCGGACCAGGGAGCTTGCAGTTGGGATGGGGTCAAAGCACAACACGGAACGCACGTGGACAACAGGAGGGGGGCCAGAGGAAGGAGAACATGGACAACGGGAAGGGGATGTGTACAAAGTAAAGCACAGCACTGAAACTAAGTAGGAAAGTACCCTACCTCTCTGTGTACGTAGCGCCACTGCTGTCCCATTGGCCAGGGCAAAATAACAATGCTAATGGGAAAACAAGACTTCAGAAACAGGATCCGTCAGTACACCCCTCGTAAAGATTGTAGTGTTTTGCCAATGTTTTCATTCTAGTCTTTCTGGAACCCTTGTCCCTCTCTATTCTTTCCCTTATCCCTTTAGTTCTATTTGGAATGCATTTTGAATTACTTGTACACAGTTGGTTTTGCTGTTCCCTGTGAGCTGCTGCGCAGCACCTGTTACAATAAATCTTCACTTCAACTACATCGACTCCGACCTGATTACTACAAAAAACGTGGCGACGATCGTCTACAGGTGTCTGCTTTCCACGCGTGCATCTAAGCAACAAGATTCGAGTGATACCGCAAGTTAACGTGGTGAAGTACCCTCCGAGAGTGAAGTACCCCCCGAGAATTATCGCATTCTCCTTTGGTCTTCTCCACCTCTTCCAACATTATACTCTCAAAGTATAATTTTAACAAGGTACTGTACTTTTCCTTACATTACTTCCAGCGGTGGCAGCTCTACTTACTTAACAGTTTTCCTGACGTATGCCTGTGTGTTCAATCTGCTCATCAACGTCAGGTAACTTACGCTTTCTTCTCATCTTCCTACGTTATCTGCGTACTGCCATTGGACAATGCCTACGCGATTTATTCAACGCAACTAAAGTAACAAGTGTGTGACGTCCTCGCAATTGAACACGTCACTGGAACGCAGCGTTGTTCCTGTGAAACACTTCGTCAAACGCCATTTTGGGAATCACATTTTTTTTTCTTTATTGAAAATACACGCGAACACGCAAATCAGTTTTTCACGCATTTAAACTAACGCGTACTTCAACAGAGTCACGGCGCTAACGGAAGCAACTCTATACAGTGTGTCTGCTGTGTGAACTGCACCGCACTTCTACGGAACCATCGTCTATACAGTGTCTCTGCTGTGTGAACTGCACCGCACTTCTACGGAACCATCGTAGCCTTCACACTGCATCGTATTTCAACGGAGTCATTGGGTAAACTGCAGCAGTACTGTACTGAGTCTTTTTTCTTTTTGCGGTTTGTTCTGCTTCAACGACGAACTATTTCTCTTCTCATTTGCAACACGATATCTGAACATTCTGGTAATTTTTCTTTTTCTGGTTAATATTTCTTTTCCCCACAGGTTAAGTTTTTCAACACTCTTAAGGTTACTGATCTCATCTATCCCCATCTGCTTAAATACTTTTTGAGTTACTACCCTTACAGTGAAGAGTTTACAAGCAGTCTCTCCTCCACCACCTTTTCTTGATCTTCCTGGTGATCCCCCTATTACTTGGAAAAAGTGGTTTGATGCTTTCACTACTTACTTAGGTGCCATTGGTGCCTCTAGGTACAGGGCAGAAAGGAAAAAATATCTTCTTTTGAATAGCCTTGGTTTTGAAGGTCGCTCAATCTTTAAACATTTACCTCCTTTAGTTCTTTCTCCAGGTGAAGAGGATTTGGATGACTATAATCAAACTGTTAAACTCCTTGAATTACAGTTTAGTTGTCGTCAGACATAAATTTTACAAACGTGAACAAAAACAAGGTGAAAAGGTTGAAGACTTCATCTCTGCACTTAGAATACTTAGTGCGGAGTGTGAATTTGAAAATTTCAGAGATCAAATGATTAGAGATCAGTACATCTGTAAATGTTTAGATAAGAGTATTCAACAAAAGCTACTTTCTTTAGGTAATCCCTCTCTTGAAGAAACTGTACGTGTGGCTAAAAGTATTGAGTTTTCTAAACTTTCTGTCAAAGAACTTGATGGAAAAGTCTCTACTTCTTTTGGTAAAGAAGAAACTGTTGTGGGTGTTGTAAAAGTTGTTGACAATAAGACTAATGCTTCTGGTCGCACTGACAACAAATTCTTTAAACAAACAAATATTTGTTTTAAATGTGGAAATTTTCCTCACTCTAAATCCAGACGTCCTTGTACGGCCAGAAGTATCACTTGTAGATTATGTGGTAAGTTAGGCCATTTCGCCAAAGTCTGCCAAAGTGTAAAAAGAGGCCCTTCTCTTCCCCAGCCCAACAAACAGTGGAACAATAATTACAATCCTACTTCTGTTGCCTATGTTTCTGACTGCAACCAAGATGATACCAACATTCAGGACGATTTAAGAGGTATGGTTGCTGTTGTTGGTGTTAGCGCTGATGATCCTGAGTGTGAATGTGTTGATCCATATATTGACATTGGTATTGGTGATAAAATTGTTTGCTTATTAGTTGACTCAGGAGCCAGGATAACCATGCTTACTCAGGAACTCTTTGAAGAAGTTTGGGGTGATCGCAAACTTTTTCCTCCTGACAGGTCTCCACTTAACTATGAGGGTAGAAGGATTGAACTCAAAGGTTATTTCGAGGATTCTATTGAATTCAGAGGAAGGAACATTTTTGGCAAAGTGTATGTTTCTATCAAAGGCTTAAACATCCTCGGGTGGTTCCATCAAGGCCTGTTTAAGATGGTTCTCCGCCCTGGCACTAAAGATCCTGTCTCCATTTCTGTTGTACAAATTGATGACCAGTCCTCCACTTGTAATGATCTCTCCATTCCGAGTGATGATTTCATCAAGTCTTTAGTCAAAGATTTTCCTTCCGTCTTTAGTAATAAGTTGGGGGAAGTAAAAGGGTTTACGCACACCATTCGTGTCAAGGACTATACCATCCCTATCAAACATAAGCTCAGAAATGTTCCGTTCAGTGTGAGAGATCAACTTGAGTCAGAGTTGTTTGGTCTTTGCAGTAAGGGGATAATTGAGCCCATTGAGTCCTCCTTATGGCTTTCTCCCTTGGTGGTCGCTAAAAAAAAGAATGGGGAACTTCGTGTCTGTGTCGATTTGCGCAGTTTAAATAAGAACATCTGGGTGGATTCCTTTCCCCTCCCTAAAATTCCTGATATGTTGTCGCTTATTGATGGTTCCAAGTGGTTCAGCAAGCTAGATTTGGCTTCTGCGTACCACCAAGTCGTTCTTGATCCTGCTTCTAGACATTTCACTGCCTTTGTTTCCCCTGTAGGCTCCTTTCAGTACTGCTGTATGCCCTTTGGGTTAGCCTCTGAGGCGCAGTTTTCCAGAGGATCATGACCAACATTTTGAAAGGTATCAGTGGGGTCGTCGTTTTCCAGGACGATGTACTTATTCATGGAAAAACCTGTGATAGCCATGATGTAATCTTGAGAGAGGTATTGAAAGCTTTGGGCAATGCTGGCGTTGTTTTGAAGAAAGAAAAATGTGTTTTTAGGGCACGGAAAGTGGAGTATCTCGGTCATGTGTTGTCTGAGAATGGTGTGGAACCTAGACCAGGTTTAGTTAAAGCAATTGTTGACAGTCCTCCACCTAAAGACAAAACTGGTTTAAAGTCTTTCATTGGTCTTTGTGAGTTTTATGCCAGGTTCATACCCGATTAAGCCTCCAAGGTACAACCTTTGTCCAACATGCTTAAGAGGGAAGTTCCTTTTTTGTGGGATTCAAATTGCGAAAAAGTTTTTGCCTGGATTAAACAAGAGTTGGTTGGCTCTAAAGTTTTAAAACCTTTCAATCCCAATGTTATGTGTACCATCACTGTGGATGCTAGTGGGTTTGGGGGCCGTTCTCACTCAAGAAATTGGTGGTGTTGAGCAGACCTTAGGTTACGCTTCAAGAGTTCTACGTGGTGCTGAATCCAATTTTGCTGTGATTGAAAAGGAACTCCTAGCCTGTTGGTGGGCGATTAGAAAATTCAATCCTTACATTTGGGGGAAACATTTCCGTTTGAGGACGGATCACAGTCCTTTAGTTTCTATCCTTACAGGTGACCGCATTAAGGAACACTCTCCCAGGATTGCCAGACTTTCTACAAAATTACTCCGATATGATTTTGAGGTTAGCTACATACCAGGTAGCAGAAACACTAGAGCTGATTATCTCTCTAGGAATCCTGTTGACGTTGACTGTGACGGAAATTTGGAGGAGGATTATGATGAGGAGGATTGTTTTGTTGCTTTTGTTGGTTTGGACGATATGCGTTCCATCAGTGAGGCAGAATGGAGGGAGAATTTGTCTAAGGACGTCCTCCTCAATGAGGTTACTAGCTTTGTTAGAGATGGATGGCCAAAGGAGAGTAATGTTCATGTTTCCCTTCAAACCTTTGTTGAAATTTCTGATGAACTCTCCATTGAGGGTGGTTTACTCATGCGTGGCGATAGGCTCATTCCCCCCAGTGATCTCAGAATCAGAATCGTTAAAGGAGCACATGAGGGGCACCTGGGCAAGACTTTAACTAAAAGAAGAGTTAGAGAGCATTACTGGTGGCCTAAGATGGATCAAGAGATTGATACTGTTGTTGAGGAATGTGTTGTCTGTTCTAGTGCTGAGAAGTGTTTGAAAATACGTTCACCTCCCCTCCAACCCATTTCTTTTCCTGATAGACCGTGGGAAAAAATAGGCATTGACTTGGTAGGTCCTTTCTATTTACTTCCTTCTTCTTCCAGGTTTGCCATAGTGGCTGTTGACTATTACTCGAAGTGGCCGGAGGTCCGTTTTGTTGGTGAGGCCACTTCCAAGAATGTGATCGACTTCCTCAAGGACTTGTTTTTGCGTGAAGATTTTCCCTCATCTATTGTTAGTGACAACGGTTCTCAATTTATCAGTCAGGAGTTTAATTCTTTTGTTTGTCAAAGTGGTATTGATCATTTGAGGAGTGCCCTTTATCACCCCCAGACGAACGGTCTTGTTGAGCGTATGAACCGGGTCCTCAACAACTGCATTCAGTGGGCCATTGCTCAGCACTGTCACGTTCCCAACGCAGTTAGATCTATGTTGTGGTTCTATCGCACCACTCCTCACTCCTTTACCAAAGTATCCCCCTTTGAGTTGTTGCATGGGAGGAAACCATGTTCAAAAGTTTGCCCTGGTTGGATGTCACGTTGGGTTAAACTGAATTCCCTCGACAATTTAGATGAAGTTGCTAGGTCCAATGTAATGCATGCCCAATCTAAGCAGAAAAATGATTTTGACTCCAGGAAGAAAGTTTCTTCTCAACCTTTCAAGGTGGGTGAGAGAATTCGAGTAAAGCTACCCACTCACTCAACTAAAGGTAGTCCCAAGTTTTCTGAACCTTTTGTTATTGACAAAGTTTGTGGTAACTCAGTGAGAGTCAATATGAAGAATTGGTGGAATGCTGCCAGAATTGTCAAAGTGGGTGAACCCATTGTAAATCACCTTTCTTCTCAAGACACTCCTGTTTTGCCTTCAACATCTGCTGTTTCTTTTCAACCTCGTAGGAGTGTTCGCACTTGCTCTGTTCCTGCAAGATTTCGCTGATGTTTTCTTTCCTCTTTCCTTGCTTTCCTTCTTATGCTTATTTATTCTCTTTCTTCTATTTTCCTGTCTTTCTTTTCTGTTTTGAAGGGGAGAGGATAATGTAGTGTTTTGCCAATGTTTTCATTCTAGTCTTTCTGGAACCCTTGTCCCTCTCTATTCTTTCCCTTATCCCTTTAGTTCTATTTGGAATGCATTTTGAATTACTTGTACACAGTTGGTTTTGCTGTTCCCTGTGAGCTGCTGCGCAGCACCTGTTACAATAAATCTTCACTTCAACTACATCGACTCCGACCTGATTACTACAAAGATGAGAAATATCCTCACAACAGAAATGAAATAAAAACAAGCACCTACGGGCACACGGACAGCGGGTGGGGGGACGGACAGCGGGAGGGGGGCGGACACGGACAGAGGGGGGGGCGGGAACAGCACATGGTCAGCAGGAGGGGGGGGAGGCACACGGACAGCGGGAGGGGGGGCGGGAACAACCAGCACTCACCTGAACCTGGACTTTCTCTGGCGGAGATCGGCCGCACAATGACCAAACGAAACTGACAAAGGGGACTAAGCAGTACACTGTAGAGACATAAGATTTCTCCTGGGGGCCGAGCTAGGAGCTCCGTGCCCCAGGCGAAACCTAAAAAGCATAGTAGCGGGTTGGCCATGCCTTTCTGACTTTTTGTATCTGCAGGCACTTTTATTATTCCTGAGGACAGACCCCAAAAAGTGGGGGTCCATCTTCTGAAATAGCATAACCAGCTCACCACATATTCTGGGAGTTTTCTTCAAGCATATATGGACATTTCAGCAATCTTTCTGTTCAGGTGGACCTGTGGAGAAAGGCCGCAAGTGCAAATGGCATTGAATGGCTGTCCCAAATTGAGCGTACCTGCCGAAACTTTTGCTGTATGTATTTGTCCGGTGTAGGGGGGTTCCTGAGGGTGGAGCAGGTGGGGGATCTGCCATTGTGAACTCCCTATCCCCCTGCATTCTAAATGAGGAAGGAATAAAACGGGAGGTAGACGGGTCAACCACTTTTTTTTCACCCATGTCTCATAATCATCTTCCTCCAAATGAGGCCAATAGTATGTAAATACAACATTTGTAACACATTCATTATTATGTGAAATTTTTAAATATTTATTGATGTTACTCTGAATGGCAGTTCGCTTTATGTACCAAAAAAATCAAGGAATCGGTCCACTGGCTGTATACATAACATATTTGATACATTATTATTACGCTGTTAACTACAAAATGTCTAAAACAAGGGCTGACTCTTTTTTTCCCTACCAACTCACCCTGCTATTTTGCGGCTTAAAAAGGGATCTCTACATTTAAAGCCCATTGTGGGAACCAACACATGCATGCGGCCACCAGTATCACAGTAAGCCACGTTTACACTTCACCTGTTAATGTATAATTCTCACAGAGGGGTAACACTAAGGGTCAACCATAATTATCCACCATACTGTAAAAAAAAAAACCTCAATTATTCATTTTGACAAACATATCTTATAGAGGTTTATTTTTGAAGTCATTTCATTGTTGTTATAGTCAGCCACCTTCTCTGGCTAATGCTTATATTTCTACCCAAAGCGAATTAATTAGGGGCAGATTTACAAGCCCCTTGCGCCACTGGTGCGTCACTTTTTGTGACGCACCGGCAGCGCATTTCTCGGCCCCACATTTACAAGGACAGAAAAAGCCACCCTGCGTGGCTTTTCCTGTCCTTGTAAATAAGGCCCCTTTACACGCAGGACTTTGCGTGTAAGGGGCGTTCCATCGGTGTTGCTGTGGGTGTTCCCACGCAACACCCGTGGAACAGACACATTTCCAGATTTACAAGGATTCGTAAACCTGGAAATGCGTCAGTATGCTACACCACCCCAGGGGGTGGGGTAGCCAGGCACAACGAGGAGAAATGTTTTCATTTCTCCCTGTTTTTTTCCTCTTTCAATGCGTGCTGCACTCTACAGCACGCATTGAAAGAAGAAAATGCCTGCAGTGATTGCCTTTGTGCAGGAAGGGGCCCCTTCCTGCACAAAAGCAATCTCCCCATGACGCAAGCATCCTTGCACCATGGTGCAAGGGTGTCTGCGCGAGCGCATGGCAGCTGTTTGTGCGCCAACGCAGGGGAGAGCACAGGAATGCAACATATCATTGTAAATATGTCGCATTCCTGTGCTCAGAAAGTACCGCAGCGTGGTGCAGCCAAAGGGCTTGCGGTGCCACGCTGCGGCGCCTTCTTGTAAATCTGCCCGTTAATATTTATCACAATAAAGTTACATGTTTAATGAAATTCACAGTTTCAGCCTCTAACACACTGGTCTGGTTTAATTCCTGTGCTAGATTACGAGCTGCTCTTTAGTTCACTGGAATGATCCAATCAGAGTTGTTTAAGTGGGTGACTATATATTGCTAAAATGTAGGGACTTTCCAGTAATATGAAACCTCGCCTACGATCTCTTTTTAGTACAGACAGCTGCACTGAAACTCTCGCACTAGTTGAAGAAATGCAAGCCACGCGTGCGTGGGGCATTTCACGGGGGGGGCGGGGCGTTATGTGAGCAGCTCCATGTCATATGGTGAAATATGTTCGTCCCGTGAAGAAGTTGACAAATTGAAGGGATCGAGATGAAATGCGGCATACCTTCTCTACCAGGGATTGCAGAGCTCGCAAACTTCCGGGTTCGTGCGTGAGGAGCGCACCCAGTTCTATTGTCCTTTCCACAACTTGTAGATGCGGTTCGCTAATTAAATAAACAGAATTACAAATTCTAGGGCGCAAAGAAAAATCGTACACTGAATGAGTTAATCACTCATGCAACTGGGAACATTTAGAGCTTCTTACTAATGATTTTCGAGAAAACCCGAGTCTACACTGAAAGCGTAGTTTCTCTTTCAAATTATAAGGTTTCCTGATGACTCAGTGTCGTCACGGCCTACATTGTCCCGTCCTGGACTTTCTGGGAGCTTCCGTCTTGTTTTATTTCATTTTCAGCCGAACTAATTGGAATAAAACATCTTAAAACAAAGATTTGTAGCAGAGGTCATGACTAGACTGAACACAGTGCCACCCATGTCATGAAATCTTCTAGTAACTTTATTTATGTGAGCATATGGATATTTTCAGGTTTCGGGCCTACTTACAAAGGTGTAGGGTTCTTCGCAAGGCTTTCTTTAGTTGTCCAGGATTTGTGATCAAGGGTGGGTCACTTTATTTGGCTGGTCCGGATTCCCGTGTTTGCTAAATTTTGGAGGATTAAGAAACATTTTTAAATTAACCACTCTATAAATAGTTAATGTCAAAGTCAACAAGCGTGGCTTCTAAGTGAAAAAACGTCTTCATTGTATTGGTAATTCGTGTGGGTGATGCTATGAATGGGTTAGTGAGTGAATGTGAAAATGAGAAACGGTTAGAAGAATGGATGTAAGAGTGAATGCGTGAATAGAAGAAACCAGGGAAGGATGAATGGTGGAGTGAGGGCGTTGGTAGATGGCTCAAAGAATGAAGGAATGGGTGAGTGAGTGCTTGGATTGATGAATGTGTTAGTGCATGGAAGGTTGAACGGTTCAGTTGAACAGGGCATGGATGTATGAATGAATGAAACATGTTAGAAATATTTACATTGCCTAGAATTCTTTACAATATTCGATTGAGCATTTTCCTCACTCAATCAAATAATGTTTTCAGCATTTCCTCTACAGCTTTACATGCACTCAACTGGCAGTGCAAGTGATAGAAGCTCACAATATGCCAAGAACATTCATCATGTCTATAGAACTAGCTTTATGCCAGAAGTAAGCACCAACATAAATTGTTTTAAGGGCCAGTATTATGTCAGGGATGTTTAGCATCATACCAAGGATGTCCACACTATGCCAAGAATTCCCACCTTTTTACGATGGCCTGCATTAGCCAGAAGCAATGATCCTCATGCAACAGGTGTCATCATTATGACAAGAATCGATGCCAGTATCAGCATTATGCTAGCGGCAGATGCCACCACTTCACGAATAACCAAAGTATGCTAATTATTATTATCTTTAATCTAGACCCAGCATTATTTGAGAAATAGGTACCGTCATGCGACAGGTGTTAAACACAAACCGTAATTACCATCAGCATAAACACAAGTACAAAAAAAAGTAAAACATTCTCCAAAATCTCCAGCAGAAGGGACAAGTGAATTTTCAGCAGCAGTCAAAAATGAGGGAGTGAAGTTGGAAGGTAGAGCTAGAAATTGGTAGCAGTTGGTCTAACCTAAAATTGGTCTTTTCAAAATATCTTTTAATATAACCTATATATGGAAAGCATAGCTGTCAGAACAGATGAGATCAGAGCCATTATGGACCAGGGAGGTGTGGCCGTCCTGATCCTTTTGGACCTGTCCGCAGCCTTTGACACGGTCGACCATGTTATTCTGGTCGACCGTGTCACAGCCCTGGGGATAAACGGCATGGCTAGAGATCTTATTTCATCTTTTCTGGCCAACCGTACCCAGACAGTGAAGTTGGGTAATTTCTATTCTTCTGTCTCTGCACTCCCATGTGGAGTCCCACAGGGTTCCTCGCTAAGTCCAACGCTATTCAATATCTATGTAGCGGACTTAGCAAGGGTAATAAAAGCCCATGGGCTGCGACTCACATCTTACGCAGACAACACCCAACTGGTTCTGGCGATCCATAAGGACGGCCCAGTGGTGGCAGCTAATTTCCAAAGGGCTATGCTTGCTGTCAGTACCTGGATGTCCTCCAATTGTCTGAGGCTTAACTCGGACAAAACCAAGGTCATGACCTTCGGTAAACTCTCCCCGGAATGGTCCTCCATCTGGTGGCCTAACCAGCTGGGCTCTCCCCCTGTCCCAGTAGAAAAAGCCAGAAACCTGGGCGTTATTTTTGACAGCAAGCTGTCATTCAACCTTCACGTCAATAAGGTTGTGTCATCCGCGTTCTTTATCCTAAAGAAAATTAGGAAATTACTGCCTTACCTCCCTACCTCAGCTGGGAAGACCCTGGTCTCTACCCTAGTGTTTTCTAAAATTGACTACGGGAATGCCCTCTTTCTTAATACTCAGAAACTCGTTCTATCTAAGTTGCAGTCCATACAGAATGCGGCTGCAAGAATCCTTCTTGACATCCCCCGCCGCCAGCCTACTACTCCCGCCATTCGTCATCTGCATTGGCTAAGAGTAGAGGGCCGCATTAAATTCAAGGCCCTCTGCATTGCCTACAAGGCAGTGCACGGCGTTGGACCTAAGTTTCTGACTGAAGCGTTTCAGTTGTATACCCCTAAAAGGCAGCTGAGATCGGCCAACACCTGCCTCCTGCCGGTACCTCGCACGAGAACGGCAACCTGGGGAGACGGGCGTTTCCTGGTTGCTACTCCCAAACTTTGGAACCTTTTGCCACTCATGATTAAAACTGCCCCCAATCTGATGAGCTTTCGTAGGCTCCTAAAGACATGGTTGTTCAACCAGTAAGCTTGCTGTTCGGTCCCTCTAGCCTCCACATGCGCCGAGACACCTTCGGGTATTTGTTTGCGCAATAAAAATCTCGAAAATAAATAAATAAATAAATAAATGCCTTTAGTGAGGGGTTAATGCCTTCTCCATAACTCCCGAGAGATGTTGCATCTGAGCCTGCACTATGGTTCCTGTGAGGTTTCAGTTTCTGTTACATGGCCACTTTAAGAAAGGCATGCCCCTCTTTGTGGAGTGGTGTGGCTCACTGGTTAGAGGCGGCAGACCCGGGAGCAGAAGTCGGCCCGGGACCAGGGTTCAATTCCCGACGCGGCAGGGTCGTGGACCAGGGTCAGCGGACTCGACAATTTTCGCCTCGGTGCCTACTCTAACCTGGGGTCCCACTTGGCAACTCTGGGCATTAGCTTGCCTAATCTCCACAACGGCCCCATCAACGCCGGGGATTCCTGACTCCACCTTGGGGATTCCCAGTAGGGACCATCCTGCTGGAAAAGCTAGGACGGGTTCCCCAGCGGTATACAGCGCCGGGACGCCCCTTTGCTGGGGCAGCTGTGCTCTTTACAAGTATACGACATGTAACATTTAATATTAGAGTACTACTATCATGACCCTGTGAGGTTTCAGCACCTGTGCCAGGGGCCCTGCCAGAACTCAGTACTGGTACCATGACTCCACCAGGAGTCAGTAGCTAAACAATGGGCACTCTAAGGGAGGTGGAGATCCGTGTAATTTATCAGTGCGTGTACCACACTCCTGTAAGGTATCTTACCTGTAGCATGAAAAAGCTGGTGGCCTGGAGGGTGGTAGCATTTATGTCATGCTCAAGCTATGACGTTTGTGTTTTGAGAGATGTCAGAGCCTGTAGCATGCCTCTGGTCATGGTTAGCATCTGCACCACGACCTCAGTAAGTTGTCAAAGTATTACAAATGACTTCCATGAGACATTAGTACACACGCCAAAGTCTCAGTACGTGGATGGACAGGAGGCAGGTGCTGACTCTGCAAAAGCTGTACCTCTGGGAGTGCTGTTGAAGACCATGGTGAAATCTTTGCTTGGACAGACCTCTGCGGCCACACTCCATGGTGTGACTGCTGCGGATGATATGCGTCTTCATAATGTCAGGTAACCACATCCAGGTCCGAGTAGTTGTTGGGTCCTGTTGTTTGACAAAATCAGGAACCCATCGGAGGTCTGCCAGCTGATCATAGAAGATAGGAAGCACCAGACACTTCTGGGCAGCATTCTTCTTACAGGTTGCATTATGCCACGGAAGCCTGGGATCAAGGACTATGGGAGTCTGAAACACATTATGAGGCACTGGAACTGTTTCAGCTCTGAGCAAGGAAATTCCTGTACGTTGAGTGCATCTTCGTCTTGGTACAAGAGGTTTGTGCTAGCATTATGGCAGGTCCAGCCGTGAAGAGTGCACCACCCTGATATTGGCAACGGGTCGGATTGGGCTTGAAAATTGCATGAGCCTAACCACGGAACGTCAGGCTCAGAGTGACCTGCTATTTGGACATTTCTGTCATTTTAGCCCACTGTAGGGTCAGGACACTATAACTACACTGTGGCATTGTAACACCCACTGCAGGGGTAAATTGGTTTTGTGACTGAACCATGAAGTCCATAATGTACTCACTTGAACGGGCCACCTGAGGGCAATACAGGCATTAGTATAATTGAGGAGTGGTCAGTTGCCTTGGTTTGTTTCATGCATATTTTGGGTTGTACTGCGCACTCGGTTCTTTTGAAATAATCTCTTATTTTCAACAATTTTTAATCTTTTTTAACTGGGCGTGCTAGGTCGGTAGGAGGGCGCTCACCTCCTGTGAATCAAAGATACTTAATTAGTGATAGGTTATCACTGACCCTCCCTGCACTGCTGGTGCTAACCGTTTAGGTTGGCTACTGTGTTTAAATTATTTTTTGTGTGTTGATGTTTTCAAATAATACATCTAAAGAAACTTTTTTGCAATATTATGAATATTCTCATCATTTATTTACATTACATTCGTGTCTATGCATGGTTTTGCTTTTCACATGCAGACATTCTTGATTTCATTTAACATTCAACACAAAAACATTTACATTTTCACAATATAATTTGTCATCTACTGTCGTTAGTCGGATGGATTGGATTGGATGTGTATTTGTAAATCGCGAATTGCTGCCCGGAGGCGTCCAAGCGCTAAGAATCCCGTAAGCCCAAGCTGTGGCCCCTGAGGGAGCAGAAGGAATTAATTAGATTGGGTGAAATAAGAATGTTTTCAGCTGTTTGCGGAAGGCTAGGAGGTTCGGGTTAGCTCTGAGATGCAACGGCAGGGCGTTCCAGGCCCTGGCCGCGTTATGTGAGAACGACCTGCCTCCGGATCTGGACCTCTTTATTCTGGGGACTGCTGCCAGAAAGGTTTGACTCGAGCGCAGACTTCTGTTGGGCGTGTAGTGAGCTATTAGGTCTTGAGTGATTCTGTCCCAATGCATTTCGAGATCATTTGATCTCTTCTTCAGGGGAACAGCAGAAAAAGACAGTAATGCCTTAGATACTGGATGGGGAGGTACTAGACCCTCTGTTGTAAAGAACGCAGGGCTGACGCTATGCGAAGGGTAATGTAACAGTATGACAGCCACGTCCAATGTCAATCCTTGTAAACTCGGCACTAGTTTAAGGAGGAAGTACTCGAAGATTCAACGACTCCGTTTCCTGTTCGATTCGATTTCACGTCCGTACGCTGGTTCTTCGGCACTCGAGACCCACAGAAGCCTGTGATCAAGGTCTAAGAGAGTCCGAAACGCTTTAATCGACGCTGGAACTGTCTCAGCTCTAAGCAAGCAAATTTCTGTACGTTGAGTGCGTTTTCGTCTTGGGACAAGGGTTTTGTGCTAGTATTACAGCAGGTCTAGCTATGAAGAGTGCACCATCACGATATTGGCAGCGGGTCAGATTGGGCTTGAAAAATTGCATTGGCCTCATTACCGAAAGTCAGGCTCAGAGAGCCACCTGTTATTTGTACAAGTGTGGAAGTTTTACCCAATAGAGGGGCAGGACACTTGGAATATGCTGTGGCATGGTAACACTCACTGCAGGGGTAAATTGGTGCTGTGACTGAATCACGAAGTCCATAATGCAACTGGATGTACACACTTGAGCTGCCCACCTGAGGGCAATCAAGGCATTTGTATAATTGATGAGTGGTCAGTTGTCGGGTTTTGTTTCAAACCACAGAAGTCTGTGATCAAGGACTATGAGAGTCTGAAACGCGCTAGGCGATGCTGGAACGGTCTCAGCTCGGAGCAAGGAAATTCCTGTATGTTGAGAGCGTCTTTGTCTTGAGTATATATATATATATATATATATATATATATATATATATATATATATATATATATATATATATATATATATATATATATATGTATATATATATATATATATATCAAAACAAAGTGTTCCTCCTGGGATCCCGGCCGATAGGTGGTGCTTAATAGCCAGTGGAACCAAACCGGACAGTAATATGTCAAATAAAATCCAATAGGCACACACTCGGAAAACGATTTGCTCTTGCAAGTTTATTTCTCAGTTGCTAAGCGTTCCGACAGTGAAACTGTGTGATCAAGACAGTTTCACTGTTGAAACACGTAGCAACTGAGAAATAAACTTGCACGAACAAATCATTTTCCGAGGGTGCGCCTTATTGTATTTAGTTTGGGATATATATATATATATATATACTAGCAGCCCGTCCCGACGTGGTCCGGGAGCAAAAGGCTGCTTCAGGGCACCCGCCCGCCGCTCAGAAGAGTTGTCTGTGCAAGTCCTGGCCCTGTTCAACTGATTTGGCCCACTTGTGTTATTTTTTTAATTTGTATGTATTGTTTTCCGCATTTTATGTTGTCCGCAAGATGTGAGGAAAGTGTTGTGTCACCTGTTTAATGGTTTTTTTTTTTTCGAAGGCTCTTTCCGTGTGTTCGTTTTTGTATCCCTTCAAAGAAGTTTCCCTTTCGTTTTGTCAATTGTGTGGTGAAGTCCTGGCAGTGCTCGATTGATTATGGGCAGTTGTGTTATTTTCGTTATTCGTATGTCTTATTGTAAGCGTTTTATCTTGTCCGCAAGATGTGAGGAAAGTCTTGTGAATGCGCAGTCGATTGCGTTTCTCCGTTAACAAATGTCGGCTTTTTTTGTTCGTGTTTACCTCCCTGTGACGTCGTTGGTCAATGGCCAATGGTTAAAGACTTTTTTTTTTGGTAAGCCGAAGTAGTGTGTGTTTCTTTAGTGCGTTGTGATTGGCGTAGTATGCGATTAATCCTGCCCCCTGTGTGGCGTCATTTGACACTCCTCATCGATGGAAGGCCCGCCCGGTTTTTAATGCGAAGGCGTCAATGTTGTCTGGGTAACTGCAACAAATGTGTGTATATTTCTGATAGCGCGCACCTCTGCTGTTTTTGTATATTGGTGTTACCGCGCTGTATGTGTGAATTTAAATTCATTGAAAGCACATTTCCGCTGTATGTGTTGGGATTTGCAAATGTTTGTTAGAAATTCATTGAAAGAGCATTTCCGCTCTGTCTGCATATTGTGCGTTCTAAATTCAGTGAAAGCGCATTTCCGCTCTGTGTGCATATGTAAGTGTGTTGTGAAGTCGCTTGGCCTATGTTTGTTATTTGCACTTGGCACGGCCCTGTAAACACCCACATTTGTTGTTTGAGACGCCCACGACCACGCCCCCAAGGGACTACTTTACCACTTTTGGCGTTTTTGCTTCTTTAATGTATATGGTGTACATATCTATAGCCTATGTCCTTCTGCCACATCTCCCCTTTCAAATGGTGTATTGGGTGTAGTGATTGGTGCATTACTTTTGTAGTTTACCTGGCTCAAAGGTTTTTTGTTCTCTCTTTATAATAGTAGTATATATATATATATATATATATATATATATATATATATATATATATATATATATATATATATATATATATATATATATATATATATATATATATATGTCACATTTAAAAAACAAAGGGTAAAAGGCTTGTTATAGTTAAGACAACTTTATTTATTCTTTCTATACAACTTCAACTTAAACTACACAAACATTAGAAATGCTTAATTAAGTTACTATAACTTTGTTTGGTCTTTCTATGCAAAATTAGCAAAAATTTATCTATAAAAATACTAAACAAAACTTAAACCACACATTTTTGAAATTCTCAACCTATACCTAATACTTTTAGTTTATGCAACACCTTCAAATTAGTAAAAGTTGCGCACCTCCATACATAATCATAATGTTGTCACCACACTATGTTTCACTATGGTTGTGGAGCGCACAGAGGAAGTCGTGTAGAGTGTCATACAGTGGAGTAGAGTGTCATACAGTGGTATAGCGTAGAGTGCTGTGCACTAGCATATACAGGAGTACATAATTCTACAGAGTAGTGCTATAGGGTGGAGTACAGTGTTGAGTGGAGTACAGTGAAGTGGCATTGAGTGCAGTTGGGTAGAGGAGTGGCATAAACTGGAGTGATGTAGACTGGAATTTCTGTGTAGACGAATTGCTTACAGTGGAGTAGTTTAAGTTGGAGTATCATACAGTGGAATGGCGTAGAGTGGAGTGGCATAGAGTAACGTACAGTGGAATAGCGTACAGTGGGGTGGCATACAGTGGAGTGGTGTAGAGTGTAGTTGCATACTGTGGAATTACATATAATGAAGTGGCACAAAGTGAAGTGGCAGACAGAGGAGAGGCATGCACTAAAATAGCATGCAGCAGAGTGGCGTAGACTGGAGTGGGGTATATGCAATAGCGTGCAGTAGAGTAGCATAGAGTGGAGTGGCATACAGTGGAGTGAGGTAGAGTATGGGGGCATAGTGAATTATATTAGAATAGCATGCAGTGCAGTAGCGTAAAGTGGAATAGAGAATAGTGGAGTGTTGTACAGTGTAGTGGTGTAAAGTGGAGTGGCATACAGTAGAATAGCATAGAGTGTTGTGATGTAGATTGGAGTTGCGTACACCGAAATAGCATAGAGTGGAGTAGCGTAGAGTGGAGTGATGTACAATGGAGTGGTGTGCACTGGAGTGACGTAGAGTGTAGTGACCTGTAGTGGAATATCATACAGTGGAGTGATGTAGAGTTCAATGGCATACAGTGGAGTGCGGTAGAGCACAGTGGTGTACAGTGGAATAGCATACAGTGGAGTGGTGTTCAGTAGAATGTTGTAGAGTGAAGCAGTGTAGAGTGGAATAACATACAGTCGAGTGGTGTAGAGTTGAGTGAGGTACATTGTAGTGGTGTACAGTGACATAGTATGCGCACTTTCTCACTGCCGTTCAGTATTAAAGTGCAAGTTCTCCTGCTGTAAATTGTGTTATAGATTGGTGTTTCTCTGATTGGCTATTTGATTTACTACTAAGTCCCTAGTACAGTGCGCTGTGTGTGACCAGGGCCCATAAATCAAATGCTTCTAGAGGGCCTGCAGCACTTAGTGTGCAGCCAACTCAAGTAGCCTTTTAAAGGTGTCTCAGACCTGCCACTTCAGTGTCTGCAAACAGTTTTTACTGCTACATCAACTTGGCAAGTGGCCCAACTTGCCAGACCCTAACCATCCCTTTTCTTACATGTAAGGCACCACTCAGGTAGGCCCACGCTACTCCCTGGGTGCAGTGTTTGTGAAAGGTAGTGTGGTGTGTGTGTGGCATGTCCTCATTGTGAAATACTGCCAATTTCGTTTTTCACTATTTAAAGGCTACCTGTCCCATAAGCTAACATGGGAGTTGCTTTGTAACATCTTAGAAGTATAACTTTCCATTGGGACAAGATGGAGAAATGGTGTTTAGGCTCCCGGAACTCAGAATTTAATAACACATCTTTTTAGGGAGATGGTTTTTAGGTCTCGCCTAGGCAGCACTTGTGCTGTCTCTGCGAGACATGCTGTATTCAGGATATGGGTATATTTAAGGATTGCCCCTGTTACATGTTGTTTGTCAGAGCTTGTAAGCACTACTTCTTTCTTTAAGTTGAAGCACTGGAGACCACTGCTTGTGGTTTACAGAGCACTGTTGTAAATAGGGCAGTAAATCTTGCTCTTATCTTGCCTCATTTGCTGAACATTCAAAGACTGAAGTCTGTTTTGTCTGCATCTGGCTCCTCCTCCCGCCTGCTTTTGAAAGGAATGACCTGGTGTCACTTTCCCTGCCTTCATATGGCTCAACAAGCATTTGCAATGTAATAGGTCTCGCATTTGCAAGAGTCTGAGCTACTGGCATTGGAAATGACAATGCCTTTTATTTATGTGTTTTAAAAACCTGCAAGCGGTGTGTAAACACTCTCTTTCTTCTTATAGTCCTTTCTTACAAGAAGCAAGGCTGGCAGTAAAGGGGCACAATTACTGCCAGCCTTGCTTCTCGTAAGCGTGGTGATTATTTCAAGAACTGTATGGTGGATTTTTATTGTTTTTGGTCTTGTTTTGCACAGATAACATATTGGATATTTTTCTAAAACTGGTGTGGTGTCTTTTTGTAGTGTTTTCACTGTATTACTGCTGGTTATATGCAAATGCTTTACACGCTGTCTCTGAGATAAGCCTCACTGCTCGTGCCAAGGTACCAAGGGGGTGAGCATGGGTTATTTTTGAATTGTAACTCCCATATCTTGACTAGGAAGAAGGGTCCCTACTTGGACAGAGAATCAACCGGCTAATTAGAGAATCCCATTTCTAACAGGAGTTGGGTACAGTGGAGTGGCGAAGAGTGGAATAGCATACAGTGGAGTGGGGTAGAGTGGTATGGAGTGGTGCATAGTGAACTAACATAGACTGAAGTGTTGTAGAGTGAAGTGAGGTAGAATGTAGTGGGGTAGACTGTAGTGGTATTCAGTGCAGTGCGTACAGTGGAGGGGTGTAGAGTGAGTGGTTTAGAGTGGAGTAGCGTAAAGTGGAATAACGTAGAGTAGTGTGCCATATATTGGAGTGGTATTCAGTCAAGTAGCGTAAGGTGAAGTGGTGTGTAGTAGAATAATGTTGAGTGTAGCGGAGAAGAATGGAGTGACGTAGAGTGGAGAGCCATATAGCGGGATAGCGTACAACTGAGTGGCGTAGAGTGGAGTGCCATTCAGTGGAGTAGCATGGAGTGTAGTAGTGTATAGTGGAGAGCCATACATTAGAGAGGCGTAGAGTGGAGTGGTGTACAGTGTAATAGCATTCAGTAGAGTGGAGTGTTGTAGAGTGGAGGGTAATATAGTGGAGTGGCGTACAGTGGAGTTGAATGCAGTAAAATGACGTACACTGGAGAGGCATAAAGATTAGTATCATACAATAGATTTGCTTACAGTGGAATAACATGGAGTTGAGTAGTGTCGAGTGGAGGGGCGTGACTAGTTTGGCATAGAACGGAGTGGCGCAGCTGTAATATTGTAGAGTGCAGTGGGGTAGAGTGGATTAGCATAGATTGGAGCAGCTTATAGTGGAGTGACGTAGAGTAGAGTGTTGTAGAGTGTAATAGCGTAGAGTGGAGTGACAGAGTGTAGTGGCATAGAGTGTAGTGTGGTACTTGAAACAGACGTAGTGTTAAAGTATACAGCAGGGCTTCACTTGCACTTTAAATACACCGACCTGTAAGCTCTTCTCCCACTAGACGCAGTTGCATTCCTTCACTGGCTTCTAGTACCTCTGCTTACTGTGTTGCCAGGGTAGTCACAAGGCAACTAGATAATCTCTACTTACTATTTTAATTCCTCATATCCTTGACCCATCATGCCTAACCAAGTCACTCCTCAGCAGACATCAGACCATCGGGCAATCACAGTGCACATAGGAATTCTAATTTACAGTCCAAATACCAGCAGACACACCGCCTGATACCTATTTTTTCATTGCTCATATAGCCAATAGTTGTCTCCTTACTGATCATTAATTCAAACTAGCAGAATCTACCCAAACAAAACCTTCACAATATTACAAAATGAAGACTCGATGGAAATTCTGCATGTGAAAAAGAAATCCTTTTGAGTTCTAATAATAACCTACAACTGACTTATATTTTCAGGAGTATGACAAAGTTTCGTTATGAATTCCCGAAAAGTTCAAAATATGACCCAAATGCAGGGGTGTTCCACCACTTTCCTCTATGACCTTATCTCAATAAGGATCTTTGTACCTGATCCATGAAGCTTTTGTAGGTGTGACTTACACCTGGAAAAGTAAGCTGAGGACCAATTTATAAAGGCTGTTAAAGTTAATAGTTTTAAACTATTGAACTTATGTACTGTGTATTTAAAAGAAATGGAGACATTAATGTGTTGTTACATGGTTAACAAAAACGATTTCAACATTAAAAAAAATCAAAAATCTATAACAGTTCGAACATTCCACCTAGGGATCGGTAATGTAGGCTGGAAACTTCAGAGAATGACATATAGGATATAATGCCTTTCAATGCGATGGCATGCCCTTAAGGCCGTTGTAAGAGGGAGGTTTATAGTGACAATGAGGAAGAAGAATAAAGACTAAGCTTATGCTAGTAAAGCTTTATCAGAATTACTACAGGAAGTTATTCAAAAGAGGATAAGGTCAATGAAACTATGGAAGAAAGTGATAGCAGTTGGGTCCTGGTGAATTCTTTGCATATGGAAAAAGATGAGTACTCTATACTTTGGAGGAAGCAAATATTCCTTAGCATAAACAACAAAGCAGGCGGACTGCCTACAAACGTGGAGGGATAGAGTCAACTCAATAAAAAATTGCAATGGGATGGTATTGATGAACGATCAGGGCATAAAAGAAGGCGTAAACACCTATATGGTGGATGCCTCTCCCATTAGAGGGGCGTTCACCAATCTGGGGAACATTCGGGTTAAGATAATCTCCAAGAAACAGACTTCACCAGACCTACCCATAGTGATGGAAGGTGTGCTTAGATTCAAGAGATGGAAGAGACTAGGCCAGGCTTCTCGAAAGAGGAGCTTGCGAGCTGCTGGTAGTTCTGCTGTGTGCAACCAAGCATAATAAATAAGAAACTTTTGCTTGGTTTAATTAATATATGTATACCAATATTGAAATGCTTGTATGCAAGACTAAAATGAGTGCATTTTCAGAACATATTTTCAAAATATATTTGAAGCTGATATTTGGATGATAAATTTTGCAGCATTTGGAGACTTAATACTAGCATTATTACCCTAGTGACTGGGGCCTTGCAGCTGTGACTGCTATGTATTACCCTTATGGAGGTATTCCAAATTGACAAATTCTTTTTAACATTACTGCCAGCAACCCTGCAATGAGGTGATCACAACTAGTAATCTTGCATAGGGTGGCCTCTAAAGAAACCTTATTTGATGTGTACAATGCAAATAATGTCAATAGCTCGCGGTGCTTTTCATTGAACATATGTAGATCCTATTACCAAAAAGGTTGGAGACCCCTGTCTAGGCCCGGAGGGATTTTATACCATGTTCTACATGACCTTTTGTTCCTAACTTGCCCTAGTCCTCGCTACACTATATCACTCTTTTCGTGTGAAGGGGCCAGTGAACAAGGGTGCAGGAACCCGAAACGCGTTTGGCCAGGCATTTTGATGAAAGCTCTGTGCTGTGGCTGCTGTCGTCCCCATTGGAAGAGGTTTTGTGGAGCGTGAGGGCGTTCTCAACAAGGGTGCTTTGTATGTTGGATTTTAGTGGCTGGTCCCAGTCGCGAGAATGAACTGCCGCTGAAACGCGGACCTGCAGCGTCAGCCAGTGGAGAGGCGCTGAAGTCAGGACGGACCACATTCGAAAATGAGAGACTTTACTGTTGTCAGCATACCCCAGCAGCGTGCTAACATCAACTCACTGTGGTTTTTAAAGTACTTTAATTGGAAAACTCAGCACAACCCACTGGGGTTTTCATTTATTTTTGTAAGGACTGCTAATACCAGAAGGCCAAGCGGCTGACGCCCCTCAAGACGGGAGTACACGCCCAAACGGGCTGAACTATCAAATAAAAGCAGGTGTTTCCCTTACGTTGTGCTGCTGTGTTTTCGTGTGAAGGGGCCAGTGAACAAGGATGCAGGAACCCGAAACGCATTTGGCCAGGCATTGTGATGAAAGCTCTGTGCTGTGGCTGATGTCGTCCCCATTGGAAGAGGTTTTGTGGAGCGTGAGGGCGTTCTCAACAAGGGTGCTTTGTATGTTGGATTTTAGCGGCTGGTCCCAGTCGCGAGAATGAACTGCCGCTGAAACGCGGACCTGCAGCGTCAGTCAGTGGAGAGGCGCTGAAGTCAGGACGGACCACATTCGAAAATGAGAGACTTTACTATTGTCAGCAAACCCCAGCAGCGTGCTAACATCAACCCACTGTGGTTTTTAAAGAACTTTAATTGGAAAACTCAGCACAACCCACTTCATTTATATTTGTAAGGTCTGCTAATACCAGAAGGCCAACCGACCGACGCCCATCAAGGCAGGAGTACACGCCCAAACGGGCTGACCTATCAAATAAAAGCAGGTGTCTCCCTTACTTTGTGCTGCTGTGTTTTCGTGTGAAGGGGCCAGTGAACAAGGGTGCAGAAATCCGAAACGCGTTTGGCCAGGCATTTTGATGAAATCTCTCTGCTGTGACTGCTGTCGTCCCCATTGAAGGAGGTTTTGTGGAGCGTGAGGGCGTTCTCAACAAGGGTGCTTTGTATGTTGGATTTTAGCGGCTGGTCCCAGTCGCGAGAATGAACTGCCGCAGAAACGCGGACCTGCAGCGTCAGCCAGTGGAGAGGCGCTGAAGTCAGGACGGACCACATTTTAAAATGAGAGACTTTACTATTGTCAGCAAACCCCAGCAGCGTGCTAACATCAACCCACTGTGGTTTTTAAAGAACTTTAATTGGAAAACTCAGCACAACCCACTTTATTTATATTTGTAAGGACTGCTAATACCAGAAAGCCAAGCGGCCGACGCCCATCAAGGCGGGAGTACACGCCCAAAAGGGCTGAACTATCAAATAAAAGCAGGTGTTTCCCTTACTTTGTGCTGCAGTGTTTTCGTGTGAAGGGGCCAGTGAACAAGGGTGCAGGAACCCGAAACGCGTTTGGCCAGGCATTGTGATGAAAGCTCTGTGCTGTGGCTGCTGTCGTCCCCATTGGAAGAGGTTTTGTGGAGCGTGAGGGCGTTCTCAACAAGGGTGCTTTGTATGTTGGATTTTAGCGGCTGGTCCCAGTCGCGAGAACGAATCGCCACTGAAACGCGGACCTGCAGCGTCAGCCAGTGGAGAGGCGCTGTAGTCAAGACGGACCACATTCGAAAATGAGAGACTTTACTATTGTCAGCATACCCCAGCAGCGTGCTAACATCAACCCACTGTAGTTTTTAAAGAACTTTAATTGGAAAACTCAGCACAACCCACTGGGGTTTTCATTTATTTTTGTAAGGACTGCTAATACCAGAAGGCCAAGCGGCCGACGCCCATCAAGGCGGGAGTACACGCCCCACCCCGCTGAACTATCAAATAAAAGCAGGTGTTTCCCTTACTTTGTGCTGCTGTGTTTTCGTGTGAAGGGGCCAGTGAACAAGGGTGCAGGAACCCGAAACGCGTTTGGCCAGGCATTTTGATGACAGCTCTGTGCTGTGGCTGCTGTCGTCCCCATTGGAAGAGGTTTTGTGGAGCGTGAGGGCGTTCTCAACAAGGGTGCTTTGTATGTTGGATATATATATATATATATATATATATATACTAGCAGCCCGTCCCGACGTGGTCCGGGAGCAAAAGGCTGCTTCAGGGCACCCGCCCGCCGCTCAGAAGAGTTGTCTGTGCAAGTCCTGGCCCTGTTCAACTGATTTGGCCCACTTGTGTTATTTTTTTAATTTGTATGTATTGTTTTCCGCATTTTATGTTGTCCGCAAGATGTGAGGAAAGTGTTGTGTCACCTGTTTAATGTTTTTTTTTTTTTCGAAGGCTCTTTCCGTGTGTTCGTTTTTGTATCCCTTCAAAGAAGTTTCCCTTTCGTTTTGTCAATTGTGTGGTGAAGTCCTGGCAGTGCTCGATTGATTATGGGCAGTTGTGTTATTTTCGTTATTCGTATGTCTTATTGTAAGCGTTTTATCTTGTCCGCAAGATGTGAGGAAAGTCTTGTGAATGCGCAGTCGATTGCGTTTCTCCGTTAACAAATGTCGGCTTTTTTTGTTCGTGTTTACCCCCCTGTGACGTCGTTGGTCAATGGCCAATGGTTAAAGACTTTTTTTTTTGGTAAGCCGAAGTAGTGTGTGTTTCTTTAGTGCGTTGTGATTGGCGTAGTATGCGATTAATCCTGCCCCCTGTGTGGCGTCATTTGACACTCCTCATCGATGGAAGGCCCGCCCGGTTTTTAATGCGAAGGCGTCAATGTTGTCTGGGTAACTGCAACAAATGTGTGTATATTTCTGATAGCGCGCACCTCTGCTGTTTTTGTATATTGGTGTTACCGCGCTGTATGTGTGAATTTAAATTCATTGAAAGCACATTTCCGCTGTATGTGTTGGGATTTGCAAATGTTTGTTAGAAATTCATTGAAAGAGCATTTCCGCTCTGTCTGCATATTGTGCGTTCTATATTCAGTGAAAGCGCATTTCCGCTCTGTGTGCATATGTAAGTGTGTTGTGAAGTCGCTTGGCCTATGTTTGTTATTTGCACTTGGCACGGCCCTGTAAACACCCACATTTGTTGTTTGAGACGCCCACGCCCACGCCCCCAAGGGACTACTTTACCACTTTTGGCGTTTTTGCTTCTTTAATGTATATGGTGTACATATCTATAGCCTATGTCCTTCTGCCACATCTCCCCTTTCAAATGGTGTATTGGGTGTAGTGATTGGTGCATTACTTTTGTAGTTTACCTGGCTCAAAGGTTTTTTGTTCTCTCTTTATAATAGTAGTATAGATATATATATATATATATATATATATATATATATATATATATATATATATATATATATATATATATATATATACCAAACAAACTCGAAGTACCATCCCCCAGCAATCCACCATGCACCGGGACGCCGCCGGAGGAAGGAACGAGAGCCGACCCAAGGATTTGCAGGTGAAGAATAATTTTATTTTGTTTTGTCGCGGCCTGCCAGCATAACGTTTTGGCCTACCCAGAGGCCTTGATCACATATATCTTTTGAGAAAGTACCATTGCTCTTACAGTATGTTGAAGAACGTTTCTTTGGGTGGATTGGCACATTTTTTGCAAAGCACAGTTGATTTTTCTGGGATTGGTCATCATGGGCGGCAATTCACCGAAATGCGAGGGGTAGCTGAACAGAAGCCACACATTCTCTTCTCAGAAAGTAACATCATGTGAACTTTGACCCTGGTGACATCACAAGAAGAGGTGCCAAATGACCTTCGGCTTGAAGAAATAACTATAAATGGCATAAGTGAATTAATAAAATCTAGCAATAGAATACAGTATTAATGTACATACTAAAGGGTGTATTGCAGTTACCATCAATTCGTTGACATGGGTTCCGCCATGTTATACCATCAGTGTTTCCATGATAATGGTGCAGCTTTGAAAGACCACGGGTGCAGTCATTGCCATCACATATCAAGAGAGAGTCAACAAATGTCAGACACTCATCATAAGCCGACATGCCTAGGCCCAGCACTGCATTCTCAAGCACGATAATGCATAGTTCCAAGTGACCAGGCACAACTCATAATCGTCACACACACCCCCCATGTCTTAGACATTTTGTCTTGTGCCTAAGTACACATAGCCTCAAGTCCAGAAGCAGAACAGTTTATTGCAAACTTCCATTCCACAAACACTGATGCAACATGAACAGCAGCAGTGAGTGTTATTAGGACAAAAGTTTCCAAATAAGTGTTAAAATAACTAAAATAATTTCCAAATACAGCTAAAACAGATTAAAGTAGTGCACATTTGTCTGTGTGGAGTGGACTCTTCTGCATTCAATCATTGTGATCAAATGCAGTTTTCCAGTTGCACATATTTCAACCTGAATCAAGACATTGTCATTAATGGTCTCAGTAAAACTGAACCATGAAATACAGTGCCATTGTGACTCTGCTATATATATCCTAAAACTTTAGGGTTGTGGAATGTTTTTTGTTAAGTTAACTCACCCTACAAAATTGTGGCACTGTCGGATTTTAGCAGGAGTGATGTTGTTCTAGAACTGACCTAACCAGAAAGTTGAATCCATGGTGATTTGGAAGAGCCCCATTTGGCAAGACACAGATGTATTTTCAAAAAGTGCTGCATTTTACTGATTCACACACTGATGGACTCAAAAGGTTTTTTCGCAATAGTAGTACACTGCTAGAAAAAAACATAAAACATATGTACATGTGCACACTGAAATGTCTTGCAGAGGTTTAAGTTTCCACAGATAAGAATATCGGGCCCGATTCCCAGAACTAACTCAAGACAAAATGCTAAACTTACTACAATTTTGGTATTCACAGAAGGCACTTACTCATTTTAGTATTCACAGAAGGCACTTAGTCATTTCGGTATTCACAGAAGTTAGGAGTCCAAACTTTAGGACTCCTAAATGCCTTCTGTGAATACCGAAAGTCTTATAGTTAGGATTTTTCTCAGCTTAGGAGTAGTAAAGTTAGTACTCCTAATGAGGGGGCTGAACACTTTGCCAGGGCCGGTTTTAGTTCTCAGTCCGGCCCTGTTTGGGAAATTTGGGGGATGGTAAGGCTCACTATGGCACCCGAGAGGAACCTGGTGAAACACGACCGACCAACTGGAAATCCTTCTTTACATGGCTGACTTCACAATTTAGGGAATTGCAGTGTCCAGGGCCCTTATTTATGAGGCCTTGCGTCAGTTTTGCGCCGCCGGTGCGTCACTTTTTGTGATGCACCAGCGGCGTACAAAATGCGCCTTGTTGCACCATATTTAAAAAGTGACGCATCTAGGTAGATGCGTCACTTTTTAAACCCCTGCGCCACATTATACCTGCGTCAGGTGTAATGTATGCAGAGGGGGCGTTCCCCCGCAAAAAGCCTCATAATAGTGACGCAGTGAAATCTATGAGATTTCACTGCGTCACTTTTAGGATGCTGTTGCGTCAAAATCTTGCGCCTGTCTCACAGCAGGCGTAAGACTGACGCAAGCCCTTTCATATGGGGCTTTCCCCATGTGAAAGGACGCATTGCTGGAGTTGCGGCACTTTTGTGACACACTCCAGCAATGCGTCACTTTTGCGCTTACAGATGCGTCAGAAATACTGACGTATCTGTAAGTCCTTGCGACATGATGCGTCATACATTAAATATGACGCATCATTGGTGTCGCAAGGAGTGCGCAGTGAAAAGTGATGCATCGCTGTTTTCACGCAGCGATGCGCCACTTTTCATTAATGAGGCCCCGCCAATGATGCGTCATATTTAATGTATGACGCATCATGTCGCAAGGACTTACAGATACGTCAGTATTTCTGACGCATCTGTAAGCGCAAAAGTGACGCATTGCTGGAGTGTGTCACAAAAGTGACGCAAATCCAGCAATGCGTCTTTTCACATGGGGAAAGCCTCATGTGAAAGGGCTTGCGTCAGTCTTACGCCTGCTGTGAGGCAGGCGCAAGATTTTGACGCAACAGCATCCTAAAAGTGACGCAGTGAAATCTCATAGATTTTACTGCGTCACTGTTACGAGGCTTTTTGCGGGGGAACGCCCCCTCTGCATACATTATACCTGACGCAGGTATAATGTGGCGCAGGGGTTTAAAAAGTGACGCATCTACCTAGATGCGTCACTTTTTAAATATGGCGCAACAAGGCGCATTTTGTATGCCGCTGGTGCGTCACAAAAAGTGACGCACCGGCGGCGCAAAACTGACGCAAGGCCTCATAAATAAGGGCCCAGGTTTTTTAGAAGGGTACGAATTTTCCAACTACATTTGACCCGACTATCCAAGGACAACGGTTAATTTGGGTTTGGGCGAAAGGAAGTACAATAAAGATGCAGAGAGGGGTGGGTTTGAGGACTCGAGAGCTGAGCCGACTCGCCAGTGTCGGGGTTTAGAGTTTAAAAGGTTATTTTGTTTGACTTGTTTCTGTATTCCTCAATTGCTTTCGCTGGCCACTGGTTGTAGGCAATCTATGTGGATATGCGGAAAACAATAAAAATACATAAATTCCTAACAATTACTCTAATCTAAATACTACTATACAAAAAACAATATAGCTTATAAATATTTGAGTTCCTGATCAAACATTAAAAAAATCGCCCGTTTTACTTGCAGTTTCTAATTAAATCTGATTCCTCCATAAAGAAGGAAGGAGCGTCTGCAAAATGCTTTTATGTTCAACAAAAAAACTGAGACTGTTTTAATTTTTGTTTAACTTAATATATCATTGAATAAAAGTTAATTCTACGTCTTGGAATGAATGAACCGGTCAAATGATGAAGAAATAACATCAAAAGAAGTTTTTTATATTTAAAAAAAAATTAATATCCACCCACTTCTTTTTGCAAAATCTGAAAAACGCCGATTGCTTGTTACCCGTGAAGCTGAAAACTTTCCAAGCAATTCTCAGGCACGTCTTTTCTTTTGCCTTTTGTGAGAAGCATTGCCTGCGACTCTTAAATGCATCTCCCAGGCGGTTTCACACACAATAGACCTTGCAGAGCGCTGGTTTGGAAAAGCATCTGTGCGATGCAATGCTCTGGTGACCACATGCCCAGTGCACCGCAGACACATTCTCGCACTCTGACTCACAGTCAGTCTAGTGAAAGGACACCGACAACCCCCCTGAACGTAGTCAGCTTTCCAAGAATTTGTCTACTGCTCATTAAAACATCACTGAGTCCAGGGCTGGTGCGATAATGGCTCCCCCTTAGCTAAAGTAACATTTTACCATCCACAACTGCAAACAGAGCCATAATAAAAGCTTGTAGGGACAATATGCCGCCTATTGCTGCCTTGAAATGCCTTCTTGTAGAATTATTTATTTATAAAGCGCAAATTTATACCCAGAGACATCTAGGCGCTGGAGAACCTAGGGTGAAAACTAAAAACGAACGCCACTCGAACATCGCAGCTGTGTAAGAAGGGTTACTGGGGAAAAAAAGCCAGGTCTTCAGGGCCTTCCTAAAAGAAAGAGAGTCAGAGGAGTTTTTTAAATGGGTGGGAATGCAGTTCCATAATTTAGATGTGGGAGTCACAAAGCGTTTGCCCCCCCCCCCCCCACCTTGCAAGACGCAATCAGGGAAGCCCCACCAGATGTAGAGAAGATGACCAGTAGCGCTCCTTGCTGGGGCAACTGAGAAGTTTGTCAAGAGAACTTCAAGATAAAAATAAATAAATGACTGAACTACCGGGTAGCTTGTGGCGTTTGGTCTAGTGGTGCTAGAACAATTTTTTGGGTGGGGGTGCTGCCATTAATGTTATATCACTGAAGTCAGGGATTGTGAAAGATCCAAGCGTCATACAAAAAAACAAGTGTAGTGAATGTGCCACCCACATTCAGCAGGAGAGCGGTAGGGGTGGTGCATATCGCTGGTGGTGCATTTTGAAGCAAGTAGGATCAAACTGCCTTTTACAGACAGCACATTTTTAGTTGAAATGGCCACTAGATTTGCATAAACATGCAGGGGCATATTAGCAAGAACCTCGTTAAAATTATCGCAGTTTTAGCGGCAGGAAACTGCCTCTAAAACGTCGATAATGGGTTTGCTAATATGCGTTATAGAATTCCGATAGAAGCCCAGGTTAGATGTCCTGCACATCTAACCTTGGCTTCTATTGGAATTCTATAACGCATATTAGCAAGCCCATTATCGCTGTTTTAGCAGCAGTTTCCTGCGATCATTTTAACAAGGTTCTTGCTAATACGCCCCGCAGTTTTAGTGGCAAAAATATATAGCGCAAGAACAAATTTGTGTGGAAATCGGGTTTCAGTGAATATTTATCACTTCTGCATTATCTGTTAAAGTGTCTTTTCTTTCGATCCTTCTTTGTTTCCATCACACTTCAGAATCACGAAAAAGTGTTCCATTTGTGCTTTCCTAATTGCTGCCATAATTTCAAATTTGTGTATATTTCATTTAATATTTTTTAAATGTTGTGTGTTAGAAAAAAACTTACACTACAACCTTTCCTTTGGGTTCCTGTTCCCCAGCAGGATTGTCACATAGACCACTTTTACAACATCCTCTCACTTTTCAGTTAGATAAATAAAAGTATACATCAGTTTTCTAATAAGCAGCAATTTGTCAGAAGATATAACTGATATTTGACCTTTGTCTTTGAATGCACATCAAATGTGACAGCTTACACACAAAATGTAAAGATATCTTTATTGCTCATTCACCTTCTGTATTCTAGCATGGTTATTTCCAAGGGTGCTGCAGTATCCACAGCACCCCTACTTGGAGCACCTATGTTGTGGTCTAGTACTTGTGAGGCCTTACACTCGCTGTATAACTCAACAATGTCATTTTGGATTCATACAGCACTTCTAACCTGACTTACCATTGTATTGCTTTGTAGTTGCATTTATGTGGTTCATCATACCCGCGGTGAAGCACTGGAGCACCAGGCAGACCAGTAGCAATGTCCTGGCTGGAAGGACGTGGGTTTGTACAATGTTTTTTTTTTTTGCACACAAATGGATTTAGACCAGTTCCAGTAGTCTGGCATCAACTAGCTCCTGACACACCACATGTTGTGCAGCTTTGTGGTGTTAATAGTACCACAATTGATTAAGGGCCATATGTATGATGTCTATTTGTGTTTGCAAATGCTGAAATTCGCAGAATTTCAGCATTTGTGCTTGGAAATTAGCAGTGTGCCATGTGGCACCCAAAACCCCCCTTGCAAAATAAGGAATTGCAAATTGCGATTCCTTAAATACAATGTAAGAAGTACAAAAGTAAGTGCGATTTGGCCTTAAAGAATCGTAAATTACCACCAACTTCAAGTTGGTGGTAAATTGCGATTTCACTTACAAATGCACTATTTAGCATTTTTTAAAGTGCCATGTGGCGCACCTACATTCCTTTAGGGCATGTATGTGTGCTACATGTGCACACATGCACATTTCAGGGGTGCAATAGGGTGTCATTTTGACACCCTGGCACTCTTGAAATTGCATTCTCAATTTGTGATTCTCTAATTGCTAATCGCAAATTGAGAATGCCTTCCCCTTCATTCCTATGGGCCTTCTGGGCCATAGGAATCAATGGGAAGGAATTTCTTATTTTCAAATTTCAATTTGCGATTCGCAAATAAGGAATATGTGGGATTATTAATATTATTAGCAAATCCCACATACATTGCATTTTGCGATTCTCAAATTGCGATTCGCTGAAAGTCGCAATTTGAGAATCGCAAAACTCTATTTTCATACATATGGCCCCAATTCATTTAATATTTTTCTGTAGCGCACTAACAACCTGGGGTATTCAGGTATTTTAAAAATAACAAATAACTTACATTCAAAAAGATTAATATACAGTAACATGAATGAAAATATATCAAATATAGTGTCATATGGGTTGGTGGTGGTCTTGAGTTATGATATTCATAAGGAAAAAGGTACAGCGGAGGAGGTGGTGATGATCATAAGTTGAATTCAGGAGACAAGGTTAGTCTGGGAATAGTCTAGGAATAGTCAGGATGTGTGTGTGTTCAGCTGCCTCCAGTAGGAGAAAATAATGGGTGAAGTTCTACTACTGAGTGCAAGAGACTTCCATGCTGACATTGCAGCCCCTGAGCATAAGAGTTCTGAGAAAATGGCTTTTGAACCTAAATGCCTCAATCTTAGGAACATGTCTGCTTTCTGCTTCACAATTCTATTTTTGTAAGGTCCCCAACTTCTTTTTGGACCTCTGTCTTTGTATATCAAACACCACCAACAAACTGGCATAAGGAAAAGTAATCTGTACGGTCCAATACACAAAACACGTGAAAATTTGCTGTTATGTGTAGCTGATGACTTCAAAATGGTTGAAATATACTGATTCACAGAATCTTTCAGCCTAGCCACGTTTCAGTTGCTATTTGTCAGTTAATGGAATTTCAGTTTTTTTTATTTACTCTTTCCTACATTAAACTTGTTTTAACTTAAATTTCTTCCCTTTCCACACCGACCCAGTGATCTACACCCAATGCTGTTTATTTTACTGAAGAAGCAATTCCTTTTGAATGTAGACAGTCACTAGGACCTAAATCAGATCATCTTAAACTGGCCATCCAGTCATTGAGTAGCAGCAACAATTTCACAAAAAAGTTAAAATATAATCCGGTCTAGTTTGACTCCAATCATTCCTTTAACCAGCAGGTCACAGCAATGGTAAAGAGCGCCAAGTCCGAGTTTGTGATGCTTAGAGGAGTTCACTGATTGTTGCATCTAAATCACAAGTTGTTAGGCCTGTCCCATATGGATCGCTGCTATGTAGTCTGCACCAGAGCACCAAAGAATGATTCACAGAAACTCTCTAGGAGTTGAGTTAACTCACATTCCAGAGGAACAATCAATTTTAAGGTTCTGAGACACAGTTCATGAAGTATGTGTGTCATAGGCCCTAAGAATACAAGTAAACTAGCTCCCCGCTGGACTTCTTGCAGCTGCCATAGAGCAGGTAACATCAAATAAATAAGAAAAACCTAGTTCACTGGAAAGAAGCACCAAGGCCATACCTTCAGCATGCAGGATATACTGCTGTAGAATCCCTTACTCCCTCCACCCCTGGGATTCATTCTTGAATCCTGCAAAGGAAGGTTAGGTGTGTTTAGATCTCAGTGTGCCTATAAGGTTTTAAGGACTGAAATGTCCACTACAGCTCGCAGGATTGGGTGACTCTTTTTCTTGGACCAACAGATATATATGTTCCACCTAATTACTGCCGACTTTACCATGCCCAGCCAGGTTCAGTCCCATTGGAAGCAAGCACATTTTTATAAGCACAGAAGCCATCCATTTGTTGAACTACTTTTGAACTTGTTATCAATAATACATCTCAGGGTCAATTTTGTCTTTTTGGTAATTTGTATTGGACACTGTTGTATGTGAAATTTTCACTGTCAATACTTTTACATTCAGTAACCAAGATATGGTTAGTATTTGTAAAGTATTTTTCTAAAAATACCTTTTCTGTTTGGGGCACCATATTTTTGCCGGTATGCGGGCTTGTGTTATGTTTATTTTGCCGACTGACAGTCCCCCCACATGCATTGCAGCGCCTAATTAAGCAGCGCTGCAATGGAGATGGCAAAATGCCTGTGGGCAGGGCGAGGAGGGCATCCTCACCCTGCCCACAGGCATTTTGACACTTCCATTGCAGCTCTCTTTAATTAGGTGCTGCGGTGTAGGCGGGTAATGTCAGTCGGCGAAATAAGGGTCAGGAGCACTGGGGAAAACACTGTAAAAAAATACAAAAACGCCAAAATCCTAGAGGCAAACTGGCATCAAGAGTGTGTTGGTGTTTGACCTGTGATGAAATGTCCGCAAATTGTTTTTACCTGCTTATTACCCAGCCCCATCTCTGGTTTAAAGGGTAAGCCTATATGGTTGTGTTTAAAAGAATATAATACATGGGAATCTACAAACCCTGTATAAATTACCTGTCTCTAACTTCTTTATAATACATGAAATTCTGCAATCCCTGCATAAGAAACAGTCTCTAATTTTTTCATAATAGGCGACTTGTGACGCACCCGTCGCCTATTATAAAGAAATGACGGAGCCGCTCAACTGTAATAACTTTTTACAGTTGAGTTCTGACGTCACAATGCCTGCTGCTAAAGCCAGTAGTGAGAGGGAAGGCAGGTCAGGTCACAGAGCATATTTAGCCCCTTCCCTGCGGGGGTAATTCCCCCACGGTGCTTGAGCGCGCGCCGCGGTGCTCGTGACGAGACCAGCTCATCATGAGTCACGGTGGAGCAGTGCTCATGACTAGCTGATCTCGTCACGACCCCGCCCACTGATTAATTCGCCCGCACAGGCGGGGAATCGATCGTGCATGGGCGGCGCAGAGCCGTTATGACGAGACCAGCTCGTCATGAGCACAGCTCCATTGTGACTCATGACGAGCTGGTCTCGTCATGAGCACCGAAGAGGTAAAGTAGCTGTTTAAAGAATCAAAAAGAAACATGGCTCTTTCTTCTCGTTTTCCAGCTATACAGTTAGTAGCAGATAGGAGATATTTATATCAACATGTTTATTTTTTGCCTCATTAGGTATTCATTGAAATGTTAAAATCTTTCTCTATGTTTCACTCCTTTCCAGCTGCTGTGAATTTATGTAAAAAATTGACTTGTATTAAACTGATTCTAATATCTATTTGCAATAAGTGTCTAAAAGCTTTTTGATGTGTTTGATATTGCACTAGAGATTCTGTTTTTAACCTTCATGTTTTCAAACATTCTCTCTGTAGCCTATAAGAGAGTTATGCACCAAGGATTTTGTTAGTTTGGGTGAAAGGTGATAGTGTGACCACGGATTAGAAGGAATAAAGTATCCCCTGCCGTACATTATAAGGATATTGCAAGTCACCTTGGAGTTCCATAACCTAATAAAAGAACTCGGCCTTTGGCCTCGTTCCTCTATTTGGTTAAGGAACTCATCAGTGACTTGCAATAGCCTTAAAATGAACAGCACAGGGTACTTTATCCCATATATATTCACTGCGTTGAGTACCTCTAAGTCCCTTAATACTATACTTTTAGGGTCAAGCCTGCAATAGCATGCGCTAGCACTTGTGTCTCGCTTGCAAGATACAGTTATTAACTGAAAGGGCTTGAAGCCTGCCCGTTGCTTACAATTTGTTGGCTTGTGTGGCACTCTTTTTACAGCCATATATTTCTTCAAGGCAGGCCTAACATAATTCCATTCCTTTCTGTGGAGCAAGCACTGATTGATTCATACTAATGAATGCCCATCCGCTGCTCCCGATGTGATTGAGGTATTGTTTTGTTCTGTTTGACTTTTAATGCCTTGTAACAGAAGGTGTGTGACTAGCAGAAACGTACCCAACAGGACAAAAAAAATTGCAAAGATTTATTTTCTGTAGTTAACTTTGTTTTATTTTGCCAAGTCTTCTTTAAACTCATGTTTTCTTTTGTTTTTATTCTTGGGTGCTATTCTCAAAAGATGAGGATTATCTATTTTCAAAGCAACATTGTTTTTTTCTTATGAGTAATTTTTGAAATGATGCTTTAACACATAATCGTGTAGTACACCCTAATCCACCCCACTCCAATACGACTCACTCCAGTCTACCCCACCTCACCCCACACCAATCCGCCTCACACAATCCAAACCAAACCACCCCAGTCCAATCCAGTCGACCTCAGTCCAATCCAGACCCCTAACCCCAATCCAATCCACTTCAATCCACCACACTCCAGTACTCCCAACCGAACCCACCCCAATCCAATCTTCCCTACTCCAATTTGCCCCACTCCAGTCTAACACAATCTATCTGCCACACTCTAATCCAAAACAATCTGCCCCACTATAATATTCTGCACTCAAACCTGCCCCACTCCAGTCCCAAACAACCTGCCCCACTCCAATCCGCTTCACTCCATTCCAAAACAATCTGCCCCACTCCAATCCAATCCGCCCCACTCCAATCTGCCTCCATCCAATCTGCTCCATTCCAGTCTGCTCCACTCCAATCTGCCCCACTCCAATCTGCCCCACTCCAATCCTCCCCACTCCATTGCACCCCAGTCCAATCTAATACAATTCACCCCAATCCACCTACTCCATCCCAATTCACTCCACTCTAGTCCACCACAATTCACCTGAGTCCAATCTGATCCACCCCACTCCAATCCAATCCGCCCCACTCCAATCTGCCTCCATCCAATCTGCCTCCATCCAGTCTGCCCCATTCCAATCTGCTCCACTCCAATCTGCCCCACTCCAATCTGCCCCACTCCAATCCGCCCCACTCCAATCCGCCCCACTCCATTGCACCCCAGTCCAATCCAATACAATTCACCCCAATCCACCTACTCCATCCCAATTCACTCCACTCTAGTCCACCACAATTCACCTGAGTCCAATCTGATCCACCCACACCAATCCAATCTAGCACAATCCATGCTACCCCACTCCAATCCAATCCACCTCACCCCAATTCACACCACGCTACTTCCTTCCCAATCCAATGCAATCCACCCCACCCCACTCCAATCTAATCCACTCCACTACAATCCAAAATAGTCTTCCCCACTCCAATCTGTCCACACACTAATTTGCCCCACTCCAATCCAAAACAATCTATCTGCCCCACTCCAATCCAAAACAATCTTCTCCACTCCAATCCAAACAATGTGTCCCACTCCAATCCAAAACAATATACCAGACTCCAATTCGCCTCACTCCAATTTGCCTCACTTTAATCAGGCCCTTCCAATGCAAAATAATTTGCCCCACTCCAATCTACCTCACTCCAATCCAAAACAATCTGCCCAGCTCCTAACCACACCACTCTAATCCACCACACCTCGCCACACTTAAATCCAATCCATCTCTCCTCACCCCTATCCAGTCCACCCTACCCCAGTCCAAATAAATCCAATGTACTCAACTCCAATCCACCCCACCACCTCAGACCAATATACTCCACCCTAATACAATCTACCCTGCCCCAGTCCAATCCAAATCCAATCTAATTCTGATCACGCCACCCCAGTCCAATCCACCTCTCTCAATCCAATCCACCTCACTCCAATCTAGTCCACCATACTAGAATCCAATCTACTCCAATCCTCCCCAGGCCAATCAAATCCCCTCCACTCCAGTTCACCCCACTCCATTCCACCCCACTCCAATCCACCCCACTCCCATTGACACCACTTAAATCCACCCCACCCAATCCAATCCGACCCACCACATTTCATTCCAACCTACTCCAATCTAACCCACCCCATTCAATCCACCCCACTCCACTGCAGTCCAATCTACCCCACTCTACCCCAATCCACCCCAACTCAGTTCAGTCAACCCCACTCAATCCAATACATCCAGCCCACCACACTCCAATCCAATACACGCCACTCCAGTCCAATCCCTCCACTCCAAAACACTCTAATTCACCCCACTCCAAACTACCCTACTCTAATCTAATCAAATCCAACCCACCCCAATCCAACCTGCGTCACCCCATTTCAATTCAATCCATCCAGCTCACCACACTCCAATCCACCCCACCCCACTCCAGTCCAATCAACCCCACTCCAATATACCGCACCCCACACTAATCCAATTTACCCCAACCCAACCCAAACCAATCTAATCCACACCAACCCAACCCACATCAACCTATTTAAAATCCACCCCACAAAATCCAACACACTGTACACAAATCTATTCCAATCCAATCCACCCCACTACCTCACTCCACTACAGCCTACTCCACCCTATTTCACCTCACTCTACGCCACTTCACTCTATGTCACTTCATTCTTTGCCACTCCACTCTACGAGACGCCACTCTGTGACGCTGCCCTCTACGACACTCTCTGCCACTGAACCATTGATCTCTGCTCAACTCTTTGAAACTCTACTCCCCTTACTCCTCTCCAGGACAACAAATCCAGTCTACGACACTCTTTTCCCCCCACTCCACTCTAGGAGCGCACAAAGCCAATAACCTTTAGCCATGCTGAACAGCAGCCACATTAGTGTACAACATGGCAAAAACTCATTGCCAAAGCCAATAGCTCTTACGTAGGCGAGACCTATTGGCTTTGCTAATTCTTGTTTCTTTTTTTTAAGGGGTTAATAGAAAAAAGCATTGAAAAAGGGATGCAAAGCCAGCCACGCCCCCTCCTCCTCATCTTTGTTAGGCTGCACTGTTCATGGTTTTTCCGCTTCCTCTTTCAAACATTGGATAATGGACAAAAGGCGTGAAACAGGGATAACTCACAAATTGCCTACAACTTTTGCGACGTGTCAGGTGTTTTAGCTATAAATCGACGAACCGCGGTGCATCAGCACAGTGCATCATCAGTTACTGATATGCAAACAGTTCTTTCGGAAGCCTCACTCTTCTTTCTGAAACTTTTTTTCTGAAGAGTATCGACGACAAAGGCAACTTAGCTTCAAGTTTGTCTTTTAGCTAGGCGTGAAATTTAACGATGATTGTCTTTTTATCATGTAGCTCATCAAAGCTGTAGCCTTCTTGTACTGGAATGCCTCAAAAACATCTGACGCACAGTAACATGAAGGAAGATAGATCCATGGCTTCGAAACACAAATGCAAATGATGCGGTGATCTGCTTAGTAATTATTTACACATCCATCGTGCTGTTCCTGGTCTCCTTTGGCTTCTGAGAGTCCATGAACAGATGCAGTAAGTTGTGCATGTTGCTACTTCAACTCCATGGTGTCGCTGATGCTCTTTGCTCCACATTGTCCTCTCCTGAGCCACTTTGTTGTGAAGGCCTGACACTGCCTCATGCAGCAAGTAGCTAGAGATTTCTGGCAGTGGCTGTGAAGACAAACACAGCAGCACAACTAAGTGATGGACTAGTGCTGGGTAATATGCAGGGTGGTAAAAGGGTCGACAATGCCTTAGTAAGCAGGGCTGCATAGGTGCCAGGGTTAAACTGCCTCCTTATTTAGGCATTTATTTAGCTGTGAATCTTTGCAGGTTGGATTGTTCGAAAAAGACTATTCCCTACCAGTTCTGCTAACTACAGCCTTGGCCTCTCATCCCTCACACTGCTGATCCTGGATTGGGAAATTGAAGAAAAATATCTCCATTTGCTCTGGTGCCAGCAGATAAGCATGGCTCATTGCAACTGCACCTGGATTTCCCTTGTAGTAGCCAGATCAGCTATTCAACTAAGCCCCATGCCCTGCAAGTATTTGCTAAATGAATACACTGAATTGTATTGCGTGCCATTATGGACCGACCTAAAAAATATTTCTTCTGTAAAGAGATGGACATGGTGGTCTAGCCTGAGTTAAAGTGACCATTTGCTTTGGAGAAGTGGGACTCTGGCCAAGGAGCACCTTGATGGGTGGTCAGGGCCATCGCATGATGTGGGGGAGAGGGGGCAGAGTTGGCGTTTTGACCCAAGTCTCCCCACTTTTTAGTACTCTGTTTTCCCAAAGCAACATTTATACATAGGTTTTACGTTAACGCAGAACTGTCATCTTCATTAACAAATTACTAGGTGGCATTTCTGTGTTTCTCTTTTATAGAGTACCTTTTTAATACTTAGAGCCACTTGTTTATGGCATTTGGCTAAAACAAAGGAAGCTTTAATTGGGCGTGTTGCAACAGAAAGTTCTCTGCATGGTATGAGAAGTGTGCCCCTGCCCGGGGTGTCCAACTGTACTGTTGCAGATTTGTTTGTCATAGGCGAACACAGATCTTGCATGTGTGCAATGACATAGGCCTGTCTTACGGTTTGCAGTCTTGTTCGACCGGGAGGGGCACCTAAAGTGCTGCCCTCATAGTGGTGAAGGGTTATTGTCCTCACTAGCACTTAAGCAGCACAAGTGTGGTGGTGGCAGTATACCGTGCAGTGATTAGTAGTTGTGTAACTAGACCTTTTTACTCTGTATCACTGGAGTGAGGCCAACAGCCTCACACCTCTTTTTGAAAGTTTTACTAGCTTAACTCACCCCTGGCCTGCATCAGGTATATGTGGAAGGGCGTATGTGGTGGAACTGTGCTGAGTGCATGTGTGCTTGCAAGAAGTACACTACACAAGGGGTGACGTGTGGTACAGTGCGCGCATGGTAAATGTGTGCATGCTGGCTGTCAACAATAACACACTCTGGTACAACACAAAAAGACTGCAGTACTGAACAGTGTGCACAGATTCAATATGTTTGCTGCATGTAGTTGTACTGTGGTGGCATAATACGTGAGAATAAGAGTGCTGTGCAGTAAGTGTGCTGTGGAAGCACTCTGAGTGTAAGTGTAAATGTAAATGTAGGATACTTGTAAAGCGCAGAGCTGCCCCTCACCGGGGCATCCCGGCGCTGTATAACGCTGTGGAACCCTTCATGGCTCTCCCTGTGAGATGCCCCTCCTGGGCATCCCCTAGGTGAAGCCAGGCATCCCAGTGTTGTAGGGGCCGTTGTGGAGATTAAGCAAGCTATTGCCCAGAGTTGCAGCATGGGACCCATGATTAGAGTAGGCGCCGAGGCGAGAATTATCGAGTCCGCAGACAAATGAGCCCAAGACCCTGCCGCGTCGGTAATTGAACTATGGTCCCGGGCCAGACCTCTGCATCAGAGTCTGCCACTCTAACCATTGAGCCACACTCCTCCACAGTGTGCTTGCAATGGTACATTACATGGCGGACCTTGGATTCCATTTTGGAAAGCCCAGGTCTGTCTGGTGGAAAACATGAGGAGTGAAGGAATCCCCCAGGCAGGTTTGTATATTGCTGCATTCCGGTCAGCTGGGAGGGAAATGCACTGGAGGATGGGAGAGCCAGGCTCACTCTGTGCATTTCAGAGGCCTCTTTGATTCAATGATAGAGCACAAAGAAGGGGCCTTGACATATCTCAGGAAGAGAGAGATGGGGCTGATAAGGGAATCATAAAGAGTCGGGCTAGTAGCCCAGGATTAGCCTTTTGATGCACATATCACTGTGGCTGACATCCAGGTGTAGGCGCTGGTCACTCCCAGGAATCTTGTTGGGGCTTAATCAGCTTCAGAGTCCTGCCTGCTGTGACAGACATCCTTTTGGAGGAAGACGAAAGGGGAAAGATGCCCATTTCAAAGATGCAGAGCCCCAACATAAAACTTCAAACACTTGCATATTAAATTACATGTTGTGTCTGGAAAAGGACTATAAGTAGGGGAGTTTGGGAACCCAAACTTTGCCATCTGCTGAGCAGCCAGATGGGATGTTTGAGGAGGGAAAGCTCTGCAAGACTTCTGCCTGTGACCTGGACTGGGGCCAGGCCTGGTGGTCTACCTACTGGGTGAAGGGACACCACCCAGGGAAACAAAGACCACCAGCCCTGGAGCCTGGAGCACTAGTGCCTGCCTGCTCACAAATACCATTGTGTCCAGTGAAAAAGAGGAGAGCATTGGAAGGAGCTAAGTCCAAGGGGAAACCCTATTGTGAGGACTCCCTATGAGAGGTTTGAGTAATTTGCTCTTGCACCTATCGGGCCGTAGCCCGTGTCTTGGATTGATCTAGCGACTCCTGTGTTCCAGTAGGGGCCACTGTGTACTGAGCCGAGGAGCGAGGATTGTGTAGAGGGCGCCAGGCCTGCACAGCCTCGTGGGAGGGGAACACATGTGCCAGAGATGGAGCCACCGTGAACATCAACACCAGGTCAGGATCGGACATGTGAGTGCATGGTGGAGTCCCACATGCCAGGCCGGGTCGCCAGAAACTCTGAGGCCAAGGGTTTGGGATGTCACCCAGGTGCAAGAAACTGCTACTGTGACAAAGTGGGCCCAGCCTGCATGTGCAAACTGCACCAAAGGAAGCCCAAGGACCAAAGAACATCGTTGGAGCCTTGTTGGAGCAAGGAGATCAACCCCTCCCACTAAAGGAAGTGTGACTTACTGTGCTATCACCAGAGCCCGATCAACTCTGATCGCTAAAACCAGCAAAAATCATGGCTCGTGTGAAAAGTGCCTGCGCCTGCCGGTGCTGCCACTTTTGACTGCGCGCAGCCTGACTTTGCTGATCCGGAGCGAGACTTTACTGTGCGGCTGAGGGGTTCCATACCTCCTGAGCGGGTAAGCCGTGAACTGGGCCTTTTGGGCCCCAGGGAACATACTACGATTGTTACTGCGACCCCTTAGACTCTTGTGGTTGAACTTATGGAAGGAGTCAAAGGGGAGAATTCTTGACTACGACCTGATAGTTTACATTCCCTGGATGCGGCCATCAGTGAATAGGGAGTAACATCCAACCCGTTGCACTTAAGTTAGTGAGACAGGGAGTGTCCTGAGAACTACTATAGTCCGACCTCAAATGGAATTACCTTATTGTGTTTTAATGTTGTTTACCTTTGCACGTGTAGAATTAGAAATAAAAGAATGTATTTATATACAAACAATTATTTTATTGGATATTAACTTATTTTTTGCACTGCTTGACATTGAGTTATAAGTCACAGTCACTTATCTGTATCCCCCCTGGAGGAGCCTTGACTGCTCGTCCGCCACAACCTATCGTGGAGTCAGGTGGAAAAGGGTTACTTAGCCCAGTTAAACAGAATCCATAGTAGGTCGAGCCTTGGGACATTGGAAGTAAAAGGCCTCAGCCACCGCGAGTGGGCCCAGTAACTCCTGCTAACCCCATGGCCCACGACACGAAAGGCGTTCTAACGGGTCCCTGCATCAAATTTCTGACCTAGGTTCTGCAAAAACTTCTAAAAGGTGTATGGACTATTATTTATTTGGACTAGTTAATTTTAGGCACAGGTATTCTACACAAAAAATATATCTTCTCTGTTCCTACAATATGCCGAAAAATGATTGATGAGGTAAATATTGCAATTATTTCAGAGGTAATGGTAACAAAAATTAGGACATGGACTTTACTCATAAATTCTTTAGAGTAAGTAGTTATCTTAGTCGCAAATAACGCAAACCTGAAAGGTGGACAGATCCACTAATGGCTCTTGCGTTCTTACTGGTATTATTTTTTCCTTAAAGACGTCCTGACAATTTTTTACTGGTAATGTGGCAAGCAAGAGCAGGACCAAAGATATGCCAGCATAGGCCAGGTCTCAAAAACCAGAACCTCAGATTTGTGCTTTGAGGATCCCAAGTATGCTTCTAACTGGCAGCTCAACAATCATAGACACGTTTCCATATGTTTGGGATTGAGTGAGATTGAGCCAACATGTTGTAAAATTGGAAGCCAAGCACTTATTCAGCCACCAAGATTTTCTGAGATAAAAACACTAATAGACTTGCATCACGGAGGTATATTTTGAAATATACAGTTGATTTGCAAGATCCATGGTAATATGTACCGATGTATCTACTTTTCAAGCCAATTCCCACAAAGAACTAAAACAAAAAGCTTGTTTGGATAATGCTGATATATTTGAATGGCAATGATAAATATAATTGCAAAAGTACCACTAGAAGGGGCTCATTAATGGAGTCATGAACCAGCGACTACCGGGAGGCTAACAGAGTTACATAAATTAAATGGTGAGGTTTTATTCGCTAATGCTTATTAGGAGCTTGTTTGGATATTGTTGACATGTTTGTTTTCATGCCGTTTCTAGGTTGATGTGGTTTGTGTTGTCTTGAAAGAACATTCATAGATACCAGTCAGTTGAGACCCGCCCACATTGGGATATTGCTGTTCCAGGATTGAGTAACGCAAACCCCGGAACGGGGTACATGATGGAAAGAGGAGGAGCAACAAAGCCGCAAGGCCGCTAATGCCATCACCACAGGCACTAGAGATATCGGAACCGAGATCCCGAACCTGAGAGCCCAAGAGTCCGGGTGCAAGATCAATGGCCCATGCGCCTTCCCACTTTGTGGCCCGGATCTTTGAGGGCCGAGTGGGCCAGCCCTTCACCTAGAGGACTTCAGTGAGTGGACTGCTAACGAGGCTGGTGAAACTTTGCGTCTCTGAAGCGGCAAGTGCTGGCCAGGTGCCCCACCAAGATGCAATGCTTCTCTGCAACCCGGCCCAGTAGTGAGTGTGGCAGGCAGTGACAAATGGCAGTGGCTAGGCCGAAGGACGTTTGCCTTCCATACAAAGGAGGGGTGCTGACAACAGGAGGTGCCACTGGCCTAGGCCCACTGCATTTGGTAGAGCCTCGGCTGAGTGTAAGTGGCCCAGCTAGGCATGAGTGCGGCTTGTGGCCCAGTCATGCTCCTACACCTCTGTGTGATGGCATCTGTCCTCCGGCTCACCGACAGCCCATTAATGTCGGGGGCGATCTATTGTACACTTGAGCAGCTGCTTGTGCCCCCCCCTTATCCCTTCCTACCAGTTGTGTTACATGACAGGAGGGGCGAGGGAGCCCTGGTAGAAGGAATTGGGGAATTCGTCATCTGTGGGAACTTCCCAACTGCCCTATCTTATCTCACCTCCATAGACAGCAGATACCTCCCTCTAGCCTTATGCCTTGACTATGTGTAGCAGATTAACCAGACTAGCCAGATTGATTAAACAACAATGTGCTCTGGAAAAACTCGGGGGTAGCCACCCCACCGTCAATAATAAGGGGGGACTGGGAAAAAGCTGCGAAGAGAGTCGCTGGCAGGCGATATCATCATACTACCACACCATTACCACCTGGTTCTCTGTACGCCTCCAAGTCTCATTTGCATTCTCCACCATCTAAGTGCTCCAGGATCCCGAATTATTTAATCCTGAATAGTCCCAATTCCAATTATGGGATCAGGAGTTCTCCGTAGCTTGTTCCTTGCTCTCCAGCCGGTGATTGTCTTGTTTCCTTAAGTGATGAGCCAGGCATTTTGCCACCCCAGGCACACATCACACAATGCTAACTGTCTCAGCCCAGGTTTACGCTACAGACCATCAATAGGGCAATTTATCCTTTTTGGAGACTGCCTTTGATCTTTCCATTTCTTGACTGACAGACGCCAACATTGTGAGCTCAGCGAATATGGGCGAAGGCAACTGGAGGCACTTGGCCCCTTCTACTCCTGTAAGCCCTATCAAGCTAAATGTATTAATATCAAAGGTTTTGGCTACAGCCCGGGCATGGGAGCGTCCAGTCATATCTCCGTAGAGGAGGCCCTCGGGATCCATGCCGCCGAATCCTCATGTCATTGCGACTTAATGTCACTATGTGAAGAATGCAACTTACATCATACATCACTCAGTAGTCAGATCTATGGGACATATCAGCACAGTTCAAACACCTCTATTTGCATCACCTTACTCAACAACTTGGAGGCAGTTTCAGCGTAATTGTCTTATCATTCCGATAAACTCTTTTTTTTAACCCTTTTTATTGGTACATAAACAATGAACATTACATATGAGGAACAATTATATAGTGTTGCCAATTTTTATTTTGTTATACACATGCAAGGAACCATCTATACACTGGTATTTACTACAACAGTGACGGGCGTTTATAACCATTAATATTTAGAGTAACCTCTCTAAAAGCATCTGTATGTCTGACATGCCCCCCAGATCTTGTCCCATTTCCTCGGGCACCTACTACTCTTGTACACTGTGTGTTCTCCCTGCCATCACCAATTCAAATCGTTTTTCCATTCTTCTACTGTCGGGATGGCAGTCGCCCCCCATTTCGCTGCAATAATCCGTTTCACAACCACAGCTGGTAATGCCAACCATTGCCTCACATGTTTCGGTCAGTCCTCTCCTCCTGAGGTCACTAACAGGAACCATTTTGGCTCTACCAGTACTTCTGTGCCCACCCCTGTTGCCATAACCCCGGCTACTTCCTTCCAATATGTCTGCAGGATTGGGCATTCCCCTATAAGTGATAAAAGGTCCCTTCTCACCCACACCCTCTATGACAATGCGTGCTTTCACTGCGTCCCATTCGACGCAGCACTGCTCTGAGGTAGTACACTTTATGTAGAACTTTTATTTGTATCAGTCGGAACCTGGATCGTATTGCCATTCTCTCGGGCCATGTAAAACCTCCATCCATTCTTCCTCCTCCATTGGGCCCACGTCTTGCCCTATGTATTTCTCAGTGTGCCTAGCGTATCTGGGGCGTTATAGACTATCTTTTTATACAGCAAGGAGAATTTTTTTTCCTGTAGATGTTCTGTCAATATTCTGTCTTCTAAAGGAGAACCTTTTGCCAGAGTCTCGCCCTCATAGATATATTTCCATAGGGCATGCCCTAATTGGATGTACCTTAGCCATTCCCCATTTCGTATTCTGTTTGTAGGGTCGTGAATGTTATGTGTGCCTGTCCTCGCCACACGTCTCCCAAGGTCTCCAGGCCCAATCGCTCCCTTTGGCAAAGCCCCCAAGATCACATACCCCCTTCAGGCGGTCGCCCTCCCAAAGGGGAATCATCCCTGTGAGTTTGCCCTCCCAGCCCAGATTTTTTGTTGCTGCGTGCCATGCTTTTATCGCTGTCCGAGGGTGTGCTGGTAGATTTGCCCTCGCTCCCCTGGTGTACATTAGTGCTCGAGGTCCCTTCCTACCCATGGCCGATATGTCCACCCTGAATGCTATTTACTGTGACCAGTTGGGCAGCCCAATATTAGCTACGGATATCAGGCACATCCTTCCGATAAACTTGATATGCAAATCTGTATCTTAAGTGCTTTAGCAGATCATATTGTGGGAATCGATGCAAAATTGTCAGCCCTGAACAATCTACTTACTCCCCTGCAATAGCATGATCAGTGCCCTTGCTAGTATCCCTCAAACACTGGACGTCATCCTCGATCAGCTTTCAACATCTGCTCAACAGATAGGCACAACTTCAAAGTGTCAGGACAACACTACCCGAGCCAGGCTCGGCCCCTTTTGAGGGAACTTTCAAACATCCAACTCACGCAGATTCACTCTGCTCACCCGTCACTTCTGATCCTACCAAGGCACCTAGGGGACTTGCACTTGAGTAACCCAAAGCACTGGAACCTGAATTGCCTGGCATTATAAGTGTCAATGAGGCCGCTCCCGGAACAGTCTCTCTTAATCCACGAGATTGCCACACCAGTTCAGTCATAGAAGGAGTAGTGTCTGCAGCCCAGCAGGCAACAGTGGCAAAGCCACCCACGAAAAGGGAGCATAAAAGGCTTCGGAAATCAAGACACAAGCGTAGCTCAAGCCACACTTTGCAACTATGCTCAGCTCATATTCAGCTGGTTGCCCCCGACACCGAGGCCCTAGCCGACCATTCAGTTACTCCTCTGTCCCAAGAGTAGAGCATCCGAGTGAGACCCGAGTTAAAATGTACTCATTTTTTAATCGCGATCCAGCACATAAGTCACACCACAACGTGGACAGTGCCATGGGTGGAAATGTCCAAACTTTATTTAATCAGCATGGAGCTGCATCACTGGTACCATCATCACCTGTATCAGGATATTCAACTGAGAAGCTCCATACTGGCAATATACCCCCAGAGAATCTTCCCACTGCTACTGCCGGACCCAACATGCATGCCACGCGAAGCAAAGACTCCTTATCCTGCTGGCCCTGCTCAACCACGGAACTGCCTACTGATCCAGTGGCATTGTCAGAACCTCTCCACCAGGCCACCATGACTAACTCTACCTCTGTGCTTCCTCTCCTTTTTACAGACCATCCTTGGACAGACCATTAAAGGTTTAATGTTTCATCTGCCCACTTTCTTTCCTCCGCATGGACCCCAGAGCAATTGGGCAACTAAAACTGAGGCAGTGGAAGTGGTAAAATAGAAGTTGGTATACTCCCCTAACTTTCTAGCAAACAATCTTGAGGTAATCCTGCATCACGCCTCTAGTGGTAAACACAGCATTCTTAACAGAAGCACTATTTTAAAATTACTAGGGACAGGTGAGATCACCCGCCATTTTAATACCACTCACCTGGAGTCAATTGAGTTCATGGATAATCCAGCCTTGAGGGGGAGAGACATTACTATCACTACTTGGTTCTCTCCGGACTTGACCAATCTTGTTAGGAAGTTATACATAGGCAGGATATATCCTCCATGTGGGGGATCGAGGTGTCTCTTGTGCTACCCCGTCTCCCTGCCCCGGCCCACTGCTGCCAAGCCCTTGTAACCTTAATGGACCTAACGGTGGAATTTTGAGGAGTGCCATGCGCTCCAACTTCTGCAAGCATTTACCCAAACCCTTGTCATTAGTGTGAATACAGGGGAACATCAACGAGAAGTCATTACCAAGTTCCGCAGGGCATAAGCGATATAAGAATACGTATTTCGCATCCACCAACTCACACGTGAAGCCATGTTGGGGATTGCAAAGGGCTCCCCTGGCACACAACTATAACCCTCCCACGGTCACCCTGTGGAATGCGAGCCCTCTCCCTCAAGCTTTGTCCATCCTTGCACCCAACTCCAATTCGAGCAGCTCGAAACAACTGCTGGTGTTCTACAAAATTCCCCTGGCAGCAAGATTCTGGAATCGAAGATTTCCAGGAAATTCTTACTAGACCTTCCCCACGGATGGCCTACATTGACCCAACTGAGATGTTAGATGAAGGCACTTGACCGTTCTAATAAAATTGGCTATATTCCAAAGTTTTCTTCCTTGTTCTGGAACGTGGCTGAAATTAAAAGGAAACATGGGAACCCCGTGTTGTCAGACTTCGTGAACTGCTTTACAATTTTATGCCTACAGGAAACATGTCGCATGCTCACATAATCGGGTCCAAAACCTTCCACCTCTCAGCCATTCCATCTTCATCCTTTCATCCAAACCATGATTTGTATGTTGATCATGGTTAACGCTAAATCCTTCTTCCATGTAGGAGACACACCACTTTATCAGGTATTGGGTCCTGGAATTTGCGCCTGGCTCCCGACTGGGTATCGCTAACTTTTATAATATTCCAACCGCAGACAGAGGCCATATTTTGTCGTAACTAGCCTATGACTAGGACTCCCTTCACTCCAGAGGTAGCAGCCAGTTGGATCTTGATTAGTGGAGACGAGTTCAATGGCCATCTATGCCCTCCTGCGTATAAAGAACGCTTGCGTCTTAACAGACTGCGAAGGAAAGTCTTTAAACCATTTAACATGATGCACACAGCAATAACATTTCCCTATGGTTCAAATATGTTTTATTAGAGTTATTGCATGGGATCACAGACAAACATGGCAGCAAAAGTGAGCGTGGCAGCACCCCAAAAATATTCAAGAAAATATTGACAAGTGAAGGCCCAAAATTCCCCCCCTCCCTGCAAGCACTTACATCAGAGGTTTCTGCAGTGTAAGGCACTAAGCGGTATCCATGGGTTTACTCTGGGTGTCTCTGCCCATCTAGGAAGGGTCACCAATGTCTGTGAAGTGCAGCAGGCGCAGATCAATTTTCGCAACTCCACTGTGAGAAGAGCTATGCAGGGACGCCAACGTTTCCTGTAGGAGTCACCCTGATCAGTTAGGACCAGGGTAAGTTTCTCCAATCCCAACACAGGAAATAGGCGGTGAAACCCTCCAAGGTGCTTTGGGAGTTTGTCTGTGCCCCTGTGAGCAAGGATCATTTAGGCGGTTGCTCCCAGTGCTGGGCTTATGTACCGCCCCTTCATTATGTAAGTGGGAAGGTGAGTGCATTAGGGAGACCTAAGACAATGTATGCGGGGAATCAAGGTAGTTGAGTATCAAGATGTGTGTCTATATCATTCAGGATCCGGTCATGTATTGTTTGAGTTTAGGGCATTCCCACAGCACGTAAACTAGTGTCTAAGGGGTCCCACAGTGTCTCTAGCAATAGGCGCCTACGCGAAGGGTTGCCCTTGTGTAGTTGCACAGGCGTGACATACCAATACATGACTATTTTTGTAGCTGTCTCATTGCTAGCCGTGTTACTTGATGTATGGTGCACTCTGTAATATACCTCCTCCAACTTTTTGGTTGTTAATCGCCTTCTCAGTTCTTGTTCCCAGCGGTTCTGCCCTGGGGTCGTAGGCGCTGGAGAAGCGCGTTGCAGTATAGTTCGCGAATAAGGCATTTGTTAGTAGTTTTTGTTATTAACCATTTCTCCAATGTAGTACGGGGTCTTTGTGCTCCTGGGCACACTCTGGGATGCGTTATTCAGTGCCGAATGTGCAAATATCACATCCTCCCTGAGTCCTAGAGCTTGTAGTCTGCTTAGAGGTGATCAAAGGGGAGAGGGCCCCCTTATCGAAGAAGTGGCCACAGATTGGCATCCAGTACTTTGCCAGTGCTGGAACACAGCCTGATCAAGGTCAGGCGCAAAGTCAGTATTGCCTACCATTCGTGTCAGCGGGGAAGGGAATGGCGATAGGCCTTTGTGGGTAGCTATGCAGTCCCACACGTTGAAGATAGTTTAGTGACTGGGGAGGAATAAAGGCCCCACGCTCTCTGCGGGCGGGACAGGAAAGAGGCGTTCCATATGGAGACTCTGCGACTGCTCAATCCATGTAGAGCCAGTGGTCATCTTCAATGCTACTAACCGGCCAAGCCATGAGAGCCGATATCATTTCCATTGCACCAGATCTGCCCTAAGCATTTCCTTAATTACCTTATGATAAAACTCAATGTGTTTTGTGAACGACTATTTACTATGAATGGCCTCTTCCTTTTGACCTTGGTGGATAAGGGTGTGGGCTCTGGAATGAATTTAATCCTAGATCTGCCAGTTTAGCTGCCAAGGTGAGGGAACAGCTAGTAAATAAGCTTGCCTCTAAAGCCTTGTTGTAGATATTAGTTGGTGGCAGGAGAAAGTCGGCTCTATTAGGAAAATTACTGGTATCTCGGCATACAAGAGAAAGGGCCCTTGCTATAAGTGGGAATTTGTCAACATCGTAATCTTTGCATCCCAATTGGTAAAGGGCAATCGCATCCTTTTTGAGGTCTGTTTAGATGCTGAGATAAATGATGCTAGCATTACCAATGCATTCATTACCCACAGAGAAGCAGTGTCGGGGCTTTAGGTATGGCGGTATGCGTGGGCAGTAAAGGGGTTGGTTTGACACTGCAGCTCTAAGTTCCATAGAGTGTTAATGGGCCGCTCCACAAGCAGCCTAGGTCTGCTCCTGAAGTCATCTGCTGTAGGAAGGCCTAAACAAGCATTTGCAATGCAATAGGTCTCGCATTAGGAAAGTGTGAGCTATTGGTATTGTAAATGACATTGGTTTTAATATGTGTTGGCTTTTAAAATATATAAATTATTAGCATCGTTATTCACAAAGCAAATAGTTTACACTTTCTTAATGCGAGTCCTATTGCCTATGGCAATGCTTGTTGGTAGCAAGCAAGGACAGTGCTGTTGTGGTGCTGACTGATGATGTGGTTGGGCTGAGTGATGTGGTGTAGTATTATAGTGATCTGGTAGTGTATTAGAGTGAGGTGGTGGTGTCCCAGAGTGATGTGGTGATGTTCCCATGGTGGTGTCCCCAAGTGATGTGGTGGTGTCCCCAAGTGATGTGGTGGTGTGCCTGAGTGATTTGGTGGTGTCCCGGAGTGATGTGGTGGTGTCCCCGAGTGATGTGGTGGTGTTCCTGAGTGTTGGAGGGTGGAGTTGGAGTTGGAGGGTGGAGTTAGAGTTGGAGGGTGGAGTTGGAGTTGGAGGGTGGAGTTGGAGGGTGGAGTTAGATTTGGAGGGTGGAGTTAGAGTTGGAGGGTGGAGTTGGAGGGTGGAGTTAGAGTTGGAGGGTGGAGTTGGAGTTGGAGGGTGGATTTGGATTTGGAGGGTGGATTTGGAGTTGGAGGGTGGAGTTGGAGGGTGTATTTGGAGGGTGTATTTGGAGGGTGGAGTTGAAGGGTGGAGTTGGAGGGTGAAGTTGGAGTTGGAGGGTGGATTTGGAGGGTGGAGTCAGAGTTGGAGGGTGGATTTGGAGGGAGGAGTCGGAGGTTGGAGTTGGAGGGTGGAGTTGGAGGGTGGATTTTGAGGGTGTATTTGGAGGGTGGAGTTGGAGGTTGGAGTTGGAGGGTGGAGTTGGAGGGTGGAGTTGGGGGGTGGAGTTGGAGGGTGAAGTTGGAGGGTGAAGTTAGAGTTGGAGGGTGAATTTGGAGTTGGAGGGTGGATTTGGAGTTGGAGGGTGGATTTGTAGTTGGAGGGTGGAGTTGGAGGGTGTAGTTGGAGGGTGTATTTGGAGGGTGGAGTTGAAGGGTGGAGTTGGAGGGTGGAGTTGGAGGGTGGATTTGGAGGGTGGAGTCGGAGTTGGAGGGTGGATTTGGAGGGAGGAGTTGGAGGTTGGAGTTGGAGGGTGTAGTTGGAGGGTGTATTTTGAGGGTGTATTTGGAGGGTGGAGTTGGAGGGTGGAGTTGGAGGGTGGATTTGGAGGGTGGAGGGTGGATTTGGAGGCAGGTGTTGGAGTGTGGAGTTGGAGGGTGGAGTTGGGGGGTGGAGTTGGATGGTGAAGTTGGAGGGTGGAGTTGGAGTTGAAGGGTGGATTTGGAGTTGGAGGGTGGATTTGGAGTTGGAGGGTGGATTTGGAGTTGGAGGGTGGATTTGGGGTTGGAGGGTGGATTTATATAGTGTTTACTACTCTTGGTCGATCTGTTGAATTCATTTACACCGAGTAGCACGCTACTCTGGAACCCGGGTTTACTGCTTAATATAGTTGTTATTAAATATTGCTTGCTATTTGGGGTTAGTTATGTGCTCCCAAGAAAATCATACTATACATTTGCTCCAGTTTTATTGTGGTAGATTAGCTTAAAAGCGCACGCTCTGGCATCCACAACATTTTCCCCTGAGGCCCCAGCTCAGGTGTGTTTTGCCCTCATACTCAACCCTCTAAAAGGGCCCCAGGTGGTCAATGGAGCTGGAATGGCATCAGATACTGGAAACAATTGACACCCTCTAAAAAACACAATAAAGTCTTGAAAACAAATAAAGTCTGTCGATGCTTTGAATTCACTTTTGAGCAAGTTCTAGAGGTTTTTTTTTATCACCTGTAGCCTGAGAGATATAGCGGGGCTCGGTCTCTGGGGCTTGTTTGGGGCTGGAGTGCGGGACGTGGTGAATGGGGGCCTTACCCCACCCAGGTCTGTTAATTGTTTAACATATTCATGCTGTTCCAATGCAATGACTCCGGGCCTCATTGAAGGCTTGGGAATCAAAGGGCTCGTGAGGGCAGCATCACCTCCTCAAAGGAATCCTTTCATATGGAAATTGGGTCAGTGGCAGATGGAAAGCAGCAGGAGAGAGTGCCAAAAGGAGCTGGGGAGCAGGTCCTATGGGGAGGGGCACTGGCCGCACCGGAGTGGCTGGGAGACTGGCATGAATGGGGTCTGAGCCGTGGGGCGCATGCATTGGTGCCGTGTAATTAGCGCCTTCTGTGCTGCGAGGCTCTGGAGCACTATTAGAGGCGTTCGTAATTGAGTCTGGGCGATCTAGGCAAAGAGAGAGACAGTGAGAGATAGAGAGAGAGGGGAGCTGAGGTTAAAGAGAGAGAAGGAAAGAAGGACGGAGAGCGAAAGGAGAGAGAGAAAAAGAGAGGGAATGAGAGTAAGAAAAGGAGAGAGACGAGGATATTGTAAAGAGAATGCGGGGTGAAAGAGGGGGAGAGGAAGTATGATAGAAAAAGAGAGAACGCAGGATTGACAGGGGGCTTGTGGTACAGTCAGGAGTTCAAAGTAAAGATTTTAAAAGGAATACATACACATGCACGAGGCATGAAGGCTGGGGAGCAGGGGATCATATGAATTAATCTAATTGGCTAAAGAGAAGATGTAAAAAAAAATAAGTTAAAAGGGAGAAAGCAAGAAGGAATAAAAGTGGATTAAAAGGGCTGCAATTTCAATTAGCATGCAATGCAAAAATAGAAGAAAAGGTGTAACAAAAAGAAGGTAAAAGAAAGAAACAATAAGCATACAAATAAAGTAGACAAATTAATGCAAAATGATTAGGAATTAAAAGTGGACAAAAGAGGGAATTAATGAGATGATGAAGGGGAGAGCGAATAAAGGTGGAATGCAAGCAGCCTATGAAATGAGATTCCGATAAAAGATGACTGTGGTAATGAATTAACTGTTGGATAAAAGATAGAACTAAAAAAACAGTCATGTGTTTTCTCTTGTACTTGTAAAATGTGCGCACTCGCTGACATCAGCTCTCTGTGAAAAGGATCATTTTCCACCTCTGCACAAACCGGAAAGAGTGACTCAGAATCCCCCATTTTGAGGCTGACAAAGGAGCCTGTATGATCGTAGACGGCAATCTATGGACATCAAACCAAGTTGCCGTGAATTGCTTTTGAAGGACAGGCAGCGCTGGGAGGAGGGCTGATTCTGCGGAGCGCGTGAAGTGGCAGAGAGGGGCGGGGTAGAGCATTCCTTTGAAGTCTGAAGCTCTCAGCATTGCTGTGGCGGGTCTGATGCGATGATGCGAGGCGGCTGTGGGGGGAGCAAATGGCAAACGCGTGCACGGGAACATGCACTGTGAGTAATCCGCCTGCCAAAGCCCTTGGTCAAGAGTTTGTTTCAACTGCTATAAACTTGCCTATTAATCCCTGCGGGATATAATAGGCGAGCCCTAAAAAGGGCGATAGCAACAAGGAAAAACTCCCTCAGACTTAAAGCCCGGGAAGAGCTCAGGGAAGCATGCCGTAGTAATCATCAGTAGTCATTCCTTAAAGATAATGAGGAACCTTTGATTGATTCCACCCTATATCTGGTACAAATGGGCCACTTTCTTTGGAAGGCGGGTTACTCTGCTAGCAACAAGAAAGAAAACAACAGAGTGTATACTCTCCAAGTATTGCCACTCATTAGAAGAGGTGATTGTGGCTATTAAAGCCAGGTCTATTGGAAAAGCCCCAGGTTCAGATAGGGTGACCCTAGACCTATTCAAGAGCAATTTAGACCTAAGGGCCTCCACGGTAGCCAACATCCTTAGAGCAGCCAGTTCTTCGACCAAGATTCCTTCTTGGCCTAACTCGCAAATTTTTCTGATCTTTAGGAAAGGCAACCAAGAGGATCCAATTTGTTACTGCCCAATATCCCTCCAGGACTCTACCTTGAAGGTACTTGGTCATTACTCTCCTACCTGGAGGCCTCGGCGGAGGAGATCAGCACTTTCTCAGATATCCAGTATGAGTTCAGGAGGAGGTGGGCATTGAAAGTCAATGCCTTAACCTTTACCTTTTACTGAGGAAGTATACACTTGGGCCTTATAAATCTGTCCAATGCCTCGATTGCGTATCCCACTCTAACCTGTGGGGCATTATGGAAGACGTGAGCATTGACGTATTATCAATATCATGAGGGAAACGTATTGACTCAAGCGCTGCAGTAAGGTTCGGGCAAGGGGGGAGTGTGTTGAGATGTTCAGGGTGCTTAGGGACGTCAGGCAAGGGTGTGTCCTCGCCCCTTTTCTATTTTCCCTCTATATCAATCACTTGGAGAGGGAGTTAATATTAAGGTGTGGGGATATGCCCCAAATCGGAAAGCGCCCTATACCAGCCCTTCTGTATGCTGACGATGCTGTCATCATGCAACACCTGTAGCACTGCAGCGTCTTCGGCATACCTGTGCATCCTTTATGGAGGGGCTTAATATGATGATTAACACCACCAAATCCTTTGTAATGTCTGTGGCTATAGGGTGGGTCTGACACCAGATTTTATGCTTCAGGCTACTCCTGTCAAACATGTGGCTAATTAGGGCTAGCTTTTAATTGTAGCAGATCCTAGCAACCACAGCTAGAAAACAGAAACAGGTCACTTACCCATATGTTGTCCATTTACTTTGCAAAATGTGTCAGTTTAGCAACTTACTGAGAGGGGTCTGTGTTGTAAATAGAAAGTCCATGAGCCAGGTATACAAAACAGGATATGTTGTTTTGAGCTTAGTTCCATGTTAGGTTCATTATAAGAGAGTAGATAGATGGAATAGAAACACCACCAGGAGCAGCCTCCCTGCCGCTCAGCCTGCCTGCCATCAACTGCCACTCCACACACAAGCCAGGCACCAAACATGCCATGATGTCACCATGGATTCTATCACTCACACTAGCTGAGCAACAGGGAAGTCACAGCCAGAGTAAGGAAAGACCCAAGTCAAATATAAAAGTCTGGGGAACACATGCGGTTTTGCCCCTACAGGCCACAGAAAACAAATTCATACATCGCCTACTGGCCCTAACACTGTCCACTGCCTCTTACATCAGCCACAGGGAGTTAGGGTTTTACACCTTGAGGACATCTCAAGGACACGTCCAGTGCTGTTTTGGTGAAGGGGCCTGGGTCAATCAGGCCCTATCCCTAAACAGAATACTAATTGAGGCTTGTCTGTCCCTTTCACGGTCCCTAGAAATTCCCTGGTTGAGTGGCATCTAGGACAGTGGCGGCAGCTCTGGGTTAACGGGGTTAGTCTGAAGACCCTTCAGGCTCCTTTCCCATGATGCCCAAAAACACTTAGGCATATATGCTACTCATTCTTCGGAGGAAGTGAGATGGACAAAGGTGTGTGCACTTTCCTCTGCTGGCTGTTATATGCAGCTAAGCTGACTCAGGAACATCCAACCATTCCTGTTGTATGATGCTCCGCACTTCCAGCACTTTATAGTGCTCAGGTTACGTCTTAACCTACTTCATAGACTGGTTACCTTTCCCCAGTACAATGGCTGGCCGCAAAACCTCCTGCCTTGCCCATGGGGTCGGAAGTCAGCACAGAACACTTTACATGTCATATTTTTTATGCTTTTTATTCCTATTATAGGTCTTTGGTTTTGAAACCGATATTAATCAAGTACTCTCTGCGACATTGCACAGAAGCTCTGCACTTTCTACAATCCCTGAGCTCAGGGGAGATCAGCTTTACTGTATATACCCTTCTGAAGCTGGGCTAAAGGCAAGGAAATCGCTCACCACTTTGTGCACTTTGACTTCAGATTAATTTTAGCTTTGCTCTCTTTGTAGCCCAGACACTTTTATATTATTGCCCTGATGTACTATATTTAATATATTTTTAGGACTGCCATGGAATATGAGGCAACACATCACGTGACCTCTTTGGCCCCCGTGGCCCGATCTTTTTCTTAGAAGCCATATGCAGATCTTCAAATTCAATGTCGTCATCTGACCTGTGCCAGGAGGTTTTGCTTAATCCGCACCCTTATTTTATTTCTAACCAGATTTGAGGGAGACCCTGTCACAAATGGAGTATTTAATTTACCACACCCAGAAAATACCAATTCCCAGGATATTCCCAGTGTGGTAAATAGGTTTATTCACTGGATTCCTACCTCAAAGGTGGATTTGAATGAGAAATTGGCGTGTTCCATGCTAAATTCCTTATTTGTGAAAATATTCAGAGTTTTTTCTTCTGGTAAATTGTGGGGGCTGCAGTGTTTGCCTCACAATTGATAGTTCTGAACCCTGCACACACTGGAGTTTGATCAGGTATAGGAAGTTAGCCAAATGCTGACAACAGGGCAAACGGAAGATCCCTAGTCCTGTTAGCCTTTGCCGGTACCCCTTCGTCTTGTATGTTGGATATCTACATACAGCAGCCAGCCTTTGCCAGCTCTTCCTCATGCGTATTATATTGTTTTCTATTTTTCTATTCTCAATAGAGGGTAGATCTGTTTTGCCTGCGTATTTTATTTGTATGTAATTTTGTAAATGTGTGTTTATCTGCTCAGTGGCCTTCTTGCTGCGCATGTATCAAGTTTTGACTTTCCCAGCTAGGTGAAAATGTGCGAAATAAACAGAGGTCTATATATCATTTCAAAGATATTTATTTCGGCAGTGTGCCATAAAAGAGAACAGTGATATATAAAAACAGTGCAAATAGATGACAGTAACAATTAATTATAGCAAAGATAGTTTCAGCAAATTTTACCACAGACACATTTGATCAGAATTCATAAATATTGAGCACAATTAATATTTGTTAAAAATAATAAATACATTTCATATAACAGTTTAAGAACATATAAAAAGAGCAATATGTGGCCATGGGCTGCTAATCCAGGCTTAAGTTCGAGCGATTAGGAGCCTACGCTTATGCCACATGGCAGCCAAGAATTTTGAAAAGGCAAATACAATCGGACCAGTTGTGTTGGCTTTTAATATTCTAAATGCCTGCATGCATTGTCGAAAGCCTAGGTTATTACATAGAGGAACAAGCTAGTAGTTCCTAGCCTTGAGATACCCCGGGCAAAAAATCAACATGTGAAGCTCGTTTTCGGTATCACAGTTGCATGCTGGGCAATTTTTCGGGGCAGATGGTGACCACCTGCTGGTAAAAGCTCGCAGTGGTAAAACCCCATGCCTTCACTGGACATATTATTTCTTTGCTAAAAGAGGATAAATGTCATCAAGGAATTGCTCAAACAAATAAAAATCTTCGTCCAGCAAGAAAGAGGCTGTTGTAGAGCCGGATTGGGGGTTGCATAATACAGCATTAAGTCTATCAGCACGAAATATGTTCGTAAGCTGGGTGCGTGACAACTTTTTGCAACCCCGCTTTGGGTCAGACCATAAATCAACGATTTCTAACCTTATCAATTCTTTTCTTATATAAGCCAGCCAGGAAATATTCCCTGAACCTGTAAAGGTCAGTATTTCCTTGAGTTCTCTGTAATGTGACAGCTCTGGAGTTGCCCAGAGCCTGCGCCAAAATCTCAGGGGTTTTAGCGCTAGCTCTTCATCAATCGGTCTGATTCCCAGGTCAAGCCTTAGGGGAAGGAGTGGGGTACTAGACGGTAATACTAACAGCCCTCTCAGAAATTAGTTTTCGGTCCTGATGATGTCGGACCTGTTACAGTAGCCCCAAAGTTCGCCCCCATACAAAATGGCGCCCCTGGCTTGTGCTTTGTATACCTCCAATGGTGGTCTCACAGGTTAAATTGTGGACTTATTAGATAATTTAAGAATTCCGCACGAGAGTTGCGCCAGCTTTAATTGTGACTTAATCTGCTGGGGGCCCCAAGTCAAGTTTTCATTAATTGTGACCCCCGGGTGGTCAAAAGTACTTACCCTTTCTAATATCATTGCCCCTAAACTTGGGTTTGGCCGTGTAGGTCTCGGGGGATTGAAGATCATGAATTTTGTTTTCGAAGAGTTGATCTCCAAGCCATGAATAGTGCAGAATTCCTGAAAACCATCCAGTATTGGCTGTACTCCCATTGGGGATTTAGAAAGTAAAAGGGTGTCGTCAGCGAACATAATTGCAGGGACCCTGTTGCCTGCCAACTTTGGCGCATCGTTGTGCAGGACTCTATTAAGATGCATGATTACCCCTTTGATGTAGAGGCAGAACAGGGTCGGTGCAAGCACACAGCCATACCTTACCCCCCTGTCAACGGGGAATCTAGATAAGAGTGTACCGTTTTTCCCACATCTGACTTGTCCAAAGTTGGCCTCATGTAGCCTCATCAGAACAGACAGCAGGTGGATGGGAATACTGAGCTCGAGAAGAACTGCCCAGCGTTTTCCCCGGGGAACAAGGTCTAAGGCAGAGCGAAGGTCAATGAATACCATGTAGAGGCTACCACCCTCGATTCCCAGTTTTCCAGAACAAAAGTTGTTAACAAAAAATTTGGTCCACAGTGGAGGTATTCTTCCTAAACCCTGCCTGGTAGGGACTAAGGATTTCAGACTTCTCTATCCAGTCCTGCAACCGGTCCAGAATGAGTCTTGAAAAGATCTGCTGGGGGACATCAATGAGGCTGATGGGCTTGTAGTTGGATGTGAGCAGAGGAAAGCCCTTTTAAAATATAGGCACTATCTCTGCACCCAGCCAAGTACAGGGAACCCTCATGCCTCTCAGGATCGCATTGAACAATGTCTGAAGATATGGACCCCAGATTTCCGTTTCCTGCTTAAAGAGATCCCCCGGGAGTTTGTCCAAACCTGGGGATTTACCTGAGGCATGTTTGGAGATGGCATTACAAACTTCTGGCACCGTAAACTCAATCACCTCAGGGTGCATAGATAATGCAGACAGGGCGACTAGGTCCTTGGTGTCATCAGTATATCCCTCAGTAGAGTATAGGGCCCGATAATGAGCTTCCCAGGCTTCTGGCGCTATGTTCGATTCTATTGCTGCTTTCGGCTCGCTGCTGCCATTGTTAATTAGTAGTCAAAATTTGCGGGAATCTTTGGTTGCAAGCGCCAGAGATAAGTTGTACCACTTTTCGTGATCCCACTCTTCCTCGCACCGCAGTTGGTGAACCATTTATAGTGTGCCCTCCTAGTTTTAATTGCAGTTCTATTATTTTCTTTTATAGCCTGCAATAGCTCTTTTTTGGCCTTCCTATATGCTGGGTTGTGGTATACACCTGTTACAACGCATTTGTTACAACGCACTACCATTACAACGCGACTTTTACAACGCATACCATTACAACGCATTGCGCTGGGGGGCGCTCTAGGATAGGGAATAAGTATAATTTACTATCCAACACCTTCCCTAGGGTCCACGGGGACTGGAGTTAGAATAGTAAATTATACTTACCACTATCCAGCACCTAAAAGCGCTATGCGTTGTAATGGTATGCGTTGTAATGGTCGCGTTGTAACGGTAGGTAGTTGTAATAGTATGCGGAGTAACATGGTACATCCCTGGGTTGTACCATGAGTGGTGGGGCACCCTTTTTACCCCCCCCCCCCGGCCACCCGAGGACTGAGTAACTCGGCTAAATTTGACAGTAAGAGCTCATGAAGGACCTCCAGCTTAGTTAGATATTCATGAGATGGTGGTTGGTTGTTTAGCGCTGCAACCTCACTAAACAAGGGAATTATTGAACTGTAGAGTTTCCCTAGTTGTTCCGGATCTTCCACTAATTTATGCCAACTAACTCTGCGCCTGTCATTAGAAATTGTAAGATTACCATTATTGGCGTCAGGAGCTGGGAGACCATTCCTGCTACTATAGGGTAGACCCAGTTCTAAAATAAGGGCGTTATGATCACTGCCTGCTCTTATGGTGACATTCAAATCAATGACTAGTGGCCATAGCGTTGTCTCAGCCAAGATATAATCAAGAAGAATCATTTGTCCTGGTTTGTTATAGGTACATTTGGCTGGGATGTCGGAGGGAGTTCGGCCGTTACAGGCACGTAAGGAGTGATTTAGAGTAAGTGCCATAATTTGTATAGTTAGCGGCGACCATGCCTTGGAAAGGGGCGCCTGAGTCACAGGTATAGACCAATGATCATCCTCTGCAGTTTGGGCTTCATCGTTTAGGCCCTTGAGAGGTTTAAAATGTCAGTTCAGATCACAGCCCACCAGGAGGTGAGTACCTCTCGAGATTGTTGGAATAAAGAGGGATAAATCCTCAATAGTGCCGGACTCGCTAGCTGGGCTTACAGGGCGGGAATAGATATTAATCAACGCAAGTTTGAATGCATTAGGCCAAGTAAGAACTACACATTGGATATCTTTCGAATGGGTGTTTAGAGATTTAGCAGTGCAGCCAAGGAGGGTGCTGACCCAGATGGTAAGACCCCCGGACGGGCGGCCCTTCCTTCCCCAGACGGCAGGGACATAGAACGTAGCAAATCCTGTCCGATGTTGCTCAGTTCGGGCCCACGTCTTCTGAAAGAGGCACACATCGCTTTTGTCCACAAAGGAGCCATTCGGGGCAAGTCAATTTGTTGGGCAACCCTCCCAGATTCCACAATAGAATGTTAAATGAATCAGGCCCAGGGCCCCCATCCTTGTCCTTAAGTAGAGCCACACTTCCTACCTTGGTCTGGGTCACTGTGTGTACTGGGGACGGCAGTGAGTTATCAACCACGACTACAGAGTTTATGGGCTCACTGCTTCTACCAGTGGAAAGTAGGCTAATGCTATGGAAGAATGGTGTTGATATATTCGCCCTACTTCTTCCCCCCATTCTGGCCCCACTTGAACTACCTCTTTTCCTTTCTGTTACGTTTCCACCCACTTCACTCTCTGCCATGTCTAAATCATTGACTTCCCCATTAGTGCCCCCCAATGTACACCGCCGTCAATCCACCAGGTCCAGGCCACTATATATATTATATAAACACAGTGCCACTGGACCTGGAGGATCTCTGGGTCCACCCTGGCTAATTCCATCCGCTTTTGGGCGCCCTACAAAGTTTCAGGATTGCTCAGAACCTTTGCTAGTGCGAAGTTGACACGGGGGATAAAAGTATGGCAGGGGGAGCGACTGAATAGCTGCCACAGAACGGGACTGGCCCCAATGGCAGATGTGGAACACTGTCCATTTGTCTCTAAAATTGATCACAACACAATCACCTATTATGTCCTTTCCCTTTGACCCACCCATGACACCCTGGGAACAAATAAGATTTCGCTAGTTACAGATGGCGGCAGTGGTCTGTTTTTATTAAGCCAGTCTGTGACTTTATTCTTAAGTGAAGTATGTGTCTCCTCACTCACATTCTTCAACTCAGGAACCCGGGCTAAAACCACCACATACGGACTAGATTCAGGTGGTAGGTTAATTTGTATGGGCCTTAAGTTACTGATGCGTTGTTGCTGTGTGAGTATATTAGGATCATTACGTGGTATACGTTTATGTCGCAAATTTGAGTCTGGGCCAGAATTGGAAACAGCCTCAACTTGCCCTGCCGTATCCACTACCACACTCCCAGGCTGGAGCGACTGGCCTACCTAAGCCCACCGCATTAAGATCTGGTACAACTGGCTTAGCTGGACCCACAATATTTAAACTATTTGTAATAACAGGTGGGTACTTATCGTCAGCCGTTGTTAATTTGGCTACAGCCCCTACAGTCTGGTTGAGAGCATTTTTTAAAGATGATAAGTTAGCTTCAATAGCAGCCACTCTGTGAGTGAGGGGCAATAGGAGATCAAAGAAAATGGCCCCCAGTTTATCCCAGAAGGTATTGTTCACAAAGGGCGCTAGAACCATTGGCATGTCGGTAGCCACGGGTTCTGCAACAAATGTCAATGGCTCAGTCTCTTCGTGAGGTTCCAGGGACTTCCGCTCAACCTCATCCAACCTTCTTTTCTTTGGTTTGCTGGGGCAGTTTTTCTTTGAATAGCCTGCATCCCGTTTTTTTTTAATGGCTCCTGGCATCTGTGATGGAAGATCTTTCCTACTCGTTAGAGGGGCAGTCATCGACCTTGTTTTGGGGCAAGATATCTCAGCTGATGCCCTTGTCTCAGTTGCAGGGTCTGTCAGTTCATTTATTGGTGTATCACCTGCCCTGAGGGGGGGAGGAATTACCGCATGGTACGTCCTGTGCAGGTAAACTAACCAGCGTGTATCCACCCACCGTCTGACTAGAGTGTGCGAGCGCATCCAGTGATAGCCGTCGTTCAGTTACTGCTATCTCTTGCGCAAGCACATTCGAGGCTCTCGTAAAAAAGTAGTCCAGTGTTCCCATCATACCCCCACTTTTCGTGCCCGACTTATCCTTGGTAGCACCAGACGCCATCTCTGATGGGTAGAAAGTTTAGGCCCTCGGTTGAAAAGCTTGAATCTATGGTACGTGACTTACCAAACAGCGTTGGTCGTCCATCTCTGCGACCAAGTGTTAGAAAGTGGGCCCAGCCCGTCCTGCTCCGGCCTGCTCCAGCCTCGAACGGGCTCAAACGGGCCCGCCCTTGGCCCGGGCTTCGCCCGGCGTGCGTCCCGCGAAGCGGAGGGCGTTCCCAGTGATGTAGGCTATATGGCATCAGGGGGTGGAGCGCGGTGACGGTGGCTGCGGGGCTCCTGGTAGATAGAGTCCCGCTATGCTCCCTTCCTCCCTCAGCTGGGCGTTGATGCAGCTTCCAGGCACACAAACCGCTGCAAGCCGCTGCGCGGGGCAGGGGCCGCGAGCAATTTTCAGGCGGCGTCAGGGGGTGGAGGGCGGTGACAATGGCTGCGGGGCTGCTGGTAGATTTTGATGTATATCCAAACGTAGACTTCTGTCAAAAGGGGTGTTCATTTTTGTTTATCTTAATCCGCTGTGTTAATGTTTGTAAAGCAGGTACCTGCCAGTGTTGTTACATAGAGACGTTCACTATGGAATTCTCTTTGCAGGTTATTCAGGCTGTCTTCTTTGGGATATGCGTATTGACGGACCTTTCCAGCCTTTTGACCAAAGGGAGTGACAACCAGGAGCAGGAGAGGCAGCTGAAGAAGCTCATTTCCCTTCGTGACTGGATGATGTCCGTGTTGGCCTTCCCGGTTGGAGTTGTAAGTACAGTTTACTTCATCTGCAGTGCAGTCAGTACAAACCAGAACAGTATTTTGCGAACACACACATTTTAAAGACTACAAAATGTATTTCTTTTCCATATTATTCCCGCTGCATATTTTTAGGGTTTGCTGGACTCATGTTTGTCCAAAAATCATAATAAAAACCTGCAGATAATTACATCGAGAGGCTATTGGTCAACCCTCTTCATCCATTGGTCTGTTCAAGTGCCATTCACATGTTGCTTTCATACCCGTCATAACCCACAGAATGAGTAATTGGTCAGCCAGCTTCAACCACAGACTTTTTTCGCTGAGCGAAGCCATCTAGAAAGTAGCCGAATGTAGTGCTTAGGGCAGATACATCAATCAATGTTTTCATTTCATACCTTTTTTACATTTATTTTTGAAGTGGGTAATTTTGTGATGGGTTATTTATATTTACTCTTTTTGCAGACATATGAATGCCACTTTCAGACATTTTTATATGTAATTGTTTTTACCGTAACACACGTTTACACTTTAATTGGCTGTTTTGGGCTTTCTAGTTTGTATTTCACTTTGTATCTGACATCGGTATACACCTGTTACAACGCATTTGTTACAACGCACTACTGTTACAACGCGACTTTTACAACGCATACCATTACGCATTGCGCTGAGGGGCGCTCTAGGATAGGGAATAAGTATAATTTACTATCCAACACCTTCCCTAGGGTCCACGGGGACTGGAGTTAGAATAGTAAATTATACTTACCAGTATCCAGCACCTCAAAGCGCTATGCGTTGTAATGGTATGCGTTGTAATGGTCGCGTTGTAACAGTAGGTAGTTGTAATAGTATGCGTTGTAACATGGTACATCCCTGACATCATATGCAAACGACCAGAAAATTAATGTTAAGGAAAGTAGGTCATATTAAAGGCTGTCATTATATGTGGTGTTTTGGTACTCAAGGATGGCTGCTAGAAGTACAGTCCTTGCTTCAAGGAACTCAAAGGCCATGTGCCTAGAAGAAAGGAAATAAAAAGATCCAACAAGTTTGTTCCAGAGAGCTGGGGAGCCTCTGAGACTGAGGAACACGTTTTTTCTTGTCACCTTTAGGACCTGGGCGCACATCAAGGTCCCTCAGCAGGGCCAGTACCAAAAAGACGTTAGGCAAAGTCTTAAGGAGAATCTTGACCTTAAAGATCCCGGTCAACCTCTGGAAAAAGAGGAAGAGAAGAAGAACCCTCTCTGAGGACCCTGCTGGTAACAATGCAATGTTCTGGAGGCATTTGTTAAGTGGCTTCAGAAATGGGATGTAAGTCATCTCCATTGAAGACAGGGCACCAACCTTTTTTCCAGCTGCGTTATCTACGACTTTAAAGGAGATAGCATGTGAATAATCAACGATCTGGGAGAGCGCTTGACCAGTTCAGCCCCCTTTATGCCTATTCCAAAGCTTATCTATGAGCTGGTGGCTCAATGCACGTTATAGAGTTCAACTAGACTGCATAGTCTTATTTTTAATGAGTTTATCCAAATTTTCCTGAGATTCTGGCTTCAGGGTGAGGATCAGAGTCTGGAGCTGGGGCTGCGGCATCTGTGTTTTGATGATTCGACAAAGTCTCTGGTCATTCCATTATTGCTGGTTCCTAGGTGTCCATTTACCATACCAAGATCCAAGTGTAGGTCGGACATTGTGATGCTTATTCATAGGGCGGATGAGGAACCTTGTTGGTCAGAAGAACAAAGTAACATAAGTGATTGATGTGTGCATTTTACATTCCTAAAATGCCTTCACTCAGCAAGGTTGTGAAGGATAAGATGTTTCTCAGCCAGTGCAAGATTTGAAAGATACAAATGTTTTTGTTACCTACGGTTTCCGATGGCATTGCCTCATACATAACTTTTTGGAAGAGGGTTTCAACAATGTTAGGGGTCAAGTCACAAGAAGCTTAGAAGGTGGATACCACTTAATACAATCAATAGGCAGTCTTCACACAGAGCATTACTGCTAGGAGGACTGGCAGGACTACTTATCCGGCTCTAAAGGGGTGCAGGTATGCCTTATGGTGTCAGTTTGTTGACTTCCTGTACAAGTTGCCACAAGCGCAACAATGGACTGCGGTGCTTCTTCACAAGTTGGGGTTTTCAATGAACTTTCCAACGTCAAAACTCATGGCAACCAAAAAGAGTCCGTTTCTTGGCGTTGTAATGGACACTTCATTGATGCAGACATACCTATCGACAGGCACCAGCACATACCTTTTCCTTTATTTAAAAAGGATGTGTCTATGGAGTTTAGTGTGTACAGTTAACATTCCTTATGAGATAGATACATCATTCTGTTGTGGTACCTCAAGTGAGTATGAGGATGAGGATGAGGACTTAGTGGTTGCAAGATTAGGGATACGTTGCAGATCTTCTCTTATAGAAGTGGAATGTTTGACAGGATCCAGTGTGGTAACTGATGAATAACAGCCTGTTTAAGGGTCAGTACTTTGTTTCACCATGGTGTCATTTTCAGGTAGTGACAGGTTTCCTTGACAGGGCATGGAAATGGGCATAGCTGAAAGCTCTAGACATGAATTGATTTAGGGTAGAAGCAGAGGTACTTTTCCACAATATTTTGTTAGAGCTAATAGTGAGGAAATTGTCTTTGAAATGTTTTCTTCCACAAGTCTGATTTTGCCATGCAATACCACTTCCATGCGCTATGGAAAGCCTCTGAGAGACATCGGAGAAAGAACTATGCCCCAGAATCGAAATTAGCCTACAAATTATTGTTAAGGAATTATCAGGCACTCTGCAAAGTGGCATGAGCAGAGTTTGTGACTTCGATCATTACTAAAGCTCAGAATAATGCTAAAACTTTATTTAAACTTGTAAAAGAATTATCGGGTGCAAAGTGCTTGCCCAAATCTCCTGATTTCAGTACACCTCAATGCAATGAGCTTGCTGAATTTTTTCTCAATAAAGTTGAAGATATTTATGCTTCACTGAAGCAAGCCCAGCCTGCGGATAGCCAACAGAATACGTCTTCTTTAGATCAATCTACTATCAGTCCTATCTCTCAGGTTACTTTGCCCACTCGGCCAATAGTTTCGAACAATTTATTCACTTGGACACCCCTTGATATTAACTCCTTCAAGCTAATTTTAAATAGCTTGAAGTCTGGTTCCCCTAAGGACCCTGTCCCGCTTTCAGTGCTTCAGAAACTTGAAACGCCATCCCTCCTACGAATCATGGAGTTGCTTAATGCCTCCTTAATGGAAGCTAAGGTTCCACTCATGTGGAAACATGCAATGGTTCTTCCTCTTTTAAAAAAAGCGAACGCAGATCCGTTGCAACTATCTAATTTCCGCCCTATTTTCCTCCTCCCGGCTTTTTCAAAGGTGTTGGAAAAACATGTTAATATTCAATTGTCATCTTTTGTTAAATCACATGATTTCCTTCATAGCTCACAGTCAGGTTTTCGACTAGGCTTTTCTAAGGAGACTCCCTTAATAGGTGTCATGGAAATGATTCGTCAACATGTAGACAATGGCGATACCGTGGCACTCATACTTCTTGATTTGAGTGCTGAGTTCGACACGGTTTCTCATGTACTGCTCTTGCAAGCTCTTCAAACCTTGGGAGTGCCTGGGGTAGCACTCAATTGGCTAAAAGACTTTTTGGCGGATTGCGCTTTCCAAGTTTTTTCTCCTACTTCCAGCTCAAGAACTTAACCTTCACTCTATGGCGTTCCCCAGGGCTCTATTTTGAGCCCATTATTATTCAATGTCTATTTTAGGCCTTTGGCACTCATTGCGGAAAATGCGGGGCTCTCTCTTTTTTCTTACGCCAATGACACCCAGATTGTCCTCTCTCTATCAGCAGATAGATCAACCAACCCATCTTCCCTTCAAGTTGGGTTGAGCAGTATCGCAGATTGGATGCAAGCAAATATGCTTAAACTGAACTGAGAGAATACTGAGGTGCTGCTACTGGGCGGGGAAAAGAACTTATGGGGCTCCCTTCACTGGCCATCAGAGATGGGTGCTCTACCACTGCCCAGTCGGCAGGTTCGTAATCTGGGGGTCATACTTGAGGAATATCTCTCAATGAGGCAGAAAGCGGTGAAAGTTTCATCTACATGCTTTGCCATCCTTAAATGGCTCCGAAAAATCCTTTGGATGCTGCCTCTATCTACTCAACGCACTGTGGTCCATGCTCTTATTACATCTAGGCTGGACTATGGCAACATCTTATATCTTAGAGCCAATAAGAACGCGGTACGCAAGCTACAATTGGTCCAAAATGCGGCAGCTAGGTTGCTCTGTAGGATTCCCAAAAGTGCTTCAGTCTCAGGCATCCTTCGTGATTTACAATGGCTCAGAGTTCAGAACCGTATGAAGTTCAAAGCCTTGAGCTATATGTTCAGAATCAACTGTGGCAAAGCACCACAATACTTGAAGACTTTAGTCCAGCGCTATCTTCCTTCTCGTTTGTTACGCTCAGCCTCACAGGCTAATTTTGTTGTGCCAAGGATTAGACTGTCCTGGATGGGTGGCCGGTCATTTTCGTATCTTGGCCCTTGGTTGTGGAACTCCCTCCCGAGTACACCGGAATGAAACTAATTATGTGAACTATCGTAAGGGCCTCAAAACCTGGTTATTCAATTTATAAGGTCTTTTTCCTGTTTCTTGACCTTTCAGGCGGCTCCGGGAAAAGCTTGGGTAGCTGTGCGCCTAATAAGAATAAATTAATAATAACAATAACAATGTCAAGATGTTTGAGAAATGGGCTCTGATGGGAAGTGCTGGGAAGCTGTGGTGCTCTAGCATTGGACAATCCTGAGGAGCATCCACATTCATCCTGTTCATTTGACAGGGGACAGCAATGTCTGGCAGGAAATGGCCATCAGACGTCAAACATTTCAATAAACAGAGTCTGGATGCTCTTTTAAAATCTTTCGAGATATATATGTATCCTCTAGTGGACTTTTTTATTGTCCCGAAAGCAATGTTCCTGGTGTTTTGCTCCCTGGAGTTCCTAGAAGGGGTGCTACTGGAGATGCAATTGTTTGTCCCATGAATGTATGATCTGATACATTTCTTTACTCCTTGACCTGCCTTTCAGATGGTATTGAACAGGTTTGAAAAGTGGTGTATGTCAATAATTTTCGTAGATCCTCCCTGACCTGGAAAGATTTAATTGAAATTTGTTCTTGTTCTCAGCAAGAGAAGGTCGGGGAGACCAGCAGAATGTTTCTCTCTTCTATAGGAGAAATAAGGCAGTCTGTTATACCCAGATTAATACTGCATTCAGTTGCGTTGCTGACTGTTGAGGCGGATGGTTGAGGGGCATTGTCCTTCTGAAAAGGTGTTGATATCCCAGAGGGTGTCAGGAAAAATAATCCAAAACTTGTGTATACTTGAATATATAATTGCAGGTTGATGTGCTTTTGTAGGTGGAGTCAGAGGCCTCTTGATCCTCTTAGATCTTCAGTGTCCTAAGTTGTGGATTTTTCAGTAAACCTTTAAAAAAGAAGATCAGAAATGTTCAGCCATCAAAGCTTACACACCAGCCCTTTACATCTTATTTGTGGCACCCAGGTTACTCTTATGTGTTTGAGGTTACTGTAGTTTGCCAGTTTCTGTAGCATTTCTTTCTGTTTGGCCAGTGTCTTTTTTGCAAGTTTATTGCTTATTGAATTAGTTTGCACCAGAATTAAATAAACAGATACAACTGGAAGAATATCTCTGATTATATATATAATCATAATATTTTTATGCAAAAGGCATATGCCGAAGCCAAGACTGTGTTGCTTGGCAGTCAGTAGGCCATTCATCATCACGTAATATTTCTAAAGTTTAAAAGAGAAAACATTAAATGGAATGTTTAAAGAGACGACTGAAGGAATGTTCCTTCATGTCTATTAATATTTAAATCATGAAGCAGTAGCTTGCTTGAAAAGCTCACTGCTTGCCTTTTTGCAAGGGATCAACATTCCGTGTTTGACATGCTTTAGGCATCTTCTTAGAGTCAACCAACTGAATATTAAGTAAGTGAAGACTTTCTCAAGACCGTGGCAAATGGCAAGGGCACCAGAGTAGACGAGATGCCCTCTGAATTTATTAAGCTGTTAATTTCCAAGTTAATTTATTGTCTTTTTAAAATCTCTGCGTGCTGAAGGTATTCACTGGAATTCCTTAATTAAGAAATCGAACTTTATTTATTTATTAGCTTATTTCTTTATTTATTTTCTTTAATGTTTTGTACGGTGCCATTATATTCCCTCACAGCTGCTTGAGGGCATCTTTTCGAAGTTGAACAGAGATAACACACTATCAAGCAAATAAATGCTGGTGTTTTCTACTTTTTAAAGACAGTTTTGTTCAGTCGCTTGCTCCCTGTGGTTGGGACACTGGTCTATCCAACCATACCGGTTACTCGTAGTCAGAGAATACATTTTTGAGTCAACCCTAAATTACTTTCTTCAAACAACTGGGCCTCCTGTGTAAACGGTACAACCAATAGGGCTGGTAAATGTGCTGTAAGTTATTTACAAAAAACACAGTTGATGGACAGAATGCAGAACAATGTCTTACATTCACCCCAGTACAAAGATCTGGGCCTAAATCCATCGTTTTTTTGCACTCCACACCACCCTAGGTCAGACAATGGCTATATGCAAATCAGCCTTGACCCTGTGCCTCATGGGAACAGTCCAGCCCGAACTACCAAGCCATGTCTTTCCTAGGCGTGAGTCCCAGGCTGTCCCATCACCTGTGTTTTTTGCAATTTTCACCCCGAGTGGGCTGGGTTTGCCAAGACGTGAGTCCCAGGCACTCCACATCACTGGAGTCAAGCTATCCAGGCTGAAGAAGGCTGATAGCCAGAAACTGGTCCTTGGATGCTTGATTCCGGTCTAGGAAAGACATGGCTTGGTAGTTCGGGCTGGACTGTTTCCTTGAGGCACAGGGTCAAGGCTGATTTGCATATAGCCATTGTCTGACCTAGGGTGGTGTGAAGTGCAAAAAAACGATGGATTTAGGCCCAGATCTTTGTACTGGGGTGAATGTAAGAAATTGGTCTGCATTCTGTCCATCAACTGTGTTTTTTGCAATTTTCACCCCGAGTGGGCTGGGTATGCTCAGACGTGAGTCCCAGGCACTCCACATCACTGGAGTCAAGCTATCCAGGCTGAAGAAAGCTGATAGCCAGAAACCGATCCTTGAATGCTTGATTCCGGTCTAGGAAAGACATGGCTTGGTAGTTTGGGCTGGACTGTTCCCATGAGGCACAGGGTCAAGGCTGATTTGCATATAGCCATTGTCTGACCTAGGGTGGTGTGGAGTGCAAACAAACAATGGATTTAGGCCCAGATCTTTGTACTGGGGTGAATGTAAGACATTGTTCTGCATTCTGTCCATCAACTGTGTTTTTTGCAATTTTCACCCCGAGTGGGCTGGGTATGCTCAGACGTGAGTCCCAGGCTCTCCACATCACTGGAGTCAAGCTATCCAGGCTGAAGAAGGCTGATAGTCAGAAACCGGTCCTTGGATGCTTGATTCCGGTCTTGGAAAGACATGGCTTGGTAATTCGGGCTGGACTGTTCCCATGAGGCACAGGGTCAAGGCTGATTTGCATATAGCCATTGTCTGACCTAGGGTGGTGTGGAGTGCAAAAAAACGATGGCTTTAGGCCCAGATCTTTGTACTGGGGTGAATGTAAGACATTGTTCTGCATTCTGTCCATCAACTGTGTTTTTTGCAATTTTCACCCCGAGTGGGCTGGGTTTGCTCAGACGTGAGTCCCAGGCACTCCACATCACTGGAGTCAAGCTATCCAGGCTGAAGAAGGCTGATAGCCAGAAACCGTTCCTTGTATGCTTGATTCCGGTCTAGGAAAGACATGGCTTGGTAGTTCGGGCTGGACTGTTCCCTTGAGGCACAGGGTCATGGCTGATTTGCATATAGCCATTGTCTGACCTAGGGCGGTGTGGAGTGCAAAAAAACGATGGATTTAGGCCCAGATCTTTGTACTGGGGTGAATGTAAGACATTGTTCTGCATTCTGTCCATCAACTATGTCTTTTGCAATTTTCACCCCGAGTGGGCTGGGTATGCTCAGACGTGAGTCCAAGACACTCCACATCATTGGAGTCAAGCTATCCAGGCTGAAGAAGGCTGATAGCCAGAAACCGGTCCTTGGATGCTTGATTCCGGTCTAGGAAAGACATGGCTTGGTAGTTCGGGCTGGACTGTTCCCATGAGGCACAGGGTCAAGGCTGATTTGCATATAGCCATTTTCTGACCTAGGGTGGTGTGGAGTGCAAAAAAACGATGGATTTAGGCCCAGATCTTTGTACTGGGGTGAATGTAAGACATTGTTCTGCATTCTGTCCATCAACTGTGTTTTTTGCAATTTTCACCCCGAGTGGGCTGGGAATGCTCAGATGTGAGTCCCAGGCACTCCACATCACTGGAGTCAAGCTATCCAGGCTGAAGAAGGCTGATAGCCAGAAACCGGTCCTTGGATGCTTGATTCGGGTCTAGGAAAGACATGGCTTGGTAGTTCGGGCTGGACTGTTCCCATGAGGCACAGGGTCAAGGCTGATTTGCATATAGCCATTGTCTGACCTAGGGTGGTGTGGAGTGCAAAACAAATGATGGATTTAGGCCCAGATCTTTGTACTGGGGTGAATGTAAGACATTGTTCTGCATTCTGTCCATCAACTGTGTTTTTTGTAAGTTATTTACAGCATTTTTTATCTTCTGGGGTAGTATCGTGATGGGCTTCTCAGGCTGAACACTGGGCCAGGGCACCCGTTTTATGCCGGTTTCATGCGCCTGCAGCGTGTACGCTGAACTCATTGAAACTGATAGTTCTTTCATTTAGTGAGAGCCGGACTGGTGAACCAAAAATTCTGGAACCAGCCCCTCTTCCTTCGTCTCTTCAGGCGATCTTTCTTTCAAATCCATCCATTCTCTCTCTCTCCCTTACATCTCTCTCTTCTCTCTCTCGCTCGCTCTCTCCTTTCTTTCCCTCTACCCCCCTCTCCTTTCTCTCTCTCTCTCTCTCCTTTCTCTCTCTCTCTCCTTTCTCTTTCTCTCTCTCTCATTTCTCTCTCTCTCTCTCTTCTCTCTCTCTCTCTCTCCCCTGAGCAATCACAACGCTGCTATGCAGCATTGTGATTGGTTTTTAGCATCCTGGTTCAACACTCAACCAGGCAATTGGGCCCTGGACATGTTCTCCATGCAGGCGTAATGCAGTCTGCATGGAGAATGGGGAAAGTACGCATGACTAGTTTGGGCCGCCTGAGAGGGTTGGCCAAACACTCATTGCGCACTTAGGAGTGGGCAACCACTCCTCCCCTGCCCTGCTCCAAGATCAGAACAGCCCCGACCACCCACCTGCACACAAAGCAGCATAAAATGATAATAATGCAAAGTTATTATTATTTTATGTTTCTTCTTCGCAGTGCTTAAAAGCAGTGGGGCGATGCTTCTCCGCCATAGCCGAGGCGCCACCACTGTCTCTTTATACATTGCAGGTGCGTAAAAACAAGCTCTCGGCTCTGCATTGACCCAGAAGAGCCCATGATGATACAGCGCCATGCTTGCACAAGCAAAAAACTGGTTCCGGAGGAGGGTACATTCTTCCATACCATATGGCTGTGCCCTCGACTCGCTCCATACTGGGCAAAGGTTATGCGAACGATGTCACAGGTAGTGAATGCATCTGTGTTGCCCGATCCCCGGTGCTGTTTATTAAATATCTGTGACCCTAAAGACCTTACCCACCAATCTCAGGACTGGGTGACGCTAGGCATCATGTTTGCCAAACGCAATATCGCCAAATACTGGGGCACTCAAGAGGTTCCCATATTGAAAGATTGGTGCACGGATTTAGATGTGGCCATGATGGCAGAGAGAGTGGTATATCTGCACTGAGGTTGCCCCCGAAAATGGGATAGGATCTGGGGTGCTGCCTGGAACGAATACATGGGACACCTGTGTGATCCACCAAGGCCAGATGAAGGTAGTGATTCTGATTGTTAGAGGGGCGGGGTTGGGGGTGAGGGGTTAGGAGAATGTACTGCTGGGTTTGTAACACTGTGATTGGGGTATTCTACGAACTGTACTGATGTTGTCATATGCATTTCATTGCCTTCTTTTTTGATATATGAATCAATTGTCTGTCAGATGCCCTATTTATGTCCTTAATAAAAACAACAACAACAAAAAAACTGGTTCCAGTGAACTGGGAAATCATGCTGAATGTGTTGGCGATGTCACACAATAACATAATTTCTGCCGCTAGGCATTAAACTGGATTTAGGGCCAGTTTTATAAAGGCTTTGATTGGGCCACTGCCCAATAAGCTGTCCTCTGATGGCTTATTGGATGCAGAGCAGCTATTTGGTAACCCAGGAATCTACATAGTCAATAATGAAGGTTCATTAATTGGCATAGTGTTTGTGTCCAAGTTCCTCCTCTCATTTAACATTGAATAGAACCCTCATCTGTTTTCCTTCTTACCTGATCTTTTAATTTAACTGCTTGTAATTGTAGAGTTGGGCTCCCTAGGACCCTGAGTCTGCCTCCGGCTGGCTGCCTAACCACGGCCTCAGCCGGAGGCAGAAAGCAGGGGAGATAAAAAGGACAGGAAACTAAAACAGGGGGATAGCAAGGACATCAGTCGAGGTGTAGCATGTGGCTACCTCGTACTGGGCAGCTCAAATGATACGGAGCACACAAAGAAACACCAGGGCAATGCTGCATGATGAGTACTACGTTCTTTTATATAAATTCCATCATTTATATATACTCATAAGTTGATCAAAATGTTGGCAAGTCGGGTGCTGGTCTGTACATGTATTACAGCCCTATCAAGTTCAATCAAAATATGTCCAAACGGCGGCGGGATAGTGTGGGTGAACCCGCTTTCCAAATTACACAATGGCGTGCTAGAAGCTGGGAGATTCGAAATGATTTCAAAATGGAAGCGGGGTATTGCATAGGAGCCGCTTTCAGCATTGTTTTTCAGAAAACAGGCAACGGTTTTTATTTTTAAAGCTGATTTCAATTGTGGCGAGTTCGGTACTTCCACCGCCGGGTGCACTTGCATGCGTGAGTCTTATCAAGGCACTTTCATCAGTCAGTTCATGTACAGACCAGCGCCCGACTAGCCAACATTGACTAGCTAATCAGGATTCACTCTGGTTCTCCGTAGGCTGTCAACGACTTCTTCCACTGTCCTGATGAAGACCCTCATTGACCACTCAATAACGCATATATTGGGTTGAAACGTCAACTGCACCTCTTGGCCCAGATCAAGACTCTGCATGCAAAAGATTAATTTAGATATAGCAGCAGAGCCATTGTTTTTGTTAAACACTCTGGTCACCCATGTACATAACATATTGCTATCACTTTGTATATAATATTCACCGTATTGTTTCACTGAGCACAATATGTCACCTATTCACGCAGCACTTTAAATGTCACTTCCTGTTGACAGCATTTTTATCAACTTATGAGTATAGATAAATGATGGAATTTATATAAAAGAACGTAGTACTCATCATGCAGCATTGCCCTGGTGTTCCTTTGTGTGTTCCATATCATTTGAATTGTCCTAATATTGAAAGCTGAGAATACTTAACTTTTCAGGAATTGAAATCTGAGAATAAATAACTCAACAGGATAAGAAATATTTGTTTGCAGCCGACAGAACCTTTGTTTTGCATGTATATCATACCCAGGTTCTGAGGGACACAGAGTCACCCTATTGTTTATTGAATTGCACTGAGCACCAGCAGCTAAAATAAAGAAATACAGAAACCTTACAGCACTCCTCATGTTGTGCCTCTCTACTTGCCCTGAAACGACACTCAGGCGGCTATTCAAGTGAGTTGGATACCTTGCTTCTTGCGAGCATGTTGTGTGCCGGACGCCCCAGGGCAGTACATGAGGCAAGGAGCATCTCCTCACCTAGCAATCTGAATCACTGCTTACTTTCACTGCCTGCTTTGAGCATGCATCACTCTCTGACATCAGCCCACTCCCAAGGAGCCCCGCACACAGTGCTGAAACCGCATCACCTCCCAACTCTGTGCGGCTCTCAAGTAAGGTAGGACAGTGTTCCAGCACTAGTGTCCTGGCCCTGTAATATCAGTTGCCTTATGTGTGTGGCATAGAGTGGCTGCATCACATTCTGCGCACTTGCCCCAGTGCCCTGGACTTAGCTCCTCCTCCCGCATACGTCTTGATTTGGGATGCCTGCCCTAACTCACTGCTTTGCCTGGCCATCTTTGATTGGCCCATTACATTCCAGACTGAACATGTCTACTGCTGGTGGCCATCTTGAATTGAAGACCCACTCACCTCCCAATCTGTGTCTACTCTGTCTAGCTACCGTTTGACGCCCGTGATTCCTGGCACTGCAACGCTCCTGGCTATTGTGCTTCTCTCGTCTGACTGCTGCTCCCTATTTGTCTTCCTTGCTACCGCAACATTCTTGGCTGTCTCATTTCGTGCTTCATCACCCACTGGTGACTACTACTTCTGGCGTGGCGTGCACATGTTTTGTCTTCGCTACTGCGCTGTGAGTACTTGGACCACCGCTGTCCACATGCCCAAATTATAGGTGAAAAGCATATGATGCTGCTGCGTTCTTAAAGCAACCGCCCCATTTTTATATGTCCAGGAAGTATAACATAGAGGCACGATGGACTGACTGGATTGAGAATTCTGAACATTTCTTTGAGGCACTAGATGAGTCTGATGACACCAAGATAATTTGCTATCTTAAAAACCTCGCAGGGGATGGCATCAAGGAAGCCCTCAAGAAAGTTCTCAGAGAAGAAGCCAACACCTACCACAAGCTCAAAGGTAAACTCGCCAAAAAGTTTGATCCTGCCATCAATGTGGACAATGACTAGTACATGGTTGGCAAAGTGGGACAGCAGCCACGGGAGTCGATGGATGATTTTGTAGAGCTCCTGGAAATCCTCATCAAACACTGTCTCTTCTCTGAATCCTCCAATGAAGAGGTCAATGCACCTTAAGATTATTGACAGCTGTCAATCAGAAGCCTTCCAGAGGTGAATGCTTCAAGAAACTCACTCTCCAACAATGATGCTCGCTATGTCCCACGCAGAGGATCTTGCTGAGAGGCAGGCGGCAGACATGAAAGTGGGTGTGAGCACGGTGAAATGTTTACTGACCATAAGCAACAGCCAACGAGTACGCAAAGGCAAACCCAAGACATGGCAGTCGGATACCCAGAAATTCTGTGACAGGTGTGGATTTGCATTCCCACATGATGGAAAGTGCCCAGCTCTTGGACAAGTTGGCACAGGCTATAGTAAAGAAAACAATTTTAAATCTGTCTGAAACACGTGATCATAACACCACTCCTCTGATTGCATGGGCACATCGAGACAAACTGGGCAGTGAGTACTGCCGTTGTCCCAAATCATGTGACAAACCATCACTTGCCAACTGTTCTTATCGCACTGAGAAGCCAGACGCTCACATCACCAACCTCTCACTCCACCACATCACCAACTGGTGATAACGAGGAGGTTGGATACCTCCTGATGATATCAATGCGTAGACCTGCTGCCTACTGTCTCCCTCTCTCTCTTTGAATAGGCAACTCCTGAACTTCATTGTCAACAGTAATGCCTCCATCAATGGCATCCAGCAGGCAAGATCTCGTCTCTCTACAAGGCAGTGTACAGTTGGTTGATATTCAAAGGAGGATACATGTATGGGGAGAAGAGACACCCATACGCTGCCTCTAGAAGTTTATGCCCACCCTCACCTTGAGAAAGGTAGCAACATTAATTCTACATTCTGAATTGCCGAGCACCTGTTCCCCAGGGTCCAAATTCTAGATACTGCCACTAGCCCGGGACTCATACAAGTACAGGCTTGCACCAAAATCATCCATCAGGTTCACCTACCAAACGCCTCGAACACCTGCCCAGTCGTTCACCTACTCCTGAACACACAGTCCATTCCTTTCATCATTGATAGTGGGGTGCCAATCAGTGTTATGTCCTTTGATCAATTCATCGCACTCGACCCACCCGACTTAAACGATCGTCCATCAAAGTCTACACCTGGGCTGCATCCAAACCTCTACATAGCCTTGGTTCCGTCACTGCATCCTTGCCCCATAGCATGAAACCCATCACAGCTCTCATTCACGTCCTACAAGGCCAGACATTAGGTGCTTGTCTTTTTAGCTTTGCCACTGCGGTGGCAATGGACTAATCTCCATCAATTTTCACCGGAGGAAATCCCCGACATTACTCACTGTTTCCCAACCCTTTTTACTGGTCTTGGCAAACTGAAAGATGCCCTTGTCCGCCTTCACATAGACGAGAGTATCCGCCTGGTGGCACAGCAACACAGAAGAGTCGCATTTCATCTCCAAGAAGCGATGGAAAGAGAAATTTACAATCTTGTTAGCCTTGACATCATCGAGCCATTCAGGGGCCCTATATGTGGTTGTCTCCAATTGTAGTCTTTCCGAAGAAGGGCAATCCAGGGGCTCTCTGCATATGCATAGATATGCACCTGCCGAACAAGGCAATTCAAAGAGAGCGCCCATCCCGGTCTGCACATTGCAGATTTGATCGCACAACTCAAGGGCTCCAAACTCTTCTCCAAACTGGACCTTGACATGGTCTATCATCTGATTGAGTTGGAGGTGTCAATATATCACACCATTTACCACTCATATGGACCTGTTACACTACAAGAGACTGAATTTCAGCATCTTGTCTGCAGCTGAAAATTTTCATTACGTCATCCGCAAAATTATTTTGCCTGTGAACAATATGCTCAACTACAGGCAATGACATATTAGTTTTTGGGGCCATCCGTGAGACATATGATGGTGCACTAGACAAAGTCTGTAATCTCCTCTGTGAAGCTTGTCTCACCCTCATCTTCATCAAATGTGAATTCCACAAGACCAAGTAACAATTCTTTGGACACCTCTTTTCAGAAGACAGTATGACACCAAACCCAGACCTGGTCGCTGCCCTTACATCTGTCAGCCCACCAGGCGATGTATTCATGCTCCGTTCCTTCCTGGGCACAGCCAGATACTGCGTCGGATACATTCAACACTATGCCACTATCAGCACCCCCTTCGACACCTCACAAGCCAAGTAGTAGTTTTCCAGTGTTCTCTGGTCTGTGAGCGGAGTTTCCAACAAATAAAGGCTTCTCTAGCCAAGGCCAACATCATGGCTTATTTCAACCCCAATCTACATACTGAAGTGATGGTTGATGCAAGCTGACTAGAGTTTGGTGCTATTCTAGCTCAAAGCTCTAGGACCCCCGAGACCCAACACCACATACAGGGCTGGCCTTAGTGCTGGTGGCGCCCTGTGCGACACTGTTTGTTGGAGCCCTCCAATGACCACCTCTGCGACGGATTCCATCACTAGCACCCTTTAACAGTGCCTCTCAAGTCTCCATAACCACTGACTCGCAGATTCTTTTACTTTTTTAGTGCCACTCATACCAGTGCAGGGTTGGACACAATGGAGTTGAGAAAATCGACACCACACACACAATGCAGAGAGACAATCATATGTGTGTGAATCAGTGTATAGAAAATGTGACATGAAACAGTGTAGTGTAGGAGTGACATGTCATCGATACTGGTAGGCAATATAATTTAAGTTCTTATTCAGGAAAAGCACAAATTCAGAATATAAAACTTAACATCATTGTTAGGGGTTCTCTTTCATAATAAGAAATATTTTCTTCCCAAATTAACCCTTTTCACAAGATTAGGATGATGAAAGACTGGGCAAAACATATAGCTCTGACATGCACCTTGCAGTTTGCATGCAGTTTTAGGATGACAGTTAATAGCTAAGCATGGGCGGAAAATCGGTTCCGCTCGCGGATTTTGCAGATTTTCGGTAAATTCGCAATCCGCGAACTCTGGCGAATTTACCGAAAATCCGCAAATTCGCACGCAGCGGATTTTTTTCTTGGTGATACAATATTGCGGCGTGCGGCGTTCACTTACCGTCATTCAGCGTTTGCCGAGTTGTTTTTCTCGATATTTTGCGAGTGCTGCGCCATTTTGGATCTTGCTGCGGGATCCCGCGGGAGTTTGGCGACACATTGCGAGAGTTCGCAATTGCGAACATGTAGGTGCGGCAGGCAGCAACAATCTCGCACTCGCGAAATTACAAAATTTGCAATTCTGCACAAGAAATCCACTAGCAAGCAGCATAGACCTTCTGAAAATGATGATTTTTATCAGAATAACTCCTCAGGTTGACATTTGCCTGCACTTTTTTGGATTTGAGGCCCTTTGACTTTCTTTGGATCACTTTTGGATTGGAAATCAACTTTCACAAGTAAGTTTGTTTGGGGCATTACAGTTGCTGTCCTGAAGAAAAACGAGTTTTGCAAAACTGAAAGCACTCAGCAGGTGCAAAAGTTCACTCATCATTAGTAACCATTCCCTGTAGTACTTCCTGAGGGGCCCCTCCAGAGTTCAGTTGCCTATGTTTGTTTGGGGCATTACAGTTGCTGTTCTGCAGAAAAATGAGTTTTGCAAAACTGAAAGCACTCAGCAGGTGCAAAACTTCAAACTCATCATTAGTAACCATTCCCTGTAGTGCAGAGGTCTTCAAACCATGGGTCCCGACCCCCAGGGGGGCCGTGGAGTCATCAGAAGGGGGTCGCGCATTCAAAAGCCTCCTCTCTGCCTCGCATCCAAAACATTTCCTCTTCGTTTTGGATTAGAAATACTTGCATGTCAGGAGGCTCTCTGATTGGAGGACTAGGTAAAATAAGCCAATCATAATGTGGCATCAAATCCTGTCCTCCAATCAGAGAGACTGCAGCAGGCATACCAGGAAATGCCCGCAAACTTTGTCCATAAAGATGGACCAGTTCTGCAATATTCCACGCCGTCACTGCTGCCTTCCTTGGCCATCCCTGCTTCCCCCTCGTGCCCTGCTTTGTGGCTCGCTGCTGCCTCTTCATTAGGCTCTCCTTGTTACTTCCGGTTGTTTTCAAAGGCAACCCAAAGCTTCCCAGTTTAATTAGGTAACCTGCCTCTTCCCCACTGCAGGCATTCACTGAAACTATCTAGCGCACACACACAGATCTGCATTTGTTTCCCTGATTGAGCCATGAGGGTATTTGAGCAAAGGCTCAGGTTAATTTTTATTTTCTGTGTTCTGTCCGTTTTTATCCTTTCCTTCATTTTTGTCTATTTATTTATGCTGCCTGAACTCTGTGCTCGATTTCATTTATTGCTCCAGAGAAACACAATGGAAGAGAGAATGTTAGTCTTTAAACACTGCGCGTCCGTGTGGGGCTTGATGCTGCTGACAATGGACATTCACAGTGAAATGGTTGGAAAGATGTGAACTAAGCAAAATGAAGATATACATATATATGTTTTTACTTTTCAACTAAGCTTTTTGAGACCAACTTGTTTGTAAGATAAGTGCAGTGAATGGACTACTGAAGATGACAAAGTTGATGTCTGAAACATCATTGCTTTTACGTTTGTTTAAATATCACTGCAAAGAAAGATTCAGGCAGCATGTTTAAATGAAAGTGTCAATGCTCATGTTATTTGTCTGAACGGAGAATAGATTTTTTTCAATAATTGACAAAGCCAAATATTTTTACAGCATCAAAATATTACATGGTAAAGCCTACACAATTCCAGTATTATTAAACACATTTGGTTGTGCAGTCTTTGCTTAAATAAGCAGCACCACAATGGAGCGGTGTGGGTTATGATGGTACTATTATGTTGCCCACTAAATCGTCTTAATTTGGAGCAGATTACTATAAACCACATTTACTTACTGAATCTCCCTACCGGCCTCCTCACAGAAACAAACCGAAACAAATAACAAAACCCAAAAGACCACAAACCACAGTCACCCACAAACCTTTGGTTTTGCTAAACACTGTTTAATTCTATTTCCCCTCCGTAAAATGATTTGTCGTGGGAATTGGGGGGCGCTTTTGGTTGCCGATGATGGTGAGTACCAAGTTCTAGACATTTTGACCAGGAAGGGGTCCTTATGCCTAAAAATGTTTGACAGGGGGGTCTCGGCATCAAAAAGTTTGAAGACCTCTGCTGTAGTGCTTCCTGACTGGGGCTCCTAGTTGCAACAATTCTATGACCGTGCTCTGACCCTCACAGCAGGCTCATAGAATAGCTACAAGTAGGCCACAAAGGTCCTGGAAAATTACAGATAAGGAAGCAGGTGCCAGACTGGAATTTTAAAACAGTGACACATTAATAAATCAACCCCAAATTAATTCATGTCAGTTGAAGCAGGGCAGGTGTGCTTGCTTTTCCCCCCATAATCTACAGTGATGAACCAGAGGGTGGCATTGATGTACCAGAGGGTGGCATGGGTGAAACCGGGTGGCAGTGGTGAAACAGAGGGTGCTGTGAACCTGTGATGATGAACCAGATGTAGAAACAACATAGTTGCGACCGTTGCGAGCCGACAAGTAAGTTCGCAATTGCGAACTGGTACAAAACCCTCGCGAACTGGCAGAAACCCTTGCGAACACAAAAAAAACCTTCTCAAGAATTCACGGATTTTGCGGATTGCGAGTTCGCAAATACGCAAATTTGCGAACGCCAGATTTGCAAAATTTGCCCATGGTTATTAATAGCTCAATGTTCTATATTAGGATTTTGAATTGTAAAAGACAAGTAACAAAGGAGTTCTCTTACAGAAGCAGTAACCCACTGACCTATTTACATTATAAGCACTTCCTTATCTGCATGGAACACGTTCTTAGCAGCAGGCATTTTAACCCTCTGCACTATCTTAGGATGAGTCAAAACTTCCACTAGACAAATCTCCTGTCCATTTCCAGGAAGACGATAAATCACCGGACTTCTCTTTACATTTTAATTGATGTATGAACGTTGCTGGAGGCTGTGAACGCGGCAGCAGGTGCTTTTAAAATGGGAATACCCTTTTTCAAAAATGACGCCCCCATCCTAAGTCAACGCCCGGTGCGGTTGAACCGATCGCACCACCCTAGAACAGGCCCTGATCATATAGTCCTGTATGCCTGCACAAGCCTGTCAGATATTGAAAAGGCTTATTCTCAACCCGAGAAGGAAAGTCTTGCGGTGGGATTGGCTTGTGAACACTTCCATGTTTTCTTGTACGATAGGATATTTACCATCATCAGGCCTTCCTTTCCATCTTTGAGAATTTCAAAACGAAGATGCCCCCTTGGATTGAACAGTGGGGAATACGCCGCCAAGAATATGACAATCTCAACATCCACAAGCCTGGCAAGGAGCACAATCCAGTCTACTACTTCTTCTGTCCACCTCAAGATTCTCCAAAGAGACACTCATCCATGGCTTAGGAAAACCTACAATTCATAGTCAGTACAAGCATACCTGATGCTCTCTTAATTCCTCAAACAGCGGAAGCCAAAAGAAATGACAACACATTGACCCTAGTAATGCGTCTCATTGAACCAAACAAGTGGAAGCACAGCAAGGAGTAGAGTGTTGACTCTGAGGAAATCAGGGCATTCTACAACATCAGTGATAAACTGACAGTCACTTATGAAGGACTGATTCTGAGAGAGTCAGGGATAGTGATCCCTAAGACACTCCGCAAACAAGCCGTTGACCTAGCATACAAATGACACCGAGGGATACTTGCCACCGGGAGGGCACTCTGTGATAGACTGTGATTCTCTGCACTAGACCTCATGGTGGAAATGGAACTTGGAAAATGCCACTTGTGCATCTGCCTAACGCCAGTCAAGTGCCCTTTGCCACTGGAGATGTCGGAGATACCAGAAGGTGTGTGGTAGATGGTAGCAGTCGACTTCTTTAGCCCGCAAGAATCTGGTAAATACCTCCTAGTAATGATAGACAAATAGTCAAGGTTCCCACTGGCTAAGATGGTTCCCCCCGCCAGTGCAGCTAAGGCCCCCAAAATTCTGAATGGCATCTTTGCAACCTGGGGATCGCCCATGATTTTGAAGACTGACTAAGGGCTACCATTCTCCAGCGGAGAATACAAAAGCACCCTGAAACACCTTGATATTAAACACCAGCGCATAGCCCGGATTTGGACTCAAGGCAATGGAATTGTGGAATGGTTTATAGGAATACTCAAACTAATTGTTCAAAGAGCCTCCGAAGGGGGACTTGTGTTGGAAGACACTCTCTTGTCAGGTTCTGAGGACATACCGGACCACCCCACACTCAGCAATGGGCGAAAGTCTGGCAACACTCATGTTTGAGCAATCCATGCTCAGCAGGTTACCACAGTGGACGTAAGAGCAACATGTGACATCTGATGTAGCCAGGGTCAGGGACCGAGAGAAGAGAAAGAAAAGGAAAGCTCATGCTGATGTCAGACAAGACAAGATAAGGTGCAAGAGGCACTCTTCAAACCAGGTGACTGGGTGGTAGCCAGGCAAAAGCAACAGAACAAATTAGACACCCCTTTCAACACTCAACCGTTGCAAGTCACGGCTGTTAAAGGGAGCCTGGTCACAGAGTCTCACCCTGGCAAGTCTGTAACCTGAAATTCAATTTCTGTCCCACCGAACACAGTCAAGACCCTGATGACCTCTCAAGTTTGGCACAGAGACCTAATGTGCCAACTCCCATCCTGCCTGACCAGAGGTGTACCGAGCTGAAGCCTCCAAAGCTGCCTACCCGGTCTGTCAGAGTGGTGTCTAGACCTCGCAGACGTATTGAAGACATCTGATTTTTATAATAATGTTGGGCCATGTTTAAACTGGGGAAGGACCCTTACTCTGCCTCCTGCCGGATGTGTCTTTACGGCCTTAGCTGGAGGCGGGAAAGATAAAAAGGGACATGACACAGAAACAGGGGATATAGCAAGGACATCAGTGGAGGTGTAGCGTGAGGATACCTTGCACTGACCGGCAGCAGTTAAAATAAAGAAACCTTACCCATCTCCTTATGTTGTGCCTCTCTACTTGCCCCAACACAACAGTAATATCCTTCCAAATCTTACAAATAGTCTTCCAAAGCAAGACAGCTCTCAAATATGGTGCTCTTGTAAAGGCGTTGTTTGCTAGAATACCGCACACAGAAATGTCATCTAGCATAAATATCACAGATGTACATTTCCTATTATTAACTCCAATGGGATGAGATTTTTGTAGACCGTATTTAGAAAAGTATACTCATTCCAGACAATATTTTAACAACAATGTTCTGCTAAATAACGATGGGGGGCACCTCCAAATTTATGCTATATATATTATTTTTTTTTCAAAATCTTATTGGTTTTAACAAGGTATACAGAAAGCGTATAGCAGGGTACACAAGGTTATCCAAGGTAAAATTTTACACGTGCATGCATAACGTGAGGGTGATACGCCTTAATGGATAACGCAAGCCTAACCCGGCGACCATTGGTAGCTGATATACAGGACAGGCAAAGTAAAGGAGAAGGGATAGGAAAAGAAAAGAGAAGAGAGGGAGGAGCCACAGTTAAGTGAGCTGTAGCATTGCATTTGCATATCTATACACGTGATTTCACAAGGGTGGTCGATATTGGTAACTTTACATAACATGACAGACCATTGAGTGTACCCATGAAACATATCTCTTGAATACAGTTATACAGATGGAACAATAGTAATGCCCCCCAGATATGATTCTTTGCTGAGCTCTTTTATTCATGGAGGTTCATAAGAGTCTAGAAATGTGTCTAAAGAGTTCCATAGTGTCCTGGCAGTCGGTTATAGTGCTCCATTTATAAAAGCACAGTCAAAATATAATTTGTGCTTCAGATATGCTTGCAGGGTCTCTGGGGTTTCCTCGTGAAGGGTCAATACATCTGAGATTTATCTAGGGAGATCCATGGAAATAACCTAGATGTTCCTATTAAATACAAAGCTATCATCAATTGGCATAGCCAAATTTAAAATTTTATCTGTGCCCCATTATTGGGAAAAAAGCTTCACAAGTAGAATAGTATGATCAACGCATATATCTGGGCAGAATAAACTGTGACACAATCGACTATATGGAGCTGGGTCTTATCATCACACTTTTATGCAGTAAATGTGTCTATAATCGATTTCAATATTATACATTGTATTATATGTTTTACCTTAAGGTTCCATTCCCCACAGTATTTTCTGTTACAGTTTCATTATAAATGATTTTAAAGCAACTTTGAGTTAAATCTTGTAAACTATTCTATCCCACATGGTGAAGAATTCATAACTGCAAGCATGCACTCAACTTCCATGATAGGATAATCCTTTACTGTCTGGAATATCTGATCATTATGGCGTGATGCTTCGGAAAGTAGCTGGTTTTCTGAAGATTATGGGTGGAAATACTATAAGATCTTTTCCTTTGTTTGGGGCCGATCCTTTTTTTAAAAATTATAAATTTTCCATCTTCTAATATGTATTTGCTGCAGCAATAAAGTTTAAGTATGATGCTTTGATTGTGCAAGAGATAGAACAAAATTAAGTAATGTCTGGGAAATACCCACTTTTTAATAAGGTTGAAATATTAATTAATGAATAAAATGGCTTACTACTTGAAAATGAAGAAAGTACAAGCTTATGTGTCTTAACCCAAACAATTTCCCTAGGTGCTAATTTATGCTGCAGCCATTACCTGTACATGGTCCTATTTTAATATACTGCTTTCCATATTTAGCTACGTTTCCTTGTCAAGTATATACCTGCATTGTCAATCATAGCCTTGTTGGTTTTTGGAAACAAATAGTCTGATACTGCATTCTCTTTTATCTTTTTCTGGCAAGGGATATTGAAAGCATTAGCCAGAACCCCTGTAAAATGGCAACGCCTTGATCCAAGATGGATCCTGATGAAGTTTGTTTTGCAGAAGTACATTAATATAGGCACAGTGAGGGGTGGTTCACCAGACATTTTTCCTGACCAAATAGATGTGCGGGTGCATTGTTGTAGCCTTGTAAGTTTTTAGAAACAAATGGTCTGGTAGGAGTGTATGACGTTACAACACATACTTTTACAACGCATACCTTTACAACATATTATGTACAACGCAACATCCATTACAATGCATTCCATTACAACGCATGCCATTACAACACATTTTTTTAAACTACCTTTACAACGCATTCCATTACAACGCATACTACCTTTACAATGCATACCATTACAATGCATATCATTACATTGCATGTCTGGTAAGTATTGGATAGTGTAGGGGTAAAAATTACTATTCTAACTCCAGGGGGGTGCAACGGTAGGGTAAGTGATGGATAGTGTAGAGGTAAAAATTACTATTCTAACTCCAAGGAGGTGCAACAGTAGGGTACGTGTTGGATAGTATAGGGGTCAAAATTACTATTCTAACTCCAGGGGGTGCAACAGTAGGGTAAGTGTTGGATAGTGTAAGAGTACTATGCGCTGTGATGGTATGCGTTGTAATGGTATGCATTGTAATGACTGCGTTGTAATGACATGCGTTGTAGTGTCATGCGTTGTAATGGTTGCGTTGTAATGGAATGCGTTGTAATGGATCTTGCGTTGTAAACGTTTAGTTGTAATGGTAGTGCGTTGTAAAAGTGGTGTTGTAAAGGTTGTTTTCTGTCTGGTAGTGCTCTCTCATGCATCCGCCCAGGGATATTAGAAAATATTAGCAAGGTTTTAGGTAAAATTGTTACACCTTGCTCGAAGATGGCTCTACTTAGAAGCTTCTTCAGGAGTTTCTTGTGGGAGCCAGTTGGACAACATTATATTCATGTAGGGACAGTGGTTCCTGGTTTCGATCGCAAGACTTTGGTACTCTGGACAGCACCTTTTTTGGGTGGGTACACTAGCAAATTAAACAGGTGATTTTTCAGTTTTAGTGCTAATATGAGTGTTAGGAATGTCGGTACTCATTACCCTGGGGACGAGCCATGGTCCAGGGACTTCCCTGCCGCCAGCGATAGGCCCCTGGCGCTACCTTGGAACACTACTTATCACCTCACACACTGAGATGACCCCAGAGGATGGGGTCACCAGGCCTTATTGTGCCTCGTCTCCATATAAGTCATGGCTCTATGTACTGAGCTCAAGCCACATACCACAGGCCTAGCAATGGGGAAAACCTAATGATACAGATAAGGTGACATGAGCTGTGCTTCCCCCACAGTGAGCGACCCCCTCCAACCACCCCACCAGACAAACTCATCACCATACTGCCCGCCATTGGGTTCACACGTGTTGCCCTAAAGTCCAAAATCGACATGTTGGTAGTGGATATTGGCCTTTTGCTGGATAATCATCGCAAAATGGAAGATCACCTTAAAGGGGTTGAGGCAGACCTGGAGACACTCAGCCCCATGCTCAGGGGGCATGCATTTGACCTGGACATATTGACAGGGAGGATTAAGGTTCTGGAAACATGTATTGAAGACCAGGAAGGCCGTGCTAGGAGGAATAACATAAGGGGGATCGACCTGCCGAAGCACATTGAGGGTTTGTCCCTGGTTGCCTACCTGGAGGACTGGCCACAGAAGGTCATTGCTCTGGAGAGGCTGTCTAAGCACTTTGCCTTTAAGAGGACGCATAGGGGACCTGTGTAACCTCCTGCCCCGGGGCACCTCCATGCCTTGTTGTTGCACAGCTGTTGCACTATCGGGACTGCGACTTCACACTTCTACAGGCACGCAATGTTGGGCTACGCAGTACATGGTGAACAATATCTAAGTCTTTGTCCCTGGAACAAGCAAGGATTAACCTAGGTTATGAATGTTACAGTCCTAACACTGACAGACAACAATAGAGGTCTTAAATAAAGGTCTGGGTTTTGTCCCTACGAATTCACTGAACAGTTTCCAACTTAGATAAGAACTAGCATAATTATTCAGGAGGATCAGATTGAGAATATTTTTTGAGGGCATGGAAGACGATAGAACACGGAAAGGGGACAACTCATTTCGTCCTAAATCCAACTTCACTCCCTAAATCATGGCTCTCCCTTTAGAGGTGGCTGCATTTGAACAGGTAGTAACACAGGAAGTTTAGGAGCTGAAAAAGAAGGAAAACAATCCATTTAGAAACCTCTCCTGAATGGAAAGGGAGGCATTGGACCAATTGAGATAGAACACCAAGCTGATCATTAAACCAGCGGATAAGGGAAGAGCTTTAGTCCTCCAAACCAAAACAGCTTATGAGAGTAAATGTCTAGGACTTCTTGAATTATAGTATCCTGACCCCGGTCCCCAGACTGGAGATAAGAAAAGAGATAGCAACCCTAGTAGATGAAGCAGTTAAGAATGAATGGATATCACAACAGGAAGGGCTCCTCCTATGCAGTTAGAATACTGTTATTGCATATTTCTATACATTGCCCAAAGCACACAAACCCACTAGAACTCCACCACGGAGACCAATAGTATCAGGCATTGGCTCAATACTAGAACCAATATCACAATTTTGGGATTTCTTTTTTAAATCCCTGGTTCAGAAAATGGAGGCATACCAAAAGGACAGGAGAGATGTACTGAGGCTTGTAAAAGACCGGGAATTTGACCCGATCAGAGAATTCCTGGTAGGTTTAGACATTGAGTCTCTCTACACTAATATACCACACAGAGAACCCCTGAGGGTTATAGAGGACTTACTATTTGCACAGGATTGGGCATATGGCACCCGGAGATCTTTTATATTGAACCTAGCAGACATAGCTCTGACAAAAAACTTTTTTGAATTCCAGGGTACCATCTACTTGCAAACACATGGGACATCCATGGGAAGGGCGTTCGCTCCGAGCCTTCAATGGCTATATGTGGCAGCTTTTGCACAGGAATATATCTTTACCTATGGCTGCCCCTAGGCGAGCCAGGTCAAACTCTGGAGTCGGTTCATAGATGATGTCCTCCTAATTTGGAAAGCAAATGAACACTCGATTAACGACTTCCTAAACTTGTTAAATAATCTCAAACCCCTACTTCACCTTACATCCACTTTCACACAGACTAAACCACCGTTCCTAGATCTGGTGATTGTAGCAAGGGAGGGAAAACTGATCACACAAGTTTATCATAAACTGACCAACAGGAATGACCTCCTATCATTTAAAAGTTTCCATCCCAAATCCTTCAGGGAAAATCTACCTGTTGGACAATTTATCAATCTACCTGTTGGACAATTTCTCAGACTGAGTAGAAACTGTTCAGACCCTAGGGACTTTAGATATGAATCGTATTGACTCTCAGCCAAACTCCAAGAATGAGATTATCCGGAAAGAGTATTAAAAAAGCACAGAAGAGAGCATCCAATTGCAACAGGGATGCCCTATTGGAAAACAATAAAAAACCAGAAACACTGAACACAAAATGTGTTACCACATTCAATTTAGTATCAAACAGTATGAAACACATTATAAAGAATAACTGGCACATTTGAACTCCGTTGGCCTCAATCATGAGAATCTATTGTTCTCTTTCAAGAGCAGTGCAAACATGAGAGACCTATTCGTTCACACTAGGTCTCGTCAGGAGATGCCGGTGTAACAACTAAGACTCTGGGACCTTCCACCAGTGACAGGCCACAATAGTTGTGGCTCATGTGATGTATGCAACATGGCTAAGGATACCAAATGCATTGATGTTGGATTGAAATATCCCTGGGTTCAAAAGACAAACCAATTGTAATTCGGAAAGGTCATCTACCTTATGAAATGCCCCTGTGGCTTGATGTACATAGGGATGACAAATCACATGGGAGGGTCGAGGCATCGCCGGAAACCCAGCCCATACCTCCCTCACTACACTCTCCAGTTGGGCATAGTCAAGAAATTGACCTGGTTTCACACTGAAGGTCTCCTGTGCCTCCTGAAAGGTAAGGAACACCTCCCCAGGATACGAATCACCCACCCGCACTCCCCTCTAAACTCCACGGGTCCATAGACATCTTCGTCTATTGCCCGAAACGGGGCCTGGTCCCACAGGTCAAGTTCTCTATTGAATGGAGCCCTACGTAATACTCTAGTGACCATTGTCTCCCACACCCTCAGCGTCTGCTGCACCAAATAAGGGACTCAGAGCGACTCCCTTTCATTAGCAGCCTTGCAATAGTATCTTCCCCTGATATGTCCGTATATAGTCTTTTCTCTGAGTTGTCGAAGTCGAACAATCATTTCGCATAGTAATAATGCTGTATATCCGTAAGAGCCAACCCGCCATCCTCCAAGTCCCGTTTGGGTATTGAGAGAGCCACCCTACTGCCCTTCCCTGCCCACACCAGTGAGATGAGTAAGCTATCCAGGGAACGGAAAAATACAGCCTGAGTGGAAACAATATGCCCTCAGTCAAGAATACCAACTTGCGCCTACTTCAGAGGAAGGTGTACGAAGCCAGGCCACTTTGTACACATTCAGATCACAGCAACGTGGTGCAGTTTCGGAGAACCACAGGGCACAAGCGATTTGTAATTCTAAGACAATTTTAATGCTTGGAAACTGTGCTCTGGCATGGCTTGAAATTAATTGAGCCTTTTGTATTTTTGGTTGTCCAAAAGTCTACAAAACACCACCTTAGAACTAGAAACTGAAACACTGAGGCTGTGATACTGTAGCACCATAGAAACAAATAACATCCCCCAACATTCAGTGGTTGTCTGAAATTGTGAAAAGCAAAAGTCCAACTTTCCTTAGTTTCAAGCGATAGTATTTGAAATAGCATTTTTTCGGCAATGCTCCTTAGAGATGTCTTTGAAATATCAGGAGCAATAGCTGTTTTGATTGAACAAAATCTATGTGGTGAATGATTTTTTTAGTTTCTTTTTAAGTTCCTTGTGTATAAAACAGATTTGTGGTTGTGAAACCTCAAAAAAACAGAAAAACACAGACGTTGTGATCATAAAATAGTGTTCTTTTACCTACAAATTCTATTTCTTGCAACAGAAAGCTTTTCTGACTCGCAAAATCGTTTTTTTGCTACCCATTTGGAATTGGAAATAGGCGGAGTCTCCTCTCACGCAATAGCAATTGTTTGTATCAATGCTTTGGGCCACAATACTGACACCCCGCTTGGGGTGTTATTTGATTTGTATAAGAGGATGATTCTGGGTGGAGCAGCATTCCCTTTGGGAATTGTCACTGAAGTAGTCAGTGGTCCAGTGAACCCCTCCATGCCCCACTGATGCCATTCCTGACAGGATAATAAAAAATAAAAATATTCAAGTAGCATCTGTTTCTTCACGGAACACTTGTGTTATGATAAATAAACCAAGAAGATGTGGGAATAATTCCAAGTGGGATTTATTCTTTAAAGGAAGACCTGAACATCTTCATGCCAGACACAGCTGGACCAACTGCTCACGGATGCCACAGGCATGACATCATCTTAGAACCATCTAAGGCATCATAAGAAAGCAACATTCTAATGAGTGAAAAATGTGAGTAAGGATAAAGTGATGAAACCATAACATATAAATATAACAACTTGCTACATAAAAATAAAAAAAAATCCTGTCAGGAATGAATATGCAGGTATGGCGGTCTGCATTTCCTTGGAGGCCTCAGTCACAATACGTTCAAAGCCATTGGTAGGAAGTCACAAATTTCGTCCTATCTCATTCATGTTAATGAGGCAAGAGGTCTTGTGGCCTGCAAATATTCCATTTGCCTTGTGACTGACTAGTACATCAGTTGCATTGCAAAACTACAGGCAGTTTGCAAGAAGTTAATATGCAAATTGCGCCCACAGTTTGTGACCTGTCAAACAACATAGGACACCCTAAGTGACTACAGGTAAATGGTTCGTTTTGCTTTAGTGATTATGCATGCAAATTGTTATTGTCAAGGTACACACATTCTAAATGGGCAAGCTCTTTTTACATGACCAGCCTTCCCATTCCCACAGCGGCCGCTTTGCATCTTTCTTCTCGGTAAATTCATCTTAGCTAATTAATTTAAATAGTGGGCTTTACTGATTCTGGACACTTTATACATATCTCTTTGATCTTTTTTAACTGGAGAACTGAGAACATGAAACCGTTACATCTACAGAGAAATCATAACCAAATTCAGGGAAGAAATATGTTGGAGCAGAATTTGATTCAGTCTTAGGCCTGCAGCGCTTTATTTCCTTCACCAACATTCCAAGAGCTCTCCGTCTGGCAATAGTCTAATGATTAAAGAATTCCTGTGAGAGTTCTTTAAATATAAAATGATCTGAGCAAATCCAAGACTTAACCAGCTGCCCGCAAAACATTCCCCTCAATCACTCCGCAGAAAGAAGTGCAAATTGGAACAATATGCGTACATGAGGGAAGTCTCCAAAGAATATATGACAACGCAAACAATTACAGCGCATGCCTTTACAACGCGGTTTTTACATCGGAGCTACCATTACAATGCAAGATTTTACAATGCATGCCATTACAATGCATACCATTACACCGCATTCTATTTTTAGGGCAACAGTGATCAAATTGTAGGATAGTGTAGGGGTAAAAATTACTATTCCCACTCCATTGAGTGCAACAGTAGGGTAAGTGTTTGATAGTGTAGGGGTAAAAATTACTATTCCCACTCCAGTGAATGCAACAGTAGGGCAAGTGTTGGATAGTGTAGGGGTAAAAATACTATCCCTATGTACCCCAAAACACATACCTACCCTAAAACTAAAAAATCCCCATTACTTACCTTATAATTCATTGTAATGGCATGCGTTGTAATGGTATGCGTTGTAATGGCATGCGTTGTAGTGACATGCATTGTAATGGCATGTGTTGTAATGGCATGCAATGAAAAGGCAGTTGCGTTGTAACAGCTGAGTTGTACAGGTAGTGCATTGTAATGACTGCGTTGTAATGGTTGTTTCCTTCTCCAAACACTGTGATGAAAAAGGTACACTTTTCTTTAACAGTTGGGGATGGAAAGACAACTGAATGTTTAATTTGATCTTTAAAAAAAACATCTATGTGTATTTAATCATTTTGTTATATTATTCAGATATTTTTAAAACAATTGTACATTTTGTGCTGTCATTTAGAATTCTATTCACCGCATTAATCACTGACAGCCACTTTGATAGCACTCTTACTACTTACCCATCACCAACAAACTTACGCTCACCCATGTACAATACCCATGAACAATGACATAATTTGCTTGCCACTCAACCAAATGCATTGGTACTCACAGCACTACCTAATAGCCCACTCTTAACACCACATGCTAAGAGGTACTTACAGTACCATTTGCTCACACCCTCTACTTACAGACAACCAGTATCACCATTCACACCAAACAGCCACTTGCAACACGTCCATTTTTCTCAGCTGCTTAAAGTTCATATTCTCAACCATACATCATCACTTGCATTTCAGTGACTTTGAATTTTACTCTTAATGAGTCCCCAACACCTATTCATATCAGTCTCCTACATCCACAGTTGAGACACCCACTGACAACTCATCTGTGAGTCACATCATATAATTTCAACCACTCAAATGCCCACTTTCATTACATTCTCTTTGCCCTACTCACACTAGCCATTTAAAAAAAAAACATTTACAATGCTTTTCAAGTTTCACTACACCATTCACTTGCATAACACCACACACCTGCAAACCCATTAATTCATAATGGACCTGCCCCTTACCCAAAGCTATTTGCAATAAAACTCAAATCTGTTACCCTCTCACGCTAATAATATTACTCACTGGCACATCTCAGAACTACTATAACATCCTCTGACCATACTTGCCAACACCCTCTCACTCATAGCCTCTCTACTTGCTCCACTCGCACTGTTGTTACCATGTACCTATCACTGCTGACACACATCCAGTCAGAAACGGGATGGTGGTTAGTAAGATTGAGATAGCTGGGTTAAAGAGATGGTGGTAGTTCTCTCTGGCCCTCTGTAACAGATTTTTTTAAGTGCAAAATAAATGTCTAGTACACAGAGAGAAGAATTCCTTACCTTTAACATGATTGTTTCAATTTAGAGATTGGTTGTCGCAATTAGAGATTGTGTTGATATACTTAGTGGAATCATGGTATTACCACATCAGTATGTCAGGCAGGTATCTGGCATTCACTGATTTAGGGCCACTATGTTTTTGTTTAACAGTACATTCCAGTGCTGTGAAAGTCTAGTGGAATGACCCCGGGAGAAAGACCCACCACCTAAAGTAAAAGACTTAAAAGCAATCATCTTGGATTATTACAGTAATGGGAAAAACAATCCAGAAGTCCTCATTAGATCATAGTGAAGTAATAAAACCACACCGTGAATTACACATGAAGTCATTGTGAAGTAATACAAACAACACCTGCAGTAGTAATGAAGTATTTGAGAAATAGTCTGCTCCCGTCCCCTAGTTACCATGGAGCCATCCGGAAGTAATCTGCTCCCATCCCCTAGTTGCTATGGAGTCATCAGGAAGTAATCTGTTCCCGTAACCTGGTTGTCATGGAATCCTCATGAAGTAATCTGCTACCATCTCCTTGTTGTCATGCAATCATCGTGAAGTAATCTGTTCTCATCCCCCAGTTGTTATGGAGTCATCGTGAAGTAATCTTCTTCCATCCCCTAGTTGTCATGGAGTAATCGTGAAGTAATCTGTTCCTATCCCCTAATTGACATGGAGTCATCATGAAGTAATCTGCTCCCATCACCTAGTTGTCATGGATTCATCAGCCCTCATCCTTTTTTTGTCAAGGAGTCATCCTGTAGTAGTTAAAGATAATCACACATTTTCCGAAGAAGTAATAAGACCATCCTGAAGTAGTTACTGTGATGAGTCTGGAGTCATGTTAAACCAGGTGGAGTGCAGTTCTTAGAGGGTGGATGGAAGCGGAAGAGAAAAAGACAAACCTTTTGTCATGTTGCCCTTACACACCCCGAGATGTGTCATGCATCATCATTGGGCCTTGCTCCTCGTCGGGCCGGTGCTGCAATGCTCAACGGCTCACCGTTTCTGGGGCTCTTTGTCGGAGATCTTTTATGGAGAAGCCGTTGGGTGCGTGCGGGTGTGGGGGCAGTGAGTGGTTATGTGCACATGAGAGGTGATCTAAAATAGGTCAGGGTCAATCCTAATCTCAATAAGTTTAAAGGTAAAGGTGGATCCTGCCTTAAAAAATAATTGGACGCCCTGTGGGAATGTAATGTTCCTAGCAGGCAGTCTCTAAGGTGGGGTCGACATGTTTTGTGCCTAGTTGTTCCAAAGGAATCGGGTGGCACTTCTTCAGGACCTATGTGAAATGTAGTGCACAAGTAGAAACAGGCTCCAAGACTTTTGAGGGTAGCCTGTTGTGGGGCCCTAGTAGTCCTGTACTGGGTGTTGTGGGATCCCGTTGTACAGGATCTACTGCCCGACGGGGGTGTAAGAGAGCACGATGTTGCTCCACTCAGAATGGTGGTGGCAACTTGCTGGTATGCCTACCCTCGCTCCGGTTCCCCGAGTCTGAAGTCACCCCATTAAATATTTTGCCCTTTAGGCATACTTCTGGATGGTTTGGGATGACTTTCCCAGATAATTACAGGAATAGCCCAGCTGAAGTCATCGGATGACTTCAGAATGACTCCAGGGTATTCCTTTTTGATTTGGGATCGGAAATATTAAAGTAATTTGACGGGATAGTAACACATAAAAAAGAACAATAGGAACCGTATGGAGGGGGAGAGAACCTAAAAATACAAAGCACATTTCCAAAGATAAAGGAAGAAATGTAATGAGTCAGAGCATATGGGAGGTTAGGAAAGAAATAACTGTATCTGTGCATTAAATTGAGGGGAGCAAAACACAATCTATACACAAGACATAAGCTATCTAGAGACTAACAACCACTAACAGACAAGGGGCTAGATCTTGCTGCAATTTAAAACAACGGCTTCCTTGAGGATGCGGAGAGGCAAAAGTGTACTTGAAGTGACATTGAAGCACTCATTTAGAGGTTGACTTGTGTTTATTATAGTTGCGCCAAAGACAAACCACACAGATGGCCACCACCAGTGAGGCACTGCGGACCAGTGGTTCAGATCTCTCTTCAAAATGCTGCAGCCATTGAACGCCAAGGAACCGCGTTGGATGGAACTAAAGAGAAAACAAAGTGCAAAGTTTCCCTTCATCTACAAAACAGTACTCAGGGGAAACCAGTATGAGAGGAAAACATGCCACTCATAAAACGGTTTGGGTTTATACTACTGCTGCCTTACCCCACTTTCACATCCCTCCAGATCTCCTCACTTTCCTCATCTTCTACTTCCACTCTTTTGCACTGGCAGTGTCGCATCCTGTTCTGTCAGTCACATCTAAAAATTCCACAATCTGCCTGGGTAACTTCCATTGATCCTTTTTCAGTTCTCTTGGTAGCCTAGCTCCGGCCCTTTGCCTGGCAGGCGCATTTATCACCCTGGAAGCATTTGAGGGCCAGACAATTGTTTCATTTTTATTTACAAACCTTAGAGTCAGCTTGCACTCTACTTCTCGGATGTTCATGGTGCAACCACAGTCCTTGCTTCTCCTACATCCAACCAGGACTAATATGGGAGTTTGGGTTTGTGATGCCTCAAGCTTTGAAACATAATTTAATATACGGGGGTGTTAGGTATGATCCTGAATGGTATTCTACCAATATATATATATATACTCCAATCTCCAGTTTCCCCCCAAAACCGGACACAGACACAGCAGACTTGGTAAAGTTTACTCACATTTTTATTGTTGCTTGCTGTATGCGTTTCGGCTGCATCTCCTGACTTGCTCACACACTGAGCACTGTTACTCCCCGTGTTTTGTTCGGAGCAGCTGATCACATGACATAATTGACATAAAAGAAACATTTCATTAACAACGACTTTGCAATGCAAACAAATGTCATAAAAATGTCATTTTCTCCCTACAATTGTATACTTTTATTTCCCTGGTTATTTTCTACAATTCATTTTGTGATTGTTCTACAATATTTTTTCATTTTGCAAATAAAGTTTTTGTCCTTTGTCTCTCAGATGTCAAATCAAATAGAATATTTGACCATAATATTCACCAACAAATCTCAGAATTAAGAAATTTCCATTCATTAATGCACATTTTCGTTTGCTCTAGCTCATTGGGAGTGCATGTGTCGAAGATGAAATATGACTGAAATATTGCACACATTGACACGGGTCACTGTTTTTGAAAGTGCAAGTGCCTAAGGATCTGTGTCAATCAATGTAACTTGTGTCTTAACTCACTGGATGTTCTGAGAATTCCCTGATATCAAGGAACTTTCAAAGTGAGAGTACACAAAGTGCAAATACAGTATTGCTATTCTGCTTATTGCTGTCTGATTAAAGTGCTTAGTGCAAGTTTGTAATGAAACATAACTTCAATACCCTATTCTCCTCCTCCACCAGTAACTTTATATTGCACATATTATCCATATTGGCACTGTTCATTAAGTATAAAGTGCAAATGCTGTAGAGATAAAATATCACTTGATACAATATATGCAACTATCCATTAGATGTTAAAACCTTAAAAATGGAAAAGTGCAAGTGCTTTAATATACAGACATAGTCACAAAAGAGTATTTTCGCATAAATACTAACTTAACACTTAACATGTGTCAAGCTACCTCTCTCATCACATCCTCTGCACAAATTATTATTGGATGTTGACACTGTTTACTATCCACAGTTTCGATCAGCAGCTTAATTCATGATGATAAATTGCTAACGCATTGTTCAACTTCTCACAATGATGTGTGTCCTCCTTAATAAAGTGCAAGAATAAAGAAAATAGTAGCCCAGGCTTCACATCTCGCACCAGTGCTTGCACTTTCCTTCCTTGGGTACTAACTGTACTTAACTCGAGTTCCACACCACTCGTTATACATTGATAGCTGCTGAAATGTTGTCTCCTTTGTGTTTTTTAAAAAAACAGATTAACCTATCTAATTTTGAAAAAATTAAAATGCTTATCTCCAACTGTCCTATAGCAAGATGTGCCATTCCTAATTAAAAAATACAGAGATCAAAAATATATGAGCATCTTTTCATCAATATTTGCACCTTCTTGTGATTTCCTGCCACAAATACCACTCCAAATAACACCAGCGCTGCCATCCCACAAAAACTGCTCCCACCAAGCATTGGCAAAGATAAAGTGCTATTGCATGGAAGCAGCATTTCTAAATTCTTGTATTTGCCTGCATTGTAGGTGCATTAGTGTATGAAGGTGAGCCATGGTCTGTAGTTGTCGTTATTCAGTTATTTGATGGTGTATACTTTGGTGAATTAAGCATGAGTGTATAATGAGAAATAATACTATTGAGAGATAACATTAATTAAATATTATCTTACTTGAAAATGTTTCCAAATGTGAGTAAACAAAGCAGTGGTGCATTTGGACGATGTCATCAGTCATTTAACGAGTGATGATATTTAACATTTAATCAGTGATTCCATGAGCAGTGCATGGTGGGAGTGCAAGTTTTGGAACAGGTATAAACATTGAAACAAGAGTTAATCTCTACTGCTAGAACGTCTGACCAAATGCAACAACAATGTCTAGGGTCCACCTATTCCAACCAAGTCTGAAATCATTTACACAGCAATAAACTAGGATCCTCAGTCTTCTGAAAGATTTCTTTCTTCAAGAGGAGATTTCTCGACTCTTCTTTCCTCAAGAAAAAAATGATCAGAGAGATTCAAGAATAGCACCATTCAAAAACAAGATGTGTTAATGCCAATATGGGCAGACTTTTAATTGGAAATTCTTATGTGACTAGTAAGTTTGGATACCCAATAAGTCTTTATCATACAGGAACTCTGTTAATCATTCTTGATCTTGTACATTCCTTCATCCGCACAATGACTCATTCTTGCATTCACCCACATACCCACCCACAATAAAGTACACAAACAAATTCAAAGCCATATGCAAGATAGATTAAAAGGATAAAAGGGGATAAATAAAATATGCTCCTGCCTAAACATGACAGGCATATGCTTTCAATAAAAAATTAAATTAACTATAGCAGCAATCGGCTGTCTTGCAATGCTTTTCTACCTACTGTATCGTTGTTTGAAGATCTGGTGGGTTTAGAAGCAAAGTATTTTCCACATTGAAACATTAAAACACCTGCACACCATGCACAATACCAATTCAATATGGCAACTCAATAAACATATTAATGGGTGACTGTTTTACATAGTGTAGCATTACAGTACAGATGCATGATGCCAGAAATAATGCTTCTAAACTTCTAGTAAGAGCAAAACAGAGTAGGCAATGGACAATGCATTTCAAAATGGTTGTCTAGTTTAAAAGCAGTGACCGCATGGTATGCAACACACAAATACTAAGCCCGGTAGTACCATCTAAGGGGAGCGGCTGGATGCTCTACAAAAAAAGAAACAAAACAAAGTAAAATTAGAAGGACATAAATCCAAAGGGACATATAAAGGAAAAGGTTATATGGAAAACTGAAGGTCTGGCCCACCATCGGTGTCACTAAAGTACACTCATTTTTGGATATGCACATGTAAACAGGGAAAATACTGTCACGCACAGCACAATAGAGCCAATGACAGGAGTGGGCTGATCCATCGCCCTATATACATGATGGGAGGACCAGAATCTGAATGACACTCAAGCACTTGAACACACCAATGGCACAAGAGAGATGACCCACAGCCCCTCTTGTATGTATCCATTTCGATAATATTTTTGATTGCAGGGCCAGGCAGACACCTAATCTGTCTGGACCTCCTATGAACGCCTGGCAAGGATTATCACAGTGAAAATCATGTGCCTCTGGGTTTGTCAGAAAGGTTAACCAACACCAAACTAGATGCCATCTAATACAATATCTGTCTACATGCTTTATTAAAGTGTAATACCGATTCACCCTTAAATGTCTATTAACTTTAACTTATGCTTTTCACAATAAATGCATTGTCTGTACTGTCTTTCTCATAATTGTTCAATAAAGAGAGCAGGCTTATAGCTTTGATCATTGGCTTGTTACCAATCCAATTCGCCCTTGCTGGATTGACTATAAGCTTCCACTAGATAGAAATTGCAAAATAAGCACTCTTTTTAATGGAAGCCCACAATTTCTGCCCAATCAAATGATGGACTCATGAGAATCAAATTGTTATTGGAACAAAGGCCCTTCTCCCAGTAGTGCTTCTTAAAGTTTTTTTCTGTTGATCAAATAAGGTCAGACGAAAACTGCACTGTCAAGCCAGACTGTGCGAAGACAGCAAATCAACCTCCATGACCAAAAAGCTCACCTGCACATACCAGGTTTTCCCATAGATTAATTTCAAGAAGCAGGAGAAGAATAGTGTTTACACTAACCATATTCAACCAATTAGGCAATAGCTCTAAGTGCCCTGGGTTGAAATGTAATACTCATCACACTCAATCTTATCCAACGCTATGTTCTTCGGGATTTATCTGATATGATAAAGAGCTCCTATTCTGAGTTTTGCATAAAAATGTGTCATAGCTTGCAAATTTGTAAGCTCACGTGCCAAACTCCATACATTTCAAAGATTTGGCCTGTTGAAATTTGTCAGTAGGCACAGACTTTATCACACATAATAATTGCTGAGCTGGTAAATTTGAACAATTGGCAATTGTGATCCCTAATCCATAAAATGTTTGCACAAGGATTGGAAAAATCATTTGTGCGCATCAAGGCCTGTGAAATGTTTAAAGGAACAGAAGGTGGGAAATGAGTGAGGTCCAAATACTCCAAAAAAGGAAGATTTGAAGAAGTTCTAAATCAGGTGGTAGATGTCTGCAACAGGTACAAAAGCCCAAACAAGTTCTGTGATACTCATTAGATAAGGCGTCCAAGGGTACAGAGAAATTAATATTTGTCTTCTGGTGGTTCAATTCCCAGAAGTAGCAAGCAAAAGTTCATAATCTAAAAGAACCAGCAAAACAAAGGCAAGTAGATCGGATGGACCCACAGACTCAATGCGAGCAACAGAATCAAACAAGCTCCAAGCTGATTGTGATTTTGAGATGCACAGAAAAAGTAGTAAAATTGGGAAGAAAAATAACTCTCAAAACATTAATAGACAGAAGGGTCAGTGCCAAATTGGCAAAAAATATACTCATTCTCCCTCAAAGGAAAACTAGAGTCCAGTGCCTAGAGAGAACGATTGATTAAGTGACAATTGCAATAAAATAGTACTTCCACGTATTATATCTCATACTTGTTTTAACATGTTACTCCCTCTCAGGTGCCCCAGCTTTCTAAGTCCTCCAAAACACCCGATCATTTACACTTCCCCTTCTAAGGGCATGTTTTCTTGTAATATCACATCAATAATATCGTTTTACATTATGTTGGCACCTGCCTGAGCTCTTGATGGCTTTCTGGTATGGTACCAGAATTTAATAGGCAGAATACCTTCTGGCATAACTATTGTGTTCTAAATATTTTCAACCGATAAGCCCAATTGTAGTTAAAATCAGAAAATCTACACCCAATGGGACATTTGTTTTGCATACTACATTTAGGACATAATGTTTGTGTCAGACGATATTTCTGATGATGATATTCTGACATATACATGGGTTCCTATATTATTTGCATGATTTAATTGTTTCATGCCTTCTTACTAAACTAGTCGTTACCACTACTATTTGTATTGCTATTTTTAAGGTTACAGTCCAGAAAAGTGAGACAGTACTGCATTGTTATAATTGAAAATTGTGACACAAAAGCTTTCATTTGGTGTATGAGCAAACTGGGTGCAGGTGATGGTATAAAATGTCAACCATTAAGGTTGATCACTGGGGCAAATTGGAATTTATGTAGAGTTAAATTGTTGTCTTTGTTTTCACTTGTTTTCCTTTAGAGCTTATTCTGACTAAGACAGCTTGCCATCAATTCGATTAACTTATTTCCATTTTTAATATACAACAATGCTGGTTTAATTGTTATGTTCAGGGCTGGGAAACTAAATCAGAACTTACAAAAGTGCTCAAAGCAATCTCTCTCTTTCAATCCATCCATTCTCTCACTTTCCTTCTGTCCTCTTTCTTAGTCCTCTCTAATCATTTTCTGTCTACTTTCCCCTCTCATTAAGCCTCCTTATGCCTGCTGCAAGAAACCTTAGAGAGCTTGGAAAAATGACAGAGGCTCTAGGAGTGGCCCCTGCTCTAAAAACCTGCCTCCACTGGGTACAATTCACCGGGGAAATTCCTGATGGAATAAAATGGTCCTCCGGTCCTGGTTATGTCACTGTAAAATGAATTGAAATGTAGTGGCCGTTTGACAATGCTTGAATGCCTCTGACATTAAGAGGCTCTAAGTGTACTGTTCTTGTTTGCTTTTTCTTGATTACCTGTCTGTTTTGCATATGCCAACTGTGCTTTGTTGTTCCCATGGATACCCTTTTTCATCCTCTGGTTTCTGTGTAATAATGTCCATACATGGATGTTTTTAGTCTGTATTTCTGAGAAGTCTAAACCCATCCCAGAGGCTTAGTTGTGCTGTGGAAATTCTCCCATTATTAGTTTTATTGCTTATTTTATTGCTTTATATAGAGTTTACTTTGTCTTACTTCTGCTGCAAACTTCATACCCTCTTTACCTGACTGAGGGTGTTAAGTGAAGATCGATTAAATATTGATTTGTTTTAAATATTGTGTGATTTTAGAAGAGGGCGGTCGTCAATCCATACCTGTATTTTTATAAATTAGCCTTTATGTTAAGGAGCAGTGGTGGTAAGTGATTAAAATGCTGAGCCTTCAGTGTACTTCTATCTCCCCCCAAAATATTTGTCTCCTACCAAATGGAGATGAAGGGCCAGGCAAGGCCACCAATCCGCAGGGTTGACAGGTCCCCCCTCTCCTTCAGCCTGACAGATACCTGCCATCTGTATTTAAAAATCCCTGATGTGCCAGCAGGGAATTTTCATGAAACTTGTTTGCAAAAACAAAACAGAAATATTTTTGGGATAAAAGGCAATGCTGGTCGGTCTTCCATGCTGTAGCCACCCAGTCGACAGTTTCTTTGTTTTACAGTAACAATCCCCCAAATACAAAAAAAATTTTAAAAATAAAAATAAAGACTCTTTTCTTCCTACTGATAAGTTTTCGTAGACGAGGGCGAACTTCACAGTGCTTTTTTACGGGTGACTGGGTGGCGTATTGCCCACCAGTTATGGGTTTCCGGAGGCGAAGTCAGCTGAAGCCCTGTGCTATTGAAAACCCATTGGTTTCTCAACTATAAATGTGGTTGGCGAAAGGGAACATCATTTATTTAGGACAGATGTTTCATTTTGCCATCTTATTAATACCCCCAAACTCTGTTGAAGTTTTGCTGGTTTGTTGGCCATTTAGGTCTTGTGCAGATGTTGGAGAGTTTTGATTTCATCTCCACACTTGACCTTTAAATCAATGTCAGAAGTTCAATGGAGTTGAGATGTGATTTGTTATTTTCAGTTTGAAGGAGGAGCATGCCATTGCACTTTTTTTAATCAAGCCATCTTCCTCTGGTTGAAGGCCTTCATAGACACCTTGAGAGTGGTGAATATTGGAGAAGACAGAAGAAGCAGGATCCATCTGAGAAGGAAAAAGTTAAAGAAAATGATTCAAATGTGTGCATTTATCTTGAGATCAGGTAATGGGCGATTGCGGATGGAGTTGGCAGGTGTCTGGAATATGGCCAACCACTGGGGCAAGACATGAGATCTCAGAGATTCAGCTGCTAGCCCTCTGTCTGATTTATTTAGTGTAGTACTGCAAGAAACACTCTGGAAGCCCATGTGCGCAAACCACTTGTAGATTCATTATTGGATAAGAACAGCAGAGTCCACAACAGGAAAATGCATGCAGAGTGGGATCACTGAAATAATATCTATGCACACAATATTGCTGTACAAACATTTCAGAAAATAAATATTATTATCAAAAAGATCACCTTCCTGTACTTGACTATTAAAACCACAAATATCGAGAATACAAATATCAATAAAAATATCGACTTTCACTTATATCGAAAACAGAAATATCTGAAGCAAACATATAGTTACCTTCAACTAACCATAAAATTTATCAAAATATCACCTCACACAATATTGACTACAATATTATCGCCAAAATAATTACATTATTATTAAGCAGGTGGCTCGATTGGATGACTTTCGGAAGTGGGACATGATCGGGATCTTCACTCTAGGGGATGTGATGCGGGGAACTGTCCTGAAATCGTTTTGAGAGCTGCAAACTGATTACCAATTGCATCACAGCCAGTTCCATCTTTACTTGCAGTTCTGTCACGCCTCACTCCCTATCTCAAGGACCTCACATCCCTTCCTTACTTTAGCCTATTAGATGGTAAGCTCCTCATAAAGGACCTGGGGCTTCACAAATTGACGAAAGTCTACCAGACACTAGTCATGAATAGGTCCAACATACTGCTACCCTAAAGGGCAACATTCAAAGCAGATATTGGCACAATAGATAACAACGAATGGACAGAGGCAATAGGTGCATACTGCTCTAACATAGTTGAAGCACAGTATCACAAATCATTTACTGAGGATTCTATGGAACAGTAATCCATCAGGTATTAGACTTTTTATTATTGATCTATTAGACCTAGCTTAAAAACTGTAACACTGGGTCTCCATTTAAAGTCCTTGCCTGAATACTTTTTCTATGAGCCACAGAGTGGACGGAGCAGGGGTTTGCCTCTTGAAACCGGAAGTTGCAGTGTGATTATCACATAGGGAGTCAGTTCCCACAGACTGAGAAAGATTTAAACCTTGATGTAGAGTTTGTAAGTTTTACAGTTTCCTTAAGCTACACTCTCTCTGTGCTAGTCTTTATGGATAAAAGAGGATTTTTTGCTCTTATATTTGTTTGGACTTTCTTCTTCCTAGAACACGGTAGTCCTCTGAGCATGATTATGGCCGTTAGGCCCATACATAGGTCACTGATTCTGGATCTTGTTAAAAAAAGATGTTCTTTTTTGCCACTTTTTTCGCTAATGGCATTTCTAGAGTGGTGTTTGTGGTAGACAGTTTTCCTTTCACGAGACGGTAATTCTCTGATTCTTTGAATCTTTTTTTAAAAACCATGGAGCACTACATTCAAGTATTTTGCAAATATCATTGATTGCGGGGCATCCCCAGATAACATTGTGTCTTATTTCAGATTCACCTTTTTACCCACCTTCATGTTTGAAATTTGTGGTCCTTAAGAAGGTGGCTTTAAAGCAATTATGTGCGCCCGATATGTACGTTGACCTGGATGTCTGATACCCAACTTACACCCAGCCACGGAGGCTGTTCGCAATCTGTCTTTACCGTGGCTTCTTTGGTGTATGTGAGCTGGTTGGGTATTGATTATGTATGAAGAGGGATTCAGAGTGCTTGGTATGTCAGGTTAGTATGCAAGTGGGGTCATAATTTAGGGGATATGTGTTAGTGAAATTATGAAATTATTGTCTGCAATGGTAATTTGTCACAAGTGATGAAATTGCTGCAAAAGAAAAATCATGTAAAAAATCTTTTTTACTAAAAAATATGTTAATCTTTTCTCTTTTTTATATGCAAACACAAATAAAAGGGAAAAAAAGTATAGAATAATCTAATAAAAACAATAACAAAAGGGCATTGATATTGCAGTTTGTATTGTGGATAGCCCCGTAGAGCTGGTGTCATCCTGTACTAAAGCAATGCAGGTCGTACGGGAGGTTTTTGTGATATTTTGCTTGGTTGTTCCCCCTTCTCCAAGACCTGAAAGTAACTCTTAGGGGGTACCTTTGGACAATGATGTTTGCGGTGTACCAGGCCAGTGGTTGCCCTCAGAAGCACCCCAAGGTCTGGCAGAAATGGGCTGATTACAGGGTAATCGTTTTGAAACCCATTACCACAGCACGTTCATCACTTGAGGCAGAAATCTGGGGTTATGGAGCTGGTGCACAAGGAAATTATTCACATGTTGAATGCCGGAATTGTGGGGCATTTATATTGTCGCCTTGTGTTTGAGGGGGCAGGCGGAATAATCTGTCCAGTTTTTCTCTTCATATTTATGGTTATATGTACTTCCTCAGCCTTTGTATATTTTTGGGCATGTCCGGCCATGCTCTTCTTCATAAATGCAATACAATTTGTTGTGAAAAAAAGAAAAGGTGAACCTTCAAAGTAAGCATAATTCAAACGACACAGCAAAGTCCCCCTCTGCCATGCATCTGCGTTGCTATAGTTTCAAATAAAGGCAGAAAACTAGGATCATTCATAAACCACACCAGAGGAAAGAAAGAACCTTCTCAAGAAGGTAGAAATGCCAGCTGACACAACCAATGTCTGACCTCCTATACTCAATCAAACATTCCATCACATCCCATCTAATGCCCCTATGTCATGGCTTGTTACAAGCCTTCTCATTGGCTTTGCAATCTTCTTGGTATGATAGGAATAGGGCTTATTGCGTAGAATTATATCATGTACCAATTGTATATTTCAAAACAAGCTTGACTTTATCTTAAAGTGATGTTTTTATAGCTGTGTTGTATAAGAAATTGAGTTATTAGTTAAGTGAGTAACCCCCACATGCATCAAACTCCCGTTTTGCGTTTCCAAATTTGCGATTTTTACCGAATCGCAAATATGGATTCGCAAAACGGGATGCATCATAGAAAGTGCTAAATTTTTCCGATTCGGTAAAAATCGCAATTTTTACCGAATCGCAAATATTTTGCGAATTCAAAATTGCGAATTTGCTATTCCCATTGACACCTATGGGCCAAAAGGCCCATAGGAATCAATGGAAATTGCGAATTCGCAATTTTGAATTCGCAAATGTTGATGCATTCCATGGGTGCAGGGGGGGTCCAAAGGAACCCCCCTGCACCCCTGAAATGTATTTTTAAATGGATGTTTCACACACACATGTCCTAAGGACATGTGTGTCTGTAACATGACATTGTTTAAAATGTAAATTAGAACATTTTAAACATTTTTCGCAATTTACCACGAGGTTCAACCTCGTGGTAAATTGCACTTCCAAACTTTGTTTTCGCAATTTGATTTCAGAATGATGCATTGCATTTAAGGAATCGCAAATTTGCGATTCCTTAAATGCAAACGCATTCCGGAAAGTCGCAAAATTAGCGATTTTCATCACAAAATAATGATGCATCTGAAAAAGCATTTTTGGAGTCGCAAACGGCCGATTTTAAGGAATCGCACCGTTTGCGACTCCAAAAATGCTTGATGCATGTGGGGGTAAGTACCCACCTCAAGTAATAATCACAATCTTTGTCAGTGTGAACCACTAAAGTCACTAAATGAACCCAAACTCAAATCCGATTGGTAGCTATTGCACAGAGCAGGCTTTTATAATTTAGTGGCAGCGTCTAAAGTATTAATGCAGAATTAAAACAGTAATAAAGTCAAAAAGCAAAACAATAAAAATCCCAAAACGAACTGAAAAAGAGTAAAATTTTATAAACAAGTTGACACAAAATTAAAAAAAAAATTAATTATGGGAACCAGAGATAAGAGTTTTAAAGCTTTTAGGTAGAAATATCCTCAAGAAGCACAAAGTGGCAGTGATGGCCAACAGTCACAGTAGGCTTTGAAGCAATTTGAGGCTGAATGTTTTGGAATGTGGGTTAAGTACACTAACCATGTTCATCTTGGTGACATGATTTACCTTCCGACTTCATGGGTGTATTTCCCAATCCACCATAGGAGTACACTTATAAAGGCCCCCAGGACCTCAGTGGAGGTATTTAGAGATTCACAAGGTGGCAGGCAGAAGTCAGCAGGAGAGTCCAGCCCAGGTCTAGTTGTTACTGGTCAGATGGGCAGTTGCAAGAAAAAGACTCTTGTAACTTGCTGTGTCCCTGTAGATTTAAGGAGAAATCAGCCTTATAACACTCTGAGTCCACTTCTTTGCACTGGGGACAAGGGAGATGCAAGGTCCTTTTCTCCAGGGCCCTTGTCAGACTGGAGAAAGCAGAATCAGTCCTCTTCTGATCTTCCTCAGATCCAGGAGAGTGTCCAAGTGGGTGACTAGAGCTGTCAAATTTATGCCTGGCACAAGCTGATGAGTGACAATGACTCCTAGGGATGCACTAACACAGGTGGTGAAGGCTCTCAAGCCTAATCCTACCAACCTTGGTCATTCTCTAGATAGCCGAAGTTTTGGGCCACACCGAACTTGGGCTCTGAGGGATGTGTGAGGAGCATACTATGGCAATCCTGGTCTTCTCCCACATTTAACATTTAAATTGCGTTTAGGCAGTCCCTGTACGCACAACAAACCCAGAGACAGAGTTCTGGTAGAATCAAAGCTTATCTTTCAGCAACCAGACAGTGCCTACATTCAAGGTATTTTGTCATTCTGTCTGCCTCCTTTGAAGTGCACTTCAAATGTTATATGTAAATTCAGCAGACCTGTCAAGGAGGCTGTGACACTGTAATGTCAAACATAGTCCCACTGTGATTGGGGCCTGGCTGGCTCAGAAAACAACAGAAAAGCTTTGCCCAAATGTCAGCTAACATTTGCTTGTGACAGAGGAGGCCTCTTTGAAGTGTTCCTCATGTGAAAAATGAAAATAAAACGCACCAGCAGACCTGTCAAATAGGACGTGACATTCAAGCAGGACTTGACACTTTTATTTCAAAGACAATACTTACAATCTCACCTGTATATTGTGTCAGGTGCAAATGGGTCATCTCTACCCATTCAGATCAGCCTATTGTTTGCTTTTGGAAGCAGTTCACTCCTCACCACAAGGGAGCCAGCAGCTGCCAGGTGAGAGCTGGAAGGCACTGAAAGGCCTTAGAAGCTTTAGGGAGCTATAGTTAAAGTTTGACTTTACCATTAAGTTTGACGTTGTTTACCTATTAAAAAGAGTCCTTAAAATATTTCTCTAGCTGAATTATTGTATCCCACTGTTTTCCTGTGGAACAATTAATTATCCATGCTATAGTCAAAATAGCCCTTTGGGCCTTTTCACTGTAAGGGCATGTTTAACATTATCTCTAACAAAAGAGAGCGACCCAAAAGACCAAAGGGGTAGGGTACCAGAAGACAAAGCTGTCAATAAAGTTTTCCCCTTTGGGTGAACTTAAGAGAAAACCACAGTTTTACACTAGACATACAGAGAATTCACCCACTTTAACAAAAATAAGGAGCAGTTAATGATAAACCTGAAACAGTCATACAAAAAAACTTGTACATTTTATTTAGGTAGATTTAAAAGCAATTAAAAAACAGAACATTGTGACACATCATAAATTCATTACATAAAAAATGGGACAGTACATAAGGAAAATAATTCCAATTAAAAGGGGAGAAAAAGAACACCAGTTACAATGAATTGATGAGATTTACTCCAGGTTGTATATTCAATTCCACAATTACAGGAGTTTCTTATCTCTATCACTTAGTGTTTCTCCACCACAAAGTGCATCTACGCCTTTCGGTTATGGCAAATAAATGTTCAAGGCCAAAAACTTTCCTCAGGATTAAAATAATAATATCCCACTTAAACACAATATCTGAAAGTAAAAATACACAAAATAAGATATACAACATATGACTGTCTAAATTCAACATAAGAACATGTTATACAATACTGCTCCTCCAAACAACTAACATTCACTACATACATCTGTGGGTTTTAATTACATAAGATTTCATTATATATCGAAAGAAAGTGTCACCAGAAAACTAGAAACATGTGTAGACACTAGTCACCTCATGATTTAAGCATAAATAATAGAAAGGTAACTACTATCAATTTAACGCACCTATTTTGACCAACGTGTATTGAATCTAGAGGCAATCGCTAATGCAAGGTGCTCTTAGTCCACCAATAGGATATAGGACCTTACTACATAAGTGCAAAAAATGTATACATAGATTATAGGATAGGTAAATACTATCAATTCAACGCACCTATTTGGACCAACGTGTATTGAATCTAGAGGCAGTCGCTAATGCAAGGTGCTCTTAGTCCACCAATAGTATATAGGGCCTTGCTACATAAGTGCAAAAAATGTATACATAGATTATAGAATTAGTTTACCTTGATGATTTATCAAGCGAATGTTGCTTACAGTCAACCGCCACTAATAATCGGCCACCTTCAAGAAGTACCTAAAAAGGTTGAAGAATAATTAATATTGTGCTTGATATTAACTTAAAGTGCAATGAAATCCCTATCTCCAAATTCTAAGACAGGGCTGAGACCTATCTATATCCTAGTGTATTTTTTGGATATCAGAATATAGAGTTCTCAAAAGACATATAATTAGGGTGCACAGCTTATAGTCAAACTAACAGATACTACGTTTTAAACAATGTCCCATAGCTCTCATAATTAGAAACCATGGGAAAAAGCCGGTAGGTTGCACAGCTTAAAGTCAAAATGGCATGTACTTCATTTAGAGAATGTACCATAGATATCATGGATGATAAGAATAAGTAACACAACATGCATTTGTTATATCTGGGGCTGGCCTCTGAATGGTTAAAAAACATTTGTAATTGCTCAAAGGTCCCAACCGCTATATGCTCGGCATGTGTAGAAATGGAGAGACTGCAGCTACAGATGATCGCTATACCCAAATATAAGCCCATAACTGCAAACGATTTAAAAAGCCATTTAATAATGTGGAGGATAGCAACCTCAAAGAAGAATTACCTTCGAAATGATTATCATGCGTATAAAAATATACTGCAAATTTTCCTTAGTGACGTCACAAACACATCTCATATACCAGGGACCGACGGAATGCTATTGTCCTCGTTTCTAGTCAGACCGCCCGCAGCCTAGAGGATACCAAAAGAGACACGGAGTTAGAATTATATTAGTCCGTGTATCGTCTCTAAAAGGCCAGCTATCCCTGTAATTCCACATACCTGCTAGTTGGACGATTTAGGCCGCAACGTGGGGTACTGGGTAGTGTCTCCTCCGCTATTGCCAGACGCATTGGAGACTGCTGCTTTTATGTTTAAAAAACGCGCGTCGGTATGATCGACTTCCGGTTGAAAGAATACTTCCAGGTTATTGGGCTTAGCGCTCGGGAAATATTAGATAACGGACTAAAATCGCCTAGCGTATTTTGTATAGCGATTTGTAATAAATCTCAAATCGCGAAATTATTTACAAATATGGTGGCAAATGAATTGTGGAAACCCACAAAGTATACTCTCTAGATAAAGGTAGGACTCATATATTGTAATAACTTGCATGTATATATTTTTTCTAAACTTGAAACAGTGCACATATACATTTAGGCATGACCATCTATACATGTATTAATTCATATTCACACTATAAAGACAAGGTTGACATACATTTGCAATCCATATGTAAGCACCGGCAAAAATACACCATAAAATCATAAGAGTGACGTCTTATCACATATATCGTGTTCTTACTAAATGAGTATCAATTGTTCCATTTACATTGTTATATATAGGTCGTAATCTCTTAAGATGTTTAATAAGACATGGAAAGCATCTAAGGCAATAGTCAATACCAATGTATATAACTAAATAGTCTGGGAAATAACAATACTATTGACGCTACATGAAACCATTTGTATGTTCATTTGTCCTCCTTTTGTGGACATTTAAATCCTAAAAATACATAGTTCCTATACCATTATGTTACATTATATGCCAAATATTTACAGCGAATGATAACACTTAGTTACCTACTTATTGAACTCATATGGCAATGTAGATAACTGCAACAAAGGTGCCATATAGTTCTTATTACATCAGAAGTACCTAAACAGCAAAATATTTGGCCATATTCACTCCATATATTGATACATATATAGAGCAAAGACTAGTCCACCTCATGGTTCTAATTATTAAACAGGTCTAATGAGACGCTCCCACTCTTCTGTAATGTATTTATGATGTGTCACAATGTTCTGTTTTTTAATTGCTTTTAAATCTACCTAAATAAAATGTACAAGTTTTTTTGTATGACTGTTTCATGTTTATCATTAACTGCTCCTTATTTTTGTTAAAGTGGGTGAATTCTCTGTATGTCTAGTGTAAAACTGTGGTTTGCTCTTAAGTTCACCCAAAGGGGAAAACTTTATTGACAGCTTTGTCGTCTGGTACCCTACCCCTTTGGTCTTTTGGGTCCCTCTCTTTTGTTAGAGATATAGTGCACGGCCCTGTGGCTGGAGAGTTTCTCTCATTTCTGTGGTGATATATTGAGAAAAATGTATCAGTTTAGAACCTTTGGGTTCAGTGACGACCAACTTAATAAAATCATCAGTACCAAAAGTGGCAATAAGATCACAGTACTTACTGGTAAGGGTGAAAATTGGGGAAACCTCCTCAACCTAAAAAAGAAACTTATACATACTGAAGCCCATGCTGACTTTCTATGTGAATATGTAAAATCAGGCATTATTCCAATAGGTCTACAGGTACGGAACGAACCCGGCCTATTCTTTGAAAACAAAAAGTTTCTAGATACCTGGACTATGATATCCAATAGATGCAGACGCGGTTGGATGCTTTTAATCATTGAGACAGCCCAAGGTTTAATCATATTAGAAAAAGAAGAAATTGAAAAATTGGAAAATGAATTAAACAATTGTCCTGCTCTAGAAGAAGCTAAAAGAAAGTTAGAAGACATCAACAGAGATGTGGAAGGATATAGTGAATACCGAACCAATAAGAAAACTAACAAACGAAAAAAAGATATAGAGAAATTCTCTGTTAAGAACGTTTATCCATTTCTCCAAGAAGATTACTACCAGCAGAAAAATGAGCCCTTTTGGGAAAGACCACACAATAAACAAGTGTATAATAGGGGAGGGAGAAAACAAGTCACCTTCTCGGAATCATCCGGGTCTAGTAGTGAAGATGAATGTCCGCAAAGAGAAGAACAGACAGACAGGAACTTCCAGAAAGACCAAGGTTCTTTTTTAGGATCCCGCCCGAAGAGGGGGCAACGCTACAACGGGAACTCAGGGAGGGGTCAGTACAACCAGGCCCCTCCGCAACAACAGGAATATATGAGCACAAGGAGCAAACGCTATTGGAGACCGGCCGAATACCTATAATAAATTTGTCAGATAAAACACTCAGTGAGACAGAAATGAGTGTGTTAAGTAGAGGCCTTAGCTTTGTCCCATGTGCCCATATAGATCATTTCCAATTAAAAAAGGAATGCGTTCCTTTTTCCGGAAGGTTAGGCTAAGACGATTTTTCGAAGAGAGAGAACCTAGAGAACGGACCAACATTTCGGGTCTTAAACCCAAATCATCCTTTACCCCTACGCTGGCGATGGTTGGCAAAAACATAGAAGCCTTTGAGACTGCAGTGGAAAGTGATATCCATAATATAGTGTGTAAAGCAAAAAAAACAAATGCTTACAACATCAGCATACAAGAGAGATCTGCCCTGAATTCCTTAAAAGATGATAATTCCCTTACCATTAAACCGGCGGATAAGGGAGGAGGGATTGTCCTTTTTAACACCACGGATTACGATAGAAGGATGTATGAACTCCTCGAAGTCAAAGAACACTATACACGCATTAATGGCAGCAGCATTGCTAAAGTATCTAAAGACTGCTTTGATCTTCTGAATGAAGCCAAAAACAATAACTGGATATGCGATGAGGAGTTTAAGTTTCTTAATAATAATGAGCCCAGAGTTCCAGCTATATATGGCCTACCAAAGTTCCATAAGGATCCAGTTGATCCTCCTATGAGACCGATAGTGAGCAGCATTGATTCCCTCCTCAAACCAATTAGTAAATATGTTGATCACTTCCTAAGACCTATGGTCTGTGGTCTCAAGTTCTATGTGAGGGATTCTGCCCACATGATATCGCTGATAGAAGGAAAAGAGTTCTGTGGAGAGACTCAGTGTCTGGTAACTCTAGACATTGAGTCTCTCTACACCAACATTCCCCAAAGGGATACAGTACATGTCATTGATGAATTATTAGGATCCCAAGATCTGGGCGGAGCTAGTAAGGAGTTTATCGTGAGATGTATTGAACTCATCCTGTTTAATAACATTTTCTTATTCAAGGAAGACTTCTTTAAACAACTGAAGGGTACCAGTATGGAGGCCACGTGTGCCCCTAGTCTGGCATGCCTTTACGTAGGAGTATTTGAGACCAAACACATTTACAATGAGTTAGCGCCTTTTTATGAGAATGTAGCGGGCTGGTACCGCTACATTGATGATATATTTTTTTTGTGTGAGAAGGCTCAATAGACATGCTGGAAGACTTTCTAAGGTGGCGGAACCTTGGTGACTCGAATCTAAGATTCACGTCATCGTATAGTACATCCAAAGTGGACTTCTTGGATATTACCATCAAAGATGTAAAGGGCATCCTGGAGGTTGAACTCTATACTAAACCTTCAGCTAAGAATACCCTACTGCATTTTACAAGTTTTCACCCCAAAACTCAAAGAGAGAGTATTCCATTTAGCCAGTTTCTTAGACTTAGACGGAATTGCTCCAACTTAGATGATTTTTACAAACATTCTGAAATCCTGAAAAAGAAATTTAGAGATAGGGGTTACCCTAAAAAACTCCTTACACACTCCCTGAAAAGGGCCAGGTTTTATGACCGGCAGGTACTTGTCAATAATAAAAATGGGGAGAAAAGAGAGAAGGAACCAATCAAAAAGGTTGTTTTTGTCAGTCAGTTTTCAAATCTAAGTAATCAAATCAAAAATGCTGTGAATAAAAATTGGCATATATTAAATCACGATGAACAAAATAAACTTGAGAGACCCATGTTTGCATTTAAGAAAAACAAGAATCTACGTGATCTCTTAGTTCATACATACAGAGAGGCACCACAGCCTTGTCAAAGAACTCTAAACAACACGATAGTGCTAGGGAATTACAAATGCGGTACCTGTAATATATGTCCGCAATGTGTAAAAGCAAAGGAGATTAACTTTAATGGACATGTGCTAAAATCCAAGAGCTTCACGAACTGTAGGAGTAAAAATATAGTGTATTTACTGCAATGCCCGTGTGGACTGGGCTATGTTGGAGAAACCGGTAGAGAAGCCAGGACAAGGTTTCAGGAGCATAGATCGGCCATAAAAACTAGAAAAATAACTGCACCATTAGTGGAACATTTTCTGGAAGTAGGCCATGGTGAAAATGATTTCACATGGTTTATTCTTGAAAAAATAGTCATTGGCAAAAGAAGTGGAAATATGCAATCAAAACGAAAATCACGTGAACAATGGCATATTTCATTCTTAAACACTGTAAGAAAGGGTCTGAACTCAAAAGAAGAGTGGGAGCGTCTCATTAGACCTGTTTAATATTTAGAACCATGAGGTGGACTAGTCTTTGCTCTATATATGTATCAATATATAGAGTGAATATGACCAAATATTTTGCTGTTTAGGTACTTCTGATGTAATAAGAACTATATGGTACCTTTGTTGCAGTTATCTACATTGCCATATGAGTTCAATAAGTAGGTAACTAAGTGTTATCATTCGCTGTAAATAGTTGGCATATAATGTAACATAATGTTATAGGAACTATGTATTTTTAGGATTTAAATGTCCACAAAAGGAGGACAAATGAACATACAAATGGTTTCATGTAGCGTCGATAGTATTGTTATCTCCCAGACTATCTAGTTATATACATTGGTATTGACTATTGCCTTAGATGCTTGCCATGTATTATTAAACATCTTAAGAGATTACGACCTATATATAACAATGTAAATGGAACACTTGTTACTCATTTAGTAAGAACACGATATATGTGATAAGACGTCACTCTTATGATTTTATGGTGTATTTTTGCCGGTGCTTACATATGGATTGCAAATGTATGTCAACCTTGTCTTTATAGTGTGAATATGAATTAATACATGTATAGATGGTCATGCCTAAATGTATATGTGCACTGTTTCAAGTTTAGAAAAAATATATACATGCAAGTTATTACAATATATGAGTCCTACCTTTATCTAGAGAAGTAATATAAATACGCAGTATTGCACATTCTATCTAAATAAAGTATACTTTGTGGGTTTCCACAATTCAGTTGCCATAATTGTAAATAATATCGCAATTTGAGATTTATTCACAAATCGCTATACAAAATACGGTAGGCGATTTTAGTCTGTTATCTAATATTTCCCGAGCGCTAAGCCCAATAACCCGGAAGTATTCTTTCAACCGGAAGTCGATCATACCGATGCGCGTTTTTTAAACATAAGAGCAGCAGTCTCCAATGCGTCTGGCAATAGCGGAGGAGGCACTACGCAGTACCCCACGTTGCGGCCTAAATCGTCCAACTAGCAGGTATGTGGAATTACAGAGATAGCTGGCCTTTTGGAGACGATACACGGACTAATATAATTCTAACTCCGTGTCTCCTTTGGTATCCTCTAGGCTGCGGGCGGTCTGACTAGAAACGAGGACAATAGCATTCCGTCGGTCCCTGGTATATGAGACGTGATTGTGACGTCTCTGAGGAAAATTTGCAGTATATTTTTATACGCATGATAATCATTTCGAAGGTAATTCTTCTTTGAGGTTGCTATCCTCCACATTATTAAATGGACTGCTCACAGTGACGCCGCGCTCTGTGTACTTGCCAGCGATTCTCCTGCTTCAACCTTCCCTTTGCCTCCCACTCCTCGCCGGACCCGCTCCGCGGGTCCCGCATCGTGGTAGAGGCAGTCTGCTGCTTGGGGCATCACCTTCCATCTTTACCGACACCGGCAGGGCTGCGAGGCAGAGCGGAGGACTCCATTGTCCAGGAGTCTCCGCGCGCCCGTCTCCAGCTGGGCTCCTCTCCCTGCCGGCCGCGCCCCCACCACACCAGGTCTTAACGAGCACTCTAAGGCTCTAACATCGGACTGCTCACAGTGACGCCGCGCTCTGTGTACTTGCCAGCGATTCTCCTGCTTCAACCTTCCCTTTGCCTCCCACTCCTCGCCGGACCCGCTCCGCGGGTCCCGCATCGTGGTAGAGGCAGTCTGCTGCTTGGGGCATCACCTTCCATCTTTACCGACACCGGCAGGGCTGCGAGGCAGAGCGGAGGACTCCATTGTCCAGGAGTCTCCGCGCGCCCGTCTCCAGCTGGGCTCCTCTCCCTGCCGGCCGCGCCCCCACCACACCAGGTCTTAACGAGCACTCTAAGGCTCTAACATCGGACTGCTCACAGTGACGCCGCGCTCTGTGTACTTGCCAGCGATTCTCCTGCTTCAACCTTCCCTTTGCCTCCCACTCCTCGCCGGACCCGCTCCGCGGGTCCCGCATCGTGGTAGAGGCAGTCTGCTGCTTGGGGCATCACCTTCCATCTTTACCGACACCGGCAGGGCTGCGAGGCAGAGCGGAGGACTCCATTGTCCAGGAGTCTCCGCGCGCCCGTCTCCAGCTGGGCTCCTCTCCCTGCCGGCCGCGCCCCCACCACACCAGGTCTTAACGAGCACTCTAAGGCTCTAACATCGGACTGCTCACAGTGACGCCGCGCTCTGTGTACTTGCCAGCGATTCTCCTGCTTCAACCTTCCCTTTGCCTCCCACTCCTCGCCGGACCCGCTCCGCGGGTCCCGCATCGTGGTAGAGGCAGTCTGCTGCTTGGGGCATCACCTTCCATCTTTACCGACACCGGCAGGGCTGCGAGGCAGAGCGGAGGACTCCATTGTCCAGGAGTCTCCGCGCGCCCGTCTCCAGCTGGGCTCCTCTCCCTGCCGGCCGCGCCCCCACCACACCAGGTCTTAACGAGCACTCTAAGGCTCTAACATCGGACTGCTCACAGTGACGCCGCGCTCTGTGTACTTGCCAGCGATTCTCCTGCTTCAACCTTCCCTTTGCCTCCCACTCCTCGCCGGACCCGCTCCGCGGGTCCCGCATCGTGGTAGAGGCAGTCTGCTGCTTGGGGCATCACCTTCCATCTTTACCGACACCGGCAGGGCTGCGAGGCAGAGCGGAGGACTCCATTGTCCAGGAGTCTCCGCGCGCCCGTCTCCAGCTGGGCTCCTCTCCCTGCCGGCCGCGCCCCCACCACACCAGGTCTTAACGAGCACTCTAAGGCTCTAACATCGGACTGCTCACAGTGACGCCGCGCTCTGTGTACTTGCCAGCGATTCTCCTGCTTCAACCTTCCCTTTGCCTCCCACTCCTCGCCGGACCCGCTCCGCGGGTCCCGCATCGTGGTAGAGGCAGTCTGCTGCTTGGGGCATCACCTTCCATCTTTACCGACACCGGCAGGGCTGCGAGGCAGAGCGGAGGACTCCATTGTCCAGGAGTCTCCGCGCGCCCGTCTCCAGCTGGGCTCCTCTCCCTGCCGGCCACGCCCCCTCGGTACAACCCCTAAAAAAAGGAATCACAACTCCCGCTGCGCGGGAGCGCGCGGGAGCGCCGGGAGAAGCCCGGGACAAGGGCGGGACCGTCTGTGGCCGTCCAAGGACGTACAAGGACGGGACGGGCCACCCCTCTAACATTTATAAAGTCATTGCTGTGGAAACAACATACGAGAAACTTGCTACAAACGTGGAAAAGTTTGTTCTCTGAAGCAAATTATCAGTCGCTTTCAACTGACATCGATAAACACAACACTGGTTAATAACACGGTAACCTTTCATACTACTACTACTATCACCTACAGCGAAAATTGAATATGGCATATAAAAAGCTAAGATCGCGTACTATTTTCATGAAAAGGATGGGAACAGAAGAAGCGGTAAGACAAAGCTCCAAAAAAGTGGTAAAACAAGGACGGCTAAATGGCACGCCAGCCATCAGTAATTATTTCTTAGCCATGTCCAAAAACTCATCTTGTCTACCTGATTGTGATTTGTCTAAAATGCTGGTAAACAATCCAACCCAAGAGGCAGCTCAAGTGCCTACTACGGATGTTCATACTACTTTAATCTCAGATGATCAAAGTTCCCTACTTAAACCTCAACTATCCAGCTCAATAAAGGAGTCTCAAAAATCTACATCTCTATTTGACTCCCCAAAATTATTCACCATCACACCGGTGAAACAAACAAATCAATCCGTATGCACCGAGGATCAAAGCCGTAATGGGAATATTCCGACAAAAAATATATCTGAGGAATTACTTAACATAGTTGATTTGCAACTTGATTCTCACTATCATATACCTGATCATAAAACAGACATGGATATATCATTGAATACATTTCTGCCACATAACATGAACTCTACCAATATGCCGACACCCGTCTCAAAATCTTTACATACCCTACAGGAAATACTCGAATCTGTTCTTTCCTTCTTAGGTAACATCTTGGAAAACTCAGATCAAACCCTGGACACTCAAATTGGCATTCTGAAATTTTTGGTTGAGGAAAAGAGAAAAAAAGAAGACACTGAAATAATACAAAAAATACACTCTGAAGAGGAAAGAAAAGATCCCCCTGAATTGTTTCAATCTGCTAAAACTCTAACTCTTGAATCTTATGGTAAATGTGACAATAGTACTCAAACTATCGAGTTAAAATCCACACACCTACCTCATACCAGGAGCGTGGAAAATACAGACGGGGATCAAATATACTCTCTGAAGAAACTGTTTAGAGAGGTACCTTCTACACCAATCAAAGAGTTTCCGATCTTTTCTATTAAGAGTGCCAAAAGGATAAAAGAAACCGCTGAAGGGGAAAAACTGACTGCCTTAGTATCAGAACCAGATGAGACTGAAAATGTAAAATCTAACTTAAAGGAAAGTCGCAAAAGATCAACAAGGATAATGAAAAATAGAAGGCCATTAAGAAGAATACACAAAAAGAAAAATAAAAAGGTCAGATTTGAAAATATTAATACAAACCAGGATCAAGAGGAAAGACCTTTGGACAAAGTAATAACTAAACAATCTATGGTCGAGGAAGAAAATGCAACTATAGACACAGTGCTCACAAAGCATCTGAATCATCAAGCACCTGAATATGTACCCTTCGGAAATAGAACTGATCAAACAAATAGAGAAAAAACAACCAATGTGTTTCAATCCTATGGCGACGATCACCCCTCGACGAAATATCTAGTATTTGAAGAACTTTTTCCCACAGATGATTCATCATTAAATCGAAACAGGGTAATAAATCTGCTGCAGCAAATCCAATCATTACAATCTATTACTAGCAAGGAAATAGACGTAGTCACTTTTCCTGAAAAAGAAAATCTAAAAATTACTAAAGTAGCCTTCTGGTCAACTGTTATTCCCAGGATCATTATAAGAGAAAAAGAAACGTTGCATAAATATGGATATGACGTTTTCGAAATATTTCCATCTAAAAATTCCATATTTAAATCAACTGGCCCTATAAAAAAGGTCACCAACATAAATAATAGAACGTCAAACTTCACAGACCCCGCTGAATTGGAGAACTTTAATTCAAGACAGGAGGTTCTGAAAATTCAGGTAAAAAATGGTCAAAGAAATATATGGACCCAAAATCTTGAAGCAAAAGAGGCCAGAAAAACAATAGATTCTTGGACCTGGATATCAGAGGCCTTAAACGGCAACAAACAAAATCAGCAGTTGTTGTGTACTGTTTAACAGTAACCCAAGGATCATCTCGTGGAACATGGCCGGAAAGTCACCCGATAAAATGATTTTAGTGCTTAAGGAAAATCCAGCCATTGTAGCCATCCAGGAAACATGGGCAACCAGCACATTTAAACAGAAAGGTTACTTTGTCTACGACATTCCAGCTATAACAACTAGCAGAGGCCATGCCAAAGGAGGCTTGGCTATTCTGTTAAGCGAAGATCATCAATGGTCTCAAGAAATAATTGATACTAAATCAGACCACTTTCAATGTATCAAAATCCTAACAAAAACTAACGCTTCTGAACAAAAAAGCGCCCTTCTGATCTTTAACATGTATAGTCCTCCGGGCACATCACAAGATGCATCTTTTATAGAAATAATGGAACAAATCTCCAAAATTATTGAAGACCGAGGAAATAGTCCATATCTAATTGTGGGTGATGTGAACGGGAAACTTTCCAATACCGAAATCTGTAAATGGGCAAAAATGTATGAAGAGGAGTTGATCGATTTACCCATTCCGATATTCCCTAAAGGGAAAGTAGCCGACAAAAGAGGGAAAATGCTACTAGCTTCACTCCCAAACATAAATGGATTAATTCTGAATGGTAATTTAGAAGGCGACAAACCAGCATCTGATACAAGGCGGGGTAACGGATCCTCTTCTATCATTGACTACCTAATATGTAGCATAGAGATATCAGAGTCATTCCATAGCTTGAAGGTAAAATTCACAGAAGAAAGTGACCACGCGCTTTTATGCCTAACCACTGGTTGGTCACTGAAAGAAGCTTCGACCAATCCAATTACGTACCTTAAGGGAAAAATTGATCTTGATAAAAAACAGAGACGAATATTTTGGAACTCAGGGACAATAGACTACATAAATGAAAAGATCCTACAAGAGAACATTTTAACTAAAATACATTTCGAAGATCAAATAATAAACTTCGAATGTATCATGACAACTCTTAAAGGACTTCTTCTTAAGAGAGAAAAACCATGCAAAAATAAAACCTATAAAAATCCCAATGAGAATATGCTCAGGAGGAAATTAAATAAACTTATACGAGGTCAATACCTAGTTTACTCATCTGCTACTCAACAAGAGATAAACAAATTAAAAAATCAACTCAGAAGGGAGAAAATAAGGAAAAAAAGAATGCAACAAGACAAAAACTGGGTGGATATACAAGAGGCGGCGAAACAATATAATCAAAGAAAATACTGGTCTTTGATAGCCAAAATAACCGGAAGCAAAAAGAAACTAACTGCTATCCCAGTTCCACCTCAAGAGTGGAAAGCCTACTTAACCGACCTCTATAAAGTGAACATAACTGAGTTCGACAGTAATGTTGTCGAATCCTATCTGGAAAGCAACTTAATAGAAAAAACTACAGCACACTCCATTGAAACTCATATTAGAAAAGCTAGGAACACTTCAGCGTCAGGCCCTGACCTGATACCAATCAAAGTTCTGCAAACTAATCCCAAGGAATGGAGTCAACTGTTAACATCACTTTTCAACTGTATTTTCTGCACCAGGAGAATTCCTAAATCGTGGCAAGGAAGTACAATAATCCCTATCTTTAAAAAAGGGAATCGAAATGTTGCTAGTAATTATCGCCAGATCGCATTAATGGATGCGACAGGAAAAATTTTCGCTGCAGAGGTTCTAGACAAATTAAAAACCTGGTGCTTCTCAAATGAAATAATACCGAAATACCAGGCTGGCTTTCGTTCCAACCACTCGGTAACGGATAATATTTCTGTACTCCAGACTGTCCTCGACAAATACGTTGGGAATAAATTACAACCAGTATATGCTGCTTTTATAGATTATTCCACGGCGTTTGATCGTGTGGACAGACCAACACTGTGGAGGAAATTGAGAAGACTCGGGGTTGCTGAAAACTTGTTGCAAATCATTATCCAATTACATACAAATACCTGGTCCCAGGTACAAATGGGAAGTGAAAAAGGTCTGACGAAACCAATCAACACGTCAAATGGTCTTAAACAGGGATGCCTCCTTGCACCAATTCTTTTTTCACTGTATCTGAGTGACCTCCCTTCATATTTGCAAAAATGCTCGAGTCTGCCACCAAAGATTGCCCTTCAGAGTATACACGCGTTACTCTATGCAGACGATATTGTTCTGTTGGACCTCACACCTTTCGGTCTCCAAAATTTACTGGACTCCTTAAATATCTATTCTAAGGATCATTTTTTAATCCCCAACCTAACAAAAACAAAAGTAGTGGCATTTTCTGGTCGGAAAAAAAGTGCCAAATACTACTGGAACCTTGATGGGAAAAGAGTAGAGGAAGTAGACGAGTACACTTACCTTGGCAGGATTTTCACCAAGAACTTAAAAAATCTCAAACATATTAACAATCTAAAGAAAAAATCTGCTATCCATGCCGGGGCACTCTCTAGAATGTATACTGCCACAGGAAGCAGGCATTTCTCCTCACTACTCAAGGTTTACAAAGTAAAAATACCCTCGGTCCTGTCCTATGCAACTGAACATCTGCCTGCAAAACAATGGTCCTTCATGGATATCACTGAAGGAAAAATCTTGAAAAGACTACTACAAATCTCCACATCCACATCTGTACAGGCTCTGAGATTGGAATTCTCTCTGACAAGCTCATTTGCAACAGCTATGGCTAATATTATTCGATGGGCGCATAACCTTCTGCATGCCAAGGAAGGAACGCTAAGATTCTTGCTAAAGACTGAGATATTTTTAACAGATTCCTGCCACCTGATCTTCTCAAAAAATATGTCTGAAGCATTCAAATTAACGAACCTGACTGAAAATATTCTGTCATCATGGACAAAATCCCAACTAAAGTTATTCCTGAAATGCTCTATTCCCAGGCTAAGCTACGATCTTGATTTTAAGTATTGTAGTAAATTATCCACGTACAAAATGTATATAGAGTCGCTGGAATATAAACAATTACGGCCATACCTGGGCCTTTCCCTATCACATGGAGCAAGAAGGTGTATAACCATGTTGCGTTTAGGCATTCTCCCAGTTTCCACTGTTACATCTAAATGGTTCCCGGGAAATTCCCCCATTTGTAACCTTTGTTTTGGGGGTGATCAGGATATTGCGCATATTTTATTTGTTTGTCCTCATGCAACTGTAGTAAATGCACGCGCAAGATACCTTAAGCCGATATACCAGAAATGCAATATTACAACGGTTAATAACTTACTTGCACTTTGTAAACGACCGACTGATGAATGGGTTTGCTATAATGTCTATAAATTTTTAAAATCCTTTTTAAAATTGTATTGAATACTTAGATAAAACTTATATATTCTGTAAACTGTTTTAAATTTGTGGTCCTCAGCTGAGTACCAAAACAAATAAAACTTTTTGACTTTTGACTTTGACTTGACTTGTAAATGGCTTTTTAAATCGTTTGCAGTTGGGGGCTTATATTTGGGTATAGCGATAATCTGTAGCTGCAGTCTCTCCATTTCTACACATGCCGAGCATATAGCGGTTGGTACCTTTGAGCAATTACAAATGTTTTTTAACCATTCAGAGGCCAGCCCCAGATATAACAAATGCATGTCGTGTTACTCATTCTTATCATCCATGTTATGTATGGTGCATTCTCTAAATGAAGTACCTGCCATTTTGACTTTAAGCTGTGCAACCTACCGGCTTTTTCCCATGGTTTCTAATTATGAGAGCTATGGGACATTGTTTAAAACGTAGTATCTGTTAGTTTGACTATAAGCTGTGCACCCTAATTGTATGTCTTTTGAGAACTCTATATTCTGATATCCCAAAAATACACTAGGATATAGATAGGTCTCAGCCCTGTCTTAGAATTTGGAGTTAGGGATTTCATTGCACTTTAAGTTAATATCAAGCACAATATTATTTATTCGTCAACCTTTGTAGGTACATCTTGAAGGTGGCCGATTATTAGAGGCGGTTAACTGTAAGCAACATTCGCTTGATAAATCATCAAGGTAAACTAATTCTATAATCTATGTATACATTTTTTGCACTTATGTAGCAAGGCCCTATATTCTATCGGTGGACTAAGAGCACCTTGCATTAGCGATTGCCTCTAGATTCAATACACGTTGGTCCAAATAGGTGCGTTGAATTGATAGTAGTTACCTATCCTATAATCTATGTATACATTTTTTGCACTTATGTAGCAAGGTCCTATATCCTATCGGTGGACTAAGAGCACCTTGCATTAGCGATTGCCTCTAGATTCAATACACGTTGGTCCAAATAGGTGCGTTAAATTGATAGTAGTTACCTTTCTATTATTTATGCTTAAATCATGAGGTGACTAGTGTCTACACATGTTTCTGGTGAAACTTTCAATATATAATGAAATCGTATGTAATTAAAACCCACAGATGTATGTAGTGAATGTTAGTTGTTTGGAGGAGCAGTATTGTATAACATGTTCTTATGTTGAATTTAGACAGTCATATGTTGTATATCTTATTTTGTGTATTTTTACTTTCAGATATTGTGTTTAAGTGGGATATTATTATTTTAATCCTGAGGAAGGTTTTTGGCCTTGAACATTTATTTGCCATAACCGAAACGTGTCGATGCACTTTGTGGTGGAGAAACACTAAGTGATAGAGATAAGAAACTCCTGTAATTGTTGAATTGAATATACAACCTGGAGTAAATCTCATCAATTCATTGTAACTGGTGTTCTTTTTCTCCCCTTTTAATTGGAATTATTTTCCTTATGTACTGTCCCATTTTTTATGTAATGAATTTATGATGTGTCACAATGTTCTGTTTTTTAATTGCTTTTAAATCTACCTAAATAAAATGTACAAGTTTTTTTGTATGACTGTTTCATGTTTATCATTAACTGCTCCTTATTTTTGTTAAAGTTGGTGAATTCTCTGTATGTCTAGTGTAAAACTGTGGTTTGCTCTTAAATTCACCCAAAGGGGAAAACTTTATTGACAGCCATGTTTAACATTAAACTTTTATATATCCTGCTCTTACATACCATGCACCCAGCTTTAATGGGCAATGAGGGCTGCTGATGGGTGACTTAAAAGGAGGGTTTAGGCCTGTCAAAAGGGGTTCTTTTGACAGGTCGAATTTGCAGTTGAAACCTGCACAGCAATGCTGCTGGTGGCAGGACCGCAGTCATTTTTTCATTGTCACCGGTAACATATAGTATATAGGCCCTTATATGCCAATCAGGGTTACAACAATTTACTATGTTGAAAGGAGGATTGCACAGAGTCCTTTAACCAGCAATAATAGAGTTCAGAGAAAAGGCCAAAAACAATTGGGGTGACCCTGCAGCAAGGGCACATTTCAACACAGCTACCCTCCCCCAACCAAAAAGGCTAGGGTTCATTAATCAATACCTTGATGGACTTCCCTTCTCAGGCAATAGAATGTTGACAATTTGCCTCATTTGCAGCACCACTTGTCTGTTCTTTGCTCCTCTGAACCTATATATGAGCCTCAGTCATCCTCCTCTAGCTGTAGACTACATCTATGAGGCCCCTAATCTTATTTGCTCACAAATACATCCTAAGAAGCAGACAATACCACCATGGCGAAACCAGTGATGTGACCATTCTGGTTTGAGGGTCAAACTTTTTTCTCCACCCCAGGAAAAAACCCTGCTCACAAGGCAAATAACCAACAGAGGCCACTGACATCTGTCTATGTCAAGAGCCAGGACCTGGCCCCAACTGCCATGTGGGGGGCGCCAATCTGAATCATTTGACAGGCCTCCCCTCCAGCCTTTGGACTGGCAAGGAGTCCCAACTTGTTTCTGAGGTCTCTATGTACTCTCCGACCTCTTAGGTTTCTCAGAATGGGGGAGCTACACTCTCAGATGATAGACGCCATCCGCCCACACTCATTCCTGCCATCTGGGATCCTGAGACTGGCTTTTTAAAATTTGTTTTTATTTAATGCATTCTTATAAAGCGCAGACTTTACCCAAAGGTGTCAGAGCACTGTACAATAGAACCAGTTACGTTAAATGAGAGAACTGTTACAGGAATGGAACAAATAAAAATTGTATGCCATAGAATCGAAGCGACGCACGCATAAGGCACACATTCTCAAGCACAGAAAGCACAGACTGTACAAGCAAAAATATGAATATCAATGACAATTTTACAATGACTAAAAAACTTCCTGGCAAAAAATAGCAGGCCGTAAAATCAAAACAACGCAGGCAAACGGAAGACAAAATCCAACGCAGCAAGCACAGGATGTAAAAACTAAAATATAAATATATGTGACAAATTTAAACTGACTAAAGAACTTCCTGGCGGAGTCTGAGAAGGAGGGAATTAGTTCTGAAAGTGTCTTTGGAATAAAAGAGATTTGAGGTCCGCTTTGAAGATCTGGATGGAGGTGATGGCACGGAGCGAAGGAGGCAGCGAGTTCCAGATTCTCACTGCATTACCTGAGAATGATTGTGCCATCAATTTTTCCCTTTTGATGAGGGGGGCTCAAGAACAAACTTTTCCCCATTTCGAGACGGTCTTGAGCCTCCAGACAATGTTAGTTTATTCGCCAGATAGCGAGGGGAGGAAGAGTGCACAGCTTTGTGGGTGATGCACGCCGTTTTGTAGATAGCTCTAGCCTCTATGGGAAGCCATCAGAGAAAAGACAGGATAGTAGTGATGTGGTCACTTCGTTTGGACCCTGAGATGAAGCGAGCTGCTGAATGGAGGACGGATTTGAGGGGAGAGAGGTGAGATTTGGGAAAGCCAGTCAGAAGAGAATTACAATAGTCCAGTCTAGAGAGAACTAGCGACTGGACCAAGGTTTTTAGGTCATTCTCCAGGAAGAAACGACAAATCCCCCATAAAAGGCTCAGCTGATAAGGTGCGCTCTTGGCCATGGAATTGACGTGAGAGATTAGGTTGAGTCTTTTGTCGAGTATGACACTTACGGATTTAGCGCAGTCCACAATGATGGGTTTACTGTTGAGTAGATTCAACTGATCCAACCAGGATTGAACAGGAGGCAGAGAGAGAGAGCTAGATAAGAGGAGGAATTCCATTTTGGAGGGATTGAGAATGAGTTGGTGCACTAACATCCAGTTGTGAATAGCACTGAGAGTAGAGCTGAGTAATGAGAGATCATGAGAGGAAGACACCTTGAGGTATATTTGGGTGTCATCCGCATAGAGATGGAGGAGGATTCCAGATTTGCTTAGGAGGTTCCCTAATGTTTCCAGATAAAGATTAAACAGAGTGGGAGCAAGGGTAGAACCTTGAGGGGCGCCTTGACCAACCACCAGTGGAGACGAGAGACTGTTCGCAATCTTAATCATTTGGGATCTGTCCGAAAGGAAAGAGGCAAACCATTTGAGTACTGTGCCTTCCACGCCCATTCTCTGTTGAAGAATGTGATTAACATTGTCAAAAGCTGCAGAGAGGTCAAGAAGAATCAGAAGGCACGATTCCCCCGAATCGAGAATATGCAGCGCATCATCGATCACTTGCAGCAGGGCTGTTTCAGTGCTGCAATTTTGAATAAAGCCCGACTGGAACATGTCGAGGAGATTATTGTCCATAATGTGTTGGGACAGTTGTTTTGCAACACATTTTTCCGTGATCTTTGAAAGAAAAGGAAGATTGGTGATGGGGCGGAAGTTATTGAGGTCATTTGCATTTGCAGTGTTTTTTTTTAGAAGGGGGGTAGTAGCCTGTCCTGTTTTGACGACAATTTGGAGGAACCCTTGACTGAGGAAGAGATTGACTAGCCTAGTCCAGTAGGAAAGAGTGTTAGTATAGAAATCAATGGCGATGCCACTGGGTATGGGGTCAGAAGAATGTCTGTATGGGGTCAGACACGTCTGTTGTCCATACTCTAATACTATGTAGATGCTTTCCATTCCAACTTTCAGTGGGGAACCGTGGCATGTCCCTCAAGGGTGACACACTCTGTCTGTGTCCTGCAGGGAACTCCCTGGGGCAGATATCCTACCCTCTGGCTCTGTGACATCACATGCATAACATCAAGTTCAGAAGTGGCCTCACAAGGGTTAGTCTTGGGTAGCTCTAAGTGACTCCTGACCAACTGGTCCTCCCACTGTGGGACCATCATACTCTATCTAGACAGCCCCAGAAATTTGGTGCGCCCACCCCACCCAGCTCTTCTTTCACCAGTGAAAGTTAATTGCTAAGAAGGCAGTCAATTGGCATCAGAGGACTGACAATGATCGCCCCTTTGGCCACTTCCACCCCCCTACCCCCATTCCAAAGATAACAGAGCCATAGGGCAAAAAATGTCCTGCCCATGGGCTTGGGTTGCCATACATACCTGTCCTTGCAGAGTCTGTTCTGGGAAAACCAGGCTTTTTTTATCACCATGATTTAGCTTCCACAGGCATACCTTAGATTAGTGACAAGGACTCCATTCACTATGATCTTGTGACAGTGACAACTCCCAACCTCAGGGACCACCAGCTTACCATCTGGGTCCACTTCCCAAATAAGGGATACAAGGGCATGCTCTACCCTCTCTTCCTGGGGACAACCTCCCCCCAAGACCATATTAGTCCCCTCTTGTGGGTAGTTACCTGCAACAGCTGGAGCTTCTTGAGCCCTGACTGGTAACACTCATAATATCTGATTGGGAAAATGGGCACCTTGGGCTTCTATCCATCAGAACCTCTGCCTTTTTGCTCAGAAGGGTTATGGGAATCGTTTCCCTCCAAACTTTTTTGGGGCCCTCTGGGACTTGTCCTAGTTTATCCTGGACTTCCCTCTTTTATACAGAGGAAACCACCCTTCCCGGGGTCACTGTCTAGTTTTATTTCTGTATAAAAAAACACATTGGGCCCAAGTAACAATACTTAAAATGCAAAGAACCAAGTGGCGCATAAAATGTATTCAAAGAAGTTTATGAAAAAACAATTTCGAGACAAATAGTGGTGCAGTGAATATTGGTGAGCAAAAAACTTGCTCAGTGCTCTCTTTTTTAAATAAAAAAATCTTTGTTAGGTTTTCTCTATGCTCAGTGCTCTCTCTAGAGGTGATACACTCAAATCATAAATAGTGATCAACAAGTGTATCTACAAAAACAAGAAAAGCACGTCCCTCTACAGCAAATTCTCAACAATCATGTAGGGTCTGTGTTTTTAAGGTCACTTGTGTTTCCATCCCAATAAAAATGGTGGGGTTATTATTAAGACTCAGGGGCATACAACAAGTCCAAGAGAGAGTTGAAACATAATAGAGAAAAGGTGATCGGAGTGAGGCTATGAAAAAGAAAAGTGAGCCAGTACAAGGCATAGGCAATACTCATGACACCGTACTTACATTATGAAAGGTAACATAGTTCCTTAAGGAGGAGGTCCCTGGTGACAAGCCTCAGGAACAGGGTGGCAGGAAATGGCATACATATAAAGAAATGGAAAGAGTAGCTGCTTAAAATCCTCTAAATCGTCAATACTGGTGAAGGAGATTGTGCGCAGCTGACCTGAGCTTGAAATAAGCTGGATACCCATAGGGGCTCCAGGCAATACACAGTGGGAAGCATGTATGTGGTCTGGGTCTCAAGCTGAGTGCCGGATTCCTTCACTGGGCTTGAATCACACCAAAAATGTAGATTCACAGGTATCGCTGACTGGTAGCATGGAGTCCTTTTGGGACCAGGAGTTCTCAAAAGAGAGTGTGAGAGGGCAGCCCCATTGTTTAGTAAAGTCTCTTTCTTCACCTCTTTTAGGGTTGGGGAGTTTTTCTATAGTCAGGATCCACCACAGTTTATCCAGCCATTTGTGCTCTATCGGGTGAGGGGAGGGCATTTTGTTGCCCACGGAGCTCATGGATTGACAACATGGTCCTCAATAACAGACTGCTCCTCGTCTAATGTTATACCCAATTCCTTTTACCAGGATTGATAGAAAGTAAGGGGGCAGTCTCTCCATTTACATTTTAAGATAGTATACATTTTTTAGGTGGCGTGTTTGTCGCCCGTGCAGTTTAAGAGATATTTTTCAAAGGGATCTGGTAGCTCATTGTTTGATTCTTGGATTGAGCAACTAGTGGCATAGTTGCATGTATGAAACGTGTTCTGACCCTGGAAGTGCATATTCCTCCTTCAGGGGCTCACATGTCTTGATGGCAATATGGTCAATCATATTCTTAAATGTTTTGCACCTGCCCTCTAGCCACTTCTGATAGGGAGCCCTGGTCAACCTGTTATGTTCCCCAACCCATGCCTAAGTAGCAAAGTGACCTTTTACCTACCTACAATTGTCCTGCCTTGCTCTGCATACTGGTTCTAGCACTAACCTTTTACCCAATTATGTGTTGAATAAATGTCAAATGGTTTCTTCAAAACTAGCCTAATTTATTATGTACGAAGATTCTTGGTAAAAACACATGCACATGACGTACATAACAGGATTAAAATACTCTGTACAAAAGTCATTGCTAACTTCATTCTAGGTCGACAGGGCTACTTTGCATAGTTGCAATTAATGATTTAGGCTCATTTACATATTTGTACTCACAAAATATCGATTGTGGTAGGGACACTGAGGCTTCCTCTTTGGTATAAAAGAACCACACCTTCACTAGGTAGCCAGAGGAGACGCTTCCATGCCAACACAAGACACAGAGGTCCCAGAATGCTGAAGCTTCAACATGCAGTGGTCTGACATCCCTTGCAGGGTGTCCAACTAGTGACTAAGATGGGGTCCTTCATTCTCTCCCATCAAGTAATGGGGGTCGGCTCTTTCCTAGGGGATTCTTGGCTCTTCACCCACATACATGCTAGGTACACTTAGGTACACTTAGGTAGGGTCCGCATTGTAGGAGTACGCTTAATTACTGTCATGTTTATATGCCTGCATATATTAACTGTTTTATCACCATGGTAGAATTCTACCTTCTATTCACTCTATTGGTGCTTGTAATCTTTTTCATTTGCTTCTGTCGAATGATTGTAACAGTAATCATATTTTATACTAGAATGACACTGTTCCAATAAATGCTTATTGAAAACGTCCCTAACGTTTATTCTGTGCATCTCTCTGAGACTAAGTGAGCATGATTGACTGAGCGCAAAGTACTGTACTGTTTCCACGAGCCCTGAAGTGTCAAGGGTTGTCATGTTCAATGGTTGTCAGAAACTATTCGCTCCTTGGTAAGGTTTGCGGGCTTATAGTTGCATTGTGAGTTAGCCGGTCTATAGGCTGACATATCCTGTGGGGGTGTCCGGAATAAGTCTGGACACCAATCCTTGAGTTTACTTTACCTACACACACGTAGATCCATTGTATTTTTAGGAACTACACAACATAGCGCCGCCAGCGTTGGTTGAGTTCTTATTTAACGGTCAAATCTGAGTAGCTCAGTCGTGCTTTTTCAGAGATCATTACTCACATTTAACCAGATACGTCTGGAGTGGGAAGGGAAATCGGTCGCAGGAAAGTAGGATTTTCAAACTTAAAGGATTATAGATCCCCACACAGTCCAAAACCCTATCTCCTTTCCTTACTACTTCCTCCCACTATGTCTGTCACTAGAGATGGTGTTGTGAATACAGGGGAAGGAGATCAGGAAGTTGCTCTTAATATTACAGACAATTGCGAACATGCAGTTAATATGAAATTATTGCAGTACGGCCACCCAACAATGGGTGGAGGTGTTACCTTCCTGATGGAAGCACACAAAGCATTCAGAACAGAGGTATTCTATTCTTGGGTCAAATTCCCGCCTGCAGATGCACTCACACATTTGTTTCATACTTACATTGAAGATGAGACACCTGAAGAATATTTTCCATTCATTCAGTAGAAGTCCCGTTAACCTACCTACAGCATATTCATTGGTTCAAAGATGCCCTTCCTCACACCAAAACAAATGTTAGGGTCGGTCAGCTCAGCAGAGAAGTAGTGACCTGGCCGGTCCTAGCTGCTTACACACCACATCCAGAGATTGAAGCAAAGCAAGCAGCAGAATTACGTACACTTCACAGAGACGTAGTATAAATATACAGAAACCGTACACAGTTCGTAATGAGAACACTTACAATTTAACCTGTGAGGATTACTCAAGCAGGTCATCCTCAAATGACTACGACAAATATCAGCCCACAAACGCTGAACGCGATTATTGGAAGAATGCCCACCAAATGTGAGCAAATGCCATTCTGGATAGCACAGAAAATAGCACAGCTTGAAGGAGTATTTCCCCATATAGGCCTGCAGGAAAAACCCAGAATACTAACAATTTGCTTGCCAATAGGGATAGCTCCCCCGATAGAGAATTGTTCCACCTGGGGTACAGCTTTCGCTGCCATTTATACCAGAACTCATGGTACTCCCTCAATAGCAGTTATACCACATGTATTGAAAAAAATACAGAATGAGTTCGGGACAGAACCTGCCCTGGACTTGGAGATGAAACTGATGGGCAATTTGCCCAGGTATCAGCAATTATGTTATATAACATAAAAGAGGAGGCAGCAGCAGTGGCTATATGCCAACGCCTAACTTAATTCACTCCTGCGCAACAGGAGCGAGAACTATCAAAGATTATCAAAGAAACCTATGCTTTGCTGGGTAGGCATAACTTGGGAGCTAGACCTGGGAAACCACAAGTAATGAGTAACTCTGAATAGGATAACTTGAAGCAGGCACCTGATTCTTCTAAAAAAGAAATGGGATAACAAACATACAAAAGGCAATAATCAAAATGCATCACAACGTGGGTCTTTTCAACAGGAGCCCTCTGAAAAAAGATATAATCTTAGAAACCCTGATAATATTAAAAAACCTGTCTGGTATCAGAATACTGATATACATTCCTCTCATTCCTTTCAGAGTTCATTGAAATACTCGGAGAGGAAAGGATGGTCGGAGCACAGATCAGAAGAGCGAGTCAAGCCAAAAAAAGAGACATCTCACTTCAGACTACATTATCAAACAAGAAAATAAAACCAAAAAGAAATAAAAATTTAAAAAAAAGAAGGTAGCCGACTTTAAAATAAGAAATGCCTAGGCTACTGGACATGGGAATGGGCTCTGATGATGCTAGACAGTGCAGCAGAAGTAACAATACCTTGCCAGAACCTGATGGAATTTCTGGTGACAGGAGCATTGAATGAACAAATCACGGTGGAGACACCGGATACAAGGGTAAGTGTCCCACATCGTTTTTACGAACATACGCTCCAAATGAAGGGGGACCTACAAAGGAAAGTAAAAGGTCTCTTTTGGGAGAACCTGACATATGGATACAACATCCTTCTTGCTGAAAGAGATTGGCTGCCCGAGTTTGTTATTGAGTGCCCTAAGTCACTTAAATATTCATACTCGGAGGAGTGGGTGTTAGCACTAGCTCCTGCACTTTACCGCAATCATGTAGGGTGGGATGATAAGACACCTCACCATAAAATCCCATTAAAAACAACTCCTACTCCACAGAGGCAGTACCCAATAAAACATGACAAAAAGAAACAAATCAGGGAGATATTAGATTCACTTGAGTACCAAGGTACGATTGAAAACTGCATCTCTTCCATTATTAATCCTTTGTTTTCCGTAATGAAACCCGACAATTTATACCGTCTAGTATTAGACTACAGGCATTTGAACACATGCACATGAACCTTTGCAGTACAAAATGCACACAGTGCCCCATTAATGAATAACATTGTGCAGAAAAAATACAAAAGAACACCTCAAATGGTTTCTTCTGCTAAAATATAACACCTGTATATTGTACCGCATTCTCTGCCCTCAGCTGTCAACACCAATTCAGTAGTCTGCCCCAAGAGTATAAGAATAGCCCTGGGTTGTTCTCAGCAAGAGTAACAGAGTTACTTCAAAATTGTGATGAGGAGGCATTGTTCTACGTAGATTATATTTATCTGACAGGCAATGAGTTATTGGAACACTTGAACAGGGTAAACAACATGATGCTGGGGTTCGCCAATGTGAGCTACAAGTTTAACTTTAAAAAATCAATAATTGACCACCTCAATGTCCTGTTTTTGGGATATGAGCTATCAAGTGAAGGGAAAAGCCTGGAAGCTATTTTGTTTTTAATTGTGCACTGCTCCAACCTCCAAAGACTGAAAGGTTTACAATCAATTTTAGGATTTCTACATTTTGGCTGAACATACATTTTGGATTACACTGAAGGGTAAAATCTTTCTATGATCTAATCAGACCTGATTTTTCAGTCCAACATTGGACACAGGAACACACAGAAATTCTCTGTTCTACACCAGCTGGCACGATAGCTTCTAAACACTTACACACACCTGTAAATACCACTAATTTGGTGATCCGTGTAGTCGCGGGTCAATCAAGGTACACTTACCTCACCTAGAATGATGTCAAAACGGTACCTATTGCATACAAATCACATTTGTATACAAGTGCTGAAATTCATTTTGAATCAACGGGAAACAAATTGACATCAGTACAAAAGTAAGAGAAAGAGAACTAAAACAGGGGAAACGCCTAATTGCTGTGACTCCAGTACCAACCTTAGAGGCTGTTACCAAAGCAAGTGTTCCAAACGTGAAAGCACTGCATCCACAATGGATAAAATGGGCTAATTCTTTCATTGCAGCAGATGTAGACTACAAATTTGATTCTTTATTAAAAACACAAGAATTTCTGCAGTACAAACAAGAATATCCTCTCCTGAATTAAATACTGCCTTCAGATCAGTATGAATACATCATTTATACTGACGGATCTGCGCAGCCTACCGTGGGAAGTAAACAGCAATACAGTGCAGCATGTGCAATTGTAAAGGGACCTATGCAGGATGGCACGTTCTGTCCTAGTAATACCCAGACGCAGTCTCTAGGAGATTGCACAGCACAACTGGCTGAACTGAAAGCTCTGACACTGGCACTAAAAATATGGATCGGGAATTCATTATATTGTGTCTAGTCATACAATGAATATCTTCACTATTGGGGCCAGAATGGGTTTAGTGATTCAAAAGGTTGCCCAATAAAGTACAAACTACTTTGGCAACAGGTGGCAAAGCTGAAAAAATGCTTGCCACAGGCACATGTAATTCATACATTGAGTCATCAACGTGTTGGCGTGTACGTTGAAGGGAATTTGTTGGCTGATGTAGCAACCAAGGCAACAGTGCGAACTGCTGCCATTGCTGCAATCACTTGTTCTAGTACGAGGATAGACAGACAGATAATGATAGCTGTAAACACTCTGCGCAACAGGTCAGCCTGGCCAAATGGTTTTCCACGCATGTACTCCTACAAGTTAGATGTGCAAAACATTCCATATGCTCAAATTCTAAGAGTGGGGGATAGAGTAATACCAAACATGGAATGCAGATTAGGATTAATTCTAGCTGCACACGATAATTTGTGTTCAGTATACGCAGGTATCGCTGTGATTGTTTCCCTACTGAAGCAGCAATATTGGTGGCCAGGTATTACTAAACAGAACAAGGGCTTTATCCTCGAATGTTACATCTGTCCACCATAGCACGTCCACCTCATACACCACTACTGATATCAGACAGACAACACGCATGTGTCTATTTGGACCACTGCGGCCCCTTACAATCTGACAGGACTCACAAGTACATCTTGGTGACAGCGGATTCATGCTAAATATTCCTGTGGGTTTGCCCTCATCGTTCGGCTGATGCCCGCAGTTATAAAGGGCATACGCAATCGGCACATTACATTCCAACCGTGTCCCTGTGTTTAGCTCACTGGCTTACAAAGAAGCCATGGGAAGTTTGGGTCTAGCATTGCGGTACTACTTCCCTTATCATCCCGAGGGAATTTCGATTGTGTAGAGGAAGAGCCAGGACTTAAGCAATCCTTAACAACCAGGGTATTAGGTGGCACTTGGGTCAAATACCTATATGGGGTTCAGAGGGCACTAAACAACATGCCAAGAAGTTCCCTGGGGGCCGTACTCCATACGAAGTTCTGTTCCGGATTAGAATGTGACTGCCTAACCTCGACTGTGGAAGTACAGCGGCAGATGAAAAACCATTTGACATTAATGATCGTTTAGCTGTTTTACAGGAACTCAATGAATTCTGGGCATTATAAAGCAACGTCCAAGTAAAAGGCACCGACACTGGAGAAGAGAAATGCGTTTCAGCAAGACCTGCCTGGGTCCCGGCTATTGGGAACCTGGTCAGAAAAAAGATTGTGGACAAAAAATAATTTGGGCCATCTAACAGAGCACCTGTCCCTGTCCTGGCTGTCGAAGGAACAAGAAGAGTACTTCTTCCACCCCTTACCGGCTGCAAAAACAAGAGATTCATCTCAGTTGATCTTATCAAACAACACTATGCCGCCAATACTCAACAGTTGGCAGGCTGGGCTCCTTGGTAGCCACCGATCTACTTGTGCTACCATACAGAAAGATCAGATAGAAAGATTAATAACCTTTGAAGGCTCAGCTTCGCAGAGTGAAGAAGTTAACAACAATGGAATGCAACTTGTACCTGTTGAAACTGAACAACATCAAACTTCAAATGAAACACAGATCTCAATTCAGCCTAACACTGACGTCGATGTGAATATGTCTCGAACGGAGGCATCACCCAGTTCCACAAAATCTTCCGAGCTGCCAAAGATAGATAGGACTGCGTCCGGCTACTTCATCGATTTTGATAATTTCTCATCAGATACAAGTGAAACTGATCCGCCACTGCCTGTTCCTCACAAACCACACATTTCTGATTTCTACCTTTGGATGAAAAAGACTGTGTTTTTCCCTGGCTACAGTTTAGGATTGCAATTGGTCTACTTTTCTTATTCCTTTGGATTGATATAGTGACTGTCTTTTTCTTACCCCTGAATAGATAATTACCTCCCAGAACGCTGTGCAGTACAACATGTGAACTTCGTCCTGAAACTACATGCATCATCACACAGTTAACAGAGGGACCTGTCCTTAGTGAACATTACAACAGTTCCAGTTCCAGAAGTACTTGCTTGATACATAGTTTCTTATGATGTGTATGGTACTACTGAATTTTTAAAATACCTAATTTATTAAAAATGTCTCTTAGTAATATCATCACCTCTAGTACTCTCACTGATGATTGGGACATTGAAACAGTGCATACTATGCCATCCGATTTAGAACAATCTGCTGCATTTTCCAATTATGAATTATATGATGATACGTCTAATTTTGTCACCATGTTTTGCAGAAAGCGTGTATCCCACATAATGTTTTCACTTACCATCAATGGAATATTGCCCAACACAGCCAAAAGGTAGTTCAAAAACATTTGCACAAACGTTTGCTTATTTTTCTGGGTTTAACGCTACAGACCCGACCTCTTATTACTTTAAGCTTGCACCTACACCTGCAAAGAAAAATATGCTCACTAACACTAAGGTGATATACTCTGCTTCCTTCATTTCCAGACTGTCTTTACAGGGCTTTGACTTGTGGAGGGACATTATAGAAACAAAATCTTTCTGGGAGACCAAATATTGGCATGTTCAGGGAACTGAGGCCTTATTTAGAGCATGCCTCATACCACATCAAATGACTTTCCTGAACGAGACAGTGCAACACACTTCTTGTCTTGGGCTAGCCAAGATCAAGGACTTGAATACACCTCCGATTCCCTTGGTTACACTCTTTGAGGGTTGGCACAATTACACACAACATGGTGAGGATGCAATATATGGCCTGCTATTCAATGGTTCTTAAAAGATCCCAATTGGTTTGGATGGTTGGTTTGGCCTATCGACAGATAGAGGTGTCATTCAAGATTGAGGGGTACCACTGATGGGTTTAGTATCCATAGGCCTAATCAGCGCTATGTACAATCTGAACACTTAGGGTGGTGACATCTTACAGTGTTGGGAAGTTAGGCCTAGAGTGGCTAAAGACCTTGACACTGTCCCAACACTTATCCCTTCTCTCAGATGACATGGATCTTAGGGATTTTTTGTTAGGTGCCCAGAAGCCTGTCACAAGGGCTTCTTGTCTGCTATTTACAATGAGCTATGGAAGATCGCTCAACAGGAGGCTGCTGAGAGACTACATGAAATAGCTAGGATTAACCTTGAAAAGGCTTTGGCTGTGGTAAGCAATGGCATAACCACACTATCATACAGAATGTTTTCACTGGGCAACATTGTTTCTTCTCTAATAGATATAATGGGCCAGGATTTGTCGATTCTTCAACAATGACAATCGCAATTGCAGTCCATTCTATTATTAAGTTGGACACTGCAATCATTGCATTCTGGCCACGTGCCCTAGTATTACATCTACAGTGCGACTCTGTTCTCTGTATGAAATATAATGGAAAGACAAATGGTAATGACACAAAGAGGTGCAAAATATACCATGTTGAAAATTGAATAATTGGACCAATTACCTTTCACCGTCTGAGTCACCTACCACTGACTATTTAATCCATGACTACATTACACTGCCAGTCACGACAATTCCAATACTGTCTCTAGTATCATCAGGTAGGCAGATATGAAGAGCTAGGAGAAGAGTACGTACATGAGTACTGGGAATTACCTTACAGATTTCGATGTAGGAAAGGGGACACTGCTATTTTTCTCAGTGGTTCAAACTGTGAAAGTGCTTTAAGTGGGTCCCTAGTTTGCAAAGACATTTCGTTTCATAGAGCCTGTAATGCTCTGGTTGCTAACTTGTCCAGTTCAAGTCAAGTCAAGTCAAAGATCACTTTATTCGATTAAATAAAAATCATAAAAGTATGCTATACAAATACATAAAACATCATACAAAACTTTAAAAATACTGTACATTTTAAATTTCATTAACAGTACATATAAAATGACCCAGTGCACAGGAATTTCATTGTTATATTTAAATAATTCATGAAACCGTTTTTAAAAGTATATGAAAGATGGAGCAGAGCTTGGAAGTTAATTCATACTACCAGGTATGGACATACATTTACATTAACTCCATCTAGGCTCATATGAGATCTCTTCCGTCTAGCACGAATAGAAGCAATCAAAAAATTGGCTACACAGAACATCACTCGATGATTTTCCATTAATTGTAGGAACAGCAATGCAGGTTTCACCTGTAAGAACCCCATTTCCCTCAGAAGAGGCTTGATGTACTTTACCCTACCTTCCGAGAAGAAGGGGCAAAAAAAGATAAAATGTAACAAATCCTGGTCGGAAAAATTATCGCATTCACATGGAGCATTTTCCATTGGCGTGCACCAATTTTCATATTTACCCAACAGAAAATGTGCCTGGTTGAATCTAAATTTGGTTAGCAACCAACGGTGATAAGGACGTGTGACAACAGTCAGATATGGTTGCATTGACATTGAACTGATCAACAAAAAATGTGATCTTACTGTCGATTTAGAAATTTCAATCGACTCTCGCTCCATTTCACGGCACCTAATGAAATTCTGTTTTACCCAGTTTATGTCATCTTCATTCAAATTTTCCGGATGTAAGTATAATTCCGGGCGACCCAGGAGTGCGGTAGATGTTTTAATGTATGCCAGCCACTTGATATCAGCCACTCTATCCCGCCCCAAACAGTCCTTAATAATTTTATGGTTCAGTGTTAGTTTGGGGTTAAGCCAAGTTCTGATCCATAATAAAAGCGGTGCCATGTTTAGCATGTCCGCAATATAGCCCATACCCAGCTCTACATGGACCGCAAATGAGGAAGTGGATTGGGGAAGGCCTAGGAGGGCTCGCAAAAATTTGTTTTCCTCTCTCTGGATCAAAGTTAGGTCTTTATAACCCCAAATTGCTGCCCCATACCTGGCTATGGCCATAGTTTTAGCTCTGTAAATCGCCAAAATGGCCTCAGGAGGTTTCCCACCCAATCTTTTTGCGAAGCCAAGTATTGCAGCCGATGACTTTTTCACTGCTACTCTTTTATTTGCCACTTGGGGGGCCCAGCTGCCCAGGTCATCAAACACTACACCCAGATATGTGAAAATTTTTACTTTTGATATTACTGAGCCATTGCACAAGAGCGTCTTGGTATTATTCTTCCCTTTCCCCACAAACATCACATGCGATTTCTCCACATTAATTACGAGTTCCAGGTTTTGCATAAAATTCCCAAAGGAGTTTAAGAGGCGTTGCAAACCTACGGGAGTCCTTGACAGCAGAACTGTATCATCAGCATATAGTAATACTGGTAATTTAGTACCCCCCATACATGGGACGTCTGCAGATGCCGCCGCCAAATTTACACTTAATGCATTAATGTATAAAGAAAATAGTATTGGGGCCAAAATACACCCCTGTCGTACTCCCCTCCCGGATTTAAAGTCAGCCGTGCACTTCCCATCTTGTGACATGCGTATAGCCGCTTTCAGATCCCTATGCAGATCGGCCATGAAGTACACCAATGCCTGGTCTAGGCCCATATCCAGGAGCATAGTCCACAGCTTTGACCTATTCACTAGGTCAAAAGCTGTGGACAAGTCCATGACTTGTCCAGTTACTTGAAGGGTTCCCCAGCTGCCGTGATTCATCAGGTGTTCGAGTTGCTCTCGAATAGGAGCTATTTGATGCTGAATGATCAAGGCTGTTGTGGAATGGTACTAGGCATCGCATAGCTGGTCGCAGTCCAGGGTTATTTGTTGTATGCAAGTATTGTTTCCCCCGGCCCACACAATTAGGGAGGCAACGCTATGGACTTCATTAAATGTTTCCTTTATAGAGTTTGATTCTCTGGCAGACTGAAAGCCATTCTTTTCAGAAAGATGTGGCCTTAACCTCAGCTCGAGAGACTTTTGATCTCCATGTTGCAAGGTATTCATCTGAGATACAGGCACTAGTCCGTACGAACTTCCTGCTCCATTTTGTGGAAATCGTTCATCATATCTTTAACATGTCAATACAAGGTGGATCGTGTACCTATTTAAACGTATAGGTTCTGCATTAATAAACACCTTTAAGACACTCTTCGGAGTCATTCCAGCATTTATACACTCCATATTGGGAAGCTGTAAAGATGCAGACCCACTCAAGATGAGAAGTATTCTTTATTATAAGTTGACAGCAGGTACCTCCAGCTCCTTCCTCCACCAGATTCACAGCTCTGTCTCTAGCTACTTCAAACACTAACATTCTAACCTAGCCCAAAACGTGTATATTCTTTAATGCAGAACTCCACACATCTTCCCCTTTACATACAATAATATTCAAAAATGTACAACAATTCAATATTATGATATAATGACAATCACAAGAAATACATTAATCATATAGTAATGACTGAGGAGCACAACTGTATGACATAATGAAAATCACAAGAAATCAATCATACTGCAATGGTTGAGGAGTACAACATTTAGAAACATTATCAAAGCTCCAGGACGATCCATCAATCAATATGACAAAGTTCTTATTTACACTCTTCACTTGGACGGGTTTAGAGTATTTACTGTCACCTTTAGCGACAATTCCACTGCGCTTTACCACCACCCAGTCACCACCTTTTATGTCAGGAACTTTGACTCATTTCTTACAATTGTAATGACTTGCAGCAGCAGTTTAATGTTCAGTGACATCATTCTCAACCTTCTCACGATCAACCCACACACAATCCTAGTCTTTTAACCATCCAGGAACATCTTTCACTCCTGGTTCACGCCCTTTAAGTGAAACAAAAGGAGACACTCCAGTCACAGAATGTGGTGTCACTCTATAAGACCACATTAATTTTTTAAGCTCATCTGTCCATGACAACCCATTGGAAATCGAAAGTTGTATATTTTCCATGATCAACCGGTTGGTCCTTTCCACCAGACCATTAGCCTGAGGCTTGAACATGGCAAATCTTTCATGCTTCACCCCATCTTGCAAAGAAATTCTTGCATTTTTCTTGACACTAACTAAACTCCATTGTCAGATACAAGTACCTTAGGAATTCCCTCATTCATAAACACATTCTCCAGAAAACTAATCACTTGCTCAGTTACAATACAATCAGCTGTTTCAACAACAAACCACTTGGAATGGTAATCTATACGGACCATCAAACACTTGCAACGCAAACCAAGTCTAGAAATAGGACCAAGAAAAGCAATTGCTACCTTTTCCCAAGGACGCACAGGAAACTTCACACAAGCAAGAGGGGGTTGTCGCACAATCTTGGTCTTATCACTTGTCGCACACGCATAACATTCCTTCACAACTTCTTCAATATCTCTATCCATTCCAGGCCACCAGAATGACTGACAAACACGTCTTGTTGTCATGTTCCTGCCCAAATGTCCTTCATGGGCAATATTGACAATCTTTGTTCAAAGTGCTTCTGGTGGTACTAACTTGTTTCTTCTCCATCATTTTTCCTCTCTCACACTCAATTCCGATCAACATGGTCATATCCTTTGAAACGCACATCATGGACTAGATCTCCACTTCATCCTTCAGATACACCATGCATGACACTCTGTAACACATCATCATTCAACATGGCAGTGTCCCATTGCTCCTGCACAAAAGCTTGTTCCTCATTATACCTAATTGCATTGACCCCCATCTCTGATTCTTCTCTACTAACCATTATAGGCATCCTGGACAAACAGTCTGCTAGCACATTCTTTAGCTCCTTCATGTATTCGACTTCAAAATTATATTCCAACACAGACAAAATCCACCGTGAAATTCTTAGAGGTACACTCCCTTCGAGTCCTCTACCTCCTTTAAATAGATGGACAAGGCGTGTGATCAGTTTGAAATTTAAATGGCAAACCCCAAACAAAATATTTAAAGTGCTTAATTCCCCAACAGCAGGCTAGAGCCTCCTTTTCTATCACAGAATACGATGTCTCTGCACCCTGGAGTCTTCTGGATGCAAACCCTATGATCTTCTCTTCATCACAATTAACTTGCGTCAGAATATAGGGGCATATTACCAAGGAGTGCGTTGGAAAACGCACAATGCACATTCCCGTATCGCCGGCTATCGCCGGATTTCATCGTCATCTTAGCGCGCAATTATCAATGCGCATCAGGTAGGCAAATTGAAATCCGGCGATAGTCGGCGATATGGCACATTAGCGCATGAAAACAAACGTTGTTTTCACGTGCTAATGTGGGCCTTGATAGTATAGGGGGTGAATTCAGCTTTATGATTCACACCCCATGTTATCAATGCCTAACGCCTGGTCAGAGCAGGCGTTGGCAGACCTGCGATAAAGGAGTTTATCGCAGGTCTTTTCCTCCGAACGCCTGCCTTGGTATTAGGGTGTTCCCACCTCCAACCACATTTTTCATGTGGTTGGACGTGGGAACGCCCACTTTGCATGTCATTAGCGATGTTTATCGCCGGCATCAAAGTGGACTTGGGCCAGGCTTTATAATGCCCTTGTTAATAGTGCTCTAGCAGTATTGCCGCTTTCTCGGCACAATTCGCCGAAAAAGCGACAATACTTGCCCTTGGTAATATGCCCCATAGTTCCTATATTCCCAATAGGCTCTGCGCATTGGAATAATATATCCTATAGATTCGACGTCGGACTGAGGTCAACTAGGTCTCTATTGAATATACTAAACTTAATTGTGTGTGTGCCAGCTAACTCAGAGGTCACTAGAAACTTTCTTGAATACACAAGAAGGGATGAGTTTCTGACAACCGCATAAACATGACAACTTTGTTTACCAAGAATAAGAATATATCTCTCAGAGTCGCAGAAACAATAGATAAGTATTTCACTCAGTCAATCGTGCGTGCATGCTTCATTTCTACAGAGTTGCAGAGAAATAGTGAGACCGGTGGTTTCAATAAAAAGGGTTTTTTGAACAGTCTTCTTTCTCATGCAAGAGAGGTGAACTGCTACAATCATTAAGCAGACTGCAAAGTATAATGCGTACAGCGTAAACAGTAATATGAAATAATACTGGAAGAGCATTGTATGGTTTCTAAGCCATATAAAAATACATTCATAAATAACATTGACTAAAATACTCAACTGGTGCTTCTAAAATACTCCTACCCCAATTTACCTAACCTAAGTCTAGTACGCGGGAAGAAGTAAGTATTTTGTAGCATAGGTTTAGTTTTTTGACAAGAATCTACCAAAGGTTTCTCTAGGTTCTAATCAGCTCCATTCCTTGGTTAGAATGAAGGAGGTCTTGTATCTCTGTCTCGGGACTCGATTTCCCAACACCCGGCAAGGGGAGCCGGAAACACTGGAGCTGGATTCTCGCAGGAGAAGGGCAGCTTCCTGATCAGTGCGTCAGCTGGAGAGTTGGCTTCTTTCTGCACTTGCTGTAGCGGGCAGCGTTGAGCAAGTAGGTCTTCGAACTGCTCTGAACCACCGTATCTTGCTAGAGCTAGTGAAGGTATATGTATACCTTGAAGGTGTTTCGGAATGCCATATTCAATATTCAAGTAAGGGGAAGTTCTTGACTGCTTAAGCTGGTTTTCCAAGAAGTTGTTGTGACGTTTGGTGCGGGTGGAAGTAGCCATGCCTGTATTTGGGTAGCATGGGCGATGCCTAAATAAGGGCTTGATTTCTATGTCTATATAAGGGCAATGTGAATTGTACCTATATAAGGGCATGAATTGGGAAAATTCACTCTGAGCTTAAAACGCCACACAACACCCACTCCACTTTCTTATGTACAACATTAATAAGTTCTAAACACTTAAAAACATATCTAAACATGATGTGTTAAAACCCACCCAAAATACATAAAAATGCATTGGTCCTGGTTGTACACGAAAAGCATTTGTGCTGTATGCATTTAAAGCAATGTTTCATTCAAAGCATATAGAGGACATTTGAAAATGCTATCCGAATGATTCATGGAAAATATATTTATGAAATGGCTCTTAATTACAGAAGAAAAAGTCGAGACCATTCCATGGCAGATTATATAAACTGTTTGAGTGTGGACAAGGTCAAATATTGTCTCTTGGAAGTTTTCAAAAAATTCTAGTTCTCTTTGAATAGTTCTACTCTAAGCAGATTACTTTGTGCTAGAAAAAATACAATTTTGGAAAAACAAAAGTTTGATCATAGAAAAAAATAGAGTTCCAAAGTTAGAAACTTGTTTTGAAAAAATGAAAGTCGAATTCAGAGTCTCTCAGAACACTGTGTGCCAAATCTAAAGTCAGTGTTATTGTTTTTGAGAAAACATCAAATCTTCTAAGTCTGTAAAGAATTTGTCTACCATTGTCGGTGAAAGTTGGATTACCATATTAAGAAGATTAATCGCACATAGATGTGATGCATCGCCGTCAGTGTTGGTCGCATTAGCAATGTTCGAATTGGATGGTACCTGTGTGCCGCTTTCCTCTCGTACCGCACTGTCAGCATTTGCGTTTGTGAGATCTCAATGAATGCCGTCATCAGGATTGGCAGCCGCTGGGAACAACACAGTGCATGAGCCGTCACTGGTCTAAGCAAAGTATCAACATCTGTTGGCATGAGTGCTTGGAGTGTCAGACAGATGTCTAGCACTCAATCCTCTCCACATAGCAGGCATCGTAGAACAGGTAAGATGCGATCTTGCCAGATTGGTCTGAATGTTATAAACCACGTGGTATTCAGTTCTCTTAAACAAGTTAATCCCAAAATTTGGACAATGCACTCACGACACTGCATCGCCAGTAGAGTATTTTCCACGGTGATCTGGGTGTCTGCTGTGGATTGGCTTGCCATATCGAAGCAGTAGGAATAAAAATAGCATCCCTGCAGCGAGTCCCAAAATGAGTGGCAGTCCGCCAAACACAGAGTGCGCAAAGTTTGGAAATATGCATAGGACTGCATCAAAGGGTGCTAACAGTCCCGAAAAAATTGTCTTAAATACATGTACAATACTGCTTGTATCAGACATGTTTAAGATAAGACTTAACATTTCTGAGAAGTGTACAGGGCAATTTGTAGTTAAGAGGGCATGTATATCTGTAGAAGTCCTTGCGACTTGCAGAGCATAGGTCTCTTTGGCCGAGGTCAAGGGCACAGTTTTCTTTAAAAGAATGGCTTGCATTCTGCTTAAAGTATCAATTTGTATAGAAGAACTGTTCAGTGAAGGCCATAAAGGCAACTCCCGGTCTGTCTTGGTTTTTGGAAACAAACTTGCATACAGCAAGTGATCCTGGCTGACACAGTTACGAGATAGGCTAAACCTGGCAACATGCCACAGCAGCTGTGATCATTGAACATAATGTAACTTCAATTAGAAAGTTGCCTAAAAACTGGATCAATCACTGCAGCTGGTGAACCTTGCAGGTGGCAGGATAATTTGTTAGAGGAACTATTGCAGGCCCTGTGTAAATCAAAACCCTGATAAAGGAGGGAACCGCTTAGGGCGTTTTCACAATTTTTACTACTAAGAATCCCTTCTTTCAACCCACTCCAACATTTGTGTGTGTATGGTAATTCCCAGGATGTCTTGATGTATTCTTTACCCAACCTTTCATATATGCCTGCTGGTATATGTTTTAAGCAATACTGAAAATGGAAAATTGTAACAGGGAGATTGTACCGTGTATAATCCATTCAATGACTGTTTTTTTAGCTACACTAAATGGCAATCTTTCCCGTTTTTCAATGCTGAGCACCGTATAGTTTGCTCCCCTCTGTGCCAGTTTGATCTGTTTATCAGTGAGATTGAATTCTCAAAACAGTGATGTGGTATTGGTTAAACGCCAAGGCACATAGCCTGAACAAAGTTTTTGTAACATCCTGCCTAATAGCATTATAGAACATAATTGCGACTGACCATGTTGCAACATGACCAAGTCCTGTCCCATTACGTCTATGGCAGAGGATACTATGCTGTCCAAAGAATATATCCTGGACGACAGAGTCTTTAATCCATTGTCAACTACAGAGAGAGATTTCTAAAAATTAATATGATCAATTTCTCATATTCGTTCTGCAGTCTCTGCTTGCGTAATCTTTCATGCTTCTTTATAAGCAGCATTGATACTGGCGTATATAAAACGTTTATGATGCAGTTTAGTAGGTCCTTGTAAGAAGCTTCGCAGATCAGCGCCATCTTTAAGTAAAGATAAGTGTTGTTTTACTTCCATTAGTGTAGACCTGGGTAGCCATTCAAGGCACAGTTTCCCTACACCATATGTTGTTACTATTCCTGGAGCTGTCTCTGAACGTATCTTGGATCTGGCCTAGTGATTGTGAACCCTTGTGTCTTATTCAGGAATCTATCTTGACATGTCTGTGGGCCAGATTAACCATTTTTTCCAATCTGTTCTGTTGTGATGCAAAATAGTATGTACGTCGACCACCCCCTCTGAAGTGTTATTGATATCAGGTGTAGCTGTAGGTAAGAAAAGTTTGTTTAACTCCTTGATCTTGGCTAACCCAAGACAAGATGTCTGTTGGACAGTGTCATTCAAAAACATTATTTGCTCTGGGAGGATGCAGGCTCTAAATAGGCTTCCAATCCCTGCACCTGCTAGTCTTTTGTGCCCCAGACAGTTTTTGTCTCAATGTTGTCTTTCCAAAAGTCGAAACCTAACGAAGACAGCTGAGCATAAAGGCTGCAGAATTATTTGCTTGGTATTTGTCAACATACTTTTCATTCCTGTCCTATTAACATTTTTAAAACCTGAAAAGTAAGGAAATTTGCCATAAATTTTTTTTGAGCTAACCTATGGTGGCCTAGGACAATGTTCCCATTGGTTATATTTAAGTAAATTTCTAGAATTTGCAGATTTGTGCAAGAAATGATGACCATAGTGATTATAACAATACATTTGTTCATGATATGATGAACCTTCTAAGTATTCATGATTTGTAAATACAGCAGACATTTCTAAGTCTGAAATCATATTATTATTAGTCTCGAAGTCCCAATCATCAGAAAAGTTACTAGATGAAACAAATTCATTCAAGGAAATCTTGAAGTGGTGTGGAATCTTCAACAGCTCTGCCGGACCAAAAATGTCATAATCAGTTCTGTCCCAAGCTATACCACCAGATATAGGAACGGCTGTGATGTTCGCTGATGACAAGTCTCTTTGTTCACTATGAGATGATTTTTGTGGCTTGAATAAGTTGATGTTCTTACTTGCTGTGTCCTTTTTAACATATCTTCCATTTATCAGCATTCCCAAAGTTATTACAAGAGTCAACCAAAGTAGAAGAAAAAGTACCCCCAACACAATCCAAAGTTCACATCCAAATGAATCTTGAGCACAAATCCACTGCGACCATGATATATTTATAGTTACCATCCCTCTGTAAGGGACCGCAGTGATCCAGGTAAACGCAAGTTAATGTTTAACGTTTCACTGTAGAAACTTTCATCTTTTAGCAGATTTCACATTCCAAAACAGAGTTTCTGGCTATTTTCCTCATGCACGGCCACCAGTATCTCTATTTTAATAATGACACTGTGGCGGAAATACCTGCGTGTGCAGAGACGAGCCCTTCATGTGCTGCTAAAATTAGTCCTAATCTATGTTCCATGTTGTGAATTACACTATCCCCACTCCAGGGATTCGAGCAAATGGAACATTATTTGCATCAGTTATGTATGAGAATTTGAGTGGAAAGCCTTTTGCTAATGTTTTACCACTATCTTTGCTTGAAGCATTGACAGCTATCATTATTTTGTTGTCTATTTTTGTTTTTGAACAAGGATTGCTGCTACCGAAGACGTTTTCACAGCTGCCTTTGCGGCTTCATCAGCCAATGAATTCCCTGCAATGTGAACGCCATCACATTAATGACTCAGTGCATGTATCATGTGAGCCTTTTGTAGTTCTTGTCGTAACTGAACTACTTGTTCCCAAAGCAATTTATGCTTGATTGTGCCACCTTTTGTATCTTTGTAACCGTTTTGAATCCAGTTTTGCAAGTATCCATTGTAAGATTGAACACAATAATACGAATCGCACACTATGAGTGTGGGGAATTCGCGATCAGTATTTTCAAGTGCCATCTTGAATGCTTGTAGTTCAGCTCGCTGAGCTGTACAATCTCCTAGAGATTACGTTTTAGTGACCATAGGTCAGAATTTACCACCGCGCCAGTGACCTTTAACAATCGCGCACGCAGCACTATAAGCTTGTTTACCCCACCGTAGCGGGTTGGGCTGATCCGTCAGTATAAATTATACATTCATACTGCTCTAGAGGCAGAATGTCAGTAGGCAGAGGACATTCTTGTTCATACTGTAGAAATGCTTGAGTTTTCAAATAAGGGTCGAAAACGTATTCAACGTCTGTTGCAGCAAAAGAATTATATCTGTCTTGGATGTAAAGCTTTAGCATTTGGAATGCTCGCTTTCGTCACTGCCTCTAAGGCAGGTACAGGAGTAACGACTATTATGCGCTTACCCTGTGCGAGGGCTCTCTCTTTTGCTTCTGCAGTTTGAACTGCTGTCAGAATTTTCTCTGTTGAAGTAAATTTCATCTCTGCTTGTGTGTACAAATGTGATTTGTAAGCTATTGGAACTTTTTCTCCTTCATTAAAGGTTAAGTAAGTGAATCTGCATCGTCCTGGAATGATTCGGATCACTAGGATGTGTACGTTTACGCGTGTTTGTAAATGTTTTGTTGCTAACAGGTCTGTTTGCAATGAACACAAAATTTCTGTGTGTTTTTGAGTCCAATTAACTGTTATTCGTAGAGAGGTTTAACACTTTCTGCGTAGTTTAGAATGTAAGTTCTTCCGGAATTCAGGAAACCTAGAATCAACTAAGTTTTTCTGCGTTTTTGGAGGTTGGAGCAGCACACATTTCTCTAGAAAGTTTGCTGCCAGGCTTTTGCCTTCACTTCAAAGTTCATATCCTAGGAAAAGGACGATTAAATAGGCAATTCATGATATCTTAAAATTGAATTTGTACCCTTCAGAGGCGAAGCCCAATATTATGGGGTTCACCCTGTTCAAGTGCCTATCCAAGTCAGTGTCTGTTAAATAGATTTCATCTACCTATGATAGAGCTTTATCATCATATGTTTGTAGTAACTCTGTTACTCTGGCTGAAAATAACCCTGGACTATTCTTGAATCCCTGTTGGTGATGACAGAATTGACGCTGTGTCCCCATAATTGAGAAAGCGGTCAGGTACCTACTTTCTGGTGCAATGTTTTGACAGAAGAAACCGTTAGAAATATCTAATGTGATTTATTACATTTTACGCACAATGTTATTCATTAATGCTGCACTATGTGCATTTTGTACTGCAAAAGATTTGCAACAAGAGTTTAATTGTCTGTAATCCAATACTAGATGATACGTATTGCCTGGTTTGGAGACAGGAAACAAAGAATTGTTCATGGACGAGGTGCATGTTTCAATCACCCCTTGGTATTCAAGTTGATCTAATATCTCCCTGACCTGTTTTTTTAGCTTCTTGCTTAACTGGGTACTTCCTTTGTGCAGTTGGTTGATTTTTTATCTGGATTTTATGGTGAGGAGAATCCTCATCCCGCCCTATATGATTTTTATATAATGCAGGAGCCTGGGCTACTGCCCATTTCCTGGCATAGGTATATTTTAAATGAATTGGAATGTGGTTAGAGAAGGCTGGCATAATTATTTATTCGCCATGTGGGCACTCCCTGAAAAATTCAGGTGGCCAGTCTTGTTCAGCTAGAAGAATGTCACAACCCTGGGAGAGCCTCTCCTAAAAGAGTGCTCTTATTTTTCTAGTTACGTCCCCCTCCATCCAGAGTGTTACTTCATATAACTTATGTAGGACACTAACCCTGGTATCTGCAGTTTCAACTTGGATGTACTCATTCAAGTCCACTGTCTCCAGATGATCATTCAAGCTCTTACAAGCTATGGTAACTTCTGCTGCTCTGTCCAGCATCTTTTGAGCCCATTCCGCGTTCTTGAGTTATGTCCTCAAGATCCTCGGCATGTCTGATTTTTAGACTTGCTACTTTCTTTTTGGTGAATTGAGTTTTCTTATTTTTTGGAACGTGTTGATCGTCTTTGGACTTCACACGTTCTTCCTTTTGTTCTGACCGTCCTCTTCTTTTGGATTTCTGTGACAAAGTCTGAAAGGTACGAGAGGAACGTATATTAGTATCTTGATATCTATCAGGTTTTCTCAAATTATCCCTATACCTGAGGTTATACCTCCTTTCAGAGGGCTCCTTTTGAGGAGACCTACCTCGGGATTGACAACGCTTCTCTTTAGAAGTTTGTTTAGTGTTCTCCCACTTCTTTTTAGGAGGAGTAGAAGTGCTTTTAATAAAGACCTTTAACTATATGATTCAATTAAATTTTGAATATTACTAAGTAATTCATCATCTGACATTGCTTCAATGTCAGGGTCAGGTCTGTAGTTGGCTAAAGCTAGCCATGTTGCTCCTGGTCTACCTAGTGGACCGAGCCTCGTAATGTGATGTATATGTTTTAGGGCGCCTTTAAACCAGAGCGCATGCTCTTGGTATGTTAGTGGAATTTCAATATTCTCAAAAGGAATGTATTCCTCTGGTGGTTCATCTTCTTTGTAGAAGTGAAACACTTTTGTTCCTGGATTTGCTTAAGGGAAGACTATCCATGAATAGAATACCTCCGTCTGATTATATTGATGTGCCTCTATCACAAAAACTACCCTACCACCTCTTGCTGATAGGCCATTTCTTATATGTTTTATAGTGATGGTTTTCCTTAAAGTTTCTGGAATGCTTATAGCATCATCGTCGGTCTCTTGGAAACCTGTAAAGTTTAAAACCTGTACGGCTGCATCTTCTGCAGCTCCAACGGTTATGGTGTTGTCGCAGGTATTCGACATTGTTTAATGAAAGTTGCAGAGCAAGTTTCAAGGAAACAAAGATAATGTGCACAATATTTTGGAACACTGTATCCTTCAACGTTGAATAAACCAAAAACTAATACATAGGATTTTTTGTCCTACTCAGCTATGGCGGATATTATCCTTTTACCCACTCCAGACGTCTATTGGAGAGTTACGGAAAGGGGGGTCCTGAGAAAAGCACGACTGAGTTACTTTAGTATCTAGCGTTAAATTAGTGCCTTACCAAACATTGGGCGCCATGTAGTGTAGTTCCTATATTCTCATTATGCTCTGCGCATTGTAATATAGTATATCCTATAGATAAGACGTTAGACTGAGGTCAACTAGGTCTCTATCGAATATACTAAACTTAATTGTGTGTGCCAGCTAACTCAGAGGTCACTAGAAACTTTCTCGAATACACAAGACGGTATTCGTTTCTGACAACCGCATAAACATGATAATTTTGTTTCCCGATAATAAGAATATATCTCTCAGAGTCGCGGAAACAATAGATAAGTATTTTAATCAGTCAATCGGGCATGCTTCGTTTCTACAGAGTTGCAGAGAAATAGTGAGTGGGGCGTTTTCAATAAAAAGGGATTATTGAACAGTCTTCTTTCTCATGCAAGAGAGGTGAACTGCTGCAATCGTTATGCAGACTGCAAAGTATAATGCGTACAGTGTAAACAGTAATATGAAATAATACTATAAGAGCATTGTATGGTTTCTAAGCCATATAAAAATACATACATAAATAACATTGACTAAAATACTCAACTGGTTCTTCTAAAATACACCTATCCCAATGTACCTAACCAGTATAGTACACAGGAAGAAGTAAGTATTGAGTATCATAGGTTTCGTTTTTTGACAAGAATCTACCAAAGGTTTCTCTAGGTTTTAATCAGCTCCATACCATGGTTAGAATGAAGGAGGTCTTGTATCTCTGTCTTGGGACTCAATTTCCCAACACCCAGCAAGTGGAGCCGGAAACACTGGAGTTGGATTCTCGGCAGGAGAAGGGCAGCTTCCTGATCAGTGCATCAGCTGGAGAGTCGGCTTCCTTCTGCATTTGCTGTAGCGAGCTGCGTCGGGCAAGTAGGTCTTCGAACTGCTCCGAACCACCGTATCTTGCTAGAGCAAGTGAAGGTATATTTATACCTTGAAGGTGTTTAGGAATGCCATAGTTTGACGTAAAGTTGGGCATATGAACATCAGGAAAGAACCCCTAGGGAATAGTTGTTCTTTGTAAAGTAACTGATTTCTTGGACAAATCAATATTCAAGCAAGGGGAAGTCCCTGACTGCTTAAGCTGGTTTTCCAAGAAGTCGTTGTGACATTTGGTACAGGTGGAAGTAGCCATGCCTGTATTTGGGTAGCATGGGCTATGACTAAATAAGGGCTTGATTTCTATGCCTATATAAGGGCAATGTGAATTGTACCTATATTAGGGTAGCTTAAAATGCCTTACAACACCTACAGCACTAGCATTTGTTGTAACGAAAGTCCTAGCTTTGACATCAAAATGCTCAAGAGTGGGTGCATGCAAAATAACCTCCTTTACTGTATCAAATGCTTTGTCACATACTTCACTCCACTCACAATTCACACCACCTTTCATCAATGCACGTAACGGTTCCACAATTTCAGTAAAACCTTTCACAAATTTGGAGCAGTACTCTGCCAGCCCCAAGAATGATTTCAGTTGATCTTTATTCATGGGGGTAGGAGTATCTTTGATGGCAGACACAATGCTTTTCTTTGGTCTGATCCCTTCTTTAGATATCTCGTGACCCAGATAATTCACACAATCTTTCCTTAACTGACTTTTCTCTTTCTGTATGGTCAATACATGTTCTTGCATACTAGTCAAAACCTCATTCATTACCCTGTCATGGTGTTCATGGTCCTTCCCTACAATCAACACATAATCCTGAAAACACAGAACATCCTTTATTCCCAGGGGTACCTTTTGCATAACTCTTTGAAACACCGCTGAGGCAGAAGCTAGTCCAAACGGCATCCTACGGTAGCGAAATGCACCCAGCGGTGTTACAAATGAGGTCAGGTGTCTGGATTCTTCAGTGAGATCAATCTGATGGTAGGCTGCAGACATATCAATTACACTGAATACAGCCCCACCTCCCATAGCAGTCAACATTTCAGAAATGATGAGTAGAGGTTGCTGGTCAACCCATATATTTCTATTTAGGTCGCGCAATTCTACACACAAACAAATCTTCTTCCCACCGTCCTTGGTGAGACAACAATGGGTGCAAACCACTCCGAAGCCTCAAAAAGCTCAATTATTTTCAATTTCAACAACTTTTCAAGTTCTTCTTGCAGAGGACCTCTCATAAGATGTGGTACACACCTTACTTTATGTACAACTGGTGTCGCATTGCTTTTAAGTATAATTTTGCGAGAAAAATTCTTGAGCTTTCCCAATTCATTGGAAAAGACAACTGATAATTTCTCCATTATTTCTGAATCATAACTGTTAACATTATGCTCAATATTTGATTTCACAGGTTCAGTGGCATTGAGATTCAATGTGATACCTAGGTCTTTCTCGTGGCGCCATCCCAATAAGTTGGACCGCTGTTTCGTTAGATATACGCGCCCATAAACTTTTTTTTCCCTCAAAACCAATAACCATCCATTTAAGGCCTAAAATGCCAATTGTCTTGCCTCCATATCCCACAGCTGTAATATAAGGAAGATTCCAAGATTCTATATTACTCATTGCACCCCAAGTTTTTAGATACATTTCCTTGGAGAGTAACATGTATAGACTTCCTTAATCAATTAACATTCTCACCCCCTTTAAATCCAGATTAATTTCGCAATGAGGTTTTTCTAACTTATCCGTACTTTCTGCGATGATGTCGCTATTTCCTATAGTATTGCAACAATCTATTTGAGAAACATCAATGTTATCAACACAGGGTATTAATTCATGAATGCTTTCGCGGGAATCATCAACTTCTTGCACAAAAGGCATTTTTGTCCTACATTTTTGCCAGATGACCTCTCTCCCCACACACTGTGCAAATTGTATTTCTACCCATACATTTAGTGCTAGAAGCAATGTTACCTGCTGCATTGCAACGATAACATTTAATAGCACGTGCTCAAAATTAGGGAACGGATTAGTGGTGTGTGAAAATTTCAATCCCTTTATCAGGATTTTTGTTAAGGGGTTTAGATTGTGATTTAGCAACTGGTTTTATGGTCTTGGTTTCACTAATACATGCATTAATCTCAGATCCCTTAGACAACATTGTTTTAGACTCAGAGTCTTTAGCTATGATCGAGTTGGTGCACTTGTCCATTTCTTTTATCCACAAATCAGTATGCTCAAGTCCCTTAGCTATTGTATAGCTTCCTCTAAGGTTGAATCTTTTATAATAATTCCTCACACACCCTCTTGTTATTAGTACATCTTACTATTTGATCTTGTATGAGAGAATCTGCTAATTTTTCAAACTGACAAGTTAGGGATAGTCCTCTCTAAGCAGCGACATAAGTTGCAATGTCTTCATCTATTTTTTGGGTCCTACAGAAGAACGTATGCCTCTCAAGTACTACGTTTACTTTTGCGGTGAACCTTGAATCCAACATTTGCATGCTTGTATCATACACATTGCCAGGCTGACCATCACCTACCCCTAGTGAAACTTCTGGAAGATTCTCATATAAGCGACCGCCCCTTCATTCCCAATTATAGAGTAAAATGGCTTGTTTGTGTACCGGCCCATATTTGTCTGCACCTGTAGCTAAAATATATGTTAGAATCAATTTTTTCCATTCTTTCCATGGAATAACAGGCTCCCCAGGGGTTGGAAGGAAAGAAGGAGGTGCACTCAAACCTTGATCAGCCATTGCACAGTGCTTGAGATATAAATACTAATAATGTACTTCATGGAACTTCAAAATGAAGAAACAATTATATGGCTCTCAATTGCAAAATTAATGAACAACTCTCTTTCATATATTACAGTCTACCTGCAATAAAAATAATGTTAGTCATACAAAACAAACTAACATAAGAAATTAAAATAAAAACCTTGTGAGAAATGTTTTCCTTCAGCAGCGTTTCGTTAATAGTAAGCGTTAATAGAATGTGGATGAAGAAAATTCTCCTTCGTAGATTCAGGGCTTCCCAAAGAAAATCCTCCTTTGTCCCGAACTTCGTTAATCCAGCATTTTTCCATGAGTATTTTCCCAACTCTAAAAAATGGCCACCACGTCACGTCGTCGACGTCAATTTTCTAAAGGAAATAGAAGTCAATATGAAGTGAAGAGATCGGAGATAGAATCCAGGGCAGCGCGTCTCTTAAACAGCAGTAATGTTCCAGAATAGACATTGATTAAAGGTTTGTTTTCTAGTTGAACAGTTTGTAATGGCAATGTTTCCAAAATATAGAAATCCAGCGCAACTTGTTAATCGATTAAACTTTTTGCAGCACACTTTTATCAAGGAAACAGAAATCGCTTGGCCACTGATTTTTTCTATTTACTCACAGTCATGTTAGTAGGTAACACAGGTCTTCATATATCACAAAGCTGCTCTCTTTGATCTGGTGTGTATCACACAATGAGCCTCTCAGTTGCATCGACTCGACGTATATCGTGTAACCAGAATGAGCTTCTCAATTTCTTTAACTCGGTGTAATACACAATCAACAACAGCCCATCCACACGTTCTTTGTATATCCACAATAGAAACGTTTTTCCTCCAGCACAAGATCGCAGCCAACAAATTCAATATAAGGTACGAAATTGTAATGTAGTGGAGTTGTAAATAGCAGTCTGAGGTTAGTTTACTCATGATGAGGAAGTCTTGAATAAAGCACACCATTCATCTCTAATTCCTTGCCTTGTGGTCTGTACCTGGTTGTGTCCGTTTGCTGTTTTCGGCGCCTCAGGACTGTGAATGCTTATTCATTTGGCGAATTGGCTGATTTCGTCTCCTACAGACCCTCTCGTTCATCATACTGTGGCTGGTTTGCAGTTTTGGCCGCCCTCGCCTCTGGCGACTGTTTCTACCCGGAAGGAGTATTGCGTGTGCCAGCCCCCCACGACCCGGAAGTCAACACGGACTCGCTACGCGTCTCGGCTCACTGAAAGTTTGCTGGTTTCCGTGAGGAATCATTTGGTTCGGAGGACCCGAGTTTTTCTTCGCTGGAAGCGATCTAAGGTGAGCCGTTGGACGTTTGTGGCTACCGTAGGGACATACGTGGGTTCAACGAGATTCAAGGATATAATTGTTCATCTTTTCCTATACATGGTGAACATTACACGTGAAAAGACTTTTTGAACCAGTGCTAAGTACTATTAACTTTCCGCAATTATAATGGCGATGGCAGCTGGCATTTTCAGAGACAGGGAACAAGCAGCAGATGCTCTTTTTTTAAATTTACCAGCAGTTGCTACCCTAGGGGGGAAACCTAAAGAAAAAACTATCGAAGGAGATGATGTCAAGTCTAAGTTGAAAAAACTGGAAAAACTGCTCCGGACGGAGCTCACTAAATGGTGGGAACAAAAGAGTCTTGAAAAGTACAAGGAAGCTAAAAAGGTTCCTCGAGGCTTGAGAGTTTTAATAGCCCCATCCTTTGAAAACCCCAATCCCCTCATGCTGAAGGAGTGGGCACAACATAACCTTGATGCATCCATGGGCATGGTATGCATATTAATTAAATACGCCGAAATCGATAGAGTCGAACTAATGACTCAGATTGAGAAACTTAACCTTGAGTTAAACGCCATGGAACAACAGGAGGCAATAATTAAAGGGCGGGAAGACATTAAAAAACGTCTTGACAAATATGAGGAGACCATTAAAACCCGCAAAGCCTTCAAATTTGCTAGAGACAAGGCTGACTACGAGAATGGGAGAATTTTTACCTTCTCAAGGAAATTCGAATCTGCCAAAAGGCAAGCATTAACTTCATCTGTGCCAGTGTCAGCAACAACATCTCAAACTCCCCAAAACCAACAGGTGGGAGCCCCTGAAGGATCAGACACCGACATGAGTTCCATTTACTGCAGTGGGGGTTCTGATGATGAAACGAATGGGCAGCAATTGGGGGTTAGTAGTTTTACTCCATCTGAGGAATTGTTTTTTATGGTGGAAGATCGGCGAAACACCCTGAGGTCGAGAGGGACACAGCTAACAGGAGGAAGAGGCGAAACAAATCCCGTAAAGAGAGGAGGAAATGCCAACAATTACGGGAAAAAGAAAAGAGGAAGGGGGAATGCCCAAAAGAAATCATAAGCATAATTTTGAAATTACCCACCATATTATCGTGTGATGATATAACTGTTTTTACTGAAGCTAAGATCAATGACAACAAACATGATAACAATGAAGAAATTGAAACAAATGAAAATAACACAAATGAAAAAGAAAAAAATACACAAGAAAAAAACTCGCAAGAAAAAGACAAAAATTCTATGAGCACTACTTTTCATCTATGTAACTCCGATGTAGAAAACACTGTGATCAATCTAACAGAACTTGATCTAAATGCAGCAGAAACTCAGCTTCTTTCGTTGGGTCTTTCCTATTGCCCTAATAATGGATTCAAGTATGTGCAAGCAAGAATCGACACCTTTAAATTCATAAGGATACTAAAGCTTCTCAAATTTCATACCACCAATAAGAAGAGTGAATAAGCCAAAGCTATTGTGAATGAGTCTCAGAGTCATAAAAACTTTACCATTGCTGACACTATGGCTCTAAAGACTGCTCATTCTCTTGCAATTGATGACGATGCTCCTAACAATACACAGGATATATTAAGTTCTATGGGAATCAGTAGTGGCAGTGCTGGTAATAGTCCTTTTTGTCCTAAATCTACGTTTGTCCCGGTGATGCCTCGGGATGCCATCGACATCTTTAACGATAGGGTCGTGGAAGACCTAAAAGAACTGAATAAAACTGTGGCTAAGAACAAAAAAAGTAGAAGCTTTAGAGATAAACAATACTCTTTGCTCATGCGAAAAATTAAATCCAAAGGCGACATCATTGTCAATAAAGCTCACAAAGGTGGAAATATCGTTTTGTGGCCATGTACTCTATATCTAGAGGAAGCGGAAAGACAATTAAGTGACCCGGCCTGCTATAGGAAGGCCTCATTTAATGAACTCAACAAAGTAAAATTACTTGAACACTCTAATTTGGCATCTTGGAAGAGGGAAGGATTGATCAGTAAGAAAGAATTTGATTTCCTGAAAAAGGATTTCCCAATCACTCCGACTTTATATCTTTTACCAAAGATCCATAAAGGTGCAACACCTATACCGGGGCGACCAATTATTTCCGCCCAAAATGGATTGTTGGAACCCCTCTCAAAATATGTTGATTTCTATTTACATGAATACATGGAGGCCTTACCTAGTTACCTAAAAGACACTGGTGACTTTTTAATGAAACTGAAAGAAGTTGTGTGGAAACCTAATTATCTTTTTCTAGTCATGGACATTACATCCTTGTATACCTCCATTAATCATGTTGATGGTTTAAATGCGATTGAATACTTTTTGTCTACAAGAGACATCAAGTTTTATGAACATAGCAAAATGCTCATCAGTATGATCGACTTGTGCCTCAAAAATAACTTTTTCCTTTTCAATAATGAAATCTTCCAGCAGCTGCGTGGTGTCGCCATGGGTGCGTGCTTCTCCCCCAGCTACGCGTGTTTGCACGTGGGCTGGTGGGAGAGGCACGTCCTAGGTGGGATCCGCAACTGTTTGGAGGAAGATGAAACAGGTATTGTAAAGATGTGGCGCTTCATTGACGATGTTTTCATAATTTGGCAAGGCTGTAAAACATCAGCCGAAGAATTTGTCAGTAACATCAATAACAATTCTTTAAAGCTAGAATTTTCGGCCAACATTAGCAATGTAAGTGTTAACTTCCTAGATGTGGAGGTCTACATTAGAGAGAACAAGATCATGACTAGAATGCATAGAAAGTCCACAGCTAGAAATTCTATTTTACATGCTCAAAGTAACCATCCACACCATCTTATTAAAAGCATCCCTTATGGGGAGTTTTTAAGGATTAGACGCATATGCAACAATGAGATTGACCTCATGAATTGTCTGAATGGATCTTATCAGAGATTTTTACATAGAGGCTATGATGTTACTAACCTCACCAACTCTCTTAAAAGGGCTTTATCTAATCAAACAGTGGCAATTGTACTTGCTCATTTTAAATTGGTATTTACCTGCTGCACACGACCGAAATCATAACAATTTGTTTAGAACATATAGCTTGCTGCACTCTTTGTATTATTGTTGGGGGAACACTGGGTCGCGTTTCAACGGGACTACACCACTTCCGCTTTCTGCATTAGCGGAGTGGTTAGCGATCTAGACTATTGTTAGGAGGGGCTACTTAGGTAGCGAGGAGCCGGCCGCCGACGGTGGTAAGGGAGACAGTGGCAGTGTTGACCGAGCCACTTGACGCCTGACAGAGCTCCGAGCAGTATTTTAAATAGAGAATGTTTTAAAAATCGGAATTGGCAAAAAATTGTACTTGCTCATTTTAAATTGGTATTTACCTGCTGCACACGACCGAAATCATAACAATTTGTTAGAACATATAGCTTGCTGCACTCTTTGTATTATTGTTGGGGGAACACTGGGTCGCGTTTCAACGGGACTACACCACTTCTGCTTTCTGCATTAGCGGAGTGGTTAGCGCTCTAAACTATTGTTAGGAGGGGCTACTTAGCCCTCTCGTCACCCTGAGCGCGCAGCGATCGCGCGCAGGGAAGCGCCAGAGAACGCGCCGGAGACAAGCCAGAGAGAGGCCCGTCTGTGCCCGTCTGGGCCTGGACGGGGCCATGGGCAGGAGACCATGGCTGTCCCAACTACCATCACGAGTTCCCCTGATACAGGCCATCTAACATACTCATCACAGGTTCTATGGGATCTACGTCCCAGTATAGGTTCCACATGTGATGTTACTTTCCATTCTAATCTTGAAGGTCCATTTACATGCTCTTACTGTTATACACACTTTGGCCTCGAGGCAGTGGATAACATTCCTTTGCGAGTTCCTATCAAACCGCTATGCTCCACACATAAAACCGGCCCCGTAAAAACTACCAAGGATCCCACCCCCATAGGAAGCAAACATCTACTATGTAATGTGCGCTCATTACCTAAGCACGCATCACAGGTGTGGGACCTGATATCTACAGAGAAGCCTGATCTCTGCTTTTTAACAGAGACCTGGCTCAAGCCTCATTCAATCTCAGCTATTACTCTGGGCATTCCAATGGGCTATAAGGTCTCTAGACTGGATCGTCCACAAAAAATAGGTGGTGGAATAGCCATTGTTTATAGGGAGGAACTAATTGTCACAATATTGGAGGAAATCAGCACCCCTCTGATGGAACTAATGATTTTTAAACTCAGTTCCGCCTCTGGGGAGAATAGAAGGGGTGCGGTTTTATATCGACCCCCAGGTTCAAGCGTGGATTTCTCGATCTCACTTATGGAGGTTCTTGCGCCGTTTATCCTAAATGACCAGAACTTCCTATTAGTGGGAGACTTCAACTTCCGCAGTGAATTAGAGACATGCTTGGAGGCCAGAACACTTCTTATGGATATGGAACACATAGGTCTAAAAAAGATGAATCAGGGACCCACACATGAGGCAGGTCACACATTGGATCTGGTGTTCTCCAACTCACCTTTATATATGTGTACACCCTCCACTCAAGTAGAATGGACAGATCATTTCATTTTAACATTCTACACTAAGCCCATGGGTAAATCTAATGTAACGATCACCTTAGCCACCAAGAGAAGACCTTGGCACAAATTAACACAGGACACTTTTCGAGAAGCTTATCAAGCCCCTATGATTAATGAGCATGAGGGAACGATGTCAACTGAGCTCAATCGGTTTGTAAATGCTGTCAATGAAGCAATTGATGGCATTATTCCGCTGAAAGTGTATAAACCCCATCAAGCAGCCAGACAAGAAGTCTGGTACTCTGAAGACCTGAGACATATGAAACAAAAGTCCAGAAAGCTGGAAAAAGTGTGGAGACAATCCTGGAGTCAGGAGGACAAACAATGTTATCTAACATCCCTTAGATCTTATCATAAAGCCATAAGGATGGCCCGGAAAAGTCACATTGCTATGCAACTTGCAGAGGCTGGGAAGGACTCTAAAGTTCTTTTTCAAATCCTGCAAACTTTCACCAAGCCTGTAGCATGCGAGACGGTGGAGGTTGCTTCACAAGAATTATGTGATGGGATCTCACACTTTTTCATGAACAAAATCGATTCAATTTATGCAAAGATACTGGCCGCAAAATCGACTAAAGTAGCCGATCCTAATACCCCCTCTCACAATAGTCCGCAGCGGGACACACAGGCCAATCAATTAAAAAACTTTCCCCCTATTTCCTTAGAGGAAGTCATTGCCCTTACAAAAGTGATTAAGAGCGGCAGTCCGCAGGACTCTGTTCCTGCCCGTATCATGCCCATGTTGGCTGAAACTCTTGGTCCTGGTATCCAGAAACTAATTAATCTATCGTTAAGTACGGGAGAAGTTCCGAGAGATTGGAAACGGGCTCTGGTAAGACCGCTAAGGAAAAATACCACCATTCCTTGGACGGATCTTGCCAACCTACGTCCTATCTCTCTTCTCCCTTTTATGGGTAAAATGATAGAGAAATATGTTAACAGACATCTGTCCAGGTTCGTTGAGGATACACATGGCCTGGACCCCTCTCAATCGGGCTTCAGGCCAAGCCATAGCACCGAGACCACCTTGCTATCAGTCGCAGACGACCTACATATGTACCAGGATGGGGGCTACTCCGTCATCCTGGTTCTATTGGATCTGTCTGCGGCGTTTGACACCGTGTCACATGACATCATGACCACCAGACTTGTGAACATCGGTCTGGAAGGTGGAGCTCTGGCATGGTTAAGGAGTTTTCTGACTGACCGCACCCAGACAGTCATCCTGGGTCCCCACCGGTCAGAGGAGTTGGAGATCTCAAAGGGGGTGCCACAGGGTTCTTGCTTAAGCCCGACCCTCTTTAATATCTATGTGGCCCCCCTGGCAAACATCATGAGATCTCATGGGTTCATCCCTATGTCATACGCGGATGACACCCAACTCCTCTTTCCGTTCAAACATCTCACTGAGACGGTCAGGAACTCTTTCTCCTCGGGGATGAAGGCAGTGGCCCACTGGATGGCATCTAACTTCTTGCAATGCAACGTTGCAAAAACGGAAGTGATGCTGTTCGGTGAGGCAAAGCTCCTATGGTCCCCAGACTGGTGGCCGCAAGATCTAGGCCCAGTCCCAGAGCCAAAGCAGGTGGTAAAAAATCTTTGCGTGCGCCTGGATCAGGAGCTCTCCCTGAAACAAAACAGCAACCAAGTGGTGAGCTCATGCTTCCATGTGATCGCCATGCTGAGGAAAGTTTTCCCTATGCTCCCTGACTCAACTAGGAGAACATTAGTGCAGGCCCTAATACTGAGTCGTCTGGACTACTGCAACGGGATGCTCCTATCAGTAAATGAGGGAGTTATTGCGAGATTGCAAGTAGTCCAGAACACAGCGGCCCGTCTTGTACTAAATCAGCCACCCCGTACACCATCGAAGCCTCTTTTGAACACCTTACATTGGCTACCTATTAAACAAAGGGTGAAGTACAAGATTGGATGTACTATACATAAGAGCCTCCAGAACAGAGGGCCTGAGTATCTAAACAGCAGATTCTCCCTCTATAAACCTGTACGGTCCCTGAGATCTAGTGACCAAGCCTTACTACAGGTCCCAAGAGCTAGAAAGACCAGGCAAGGTGGAAGGGCGCTATCCATAGCCGGACCAAGGTTGTGGAACAGCCTCCCTCTCTCTTTGAGACTATGCCAGGACTATCTCCCGTTCAGAAAACTGTTAAAAACCTTCCTATTTCCCAACTAGTGATATCTGTGTACTTACTGCCACAAGCTGTAAAGGTGTTCAAGGCGCGGAGATACTCCTTCGGGAGGTGATCCTAGCGCTGTATAAACCCGTAAATAAATAAATAAATAAATGGTAGAACAACCCATTTTAGTAACACCAGAGGAGGTTGTTAGTACATCTGAAAAATCTACCATTCGCCTTATCACCACTTTCAACAATCAACATAAAAAGATGAGGCAAATCATTAAATCTAATTGGCCCATCTTAAAAACAGATATTGTTGTGGGCCCACTGTTGGGAGATATGCCCAACATCACTTTCCGACGAGCACCCTCAATGAGGGATGCTCTGGTCAGAACTAGTCCTGAAACCATTACAAAATCCAATTGGTTCTCTAACAAAACAGGTTTTCGTAAGTGTAGTTCATGCCGGGCATGTAAATTTGGTGTGAACACCAGCGAATTTGTTGAGGGTCTGACGGATGCTGTGATCCCTATCAATAATTTGTATACTTGTAAAACTGACCATGCGGTCTATGTTCTAAAATGTACGTGCGAGTTGCAATACGTCGGCAGCACAAAGTTGCAAGTATACAATCGGATGTTACAGCATCTCCGTGCCATTGTAAATTCTGACCCCAATTATCCAGTGGCACGCCATTTCAAGCTGGTGCATAATAACAACCTTAATGACCTGCAATATTTTGTCATTGACGCAGTTCCTCCTAATAAAAGAGGTGGAGATAGAGAGAAGAGACTTAGACAGTTGGAAAGCCAATATATTTTGAGGTTGAACAGTAAGATCCCTAATGGCCTTAACATGGGAGAAGATCTTAATAACTTTTTGTAAATATTTTATTCCATCATATGCATGAAGAACATTTTTTTTAATGGATTTTATACCTATTTATATGGTTTTAATCTATTTTCTCATGTTGAGGATGGTTTATGATTAAATACATTGTTCTACTCTGTGAATTAATTGTTAATGATGTAGTCTCATACATTTTACCTATAATCCAGCTGTATCACTATGATTTCTTGCTGCTTAATCTTGATCAAAAAATGTGTTTTTTTCCCCCCCTTTCAGATAAATGCACTGCCGTATTTTGCACTTTTTTTGCACTTTGCACTTCATCACAAATGTTTACATTCTGCTCCAGGTTTTTACCTGGATATACATTGCTCGCTCCCTAAACTTTGGGATTTTGCACACTGCACTTTACTTCTTGCACTAGAATTCTATTTGTGGTTTTTACATCTTTTTACTGGTTTATTGCCATGTCCCCCTGACATTAGTTTTTATTGCTTAGTCATGATATATATTTTATACTGTGGTCATCCATTGGGCACTTGCCCTACATGTTTTTAACAGTTTATTTCAATTTTTAATTGAATGCTGAATACTTTTTGCATTTGATGCACTAATTCGCACTTTAAACTGTATAATGGCTGACCGTCATGTATGTTGAAGAATATCTCTTCTATGTCTGTTAATTTGTGGGAGGAGTTTCGTTATTACCAGTATTTAACCACTTATGTCTCTGGGTCTTGTCATGTGATCAAGTCCGGGTTTCCCGGACGAAACGCGTCATGTTGCCGTCCCCATTGATGGAATAAAGCACACCATTCATCTCTAATTCCTTGCCTTGTGGTCTGTACCTGGTTGTGTCCGTTTGCTGTTTTCGGCGCCTCAGGACTGTGAATGCTTATATATATATATATATATATATATATATATATATATATATATATATATATATATATGTGTGTGTGTATGTATATATATGTGTGTATGTGTATATATATATGTGTGTATGTATGGCGTGTGTAGGAAACGGCGCATGGAAGGGATTAAGACAGGAGTTTCCTGTCATGATCGTGCCGTGAAAGTTGCCTTTGCCCGAGGTTAAGCACTTTTGTGAACATTTGCGGTAAGGGCAGAACTCACCTGACTGTGTGTAAATAGTTCCATGACATCAACAGTGCCTGTGCTACATAAAATCACCATCATGGTCTTTATCATCTTGAATTTCCAACGCACATGTCAACAACTTGTACAGTGCACTGTGGGACGTGTAGTTTGGTGATTGCAGTCATGTGACATAATTATTTAAATCACGCCTGAGCGCACCTGTGCGTAATGCTCCAGTCTGTGATCAAGGCTACCCGCCGAAACGTTAGACTTATGGATGCAAGCGCTGCAGCGAACTTTGGAAAATAAAGTCACTCTCACGATATTGGGCCTCACCTTGCTTTGCTGTCCAGTGTGGTTAATGGGCTGCTCCATGCCCATACTGTGAGGCCGCCCTGAAGAGTCTGGGGCTCCGGAAACGGGGGAACGATTTTGCTTCTTTTTCATGTAAATTGAGGAGCCTGACTCACACGCGCCCCCACCTACCAAGGATGTGCCACTAGCGCAAAAAGGATTCAGAAAAGTGGGTGGTGATGAACAGAGTGTCTGAATTAAGCAGACCACTCTTACCCAGTCCAAAGATCAGGGCTTGATCCATCACTGTTTTTTAGCTCACTGCACCATCCCAGCTCAGAACCTGGCTACATGAAAATCAGTCTGTTCCTGTCCCAGTGCATGATGGGAACAGGGTGAACCAAAACTACCAAGCCAATTCTTATACTGGGAAGGAAACAAGCTTCCGGGGACCGGTTTCTGGCATTTCAGCCGTCGTCGGCCCGGCTTGCTTGAATCCTGATGGTGCAATGAGCAAGGGACTCACATCTGAGTATACCCTTCCACGCTTATGGTGGACAAAAATGATTCAGAAAAGTGGGTGGTGATGAACAGAGTGTCTGATTTAAGCAGACCACTCTTACCCAGTTCAAAGATCAGGGGTTGATCCATCACCGTTTTTTAGCTCACTGCACCATCCCAGCTCAGAACCTGGCTACATGCAAATTAGTCTGTTCCTGTCCCAGTGCATGATGGGAACAGGGCGAACCAAACTACCAAGCCAATTCTTATACTGGGAAGGAAACAAGCTTCCGGGGACCAGTTTCTGGCATTTCAGCCGTCGTCGGCCCGGCTTGCTTGAATCCTGATGGTGCAATGAGCAAGGGACTCACATCTGAGTATACCCTTCCACGCTTATGGTGGACAAAAATGATTCAGAAAAGTGGGTGGTGATGAACAGAGTGTCTGAATTAAGCAGACCACTCTTACCCAGTCCAAAGATCAGGGCTTGATCCATCACCGTTTTTTAGCTCACTGCACCATCCCAGCTCAGAAGCTGGCTACATGCAAATGAGTCTGTTCCTGTCCCAGTGCATGATGGGAACAGGGCGAACCAAACTACCAAGCCAATTCTTATACTGGGAAGGAAACAAGCTTCCGGGGACCGGTTTCTGGCATTTCAGCCGTCGTCGGCCCAGCTTGCTTGAATCCTGATGGTGCAATGAGCAAGGGACTCACATCTGAGTATACCCTTCCACGCTTATGGTGGACAAAAATGATTCAGAAAAGTGGGTGGTGATGAACAGAGTTTCTGAATTAAGCAGACCACTCTTACCCAGTCCAAAGATCAGGGCTTGATCCATCACCGTTTTTTAGCTCACTGCACCATCCCAGCTCAGAACCTGGCTACATGCAAATTAGTCTGTTCCTGTCCCAGTGCATGATGGGAACATGACGAACCAAACTACCAAGCCAATTCTTATACTGAGAAGGAAACAAGCTTCCGGGGACCGGTTTCTGGGATTTCAGCCGTCGTCGGCCCGGCTTGCTTGAATCCTGATGGTGCAATGAGCAAGGGACTCACATCTGAGTATACCTTTCCACGCTTATGGTGGACAAAAATGATTCAGAAAAGTGGGTGGTGATGAACAGAGTGTCTGAATTAAGCAGACCACTCTTACCCAGTTCAAAGATCAGGGCTTGATCCACCACCGTTTTTTAGCTCACTGCACCATCTCAGCTCAGAACCTGGCTACATGCAAATTAGTCTGTTCCTGTCCCAGTGCATGATGGGAACAGGGCGAACCAAACTACCAAGCCAATTCTTATACTGGGAAGGAAACAAGCTTCCGGGGACCGGTTTCTGGCATTTCAGCCGTCGTCGGTCCGGCTTGCTTGAATCCTGATGGTGCAATGAGCAAGGGACTCACATCTGAGTATACCCTTCCACGCTTATGGTGGTCAAAAATGATTCAGAAAAGTGGGTGGTGATGAACAGAGTGTCTGAATTAAGCAGACCACTCTTACCCAGTCCAAAGATCAGGGCTTGATCTATCACCATTTTTTAGCTCACTGCACCATCCCAGCTCAGAACCTGGCTACATGCAAATTAGTCTGTTCCTGTCCCAGTGCATGATGGGAACAGGGCGAACCAAACTACCAAGCCAATTCTTATACTGGGAAGAAAACAAGCTTCCGGGGACCGGTTTCTGGCATTTCAGCCGTCGTCGGCCCGGCTTGCTTGAATCCTGATGGTGCAATGAGAAAGGGACTCACATCTGAGTATACCCTTCCACGCTTATGGTGGACAAAAATGATTCAGAAAAGTGGGTGGTGATGAACAGAGTGTCTGAATTAAGCAGACCACTCTTACCCAGTCCAAAGATCAGGGCTTGATCCATCACCGTTTTTTAGCTCACTGCACCATCCCAGCTCAGAACCTGGCTACATGTAAATTAGTCTGTTCCTGTCCCAGTGCATGATGGGAACAGGGCGAACCAAACTACCAAGCCAATTCTTATACTGGGAAGGAAACAAGCTTCCGGGGACCGGTTTCTGGCATTTCAGCCATCGTCGGCCCGGCTTGCTTGAATCCTGATGGTGCAATGAGTAAGGGACTCACATCTGAGTACACCCTTCCACGCTTATGGTGGACAAAAATGATTTCCTAGCGCAAAAAGGAAACGGCACGTGGAAGGGATTCAGACAGGAGTTTCCTGTCATGATCATGCCGTGAAAGTTGCCTTTGCCCGAGGTTAAGCACTTTTGTGAACATTTGCGGTAAGGGCAGAACTCACCTGACTGTGTGTAAATAGTTCCATGACATCAACAGTGCCTGTGCTACATAAAATAACCATCATGGTCTTTATCATCTTGGATTTCCAACGCACATGTCAACAACTTGCACAGTGGGACGTGTAGTTTGGTGATTGCAGTCATGTGACATAATTGTTTAAATCACGCCCGAGCGCACGTGTGCTTAATGCTCCAGTCTGTGATCAAGGCTATCCGCCGAAATGTTAGACTTATGGATGCAAGCGCTACAGCGAACTTTGGAAAATAAAGTCACTTTCACGATATTGGGCCTTACTTTGCTTTGCTGTTCAGTGTGGTTAATGGGCTGCTCCGTGCCCATACTGTGAGGCCGCCCTGAAGAGTCTGGGGCTCCGGAAACAGGGGAACACTTTTGCTTCTTTTTTCATGTAAATTGAGGAGCCTGACTCACACGCGCCCCCCACCTACCAAGGATATGCCACTAGCGCAAAAAGGAAACGGAGCGTGGAAGGGATTCAGACAGGAGTTTCCTGTCATGATCGTGCCGTGAAAGTTGCCTTTGCCCGAGGTTAAGCACTTTTGTGAACATTTGCGGAAAGGGCAGCCCTCACCTGACTGTGTGTAAATAGTTCCATGACATCAACAGTGCCTGTGCTACATAGAATCACCATCATGGTTTTTATCATCTTGGATTTCCAGCACACATGTCAACAACTTGCACAGTGCACTGTGGGACGTGTAGTTTGGTGATTGCAGTCATGTGACATAATTGTTTAACCCTTTCGATGCTGATGACGAGCTCAGCTCGTCATGATGCACAGTTGAGCTGTGCTGATGACGAGCTGAGCTCGTCATGAATACATAGTAAGAGCAATTTCCAGCACAGGTGGGGAAAACGCCTAGCAGCCAAGGTGTTAAATCACGCCCAACCCACCCGCTGTGTAGGCAACTGGCCCATGGGATCCCTAGGCTGGGTGTCCAAATGAGCCTGTCAAAACTGTATGATTGATGAATCGGGGGAACAAGTTCGGAACTCTAGGGCAAAGAGATTGTCAACTAAATCCTTCCTGGTGAGGGTGAGTTCAATGCAGTCTGTCAATTGGTTGGAAAAAGAAAGTCTGTGCGTCGTGATAATATCCTCCCTAATCACAGACCGGCAGCCCCTGATTTGCCTAATCCAGTGTATGGCTTTGTTTGTTAGAGAGTCTGCATGTTCTATACCTCTACTGGTAACTAACTTGGGAACATTTACGATAAAGATTCTGTGCATGCTGTGTGCTTTGTTAGCATTCTGTCTCCCCCGACCCCATGTTGGTGCTACTCTGCAGTGTTTGAAGCTGGACAGGGTAAGTCCCTCTTCCACCCGGAGGATGATTTTTTGCTTCTCAAGTGATGTTTGGGTGTGCAGAATGGTGAGCAGTGGCGTTTGTGTTAGTATTATGCACCTGCCTGGGAGTAGGTAGTGATGATGCCGTTTTTTTGGGTTTCGCCACCTCAGAATACAGCCGCTCACCTATGTTCACGCCACCATTATGAGGCTTAACATTTTCTCCCTCTACATCAAATGATTGGCTAGGTGGTAAGGGATTATTAGGTCAGTTGTTGGGGCATTTAGGGCAGCAAGGGATCCTTTTTGTTAGAAGTCTAACCATTATGGATAACTCCTCTCCGCCCCTTTCATGACCCCTATTTTAGCCCTTAACGATTGCGCCAGGGCAATTACTTCCTGGTTGTCTGCAGTGGGAGTCACTACTGGTCTTACTGAGTTTGCTAGGAGTGCCTCAGTTACCTGGGGTCTCGCTTCCTCTATGTTGTTAGATAACACCGTATACCTATTTGTACATATGATTATAGGGTCCATGTGTTGGGGGTTATTATATTCCATTGTAACGAGAGGGCTGGAGAGCTTAGCATCTTCTACTGTGATCGAGGGGCTGGGGCTGGATTTGCAGGTACAGGGATCACCCATCTTTCCTTGATTCTGTTCCAGCTGGCCTTTTTTTGAAGCTGGCCCTTTTTTATCTGTTTTAAGAAACATTTCTGGGATAGCGATATGTTGTATTGGGTATTCACTATTAGTTTGTATGGGTCTAGATGTGGTTTTATCCCTGCCTGCTCTCACGTTTGATTCAGCTGCTAGTATATCCTCACACTCCTCAATGAGAGTGTCAATTCTGTCCATTACACAGTTGTTTCCAACTTGTTTGGGTACCTTTCTAGCTTTTCTTCCCTTGAGCGGTCTACCGCTATTGCCCTCTTCCCCTCCGCCCCCACTACCCTCCATGGTCCTTCTTTTTCCCATAATTCAAGTGTGTAACAAACGAGAAAAATGCAGTAGATTAAATAAGCAATTAGAAACAAGCACCAGGGCTAGGACAAAGTCTAACACCACAGACTAACCAGTATACAATGCATTAGACCTTACGCCAGAAATTCTATATGATGCTTAGCAGTCAGTAGGGATAGCGTTCAATTTCGACAATCAAGATCAAGAACCTGCACAGTCCAATATACAGAAGCAAACTAGGGGGGGCAATAACAAGGATGCACAGTACCTCTGCGACAGGCGGGGTGTCACCGATGTAGACCAGAGCAGAGGGGCAGATGACAGAGGGGTGGCCCAGCCCGGCCTCTTTCAGGCAGAGACAGGCAAGGACAGGCCCGCCCTTGGCACAGGCTTAGCCTGGGGTCGCCCATGCACGTCCCGCGAAGCGGGAGCCGCGAGGGAATTTATGCATCTCCGGGCGCGCAGGGTGATGTCAGCGCCTCCAGGCGCAGCAGGCAGCAGAGCAGTCTGGAGGCTGAAGTCCCCCCGTGGAGCAGGCAAATTGCCGGTGGTGCAGTATGCGGGTCCCGCGAAGCGGGAGCCTCAAGGGAATTTATGCACCTCCAGGCACGCAGGATGATGTCAGCGCCTCCAGGTGCAGCAGGCAGCAGAGCAGTCTGGGGACTGAAGCCCCCCCCCCCGTGGAGCAGTCGAATTGCGGGTGGTGCAGTATGCAGGTCAATATGTAGTATTCCTGCGCTATAATTTAAGCTCTATGTTACCATGCCTTACTGCTTAGCCTATGTATGTGTGTTCTTTATGGAATGTTGATCCGTTGATGGAGATCTATGCTACTTGTGTACTTACATGAAAAAAGCTACTTGGATTACAACTTACCAGCGTGTCTTCATTAGTACTTAAATGTTGCCAATGAGTTTGAGATTACCCCACGCTCTACAGTTGGTACAAGTAGCCTGAAGAGACTTAAAGATGCTTTCTACAACATATTGGGATGAAGCAGGGAGAAAACGACAGGCGCAGACAACAGGAACAAGACGCAAAAAGAAGGAGCCACAAGATGAAACAAAAAAACTTAAGGATTCACAAAGGGATCTTAAAGAGCACGCAAGGCAGCCCCGCCTGTGTCCATCACATTGGAAATCCCCAGCAAAATCGTGCTGTACTCCGTCTCAAGTGGCCACAATGACAAGAACTGAGCCTTCATGTACAGTAAGCCTCTACGTTTATTTTATGGATCCTGCGCAGTGTGAGACTTGCATGTTCTTTACAGGTGTGTGCCTTATTTCTGCCTGCGCTGGACCAGATGTCCCTACACACTGGGTTTCACAGAGAAATGGTCACACAGAGATGGGATGCGCAGTGTGTGACTTGCATTTTCTTTACAGGTGTGTGCCTTATTTCTGCCTGCGCTGTGCAGAGGTCCCTACACACTGGGCTTCACATAGAAACAATTGCTTGGGATTGCCAAGCTCTGGGTCAGCTGTGGACAATTTGAAGATGGATTCTTCAAATGAACTTGGTTTGGTGGGGAGGCCGTTTGGGCTGGGATCCTTCTAAGCCATCCACTTCTCATACACAGAGGCACGGAGTACTTTGGCCATGCCTAGTGAGTTCCTTTGGTGTCCGAACATTTGGCTGAACATTGGTGGTGTCCCTTCTCGTCTGTTATTGTTCACATCTTTTGAGCCATCTTTGTGTCAGCTTCAGTTCAACGGCTAATCACTAGTTTAAAAAAACTGTGGCACATGTCACTACCAGCACGCACACTCCTTCCTGCATGGTGACACAGACCTCTATGGAACCTTCTGATCCACAGCTCTTTGCGAAGCTCTGTGATGCATGTTTTCTCCTGACAAGTTATTTCCTTCAGACATTTTGGTGCACGCACGCACCGTGAACCACTCTGTCACAGTGTGACACAGCGTGCCACCATATTGGGATTGGCGTATCTCACCAAGGATGTAACCTTTGTATTCTTCTACTTCGCGCAATAAACAGACCACGCAGTGTTAAGCGTAAAAAGCCATTTATTAGACCAGGCTGCGTAATTAACATAAGAACCAAAACATCAACATTAAATAACATCAAACCCATATCAACACCTCACGCCTCACACACTTCACCCTCTCTGCATCATATCTTGAACCATTCCATGCCCCATAAAGTACCTCATTCATATCCTCCAATCACCTATCATCCTACCCCAATCCTTGTGACATTCCAGTCATGCCCCTAGCTCCCACACCATTCAAAACTTCCCCCCTCAAGGGATGGGTGTTCCCGCTCTTGACCCCCCTATCCATCCAAAGTACTGCCAACCAGGGAACCCCCTGTAGGGCGGTTAACTGCCCCCCCCCCTTCAGGTCAGAGTTCCGCTCGCATCCTACACCCATCCGCACTCACCCCGTCCTGCAACACCATATCGCCTCATTCCTCAGTCTTCTGACCACATCTCTCATCTCCATCATATAATACGCATTCCCCAAATGAGAGAGATGCACACCGTCGTCCCTGAACAGTAAGGGTTCCTCCAGTCGAATGCCCCCGTGCGAGATCACCTTTATGTCCTTGTCCCCGCAAAAAAGTCTCATCGCCCTGTTGAGCTTTCTCCTCACTTTTTCAATTGCCCCGTGCTTCATTGCTCCCCTCTAAACTATCCTGGGTAAAAATTCAGTCCAGGCAATGCAAGTTCCTGCAAGCCTCGTCTTGAGTACCTCCAAGTCCCTTTGCATCAGCTGTAAAAGCGCCAAACCCGACAGCTGCACCAAATCATTTTCTCCCAAATTAATTATCAACAGGTCTGGGCATCCTTTTTGCGGAACAATCCTTGCGAGCCAAGGCAATAGTGCCCCCCATCGCATCCCCCCTTTATCCCACCAATGCACCTCATGTTGATGTCCTTTCAGTCCCAGGTTACGGCCGTACACCTGCTGTTCCGCGTACTTGGACGCCCAATGCACAAAGGAATGCCCCACAATCCAGGTGACCGTCTTGGCCCCCGGTCCGCCCACGCAACCTACGAAAGAAAGATATGTTAGAACAAACCTAAAACCAAAGTCCCACCAGCAGACTCCCCGCACACCCCCTTTCACTTCAGCACATACCTCTCACAACAACGCGACTTCCATCTCCCAATCTGCCTAATCCTGTCCCATGACCACCCCAAACGGGCCGCAGCTGTCGCCGCCCCAATACGGAAGGAATGAGTCCCAAAACCAGAAGGCTCCATCCCCAGCCGCCCCAGCCGCCGCAAGACATGCACAGCACTGCTAACAACTGGCCAGCCGTCACCCGTGACCCCGACTCATGACAGAAAATGTCCCCCCGCCCCTCACGCGAGGTCCCTCACGCGAGGCCACCACGAACGTCCGCCATTCAGCCACCGGGCACATGCCCCCCCATCCACTTCACTCAGCCATACCCACTTACCCCGACCCAACTGATCCGTCTTAGAGCACCCCAACCAAATCCCCAATCGCCCTCCATCCAAGCGAATCTCCTCATATCTCCTGCCAGCCCGGGCCCTTGTGCCCAACAACTCAGGCACCCGAAATGCCCCAAAAAACATCCACACCATACACAACCGAAAAACTCGTGCCTCAAAGAGATCATAACAACATTCCTGCAACACCCCACACCAGCTGAACCGACAGCTCAAAAGTGACTGCCTCCCGCAGCCTACCGCCCCCCCCCCCATTTGACGCTCTCAACCCCAACCTCGGAGCATCCTGCTTAAAATCACATCCTTCGTAGGATCAAACCCCATGAACAAACTACAGTAAAAGAATTCTCCTGCCAGTTTCCCAGATATCGTAACCGCAGTCAATCCTTTGTCAATGCAACATAGAACAAAACGCCTGGCACCCTGCTCAATCGCTGTCTGGTCACCCAGCACCGAATCCTGACTCCAACCCATAAATGCTCCAAACTCTGCCCATGCCAGGTACGTCTTCCTCGTAGTATCGGCAACAGAATGTTCCACCAGGCCTATCATTCTCACTCCCCCAAGATCCAGATGCCTTCCGGAGGCTCGGTCTTGCACAGATCCGCTCCCGGTGCCAGATGCCGGAACCGCTGCCACTGTGAACGAGACAAAGCATCCCCAATGTCATTATTCGCACCAGGGACATGCTTGGCCCTAAACAACACATTCAAACGCAGGCATTTCAACATGAAACTCCGCAGCAGCCTCAGCACTCTCAGATCCCTGGCTCTCTGGCGATTTACCAACTCTACCACTGTCATGTTGTCGACATGGAAAAGCACGGATCTATTCTGAAACTTCTGCCCCACACTTTCAGCACCTTCAACAAAGGAAAGAACTCCAGAAAAGCAATGATCTTCCCTTGTTTCAACCAGTGAGCAGTATGCAATAGAAGGGGGTTCCCCAGGGCAAATAAGTGATATAGGCAGGAACGAAGGGGAAAACACAAGAGCAAATAGAAAAAATCACCCTGCCAAGGTCGATAAATGGTGCTCCCAGGTGGGATCCAGTTCAGATTAGGGGGGAGCAATATCCAATGAATATCCGAGACCAAAGGAGCGAATAGACCACAATCAAATCATTCTTTATAGAATATATATGTTTTTTTTATTTTATTTGATTTGATGCAGTTAGTTATCTTAGCGAGATAATCAGAATATAGTGGGTACAAAAATTCATAAAATCATCAGTACTGTTCATCATTTCATGAGCAGAGATAAATTCATAGAAAAATATACATAGGAAAATACGGTGTTCCACTCACTCCGGGGGGTAAGGTAGGGGGCTCAACAGGCACTCACATCTCACAAAAATCATTCATGCTCTAACATATTCAACCACTTCATACGGGTGATTCACATTTGGCCTGCAACAAAAGGAAGATGGAATTATGTTTGCATGGACGCGGGTGCAGCTTGGGGAAGGCAAGAAGTTGGAAAGTTGTTGCCGTTCCTGATAGTAACTCCGTAATAACGCCAACGCGCGTTTCGGTGAGAGGCACCTTCGTCACGGCTGGCAAAGATGAGGGGGGAGGGGAACACACTGGCTGAAAAATTCAAAATAAAGGACATTTAAGTACATCAAAAGTTACAAAGGTAACATACACATCAGTTTGACATTGCACAGGTTTACATATCTTCACAATTCTAATAAAAGTTCCATTAAAAATTCAAATAGCATTACTGAAAGTGTTATAAACATCAATTATATGGGCTCTTCAATAGGTGGTCTAGGTCTAGGTATTCACTGGTAGCTCCCTGGATATCAAACCCCGAGGACTGGGAGATCGTCCAAACCGCCGGGGTGGAAATGGTGAAGACACAGGTCATCTCTTATACTACTACATGCATATTTCAATCATATTTCAGATTAAACGTACTAAGGGTCCCAATGACTTTTGGGTGAACTAGAAGGTCCAGGTTATCTCCCCAAATCTGAACTGGATCCCACCTAGGACCACCATTTATCGACCTTGGCAGGGTGATTTTTTCTATTTGCTCAACCAGTGAGCAGGCCAAGACTCCGCACACCACCTCCCGTCCCAGAAAATGCCAAACCCCGCTGACCCTGCTGCATCAGAGAAAATTTGACATTGCCAAACCGGCCGTTCATCATCAAAGTCCAAAGATACTCAGTTGAAGTCCGTCAAGAACGTCAGACAGGTCCTCAAGTCGGCCTGCACCCCCATGGAGATCCTGACTCTGTGGTGTGGAAGCACTGCCCCGGACATGGCCATGCCGAGCCCACGACAGAACGTCCGTCCTGCCCTGACTACTCTGCACGCAAAGTTCAAGAAACCCAAAAGCTTCTGCACTGCCCTCAAAGCAATCCTCTTTTCTCCGATCGCCCACAGCAGACACGACTGGATTTCAGTCACCTTGGCACCGGGGAGGCGAGCCCGCCACTGTATAGAATCCAGCTCGATCCCTAGGAATGTCAAGCAGCAGTTGGGACCAGCCGTCTTTTCCGGTGCCAAAGGAACACCAAAGTGCAATGCCAGCTCCTGAAACCGCGACAGGGCCTTGCCGCAATCTCCAGAGTCCACCCTCCCCAGGAAGAGGAAATCATCCAAATAGTGCGTGACCTTACGGCACCCACTAAATTTCACAAAGGCCCACTGCAGGAAAGTACTAAAGAGTTCGAACAAGGCACAGGAGATGGCACACCCCATGGGCAAAACCTTGTCCACGTAGATGGCCCTTCCAAATTGCATTCCCAGGAGCGAGAAATCCGCAGGATGTATGGGCAGCAGACGGAAGGCAGACTTGATGTCGCATTTCGCCAATTCCGCCCCAGGCCTACATGCCCGCACCGAGCGAATCGCATCATCCACAGACGCATAAAGCACCCTCGAGTCCTCCTCAGCAATGAAATCGTTCACTGATTGACCCTCCGGCCACGAAAGATGGTGTATCATTCAAAACTCCCCCTCCTCTTTCTTCGGCACCACCCCCAGTGGAGAAATGATCAGATCTTCCGACGGCCAATCAGTAAACGGGCCGGCTACCTTCCTTCCTCCACCTCCTTCAGCAACTTAGCGGCCACCACCCCTGGCAATTCCTTAGCAGACCTCAAATTGTCAGCCCACCTCCGCACTCTGGGACCCTGATAGCCCACCCTAAAGCCCTCTGTGAAACCCCAGAAAAGCTGCAACGCCTCCTCCTGGTCTGGGTAACATGAGAGCCACGGGGCCATCGCCTCCATCTTAACCGGTGTAGGCGCCCTTCCGTCCAGGTTGGCCCCTGCCCTTGGCGTTCCTCCACTGTTCTGAGGGGGTGACCAGCATAAGGCACTGAGTGAGGGCGTGTTTCCCGCCGCACTTGGAGCACTCGTGTTTAAACTTGCAAGGGCAGCGCGAGCAGTACCCCCTGTTGTAACTCCAACAAGCCAGTTGTGTAGCCCCCTGGTTTACCGGGCTGGCCAGTGGTAAGCGTGCTGGCTGCAGCACCTCCCCCCGCCCCGCCTTGGGGAACCCGCTGGCCGTATGCGTAGATGCAGCAGAGTGTGTGGACGCCATCCCCTGCATCCAGAGCGCCTGATCCACCTCCCCCAATTCTTCTCCGGGTTCGCACTAACTCTTCCCCTGAACTCCTCGTCATAGCTCAACCAGACAAACCCACCAAACTGCATTTGCGCCTTCCGAATGATGTCCATGTACATCAGCAGCGCATTGGCCCTGTCCAAGTACTTCTCACAATATATGCTGGCATAAATTAAGAATTTGCAAAAAAACGGAGTTTGGTCCTGGGACAGAGGGTTAACTGGACCGTAATATAGTGGAAACGAAAAGCAATGTTGACCCTCAGGATAATTTTATCTCACTAATTATGAGAATACAAACAAGGGGAAACCTATTGTTCGTATGGGTTATTTTATTTAGACCCTTTTGTCAATTTTTAAATCATTTTGAAAAGCATTTTAAGGTTGAGAAAAAACACTAATTACAAACATTTACACTATTTACAACTATCATACATACAAATCTATACATCAAACGATAAACATATATACAGATGAATCCACAGTTATGAACAAGCTTCTTTTACAAAAGAAAAAGACAGTTTTTTCACACAAAAAATCAATCTTTGTGAAACTGCAACTCATTAGAAGGCCCAACCAGGGTCATGCCATAACGGCGAATAGGCACCTTTCATTTTAGCAAAGCTAACAGTTATTTGTCAACTCTAACTGATCGACGAGTTCTAATTAATTTTCTTGTTGCCTTTTCCTGTTGTTTTGACCCTGGTTGGGCCTTCTAATGAGTTGAAGTTTCACAAAGATTGATTTTTTGTGTGAAAAAACTGTCTTTTTCTTTTGTAAAAGAAGCTTGTTCATAACTGTGGATTCATCTGTATATATGTTTATCGTTTGATGTATAGATTTGTATGTATGATAGTTGTAAATAGTGTAAATGTTTGTAATTAGTGTTTTTTCTCAACCTTAAAATGCTTTTCAAAATGATTTAAAAATTGACAAAAGGGTCTAAATAAAATAACCCATACGAACAATAGGTTTCCCCTTGTTTGTATTCTCATAATTAGTGAGATAAAATTATCCTGAGGTTCAACATTGCTTTTCGTTTCCACGGCATAAATTAAGAAAGCAGAAGTCAAGTTCTCCATCGTCACCGGGACCCTGGGCCGCCAAGTCAGCTCCCACTCCTCTTCCTTCGAGCCCTCTTTGGCCTGCACCTCCCAATGCAAAAGTTTAAACAGATCCACATATTCGTGCATCCAAATCCTGGCCCTGATCTTATCCGACAAATGAGACCCTAAGGGCATCGCCAACCCCATATAGGGGAGTTTTTTCGGCAGTTTTGTGTCCCCTTTGTCCCCTTTGTTGTCCTTTCCGTCCCCCTTGTCCGTCTGTACCCCGGCCGTAGCTACGGACTTACCATCCACCTTCTTACCATCCACAGGTGTACCGCCCGCTGGCTTCCCAGGATCCCGAATCGACCCATCCCCAACCCCCACAGACCGACAAGCCTTCTTCCTACCCCCTTTAGGTCCGTCATCCCATGCCGTACACCAAGTCCCCTCACCTGAGACAGTGGAGTGCAGCTCCCGGGGCCATCCTCGGGGAGTCGATGCCTTAACCGCCTATGCCTTGTCCTTGGCTTTCGTCGTCGTCGGGGCCTGCAAAAAACCAAGGTCGCTGTTGTCCACCACGCCCCTTGGACCGTCTTCGTCATCCCGCACGTCCCCATCCTCAAGCTCCTCACTCTCATCATCATAGTCCAACTCCAACACCGGTTCCACATCCACAGTGCACACAACACCTCCTTCACAGCCCTCTTCACACCTTTCTTACTTCCAACTGACGCACTTGGAGCACCAGACACACACGCCGCCGTTTCCCGAACCCGGGTTGGAGGGACAGCCGCCGCGGACCGCCCTACAGCTTCTGGCTGGCGTCTCAGGGCTGTCTTGCGCCCTGCCGGGCCCCCCCGAGCTCTGCCGACAGCCGCCGGCTTGGATCCCCACCCACCCCTCAGGTCGCTCCAGCCTGAGTGGGCCCCAGCACCATCGGGCCTCAAAGCCGTCCTGGCCGTCCCTACACCTGCCTTCTTGCCCACCACATTCGCCTTCATGCCCTTCGCTCGCTTATTCTCCTCCTCCTGTTCCGCCAACCGCTCCTCCTTAGACGTAGGAGTGGGTGGCCCTTCTATTTCTGACCCCCAAACTGCCCCCACCCGGGCCATTGTTTGTTCGGCCCTCCTGTCCTCATTGAGCTGCGCCAGGAGCCTTTGCTCCCGATCCTGTCCTCCCACGCCAAGGCCCCCCAGCTCGGGAGGTGAGGGGGCGGGCAGTAGCCCTGAAAACCCACTCCTGACGGCAAACCCCCCCCCAGACGTTACCTGGGGTCCACCCCCCCCACCCGGGGTCCCTGAAAGACAGACTCCACCTGCTCTCCTGCCACCACTATTGCCCTGTCACGCCCCACTGGGGCGGAGTGTGAGCCCTCGAGCTAGCCGAAAGATCAATGGGGGCATCATCCCATTGCCCCCCTTCCAGCTCCTCATAAACCTGCCCAGGGACCTGAATTGTGGCCTGCTCCCCTGACTCCCCCTCTCCCCTGGCCCCAGAATTACCATTGTGGCCTCAGAGTCCCCTGCAGTCCCACTGGTCGCCAAATCACTAGGCCCCGCCCCCCCTGCCACTATCACGCTCCCTGGGCCTGTTGCCGGTGATTCAATAGTGAGGCTGACACCCCCAGCGCTGTCCCCCGGCCCCCCCCTGGACAAACTGCAGTGGCGGAAAGACTCACGGGGGCAGGCTCTTGCGCTTCCCGCCCCGCGCCGAGTCCTTCGTGGCTCCGCCCCGCTCCCTCCCCGCCGCCTGCTCAAGCGGCGGCCGTGCATCCTCCTGGCACGCCAGGACCGTCGCTGCAACCCTGGCCGAGGCCGCACGCGGAGCCCGGGTGCAACATACCCACGCCTGGCGAAGGACCCCCAGTTGTAGGAGTTCCTCCCTACCTGACTTCGCCAGCAGCAATAGAGCCGCCCACACTTCCTCCGCGGGGACGCCCGACATCCTGCCAACTGCTGCGATATCGCACTCTGCCCCAAGCTGCCGACCAGCAACTTGCGACGCCTGCAAACAGCACTAATAACTCACAAGGAATCCCTAAAAGGCCCGATCCCACTAATGCTCTCCTCACACTCCTTTCGCAGAGAACCCTCCCGATGGTGCTAGGCACAGGAAGAGGAAGTTACCTTCCTCCCCGGCGCTTTATACCCTCCCCCTAACTCCTCCCTTTTCCCTTCCTAGTCCTGTCTCGCGCGAATGACCCCGCGGGAAGACTAGTCTGCGACTGTGCTTCCCCCGGGGCCCGGCATCGCCAGTCACATGATTTCTCTCTGCAGCTTCGCAGTATGAAGATCGGTGAAAAGGTCTCCTTCTTGTCTTGTTTGTCTGTTGTTCACAAGACAATGCAGGTACTTTTCTTTCTTTGGGTTTGTACATGTGAAAGCACTTGTGCACAGTTGGGAGGCTAATTCAAACTCTTCCATGTGACACACTGCCCCGGAGTCTTCCATTGACGTCTTGCCTTTGCTGAAGGGTTTTTCTTAGCAGTGACTTTTTAATGGATTGCTGTCAACGCACGATGTATTGAGTATGCTTTTTCTCATTTAGTGAGACATCGGTCACTGGAGGACTTGATTCTTCATTTTTATTTTCAGAGTGGTTATTTTCAGCATTGATTTTAAATGTTAATATTCTTTGGTTACAGCATATTTGTGGTTTGCTTTGTTGTGAGCAGAAGGAATGGTGGTGCAACTCGAGTGAGAGCTCCCTCACCGGTGATGGCATACAGTTTAAAAGTATTTACAACAGTCATAGAATTGGTGTTTGCATGATCTAAAGTTTATAAGTTGTAAAGTTTTTAGTATGCCACAGTTTAGGTTCCCATTCTTACTCCCTTACATGAGGGAAGGGCATGGATATGGGTACAAGTTTTTACTGTGTTACCTCTACATGGGGTATGTTTATTGGGTTATTCCAAAATTACATTACTTTTAACCCATACGCAGGTTTTTTGGCATGGTCTTGTCCCATTACATTAGGTTATTAGGTCATGGTCTCATTTATGCTATACACTTTTTTTGGATGCAGGGCTTGATTCCCTACGTGCCTAAGACACCTTTTGCCGCACTTGTTTGTTGCAGGTTGTGCCCCCTGTGTGCGTAAGACACCATGGGCCGCACATTTTTTTTGTTGTTGCAGCGTTTTGACATTGTGTGTCTCCTCACATGGAGAGCATATATGTTTTTTCAAGGGTTGTCCTTTGTTTATGGTTGGGGCAGTACATTGGGTTTCAGTCCCTTTAGTCCACACGACTTGTATCCCTACATGGAGCCCACATATGTAACATTGTTGTCCCTTGTTTAATTTGGGGACAGGATATTGGGTTTTAGTCCATTTGGTCCACATGACTATTCTCATTACATGGAGAACTTACATCTTTCCCTTTATTTTTCCTGATTAGAGGAGGGTGATGGGTATTCTGTATCCATCTTTCCTTCTTGTCTTTAGTTTTTTACCCTCTCGTGATGCTGTGTTCCCATCATCCCTGGGTCTGGGCTTTTGACTCCCTTTTTAATAGTTCACTTCCACTTTATGATGTGGGCGGTATTTGCTTCATCCTTGCGGTTGTGGACTGTTAAAGTTTGCTCAAGTCAAGTCAAAATCCACTTTATTCGATTATTTAAAATCATAAAAGTATGCTATTCAATCACATATTAAAAACAACAATACAAAAATAAATAATATTATTTACATAATATACAATTCATATGTACATGACACACAGAGTTCGTCAAGTGCATAGATTTCCTGATTATCATACAAAATATACACACTATCTACAAGTCGACATTTAGTAACCAGGGGTTCATAATCATTTATCTATTCAATTAAATCTTTAGAGTTTCTTCAGTCATTGAAAATTACTTTTACTCACAATATGTTTCCTCTAATTGCCTAGCTTTTTTGCTACGAATAGATGTTACTATTACTTCCCTCTGTATAAAAGGAACAAAAAAACACAAAGTGCATCGTGTCCTGGTATGAATGATAGTCACATTTACAGGGGGCGGCTTCCTCTGGTTTACTCCACTCCCTGTAATTCCCCAGTAACACATGCGATTGATTAAAACGGAATTTGGTTAACAGCCATCGATGAAAGGGTTTGGTGACAATTGTCAAGTAAGGTTGAATAGACATTGTCAATATCAACAGGTAATGAGCCCTCACTGTAGGTTTACAAAGTTCTGATGCTTCGCGATCCAATTCCCTAGTTTTTATAAATTTGTTTTTTACCCAGTTAATATCAGCTTTAATTAGACTTTCTGATTTGGAATAGATTTCTGGGCGCCCAAGATAATTAGATATAGATTTAATATAAAACAGCTAAAGTTTGCTATATTTTCTTGTTTATACTTTTCCTTTATGCCATGCTCTTGTTTGAATGTTTTGTTTCTGTTATTCTTCTGTTTATTAGGGAACAGATATGCAGTATTCCTGCGCTATAATTTATGCTCTATGTTACCATGTCCTAGCTGCTCAGCCTGTGTGTCTGTGTTCTGTATGGAATATTGGTGAATGGGCTATGAGTGGAATGCTTGAGTGTCTGGATGAGTGACGACCGTTGGTGGACGGGGCTGAGCAGATAGCAGGCTGCTCCTGGTGGGGCTGTTGATGATGACTTACAGGCTGCCCTGCAGCACCTATACATCTGCGATCATGAGATTTATACTACTTGTGTACTTACATGAATAAACCTACTTGGATTACAACTTCCCAGCATGTCTTCATTACAACACAATGCCCCGCCATAAACCAGCCAGTAAATTCACCCCCAGCCCCATCATCCTCAAGGTATCTGCTATAAACTCCAGTCCACCCCGTCAAATGCTTTTTCAGCATCCACAGTAACTAGCCTCATTAGCGTTATTCCCTCCTGATGCTCTTGAGTCAAGGTTGCCAGATTTGTTTCCCCATTAGTAATATTTATTATCTAATTTATCAAATAAGTATGCTGCCTGATTTGATTCTAAAGTTCTAAAGTTCTGATCTGGCCACGCACCATAAGAATGTTTTTTGGGAATGAATGTTTGTGAATTTGTTCTAGCCCACTAAGCTTCTCTGTGAGCTTTGTTTGCAAACCTTTTTTAAAAAAAATCTTTTTATTTTGAACACAGCCATACATATACAGTGCAGTGAATATAAGTCAGGGTGCAGCACATTAGAATGGTGTATATCGACATAGCGTAGTGACACATTGCCAGTCAAGAGTACAGAAATGACTGTGCAATCCAGCGCCCTAGCCTCAATGCATCTGGCCTCCTCATCATTTCGGCTTCATCACATCCCTAGGTATCTAGCCGGCTCTATCAAATTGAACACCTTTCTTTTAAGGCCATCTAATCTCGTAGTGGAGACCCTCTGGTAGTGTTCTGCAACACAGAGTAGCCGTAGTGCCCTCGCTTCTTAGTCTATAGTGCCAAACACTACCACACTTCCCCCTTGTCGGCGGGTTTGATAGTGATACCAAGATCCTACCTTAGGGATTCTATTGCTTCTCTGTGTTTTTTTGATAGATTGTTGATATGAAAGCATGGCTTACTGTAAGGAACAACAACATTTGTAGAAGATAGAACACTTTCTAAGATGACGCATACATAACAGTATGAAAGGTAATAGGCCCTTTGTGAAAATGCACGTGATAACCCCCTGTGATAAGTACTCAACTCGTGAAGATATTAAAGAAGCTCATCAGTATCGGGGACCACCTTTAAGAAAGCACAGACCTGCGTCTTCCACTTTTTGAGACACCAGTTAAGCCCACAATGTTTAAGAGATTATGCTGAGGATCCCAGGGACTCACTAGACAACGTGCTACACAATTTGAATGCCGTAGCATAAGCTTGAAAGGTCCCGAAAGCCAGGGGTGAATATATGTTTAAATTATATCCCATTTTAGAGCTCGGTTAGCAATTATAATAGTGCTGAATAACACATGGGTATAGGAATTGGGCAAGAATAATTAATCAAAATGGTTTACTTTTTACCTTTAGGAAAGAATGACCCCAACAGCATCCTCATCTACAAAGAGATTTCTTATATATACTTTGTGTTCTAAAATTATGAGGTAAGATGGCAATAAGAACAAGCATTGGCATAGACAATAGGCCTCGCCTTTGGGACCTCATAAGTGTTTAGTTATCTAGCACAATATCCATGGTGCAACAACATCAACTATTACATGGCTAAACCCTTATAAGGTCCCAAAGGCGAGACCTATTGGCTATGCCAGTGCTTGTTTTCCCAGTGTCTGGTTGTTAAACTGATAGTAATGAAGGGAAAACTTTGCCCAGACAGTATTTTCATGTGTAAAAGTTACAAAATACTAAAGCAATAGTATCAAAAACTGTGCCTAATTATGCCACATAATTTGCTCTTTCTTGTTGTATAATTTAGTCAACCCTGCCACATAATTTGGTGCTCCCTTGCTGCATACTCCAGGGGCCCTGCATACAGCCCAAGATCTTAAGTAAATTCAAATGTGTTAGTCTGATATCAAGAGCTTAACGAAATTCTGAATTTCTCCCAAAAAAAGAGAAATGATTAAAGGATTGAGTAATGGGCATATGATTGGCTATATGGCCTCTTCTGATGCGCTGGTGGTTGGGTCCTGGACCAGGTTGAAGACATTGCGCAATGGAGATTGTGCGCATACGTGGTGGGCCTTGATCCATTAAATAATATTTTATTTAAGAAAACAAAAAAAATCACTAACGTATTTAAAATAGCGTTATGGTTCAGGTAGTGCAAGCACTGTGCCACTGACGTTAAAATAGCTAGGAGTTTCCCTGAAAAACCATAGTTAAGGTGACACTATAGTTACACATAAAAATCTAAAAATCCTTAAAAGTCACAAGTTGTGTCCACTGCACAAATCATAATCATCAAAACAAAAAATTGCCCTGAAATGATTTGTTTGTGAACTCACAACATTTAACCAATAAACAAACGGGCGTAACAAAACAAAATCATTAAATGATAACTCATATGCAATCCAAAATATTCTACTGTATTCTTGTCAAAGGTAACAATATTTTATGTCACTAATGTAATTTCTAATGTATAAGGCCATGAGCTGTTAATTTTTGTTTGTGTACTGGACCCTAACTGACAGCGGATCACGAGAAGTGAAAAAAGATGTTTAACCAGACCCAAAGTATATGAAGTTATATCTGTAGTTTGAGGTGAAAACCACGCTGATTAGCCCATGTGACTATTAGCAGAATTGTTTCCTTCTCTCATGTCATATGAATTCTCTGACACAAAAAAACAGGGTATTCTCCTGCCACTTACACTGTACTGTTATAATAACAGGGATTTTTTCCTCTGTATGCTTGCATTTATTAATACAATTTTTCCAACCATGCTATGGGGCCACTTTTATGTTCACTCTGTAGCTCTTCTGGGTGGCAAAACCATTTTCCAGGTGTGAAGTATCTGGTGCTGATCGCCTTTGTCCAGTTGCAGGCTGTCTTTGTTGAAAAGATGCACGCAAAGGCCAATAGCCTGGGACGAAACAAAAAGCACATGCACAAGCGTGTGCGAGCATGAGGTGAGATTTCCAAAAGCCCTTACATAAAGTCTTCGCCAGAACAGTGCAAGTGCTGTTACAGACTCAACCTAAAAAAGGGGAAATCTTTAGTTAGTTTTGGATAAAAGCTAAAATAAACTTTTTGAGCCACATGTTTGTAATCAATACCTTTTTAAATGTATATCCTCAGCACGTGGGGCATAAAAATCAAAAAGAGTATTAATTTGCCTTGAGTGGTAATAACATAGCATAATTGATACCGCACTCCGTGGGCGCTTGAAACTTTTCAGATTGGCGTTATCTCATTCCTGAAAAGAATCGAGTAATTTCATCAATGTAGGCCCGCAAGGAGAGGAGTGGTGATTGTATCTTTTTTCAAATTGTGCCCCTTTTAAATCCTGATGGTTTTTCCTTCAGAGAGGCTGATTTACTTATGATTCCATGTATGTGCCCTCCTGATTTTATAGAAATATAAATACCTCCAGCACTTCAAAATTAATATGATGGCTTGTCCAAGGAATCCTTTATCTCACCATCTGGTGAATTATAAAAATTAATCATCTGAATAGATGGGGTGATTTGATAAGGTCAGGTTTGACCATGGTACATATGAATGGGATTGTGAGTATGACTGGTTGTTTTGCAGCTTGGGTGAATCATGGAGTTGCGAATAACTGATTGATTCTATAAGATCCAAAGTAAAATTATGTGATGATGAATGCATATGGAATATTCTAGTATAGTTCAATTTGAATATGCATGACAGCAGTGCGAATACCTTTAAAGATATGTCGCCATAAAACAGAACCACTGGTGTGTGCTGCACTGGGGTTTGATGAAATGCTTTTTGAAAGAAATGTCATATAATTTCTGTGTAACATAAGTCCCTATAATAATTCATGTCATCTATATATGTGTGTTTTTTTTTAGATATTATACATTCTGAGCATTTGTGGGAGATAGAATGTTTCTGTTTTGTCCTGAAGAAGGTTGTAATACATTGTAAGTTCCACTGAATAGCATTGATGTACTGTGAGTGCAGAATCTGCTTAACGTTGTGATACCATAGATGATAATCTCCTTGACGCATCAGGAATCTTATTCAATCATTAGAGTGGATCAGCATCCGTTTAATAGACATATCCTTGTTGTCTTATTTCCTTCTTCCTTTTTATTCTTTTCTTTTTACCATTTGGATTTTGATTTTGCGCAGCATTGGAGTGTTGTCTTATGAGATAATGCTTGAATCTTTGCACTGCAAAGCATTCAAAAACCGTTTTTTTAATGGACAATTGTTGATATATATTATATGTGAATTATGTATAAACTGCCATAGTGTTTGCCAACATGTCTTTAAAGCTTTGTGCACTTTTATACTTCTGTGGTACTTGTTTTAAAATAGATATCAATTTTTGAAGTATGCTTGATGGTTAACTGAGTTCACACGGTTGTTGCGATTTATGTGGTGTGACACAAAGGTTTCCCGATGGGAGATTCGTTCTTACTGCTTAAATGGTGCTCTGTCCCCTTGGTCTGTGGGGGCCCTCTCTCTTTTTTTGTACAGTACGCTCTATATATGCCTGAGTCATTTGAGTAATCCCTCCCCAGAGGATGTTGAGTTTTGCAAGACCCAAGTCTTCTAGGAAGACTTTGCCTGGCGTTAATAGGGTCGCCAATCCTCCCCTGCCCGAGTGATCTGCATTAAAATGCCAGGTCATATACCAGATTGAAAACCCCCTCACTACAGCTGATGTGGAAGGCCATGCTGTCAGAGAACGGCTCATCCTGGGGGCCTGGCTGGCTGGTGAGACAAGAGAAGGGCCCTTCCCAGGTGTATGTTTCCATTTGCCTGTGACAGGGGAGGCCTCATTGAAGCACTCCTCAAGTGTTCTATGAAATCCCTAGCAGACCTGTCAAGCAGGATGAGACATTCAAGCAAGACCTGCCCCTTTAATGTCAAAAAGGATCTTCCCAGCCTTCTCTTACTATTCTCTCAGGTTCAGATGGGTAATATCTGCTCATTCAGGTCAGCCTATTGTTTGATCCTGGGAGTAGTTCGCACCTCACCACACAGGGAACCATCACTGCCAGGTGATAGTTGAAAGGCACCGAAAGGCCTTAAGTACTGTAGGCATGTAGACATTGGCAAGAATACTCGTCCTTTGTGGAGAGCAGATTGAATAAATCCTGTCCCATGAGGGGCTGAGGTGATCTTTTATCCTTGGCTTTGGTGGCAGAGGGATAATACGCCTATGTGCGGGGCTGGACCCTTTCCCGACTGGGGCCTAGCCTAAATAGACGGGCCCTCCGACCCATGTGGGCGGACGGGAGAGTGTTGCCTGCGGTCTTCTGGCTCCGTCCGTGCTCCCCAACCCCTTCACTACACCCGTCAACTTTAAGAAATATACACACCTGCAGATGCCCTAGCATACACACGTCCCTCATCACCATGTCCACATGGAATATTAGAGATTGCATAGTTTTCTGTTTTCTTGTTCTTTGTTAATAGCACACTAGTTGGTGTGAAAATATGAGGATAAAGTAAGTCTGTTGTTTTATTTGTTAAGCACATTGTAGATTATATACAAGGATTGTTACAGAGAATTTGTTTCTACACCTGCTTCCAGAATGCAATGTAACCTGGTTCCCCATCGAGTGTCAAGATGGTAAATATCACAGTATAACATTGTATATTACAGATGATAACTTGTCTTATGTATAAATGATAAAAAAACAATAAAGGCGATTTTAAAAAAAGTACTTTTCAAAGTACATTTTCTGTAACAGTTAAGCCAAATTCAACATTACCTTTAAATTAGATTTGGTTTGACTAATAAAAAGAGTCCTTGAAATATTTCTCTGCCTATTTCCAAGGTGAAGATAATATTAAACGTAATATTGTATCCCAATGCTTTCCTATGGACCAGCTGAACCTGCTACAATGAAAATAGCCTTTTGGGCCATTTCGCTGTATGGACATGTATAACATTAAACCTTTACATGTCCTGCTCTTGAAAATCATGCACCTTGTCTTAATGGGCGGTAAGACCTGCTAAGGGGTGACTTATTAGTGTTCAAAAGGAGAGTTTAGGGCCTGTCAAATGGGTGTATTATGGCAGGTTGAATTTGCAGTCCAAACCCAGGCTGTTGGTAGCAGGCTTGAAGTCGTGTTTTCATTGTCACCATGAGTGCTGCAACACACTGCTGACATTTAACTTTGAGGCTTGTGTACCCCTTGGGTACTATATAATAGGGACCTATACCAATCAGGGTTCTTCAAGTTACCATGTTGAAAGGAGGAGTACAAGCACTTAAGCCATGGTTAGCAGGGGTAAAGTGCACAGAGTCCTGTAGCCAGCAAAAATCGGCTTCAGCAAAATGGCGAATAAAATCGGGGTCACCTTGCAGAAAGGGCAAATTTCCAACACGTTGATGTTGTACAACCAGTGAAAGAAGTGGGCGGGAACAGCAGGGCACGGCGTTCCCCTACTTCTCTCATTTAACAGATTCCGTTCACAAACTTTTTTAGTTTAAACGTGCATCCCAGGATGCCAGAAATAGCCAAGATCTATAGATATGGCTTGGAGTTTGTGGCCGTTCAGGGAGGTGGGACAGGCAGAGAAAGAAAAGGACTCTGTTTCTTCCTTCCTTCCCAGAGAAGACAAGGACAGTGTCCACGTCTCCTGCTCTGCTTCTGGCAGCCCCCGCTCCCCCACCCCCCCCAGCAGCTGCCCTCCACACACTTTCTTACTCTGCCTCAGGCGCGCAACACCCATTGGCCTCAAAGGTGTGTGGCAGCCCGGGATGAGACACTTCCCGGACCCGCTCACATCCGCACCGAGCACTTCACAGGTCTTTAAAAGACCTTGTGCATGTAAATGGGGCTTTGTTGTTGTTTCAGCCCTTCTAAGAGCCCCTGCAGCTCGACTCTGCCGATTGCCTAAAGGTTCAGCCCCCCCTGAAATTTTTTCTTAGCCCCCCCGAAATTTGACTCTAGTTGTGCCTCTGCTCTGCCTCCCTCTCTTTCTGTCTTGCTCCTCCTCATTTATTGACTTCAGACAACAGTTATTACTCCCTCTTTCATCTCCTTTCCTTTTTGGCTTGCCTTTTGGCCAATTCTGTGTTTGTTGTTCTGTCTTGTGTTCTGTGGGTCACGTCTGTCCCCACTTGTCATCTGAATGTTTTATTTGATACTACTTTTGAAAAATATTATGAAAATAAATTCTTGTCCGGCTGGACAAAAGACATACATTCTATTCCAGCGTATGGTTATCTATCACACTGTATTCTCCCTGAATAGGGACCACTGTTCTCTATAACATGAAATTGCCCAGGGTCCTTGTCTAAATTTCCTTTGGGTTCCCTTGTTCTGTATAATTGTTGATTACTGCAGCACAGCAATATAATGCCGCACCATTGCGGGTGCTTCTTATGATCCCTGTTTTGCAGACAACATTCTTTTTAAAGCTTTATTTTTTTTTATTACAGTAATTAGATTTGACTCCCTTTGGGAGCTTCCCCACATCCATTTGAACAAAACTGTTATCTGTTTCTACAGTTCAGTTTCATTCCCATGTGCAGATTCACCTAGTAGTGATTCCCCAAAGGGTCACAGTTAGATCCTTTGAAATTATGCAAAATACAGGCTTCATGGTGGGGAGTTCCTTTGTAATCCACGTGTTACTTTGTTTATTTGTGCTCCTTAAGCAGGAGAAATGTGCGTTGCAGGCATTTGGCCAAGAATGACAAACCCAGAACTGTGGTAATGAAGTCATCATACTGGAGTAATGAAGATTACCGGTAAATTGGGCAATTATTCTGAAGGCATGGCGCTCATTTAATGAGGATTAGGTTTCCTCAAATCCATTATCGTCCATTAACCACATGTTGAAGCCCTGCGCAGGTAGGTTGCTGAAATGTGTCGAGCAATTTACGCTGTTTTAGAAGGGCTGGAAGCTGGAACAGCTACTGACGGATGTGCTTGCCAATTTGTGCCTTGAAGAAATAATTTCGGTTTTCCAAAGGAATTAATTCTGAGTTTACATATTCACACGTCAATACATAAATTTGAACTGTGTACGCGACAAAAGAGCCAGTTAATTTAGAAAGACAACAAGTGGGTCCCGTTCTAAGAGCCTGCTAGTCTAGAAGGACACATATGATCAGTCGAAGAACTACTAGATTAGAGTGACAAGTGGAACCAAGGTTCTCGTGCTCAAAATTTGACATTTTTAGAAAGACCACGAATTTCTGTGAAATGTTGTGAACTGGCTTCTCCTGTGTACTCTCCTGCTACCCCCAAAGTTGTACAGCAATCTTTTTTTGTTAGCTAGGTTCATGCAATGTAAATACCCATACATGCATATATACATGCTCATGTAATATAGTTACTCACAAACTAAGGTAGTTCTTTAATGCTAGTTCTAGCCATACAATTCATTCAGCTGATATGTTGTGAGTGAGTTACAGCCAGATTCATCAAGCGAAATGCGCTCGCAAAAGGGCCAGATTCTGAGAATCTGGCCCTTTGCGAGTGCAATTTTTGCATTTGAGATTCATCATCCCAAATGCAAAAATCGCTAATAAAGAATTTGCAAATTTGCGAGGATTAGCATTTAAGGAATCTCTATTAGAGATTCCTTAAATGCTATTCATGAAACATTTTAAAATTGCGAATTCACAATTTAGCAGCCCTATTTACCACGAAGTCAAACCTCGTGGTAAATAGCGAAAACTTAGAAAAATACATTTAAATGCATTTTTCTAAGTTGTATGTTACACACACACATGTCCTTTGGACATGTGTGTGCACAACAACAGTGTAAATTCACATTTCAGGGGTGCTACAGGGTGTCCTTTGGACACCCCTGGAACCCTTGAAATCTTATCCTTAATTGCGATTAGCAAATTGCTAATCGCAAATAAGGAATAATCCCCATTCATTCCTATGGGCCTTTGCCCATAGGAATGAATGGGGAGTTATTCCTTATTTACGATTAGCAATTTGCTAATCGCATATAAGGAGGATGTAGGAATCGCAATTTATTTGGCGATTTCTACATGAATCCCGATTTGCAAGTCCTTAATAGCAATTCCTTAGTAATCGCTATTAAGGACTCGCAAATCGGGACTTTGATGAATCTAGCTGTTAGTGTTTTATTTACACTTTATAGTAATCTGCCACTTGGTACACTGCAGTGACTCTGAGTATCATTGCCTTCTGTGGTCTTTGAGCTCATTGTATTCAATGATCTTTCCATGGCAATTGATCCTTACATTTTAGTGATCACACCTGTGAGAATGAAAGAGCTTCATAACTGTGGGAGAAACAAAACATCTAGGCATGAACATAACATGTGTATTTGTAAAGCGCATATATCACCAAAGGGAGGGTCTCAAGGCGCTGAATAACAGATGTTTATAGTTACCTAACTCAATGGTACTCATTTTGTCGACCTCAGATGGATGAAAGCTGAGTGGACGCACCAGGATTTGAACCTTTGACCATGAGGTCGAACACAGGCCCCTAGCATGGATGCATTAGTGCAGTAAGCCACCAGACCCAGCATTGGTTATGTGTGGGTTGGCTTTCAGAAACTGCTTAGTTCAGAGATTGGTGGGAATGGAAATTCTGAATTCTGGAGGTATTGATAAATCCAGAGGAAAATCGATCTATGGAATGTTCTCCAAAATAGGGTCTCATTGAGGAAGACAATTCTTAATTAACTTTGTTTATTAAATCAGGCAGTTTATACTGATGGTGTGGCTACAATTTAGGTGCACTTTGAGCCCAGTGTCACAGGGCCAGAAAAGAGTCAGTAGCTAATCTGGTATATAGACAAACCCATCTTGCTTCGCTCTGCCTTCTCTTTCTTGTGCCCTTTTAGTGCACAATCTGGGTAAAATGCTACCACCTACATGTCGACATTGTGGGCAGTGGCGTCTTGCAATCATTTTCAGTATATTCTGTAGTCTGTTTCAGATGGTCCAACATAAAGTAGATTGCAGTATATAAACTCGCCTATATGAAGCTTGTTGTAAATTACTTAAGAATTAAGGAGATATAACAACTGATTGTGCCAGCAATATTCCTGGTTGTGAAAATATTTTTTTTAAAGGGAAATGAAACGTGACAGAAGTAGAGCCGAATTCTCAAAGCCACTTACACTAGTAAATTGGATTTAGAAGAGCAAATGGCTAGATTTACAATAGCAAAGCATTCACAAAACGTTACCCTTGAATGATAAATCCTTTTACACCTGCGTAATATTTTGCTCATCAATTGTGTAATATTACAGAGGAATAAATCCATACAAGGGGCGACATGTGGGCGTTCCAAGCTCTTGACTGCCTTGAAAGTCTGATGGTTAACCTCATGAGGCACACACAATTCATATCAACAAATTCATTCTGAATATATAGTATAATGAACAGAGAAAGCTTCCTGACTTGACTTGTGGGTTTATTTCTGGCTTTTCCTTTCTTGTCAAACTTCCGTGTAACTTTAGCCAACACGTGTTTTGTTGTCTCGAGGAAGTGTCCTTATGACTTCATCAAGGCTAGAAGCAATACAAACAACCACCTTTGCTATGTAATATATATGTTAAGTACATACAGAAGGTCATAGTTCCCACATTTGGATGTAAGTGCCATGACAAGACCACACCTTCCCAGTGTTACAATTGAAAATAAAATTCGTAAGTTAGAGATCCATGTACACAACTTGCTTACTCTCTTTCAGATATTACCAAAGTTAGTTCTCATGATTATTACAATTTCCATTTTGTAAGATATCTTTATCACGCCATATTGCATGTTATCCTGTGAGAAAGAGACACCACCTGTCATCTGTGGAATGCGTTATTGGCAAATATCTAAATGACATAAAGGCACCTTGAATGGCATACATGCTCAGGTAACCCTTATTACCCAATAGCATTGTGCAGGACATCTGTATAAAGTAGTGCCAGTGGCTCAGGGGCACCCCATTGTGTATGTCAATAAACTGAATAATAAATGTACCTGGCGCGTTCCAATGTCCTCTGGAGTCAGTCCTATAGTAGGAGAGGAAATCATTTTGCAATGGACTTGAAAACAGGAATGAGCATTAACCAAATAATGTGAGGGAAATAATGCCTACCTCATTCCTGGTGTGAAACTCCGTACCGGAAGGGGTAAGTTCCGTGTGGCTGTAAGAGGCACTGATGCCAAAACATGTTATCCTCCTATGCACCACTATATGGTCGTAGTTCGTAAAATAATGTTCTCCCTGTATAAAAGAAACCAGGGGATACTAATATGTGTAGCATATAAATTATGCAGCTTTGCAATTGTCAGTGTGCAGACAACTATAGTATGACCGTAAACTTACCTAACAAAAATCGCAGATTGTATCCACAGTATAGAGTCTTGTACTGCTTCTTGCCAAAATAGTAGACCTCCATATTTAAATATGTTTAAAACCCGGTGGAACATTAATCTCTGTGGAGTAACAAGCATTTGCAATGCAATAGGTCTCGCATTTGCGAAATTTTAAGCTATTGGCATTGTAAATGACAATGCCTTTTATTTATCTCTTTTCAAAACCAACACATTGATAAAAGGTTTGTCATTTATAAATCCAGTAGCTCAAAGTCTCGGAAATGCGAGACCTATTGCATTGCAAATGCTTGGTTTGTGAACTGTTTGTAAATTGTTGTTTTCAGCACGATGGTCACAAGTTATGTTGTGCCAAACCTTACCTGCGTTAGCTAGTATTAAGCCATGTTTTGTGAAAATCTGTTCATGTAGTCAAAAATTTTAGGCAGATAAAAATAAAAATCCGCCAGTGTGTAAAATAATATATGTCAAGGTGACTAGCAGGGGAGTCAAGAATAGGAAATCTACAGGAACCAACATGCTTAGCTCCCGCCTTGAGAAGGTGGCACCAGTCACTCTGGGGTTAATAAAGCTGCAGTTCGATATTAAACCTCGGTCTGGCTGTAGAAAGTCTACTCTTGCTCTTCATGGACAAGCTCAGATGGGAATGAACACATATGGTTCAAAAAGCTGCTGTGAGAGGAAACACGAGAAACAAGAAAGGCGTGGGTCTGTACACTACCTAGCCTAGACCACTCAAATCGAAAAAACAAAACACATTAGCAAGGTAGATAAGTTATAGCAACAAAGTTAAGTCACACTTACCCAATGGATCTAAGCGGACATACTTTTCATTTGGTATTTTTTACTCTTTTATTATATTTCACAAAATTCATTTATATATGTCAGAGGAAGATACAATTTCAGTAGCAAACATTCACATGAAATTACACTTTTTACAACATAAATTCAACACTCACTGTGAATGAGACATATTTACATTTACACACTATATACATGAAACACAGACAAAAAATGCCTATTCTTAATCAATATTTAAGGCACCAGTCCTAATATACAACCTATAAACAACAAGAGGCACTAGGGGCCTTATTTATGAAGGTCTTGCGCCGCCGGTGCGTCACTTTTAACATGGGAAAAAGTGACGCACCGGTGGCGCAAGGCCTTCATAAATAAGGCCCTGGGTGTTTTTGCTAGCCTGCTTGTTTGTTTGTACTGGACAATGGCAAATAATAGGGTCACAAAACAGGTGAAATCAAATCCATAATCACAATCCTGATACGCCCTTCCTGAATCTTGTTCCAGTAGTATGTCAGTATCAGGATTGTGATTATGGATTTGATTTCACCTGTTTTGTGACCCTATTATTTGCCATTGTTCCAGTACAAACAAACAAGCAGGCTAGCAAAAACACCTAGACCTCACGCTTTTCACTGTGATGATGTACAATAATCTCATGGTCATAGACACAGGTCTGCAACAGTTGAGACGAATTATAGATTATTATTCTTCCTCACTCTTTCGTATGTGAAATACTGAAACAATACCATGGACAAAGTTACATACATAATAGATGAGATGTACAACTACACCTGGGTTTATAAACTGTATAATCTCTCTAGAAATAGCCACTATGTTTGACTACCTTGTTGACAAAATCCATTGTTATTTTTCTTATGAAAATGCAGAGATCTAATGGCGCAATACATTTTATGTGAGATATTAAGGGTGTTACAAAACGTTAATAGCCCATATTACCCTTAAAAAACGATCATTGATGTAATCCTAGGTGCTCAAAAATGTGCGTTCTTACCCCTGCTTCTACAATTTCGAGGCCAAGTCACTACTTCCAATTTTGATAAATGGTGGCAATGTAATTCAAAACTGAAAGGTCACTTCTGTTACTCAGAATAAATCACTATAATATTCTTCTTGTGCTTCAAATAAGTACAAGATATAATGGGTGCATATACGGTACCCGCTTATATTATATAAGCTGTTAAAATTTGACATCATGTTTAGTTGGCATTTACACCTCTTACAAATGGCGTCCGCTCTATCGAGCCGATCAGGACACCATCGTGAACAAATCCCCCAGCTAAATACTTTCGTTCTGTTTAAACGGTTTTTGCTGTTAAACACCCAAAACTAGCACGGAGAATCCTTGCACGTTCATTCTGTCCCTGTAACCACAATTAATAAAATAAAAAAACACCCCAAATTGAAGTTCAACCAAAGACCAACTCGCTCTTTAAGTTATCACTTCCGGGTCGTTCTCTTTAACTACCGGGTTCCCGCGACTGCGCGAAGCGCGAGGATTCGACCCAAGAACCACCATGCCGGGAGGACTCTAGGATCAGGGGCATTAGCCTAATAAGTAAGTCGTGTGTGCATGCCGTTTAAACTGCTCTGTGCGGTTTTTGCTAAATACGGATGGTTTTCATCCCCTTCCCTCGTGGACGGAAGCACCCGTAATTACTTTATACTCTAACACCACGTCATTCTCACTTGATGTGTATATTTGGGTTAACTACTGTTGCACGCCGTTCCGCTCTTTTGCGTGTCACCAGCCCATGAAATTGTCCACGTCTCGTGGTCTTTCTCTCGCATAATTTTAACACGACGAACGGCACTTTAACCCTTTAGCTACAAACTATCTCCCAAACGGGTGTACCTATCAGGGCGACTCTGCCTTTCTAAGTAATCTTAATGTATGCACAGAAATGTGGCTTAGTAATTTCCACAACCCTATTTGCCCTTGCCACAATAACAGCAACTCAATGTACTCAATAATACCTGTATCGCTATGCAAACAATGCCCGTTTTGAGAAATTAACAGTATACAGGAATGCTTTTCCGTTTTAAAACTATGTTACAAAATGTGTAAAAAATGTGTAATGAAGATGTATAGACTAGCTAACATTTTTTAACTATGTGTTTCTTGAATATAAAAATTAATCAAACTCTGCTGAATAGAGGCAAACTTATGATTTTGCAATATATACGTTATAACCCAAATGTAAGCCATTAGGACCATCACTATTTCGAACTAATTGCCAATACATGATCCTTTGGATGACTAGTCCTCCTGACACAGGCACAATAACTGAATAATAGGCACTACTTCCAATGGGTTAGATAAACCTCATACAAAGATATCACGAACCCGGGTATTTACGTTTGAAATTTTTTTTTATATAGATAAAATGTCTTTATATAGTGCAAGTTTGCCTATCACAATGCTTTATTTTAACATGCTATACAAAAGACTGGATGTCAATACAATCATAATTATGAATTGTTCTGCTTGACTTGACAGGAAATGTTTTACCTTTGAAGAATTATATTTTTGTATTTTGGACACTGTAAATATTTGGAAACGACAATTGTCTACGTGATTTAACCTACTTAGGTATTATGATTGTATTTTATTTACTACACTGTACCTTTTTCTACCCATTCACCTCTCTCTGTTTTGACACCTTGGGACCCTTTTTTGATTGACTAACTGAATATCGTGACACTTTCTTCTACGCTCACCAGATCCTGTCGTTTTTCCAAAATAATTCTCAAAACACTTATACCTTTTTTCTCTGAATCCTGTTCTGCGCGGCTTTGGAACTCTCCCAATCACTGCACTTGACTTAAGAACTACCACCTCTCTCTAAGCACGAATATAAACTCTTTTGTTGCTATGATATCACAGAATTAGCTTAATCACTTCCTCACACTAGGTGTTTTCTCTGTTCTTCTTGGGGTCAACTGCTCTCAGACCACACAACTTAAACATTCTCTCTTATCCCCTTCAACAGCCTTGAGAAAGCCCCGGCGCAAATCGCCAAGAGGGGGCGAAACACGTGTCGGCTGTCCTTGTTCTATGAATAAAAATAAAAATAAAGAAACTTCACTGCAAACAAAATTGTCTCTGTCCTCCATATCACGATCTGGAAAGAACGGATATTAATCTTGGAAAACTGATGTAACTTTATGTGGAGACCACACTTACCACTTCTCAAAACTGTTTCCTTATTTTGAAGCCCAAGAGGTCCAGAGCTTCGAGTGTGTCTCCACCCACCTATTAATATTACTTATTCAAGTGTTGTTCAAAGCCTTAAAATCCCTGGACCTTTGCTACCTTATCCACATAGCAAAAACACCTAGTGCCTCTTGTTGTTTATAGGTTGTATATTAGGACTGGTGCCTTAAATATTGATTAAGAATAGGCATTTTTTGTCTGTGTTTCATGTATATAGTGTGTAAATGTAAATATGTCTCATTCACAGTGAGTGTTGAATTTATGTTGTAAAAAGTGTAATTTCATGTGAATGTTCGCTACTGAAATTGTATCTTCCTCTGACATATATAAATGAATTTTGTGAAATATGAAAAAAGAGTAAAAAATACCAAATGAAAAGTATGTCCGCTTAGATCCATTGGGTAAGTGTGACTTAACTTTGTTGCTATAACTTATCTACCTTGCTAATGTGTTTTGTTGTTTCGATGTGAGAGGAAACACAGCATCGGAGCACATACTTCCTGACATTGGCACCCGTCTTACACCTGCTGCCACGGAGACAGTCGGATGTCCGTGGGTTAACAATGCGTCACCTTACAAACCACATACAGACATGACTAATGGTTCATATGAGCCCTGCAGGGCAGCTTGGGACATGTAGGTGAAATGCGAGACAGACATGACACATAGTACAGACGGCGGTTTCACAGCAACAATAAAAATGTAAATAAAAAAACAATCGTACCACGAGCATTCCTCTGTGACGTGAAATCCTACTTGAGGCCACTTTAAGCACAGTTGCTGAGCAGGAGGAGTCTGGGAACTGGATTATATGATATTTAAAGCTCACAGCTTGAAATATAACAGAGATAGCCTACTTGAAGCATTACCTCCATTAAAAATGGAAAAAACAACAAGCTGTCGCCACACCATTGAGCAAATTAAAAAAAATAGGAAAATGAAAGCGCTCCATGAGCGTTGTGCCTGCCTTCAGTGGGAAAAACTCTTTACTACAGCCGTCAAGCAAACAATCCAGTCTGGATGGGCGGGGCCTAAAGGAGACAGGGCGGCCGCCAAAAAGCCTCACTTTCAATCAGAGGCCAGAATTTACCATAAAGGATGACACTGGACAAAAGAAAGGATAGGCGGAGCTTCCACTCCACTTCCGAAATCGCCTCGACAACAATAGGCAACGCTTGGCAAGACCTAAAAAGGCAAATGGCTTGTCAGTAAAACACATGTGGGTACTCAAACAGGGTGGTGAGAGGTACCCAATAGCCTTTCATGCATCCAAATGCAGCTCACAAGGACACAACAGAAGTTTCACATTTTTGGGAATTTAACATATCTCAAGAGATCCCTGTGTTTAAAAAAAGTGGTGTCAAAAGTCACCAAGATGGTTTCATCAATTGAGGACAAAGCCACCCTAGCTAAGAGAGCTCACGGATGGGTCGTGTTGAATGGTTACAGCGCTCTAAAACCACAAGAGTACCTAACGATGGGCCTCACACAGAAGACAAAAAATAAGTTCCTTAACATGCGCATGGGCAGAATTCCTATAGCTCCGCATCTGGCACCATGGACAAGGGAAAATCCTGCAAATCAATGCCGCCTCTGTCTTTCTGCGAAAGAGGACCTTATACACATTATCTGCATTTGCACAAACCTCCGGGACATAAGGCGCTCCTTGTTTCGGGCTTTATGGAACCAGAAGGGCATAACGAGCTGCAGGCAGGCCGTGATGCTCTGTTTTAATCCTGATGAAACTCAGCTAAACTGCAAAACATCAAAATACTTTGATATAGTGGCCACAAGACTAAACGAAAAATCCAGAGGGTCTTCTCAAGCAAAAGTCAAACAATAGCAAAATAAACACCCCTGGCTATCATGGTTATCGAATTTGGAAGCATCAAGGCCACGAAAACTCCACAGATTCTTATGCAACCTAAGCTGAGACTTTTTAACATTTGAGCTACTGCACCTTACTTGTTTTAAAGACACTGACTTTTTAAAATGTGTACGTTTTAAAATTATGAGTTTTTATTAACTGTACAATAAACAAACCTTAAACCTTAAACCTTAAACCTGTGTCGGTAATAGAGAACTGAAACTTAGAAGGAACGAAGTCCTGTGGATTATGCACCTCAGAACGGTCAAAAAGGAATTAAACATTGATCATGAATTACAATATTTTCTAGGCGATTGAATTGTCACAGATGTTTTCCTATTGGGAATTATTATGGCTCTTTCCGTCTTTAGCATAGTCATGTACAAACTATACTTTTCTCTATTGTGCAAATTACAACATATTAGAAAGATTGCACAATCACCCCTCCTCCAGGGCACACCACGCTCTTGCTCTGCACTAATTTGAGGAGATTGAGTAATGTACACTTGTACGGCTCATTGGCCATTCTGATGCATTAGACTTATAACACAGTATAGGCTGTCTTTGTACCCCACCTGAGAACTCCTTTATGTCACACAGTGTATGAGAGCAGTTATGACCTATGACCATACACACTTTAGATGCATTTGGAACTGATAGGACTCTTTAATTTGTACAGAACCTTTTGATAAGGGTACAGTTTCATTAACAGAAACTAACCATGTAGGTTAGGGGATCTCCGACCTTGAATTGGCTAGTGTATCATTTTTTCAGATATATTAAAAATATGTGCTTTTTATTGCATCCATTTGGCGGATTGAACCTGTGCTTTTATGGCTGGCATACAGATAGTGCACACGGGTAGGCCATATGCTTGGACGCTTGACGGCCTAGTCTGTCATCATCTAGATTACCCAAATATTAGGAGACGTTTTGCGCCCAGAGAGGTGAAGCTACTATTTTGGCAAAAAGCAGTATAACTATGACCTTCTGTATGTACTTAACATATATATTATATATCAACGGTGATTGTTGGTATTGCTTGTAGCCTTGATGAAGTCGTAGGGACACTTTCCTGAGAAGACGAAACACGTGTTGGCTAAAGTTACAAGGAGGTCTAACAAAAAAGGAAAAGCCAGAAATAAACCCACAAGTCAAGACAAAAAGCCTTCTCTGTTCATTATACTTAGGGCTCCCAGTTTTCCGTTTTTACTGATTTTTACAGATAAATACAGAAAACTATTTTTTTCCTGTCTGTATTTATTTTTAAATACAGAAAAATATGGAAAATATGTCTTCTTTGCAAGTTTTTTTCTGCTGTCAATCAAGAGTGCCAGGTCAGTAGGTGTACAGATTGAGAGTTAGGGGAAATGAAAAAAGGCAACAGATTTTCTAGTTAAGCTTAATTAAGTGCAGATTTACAGTTAATAAAGCTATTCTACAATGATAGTGTTTTCAGATAACGCTATTGCATGGTATACTGCTGAAACCTTTTGGGCATTCAAAGGTGAGTATACATTTATCAGTCAAAGAAATGTGGAAAAATACCCATGGCAGCTTCATTTATACAGAAAACACAAAATAGACATGGATAAATACAGAAAAAATTGGCAAAAATAAATATGGATAAATACAGACGGAAATGTAGAAAAAATAAATTCCATAAAACCGGGAGCCCTAATTATACTGTATATTCTAAATGGACTTGTTGATATGAGTTGCGTGTGCCTCATGAAGTTAAACATCCTCATGAAGTTAACCATTGGTGTTTAATTCTAGGATTGTAATTAGCAGAGTAGGCTGTATCTTCCCATCATTAGAGAGTACCGTGGGTGCAAACCCTGTTAGCGTAAAACTGTATGTGATTGTTTTATGAGCACTGTAGGCCTTACAAACACCCAATTGTTTGAATCAGTACCTTGAAAGTCTGTTAACTTCCAAGGGAATATAAGTTTGTGGGTTTTAACAAACTCCTTTCTAACAGTGTCACATCACAGAAATGGTCCCATTCTTCTTCCAAGGGTAGGAAGAGAGCACCCTCAAATGTTGTGCAGATGTAGGGGAGATGGGTTTCTCTAAAGCGTCCCCTTCAATGAAACCAAATGTGGAGTTGTACAAAAGTACAGAATGCACAATTATGGCGTCAGAAATACCAATATACAGGTTGCTGCGTATTCCCAGCTGGGGTACTCATAAATGACTATGCCACACACAGAGATTGGTATCAGACATCTTTATTTATCTGTGTGTAATTGTAAACTCAACATTCAAAAGCAATTTTAACTACAGTGAATGCTATCCATTACATCATAGCTCTACAGAGTTCATCAGGAGCCAGAAGAGTTCCGTCTTTGTTAACTCACAAGAGTCTACACCCCCCCTCTGTTAAATGATAACTTAACAATTTTACAAAATATATAAACATAAAAATCTCTGCAATTAATCTCTATTGGTACTGTAATTCTGCGACCTGAACGTGTTGTGTGAAGTTGAGACCTGCCACCATCATGATTCAAGATCTGCTGTGATGGTGAAAAGCCAGCAGCAGTCTCTGGTGCTTTAGAATCAGTCCCTCCTTCCTCCTGGAGATCTGATGAACGTTGATTCAAATGCTGAAAGTGAAAAGAGTCGCTGGTAAAAGACTTCGCAGGGTGCTGGGCAGTCACCATAGTGTCCTTTGGGTGACACCTCTTGAAAAGGTTCTGCATCAAAGGGAGCATCAATTTTTCATTTCCGCATCTAATGTATGAGCACTCTGTCTCCTCTCTGTAAGACAATGTTTTTGCATGTAGTCTTCAGTCAAAATATATCTTTATCTTTAGTTTTTTAACTACATCCCTTGTACGAGTTGCATTCTCATCTCTTTCTCTCTGATTGGTCCACTAAGGTTGTCACTGCTCTCCCAAACATCAGTGTCGCCGGACTTTTACCGGTGGTCGAGTGTATGCTGAACGGTTAGGACTATTTGTGTAATTTAACGCAGTTTGTAAATTGAGCTTCTCAAGTGTAGCACACAGCACAGCTTTCTTTAGCATGCTCATAAATCTCTTAACCACTCCGTTGGCCTGTGCCCATAGAGAAGTGCTCTTTTGATGCTTTATATTCAGATGCTCTAAGAAGTCTTTGAACTCCGAACTGTTAAAAGGCAGGCATTGTCAGATTTAATTATGGCTGGAACACCCCATGTCGCAAAGATGCCATCCAGTTTCTCAATGACTTGGTCTTGAGTGGTGGATTAGAGATCTTCTGTTAATGGAAATTGCGAGTGATACCCAAAACAGCGCGGAGACAAACACTGACCCTACTAATTACACAAGATTGTGGCTAGTTAATGGTGGGTGCCCCCGGGGGATCACTGCGGAAGAGAGTGTCATACTGTCGCCCCGTAAGACACACGCAGCGCGGACCCAATGACTGCAAGGACTGTCGGAATCCGAGAGGAGAGTGCGCCATATACATCTGCCCCGAGACGCACCGATCCCCTAATGGCACTGGATAGAGCGTGATACCCCCAACAGCATCCGGAAAAGGCAGCCAGCACCTCCTTGATGTAGTGCCATGCCGGTACCTGCTTGGCTGTTATGAGGATTTCCGTAACCATGCCTCGCTGCACCTGAAGAACTCTGGGGCACAATTCTTTACTGTTAGCTGACGAGGGGCGCACAGCGTGACCCCAAACTTGGGCTACTATTTTACATCTCCTCCCTGGCAGTGAGCAAGGTATTGTCTCACTACTTTCTATGACAGTATAGCCCCACTAGCTGCAACTGCGGAAACGAGCGGACACAATACTATTACACCAGAGCAGGCTGGAGCAGCGGCGTGGGGTGACTCTACGAAGCGACATGGGATGCAGGAAAGTCAAATCGGCGGATGCTCCACTGGGGACCACCACGCAGTCCACGGACTCGAAGACCCACTGGGCTCACTGGGCAGTGATGTGATCCTACCCACAGGTTTGGACCCACAAGATGCTAAGCTTGACCTTATTTTACAGGAAATTAGAACCTCTCTCGAAACGCTAGAATCGCGCATGGATGCTATGTCAACGGGACTGAGTCTCCTGAAGGCCGACCACAACAAACTGGCGGAAAAGGTAACGGCCCATAAACTGGCATTGGACGACTTGATCCCACAGCAAACTGAACACTCCACGCACTTGGAGGAATTAATGTGCTAGGTCAAGGGGTTGCAGGAAAGAGCAGATGATGCAGAAGGGAGGTCCCGGCACAACAATGTGCGAATATTGGACATCCCGGAACGCAGCTAGGGGTCCAACCCTACGCAATTTGTAGAGGACTGGCTTCGAAATGTGGCCTCCCCCAAGGCTCTCACGCCTCTGTATAGTGTGGAGCGTGCTCACCATGTGCCTTCGAGACCGCCCCGACCAGGAGCACCTCCCCGCCCCCTGTTTGCACGTCTCCTCAACTATAAGGATCAGGACACGATTCTTAAATCCGCAAGGGAAAAGGCACCAGTGATTTACGACAACAGACCGGTGTCGCTATACCCGGATTTCACCCCAACAGTCCAGCGAGCTAGAGCAACGTTCATGGGAGTTAAACGCCGCCTCAGAGACCGCAACATCAAATACGCCCTGCTGTTCCCAGCAAGGTTGAAGATTATGTATGAACAGAAAACGTATTTCTTTGATTCCTTGGAAGAGGCGGCCGAATGGGTAGAGGTTACCCTCACACCTACCACGACGCAAGATCCACTGGCTTCCCCACGCTCGGGTCGATCTGTCATGGTGGAAAGATCTGGCGAATCTAGAAAAGACCCCCCACCGAAGGGCAACGCATCAACACATGCACCGGTGCCGGAGCAGCGGACGTCTGAGTAAGAAAGCGCATTCCTCACAATGGCACACAATGCAGGAAGCCGTACCCATGTGACTCAAATACCAAGAGATCAAACTACATCTTCTACATCGGATACTAGCCAACCACTGTTTCCGAACATTACTGCCCAGATGGCGAATGACTTTTAATTACTGAGGAGGGATGAGCCTAGGTGGTAACGTATAACATGGAACAATTTGATAATGATCACTGTGGGGGCACTTTGGCTACTAAAATGTTTTTGTATATCGGGCACCCTTGCTAATTAGTCTTAGCAATGTACTTAACTGTGTAGATGCAGGCATTTGAGTACCCCCATGTGCGACAGCAGTTTTGTGCTTAGTTTCATTAACCCCAGTTGGGTTACTAATTTAAGTTTGGTCCCTTCTAGTTGTGGGGAAGGAACCTGGTATTGGGTAGTTCATATGGTACACATTGCCTTGTCTAATAGTGAAATTTCCTGGGATGGCTTGAATGTATGTAGGGTGTGGATAAAAGGACATTACTGTGATGTCGACGCATAACACCTATATCTTACGCACATGGAATGTGCGCGGCCTAGGATCAATACACAAGCGCCATAGAGTACTTGCACAAATAAACAGGCGTAGGGCTTCTATTGTGTATCTGCAAGAGACCCATCTTGGCGCAGCCGAAGCGTCTAAACTTCATAAGAAATGGAAGGGCCAGATATTTGCTACCATGTACTCTGCTTTTCTAGAGGCGCTGCGATCTGGCTAAGAAGCAATGTCCCCTTCAAACTGCTGGAGCAGCGTTTAGATCAAGCGGGTCGCTATGTATTGCTGCGGGGGCTGCTAGATGGCCAACAGGTGGTGTTGGGATGTATTTACACCCCTAATGTAGATCAAGCGCGCTTTTTAGAAACCCTTAGTGGGGTTTTGGCAGACTGGTCAGATTACCACTGGCTGTTAGGGGGAGATTACAATGCAGTTTTAGACATCTCCCTAGACCGATCACACCCCCCACTACATGCTGTGGACAGTAGAAAACAGGCGGAAGCACTGGCGACTTGGGCGATTATGTGATGCATGGTGGTGTAAGAATGAGGGACACAGAGAATGCACTTATTATTCACCCCCGCATAAACTGCACACCAGAATCAACCGTATTCTCTGCTCTGCTGCGTTGATGAGCTCTGTCATTGCTGTGACACACATGGGGAAAACATTGCCTGACCATAACCCCCTAGAGATGAATATACAATGGGAGAAAATTCCGACCCCTATCCCAACATGGAGGCTGCAGCCGGACATGCTTGAGGACTCTGTTTTTAGATCAACACTCTCGGAGGCGATCAATACATATTTTGAACGTAATGTAGGCACCGCCAGTACCCGCCAACTTGAGTGGGATGCATTCAAAGTGACAATTAGGGGCACGGCTATTGGCACCAAAGTTGGGGCGCGTCGATCGATACTGGACAAACTGAAGGAAGTAGAGGACAAGATCACGCTACTAGAAGGGGAGGCGGCGGGCACCAATGACCGCCTTACGCAATTACAGGAAGCCAATATATGTTATGCGAAGCTACTGGAAGACCTCCATGTAATTGACTTACGACTATACACGGCCAGGCAACATACTCAGGCTGACAGATGAGGCCCCTTACTTGCACGCATAATCCGTGACGTCCCAGCTATTATACTTATAACGACGGTACAGGACTGTAATGGAAGAATGGCCATTACACAAATAGCAGTTAATACGGCATTCCAGGATTATTATGACCAGCTCTATGGTCCGCCACTGCAGATGGCAGACGCTCAATTAGATGCTTTCTTTGAGGGACTTTTACTACAGCAGTTAACACAGGACCAGAAAGAAGATTTGGCCCGCCCTATCACGATAGCAGAGATACGCTGCGCTATTAAAACACTACCACACAACAAAGCTCCCAGGACCGACAGTCTCCACGCGGAGTTTTATGGTACATACATTGACCTTCTAGCCCAACATCTACTGACGTTATTCCAAGAGTCGTTAACGACACATGCGCTCCCGCACTTGGCGCTACAGGCGCTCATAGTCTCCTTTTTGAAGCCAGGAAGGGAATCCATGTATATGCAGAATTACAGACCGCTGTCGCTTTTAAACTCTGATTACAAGATTCTCAGTAAGTTACTAGCCATGCGCCTGAACAAATATATACCGCAGCTTATACACACGGATCAATGCGGATTTGTGCCAGGGAGGAGCACAGCTCTCAATTTACGGCGATTATACCAGATAATGTTGGATACTGAGGTTATGGGCAGCAAGGAAGGTTGCATCTCACTAGATTTGAAGCAAGCCTTCGACTCCTTGCGATGGTACTATATGTTCACCGCCCTGGCACGATTCGGTTTGCCCTTAGAATATCTGGCGTGGGTACAACTTTTATACACAGACCCGACGGCGCGCGCATGTACGGGAAGCTGTATATCTGCCCCATTTCGCATAGCATGAGGCACACAATAGGCTGCCCGCTGTCCCCCTTGCTGTTTATCCTGGCATTGGAACCCCTACTGCACAGAATTAGACTAGCTGCTTCCCCGAGAGGTAAAATGCGTAATGGTGTCCGTCACGTAGTCTCGGCATATGCTGATGACATCATCTTGTACCATAATGACATGTCTGCCGCACTGGACCCTCTACCGACCATCTTCGATTCCTTTAAAGGGATATCGGGACTTACTATTAATGCATTCAGTCGTATGGTTATCACTTCATTGTTAATTTTGGAGGAGACCAGATAAGCTTTGCCCCTCACACGTTCTATATAGCCCCAGACACATTCAAATATTTAGGGATTAATGTATATCGAAACAAGAGGGATTTTCTAGATGGTAACTTAGGTCGTGCAATAATGTCCCTCAAGACGCAAGTTCAATTCTGGACTGCACTACCCTTATCCATAGCGGGAAGGATAGCTATCACCAAGAAGGTAGTTCTACCGCGCTTAATATAGTATTTCACAAACCTCCCTATCCTTGTCACAGTGCGCATTTTTCAGCTTCTCAACACCCTTCTTATAGACCTTATCTGGAGCACGGGGAGACGACGCGTTGGATTAGCTAAGCTACAGCTGCCCAATACCCAAGGTGGCATGGGAGTCCCTGATATGCGTGCTTATAGCTATGCCTGCCAGCTGCAGTGGCTAGCCTATTGGCTGGCAGGGCGTAACTTGCATGAGATTGATATGGTCCCAGCTGATAAAGATAGAGGACTCATACATAGGTTACTGCTTCCCGGGGCTGCTCTTCCCCGCTCTATGCCGCACTTACTAGGCTTGGCAATCACTTGCTGGTGAAGCGCCACGAGATATACAGGTAGATCACCGCCTTATGCGCCTACTTTGCCTCTTCTTGGTCTACCCACTAGGTCTGGGGTCCTCACTACACATGCACTGCAGCAATGGGCTGATGCCGGAGTCACAACATTAGGAAACTTCTTTACTGATGGGCAACTAATGTCCCACACGGAGTTTGTAGATCTGCATCACACTACGGACGCATTATTTTTATTGCATGCACATGTTGTGCACTATATACGCGCTATCTGGACATGCACTGGAACGGAACATCACACGAATTTGCTCCTTGCAATACTTAATGGGCAATAGCGGGCGCTTGACAAAATGGCTTACGCATGGTATACGTATCGAACGAGCGATTACCCTGCAACCCTTACGTGCTAAGTGGGAAGGAGATATAAATAGGGTTTTCACTGACAAGGAATGGGAGCGAGTTTTAAAATATCCCAGACAAGTATCGCGTAACTCCAAATTCAAGTTTATACAATTAATGATCCTACACAGGGCGTACCTCACCCCTCGTCGATTGCACGCTATGTACCCGGATGCTGCAGATACGTGCCCGAGATGCCATGATTCCGATGCGGGCTTACTACATATGCTGTGGTCCTGTCCTAAACTGGGGTACTACTGGAATAGGATCTGTAAAGTGTTGGCTGTAATCGTCCCACGAAGACCCTATGACAACCCAGATTACTGCCTATTGGGTCTGGGCACTAGGGAAAGAAAGAAGAACCCATCCTGTAGATTTATCAACTTGGCCCTACTCCTTGCTAATAGAACAGTGACGGCACGTTGGAAATCCGCTAGACCCCCACACCCGGAGAACTGGCACAACGAGGTGGTGAAATGGGGAAAGGCTGAGGGAGCCGAGTTACAGCGGGAGGAATATAGAGGACTAAGAAAGACGCCAATATCGTTAGATTGGCAGATGTTGTTGTTAGAATTTGGAAATAAAGGTCCCTCCTTATAGAGAACTTTTGCCTCCTATGGTGAGGACGACAATTTTAATGCCTCTCACTTTAACATCGCAATGCCGTACCCTTTGAAGATGCGCAGGTCGGGGACGACTCAGGCTGCACACACCAATACAAGCTGGAAGACACACACAATGTTGCTGCAACAGCACATAATACTTTACTAGCACATACATCAAGTCGACATATGCGTATTAATGACTAAGTGTGAATGTACCAGGGGGGAGGGAAACGGGGGAAGTAAAGTTGTTTTTACAAGGTGGGTTGAGCAACTCTTGCAGATATGCAGTTGCATAGATAGCCCTTCAATTCCTTCTCAACGCGCTTGCTGAGATACAGAAATCAGACTCAGTCACTGAGAGCTCTTTCTGTGGCAATGATTCCCCTATGTTCTTCGTGAGCCACTTCAATCATTTTCTGTTGCAGACTCTCTGGAATCAAGATTCTCAACCCTCGCAATATATCTCCCACTTGAGTTATGGACAGTTCATCTTTGACATATCTGTATTTTTGATACTCACCCTCACAGATTAGAAGTCGAGTGTGCTGGTTCCATGACTGGTATGTAATTAAGCCTTTCAACTTTAGCATGTCACTATTGTGGCTCATGGCAGTGATAATCTGGGCTAACATAATGGCAGCTGGTGCATTTGATTTTACAATAAAGCTTCAACTGACTTGGCTGGAGTGCCATGACCATGAATGGGCACTCTGGAAAAGAAGTCAGCAGGGTTCTGATCCTTTCTTGGATGATGCACATTGTTATAGTTGTACCCTTGTAGCCCCCAACGTTCAGCATGAGGAGGCATTTTGACCTATGGATTGCCAATATTGTTAGTAATGCTTGATTATCTGTTACCAGCATAAAAGGCTTTTCGTACAGGAATACATGGAAGTGTTGTCATGCCCATACCGCAGCTAAACTTTCTTTTTCAGGTTGTGAGTAAGCACGTTCTGGTTGGGACAAACTCCTACTTGCATGTTCCACAATCTGTCTTTGCGCGTTCGGTTATCCACTTACTGTGCAAGGATAGCACCTAATCCAACTGGGCTAGCATACACAGCAACCTCTGCATGAATTGTGGGATTGAAATGAGCCATTTCAGTAGCATTCTCAATGGCTTGTTTGATTTTCTTAGAACTGTTCTCATATTCATGTGACCACTTAAATGAAGCATTCTTTTTCATCAACTCTCTCAATGGAGCAGTAACAGTGGCAACGTCTTGTATGTATCTAGAACAGTACCTGGCCATGCCAAGAAATGAACGCACCATTGAAACATCTTGTGGGGATCCGCATTTGACAGCGCTTTTAGGTGATTAGGTGTCATACTCCCATCAGAAAAGATATGCCCAAGTAATTTTAACTTTGTCAAATGGAACTCACATTTATCTGCATTCAAAGTCAAACCTGCATCTGCCATGAAATGACATACTTGTGTTAGAGCCTTATCGTATTCTTTTTGGGTAGCTCTGAAAACTGATATATCATCATTATGATTGAATGCAATCATGATGGGCCATATAATACGTCGAATGACGTCTTGAAAAAGTTATGCAGCTGATGAGACACCAAACTCACTATATCATGCTGAGCATTCATGTTGTAGTTCACGGAAATCAGTCCCATATCAGCAGCTGTGCTGAAGATGGGTAAACAGGCATTTGACGCTGTCCTTTGAAGCACATGGATGGGTGCTTGTACCAATGTTTTCTTTTGATTCATCATCTCTACAAATGAACCTTGACTTTTTAAGGGTGTCAATGCAGCCTATGTATACACTTTGGTTTTCAACAGTTGTGGTAAGGGATGCAATTTATTATATTTCTCCCAGGCATAATGTTTATTGATGCACCTCTGTTGAAGGTGAAAGGTATCGAACAACCATTTTCTATCAGTGTAATTTTTGGGACAATGTTTAAATGACCTTTGTGCTTTGGCATGTTGACTTTTCTTTGACACATGTAATCGCAGCATTATCACTCTGTACTAGGTATGGCTCTTTGTTGTGTAGTAGTGCGGTACCTTTATGTATGGCATAACCAACAGGTTCTCGACCAACAAGGTGTAGATTCTTTGTAAATGCTTTTGTTTTTAACTGCTCCACAGCGGTTGGAAGTGCACTTTGACTCCAAATGCATTAAACGTCGATTTTGTACTTCGACAACATCATATCTGGCATGCACGAGCAGTTTGGCTCGACCACAGCAAACTCCCTGAGAAAGCACTGCCAATTGTTGGGTTACTTATCCCCTATCTCGTCGCCATTTGCTGATTCATCCCAGCATTTTTACGGGTATATGACTACGCTACACACAGAGCTTGGCATCACATGTCTTTGTTCGTCTGCGGGTAACTTCGAACTCAACATTCTAAAGCTGCCTTCACTGCAATCTACTCTATCCATTACGTTAAAGCTTTACGGAGTTCAACAGGAGCCAAAAGGGTTCCGTGACTGTTAACTCGCAAGGAATCCATAAAAACTAGGCCTAGGTGAAATATAAATTAGACCAGAGTAATTGGAGTAATTTTCAGTAATTCTGCATTACTCTTTGACACAGAATTACCAATAATTACACAGTTATGCACGCTTGTGTTAAGAGTGTTTTAGGGGGAAATTACAAATTTTGTGATTAGAATCTTAAACTTCTGTTCATGTTGCTTTAAATTTAGCTCTATTTTCTAAGGCCAAATTGCATCCTTGCATCTATAAAAATAGCGCCAAATGCTGGAAGTAGGTTGCTGGAAAAATCCTAGTGCATGAGCATATTTAACAAGCGCGAACAGCTGCTCGCCAGGGCATTCGTGCTCTTGTTGTACTCAGCGCTATTTCCTAGTGCAGAATGAACCCTTGTGTCCAAAATTGATGCGAACAGTCATTTTTTGCACTAAGAACATAGCTCTAAATGCCGAATTACTCTTCTTGCGTAATTATGCAGAATCTCCCAGAATTTTTCGCAAATTCAGCGTTAATATGCTACAGCTAATTGTTCGAGCTATGCCCATCTCTAATACAAATGTCTCCTGAGCTAAGCCTGGAAAGCTAGAACTGGCATGGCATTCTAGGCATAACTTGTTAAAGTTGTGCACCCAGGCAAGGCAGTAAACAAGCAGATGCAGATTTACAAGTTTATATGTGTGTCAGTCAACACGTTATCAAATCTCAAAGTCATGGGGGGGGTGTGCATCCGCGTAGTGTGCGCCTCCACCCCGTACAATGACTGTGAATGACGATAAAATGATGTTGAGCATCTTCTTTTTCCCCCATTGGATGCTACTCTAATTATTGTTTCAATGGAAATAGAAGAATAAAAAGACGATGGCAAGCGTTGTCTTAATCACGTTCTGGGCTGAAAGCCATTGCCATGCTCCATACATTGACTGGAGCCGTGCACGGCCTCTGTGTCCTCTCAGACTGAATCTGTATGCACACTGCTCCACGAACAGCATCATCAGTCATGGATTCAAGGGAATGTGGAACTTAGTGTGGACCAGCAGTGCATACCAATAAAGAGGGAGGCAGCTGGCCCACCGCCAATCAATTATTCATAGGACCCAGGATGTCACAAGTTTCCAATGCAGATGTGTTTCTGTGGTCAGGAAACAACGTGACGGGCCTGTGTTGTGTTTGTGTATCCAAGGTGAAAAGTGCTGCACAGTTAATCACAGCGAGAGAAAAGAGTGGAATGTAAGATACCCGAACGTCCACTGTCCTGCTCGCTGAGACACCATTTCACCGGGGCAAGACAGTGGACGTTGTGGGCACATGTGTTTCCTCATAAGATGTGTTTTATTCGTTGCTTGATCGCATCAAGATGTGGTCAGAGTAGGTACGACCTTGGTACTATGTTTAAAACCAATGGTTAAGCAGATCCTTACATATACATTAAGTAAATCATGTGCAGTATTTCTTAAGGGCTTAATTATAAGATGGCTGGACTTTTCTTCTGAGATATTGACTGACCAGAATTTATGTCTCTCGGCAGCAAAGTTCAGTCATTGTGAGTTGTTCTCCTAAAATGGGGAATAACTGCTGTTGTTTTACTGGGCTGTTGTTACCATTGCCGCAAAAAATACAGGGCCTCTTTTATGAGAAGTGACGCATCGCTGCGTGAAAGCAGCGATGCGTCACTTCTCAGTGCGCCCTCCTTGCGACATGATTGATGTGTCATATTTACTGTATGACGCATCATGTCTCAAGGAGTTACATATATGTTGGTACTTCTGACGTATCTGTATTGCGCAAAAGTGGCGCATTGCTGGAGTGTGTCACAAAAGTGACGCAACTCCAGCAATGTGTCCTTTCACATGGGGCAAGCCCCATGTGAATGGGCTTGCGCCAGTCTTACGCCTGCTGTGAGGCAGGTGTAAGATATTGACACATTTGCACCGTAGAAGTGGCGCAGTGAAATCTGGTAGATTTCACTGCGTGACTTCTACGAGGCTTACTTATGTGGGAACGCCCACCCTGCATACATTATGCCTGACACAGGTATAATGTTGCACAGGCGTTTACAAAGTGGCGCATCTGCTTAGATGTGTCACTTTGTAAATAGGGTGCAACTGAAGGCATGTTTTAAGCCGCCGATGTGTCACAAAAGGTGACACAACGGAAGCCCAAAACTGTTGCAAGGCCTCATAAATAAGGCCCACTGAATTTTTGTACCTACTCTGACGAGGTGGAAAGTGTCTGTGGGATTTCCCTTTGTAGGTTGGAAGGTTGGTGTGGCGTTGGAGGGGTGAAGTTAAAACTTGTGCCTGCCCAGAGGGAGCATATTTATGCTTGTCCCTGGTCTGCTGCTGGGGGCCTGTGGGGTCCACATAGTACTGCTGCCTACAGTCTCTGCACAGCAGGAAGTCTCAAAGGCCTGTTGTTTCTGGGCGCAGAATGATCAGATCTGGAGTTTTCAGAATCAATAATTCCGGGTATGGACACACTTGTATGGGATTTAGTTTATTTCACCCAGAGGTATCACTCTGGGTGAGATAGCCCATCTCGAAATGACCCCCAACTAGTTGTTCCGATTAATACACTGCCAAACTGTGCGGTGGACTAGTCGGCTGCTAACTGGAGGTACCGGCCAAATGGGATTAAAAATTATGTGAGAACTCTACACTACTGTTTTTTTCTTGCACATGATTCACCAGGAAAAACTTGATGAACTGTGCATGACAAAAAGGGGAAAAAAGGGGAAGTCTGCCAAAATGGCCACAACACCACCGATTCATTAAGTTATTCCCCCAGTTGCTGAAGTTCTGTGACTTTATCGAGAGGAACGAGGATTACGAGGCTGAAGGTCAAATTCCTTAAAAGTCAATGGGTATTGGTGTAAATTGAAATATCCTTTCTGTGTTTAGTAGGTGATATTTTAATCCTCATAATACATGGTATAACTCAGCATGAGCACCTGCCCCCTTTTTTAATTCTTCGAATCTTGTTTTTTGTGTTGAAATCATTCTCTTATTGCAGCTGTGTTAGACTACTTAGAAAATCTGCACTGTAGAAACAAACATATCAATATTCATTTTGAGTTTGTGCAAGCACATAGGTTATACCGTAAAAATAAGTCACTTTTGAAACAATATATGGTTGACCTGCAGCTAGAGTCCTGCTTTCATCTGAAGAAACCCAAAACTCAACTAAATGAATATACTATTATGAACGCTTTTTTTTAATAAAGAAAGGATAATTTGCAAGAAAAAAAGTTCGTTAGAAAGAGCTGAAATCAAAATTCTTCATGAACTTTTCAAAGCTGTGGCTATAATTCTGCTAGTTGACTGGCTTTCACATTGCCTGTTGGCTCTGGTAGCAGGCAGTGTGATGAATCATGGTGTTATGAATCATGTAGTTTTCTATTACAAGTGAATAATAATGCACACATGGATTGTAAAAGGGACATTGTCTACAGGTATTCTGGGTTATAGTTGTCTTCCATTTGAAAATACCCCAAACAATAATGTCAATAACAACATAAATAATCATAATAATAATAAATGCCACTTGAATAGGCAATTATGATAATCATAGTGCATGGTTAAAACATCAAAAAAACGACAACTTGTTCTAGAATCCGGATGCCAGATTTTCTTTTGCAGCCTGGGCGTACACATAGAGTGAAGTGTGGGTATTTTCTGGGCTGATGGCCAAATTGCTGTGGTACAAGTCAGTGCATAAAGATAAGGGACCTTGGGCCATATGTATCATCATCACCATTTGCGATTTCTAAATAGCAATTTTTAAGGAATCGCTATTTAGAAATTGCAAAATGGTATGTATGTAGAAAATCGCTATTTTTTAGCGATTTCCAATTAATCCTTATTTGCGAATTTGCAATTTGCGAATTTGCAAATAAGGAATAATTTCCCATTCATGTCTATGGGCCAGGAGGCTCATAGAAATGACTTTGAAATAATACTCAATTTGCGAATTAGCAATTTGCTAATCGCAATTTCAGAATTATTGCAAGGGTGCAGGGGTGTCTCAAGGACACCCTGCTGCACCCCTGAAAATTACATGTGTGTGCATATGGCTCACATACATGCCCAATGGGCATGTATGTGCGTCATATGCCACCCTCACAAATGCACAGTTGTGAATATTTACAAGAAATCGCAAATTACCACCAACTACAAGTTGGTGGTAATTTGCGATTTCTAAACCTGAATTCGCAATTTTGAAAAGCTTCATACATAGCAATTAAGGAATCGCAAAATTGCAATTCCTTAAATGCTTAAGCAAAATAAGGAATCGCAATTTTTTGCGATTCCTTATTTTGCTAATTTTTCATACATTTCAAAATCAGAAAAAAGGCCGTTTGCGATTCGCTAAGGCGGAAATTCTGCGAATTTCGGCCTTAATGAATCGCAAAAGGCTTGATACATATGGCCCATACTGCTTGCATGAGACATCAGGGTGTATGGGGGTCACATATTCTGGCCGGCCTGAACTGCTTTTATACCTGAGTCCTGGTACTATGCAGCTTTCCTTGGAAAAACCTTTTCCTTGCTTTACGTGTAGGCGCATATAAATCCTGTCAGTTACTGAACTTACTATAAAAGGAAAAGTTTTTAGAAAGAGTTCTTCCCAACCCTCCCCGCACACACAAAGATAGCACTGATTTATATAAAAGCAGTGCTTGAGAAGTAAAAATATGTGTGCCATGTATACAATATTTTAGAAGCCTGCCACCCACTTATACCACTTAGTACCACCCATTTCTACTATTTGAATGGCCCACCAAACACACCACTCAAAAAAAAGTTGCCATTGTGAAGGATTTCACCTCAACATAACTTCCTCTGACTCATTCACCCCATTGCAGGACCTCTGCAACAATCTCTCTCAATTCTTTACCAGCGAAATCACTGCCATTTACAACAACTTCATCCCTCAACCGGACCTGACAGACCTCGCAAAACACCTCCTGATCTTATCCAAAGAACTACTGCTAACCACATGGCGATCATCAGCCTAAAGTCCATCCATTCACGTGCCCCATCATACCTCTGTCCCCACCACACCTACTCTAGAGGACTGCAACCCATCAGCACTATTCTCACACCAATTCTTAATGCCTCCACCTCTTCTGCGACCTTCCCAGATGCTTGGAAACAAAGCATGCAACTGTCCTCCCATTGCTGAAGAAACTACCAGCTGACCCTTTAACTTTAGCCAGCTGCAGAACGATCTCCCTGCTACCATTCGCAGCCAAGGTCTAAGAGTAAATCATCAACATAGACCTCACTGAACACATTCAGTCAGTCTGGCATTGTACACCTTGGATGACCGTAACTTTATCTGTGGAGCTCCACAAGGATCCTCAGCTAGCCTGACCCTCTTCAACATATACATGATCCCTCTAGCCAGCATTATCTGCTCTCATAACATCAACGTCTTCTGTGCCGATGACACTCAACTCATTCTCTTCCTCTTGGACAAGATGCCCAATACCCAGATGTAGGAAAGTAGGATCTGCTTCTTATGGTTACCCCCACTTTTTGCTAAATGCGATACTGTTTTTGACTAGTCTTGCAGGGATCCTGCTAATCAGGACCCCAGTCTATCAGTAAACGTTGTTTACAACGCGGTGTTTACACCGCACGACCTTTACCACGCTGCCATTACAACGCAAGTCGTTACTGCAACTTGCGCTGGATGGCGCTGTTGGTTAAGGAATATTGTAGTTTTATATTCCAACACCTTCCCTACTGTTACGTGGACTGGTGTTGGAATATAAAATTATAATATTCCTCAATCCGCGCCTTCCAACGCAAGTCGTTGTAACGACTTGCGTTGTAATATCTGCGCTGTCAAGTACCACGATCTAAAAGATCGCTTTGTACTGACATACGTCCCAGTCTATCTGCTTTCTCCATAACTGCTATGTTATGTACTTAGGTACACTCCAGATTGGATACTGGGGTACCCATGTCAGTCCCTAGTATATGGTACCCATGTACTCAGGGTAAAGGCACCCCAGAGGCCTCCCATGGGCTGAAGCATGTATCATTCCACCCATGAGAGGCCAAGCGAAATGGAACTACAGGTCTGCCATTGCAGCCCGCATGAGTTGGTGCTTGCACCACTTACTTAAGATGTAGGTTTACTATATCTAACAGTCACTACACTTAAAACCTATGTCACCGCTATAGCAGACCTTAACAATCCTCATGGCAGTGTGCTTGGTTCCACATGAGAGGCTGCCACTGCATGAGCAGGACACCCCTGCAGCCTACGAAGTCTATTCTCCCGGGTTGTTAGTGCAGCAGCCATTTACGACATATAGAGTGGCATCATGTGACCCGGTGACGACCAACTCTAAACGGCTGAAAGTAACCTTATTGTGTTTGGTGTCAAACATTGCGGAATCATACTCCCACACCAGTAGCCAGTGTGAGAGGTATGATTCCACCCCTCTGAAGCAAGCTTTGTTGGGTCCCTGGTGTTCCTGGTACCAGCCTTCTAGTCCCGGGCAGCACAAAATGGTTGCTGCTGACCAGAGACACTTTTCTGCCCTCCTGCTGCTGAGCCAAGCTCGAGCAGAGGAAGGTGGAACAATAGGCATCCTGTCACAGACCACCTCCCAGACAGGATTTAGTGTATTGGGACTGGGTAGGTGTGCTTGCCAGTGACCGAAAGTCTGCATGAGGGGCACATTTGGTATCCTTGTGCGTAGTCCAGTTCACACCAGGCCTGGGAGCCGTTGGGTCCTGCTCAGGCACAAAACTGGACAAAGGACTTGGGAGTAACCTCCCCACTGTCCAGACCTTCCCCTGGGAGAGTCCTCTGAATCTGTCCAACCCTCTCCCTTGCGTGCACAAGTTCTTACCTGTCTGTAGGACCCTAGATTCGATGTGTACAAGATTCTGAACCAGAAACCGCTAAACTTCGACCGTCTGGACACTCTGGACTTAGCTGGACTTTGTCTGGGCCCGACTTTGTCTCCCTCTCAGTCTGAAGCATCGTCTGTGCCCGTGCACCATACAGGCTCCGTGCAGGACCTATGGAGCATCAAGGACAACTGAAGATATTTCCCTTGGAGTGAAGGAGCCACTCCCCTTCAACTTCAGGCACCACATCACGATTGACCGCTGTGCTGCTCCTGAGCTCCTACAGCCTCCGAAGGCTCCAGCAACACAGGAGGTGGGTTTCTAAATACCTTGAGGTCCGAGCTGCCCTTTCACCAAGTTTGAGGTCAGAGTCCCTCATGGGGGTTGCAATACCTGTACCCCTGTGCGCCGTATTCATTTGCCAGTGCATATGCTTGCTAGCATTTCCCGAACAAGTGCACAGGGCTCCAAGTATCCCCAACCTCTGGCACCATTTCCTACAAAGAACTCCAGCCTCCTCGCACCGAGTGCTCCGTGGGATGCTGCTTTGTGAGCGTGCTTATGGTCCCCTCGTGACTCCTGTGCCTCCGGCTTGTGGGTCCCCTTGAGGGTCAACACTGCTTTTCTTAGGCTCTCCTGGTTGCTCCAAGCCTGCCCTGACTCCCCTGTGTTTTGTGAGCCTCCTGGACCTTGCTGGTCCGAACCGTTGCCTTCCTTGATCTTCTGCGTGGGTTGCCGTTGCCACAGTTTGTTGGTGCTCCCGCCGGACACCGACCCCTCAGCACTCGACATCCTTTGTGGAACAGCCTGCATCCAGCTCCTGGTTGTCCTCTACATCTCCTGGTCCCTGTGGCTGCAGAGTCAAGAACCCCCTCAACGCACCTGAAGCACCCGACATCAGTGGGCATTCGTCTACCGAGCCCCTGGTATGTCATGAGTGACCCAGACTCTAGCCCCTCTACTTTCAGGCACTCTTCAACAAGAATCCACCTTTGGATTCCAACGGACACTTCTCCTTCCAGCAGTGGCTCTTCTTCAAAGTCTTCCATTGAGTGAGTTAGACGGCAGTTTCTGACGCCACTTCAGCCCTATGCACCCCCTTCCCTGGGATAGGTAACACTGGTACTATAATATCCACGGATAAGGTGGCTCTCCAACCTCCTAAGTTCCACAGGTTTTTTTTTTTAGTCCACTGGGAAGGGTCCTTAAACTTTAAAACTGCAACCGCGACTCTCCCATGGAATTGTATGGCGCATGCATTCGTGTTCCCACACTTCACTGGTCCTCCGTGGGGTCCCTACTTACTCACCCTAGGTGGTTCCTTGGAGTCCCAGCGATTCTACATCCTCTAGAGACTGTCTTGACTCAAGTCATGGTTCTTATACCATTATTTTAGTATATAGTTCGGCCTCCCCCTGGAGCCCACTGTGTATTTGTGCTACTTACGATTGTTTCTGTGCTACAGTATTGTGTGCTTTGTGAGTATCTGCATACAGAAGATACTGGGTCGTGCTTAAAGAGTGTTATATCAATAAATACATATTTGTATAACTACTGTGTTGTTCTCCTTTCCTTTAACCAATACTATAAGGTTGGATTATTGTAAAACAAGCTGCTTAACATTCCTTCAAGACTAAGCCTGAAGGCTGCTCTCCACAGCTACCACTTGGATAGCTTTCCAAGGTTATCTTAGACCTCTTAAATCACCATGAGGGTTTTTTGGACTGGTGCAAGGTGCCCACTTTAATTAGTGGACAGCATATACGAGACCAACTTCTCACACCGGATAAAGTTCAATACCTGCATGACTGAAGTTGTCCACTGATGGAAGACCAACTGTCAGAAGCTGAACACCGGCAAGACCAAAATCGTGATTGTGAAGAACAGTTTACTGTGAGACTCGTATCTGGTGGCCAACAGAGCTGGACCTGACAAACACTCTCACTGGCTTTGCCAAGAACGTCGGGATCGACAGAAAACTCGAAATGACAGCTTAAGTCAGTGCCATCTCAACCTCCATACTTTGAAAAATCTGAGAAGGGTTTTCAATGGCTCCCAATCATACCTGGAAAACCGCCATGCACATTCAAGCTGGACAAGCAAGCAGGACTAGGGAAACATCCTCTATCCCTGGATCAACAAAAAACTCACCAGATGACTGCAGAACATTCTGAACTCAGCAGCCAGAATCATTCTCAACCTCCAACGCTGCATTCACATCACATCACAGGTGAAGGAGCTCCACTAGCTCACCAAACACAGATGAGCACAATTCAAACTCGTCATCCACACTTTTAAGGCACTACTTAACACTGGCCCAACATACCTCAACAATCACATCTGTTTTTGCAAACCTTTCAGACACCTCAGATTGTCTGAACTCCTACCTGTACACATTCCACACACACAGAAAACCAGATCCAGAGGTTGAGCCTTCTCTGACATCGCCCTTAAAGCATGAAACGACCTGCCAATACATATAAGAGCCTCTTCCTAACTACTCGAATTCCTCAAGAAGCATGTGCATGTATGCTGCATTGTACAGCACACACACAATGTGTGGATTGTTTAATAATTTGCCTAGGCATAGGATTTTGTATGAGAAGGGTGTGCTTCCAGTACAAACACTATGCTAGTCAGCACACACACATATTTGTACCATGGTGCAAAGGTTGTGTGTGGTGCTAGTAGATTGTGCACCAGCGCAGAGGTAATGAGCAGCAGCAGGTCATTTTTGTTTAGTAAACCTGAATTTGTGCTGCTTTCTCCACTTGTGCAGGGCAGTGCAGCAACTTACTGCACTGCGCTGCTTTGAGCTAACTGCCCCTATGAGTCCATCACAAATTGCTGTGCTGAGAGGTGTGCCATGACTTTGGTCTACTTTCTTTTAGTTTTTTTTCCTGCAGAGCGATTACGCTGTGCTTTGCAAATCCATTATTTTTAATATAGTCTTAAAAGGGACTTACATCCCGCCTCCTCTCTTGGTTTCTTATTGGTTCCTGTGCATGCCACTTACCTTTCCTCCATTTCTATTGGCTGTAGCATATTTGCTTGAATTTACCAATGCCTATTCCTCATCTGCTTCTTTTATCAGTTTACCGCCGCCGACATACTGTCAACATCCACTTTGGTGGAACTATATTTTCATGAAGTTTTGCCTTTTACTTTTGCAGCATATTTGTATAACAGTTTATCACCTGGAGAGATTAAGTGATTTGCATAGATTTCCAGGACGGTGCGCGTTGCTGCCGAGACTCGAACCGGTATCCCCAGCTCTTGAGTGAGCAGCTTTGGCCACTGCGCCACATCCTCTCCACTCCCATGTCATCAATCAGGGAGCTCCTTCCTTCTCCCAGACGATGGTTAATGAAAGCAGCTCTTTATTCGTCACATACGTGAAACCGATGCATTACCAATGCGTGTTTTATTTCCTTTCAACAGAAAAGCATGATCAAATAAAGTGTAAAATGACATAAAAGCAATTGCCATTGGACATACCCAATCTCCCCATAAAGTATACATGGGGTGCATTCAACTTATATAGGTTCTAAAATGAGCAAATGAGCTTAACTAGGTTCTGTCAATTTAGGTGTCACATCCACACAGGATAAACAAGATCCCCGCATTATCAGTCCCCTAAGACAGAGTAAGTCAGGGCTCTCATAGTTTCAGTGCAACCAAACTCTCCATTCATGGTTTAGGTTCACTGTGGTGTATCATTACCACTGACTTAGGATAATGATAGCCTGTGTTTTGGGATCTGTTGCTTCTTGATTCAACATCAAATTGTGATCACCTCTCCAGATTGTTAAATCAGAGTCATGGTTGCATATCAAAGTAAATATTGTGTCAAAAGGTGCGTTTGTGTAGAGCAGCACTCCTTGCCATCATGAGATATCAACCATTTGAATCTTCACATTTGCAATGTAATCTAAAATCAAAAGAGCTAAAGATTAATATACCGACCCCTCTGGAATACTTACCTAGGGATGAGAAATATTGATGTTGACCCCACTGACTGGCGTATCCCATTGAATAGTACAGATTCAGGTGGGTTTTCCGCAAATTGGTGTTGTGCCATTTGAACAACTGTGATGTAAGAAGGATAGATTAAATTAAGGTTGTTTTTCTGGAATTGCAGATGGTCATTTCTAGCTCACAAGTGTGAGATGTCACTGTCCCGATAATTATGGAGCCTTGTGATGAGCAGGCACGGCTGGTGCCACAGGCAGTTTTAAGATCTATCAGAAGGGAACTGGTGGCTTATAATGCTTCCAGTTACATCTCCTCATTTTCCATCCCGTGGTTTGGACCCTGTTGTAATTCATTTCCGGGACCTACACTGGTCAAAGAACAGTTTCCTTTGTTTCTGATACCCTCTTCCCAGATTAGTAGTGGTATTTGCGCCTCTGGGAGACAGACAACACAACCAGTGTATAGAAGAGTCTGTTTGGGACCTGTGAAATGGCAAAGTATTCTTGGAACCTCCCTTGTGTTGATCCAGAGCCCCCATCTTCAGCAAAAGCACATAGTGCTTCAGCAATTTGGTTCCTTTATCAGACTTGTTCATTTCCTTCAAAACATGGGGTTGACCAACGCTGGGGACAAGTCTGCCAGCTTTTAAGAATTTCAAGGTGGACAGTGCACCTGGATAATGAGTGTAGTATTCAAGCGCTCTCATCTCGGAAGTGCAAAGCTCCTGGTGTTGCCCGATTGTGTCAGCTCCTCTCACCCGCAGTTCGATGGTCACTTTACCAGTGCGTCACTCCCTTAGCCATGCCTCGCTGATAGTTAGCACAGCACACGCTCCACACAGGAGGGACAAGAGTGCCCTGACCAGCATCTCAGACCGTAGAAATCCTGTATGTAAACTAAATATGAGCACAGGTGGCCTCCAACACCTGCCTTGCGCAAAATGTTCCATAAGCCATCATCAGCAGTGCAGAGCGTCTCAATAGGGTCTCACCACTGCAGCACACATTGGGAAAGCGCTGTGCGCTGAGGGTCTCCACACCCCAGGAAGACCTCAGGCTCCAAAATCACCTGTCAAGTTGGGTCCTCCAAGTCACAGCCACATATGGTGGCCATGTAGGCCACGTTGTAATTCAGCTACAATGGAGAGTCCAAAGACCACAACCACGGGTTCTGAAAGCCAAAATGCCCCTTGTGCCTCCTCTAAGGGCAATAATCTTCTTCTCAGCTGCAGTTTTTTCCAAAAGATAGCTGGCTCCGGATCAAAGAGAGAGAGAAAAATTAGGCTGAGAGAGACAGGAATTAGGCATTATGCATTCACTGCCAAAGAACTTTGGAAATGCTGCCGCTCACAGTCCTTTTACAGGGCTGAGCTCAGTGCCACACAGATTAAATAGCAGCCGGTCAATTCCAGAGTAGTGCCACTACTGGGCAGTTCAGCTTACACTCCACCAGTTGTTTTAACGGTCAGACTCATTGCCCACTGTGACTTCAGTCCCCACCAGTCCAGAACTTTAGGTAGCCAGACATTGCAGTTGATAGAGTGCGAGCTCACCTACTCGGGATTTTACCTTACTCACCTGGGCCCATAAAACATACACACTTTGAACAGGTAAACCTACGCTAAATCAGAATATTATTTAACCGTTTAGTACCTATACCATTGACTTACCAATCCTTGTCACCTGTACCTAGACTCCTAAGGGATCAAGGGTGTTAGAATAATGGGCAGTAAATAAACAATTGCATTTATAAAATAACCAATGACTCGAGGAAGTTTTAAACACTTTATCTAAGAAAATTCTTAAACGTCAGAGTCCATTCTAAATTAGTCACAGCTTGTTCAATTAAGAAGAATATAATCAAAGCAAGGTGATGTAAAGATTTTATGAGACTTTCTTTACACATTGAAACATAGGAAGGGTAAGGAAAGGGAAACAGTACAATAACAAACCCTCACAACTTTATATTTACCTAGAATGGTGTGAAGATCAACCCTGGCCACAGGCTGGGATAAAGGACAGGACTCCCGATAATTCAGGTGCCAACAGGACAGGATAGATGCAGACAAGACTCAGGATAAGTACGGACTAAATTAGATCAAGACAGGACCACCGCAGGTCAGAGCTGGCACCCACAGCGAAAGTGCAATGCCAGCGTCGCAGCTAACAGTCGGACTCCGATTGGGTTATCGAATCTTCTCCCACAGACCCCCGATTGGGTTATGAAACTCCTACCCGAACTCCGATTGGGTTATCGAATCTTCTGACAGAGTGCTCCGCCAGCACCTCTGCTCTCGATCACCTATTGAGTGTGTTGGGTCAGTGACAGATCAGCTATTCGGACAAGTTGGACAATCTAGCTAGCTAAGCCTACCGTAGATATACCATTTTCCAGGTCAGTGTGCCACCCCCAATGTTGCAAATTCATGTATTCCCTCAATTTGATTGGTCAAAAGCGAGGAGAGGTCATCACACCATACCAGTTATGAGGTCACTTGATTCATATATTCAAATTAATGTTCCCTCCCATAGTTTTATTTTCCCATGCACTTTTATTTCACCCAACAATGGATGTTTCAATAACAAATACAATGTATACGAAGATTTGTAAGCTGTCTTCCTTTCTGAGGGTTAAGAGTTCATTTTCCCAGTCACATCTCAGGCAAGACTGTCATTGGCAGGGTTTCAATGTCATGGCTTGTGGACTCATAGATTTTTTACTCATGCGCAGTTGCGGGACCCAAGATGGAGCAACATTGTACTTGATTTGTCCAAACACGAGCTAATAGCAAAGTCAAAGAAGAATTATTATTATTATTATTATTATTAGGGAGATTTATAAAGCGCCTGGTTTACGCCCACAGGCGTGTCCCCGCGCTATGATAAGTGGGGTGAGCAGTCCGAGCAGCTATCACAACCGTCTACCGTGTAAATAAGTGACTCTTAAGTTTCCTTCTAAACACGGATTCTGAGGACTCCAAGCGTAACTCTGACGGTAGGTCATTCCACTGCTTCGCTGCCAGATATCTGAAAGACCTTCACCCCATGCGCGCCTTCTTGATTTTTGGAATCTTCAGGAGACCCGTGCAGGAGGAGCGCAGAGTCCTTGTGGGCTCATACCTGGTGACCAGACTCTGTAACAGGGCAGGGGCTTTGCCACCCAGAATGCGGTGACACATGGCAAGAGCTTTGAATTCCACCCTGCTCCTAACAGGAAGCCAGTGCAAAGCCTGGAGTGCTGCCTTTGAGGATGATCTTCTAGGAAGCCTCATAGTAAGGCGAGCAGCAGCATTTTGCAGCCCCTGGAGGCGATTGTGAGCCTTTCCCGTGGCCCCCAGATACAGCAAATTGCCGTAGTCCAGGCGTGAGGTGACTAAGGCATGCACCAGCGTCCGACGAGCCGTAATGGGCAGAAGATCCAAGACCTTCCTCAGAGTTCTTAAAACTCCGAAGCATGTTCCCACCACTCGGCCAATCTGGAGGCCAAGGGCAAGGTCAACGTCCAACCACACCCCAAGATCCCTCACTTCCTGGCAGGGAACAGGTGTCTCTCCTAGGCAGGATGGCCACCAAGCCGACGACCATACAGATGGGCATCCCCCCACCACGAGCACCTCAGTCTTACTGCCATTAAGTTTCAGGCAGTTGGCGGACATCCAGGTTGCCAGTTCTTGCATGCAAACTCTGAAATTGTCCGCCATCAGACCGGGCACGCGTGAGAGGGAGATAACCAGCTGCGTGTCGTCGGCATAGGACACCAGACGTAGTCCATGGCTTTCAACTATGGCCGCCAGCGGGGAGACATACAGATTAAACAGAGTCGGGCTCAGGGACGAGCCCTGCGGCACGCCCTGGCCCAACCCAATCTCCCTAGAATAGCACTCTCCCTGGTGGACCTGAAAGCATCTGCCTGTCAGGAAAGATCGAATCCACCCAAGCGCAGCCGCTGACACCCCTCCATCATTCAGACACTGTAGCAAGGTGGAATTATTATTATTATTTATTTTTATAGAGCGCGTAGTCACCCGGAGGTATCCCAGCGCTAAAAGATCCTATCTCTTCAGGTCAGTGGGACAAGGGGGAAAGGGGAGGGGGAACAGAAGTTTGGAGTTACGGACAAACATGATTCATTGGGGAAAAAGGTGGGTTTTGAGCCGCTTCCTGAAGCGAAGATAATGTGGTTCGAGTCTCAGGTCGCGGGGGAGTGAGTTCCAGAGGCGTGCGGTGTGGACTGAGAAACGTCTTCCTCCTGCACGAGCTTTCTTAAATCTGGGGATAATGATGAAGTTTTTCGTGTCCGAGCGTAGGGGTCTTGAGGATTTGTAGGGTTTGATGAGTTTCCTGAGAACAGGGGGGCCTTGGTTTTGTAGCAGTTTGTGGGCTAGGCATAGGGCCTTGAATTTGACCCGCTCCCTTATTGGAAGCCAGTGGAGGAGTTTTAGTGCAGGTTTGGCCGAATCGCTGGCAGGGGTATTTGTGAGAATCCGGGCCGCGATGTTCTGAATTCTCTGAAGCTTGTTCAGCGTCGCTTCGGGGGCGCCAGGTAGATTACATTGCTGTAATCAAGCCTTGAGAGTATTGGGCCTTGAATTAGCAATTTTTGGGAGTTGGGGGGCAAGAGGGGCAGGATTTTCCTCAACGATTTCAGGAGCCCGAAGCAAGTCCCGGCTACTTTCTTAGCTTGCACGTTGAACGAAAGATTGGTGTGAGCTATAGTGTCGAATGCTGCGCTTAGGTCTAGAAGGATCAGAGCCATAGTCTGTCCCTCATCCACTCCCTGCTGTAAGGACTCTACTGCCATAAGCAATGCTGACTCCGTCGAATGCCGTGGGGGGAAGCCAAACTGAGAGTCATGGAGTAGGAAGGCTTCTTCTACAAAGCTCATCAGCTGGAGGTTTGCAATTTTTCGGCAACCTTTGCCATATAAGGCAAGAGAGAAATAGGGCGAAGGTTGTCTAGCCTGTCATAGCTGATGTTGGGCTTTTTTTGGAGAGAAAGGACTACCGCATTTTTCCAGGCCTCAGGGACTGTATAAGTCCCAAAAGAGATGTTCAAGAGGTGGCGAATAACCGGCTCTAGTATATGCAGACTGCCCATCAGGCGCCTAGGTGTAGTAGGATCTCTTGGGGAGCCTGATTTTATCGATCCACAGATCTGAATACGTTTTTCAGTAGGCGGGGTGACAAGTGTAGTTAGCACCTGGTGTCCTCCCCTTACCCTGCATTCTTCTGCAATCTCGGGGTCTATGGTAGCTCGTCTAGGAAAGGCCGAATAAATAGTTGCCACCTTATTAGCAAAAAACTCTGCTACTCGGTTGCAACTATCCACTGTGCAGAATTCTTCTGGGACTGCTGCAGGCTTCCCGACTGAGAGAGACTTATAAATTAAGAATAATTCCTTCGAGGAGTTTTCTGCTTCCTTGATCCTGGTGTCATAATACACTTTTTTAGCCTTTCTGATTAATCTATGGTAATTGCGCCTACTTACAACATAGTCCATTCTAGTTTGAGCGGCAAAATCCAATCTCCACTGCCTTTCTGCGCGTTTACATGCGCTCTTGGCCATGCGCACCTCTTCTGTATACCAAGATGCCGTTTTCAGGGCACGTCCCTCCGCTCTAATCAGGGCAAGCAGGGCAACCTGGTCCACAGCATCCAAAATGCGCTGGTTCAGGTTATTATTGGCTTTCTCCACATCCTCACCCCCCGGATCACCCCCCGTCATACGTGCCTCATTGAACCTGGCTTGGGAGAAGTTAGCCCATCTCCGTCTCGGGTGGTGTAATGCTACCTGTTCCGGTACTGTAGCTCCCGGAATGTAGATCGAAAAGGGCACTAGGTAGTGGTCCGACCAGGGAATGGGTACGGGGGTTGCAGCCTCCACCTGTCCCCAGTTGGCAAAGATGGGGTCCAATAAGTGGCCCCGCAAATGGGTGGGAAGTTTACCTATCAGCTCAAGCTGAAGCGCACTCATCGCTTTACAGAGGTCCCCAGCCATCTTATCCACATGATCGTCCAGGTGTAGGTTGAGATCACCCAACAGGAACTTATCCATGCGCAGGGATACCTCTGTGATGCCTTCGACCAGGCTATCAACGAATCTGGCAGCTGGGCCAGGTGGCCTGTATATCAGGAGGCCCTTCACACTGTACCCCCCATCGACTTGAATGGAGAACTCACCCGCCTCACTATCTATGATAGCCGTCGGCTCAAGATGGCAGCGTAAGCACTGCCTAGCAGCAATGGCTATTCCTCCACCTCTCCCCTTCGGTCTATCTTGCCTTACCAGGGTATAGCCCTCCGTCGATAACACATCCGCCTTATATCCCCCCAGCGCCCAACAACTAGAGCGCTGCACAACGCTACCGGAAGTAGCTGGCTCGGACCTTCCACGCCCTCTGCTCGAACGGTGCTAGTCACTGGCGTCAGAACGAGGCGGGAAGGAGGGACGAGTCCAGCGCTGTTCGTGCCATTGCTGCTACTGCCTGCCTTCCGGTGAGAGCCTCAGCAGAGCAGAGCAGAATGCAAAGTTCCCCAGAGCGATAAATAACAGTAAATATGCAGCATACGTGGAAGCGTACACGCAAGAACAGTTTTAGAACAAAGAATAAACGAATACACTGTATACCACTTATCTCTACTATATTCCCATTACTTTATTTTAACTACAGCATTAGGAATTAGGCAGAACGAACAACTTAGTAAAAGCTGCAATGCAAGCGTTAGCACATGAAAACATAGAGCAGCCATCTTTAGTTCTAGTGCGCAGAAGCAAAGTTTTCCCACCATGCAGAAAATACATCATGTCACGTGAGTGTGACAGACGCATGCGCAGAAAGGTTCCTGCGTTGCGACGGCCATTTTAAGACACTCAAGTTACGGTTAGTAGAAAACACATTGGAAAGCTTCCGCTAGATACTAGAAATGTCCTGTGGTGCATTGTTAGTAAGACGAAACATGTTTATTAGAGTATTATATATTATTTCGAGAGGGTTGAGTCCGAGCAAGTCTCTTTACGAGTGAAACTTTGCTCCATCAATCCCCTCTTTGGTGATATTTTATATCATCACACATTACAGAAACAGATGCCAACTTTTCAACATTTACTCATTTCTATTTCTTCAAACACTCTTCTAGGTTTTTCACCATTATTGATGTGAAAGTTTTTCATCTTTTTATACAGATCCCCATTAAATTCTTCAAGCTCAATTTCATTGAAGTTTCTTTTCTTCCCTTTCTTATTTACTGCATATGTCTTTTTATGCTTGCGACATCTGCAACAAATTATTATCCCAAAAATCAGTAGGGCTATTCCCACCTTTGGCATCAGTATTCTACCTACATAACTTTTTCCTACCTTAGAGAACAAACTACCTATTGAAGAGAGAGACCACTAATTAGTCTCTTCCATGCACTGTCAACCTCCAGTGGTTTCAATTCTTCTCTCAAATGTGTAATATTGTTTGCGTACTTCTTAATATCTACACTTTCATCTGGAATGTAAGTACAACAATGTTGCGTCTTCAGCATTCTAAAGACTCCGCCCTCTTTTGCCAATAATATGTCAAGAGCAAGTCGATTTTGTAAAACTATTGATCTTACTGCAACTAGTTCGGTATTGATCATTAGAAATCCACTAGCAGTGTCGATATGCGATCCATCACTGTTGATAATTTGCAAATTCTTCGAGTGTTCAGAACCACTCCCATTGAAGGTATTATTACACTAAATATGTCACCTACAATTTCAGCAAATGATGCTCTTTTACTACAAGTTAATCCATTAGTTTCTTCATTGCTTCCAGTGATTTTCTCTACATGGTACACCTTTGGGAATACTATTCCAAAATAGCAACTCCCATACCAATGATCAGGCAATTTAAAATAGGCCTTGTTCCCACAAATGTAATAAATTCCAGGATAAACTGGTTCAGTTCCATCCTTGAAACCCCAACCCCCAATAACTTTGAAATTATGTTCACATTCACTGGAACCAATGAATATATAGTTATAATAATCTGTTTTCTCTCTATGGAGACAGTTTCCTTTTCTTTTGAAATCCAGCAACATAGCAGCTTGAGTCTTGCCATTAGAGGTAAACTCTTTATTTTCAGCCCATTTAGGAATCTTTCGTTATGATCAGTGGCTTTTCTATGGAAATCCTGTTTCCTTTTCTCTACTAAATCTAGAAAGATCTTTTCTTTCCCTTGTAATGTACATGTCAGATTGTTTTTGTGTGCTTCCGCTATATCTATTGATCCTACTGTTAGAAAATAATATCCCATAAAGTGTGTAGAGTCTCTAGTACTAGAAATATAATTCAAATTTCTGCGTAAAGGAACTTCAGGAAAGACCACATCAAAATCAGAATAATAATACTGCAATTTTCCAGTTCTGTAAAACAAATGAAATACCATATGTCAGAGGTAAGTGGCCCCTTCAGCTACTGATGTAGGCAACTTCATGCACACATAGCAATCACTAATTTCCATAGCTTCTACATATTGTACTAACAAATTAGCAAATACATTTAAATGAGTTCTATTTCTACCTCTTGCGTAATGTAAATCTCCCTCATCTGGTGCTTCTAAACCTACTCCAGGTTGCTTGAGACTAACTGCTTTCTTATGTGTATGTGTATCTATTTTCTTAGGTAAATCTACTTGCTCAGGTATATTAGTGTTATTCTGCGTTTCTTTGCTCATTAGGTAAGGTATAGCTAATGGCAATCCAAACCATGCTATAACTACTATTAATATACTACATGTGCATATTCTACAACATATCTTTAGACAATTTCTTTTCGGTCTTCTGTTAACATTATAATCAGCCATTTCTGACTACGGAGATTTTATCCCCTCTTTGTAACTTTCCACAGACTTTAACCTGTGAATTTTCTCAAGTTGGTCTCACTTCTTCGTCTGTCTGATCAACAATCAGTTTGTCATCACTTAGTTCCAGATTTTCAAAATCTTCAAGTATGAAGTAGGTCCACTCAGGTCCTTTGAACTTGTTATTTAGTCTTTTCAAACGTGGACTTCTTTTTGGTTGCGCTGTGGATGGTACAGCTTGACTTGATATTTCATTTAGTTGCTCTGGCTCTTCATTTGTTTTAAGGTGAAGTTTCAATCTTTTGACAAACCTAGGCCACTTATCTCCCTTTCTGAGTCTTTTAGCTGGCACTGTGCTTTGACTTTCCTCAGATATTCTTTTATTTTCATTAAGTTGTGGCACTACTTGTTCTTCGTCAACTTCAGAATTCCTCTCTATCTGACTTGGTCCAGGGCTTTATTTAGTTTCTTCTGCCTGGATATTGATCTGGCCTTGTTCAGGAGTTTGCTGTATTTGACTTCAACTTTGAGTTTGACTTTGTTCACCTTCTTCTTTCTGAACACACTTTTCTACACCTATCTGGTCCTGCTCAGGTCTTTGGATTTCTTGATTGTCTTCTGCCTGAGCTTACACCCTAATACCCTTATGTTCCTCTTCAGAATTACTATTGGCTTGGATTTCTGTAATCTGAGTACCTTCTTCTATTCCTGAGTCATCCTCACTATCACTCTGTCTATCTAGATAGGTTTGACTTCTGGTTCTCACAAATTCTGCAGGTATGTCGACTACTGGAATCCATTCATCCTGACTGGTGCTCGGTTGCTCTTCATCAACTACTTCGGGATCAACTTCTCGAGACCCCTCAGCTGCACAACCTTCAGCTCCTACTTCATCAGGTTCTGTCACCCTCTTGGTATGACTCGCGTGGATCCAGTTTGGAATTCTCCTGCACTTTACAGCTGTGGTGGTAACCAATATCACATGATGTGGATCTCCCCAGCTTGGTGCTAGGCAAGATTCTCGAGTATGTTCCTTTATCACTACCCAATCACCTGGATTCAGATCATGTGCTGGAGTTGATTGTCTGGCGACAGCGTCTTCCCCAACCTGGTGAGAGATAGAACGCACTTGCTCAGGCAGTTCTATGCAGTACTCGAGCACTAAATCATCAGATATATTTATCAGCTTGTGTCCTGGTACCCATGCCTGCCTCATTGCTCTTCCCATGAGTATTTCCTGGGGACTCAAGCCTGTATTTCTGTCTGGGATACTTCTGAGACCCATCAGAACAAGAGGTAAAGCATCAGGCCACTCCAATCAGGTAGATTCATACATCTTTCCCAATCAAGCTTTGATTGTGCCATTCAGTTGTTCTACCACTCCAGAAGCCTCTGGTCGGTATGCACAGTGCAGCCTTTGCTCAATTTGGAATGCTTCACAGATCAGACAAATTATTTCATTATTAAAATGAGACCCTCTGTCTGATTCAATTGTTACTGGAAAACCGAAACGTGGTATGTGTTCCCTCAGTAGTAGTTTAGCTACCGTGATGCTATAATTTCTGCGGGTAGAGTAAGCTTCCACCCATTTTGAAAACAGGCAGACTATGACAAGGACGAACTTCAGTCCTCGGCATGGGGGCAACTGAATGAAATCAATCTGTAGTTGTATGAAGGGACCTTCAGCCCTTCCAATCTTTCCTGGCAACACTACGGTTCTCTTACCAGGATTAATTTGTTGGCGTGTTATAAACCTCTGACAAAGACTCTCTGCTACGTTCTTGAATCTCGCATTGAACCAGCTCTGTCTGAACTGCCTAATCATCGCGTCCCTACCTAAGTGTGAACTTCCATGATACATCCTAGCCATAGGAACAAGCATACAATCTGGTAACACAGGTCTCCCATCAAGGTAAACAATAACACCATCCTCAACCCTTCTCCGACATCCTATTTTCTCCCATTCTTCCTTTTCCTCCATTTCTGCCTCATTTTCCAAATCTCTCACTTCTTCCCAAGTTTTCACTCTTTCAAGCAACATAAGTTGGCAGCTGTTTCCATGTGCATCCATTTTCTTATTTATTGCCATCTTATGTTTGGCACAATGCTGGGCAAATTGGTCAGCATGTCGGTTACCTGCTATCACTTTGTCATTTCCAGATTGGTGAGCAGCACACTTGACCACAGCCACTTCTTTTGGTAATTGAATTGCTTCTAGTAAGTCCTTTACATAATGTCCATTTTTAATAGGAGTACCTGAAGAAGTCAGAAACTCCCTTTGCATTCAAGGTTGGCCAAAGTCATGCACAACTCCGTAACCATACTGACTATCAGTATATATGGTTACTTTAAAATATTTTCCAAATTTGCAGGCTCTTGTCAGTGCAACTAATTCCGCTACTTGGGCAGACTTTACTCCAGGTAAATAGGATGCTTCAATTGGACCCCACAAAGTACACCCAGCATAAGCAGCACTTAATTCTCCTTCCTCATGTCTCATGCATGAGCCATCCACAAACAGCTCATATTCAAATGTCAACAATGGCTCTTCTTTTATGTCTGGTCTGGGCTTATTACTGTATTCTGTAAGATCGATGCAATCATGCTTGACTTCCCCTTTAACTTTGAAGTGTGAGTCAGGTAACAGTGTGCTGGATTTAAGACAGTGCATCTGGCAATGGTCACATTCCCTGCACCTAGAAGAATTCGCTCATATTTAGTCAGCCGTCTAGGAGTCAAATACTGAGTACGTGTTCTGGTTAACAGAATCACCTTTGAATGTGGGACATACACGCTTACAGGGTGTCCCATAATAATGGATTCACTTTGCTCAAGACTCATGCAGGTTACAGCTACTGCTTTCAAACATCCTGGCAATGCAGATGCCACTGTATCTAGTGTGGATGAAAAATATGCCACAGGACGTCTCATTAAACCATGAGTTTGAGTCAAAACAGACAAGGCAGAATTGTCACGTGCATCACAGAACAATGCAAACTCTTTTGAATAGTCAAGCATCCCTAGTGCTGGAGCAGAGCAGAGACAGTCTTGCAGCTTCAAAAATGCAGTCATGCTTTCGCCATCCCACTCTACTGGGTCTTTTGCTCTTTTCGTTTTCATTTGTAACAGAAGTTTAGCTAGGACTGCAAATCCCACAATCCACTGCCTGCAGTAACCTACAACCCCAAGGAACATTCTGATTTATTTCTGCGTTTGATTTAGATTCATGTTTCTGATTATTTGATTCTTCCAGAGGTAACTCGTTTGACACCTCTCTCTATCTGGTTTCCCAGATACTTTACCGATGTGGTGCAGAATTGCAATTTCTCAGGTGACACTTTATGCCCTCCTTCAGCCAAATGATTCACCAATGCAATGGTATCAATAACACAGTCATTTCGAGTTTTAGACGCCGCCAACAGGTCGTCTTTGTATTGCACCAGGACAGACTGTCCGGGCAGGACCAATGAGTCAAGAAATTTTTTCAATATCTGATTGAAAATCGATGGACTTTCTGTGTACCCCTGAGGGACACGATTCCAAACGTAGACATGGTCGTCGAATTTGAACGAGAAAAGATACTTGCTATCTGGATGTAATGGTATGGAGAAAAATGCATGGCACAAATCAATTACTGTGAACCATCCGGCTCCCCACGGTATCTGATACAGAATCACTGCTGGATTTGGCACAACTGGACAACATGAAATTACAATTTTATTAACTTTGCGGAGGTCTGGTACGACCCTATATTTCCAGCTCGGTTTCTTCATGCCAATTATAGGTGAATTACATGGACTGTTCATTATTTCCTGTAAAATGCCTTGTCTCAACCAAATGCTATATTTCTGCCGCAACACCTGCTTTTATTTCTGGGCTCATTTTATATTGTCGAGTATTTGGGTAAACTGCACCTTCTTTCACTGTCACCTTTACTGGGGCAACATTTGCCATTAATCATACATCTTTCTCAGTGAAATCCCACACTTCAGGATTCACTGTATGCTGTAATTCTTTTGGGATATCTTCCACTAGCATCCTTTTATTTTCAGGTTCTTGTTTAGCTAACATCAATTTATAAACTCTATCTTCATCTGGGGTTTGAATTTCAACACCACTTGGGGTACAAAAGATTGTGCAATTCATTTTGCAAAGTAAGTCCCTACCTAAAAAGTTTACTGTACTGGAGTTGCACACTTCAAACTTGTGCATTTCTTTAAAAGTACCTATTCTGATTTCCATAGGTTCTGTAACAGGAGGACTAATTTGTTTATTAGAAATGCCCATTACTTGGAACGCTTCTCCGGAGAGGGGCAGGTTTGGAATGTCTGCTGTTCTCACAGTAGAACGGGTAGCGCCAGTATCCAACAAAAAGGTAACATCATTTCCCTCAACTTTTCCCTCAATGTATGGACCTGACTGATCTACTGGCAAGGATGCGCCAAGCACGCACTCCTCGTACTCCCCTCTCAGGCACTGTCTGTAACTATCTTCCTCGAAAAATGCGTCACTCAAACGAAATTGTGATGCCACTGCGTCTCTCCTTCCACTTCCCTCCCAATTTGTGGTATCCACCTTGTAATTTGCTTGACTCCCAGAATCTGGCATAGGTGCACGTGGTAACTGGTTTTGTATTACCTGTTGCTGTGACTTCCTTAACACCCCATTCTGCGTCTGTAGATTCAAATTATCATTTTGCACATTGTAACTCAATACAGCCTTACACTCGTTCCTCCAACGCCCCATTTTTCCGCTCCCATGACAAGGAAATTTTTGCTTGGCCTCCTCTCTGTTCATTCTACCTCTTGGTTTACCCCCATTCCCATCTCCTTGATTCTGATTATTTTTCAATTGATTTAACTGGAATTCCTGTTGCTCTGCTAATTTTACCTGTGCCCACATTACTTTTCCTTCTAAATTCGTTCGTTTATTGTCAATTTCATCCCCACAATATTTTGCATACTTTAATATCTTCTCAACAGGCTTGGCAGGCCAGCATATTTTATGATCTTTAATCATTTGCAAAATTTCTGGCTGTAATCCTGACACAAACCGATAAAGAAAATATGTCATGTCTTTTGTATCAATGCTTTCCAACCCCCTGTACTGCTTGAATACCTGTAAAAGGTGTTCATAATATGCATGTACTGATTCTTCTTAATTTTGGATAGTTTTGTCTATTCTTGTCCAATCTGTTTCTTTCGGGGGTACTTTCCCTTTCAGAAATGTTATAACTTGATAATACTTTTTCATCACGTCATCTGATGGTGCTCCTGTTTTTAGGTCTCTGGGGTATTCTTCACTGGGCCAGTCAATAGTAATTTTACATTCTGTCCATAAATCTGCGGGTTCCTACAATGTCAAACAACCCATCTAAATCCTTTAACAGCACTTTTGAAACTTTTACAAATCTTTCGACTTGTCTGTACCATTCTACAGGTTTCTCACTGAGTTTTGGGAAATCATTTATAAATGATAAAATATCATGTCGGGACCATGGGACATGCACATAACCCCCTACGGGCACGTGTCTCATTGGGCACAACCTTTCCACTTTTTCTGGCTCTTTTAGCAAATATTCAGATGCAGTGCATTTTCCCTGGGCTTCCTCCCTTTTCTTTGTCCATCTTGCTTTCCACTTGTCTAGTTCACCCCATTTTTGTAACAACGACAATAATTCTTTGATTTGGAATTAACGTCCTGACACATTCATGTTTTCTACATCTTTATCGGAAAATTCAGCTCGGTAAGGTTTCTGTAATACTTTAGATTTACCAATGTCGATTCCCATTTTAGAAGCCAAGCTCATTAACTTTTCATGAAATGTTTTTGTATTTATGAGTGATACTTCGACACATAAACAACAATTCGTCCTCACTGAAAGTGTTTAACCTGTCCAATCCCACATTTCCAGCAATAATTTCTTCTAATTCAACTCTTAATTTATAAATATCCAATACCTTTGGCTGTGATTTTGGCTTTTCTATTTCACAGGACCATCTCTCTATTTCTTCTGGGGATACTACAGTAGCGCTTCTTGTACCTGAGGATGTTTCCATCCGTACCTCTCTAGTGCTTCCGGGAGTGTTTTTCCTGATTGAGTCACCCACCATTTCCCTTATTGGTAAATTCATCAGGGAAATCACTGACTCGCATTCACTTGCTTGATCATCAACTATCAAGGGTTCTTTTCTAGATTGCACTACAGGTTTAGTCAGAATGGGAGGTTTAGGACAGGACTGCTTTTCTCCATATAATGGAACAACGGGACCTATGGTTACCGGGATGGTCAAGGCTTCAGGACTTGTATTTAACTGTGAAATGTTCTGAATTAAGTCATTTCTCTGTTTATTTATTGCTTCTCGTTCCCTATCCTGTAATACTTTTTCTAATGAGGTTTCATGTACTACTTGCAGAACCAAAGGTGGTTTTAAGAACGGGGCACTAGGGTTAACTCTATTTGCTTCTTCATCGTAAGGTGGCGGACTTTTCATTAACAAATCCTCCAAGTAGTCATTATCTGATTCACCACTAGTCATTACATTTCTCGTTTTCTCTATGAACTTGCTTCCTGACGGTTCCTCTAAAGTTAGTACAGGATATAATTCTTCTACTAACATAGACTATCTCCATTTCTTCATTTGTTTATCTCTTGTCTCTTTAGGAAATCTAGGATAAAATGTACTCCAATTTCTGTCGCTTCTGGGTCTATCTCGCTCAAAAGCCTCAGTTTCCCATTCTTCTAATGCTTTGTACTGAGTTAATCTAGGTCTGGGATCTAGTTCTTTCATGCGTGTTCTCAAATTGTACAAAATTCTACCATAAAAGGTACCATGCTCTGGAAATGCCAAAACACCATCATCTTTTGTGTACTCTGTCCAGTTCTCTAACCACACACAGGTGTGGTAACCCCTTTCTACCATCATGTATGATGCGGGCGTATTTGGTGGAGGAATAATATTCCCTTCTCTAGTTTTAATCGTTCTATCCTTCTTAAAGAAATTCTTAATTTTCTTAAATACCGACCTATTTCTTTCTCCTCTTTACATGATATGAGGTCTTCCCCTAATGTATTGCTGGGGTGCAAAACCTAAGTACCTCCTGCCGGGTCTGTTTCCTATCATTGCTGGATCGAAATGCCACATATAATTTTCACTGATAGATTTAATTTGCAGCTACACTCAATTGTTTACTAAATGCTTCACCAATACAGCGCGTTTCTTATTTTCAAGAACCAATCAGTGATTAGAACTCAAAAAAGTTTCGACCAATTAGTGCGCTGCTTTTTTCATGAGACCAGTTCCCATGATCCTGCACTCACCCCTCCTTTACAATTATTACCTCAGCTACACACACGCTGTCTCAACCAATAACAGAGCGGCACTTGGTGACGTCAGCGAAGCTCTGCAACTGACTCCTTCCTTTGCATGGTAATACAAGAACTTATTTCTTTTCACCCTTGAATGCAATATTCATTATTTAACAATGTAAAAACATTCGCCACTGTGCCTAAGTGACTAAATTCAAAGGAAAGAATGATTTCTCTCACTTCGAGTAAATCCCTTCCTCTTGCTCTTCACACACTGCGAGTAGATCCCTTCCGCCTACTCTTTATACAAACATTAGAGAACCTGCTACTCCCTCGGGCTTAACCTTTCTAGGTGATATAAGGCCAAAGTTTCACCAGCGAACTCCTTTGTTATCATTTATTCACACATTTATACAGAAAATCCCTAATTAGTGCTTCCAGTTTTACCAAACCATGCACTTACTTCCTTAGGCAAGTGACCTCACTGCAGTGTGACTTCCATTTACCACCCGCTATTCTGCCCCGGGGACTCCAAAACAAACATAGAACAATATAAACGGGTTTTGGTTAATACATAAATTCAAATATAATCAACAGATCAATACACGACTAACTACCTATCTTAACTAAACCCTAACCATCTTACTGCTACAAAAAATACTGATAGAGCGTGGGCTCACCTGCTCGGGATTTTACCATACTCACCTGGACCCATAAAACATACACACTTTCAACAGGTAAACCTACGCTAAATCAGAATATTATTGAACCGTTTAGGACCTATACCATTGACTTACCGATCTTAGTCACCGGTACCTAGACTCCTAAGGGATCAAGGGTGTTAGAATAATGGGCAGTAAATAAACAATTGCATTTATAAAATAACCACAGACTCGGGGAAGTTTTAAACACCTTATCTAAGAAAATTCTTAAATGTCAGAGTTCATACTAAATTAGTCACACCTTGTTCAATTAAGAAGATTATAATCAAAGCAAGGTGATGTAAAGATTTTATGAGACGTTCTTTACACATTGAAACATAGGAAGGGTAAGGAAAGGGGAACAGTACAATAACATACCCTCGCAACTTTATATTTACCTAGAATGGTGTGAAGACCAACCCTGGCCACAGGCCGGGATGGAGGACAGGTCTCCCATATAATTCAAGTGCCAACAGGACAGGATAGATGCAGACCAGAATCAGGATAAGTACGGACCAAATTAGATCAAGACAGGACCACCGCAGGTCAGAACCGGCACCCACAGCGAAAGTGCAATACCAGCGTCGCAACCCTCTCTGCAGCTAACAGTCGGAACCTGATTGGGTTATCAAATCTTGTCCCACAGAACCCCGATTGGGTTATCGAACTCCTTCCCAGAACCCCGATTGGGTTATCGAATCTCCTGACATAGTGATTCGCCTATTGAGTGTGTTGGGGTCAGTAACAGGTCAGCTATTCGGACAAGTCGGACAATCTAGCTAGCTAAGCCTACCTTAGATATACCATTTTCCAGGGCAGTGTACCACCCCCAATGTTGAAAATTCATGTATTCCCTCAATTTGATTGGTCAAAAGCGAGGAGAGGTCATCACACCATACCAGCTATGAGGTCACTTGATTCATATATTCAAATTAATGTTCCCTCCCATAGTTTTATTTTCCCATGCACTTTTATTCCACCCAACAATGGATGTTTTAATAACAAATACAATGTATACGAAGATTTGTAAGTTGTCTTCCTCTCTGAGGGTTAAGAGTTCATTTTTCCGGGCGCATCTCAGGCACGACTGTCATTGACAGGGTTTCAATGTCATGGCTTGTGGACTCGGAGATTTCTTACTCATGCGCAGTTGCGGGACCCAAGACGGAGCAACATTGTACTTGATTTGTCCAAACACGAGCTAATAGCAAAGTCAAAGAAGAACAGTTTTAGAACAAAGAATAAATGAATACACTGTATACCACTTATCTCTACTATATTCCCATTACTTTATTTTAACTACAGCATTAGGAATTAGGCAGAACGAACAACTTAGTAAAAGCTGCAATGCAAGCGTTAGCACATGAAAACATAGAGCAGCCATCTTTAGTTGTAGTGCGCAGAAGCAAAGTTTTCCCACTAAGCAGAAAATACGTCATGTCACATGAGTGGGACAGACGCATGCACAGAAAAGTTCCCTCGTTGCGACGGCCATTTTAAGACGCTCAAGTTACGGTTAGTAGAAAGCACATTAGAAAGCTTCCCATAGATACTAGAAATGTTGTGTGGTGCATTGTTAGTAAGACGAAATATGTTTATTAGAGTATTATATATTATTTCGAGAGGGTTGAGTCCGGGCAAGTCTCTTTACGAGTGAAACCTTGCTCCATCACAGTCCTTAGTCGCACACCCGGAATGGTACAGCAATGCTGACTACTTGTGGATGGCTGCAGTGCAGTTTTTCCCTTGGTCTTGTCCCTTTTAGTGTCTTCTGTTGCTCATGAAGTCTGCATTACACAATTCTCCTCTTCTAACCTCTACTCAGCAGGGTAGTAGACTTCTTCCGTACACTCACAGGGACTGGGATTTGAGCATGTGGTTCAGGGAGCCAGAGCTGTCTCACAAGGCTGGCTTAGGGTGTAGGTATCATACTTGTGATTGCTGGCCATGCTCCTCTGGGCCATTCAGCTTCTCAAGAATGTCATTTACCATGACAAGCTGGGCCCCTGGCGGCCTTTGTGGAGCAGCAATCCCGCATGTGATTAATTTGTTTAAGCAAGGTGTATCACAGTGGTGTTAGAGGTTCTCCATCTAAACCATTCTAGCCTCTAGGCTGAGCATGTGCTCAGAAATAGGAGCACCAGCACACTGTTTTTCCCTTCAGAGCCATGGGGGTCGGATCAGAATTGACCTACGAATAAAACATTTCAAAGACATATGCCTCATGTGCATGAACTACAAAAGTTACTGCAACCTCCTCATTAAGGACACCCATAACATTGATATGTTGTGCAACTGCTGCCCTATAATTTACTTCTATAGCAGCAGGAGCTGCCATGTTTAATGATCAGATTCAATTATCATGAGATCCAAATTGCAGAAACAAAAGATGGTGAATACCCTTCGAAGAGCCAAGCTTACAGACCTACAGAAACAAGGGTTTCCTATTTAATCATAAGTAGGGGACTGATATTACAATGGACTTCACCATCTGTTTCTAATAAGTGTTACTTTGAGTGTATCATCAAAAACAACGTAGGAATCCCGATAATTTGAGCATATTCCACGTTGGGCACCAATGGCCACAATCAGGGGGTCCTTGAGTACCTCCAGGTTCCATTTTCTAACCCCGGAAATTAGAAATCCAGTTGGTCTGCAAACCGTACCCAACCCACTTGACAATACACTGCAGGTGGTGTTTACTGATCATGCTTAGTCCTTCTTTATGAGTATAACGACACAGCAGAACTCTGAACCCTCTTTCGTGAATGTATAACACACTTAAATAGCACTAAGACACATGGGATTAAACTTTATAGTATTTATTTATAAAATACAAGTCAAGTGCATAAAATATGAACAGTAACCACTGAGAATGAGAACCTAGGCCCCCATTAGGATGACAGGCAGACTTTGTCCGTCCGGTATCCCATCGCAAAAAGGGACCACCCTCCATAAGGGCGGGGGTCTCGTTGGTGGCATTAGGATGCGCCCGCCACAATGGCGGGCGCATCGAGCATTCCTACCATGGGGGGGAGGGGGCGGTGCACTCAGCACCGCCCGCCACAATGGCAGGAAGGCATGCTGTACACTTCCATGCACAACATGGCAGGCACTGCGCGGTGCCTACCATGTTGTTCATGGAACTGCTGGGGGGTACCATATGTACCCCACATGTGCACCCCCACCACCTGGAGTCCTTGGGGGCCCGCAACGGGCCCCCAAAGCAGATTCCGCATGCCTTTCCGTGGCGGCATTGCCGCCACAGAAAGGCACTGCAAAATGCCCATCCTAATATGGCTGCCAGTGTCTGATAGACACCGCCACCATACAGAACGCTTTTCCGCTCGGTCGCAAGACGACCGGGGCGGAAAAGCGGCGGACGGTCTTTCTGTCCGCCACGGACCATACTAATATGGCGGGGGTCATTCCGGCACGGATGGCGGGCAGATCGCCCCCGCCAGGCCGGCAGTGGCTACCGCCGGCCTGGCGGGGGCGATCCGCCCACCATCCTAATGGGCTCCTTAATGTAGCAATGTATGGCATGGCCAGGAAAAACAATGTGAGCAATCCTAACTTGGTGAGAAAATCCCTAGCATCCTAATACCCTATCGGTACTTCTAAGGCCTATGCTAAAATTCAGCAGAAGCAGGAAATAGCATATCTATAAAGCCAGTTCTTTAAGATGGATTGCACGGCATACCTCTCTCAGTGAGAAATAGCTTTAGCTTTTCTGTATCATATCATTTGCATGGGAATAATAAGCAATGCCAGGATGAAGGCCACTTCTCTGGGTCTCTCTTGAAGCTCTGCATATCCCGCTACCGAGGCTGTTTTACAACAAACTGGAATCCCCTTTGGCCAGATATTTCTGCTTTGAAGCCTCTCTAAACTATGCCCAAACACAAAGGGCTCTATAGCACCTGATTGCAATTTGTTATCCCATGTTTATATGTTTGGCGACACTAAAGTCCCAATATTTGCAAAATAAGTATGCTGATAAATGCTTCATCTGGATTCACACCATGACATTTCAGCCTCAACTGTAGGCATCCATATTAACACGGCAACGACCATAACATAAACACTGAAAATATGTCAGCTTACATGGGAGGCGGCCATGATGATAACACTTTTGTGTGTGTCTAACCTTCACACTTTCTAATAGAAAGAGATAAAAGAGTTTGTAGGCAAGCATAAGATAAAAATTGAAGACACAGTGTTTATGACACTTTTTTCAGTGGAGCTTATGCCAGGTTGAGCTGCTGCTGCTCGCATTGTTCTGGTAAACAAGCTCTTCTTTAGCATGCATGTAGAAATGTGCGTTTCCATACTAGTATCGATGCCCGTATGGCTGCTGGCGCAAGTCGCCTCTTAGTTCCCATTCTGAATAGTTACCAAATAAAGAGACGGGCGCTGGAAGCAGGAATCACAAGAACAGGATTTATTTCTCATGAGGAGAGCCTGTCATTTCAGACACGAAACAAGGTGTCATCGGGAGGTGCTCTAACAAGTGAGCTGAGACTCCGTCTTTTATACTTTTACAAAACACTTGGCATTACAATCACAGCAGTGTGAAACAAAGAAAAGACATCCCCATAATCCTCGTGTCAATCCTACCCCACATGTGTTCACAATAGGGACCCTTGACCTGCTGATAAGAGGGGAGGGCAATCACGCAGCTGAGTGTTCCGTCAACTGTTTAGGATGTGTGCGCCTGATCATAGCCCAGGGGTGGGGTGGCCAGGATCAATAGTGGGTCCTTTGAAGAGGAGTGACTTCATACAAAAAAAGGGCAGTAAATGGTAACTCCTGGCTTTAGGCGATGGCCTCGGACATGTGTGGTCAGTCGGACTCGGGGGAAGGGGTCATCAAAGGAGTGGTATTCATGCCGCGTGGACAATCGAGTGCGGAGGGAGGGCTTGTCAACAGAGGGGCATTCATGGAAGGAAAGGAGGTGTTTGGTCAGGCGCGGCCGTGACTTCCAAGGACAGGGTCTTGCAGAAGAAGGTTTATGACTTGCCCGTGTGAGGGAGAAGGGGAAGGGGGAGCCAGGGTGTGCACAGGGACAGAGTCGTACAGAGAGAGAGATCTTATGACTCATGCATGAGAGAGCGGTGATAGTCAGGTGCAGCTGGGGAGGGCTATGTCAGCTGGGGCGAAGGTGGCCTCTTCAAGAGGGAATGGGGGGTTTGCGTGGGTCAAGCAGAAGGGCTGCCTTTCAGGGCAGGGTCGCGCAGAGGGAGAGGGTTTCATGGTTTATGCATGTGAGAGAGAGGGGGGGGGGGGTTTCAAATACGCGCAGAGAGGAAGCCGGTGTTTCTAATCTTAGGCGGGCAAAAGGCTAGGGTGCCTAAAATGGCTGTCATGTACACATGGGTACAGGCCTTTGCTGACAGAGTGATGCAGTCAAATGCTTTACGGTATTCATGGTGTATGCAGGGAGAGGAGTGGGAAAAGGGAAATGAACGTTGCTTATGTACATCAATATTTCTAATTTTCTACATGCAGTTTGTTTTTCCAAAGAGTGGTAATGTTAGCCTACTAGCAATGAGATGCCTGTACTTGCGTTTGAAAGGCTATCTCTGCCCTCTCACCCACTGGGCTATTTAACCCATGATTAACTACAAAAAAAAGGCAACAAGACAGGAACTAAATATTATTTTGCACTTCACATGTCTTCCAGTGGCACTATGACACATGATGCCATCCGCAATTCCTGGCTTTTCAGTCAACAGTATGTTGCACTGTGGGGCTTGTGCTTTTCTTTTAGCACTTTCATCATGGGTTCAAAACCTCAGGATGAAAAGTGATGTTGGCTAAATTACCAGAACAAGCCAAATGTGCTATACATAACTGGGATCCATGTGTCAGCAATGCTTTACATTTTTACAAAGACTCCAAGCCCATTCCAAAAACTGCTTGTTTCACATGTAAAACCAAAAGTAAACTCTGCGCTCATATTGTATGAGCTTGCACTCTTTCATTCACATCATGCAATTACAACTAGCAGTGGCAATGCAAATCGTTTAGTTTTTTTTGTTGTTGTGGAAAATTGTTTACCAAGCTTCACAATACACAAATGTACAACATGGACAGCAGCAACACAAGCCTCCCTAAATCAATGAGTAAGTAAAGGGCAGGTGGCAGTAGCAGGAGGAACATCACACAATTCTCTCACCCATGCAGGACAGGTACAACGCAAGTAGGAGTGAGTATTTTAAACGGCTGTTGAAAGCTCTGCATAAACACACATACAGTTAATAGAAGAGCAAAACTGTAAAAAGCAAGCAAACCTTTTATTGAATTACCCTTCATTCAAGTTCTCATGTATGATGATGAGCCCTCACCTACCTAGGGTGGTATATTTCTTCTGTGGGTTCCACATCACACAATGAGACACATCCAAGAATAGTATTGTTCAATGGTTGTACAGTCTCTGAGTTATGAGTTTTCTTGTCTGGGCCAGATTTTATACCCCCTTATCATGACCCTTGTTATATTTTTAGACATTAATTAAAATAGTGTGGGTATAGTAAAAATGTTTTCTTTACTGGTGGTCCCTTACCACAACATTAAGAACAAGATCGTCACGTAAAAGACCTTGCTTATCTTGTCTGTAAGCATGTTTCAGCACTCAAATATTGCCTCGCCTGAGTAAGGAGCCTTCATCAGGAATATAGGTATCTCACTCAAATATTGTAAAAGTCCCTAGTTCATAGGTAATTGTATGCAGGTGCATACAATACATCCAATATATCCTCTGTTTTTTTAATAAGATTGGGCAACAACCATGGAACAAAATCCTCATAGAGCCGATAAGAAGTGGCCAGAAAATAGTGCAAGCTTCCTCCTTGAAAGGACAGGAACAATTAAGGCGCCAGCACATGCTTTCCGTATTACAAGAAAGGCACAATAATTTCAGCAGCTGTACAAGCATTGCATCCACACAGAACCGATACAACATGACAGTAGCAAAGAACGCTTTACTCTCTACAAGAGGCAGCAAATGCAATCTTCCATTCCTCGCAGAAGATCCAACAGGGCAGACTAATACAAGCTTTCATCACTCACTGAACATATATAGTATATCACATGCCCCACGTCTGGGAAATATCTCGCTGTCCAATCTCCTATATCCGGACCACCTGGTTTTAATAAGCTGGTCTCCAGTCGGCCTCCAACACCTGTAGGATACCACTAACACATTTTTGCAATGTAATGCATTACATATTAATTTAAAGAAAACAAAAATGATGGCCGTGAATTACAACAAGGCCAAGAAAATAACGTGGTACCTAGATGAGAGCAGCTTAGACCGGGTAACCGACTGTAGGTATCTCGGAGTTCTACTCGACAGCAGAGGCGCGCATAAACCCCAATTGGAACCCTTGTGACGGAAGGGCACTACGAGCTGCCTCGCAATGAAATCCTTAAAAAAAAGTCCTACCAGATCGAACCTTAGATCCCTTATTACAGGGGATTTGAGCACGGCTGCAGCCAATGCTCACATATGGGAGTGAACCAATACAAGGGAAAGATGCGACAGTTTTAGACAAAACAATATGTAGGTCGTACAGAACAATCTTTCGGCTACCAAATTACGCGTCGTCGCCCCAAATACGCCTGGAATTCGGTCTTCAGATGCAATCTGTGGAAAGAAGGGGTGCCTACATAAAAAGCTGGCACAAGATCAGAGGCTCTGAGCAGGGATCCCTAAATGCACATCTATGGTTTGAACTGTCACGCCAAGAGAAATCATCCGCCAGAGAGTACCTGCTGGAATCATTGAAACGGTTTGAATTGACTAACCTCAGGGAATCCCCCATAGATCATAAGAGCTTCAAAAAGGTAGTAACCAAAGTAACAAAACTGATATCCTCAATAGAAGACAAGGACATTTTTGCCAAGCGGGCTCACGGATGGACAGTACTTAATGATTACGCAGCTCTAATGTCACAAGCTTATTTAAAAACGGGAGTTAAACAAGAGATAAAAGAAAAATTCTTAAAATTGTGATTGGGTATTATACCAATTCTCCCTCACTTGCCGCCATGGAAAAGGAGATCGGAGGAACAGTTCTGTCGTCTTTGCGGATCAGGAAAAGAGGATCCAATCCATATAATTAGCATTTGTCCAAGCCTGTTAGATATAAGGCAGGCCTTGCTTCGACCAACATTTAATCAGAAGGGCATCAGGACCTGCGAAAAAACAGTAAGACTATGTTTTAACCCAGAAGAAATCCAGCTAAACTGCCGATTCACAAAGTACTTTGTTAAAGTGGCAGAAAGACTTAAGCTCTTGTTACAAGCGACAGAAGAACAGAAGACAGCTGGCCCACCCTGACTGAGCATTTTAATAGCCAATATTAATTGCACTATTGAAGCACAATCACTTTATCCACGCTTTTTTATATGCATTAAAAGGCTTGAACAGAAACTCTGAAGTATTGGCATTTGTTTATGTTTTTATCAATCACAAAAGGGCTGAATAGACAATAAAATCGAGATTTATAGCATAATAGTTGAAGATCGGATTTTAAAGGTTATAATGTAAATTGTGATAATTGTCTTTACTCTCCTCATTCATCTTTTAACTTGTGTATTGTCTCAATGGGTTCTCTTTTTTTGGGAAATTGTGAGTTTTAATTAACTGTACAATAAATAATTCTAATTCACTCATTGAACATATATATGCTTAAAGCATTCGTGACATGTAGCTTACAGACAGATCTTTGGAGCAGGTGCTTAATTGAGAGAAATGTACAGGTGAATGAATGAGTGAGTGACTACGCGAATTCTGACATCATTCTCTCATAGGTGATAATCCATGTCGGCCTTCTGGAAATCCTGCTGTTGTCAATTGAAGACCTGCTATTTGTGTTGATTCTTTGATCCTCCACATATTAGAAGTAGTCGTTATCTAGCAGGTCATTCTTATTTGTGGCAGCCCAGCCACACAGGTACACATGGGCACACATGGGCAACCTCTTCGAAAAGATTTTAAATGCCTATGTACTAGACACTGTGTAATATCAGCCTCCATGCTGCATGTGTGCAAAATGGTGAGGGACGCCAGTTAGCTGTACTAATACTTCTGGAGGCAGAGCTGCAGGGATCACTGACAGAATATCGACAGTCAGAATATTGAGCTACAGAAATATCGACACAAGAATATCGATGTCAGGAATATCGAAGTCCTATCTATATTATGGTAAGTACAAAAATATTGATAAAAAATGTCGATGTCAAAAATATCATTGTTAGAATGGTGGTATGGCGATAGGGGGGACCCGGCATATGCTTTGGAGCGCTCGCTCATGGGGGAAAATACGCTACACACAATCTTGTACTCAGCCCGACTGCGGCGGACGCTGCCGTCTGTCACGAAGGTGGTTTTTGCTGTGTGGAGACAGGCGTTGCGCCGAATGGGCTGGTGGGGCAAACTGACAGCAGAAACGCCACTGTGGCATAATGGCCTGCTCCCGGAGCTCTCTACTCTGGCTGGGTTTGAGGGATGGGAGGCCATAGGTATCTTGTTGCTGGGCCAAGTCATGTCTGGAACTACCCTCAAATCATTTCAGGAGCTCAGCGCGGAGTTCCACATGCCTCAATCCCAGTTCTTCCGCTATCTACAACTGCGTCATGCACTCACCCCCAGTATCGCTCACTTGGAGTCTCTCCCTGAGTTTAGTCCGGTCGAGGCGAAGGTCTTTATGGGAGACCTGGAGGATAAGAAGGTCTCCCGCATCTACCAGACGCTGGTTACTCACTACTTCTCTACATTGCTTCCCCTCCGGGCGGCATGGGAGGTGGATGTGGGTCCCCTAGACGAGGATGATTGGAGGGAGGCCCTGGAGTCCCCGCGGGGGGCTGCTATCGCAATGCGGCTTTGGCTCATCCAATTTAAGTATCTTCATAGGGCCTATTACACCCGGGAGCGACTGTGGAAGGCGGGACTGATTGAGTCTCCGGAGTGTCTGCGCTGCGGGGCTGCCCTGGGTACACTGTTGCATACGGTGTGGTCGTGTGCTAGACTGTCTGGCTTTTGGAGGGGTGTATGGGGTTGCATGTCTGAGGTCCTGGGTTGGGATCTCCCCCTTACTCACCGGCTGGGGATGCTGCATGTCATGGAGGGTATTGGTGGAAACATATACAAACGCCACTTACTGTTGTTAGGACTTGTTGTGGCTAAGAGAGATCTGGCCCAGGCTTGGAAGGGAGAGAGAGCCCCCCCCTTGTCTGCATGGAAGGCTGGACTGGATTACTACATGGGGCTCGAGAAACCGGTGTTTGAGGCAAGGGGATGCTCCCGTAAGCATTTTAAAATCTGGAAGCGGTGGGCTGATTATAGGGGGCTGTCTTTGGATCCCCCAGTGGAACGAGAGGAAGACATATGAATGAGATGTGTTGCATTGGCCTGAGTTCTGTGGCATACCTGTCACACCGCACCTAAGTCTTACTCGCAGCTCTATACACACGTGCGCGGGGGAGGGGAAGGGGGAGGGGTCTGGGGGGTTGTGGGGTTCTGGGAGTTGGTGAGGTAGGGTGGGATGTGGGGTAATTTTTCTTGAGCTTTTATCTTCCTATTGCTCGGACAATTGTACATGCGTAACAACCTGTACCATAACTGTTGGTGGTGATCTCCTGATTGTGGAGAGCCATAATTTTCCCTTGCCTTAACTGCTCAATAAAATCTGTTGTGGAAAAATATCATTGTTAAAAATATAGTTTTTTATGTTAAAAAATAATGTAAAATAAAGTAAATAATACATATAACTAAAAGAAACAGTTACAATATTTTAAAATGTTCAACTAATACATATAATCTACATATAAATAAACATATACATATAACATATAATATATATACCTGCTTAATAATATTCATAAATATTTATTTTAATAACTTATAAATTGTTACAAAAACATTTTATAAATTTTAAATATATATAACACATACAACAATAATATAAATAAAAATATATATAACAAATTAAACAATTACAATATTTTTAATCTTTTTAAAATAAATTAAACATTACATTTACAAAAACGGTGGAGAAAATATTGGATAGCGGAGGGAATAAAATTACTATTCCCATTCCAGAGAGTCTAACAATAGGGAAAGTGTTGGATAGTGTAGGGGTAAACATTACTATTCCCACTCCAGTGAGTGCAACAGTAGGGAAAGTGTTGGATAGCGTATGGGTAAAATGTACTATTCCCACTCCAGAGATTATAACAGTAGGGAAAGTGTTGGATAGAGAAGGGGTAAAAATTACTATTCCCACTAACGTGAGTGCAACAGTAGGGAAAGTGTTGGACAGCGAAAGGATTAAAATTACTATTCCCACTCCAGAGAGTGCAACAGTAGGGAAAGTGTTGGATAGCGAAACGATTAAAATTACTATTCCCACTCCAGAGAGTGCAACAGTAGGGAAAGTGTTGGATAGCGTAGAGGTTAAAATTACTATTCCAACTCTAGAGAGTGCAACAGTAGGTAAAGTGTTGGCTAGCAAAAGGGTAAAAATTACTATTCCCACTCCACAGACTGCAACAGTAGGGAAAGTGTTGGATAGCGTAGGGGTAAAACTTACTATTCCCAGTCCACTGAGTGCTACAGTAGGGAAAAAGTTGGATAGCGATGGGGTAAAATTTACTATTCCCACTCCAGTGGGTGCAACAGTAGGGAAAGTGTTGGATAGCATAAGGTTTAAAATTACTATTCCCACTCCAAAGAGTGCAACAGTAGAGAAAGTGTTGGATAGCGTAGGGGTAAAAATTACTATTCCCTCTCCAGTGAGTGCAACAGTAGGGAAAGTGTTTGATAGCGTAGGGGTAAAAAGTACTATTCCCACTCCAGAAAGTGCAACAGTAGGGAAAGTGTTGGATAGCGAAGGGGTTAAAATTACTATTCAGACTCCAGAGAGTGCAACAGTAGGGAAAGTTTGGATACTGTAGGGGCAAAAATTACTTTTCCCACTCAAGAGAGTGTAACTGTAGGGAAAGTGTTAGATAGCAGAGGGTTAAAATTAACATGCTTATCAATTAAATGCGTTTTTTATTTGAATAACCAATTAATAATTGGTTAACAATAAATTAATTATCAATACCAATAAATACAAATTAATAATTACTTTATTATAATTAATTTACTTCCCACCCTATTCCCCTATAAACCCACAACCCGCTCCCATTTTATTTTAACACAGATAATATAATTATCAGTTAGTCAATTAATAAAAATTAATTACCAATTAATTAACAATAAATTAATTATCAATACCAATGCATAAAAATGTATATTTACTCAATTATAATAAATTACTTCCCACCCTATTCCCCTAATAACCCACAACCTGCTCCTAAACTAAATGAACACAATTAATATAATTATCAATTTATCAATTAATAAAAATTAATTACCAATTAATAATTCATTAACAATACATTAATTATCAATACCCAAAAATAATAAGTAATAATTACTTTATCATAATTAAATTACTTCCCACTCTAAACCCACAACCCGCCACTGAACTAAAATGCAAAATATAATTAAAATAATTAATAATTTCAAGAAATTATTATTTAATTTACTATAATTAAATTACTTCCCACCCTATTCAGCTATTAACCCACAACCCGCTATGGTACTAAAATGCAAAATTTACTTTAAAAAAAGACTAACTTCTAAAAATGTAATACTTATGTTTAAAAAAAATTCAATACATAACAAAAAATATAAAGCACATACATATAAAATACATATTAAAATACATAACACTAATATAAACATTGATATTATTAACAACGATATTTTTGCAAACAATATTACTGACTTCGATATTAACAAAAACAATATTTCCTACCTTCAGGTCAATATTCTGGTCACCGATATTCTTGATGTCGATATTCTGTCCCTTCGATATTTACAACTCGATATTTCTGTAGTTCGAAATTAAAAAGTCGATATTATATCTGTGCACCGAGCTTTAGAAACTGGGAAGGAAGGGGCAAGGAGAGTGGGCCCAGTGCCATCACCAGGGCAGAAGGGCATCCTGAAGCATCCTGCAAACACTTAGGGGCCCATTAGCATGGAGGGCAGATTACCCCAGCCCAACCGGCAGCGGCGATCCGCCTACCAAAACACCCTGCCTGATGGCCTTTTACCCCCCGCCACATTAGCATGGCAGTCGGTACTGCGGCGGATGGAAAGAACGTCCGCCACTTTTCCGCTAGTCCGCCCGCCATCCTAATGGACCCCTTAGCATCTCCCAGCAGTCAAGAGACAGCCATCACATGACATGGGCAGTATTCGGTCACTAGCCATTCAATGTTTACTAAAATACTGCATAAAATGTGTGTCATCGCTGGCGCAATGAGGCACTGTCATCATCTATGCCAGGGTCTGGGTGGAAATGGATAAGCAGCTGCCTGCCGGGGGCTGTGACATGATCTGCTGCCAGAGAGATGGCCTGGGAGTTCCGATAGGCAAAAATAAGTTATGGATATTACTGATAAACACCGCCACAAATTAACCATTGCTTAAGCATGCGTTGGAAGGTCTTTGGCGAATACTCTGGAAAATGATCCAGCGAATGAAAATCATTGAAATCTGGTAGATGGTGCCCCTTTTTAAGGTGAGTGTTAACAGAACATTGGCCACAAATTGGCCTTCTATGTACATCACCCTACTGCAAAAATAATTAACCCATGCAGGCCATTGTGGGGCACTCCTTCAGAAAGCAATGAATAGCAAATAGGAGGCTCCTGCAGCTCATTTATAATTCAATTTAAAAATATTATCCTGTGATGGTCCTGCTATCCTCCCAGGACACCCACGTTTTAAATATTGCTTGAGGGCTCTCAAGCAGCTCTCATAGTGGCCACTGGTGAGAGCTGGCATTTTTTCCTTAATTGGGTGCCTGGTACCTACTCCAGACACCCACACCTCAAAGTTTTTAGGGGTATCCCGGGGGAAGCCCTAGGGCGCCATGGCCCCAGCTGCGCTCGCCGTGTGGGAGCCAGGCCGGCCCTTTTTTAGAATTTCTGGTGTATGCCCTGGTGCCCACCCAGGCTACTTACACTGCTGGGACTGTTGGTAGCCACTGGGGAGGTCCCAAGGACCCCACCTCCCAATCTGGCTACCCGGCTTACACCATACTGGGTGCTGGTGGGAGCTGGCGCCATTCATTTCCTCTTGGGCAGGAGCAGCATTTTTTAACTGGACTCAGTGGCTGGGTCAAAATTCTGTTTCCTGTCCGGGAGAGTGTGGACAGGGTATACCTGCCCTCTCCTGGGCAGGAAAGCACAGTATCTTGAGAGGGGGCTCCCTGGGACATTGTTAAGGTTCCGGCCCGGTGGGGTCAGGTCTCCAGGGCCTTTATCGGCTTGGGGAGAGGGAGTGTGCAGCTCCACCCACTTTTAAAATAAATGAATAAACTGGTCCTTGGTGACTGAACAGGTTAGTTGAGTGGGGCCACATTCCCCCTCCCCCTTTTTGATACAATATGGACCAGCGGATGTGGTCTCTCGGGCCTCTAAAGGGTTAGAAAGGTAGGCCACTCACCCCCTCCTCCCCTTAAAAATGATAACCCCAGGGGCTGGGGTCCGCAAGCCTTCTTGGGGTTGGGGATCGCATGCACCCTCCTCATCAGAATGACTTGCACCCCCTTCAGGCCATGGCCCACCTGTGAGTTGAATTTTTAAGAGTTTGCGGCAGATTCCCGAGGTTTCATAGCCTTTGGTACTCCATCCTGCCGGGGTTGCACCTTATTTTAAAGGGGAGGGTTGGCTGCTCGGACTACCTCCACAGGCCTATTAAGGTCCCTAGGACCCCATCCACAGGGTCTACCCTAATCATAGGTGGGCGTCCACCCAGGGCACCCATCAAGCAACATGTTGGTGGCCGTGGGGGGAACCCCAGGGCCCCCATGGCCCCAGCTGGCTTTCGCCTGAAGGGAGCAGCTGCTTTTAGCTGTTTCCCTGCCTGGATCAGTGCAGACAGGGAAACAGAACACAAGTCTGCTCCCAGCCAGCAGGAACATTTTTAAATCTCCAGTCGGCAGGGAGCAGCCTTAGGGGCATATTATCATGGCGGGCAGATCGATCTGCCCGCCAAAACACCCCGCCGGCCGGCCATTTACCTCTGCCACATTAGCATGGCGGGGGGTACCGCAGTGGATGGAAAGACCGTCCACCGCTTTTCTGCCAGCAGGCAATCGTCACTATTGCCTGCCAGGTGAGAACAGCCCATAATATGGAGGCGGTGCCTTGCAGGCACCGCCATCCATATTATGATGTGTGCGGTGGCATGCCTTTCCACAGCAGAGACTCCGCCATGTAAAGGCATGCAGAGTTTTCTTTGGTGGCCCGTTGCGGGCCCCCAGGTATTGATATTTGATATTTGTGGGTATTTATAGAGCGCAAACATTCGCTCCGAAAGGAGCATCTTGGCGCTAGGCTAGCGTGCAGTAGGTACGTGGAAGATGGTGCGTGATGAAAAAAAACTGGAACTAGATGGCTGCCAATACAGAGGTGTCTGGTTGTTGGTACACCCATGTCTTTAGGAGTTTTCTAAAAAGGCTCTCCTTTTCAGTTAATCTAAGATTGACAGGTAGGTTGTTCCATGCCCTAGCTGCCAGAACGGTAAAAGTTTTCCCACCCCTAGTTTTGTACTTAAATCTTGGAATAGTGATGAGATTTGTACCAGAGGATCTCAGACATCGCGAGGGGTTGTAGCTTGTGAAGTGCTTTGCAAAGTAATAGGGCCCTGTATTTTTCATATTTTTGAAAACAGTAAGGAGTAGTTTAAAAAGAATCCTTTTGTGTAATGGTAACCAGTGGAGGGTGTTCAGCGCCGTTGAAGCTGATGACCTTCTGGGAAGTCCCAGCACCAATCTAGCAGCTGCATGTTGTATGCTCTGCAGCTTTTTAAGAGTGGACTTTTTCACTCCAGCCATTAATCCATTGCAGTAGTCAAGTCGGGAGAGTATTAAAGCTACCGTGACTGATTTTCGAGCTGCAATGGGGAGGAGATCAAATAATTTTTTTAAAGATTTAATAAGTCCAAAACAACGTCCAGCAGTGATCCTGACGTGGTCATCGAAAGAAAGGGATGAATCGAATTGCACGCCCAGGTTCCGTGCTGAAGGTACAGCGCTGGGTGGGGCCTCAGATCCTATGGGCCACCAATCTTTCGGGCAGAAAGATAGATCTTTGCTCAGCGGTATGATTTCAGTCTTGGCACTATTGCATCTTAAATGGTTTTTGTTAAGCCACTGGAAAACATCGGAGAGACAATTTTGGAAACGCAAATCTGCGCCCGTACACTTTTTGTCAATCGTGACGACAAGTTGTGTGTCGTCAGCGTATGACGTGACGAGGATCCCATGAGATTCTATCACAGCGAGAAGGGGAGCCATGTAGATGTTAAAAAAGAGAGGACTTAATATGGACCCCTGGGGAACTCCTGATGTAATAGGTTTCTCGCTGGATAGATAGGGACCCAAGGACACAGTTTGGGACCTATTAGATAGGAAAGATTTAACCCATGCCAGGACTGTGTCTGTCACGCCGATCTCTCGCAGTCTGTTGATCAGGATGACATGCGAGATAGTGTCAAACGCTGCTGTTAGGTCAAGCAGGATGAGGACGGCTTGCCTACCCTCATCCTGCAAGAACTTGATGGAGTCAGCTAGTTCGATCAAGACTGTTTCGGTGGAATGACCGGAACGAAATCCCGACTGTTGCGGATGCAGGATGTTACGAGTCTCTACAAATGTTTTTAGCTCTCCGTGTACTAACTGTTCCGTGATCTTACCAAGGACAGGTAGTAGTGAAATGGGGCGCATGTTGGTAAGATCAGTAGGGGATTTGTTCTGCTTCTTCATCAGGGGCTTCACAATAGTCTTCTTCCAGTCATTGGGCACTATCCCGGACTCAAGAGATTCATTAATGATGGTGTTAATATGAGGATTAACTGTATCGATCAAATGGTGCAGGATGCTGGGAGGGCAGGAGTCGGTGGGGGCTCCTGATTTGCATGCCAAAATTGCCTTACGTGTTTGTTGAAGGGAGACAGGTTTAAAACTAGAAAGCGGGAGGTAGTTATATGTTGCCTCATAAGAGGTGGTCAAAGGAGAAGGGAAGTCTTTCTGGATATTAGCAATTTTATCTACAAAAAAGTCTGCGATTTGATTGCACAGGCTTACAGATGGTGGGATTTCGGGCGCAAGAGTTTTGGGATGGGTGAAGGACTTAACTATAGTGAAGATAGTTTTTTGTTTTTGGTGGGCATCATTTATGGCTTTAGTAAAATAGTATATAGTAAAAGTGCAGCCACCCACCCCCCAGGGGGTGGGTGGCTGCACTTGGGGGGTACCCATGGTACCCCCTACATTGGCATTCACAAGGTGGCAGGCACCGCTCGGTGCCTGTCACTTTGTGCATGCCAATACACAAAATGCATTTTCAATATTGTGGCAGTGCTGCTTACAGCCCAGCCCACCACAATGTTGAATATGCTGGATGCAACCGCTAGGGTGGTGGTCGCATAAAGTGTCAGCCCTGGTGGATGGGGTCCCCAGGGCCTTTTTAAAGCTCGGGGAGGGGAGTCGTAGGCCCCCCCTTTCGTTGTGATTTGGGCCCCAGGGGATTGGGTCCCCGAGTCCTCCTTAGGCTTGCGGGCAGCCTGTGTGGCCCCCTCCCAAATTATTTGGATTTCGACACCAGCGAATGGGGTTCCCAAGGCCTCTATAGGCTCAGGATGGGTGCACCCTCCCCTTTATTATCACCTTGGGCTGCGGTGAATGAGGTCCCCTTGCTGAAAACGACCCTCCTCCCCTTCAATAATATACCATGCCCTGGGAAATTTGGTCTCCGGGGCTCAAAATACACTTGGGGAGGTGGGCCCTACTCATGCCCCTTCCCTATATATATTTTTTTAATGGCAGCCACCATTTTTTCCCCACAGTCTTACTGTAGTCCCGCAGAATCACGGCAAAAACGACAGATTTCTTTTTGTATTTTTGCCCCAGGAGGCGTGCCTCCTACAGGGCCTAGGAAAAGTTGGGTATACCTACCATGGACCCGTATATATATATTTTTTAAACTTCAGAACAGGAAACGAATTCCCTAAGTCCTGTAGTGGCTGCCAGCAACATTTTTCTCAGGTTGCTGGCAGCCAATCAGAGTGCTCACTCCTGCTGGAGTTTGAATCCTAGGGGAGCGAATCAGCCCAAGAGGAAAAAAAGCTCCCTGGGCAAATTAGAAAGCTCTATTGATTAAAACTGAATTCAACAAGAGTCATTCGAACCCAACCATCCAGAAATACACGTATTTTTAAACCTTAATCTCTCAAAAACTTCTGATTGGATTTAAACCAAATCACAAATCTGCGGACCAAGATCTAGATTCCTGGCAAATTTGGTGTAATTCCATGAAGCTGTTTTTGCGGTAGCACTGCTTAAAGAAGTCTATGGAAAATGCATGGGGAAATTTGATTTTGGCATCCCCCTGAAACTTTCCAGGATGGAGTGAATTTGTCTTTTTTGAGGGGAAAAGTTTTGTGAAGATTTATCAAATGGCGTCAAAGTTATTAGCCACAGGGTAATGTACTGATATAAATAAATATTCTTTGAATTGTAACTACACGTACTACAAAGCAGCAATATGCGCTGGCTCTACTTTGGCCTCAAGGGGGCATTCCATAGGTGGTGCATGGGTTTTCCCATACGTTTCGACATAAATCCCTACCTACAAAGAACTGTACATGGTGATTTGTGCCAAAATCCTGCACCTGCCTGAGGCAGACGTGAAGATGAGAAATACATTAATTTCTACTTGCATTTCCCTCTTTGCATATGTGCTGCAATCTACAGCACATATATAAACAGGGACATGCGTTACAGCACAGCTTTTGTTCAGGAAAGGAGCCCTTCCTGCACAAACACTATGCTTACCACAACACAGGCGCCCTTCCTCATCTTTACAAGGTTGTCTGCATTGGGCATGGCAAACTAAAGTGTGGCCACGTAGGGAGAGAGCAGAACAGTGCCACACCTTCGTATATATGGTGCTGTTCCGCTGTCTCCCGTTCACGCAACTCAGCTCTGGAACTTTAAATGCTGCATTGCTATTTGTTATTTCTTTGTAAATCTGGGCCCGAGTCTATGGGTATATTGCACTTTTGTCCTTCCTTGTGTACTCTCAGCATGGCATTCTCCTTTCTATTTGCCAGATAAACCACTGGCTACATATATGTTATTTTTCTGTTATTAAAGAACCTGTAAATAAATGCTTCTTATTTTTTCTCGATGTTCATGAGATTGACACTTGATACCTACACACTTGTGGGTAAGTCTGGGTGGTGAACTCCACTCCGCTCTGTGAGTTTGTGGAGTTTTACGCACTATGAGTTACGCAGAGTTCTGAAAAACTCCTTTTCACGTTGCGGAGCGGAGTTTTTTCCTTTCCTGTGTTCGTCAACGTCAAGTGAGGAAAATCCACCTCCCGGCGATATTTTTCCTTGTTCGCGATCGTCAACATATAGTGAACGCATTCACATGTTTAACATTGCAGCAGTCTCCACCGCGAAATGCAAATAGCATGTTGTGCATTTCACAGCACTACATGGCAGGTACCACACGGTGATTGCCACTTAGTGCTGTGAAATGTAGGGGGGTACCATGGGTACCCCCCAAGTGCACCCTCACCACCCCCTACACAAGTGGAGCCCGCAATGGTCCCCCAATACAAATCTCCACAAGCCTTTCCATGGCCGCCCTGGAAAGGCCTTCCAAAACAGCATCATAATTTAGTGGACGGGCCTACTAGGCACCGCCACAATTTGATGCTCCATGCACCGTCCGCCAGGCAATCGGAACTATTGCCTTTGGCGATTACGTGGCGGACGATCTTTGCGTCCGCCGTGGTTCCCACCGCCATCCTAATTCGACGTTTGGAAAATGACTGCATGATGGCGGAAGGACCCAGCGGTTGCCACCGCCGGCCCTGCGGTGGCGGTCCTTCCGCCATCCTAATCCACCCCTATGTCACTGATGATGTGATATGTCATATCACAAGTGATGCCATCAGTTATGTCCTTGATGCCATCTGTGACATCATGTGTGTGTGGTTATGGCCCGTGGTTTGGGTTATCCATGCACTGTCACTATATATATAGTCAATTTCAGTCTGTTTTATGTTTTTTTATATAACCAGGTTTTTCCAACTAGAGTTGAAACGTAATTTCTAGGTCTTTGGTAAATGCTTATTTCGTCTTCTGAGCAGACATATACAAAATGATGCAGTGTTTTCAGAGAATACAAAAGTGTGTGCTCTTACGTGTAGGAATGGGCCTAGTGCATATCCTTTCACTAGCAAGTCAGGCAGTGTGATTTCCAATTCTAGGAAGGTACTGCAGCGCTTGGAAGACCAAGAAAATGTAGAACCATAAAGATCTCTGATGTTCAGCCCTTACACGCCATGTCATCCATGTGACAGCTTAGTAAACATGGAGCACATTCAGTTGATAGTTGTTGCAGACCACCTCAGGCTGCAGATTCGTTTGCTATCCAAGTGCAATGGTCACAACGTACAGTAATCCTCTCCCTTCCCCAACACATTTTTTCTGTGTTTTACTGATATCGCAATGAGTGTTTCCTTCCTAGGAGAAATGAATGAAATGGCACTGTATATCTTCTCTGGCAGCTGCTAGCCTGCTAGGATCGAACTTCTCTTATACCAGGGCCTTACAAATATTGGAACCCAGCCTATTTATTTTTCGGATCTCTACTGCCATCTAGTGTCTCACTGAATACAGAGAGTCGCACTTTCTGTGTTTTTAAAGTCACCAGAGACTGAAATTAAATGGTTTCCTGCGCTTTGGAGGGAGAATAGATTTTCCACTATCGTTTTCTCCTTTAACATAGGACTGAAGGACTTATCAGGGCCGCACCTGCTCGTCAGAACTCTCCTCACGCCCAGTGTGTGGGGGAATACCAAAGAGCACATTTTGTCTTTTTAGTTTACCTAAACATAACAGATAGGTGCACTTTCATGTTGAATTGATGTATCAAGTTTATTTCTGCTGCTGTGTTACGTGTAGTCAAGGGTGCTGGGCATATGCTGCCCTGGAGGACCAAATTGTGCAGTAGTGTTGAATAAATTAAGCAGCCAGAAAAATGGAGTGCGCAGAATAATGCGGCATATTTAGTGGAAGTTATAGTTTTGTCATTTTAACAGATTAATACTGTGTGCATGATGTCACCCCATCAGCAACGGTTAAACACCACATTACAGAAATCAGCAATTGCATTTTGACCAGTCAATCTTGCAAAAGGTCTGCCACAGCTCGGCCCCGTCTAGGGTCATAGCCAGGATTGTGGGTTGGGGGGGTAGGTGAATGGGGCGGCTTGGCTCCCGATAACTATATACATAGGTTTCAGGCCTTATATAGTTAGGAATTAGCTTTAAAAAACCTTTGAAATTCACTCAAAAAAGGTTTTAGGGGTGTTATAGTTTGCTGGACATTTCACTCATACAAAACCATTGCAATTGCTCCTATATAGTTAGTTGGACTAACTATATTTCGCGCACCCGCAATGCACTGCTGATGATGTCACATATTAGATCATTCATGACATGGTCAGTGGCATCACTGATGACATCTCAAATGACATCACTGATGACATCATCCACATGACAATCACATACACCTTTTCATACACTAGTAAAATCTTTCATCACTCAATGTAAAATACAGAGTATCATATTTGAATACATTGTCACAGCAATACAAGTATCTAAAAACCCACTCAGTGATTCATAGATGTATGCGCACATCTAATCACTTACCTGTAGATTCACTAATACATGCTGTCAATGAACAATAGAACACTATCAAAAATACTTATACACCTATATCAACATTACACAGCAGCACACATCTTATTCACATATGAAGTCATCCTACTCACTTAGGCAAACAATGGATCATACTTACATATTTACTTAGCTACACACTTATACAAACACCACTTCATCTATTCCTTTAGATAGTAAGTCATACTTAATGAATTATAAAATCATTATTACAAGTATATAGTTATCCATACTGTTACTCACACAATCATTGAGTCTTATGGATACTTATTTATATACAACTGACACATACACTGCCTTTTATTTTTCTAGTTTGTTGGACATGTACCATTGAGAAATATATTTGCTCATCACCACACCCTTAAAGAGATTCACTCACCCAAACTGTTAGAGCATGTAATTTTAACTTCATATATCTACTGAATCAACTATTCACACATCTTTGGACAGTCACACACCCCCCAACGAACCACACACACTTTCACTCTCCCATACCAAATACTCAGTTATCTAATCAATAACTAATATAGACTTTCACATAGCTAGTAAGCAACTGGAGAACCAGTTTACACAACAACTGACAAAGTGATACAGATATTCGCACAGTTTAGTCCCTATCCACTATATTTTGTGAGACACTATAAATTGGTCAAGTAAACAGTCAATTACACTGCTACTAAATCCTCCATCCAAATATTTATTTATATATATATCCACTCATTCTTCAATGCAAATTACTATATATATAATGCATATTTAAATAAAGAAGCAAACCAAATTCACTGGATGATGTCGTCAGTGATGTCATCAGTGATGTCATTTGAGATGTCATCAGTGATGTCACTGACCATGTCATGAATGATCTAATATGTGACATCATCATCAGTGCAACTAACTATATAGGAGCAATTTCAATGGTTTTGTATGAGTGAAATGTCCAGCAAACTATAGCACCCCTAAAACTTTTTTTGAGTGAATTTCAAAGTTTTTTTTAAAGCTAATTCCTAACTATATAAGGCCTGAAACCTATGGTTTTTTCAGTGAATATATATATATATATATATATATATATATATATATATATATATATATATATATATATATATATATATATATATATATATATATATATATATATAAAAATATATATTTTTTTCACCAAAATAGAAAATAATGTCTGCACCCGTCCAATTGCTTTAGTATGGGTTTTATTCAAGAGACTCTAGGAGCCCCATTCACCTACGCGTTTCGACCGCAGGTCTTGATCACAGTGTTGCCAGTTGCCTTTTTTCTATGTTCATTATTTATACATTTACTACCCATCAGCATATAATGAAGCATCCGGGGAGATGTAGTTTAACAAATACATATGGAAATAAGAAACGTTTTGAGCATTACATTTCAACGTATAAGCCACTTATACTTTATATTCATCACATTTGACTTGTTATCAAAAGTTATCGTTTTTTGCACGTGGAAAGATTCCATCTAACTAATGTATTAGTTGTACCGATACATAGTTCATCATTTACCAAATCGTTTGGATATAATGTCTATGTTGTAATAGTTCATTCTTAGGCATAGTGCCTTTTTACTCCTCATCGAGAGTCCAGTCCTATATATATTTGTGATCATGTATTCTAATTGTGTATATTATGGAAAAGAAAATGAAAAATATAACAAGATACAGAGCACACAATAGTAAATAGATTGGTTCCATAAAGGAACTTCCCTGATCTAAATAAAGCATCAAAAGTGGCAAGGAGAATTTAGAAGAACAAAGTTAAGGTTCTGGGGGAATAGAAGCAGATGTTCAAGCATAATTCTCAACATGACAAGTAAGGGAAATCAGCAGAGTTTAATAGAGGTCTTCCCTCAGCGAAGTCAGGATGGGATCTGCTAAACTATACTAACAGCCACAGAATTTATACATAGTGGAAAGTTCTCGAAGCTTCGTCCCACCAACTCCCTCTGGTTGGACCAATTGGGATATTGCGTCACCTGGTAGCAGGTAAACTCCTGATGTTTCCATCACAGAATAAAGAAGCACACAGCTGCACTGCCTTAAACATATCAATGGTCCGGTTTGCCTGGTACAGAAGGCTTTCTTCAATCCTCACACACGGCATGTCCATGACCACGTTCCAATTACTATTCTCTGTCAGTTCTCTTCATGAATCAAAGCCTAATTGAAGTAAGTAGGACACCTGAAATTGAAGAAAAACATGGACACACCTGGAGAAAAATGTTTTATTCTGAATCCGAAATAAATTCTTAGAGAGACATCTGGTCAGGCTTAAGGCCTAGCCACAGTCATGCTAACATTAAGAGAGAATAAGAGAGAAAAAGGCAGTAAAATGAATACAGTTAGCATAAGCAAGATCCGTAATTATAATTCTATAATATAAAAGTGGCTTCCGCTTTGAGTAAATATAGCCACTTGCTATCAGTCTGATTAAAATATTTGCACAATTTTTGAGAGTTTAGTACACAAATGAATATTTTGATGCATAAATGTATGGAGCTGTATGAAGCACTACATTATGCTGCTCTATTCCCCCCCCCCTTTGGCTACAATAGCCCTCACATAAAGCAATTAACATTTTTGAGACCAGCTTCAAAAATATGCCTTTTGTTGCTTATGATACAATATCGACTCCCATAACATCGAACTACAAAAATATTGAGTCAATAACATCATATACAAAAATATCGACACACAATAGACAAAACAGAAATAACACAAACATCGATAAAAAAGAGTAAAAAAAAATCTTGATGACAAAAATAAAGAACATAAAAATATCGATAACATTAAAATAAAATGAGACACAACAAAAGAATCAATATAAATAATATTGGCAACACAAACATCGATAAAATACATATTAACTATATCAAAAACAACATTTAAACATAAAAATAAACTATTTTCAATAATACAATAAAATAACATATTCCAAACATTTTAAACATACACTAAAAGAAATTACAAAATTAATAACATTAAATAAAACAAACACACTAAAAGCCCAAAACCAAATAAATAAACAAACAATACAACATAAAAAAGACATAACTACCAAAAATAAACAAACATAAATATATATCATATATAAAAAATATATCACATTTATCCACATATACATTTAAATAACAATAATATTAAAAATAAAAACAAACATTAAATAAACATAATAAATATTAAACAAATTAAAAGGTAACTACTAAAAAAAATTAAAAAGCTATTGACCAAGAAATTTAAACTACACCAACACAAACCAATAGAAAACTCTAACTAATGAAATAAACTCTATAAAAGCAATCATTTGATTAGAACACATTTTAGCTTATAACGAATAAACACGGAGGAAGAACGTACCTTTACGAGCCAGCAACAGAACGAAAAAGAACTACACAAGCAACTATTCTGAAAATCTCTCATTAAAGGTAAGAACAAAACTTTGTAACGGAGGGGCTCATTATGATGGTGGGCGGACATTAGTCCGCTCGCCATCATAACAGTGATGGGACCGCCCGCCAGGCGTGCGGCAGTCCCACCAGCCCAATTAGGATGCACCCGCCTTTTGCGGACGGTACTGCTGGCTGCAGCATCATCCGCAATGGGAAAAGGCGGGTGCACAGAAATTCCCTGCACCACGTGGCAGGCACTACGCGGTGCAGGGGGTACCATGGGTATCCCCAGTGCACCCCCATTGTCACCTTTTTCTTGTGAGACACCAGTCCCACCCTACATCATCTGTACTCCGCCCCGAATTCCAGCTCCCTGCATTCCAGCACCAACACCACTTCCCTTCTACTGGCCATTCTGAAATCCCATCTGCACAAACTTTCCCTTAAGCTTTTTTTGCTTCATTTCCACCTCCTCACTGCACTACGTGCCGTTCCAGAGTATCTCAGCCAAAGGCTTACTCTACCAACCAATCATATTTTTCTGGATGTGCAAGCTAATTTCTAGACGAAATCCAAGAAAGCTTTGCGACATAAAACTGCTTATATTTTGCCTTTCGGGGTTTCAACTCTGCTATTTTGCTTGAACACCAATACAAGGTGTTCATAATTAGCATGTACTCTTAAGCCTCTTGGGTAGTTCCTGTTATCTTAAACCAATCAACATCTTTCTGGGGGACCTTACCCTTCAAAAAGCTGATCACTTGCTCATACTTCCCCATCATCTGAGGTGAAGGCCCATTTGTCAGAGCCACTCTTGGGAGCTCAGCATTAGGCCACATTACATTCTACCCACAAATTGCTAGGAATCACAATGTCGAAAAAAGTAGTCAAATCCTTTCACAACACCTTTGAGATTTTCACAAACTGCTCAAACTGGGTATACCACAAGTTGGGATTGTCCCTCAATTTTGGAAACTGAGTAGTAAATGTGGTGAGACCCCCAGGGTACATGCACATATCCCCCTACATACACTTACCTTACACAACTGACACCAGTGCCTTAGTGTCATTCTGGAGGGTCACTGCAAACCATCCAGAACTTGGTGGTAAGACTTATCCTTAACCTTCCTAGAAGAACCAACGTCATCCCTGACCGAAGAGCCCTTCCCTGGCTCCACATGCAGTCGCAGAAGGGATGTCTCTTCAAGCTCCTCACTCATGCCCACAAAGCCCTCCACAAAACAGGTCCCACCTACATTAATAACTACCTGACCTTCTACCAAAAGGCCAGAGAGCTCTGCTCTGCCACCCTCGCCTTAGCCCACATCGCACACATCCATCTCAGCCAATGCGTTGGCTGCTACTTCACCTACCTTGCCGCTAAATCCTGAAATCACCTCCCCCTCCACCTGCGCACGTATCCATCTCTGAGGGAGTTCAGGAAGCAGCTGAAGCCTTGGCTCTTCGACTACCACCTCTCTTTGAGCGAGGATTGCACAAAACACACAGAGCCTGGAGACCCTCTGGGGCGACATTGTGCCCTTTATGAGCCCGAATGATTTGCAGTCTGGGCTGTTATGATAGGGGTTGTCACTACTGGAACTGATATGGCCTGTCACCACGGAAGTCTTATGAATCGGAACAGTAACAACTGAGGCTGTCTGGATTGGTGTGGTCACAACTGTGGCTATCGGAGTTGGTCCTCACGCTTCAGGCTGATGGGGCTAACAGTGGTTGTTCTATTACCTCTACCTAATGGTCCTCCACCAGATGGTTGAACAACATTTTACTGGGGTGGTTGGGTGGACAGCTAGTTTTCCAGAGAGTCGCCACTCGAGTCACTTTTGGTACTAGATTCAAACTGGGCACCTGTCCCTCTCTCCCTGTGTTTTTTCCTTCTTTGAGTTGTCATTTGCCAATACCCGGTACATCCTAACTCTGTCAACCATATTTTTTCTCCACACTTTTTCAACCTCCCATTTAGCATCCATCCAACTAGGGAATGTCCTTTTAGCCCCAGTTTGATGCTTCTCTTTTTATTTTTAGAATGTGCATATTGCTCCCAAGCATTCATACTGTGCTGGTCTAGGTGGATGCTTCATTTCAGCTCCAATTCTCAGTTATAGTCAGATGAATGCCCCTTCTTTCTCAGTGGCAGTCAGTGTATTAAGCTTTATTGTTTAATTACTTAAAATCGTTACAATATACTATCATTAATAAAATCCCACACATGTTACTACAAACTGGTGAGGCATAAAACCTTTAAAAGTAATATCAAAATCTGATAATAAAATACAAGTGCAAATGCACTAGACTTAGAAGGGAGGGTTGTCAGAGGCTTTCTCAGTGATCTTGTTTTCATTGGTTAAGCCAAATGCACATATGGAGCCCAACATTGATGGCCACGCCATGGCTTGGTGTACCTTCACGGGCAGCATTCTTCACCCTCATGGAAAGGGAGCCTTACATCACCTCTCATGAAATCTCTTAACACCCTAAAACATTTCATTTTTAAGTAGTTTCCAGAAAACAGGAACAAACAATCGTGAATTTTCAAACTGGCAGTTCTCAGCAAATCACTATGCAATATGTAACTCCATCAGTGTTCAATCTCAATGCTGCACCTTCTATGTGAGCCTTTCACAACACAGCACCTGATAATGTAATGACTAATACCAAAACAGTACACACACCAATCAACCAATGCCAGTATGACACCAAATGATCTACTTACAGCACTTTGCAGCACCTCATTCTCCTTTACACTTTTCTTCACGTAAGCATAACTTTTACAATGACACCAAAGCAAAACACAATATCAACTAACTCTTGTCATTTCCATTAAAGGAACTTTAAAGTTATCACTAACCCCAGTTGATAAACGGGGAATAACGTTTTCCAATGTTAACACTCATAAGTTAAGTCTCGATCAGCGGGAGATCACTCTGACTAGTACAGCCTCTCCTCTGTACAACAGGATCCACCAACTACAAATCACTACTAATACACTCACATGGTCCACTATAGTTCCCTATCTCAACTGTGTGGTTGATGGTACTCGTGGACCGACATCACAAAACCTCAACAGTCAAGTTGAACAACAATGCTCTTATTAACTTTCTCAGGATCCTGGACTGGTCTGAGTCGGATAACAACTTCACCTTCTCAACAACAAGAGTATGTGTATTTACATGATCAAGGAGTATATATAAAGAAGCAGGTTAGCTCTTCCATCCAGATTCACTGCCTTGTCGAACTGAAAATAGGCACTACACCGTAAGACACACAGTGTCAACAAAGACACCGCAACCATAACATACACAGTTTGAGACACAAAACCCTGTTTATCCTTACTCCTCGGACATTGCAACTGCCTCCAGAACCACCAGAATACCTCTGATGCTCCAAATTGGACCGTGGACTTTAGGGACATGGGTTGGACTTGGGTAAGTTCTCCGTCTTTTGTGGAATATTTCTAGCTCTCTACACATCAGTGACAAGCAATCCTCGTTGCTACCAATCGATCCATGTGCACTTTCTTGCACCTCAATACTCTAGTAAAGTCATCAACTAAATTGTGCCACTGGTCATATAGACCTTTGATTGCAGACTGAAAATGTATGAAAGGAGTTCCCATCAGCACAATCAATCTCTCAAATAAGTATATATATATATATCAATGTGATCATGCAATCTGAATTAGAATCTTATGAAAAAAAAGATGCAAAAAATAACAAGATACAGAGCACATAATAAGAAATTGATTGGTTTCATAAAGGAACATCCCTACTCTAAATTAAGCATTAAGGGTCAGATGTAGGTAAATTAGATTTACAGATTCATAAATACCGAATTTTGCCGATTCGGTATTCATGAATCGGTAAATCTAATGTAGGTAATTATTCGGTAACAAATATCGAATCGGTAGGATTCGGTATTTACCGATTCGGTACCGAATCGGTATTTGCCATTGATTCCTATGGGCCTTGAAGCCCATAGGAATCAATGGCAAATGCCGATTCGGTAATTACCGAATCCGTAAATATACCGAATTGCCAAGGGGGACAGGGTGCCACTTTGAAACCCTGTTGCACCACTGTTTCTGGCTTGTGTGCCATGCGGCACACATGTATGTGTGCCACATGGCACAGGTGTACATGCACAGATGTGCATGCACACAGGAATTCGTTATTTACCATGCAATAGTATTACATGGTAAATAACAAATTCTTAGGGGCCTGTGGCACTGTTTGCAGTTCCACCTACATCAGGATTTACAGAATCGGTAAATTTACTGATTCTGTATTTTACCGAATCTGTAAATTTACCAAATTGGCAAATTTACTGATTCTGTAAAATAAAGGCCCCCTACATTTCAATACCCAAATACCGGTCGGTAACGGCCGAAATCGCCGTTACTGACCGGTATTTGGTCTCCTACATCTGGCCCTAAAAGTGTCAAGGAGAATTTAGAAGAACCAAGTTAAAGTTCAGGGGAAATAGGTGCAAGTGTTCTAGCATAAAGGTCAACTCGGCAAGTAGGGGAAACCAGCAGAGTTTGGGAGAGGTCTTCCCTCAGCAAAGTCAGGTTGTGATCTGCTAAACTATACTTACCGTCACAGAATTAAGACATGGTAGAACGTTCAGCAAGCTTCGTCCCACCAGCTCCCTCTGATTGCAACAACCAGGGTACAGTGTCTCCTGGTAGCAGGTAAACTCCCCACATTCCATTAACCGAAGAAAGAAGCACACCATTGCAGGGCCTTAAACGTAGCAATGGTCCAGCCTACCTGGTAGACAAGGCTCTCTCCCATCCCCATGCTCTGCATGTCCACAGCCAAGTTCCAATTACTATACTCTAATCTATCAAAAAAACCATAGAAATCTTGTCAGGCTTAAGCCCTAGCCACAGTCATGCTAACATTAAGAGAGAACATGGCAGAAATGAATCCAGTAAGCATAAGCAATACCTTTAATTATAATTTGATCATATAAAGCGGATTCTGCTACTAGTTATTATAGCCACTTGCTAACATTCTGATTAGTATATTTCCACACTGAATAATATTTTAGATGCATATTTTGATTCATAAATGTGTGGGGCACTAAATTACGCTGCTCCAAGAGAAAGTTTATGTCTGGAAAAAAATTAAACATATGAAAAATAAGGTTTATAGGGAGTTACTTCACTATGGAGACACAAGCTTTGTTGTATGTATGCAACTTCAATTTGCTTTGTTTTAATATTACATTGCCACATCTTAAACATATATTAACCAGACATTACTTATTAAACAAAAATCTTTTTGTCACGTTCCTGATTTAAAGCTTATAATCCTTGTGTATTTCATTTGCCTGAGTACCTCGAAATCAATGTGTCAAACTGAGTCCACTCTTATGATAGCTCCCAAAAGGTCTGTATATTGCTCCTCATGATGCTTTATGGGCCTATATGTGGGCCTGGGGTGCTCCAGAACAGTCCATAGTTGTCAAAGAGTTTCACAAATTTGGGAACTAAACTTATTAATGTTGGTCGACACGTTTCGGCTCTCTTCCTCAGGGCATCCTCAGGACTGTTTACAAGCATTAGTTTGACTCATCAAATCTACCTTAAAGCAAACAAACATATGTCTACTTAAGTGTATCTGAATACAATTGTGTACACGTATTTGTTATTGCATTCATTGTTCTACAGTGCGTTGTTCTGGTGGTGTCCTAACCACTATCTCCCATCTACTGAATTTGTTTGATTACCTACTAGTGAGAAGTGCTTTCAGGAACCACAAATAGCTTCCAACCTATATTGTGCAGGTGCCCAGCTGTGAACTCCCCTTGACGTACTGATGATATATACAAAATGTATTTGTATAAAATCCATACCCTCATGCCCCTATACAAGTAATTGTTTATGTTTATGTTTATGAGATTTGTAGCGCACACATCTACTTAACAGAGTGTTCCGGCGTGAGCCAGTGGAGAGTGGAACAGAGAAGAGGGGAGAACAGATTAGATAAACAGGAACATTGTAAGTCTCTTTCTAAAGAGGGTGAGATCCTGAGTGTTGCATAGTTCCAGTGGAAGTGGGTTCCAGGCTACAGCTGCTCTATAGACAAGGGAGCCGCCGCCCACCCTATTCAGGTGGAACGTGAGCCAAAAACAATGAGGATGAGCGAAGCTGCCTGGAAGGGACATCGAATCTGAAACGCATTCTCAGATAGATAGGGCCACGTACATAAAGAGCTGCATGTGCCAAGATCAGGGACTTGAAAGTCAGCCTCTCTTTCACTGGCAACCAGTGTAAGTTACGCAGATATCACCTAACGCTGGACTTTTTCGGAATGTTAAGGAGCATTCTGGCAGTGGGATTCTGCACACCCTTAAGCTTGTTCAGTAGGTAGCCGAACAGGCCAGTGTATAAGGCATTAGCGTAATCCAAGCGCAAAGTTATCAGCGCACGAATGACAGTTTTCCTTGCCGGAATAGGGAGAAGAAGGAGGAACTTTTTTTAAGGACTTCAGTGTGCCAAAGCATAACCCCATTAGCTTCTTAATCTGAGGGCTAAAGCTCAACTTTTCATCGAACAAGATCCCTAGGTTCTTTGTGGGTTTGCCTTCGGGGGAAGGCATAGGGGATTCTTCTGGCCAGAGCAAGTTCAGAAATGCTGTGGAAAACTCCAGAAAAAGCCGATCTCTGTTTTTTCCTCGTTGCACTTAAGCTGGGCAGAGGAGAACCAGCGAAAAACGGCTGACAGGCAGGATTTGACAGGGGAGGTGGGAGAGTCGTTTTTCTTCCAAGTGAAGAGGAGCTGTGTGTCATCCGCATAGGCAATGTCTTTGGCGCCGAGGTCTTCAGCCAACTGAATAAGGGGTGACATTTAAATATTAAAGAGTAGAGGGCTCAGTACCAACCCGTCCTGTACCCCTGTGGTCAAAAACTATGGGGAGGCTGAACATGGAGGGATCCAGATTGGTGCGTTCTGCCCTCCAGATAGGATTTTAGCTACTGCCAAGCAGACCCTGAATCTCCAATTTCCTAGAGATAAGTGAGGAACAGGGAATGTGGCACAGTGTCAATTGCAGTCGACAGTTCAAGTAGGACCAGTGCAGCTCTTCCTCCTGCATCTAAGGTTTCCTGGACGGCCTCAGAGACTTCTACCAGAGCCATTTCAGTGCTATATGAGGCTCTGAAGACAGATTGAGCCGGGTGGAGAAAACCATTTTGTTTGACATATTCCGTCAGCTGTTTATTAACCAACTTTTCCCTCACTTTTGTCACAGCAGGGAGGAGGGTAATTGGGCAACGCTCTCAATAGAAAATCATGAAGTAAGCACCCACAAAAGAGGGGTTAATTTGATTGCTGCTGCTCGAAAGCTCACTCTGCTCTTAAAATCGCCCTTCATAGAACAGTCAGAAAGAGATAAAAGAAGCTCGAAGGGAATACCAGCGTGTTCTGGCATCTAGGACATTTTTTTAAAGGAGGAAGCTTGGAAGGCCTTGTGTGAAGCCTCAGAACAGAGAGACTCTACAGCCTTTTGGAATGAGGTCAATGCCCCCTTTTTAGCAGAAACAGAGAGGGCAACTATAGAAATTGCAATAACAAGGAGTGAATGGGTTGAGCATTTCTCTAAATTATATGATAAATCCCATTGATTCCACATGTAACAATCAGGATGGGGATAGGGAAGAACTCCAGCTAATAACTTCCCATTCGCACCTCCAATTTTAATTGAGTGAAATCGTGAAGGCTATAACATTGAGTAAGGGGGGAAGGCACCCAGCCAGACGGCATACCCGTGGACCTTTTTTAAATCTAACACTGAGTTCTGGGGACCCATTTTAACTCAGGTAATTAATGCATGTAGTTATTTTGGTTTTCTTTCAAATTGGAGCGAATTCATTTTGGTGCCCATTTTTAAAAAAGGGGACTGGCAGAACCCGGCGTACTACAGGCCAATTTCATTATTGGACTCAACAGTTAAATTAATTGGGAGAGCCCTTTTAGCCCATCTACAGGACTGGGCAGATGACCATCTAATAATTAACGATATCCAATTTGGCTTTCGCAAAGGCATTGGTACCATAGAGCAAGGTCTAAATTTGGATCTTATCATCGGTAAATATACCAAGGCCAAGGGAAGTAATCTTTATTTGGCGTTTATGGACTTAACCGCAGCCTTTGACTGCGTCATCCACGCCAAACTCTGGTTGATCCTGGAAAGTATGGGAGTGGACTGCAGTCTTATCTCCTTTTTGAGACAATGTTATACTAGGGCTAGGGCCAGGGTACGCTACGGAGCAGGGAGTGAGTACACTGATCCATTTACCATTGGAAGAGGTGTGAGACAAGGTTGCGTCCTGGCACCGTTTTTATTCACTGTGTATATTAACAATGTAGGAAAGGTTTTGACTGATGAATGCCAGGACCTTCCACTGGTAGGGAAGAGCTCACTCCCTGCGCCTATGTATGCATACCATGCTGTTCTTATGGCACGTAACCCGATTAGCTTACAGAAAGTTATATCCAGTTTTGCTAATTTTATGTCTAATTTCGGCCTTTCAGTCAATACCTCCAAAACCTTTATCTTAAAATGTGGAGTAGGGAGCAAGAACACCCACTCATTCTTTCTAGAGAAAAACCACATAGAATACTGTAAAACCTTCTCCTGTTTGGGGGTCCTATTTTATCAAACTGGTACATGGTCCCAGGCTGTTCAGTCAAGGAAATTCTTATTCTTAAAAGCTCTTGCAGCCTTAACTAACTTTAGCAGAAAACTGGGTAAACGCAGCCCCCAGAACTACTTCAAATATATAAAGTCAAATGCGTTGCTATTGCAATTTATGGGGCGGGCATCTGGGGTTCTGTCGATGTGACTGCTCTGCAGATGGCGGAAAATAGATTTCTTAGATTTTTATTGGCCGTCCCGGAGAGTGTTTCCACCTTTAACTGCCATATGGAACTCGGTTTACCATACATAACGGATGTGATTCGTATTCAACAGATTCTTCTATGGCATCGTATCTGGACATCAGAGCATCCGCATCAGAGTAGACCATTCTGAACCGCCAATTGATTACCGATTGTTGTGGTTTGGATGGGGCTCGCTATATAAGTTGGTTGAAATATGTCGGAGACTTTTTGTGCAAAATGGGCCACCAGGAATATTTCGATAATCCATCTTTTTATGCAATTTAAATAGGAAACTTTTAAAACAAAGTTGTCGTCATTTTGTTGAAAATTTTAGATTTAATTTAGAAATTACCAAAATTACAGTTCTTGCTCATCAACACATCCTGATCTCCCCAAAGATGCAACCCTATTTAAAACTGGTTACCCCTGACTTTTTGCTTACTCGTTTTAGGATGGGCATTATTCATAGATCACTTAGCTTCCCAGACAGAAATGACTGGTCTAGAGTGCTAAACAGATGCCCTTGTGATGAGGAATCAGTCCAGACTACGATGCATGTTGTACTTTTCTGTGAATACTATCAAGTTCAAAGGAAGAGATGGATACTCCCTGTCCTTAGATCATTAGGTTTGCGTCAATGTCGACCTGCATTTTTGATTATACAATCACTTGGGGAAGAGCTCATAATTTTATCTGAAACCGCATTTTTGAGGTCGTCTTCGCATGTAGAAAAACTATGTTTATGTAAATTGTGATTTTAATTCTGAGAATTTAACGATTTGCTAATGTCTGTGTTTGCTCATCCAGTTTTCTTAGTGAATGTACTTTTACATGTTTTGTTTTAACTTGTTTTTACTGTGCTTTTATGACTATTTCACAAATCGTCGAATAAAGCTTGATTTGATTTGACAAGCACAGCCACATAAGTACCAATTGCAAAGTTCAAAGCGATTTAATCAGGGCTCTAAGTTTAAATTAAGGATGGTTTAGAGTTGGATATTTCGAGGAATTTAAGAAATAGGATGGTGAAATGGGAAGGTTTCAGCATAGCGAATATTTCTATAAAATATCTCTAAGAAAGGACAAGTGTTTAGCATATAGTTAAGACTCTCAAGAATAGGGCAAACAGAGAATTCTGTAACTCTCTAGGTCTAAAAGGATCTGCCTAAACTTTAACAGTGCATACATTATTTAAAACATACAGATAAATTCAGTTCGTGCAATCCTTACACCACGCTCCAGGAACCAACAGAATTATTCTTCATGTGCCCATTAGCAACATCCTCAAACGTTCCTATCTCATGAAATCTGGACATTCACGTGGCCTTAGATGAGACACCAATGCTGATATATGATGAATAGACACCTTTTCTCTTCTTCACTAGCTCCTCACGCCTCTGCCAAGATTTTCTTCCCAGCCTCTCTATCACTAATACATTGTACTCCTTTCTCTAATTAATGAAGCCTTGGATCCGCATCTGCAAAGGAAAGAACATGTAAGGCAAACAAAAAAATACACTTTGAAATTCAGGCCTGCTTGAATTAGCATGGTTAAAAACTAAGGGCCTCATTTATGAGGCTGTGCGTCATTTTTACGCCGCCGGTGCGTCACTTTTTGTGACGCACCAGCAGCGTAAAAAATGTGCCTTGTTGCACCATATTTATAAAGTGACGCATCTAGGTAGATGCGTCACTTTGTAAACCCCTGCACCACATTATACCTGCGCCAGGTATAATGTATGCAAAGGGGGTGTATTGACCCAAGGAAGGGTCGTAGAAGTGACGCAGTGAAATGTATGAGATTTCACTCCGTCACTTTTAGGACGCCGTTGCGTCAAAATCTTGCGCCTGCCACACAGCAGGCGTAAGACTGATGCAGGCCCTTTCACATGGGGCTTGCCCCATGTGAAAGGACGCATTGCTGGAGTTGCGTCACTTTTTTGACACACTCCAGTAATGCGTCACTTTTGCGCTTACAGATACGTCAGAAATACTGACGTATCTGTAACTCCTTGCGACAGGATGCGTCTTACATTAAATATGACGTATCAGGAATGTCGCAAGGAGTGCGCACTGAGAAGTGACGCATCGCTGCTTTCACGCAGCGATGCGTCATTTCTCATAAATGAGGCCCCAAAATGTGCCCTTCGATTACAGGGTTATATGTGTGCATGTATAATTTCAAAATGAATGCAGCAATATAACTGTAAATGAGTTCATGCTTACATTAAGTAAAACACTTTCAAATGTATGCAACATAACAATACATAAGCCTGAATATGTATGAGAACTACATTTCGTCATTATGGTTAGGATAAACATTAATATGTACATGTTTATAAATCTCTAGTCTCTACAGTGAATGCAATTCAGTAATATCCTGAAATACTTCACTTGTCATTAATAAAGTTAGGCACACAGAATACATGGTGGTAAGTGCACGCAACTCTTGCTCTTCTGAAACGTGTAAGGGTGGAGCTAAAATTACGCTGCTCCAATGGATAAAGAAGATGGTAATTGATTGTGGAAGTTCTCACTACTCACTAACCAATAATAGTGCTGCTAGCTGTTTTTAGTAACCTTTGGGGCACCCAAGACCTCTCATTGTGTTTCTTGATTGTTCTGAGGACGCGTCTTAACAGTAACTGATGTCCTGGGCACTAACCCACCACTGTTAAGCAAACTTCCAATGGATTAATTATGTTCTGCAAACCTACAATTTCACAGAGAGCTAGCTGCACAACCTCATTAACCAAAACTAAGCCAATGAAGAACTGGGCTGTACCCGGCCCTACATTGCTTTGTGGGGTTTGTAGTTGTAAATCTGACTGTGTTTAGGAAAGACAAGTTTTAAGCACTCTGCATGGCCTGAGGGAGGAGCTCCCTGGAAATCAGACCTTTGAGGCAGTCACAGAGTCCAGGTCCACCTGAAGCCGGGTCTGTATCGGACAATAACTCGCCACTTAGGGACCGGAGGAGCGGGTTCTAGGGGCTACCGGCCCACAGAGGTGGGATTGACCAGAGACCAGGCAGTAATGGAAAGGGCGCAGCAGATGGAGAAACTGGCGCCGAAGACCTGGGGGTGGCCTCCGCTATGTGGTTCGGCACCAAGCAGCTCACCGGCCCCATTCTGGAGCGGGAGCACGCTGACGCCAGCGCGGGTGCTGATAGCCCTGGCCAGCATGAGAAAGCAAGGTGGTGCGACAGTGGGAGACCTGAGCCGTTGAGGGTACGAGGACGGCACATTACCGGACTGCCGGCTGGAGGTGAGGACCCGCCTGCGGAGGGTACGGGCCTGGCTGGTGCAGCAAGGCCAGAGGACCAGACTGTATCCTTGGTGGGTCCCAAGAGGAACCAGCACTGCCACACAAGGAGGGGGCCCAATACTGCACCTGGGACTGAGTGGCGGACCGGCCCACCACAACTACAATCGCAAGCCCCATCATCCGGGCAAACAGACAGAGGCGGAGCAAGGTGCTGCTGCTCCTGCAACGGTGAGGAGAAGTTAAGGTGGGTGGACTGGAGGTTACCAGAACCACATGGGTGGCCGGGACACTGAGACACTGAGGCCTCGAGCTTTGAGTGGAAGGTTGTTTCCTGGCCTGCTTGTTGCACGCTGCATTTTTTTTACTTGAGACTGAGGAGACTGTGTTTTTTTAGTTTCCCCGCCCTTGTATCCAGCACTACTGCACTTTAACTTTCCCCGTAGGGAATCAACGGGACTACATCGCTCACAGCGCAGGAGCTGCCCACGACTGAGAACTCGTGCCAGGTTGTGCTTATAGCGGGGCTGACCTCTGGAAGAGCGAGGGCCGTTGTTTCCTGGCCTGCTTCTTGCAACCTGCATTTTTCCAACTTGAGACTGGGGAGAGCATGTTTTTGAAGTGTCCCTGCCCCTGTATCCAGCACTAGTGCACTTTAACTTTCCCCATGGGGAATCAACGGGAATACAGCACCCAAGCGCCTTGCTCCAGGAGCCGCCAAAACGCCTGAGAACTCGCGCCAGGTGGACGTGCCGGGAAAGCCCTGGCTAAGGGCGGGCCCGTCAAAGACAGAAAGAGGCTGGGCTGAGCCATATCTCTTAGTTTCGCTGTACGGGTACGAGGAATAATCCTATCATTTATAAGCAACCTTATTAGATACTTGTTCTACATTCCTCTTATTTATGATAGAGGGTTCATACGCAATGTATTTAATTGATTTTTGCCATAGTATGGATGTGTGGAAGTAGAGGGGAGCGATTATAGTAGAAAGTGACACATTATATCCACTGTGTTATAAGGGCTTGTCTATTCCGTAGATTTTAATTGCTGAGACATATTGGATATGGGTAAGAGGAAGCTACGCACTATAAATTCTGGGCAAACATGGAAAACAGCTAGTAAACCAAAGGATGCTAACATGACTCTGCTGAAATATATTACGGGGTGGTTGGAGTCCTAGAAAAGCAGATATCTACCGTAGAGGAGTCCCTAACTAAGGATGCACAGGGTTCTTTAACAAATAGCAAAGCTAAAGATCCACAGCATAAAGAAAGTACTGATGCTGTTATTTTAATCAATGCGGTTGAGGAGCCTTTAAATGGCTGCAACCAGGCCAACAGAGATGAGATATCCCTCAGCGACCCAGACCCGGAGCTACTCCCACCGTCTTAAAGATCCTATAACTCTAAAGTGAAGGAATCCTCTGGAAATTTGCTGCCACTTATACATCAAGTACCCTCTGGGCCTGGTGCAAACAAGCCCAAAGCCAAGAAACAGCAGGGGAAAGGCATCCCGTTAAACCATAAAGGTAAAGATCAAGACTTGTCTACACGAAATAAAAGCAAGGGTAATGCCCCCCCTACTAATGAAATAAATGGGTTAGTAAGTCTGATAACTGATCTTACTCAGTATATTAGACAATCGATTGGTACTTTAGAGGAAAGACTAGATAAAATAGAAGCAGGGCTGGAAAGCCTCATAGAGAAACAACATCTGAATTATGCTAAGGAAGTCAATGTTATACAGAAAGCTGACGATAGAGATTGTAGTGCTCTAAAGTCTTCTAACCAGATTCCACCAGTTAACTCTACAAGCTCCGGTATAAAGATTGTTGAGAGGGTTAGGAAGTATAGCGTCTCAAGACCCAAGAGCTCAAATGAAACTCTGAGAGGTAGACCGCTGTCAAAAGAGGTGGATCCTAGTGAGGCAGAAAAGGGTAGATCAGAAGAACAGCAAGGTGGACCTCTGGTGAAAGATTTACGCCCGAGCTTAGGGTTTTCGAGTTCAAACATGTATGATTACCCATCTAAATTGCAGAACTTAAATTTGCCCCCTGCTGCCACACCCTATACAATCGTTCTGGCTAATGTTCCCTTCTTGTCTGAGGGGAATGATGAAACATGGACCTCCCTGAGGAATAGTGCTATTCATTGCTTGGGACAAAGAGTAGACTTAACAAGAGAGATATTTTCTGCCTTTAAGATGGTAAGACGCGTCCCCTGGGTGGGTATAAGCAGGAAAGCTTTCTTTTTTCTTTTTTCTTTTATTTATTACGTTTTTTAAGGCAGCAAACAGGTCAAGAAAAAAATACAAGGACAAAAATAATATACAAGTTACATTTCCAAGATCATGCATTTACATCGTGTCCCTTTACTATCCTATCCAATTTGTCATAGTGGACCATGAATTACTTCCAATTTTTTTTTCCTTATACCCTTCAACTTATAGAGAGCGGTTTCTAAATGAAACATATACAAGAGCTTTGTTTGCCACATTATAAAATTAGGTGGTTCCTCATCAAGCCAATGCGATGTGATACATGCACGAAATGCAGACATGCAAATGAAAATAAAACATTCCTCTGAATCAAAAACTTGTTGAGTCGTGCTCTCTTCACAGCCAAAAATAGCTAGTGGCGTTGTTATCTTAATCATAATACCCAAGTTTCCTGAAATAAAACTCTCTATATCAGCTGGCCCAATTTTGGACATAAAACAAACATATGCGCAACATCCTCTGCATAAAGGTTACAATGATTACACTTTGTCCCCCTCCCAGAATTCCATTTGGCTAACTTGCCCGGTGTATAGTATAGCCCGAAAATTGAAATATAATGCTGGCTTATCAATGAACCATTAAGTAATACCCTACCAGCAATCGCCAAGCTTCTTTCTAAGTTAACACACTCAACTCCAAGTTTAGTTTGCCACTTGATAGCTCTTAATTCTAAATCGTCCTCAACTTTCTCCATAAATAATTGGTATAAGTGTCCAATTTTCTGCCAATCCTTAATTGCTTCAAACAGCATGATTTTTCCCAATACCAATGTGGAGTTAGATATTTTCTGAGCACAGAAAATTCGTACCTGTAGGTATTTTAAAAAATCAGCTCTCGGTACCTGATATTCATTCCTTAAATACTCAAAAGATACAAACTCGCTTCCCTGAAACAGGTCCCCCAGTTTATTAATCCCCAGATTATGCCACCTAGATATAACTCCATCATGAAAAATTTCAGGTAAGAAAAAACAATTCCTTAAAGGAGTATATATATTCATATTGGCGCCTAGCCGATATCTCTTTTTATTATTCCTCCATATGGCATACGCTGTTTCAACAATTTTAAACTTTGTTTTTTTAAAGTAGCTGGGCTCGATGATACGGTTAAAGCATTGTTTGGCCTCCGAACCCAGAAGCATCTCATAGATGGATGGCATCAAATAATCCTCCATAGAATCTTTCGGTAAAATTAAAAAGCCCATATGTTGCAATATCGCACACCAATAATAAATCTGAAAATTCGGTATGCCCCATCCCCCTTTTTCCCTTGACATCACACATCTTTTAAATGCTCTCCGGGCCCGGTGGTACCCCCAGAGAAATCTCGAACACATCCTATCAATTCGACCAAAATAACCTCAAGGTATCAGTAGAGGTATTGAGCGAAATATATGCAAAAACTTAGGGAAAATAAGCATTTTTATCACATTGCTGCGTCCTAAAGGTGAGAGCTTCTAGTTATTTAATCTTTCCAGAGTTTTATTTGAAGCGCCAATAATAGGGTCTAGATTGATAGGAATAATTGGCAGTGATCTTTATGCCTAAATTTGTGGCCTCCTTATCAAGTTTTAGATTTTCTGGACGTCCGGCCGCTGAATGGATAAGCTGTGTCTTATCGATATTTAATTTATATCCAGCAAGCCGGCCTTATTCCTCCGCAGACTTCACAATAATAGGTAGTGCACTATACATCTCTGATGTGACTATAGCAATATCGTCTGCGTAAGCGCAAACTTTAAAATCAAAATTATTTATCCGCACTGGTTTAATAGCCGGATTTCTCTCCAAATGTCTGATAAACGGATCGATATATAGTGCAAACAGCAAGGGCGAGCAGGGACAACCCTGCCTCGTCCCCCTTGCTATCCGCACTATCCCTGAGCTCCTTCCTGAGATACGGATAGTGGCAGATGGTTAAATATACAGTGATTTTATTCCATTCACAAATTCCTCTGGGATCCCCTTTTTTGCCAACACAGACCACAAAAAGGTCCATGTGACCCTGTTGAACGCTTTTTCCGCGTCCAACAGGGCCACACCTACAGGGGAGCCAGTCCCCTGTGACCAATCCAACAAAGATATTATTCGTCTTATGTGGTCTGTGGTGCCTCTTCCTTGTATAAACCCATGTTGTCTTATAGAGACAAGACCTGATATCAGGTCATTTAACCTATTGGCAATCAATTTTGAATAGATTTTGCTGTCTGAGTTTAACAAAGAAATAGGTCTATACGACCCCATTTCATCTTCTTTTTTTGCCTTTCTTTTTGAATACCACTATGGTAGCTTCTGCCCATGACCGTCGAGCCTTTTCTAGAAATGCTTGCTGACATATAAACTCTAATTCTGCTTTTAACTCATTCTTGAATTTTCTGTAGAACTCCAAGGGGATATTATCTGGCCCCATTGCCTTACCCTGGGCCAAGCCCAAAATTGCTAACTCTACTTCCCCCCCAGTCTGGAGGTGCCATCAATATCGCTCGTTGAGCTTCAGAAAGAGTTACAGGAATTACATCACTTAGATATTCTCTAGCATCTACCTGACCAATCTTGTCACTATATAACAGCTGATAAAACTCTTTGAAAGCAGTTAACACCCCTTGCTTCGTCTCCTGCATAACCCCCTGTAAGTCCTTAATTTTCGGTATGTCACCATATACGGCTTACTCCCTTGCCCTCTTCGCCAATATCCTACCTGTCTTTTTTCCATATTCATATGCTGCTTCTTTGTGTTGTGTATAATTGGCTGCTAATTGAGCGGCAAAATTGGTATAAACAATAGCCCTTTTAATAGTGAGATCTTTTTGAGCAAGACTACATTCTTCCTTCTCATATCCTAACCTTATAGCCTCTGCAAGTATTTTCTCCGCCTTCAAAACCTGCTTAAAGTCTTGTTGTTGCTTGAGGCACATCTGTTTGCGCCTAAATGCAGAAAAGCTTAGCCCCAACCACGGATTTAAATGTATCCCAGACTACCTCCGGTGCTGCCTTATCCTTATTAATATCAAAAAATTCTTCAACTATTTGTTTCATAAATTGACAGTACTGCTCGTCTAAAAGTAGTTTCCGCTCAAAAGACCACTGAGGGGATTCTATTTTTCCTTCAATATCTAGTGTCAGATCTGAGGGGATTCTATTTTTCCTTCAATATCTAGTGTCAGATCTAATACAATCGGATTATGATCGGAAACCAGTTTAGGTTGAATTTCAATGTTGCTCTTAGCTAAAAAAACAGAGGTGTTAAAAAAATAATCCAGTCTCACAAATTTAGAGTGAGGGGCGGAAAAAAATGTGAACCCCGGTCGTTGGGATATTTTGCATGCCACACATCATAAAGACCATGGTCCAAAAATAGTCTCTGGATTGCCGCATACGCTAATTTCTTTCTGCCTGTGTATGCTTGAATGGATTTAACATTCAGATCTGCACCAATGTTAATATTAAAGTCGCCACACAGCAACACAGGGGCAATCCATTGTGCTAGTTCTAAATTGAGAAAAGTAAACACCTCGGCATTGTCCAAGTTTGGCCCATAAACATTACACAAAGTAAATCTATGATGTCCCAGCTTAAGTTCTGCGATGACCCATCGACCCCACCTATCCGATAAGGTCTTGACGCACTCACCCACTCCTCTTTTTTAAGTATCGCTACCCCTCTTTTGACTCCCGTTTGTTTGGAGCAAGCAACCAGCTCCATTCCCATATTCTTTAAATATTCTCTATTGGCCCAAGCCACATGAGTTTCCTGTACACAAAGTATGTCGATACGTAATAACTGAACAATTTTGGCCAAAATTTGTCTTTTCCTGAAATCGTTTAAACCACATATGTTTAGCGTGCAGATCTTAATCTTCCTATCCATTAGACTTATTAACTGTCGAACCCATAAAAAAACAACCGAATTTAACTCCAGAAAGCCTTTTCTTCCCTCTTCGCATATTGTTATAACATTTTCTTCGTTGTATCCTTACTTTCTCCCTTTCACTGCCGCACAATATTTCCTTACTGCCTGCTGCTGCCATTTTCACCCCCCACCACCAGAGCCCCCAGGCCCCCCATTCCCCCCTACCACTCAACCCTCCCCGCCCACCCCCACCCTTCCTTCCCATCATATGAGGCCCAAGGACCATTAGTCCCTGTGTAATGGAGTGCCGTGTATCCCCCCTATCCCTTAAGACCTTAAATTAAACAAAACCGATCTAGACTACCATTTCAGAAGAAAGCACTAGACAAAACGCTAGATAAAGCGAAGAAAACATACCAATCGGTCAAACCAAGTCATCACAAAATCATCACAATATCGTCTTATGAGCCTCCGCCCTCTATATAGCTGCCAAATACTCTTTGGCCTGAACCTCTGACCAAAAAAACTTGGTTTGCCCCATCATAATGACTTTTAGTTTTGTCGGGTTCTGTAAATACAAAACCGCCCCCTTCTTTTGAAAGTCCGGTATAAGTTGCCGAAGATGCTATCGCTTAGAGACCGTAGCCTGGCAAAAGTCTAGCCTTACAAAAAAAGTTGCAGTCCTTAGCGGTGGCCTTCCGGTCTGGTCTTGCCAGGGTGTAAATGCCTTCCCGAGCCAGAAAATTGTTGAAACAGACCAGTATTGCCCTTGGGAGGTTCTCTTCGCCTTGACGGGGCTTTCTCACGGAAAACGGGAACCGGTGTGCCCGTTGAATTTCCCGGGACCAGTCCCAAGTCGTGAGCTGGGGGAAGTCCTCAGTCAACAATTCTGCAACAAACTTGCGAACATCTGATCCCTCCCGCTTTTCTGGGACCCCCAGAAAGCGCAGATTATTCCCACGGGAATGATTTTCAAATTCGGATAACTTATAACTCAAATCGTCCCGATGAGCCTGTATGAGATCTAGTTCTTCCTTCTGTACAGCTGCAACGTTCTCTAAGGCTGATATTCGAGCTTCAGCCTCCGTGACTCTGTCCGCAGTTTCTGCCCCCAAGTTTATTGCCCACGAACTGCATTTTTTTACCTTGCTACAGGTGGCTTGCATACGGATATTTTCAGCTTTGCTTTCGGCTCTGTGGTTCATCATTGTCTCGTAAATGGTTACCAGGGTAATTTCCTGAGGTAGGGGTGTATCTAATGGGTTTTGCCCCCTTGCTCCACCTCCTTGGAGACTGCCATAGCTGTTTGGGCTCCGTTTGATTCAACACAGGGTGTTAAAGCCCCTTCTGACATAGCTTGTTGAGAACTCTTTTTTTTGTTTTCTTTTTAACAGTGGTAACACTACAATTAGGGGAAATCTTACTCCCTACTCCTTCCTCGTCCGGACTGCTAGCTCCGCTGTAATCTGCCCAATCCTTGCTCATACTAGAGCCTTCATCCGATGATGCCTCAGATAGCGAATAAAAGTTCTCAACTAATTCTTGTGCACTTGAGCCCTCCTGTGCATTGGTGTCGGAAGCAGGTAGATTCATCTCCTTTAATAATACCTTAGGCGAGATATTGTCTCCTCTCACAGCGTCATCTCCGTCCTTATCTCCCCTTACATACTCGGCCAGTCCAATCTGAGGCTGTTCCGCATTCAATTCAACAACTCCCTCATTAAACACACCAGCTTCAACAGAGTCAATAACTTCCGTAGCTGTAGCTTCCACTACCACCTGATCATTTAGTACGTCGACTGCATCTGCCGGCAGTCCCGATATTAAATCACTATTGGGGACATTCTGTTGTTCGAACATAGCTGGTAGAGTCAGATTCTGAGTGTTTGGCTTCAGGACACGCAGAGCCTTTCCGCCCCTCCCCTTGCCTTCTCCATTTCCCTTACTTGTCATATGAACACCAAGGGGAGTGTTGTAGGACTTAGAAGAGACAGTAGCCATTTCACACACCGTGGAATCCTCAATTACTTTGGTTCCCGTTCTCTCATCATTTACCTCCATACCTTGCTCTATATTTCTCACACTCCGGGTTGTGATTTTGGCAACTTCAATCAATTTTGCCCCCCCCCCTTCGCTGACATCCTTTTGTTAGACGTGGCACCACCTCGACCACGTACTACCCCGCTTTGAAAGCCGAAGAATAGCCAAGCGGGTACTCGCCAGTGAGGGGCTCTGCGCCGTTTTGTCAACACATAGCCCAGCATCCAGGGTATAGCTCTAGGGTAAAGTTTCAAGAAAGCCACAAGCGACTACAAGGTCCGTCCTTCCCTTAACCACAATGAACAAGAGAGCTGATGTGCGGTTTTTCTTTTCTACCCAAACACCTGAAACACTCTCAAACAGTCCCGAGTGTCAAGCAGTAACAGAAAAAAAAAAAGAGCCTCAAGGGTTTACGTTGCTGCTGATTAGCAGGCTGAATCAAACCGTCCTTCGTTCCTGCACCGGTGAGTTTTACAGCATTTAATCATTCTCGCAGCATACTTGGAGCTGTTGCCAGTGTAAAAAAAAAAGAGCCACGAACATCTCGAAACACTCTCAGAGTACTCCCGAATAGTCCTAGGTGTCAGGCTGACAAGCTGGAGAAAACCTCGGAGAGCTGAGCTGCTACCGGAGCTGCTGCTGATTCCACGCCGCCGCTGCCAAATGAAGAACTCTCCGTATTCGATTTAGCATACCGGCTGGAGACCACCTCCGTCCGTCCTCCTGCATCGGGAGGTTTCACAGCGCCGGATATGATTGTCAAAACACCACGAATCACCATAACTCGTTCTCTGGCGTTCTCAAAGCTTTCGCCTGTGTTAAACATGTAAAAGCCTCTGGGGGGATTATACTGCTTTCTTTTGAAGAAAAAAATCGCCGCGGGTCCGAGGGAACAGGAGAGAGGAGCTGAGCTGCCTACACAGCCCACGCCACGGCCGCAATCTTGCCTCTCCAGGCAGGAAAGCTTTCTGAGGGGACTGCGTTGTTCTTTCTTTGGCGAATCCTTTATTGGTTTGAGAAATTATTCTTAGAACCAATGATATTAATAACACAGTGGCAGGTATACAAGTTCTCCCCTTGGGCTATTTTTACCAGCCTATCACAATTATTAGGTATTTAAGCCTGCACCTTCATACACAGTCCACTAACCATTTATCTTACAACTTAGAGGTGTCAAATAGATTTGGGCCCCTCCAATCTCTAATTAGAATGATTGACTCCTTGATATTAATGATCAATGTACTGGCAAAGAAAGATTGACATACCAAATTACCCGGGAGAGTACTCCAACATTTTAATGCCGGGGAACTCAATATCGATCAGAGTGAGATAATGAGTAGCAGGGTGGAACCTGATGGATCACTGTCCAGTGAAAAAAGTGATGAAATTATGGTCAGTAATTCAAGGAAGACAGAGGTTGTGGGTCAGGCTTCGAAGTATCTGGTCAACACTAATCCGATTGATTGTGAATCTGTGGGTATTAACGTGCTCTTTTGGAACATTGCTGGCTTGCAAACTAAGGTGAATAACTCCATCTGGATAGACTTTATCCTCAGTTTTGATATCTTATGTTTTCAGGAGACCTAGCTGCTGGATAAATTAAATATTGATGAATATAAGACCTATCATACGCCAGCAATACGGTCAACCCTTGGGAGACACAAAGGAGGGATATGTGTTTATATCTCAAATTTGCTGGGGGTTTTAAGAATCAAAATGCTTAAATCAGCAATATTTTATCAAATTTTACTATCTACTTGAACTGTAATATAGCTGTGTCTGTAGTCAATTTTTATAATAACACGGAGAAGGGACAAGTGGGTGATATTTTAAAGTCACTCAGTGAGGAAATGGACAAAATAGGAGCCTCAAAAGGTTTTGATATGATCACGATTTGGGGAAGCAATTTTAATGTAAACATTTGCTATCAGGCTGGATCCGGGCAGTGTGGTGTAGTAAATGAAGAGAATGAACCCAAGACTCACTTTGTTCATACCGATGGGGGAGAGAAGTTTAACAATTTAATGGCCTCACATGATTTGGGTTTTGCGAATCTGCTGTGCTCTTCTCCGGTGAATTTTGAGTATACATTCATTGGTAGAGTTTGTAAATCTATAATTGATTTTATAATTGTTCCAAATCGCTATGCCACCTGGTTTGATAAATTTAAACACATCCCAATGTGTTGAGCGACCACTTGCCCTTAATTATTAATATAATTCTCCCCAAGCGGGGCGTTTATTCTAATAATAATAGTTACAGCACAGAGAAAGGGAGCCCCTATTAAGGAAAAAGGTTGGTTTGACTCTAATTGTACCAAGACTTATATAAGTTTGAAATATGCTCTCCATAGAACTGTGAGAGATCAGGGGGAAATTAGAGAAAGTAGGAAGGCATATAATCTTGTCAGAAAAGTATGAAAGAAAGAACTTAAACATCAAGCTTGGCACACTCTTTATGAAGCATCCCTGCGTAAAGACTGCACCTCATTCTGCAGGCAGTAAATGCCCCGTTTTTCTAGAATAACGATGGAGCAAAGATTGAGGTCGCAATAGACGGCAAAGTCATAGATTGACTTCTTTTCATATGTATACAGCTGTAAGGGGAAGGAAGAAAAATTTTGGGACCGTGGACTTGACCATTGGGAAGGTTCTGTTTTTTTTGCCTATAGAGATGCATATAACACATGAGGAGGTGTTAGCGGCTATCAAAGCCAGTAAAGGAGGTAAGGCATTGGGACTCGACTGTGTCCCGACGGATTTATTTAAATCCATCCCATCATTATTGTCCCTTCTGTTAACTCGGGTTTTAGAAGCTTGCTGTGCAAGGGGTTTTATCAGGTCTTGGTTAGAATCAGTGATCATACCGATTTTTTAAAAACAGGGATCGGGACAACCAAGCCTGCTACCAACCAATATCTCTTTTATGCTTTGATGAAGGTAGCAGGCAGGATTGTTCTGAACAGACTACAAATATGGGCTGAGGATAATAATATTTTGAGTGTGGTCCAAAATGGTTTTAGACAGGGGCTTGGGACTAATGAGCAGATTTTAAATCTCAGTCTTTTATTGGGGAAATATACACAAGCTAAGGCGGGCAAGCTTTATGTAGCCTTTGTAGACCTTACGGCCCCATTCGACTGTGTTATTGATAATAGACTGTGGAAAATCCTGAAGGATCTAAAAGTCGATCCAGCCCTGGTGCAATTTTTAAGACAATTGTACTCGGGCCAGTGCAAAGGTGAGGTATGGGCTAAAGGGAGAATGTACGGCATCATTCCGCGTGCAGAGGTGGGTGAGACAAGGCTGCATCCTGGCCCCATTCCTCTTCTCTTTATATACTAATGCTTTAGAGGAGGAACTGATGGCCAGGGCGAGATAACCACCACGGAAAAACAATAAGCCAATAGTATCTCTTCTCTACGCAGATGACGCGGTGCTCATGGCCAGAACTCAGTTGGGTCTACAGAGAGCACTCGCCATGTATATTAGCTTCATGGATAGCCGAGGCTTAAAACTTAATGTCAAAAAAACTTTTGAAATGACATGTGGGAAGGGGAGAAGCAAATGTAGAAGTTTGTCAGTCGGGAAAGACAGGATAGACTCAACTAGTACGATTTGTTTGAGCGTACTGGTTCTTGGGGAGCAGCGATTAAGAGCAGGAGTCTCCTTTTTAGGAGGTCGATAGCGGCTGTGATTAATTTTGCTAATAACATGGGCAAAAGGCCCCCGGAGATTCTCCTCAAAATCGATCAGGCTAAGTGCATGAGTATTGCAATGTTCGAGCCAGGAATCTGGGGTTTCCATGACGTCTCCCCAATTCAATTAGTTGAAAATACTTTTTTAAGATTTATTTTAGTGGTCCCACAGAGTTCCCCAGTTTTTTATTGTCATAGTGAATTAGGGATTCCCTACATTTCGGATATGATCAGAATGCAACCTCTATTATTATGGCATCGAGTTTGGACATCTACTTCTACAGGATTGAATAGAGATAATATTAAATATACAATGAAATTGGATCATGCATGTAGGATTAACTGGCTGAATTATATTAGAACATTTTTATTGGATATTAATCGTTATGATTTTTATAATTCTCCAGAAACCACGAATTCTATTTCAAGGAAAGATTTTAAACTACCTTGCATGACACATTTAGAGTCTCTAAGAGCTGTACAGGAGATGAATCAATCTAAGATGATTCAGCACCATTTGACATTGGCAACCTATTGTATACAACCCTATCTGGTTTGGTGCATAAAAGGTTTTGGTTTGACTGTTTTCATTGTTTGGTCAGTTTTCCCTCGTCAATGATTGGTCTAGAAATTTGTGTCATTGCCCTTGTGATAATATCTCAAATCAATCAACTATTTATGTGATTCTCTTCTGTAAAATATATTCAAATAAAAGAGCTAGATGGATTCTGCCCTTTTTAAAAACAAGGGGTTTGGATGCAACGCAGACCTGCCTTTTTATATCTGCAATTATTGGAAAATGTTTACTTTGTGACGATTATGGCTGGCTTCCTGAAAAGTATAATGAAAAAAAGAAAAATTATTACTAGGTAATGCCTTTTCCTTTACAAATGCATAAAGTGTAATAACGGTCCAAAATGCTTAGGTTGACTGAGATAATAATAATTGATGAAAATGTTCTTGAAGAGAAGTTGTTTAGACAATTTTGTATAATGTATCGTCAATTTTCATGAATGTTTTATTTGCGGATTTTATAATTTTATTATGACTTGAAATCGAACAAATTATATTCTGATTGTGACAAGGTTTTTTAAAATGAAAATACACTAACAAATATAAAAATACTTTAAAAGTGCATTTCTAAAATTAAGATAGTCTCACTCAGAGAGAAATGTACTAACGGGTAGATGTCTCCATTAATAGCCTTGTACTCATCATACAGTAGACCAGCAATGGTATCAAAATAATTGAGTGTGTTATTAGAATGTAATTTAATGTTTGTGTTTCTGACTGCCGAATTCCAAAGCCACTCCTTGTACTCAGGGACCTACATGGAAGTACAACGAGATTGTATTTCTTTGTAGTTCATCGCTTCAGTTCGGGTTGTACTATTTAATGCTCTGTAAAGTTATATGCAACTTTACTGCTGGCATTGACAGGAACTAGACGGTAGTTTGAGACAATCTAGGTCCAGACCATTGCTTGTACTGAAGTAACAACGACCCTACAGTGGTGCATAAGCTGGGTATAACCAACATTGAGGTGAGCAGGAAAGGGGCATGCAGTAAAGTGCCAGTCTGCCACCCTGGCCTTACTGGTGTTGCATGTTGCCTGAATACTATCTACAGAGGTGCAGCAATAGGCTTGTAAAAGGATTCTGAGATTTTCTCTTCTGCACATAGAGGAAGTTGACCCCACCAACCATTTCAAACCACAGCTCAAGGCCAAAAAACTCAATGTAGTTAATTGAAATAAAGCACAAAACCACTCTTTACTCTCCCACTCAAAATCTTTCCTTTTGTAAGACAGTGCAAAAGGGGTACAGCCGAATATATAGACCATTCACGTGCATCACTTGCAAACGTAGCCAGTTTGTGCTGCTACCCCACGATGAGAAGCGAGGACCATTGTATGTTTTAAAAATAATTCTTAATAAAATACTTTAAAATTAAAAAAAGCACGCCACAACTCAGAATAACTCTGAATGATTTAATCCAAATAATAAAGAATATCTGAAAATTATTTGTCACAAAAAATAAATAGTATTAAAACTTTTAAAAGCACACTACAACGAACCCCACAATTGAAGAGCCAGCCAGAAACATAGGCTGGCTTAGCCCTCACAGATGGGGCATCTGTCCCCCCATTGCAACAGCTCTGTCAAAATTCTTTGCGCTTTTTAGTCACTTCAACTCCATTTGAATATTGCTTGTATTTAGGAAAAGAGGTCTGGATCTGCCACCTGCCCATATATTTTGGCAACAGCGGCTGGCATCTACGGGGGAGAGGGGGTGCGAGCATGCTTAAAATAATATATATATATAAAAATAAAACTTACCTGAACTCAGCAATGTTTTCGCTCCAGACCTCTTCTTTCAACACAGGAACCGGAAGCAGTAACTCCCTCCGTCAATCCTAGGGCTACTCTCACTAGATTGAGAGCAGTCCTAGGATTGGTGGAAGCATCCTCACTTGGCGCTCCACAGCGCTCTGGAGGCTTTGGCTTTCTCTAACCTAGCTGTTGAAGACCGCTGGGTTAGAGATATTTAAAGTGCGCGTGTGCGACGGCCAGCCAAAAAGACATGCACACTTTAAACAGTGCCATACCAGCCCACCCTCCTCCCTGCTGAGTGACATGCTTCTGTCACTCACCTGACGCTAACTCAACTGAAGCTCAGCTCGGAATGGGGATGAAAAATCAAATAGGAATTATTTACCATTTTATTTTTAATCTTTAGGGGGATTTTTTTTAAGTGGGGTGACGCTCCTCTGCTCAAACGGAGGAGCCACCCCTGTATTTGCGTTCCTTGTGTGATTAGCAACCGATGCCTGGGCCTCGCAGTCACTTTTCTTATTTTAGCTTGGTATTGATTTTAAACATGTTCTTTGGTTACTAATATAATGAGGGCACCTGGACTCGTTCTTAGATTGATTTAATTGTTAAAGTAATTCTCTTTTCTTTGCCAGGCTTATGGGATTGGCTATTTTTTAGCAGACGCCAGACTGTGGACGGTTCGGTGACGATATTCACTCCCGCCTTTCAGACGAGTGCTGGAAGTGCAAATGAGCAACCTCACTGCGCTCCACTTATCATTGCTCCTGTTGATGAAACACATGGGACCAGCCACGTCCCTGTATATTTTGGTTCCTTTTATGATTAGCGAGAGTTGCCTGGACCACGCTGACACTTTTCTTATTTTAGCCTGCTTCTGATTTAAACATGATCTTTGTTCCTTCTACAACAAGATTTATTTACCTCATTTTTTGATTTATTTATTATCATTTTGCAAAGACATACATTGTTCAACAACTGTATAACTTACAAACCTTTGTACTACAACATCCATCATCCAGTTTTTTAATCATGACATACTTGAAACATTATGGTAAACTTACATCATACGAAACTTTGCATATTAATCAAACGTAAACCAATAAAAGATTAAATTTTAAGACCTGAATAATTCAACTCCTGTATTCATTTTCATTTTCATGAATTACATGAAGAATTTAGTAAGCTGCACAACCTTTCTTGTGCTACAGAAAAATCTTCACAGTATTGTTATTAGAAAAACAATATGAACATTACTGTCAATTTACAAAACTTTCAGTGCTGAATGCATTCTATTAGTTACACAACCAAAAAATAAATTGGAAAAGGCCAATGCATTTCTTGTAGATCCCTTCTTCAGGGGCACTGTGGAAAAATGACAATAAAAAACAAAGAAACAGCAATAAGCGTTTTGTCTGAAGTTCGTCTGTACATACTATTACTGGTGACATGGTATACATAAGATGCATGCTATTTCAACGTCCAATAAGAGTGCAACTGGATCAATCGAAAATACCTTATGTGTCTTCTCGAGGTCAAAAGAAAAAAGAATGAAGAATGCGTCAAGAAAAGCTACCACCAAATGTGTCTACATGCATTAAAATGCTTGGAATCTGTGCGCCTGTCTGCAACTTGATCACATGCAAGTAACAAGGTTGTGAATTATAACCGACATGACCGTAACCAGCAACTGCCTATCAATGTAAACTCACTGCGTATTTTCAGTTGTGTGAAACTTGTCTTCGCTGGAAGCCGCAAGGATAGTATGATTTGCATCCCTCTAAGTGAACATGGGAATGACACTGAAGTGATGAAACTTAAAACAGCAACTGATGTCTTCCAATAAATAACCCTCACATGAGCACTTACTGCAATGAGTGCGGCAGTGGGACCTTCTCACTGTGATTGAAACTGTCTCCCGGGATGCTACGCTGAGACACAATCTACAACAAACCAAAAAAGTCAAAACTCTCCTTAGTTTAATGTCACGCTCGTGTAACACATACTAATGATAGACCCTTGTTAGTTCACTGCGATAATGCACGAAGGAAAGACTCACCATGTGCAACTGCACCCGGAAAGTATGAGTCTCCGTAACGGTCCAATTAGCAGAGATATGTCCACCTCAAAGTTATCACGATCTGCAACGCAATAAAGAGAAGCCTTTAGCGTTTACTCCCTCGCTCTAGGCATGACATATTCTCACACAACGTGTATCTATGTCAATGCCAAAGCTGTTAGAAAGCTTACTGTGCGTTTGTAGCCATTCTGTTCGCAAACCGTGTAGCTTCCCGAAGGTTGAGGTTCAAACGCTATTGTACGTCCACAGATTTATGAAAAAAAACAACGCGACCGCAATAAACATGGAGATGGGACTGGCGGGTTTCGCCATATTGGAGTGGTGTTGGTAAATCAAGTTTGGTATGAAACCTATCAACAACTTAACTCTACTAACAAGACTAAACTTCCAACAATAGATATGTAGTTATGTAGATTACATGAAATGTGCCTCGTTGCGTGTAAATTGGGCATGTAAGCCATCAACCCGATAATTCACGGGTGTCAACATCTGATGGAACTTGCAACCAGCTCACTATGGCGATACTGACATGAGGACTATATCAAGTGTCACAGGATATGGTAATCTAACAGTATCTACAAAAGCCACTGCCAACATATAGCATCTATTGCGTATGTAGCTCTTAAAACACATGACACAACTCCTCCAGGAGAATGTGAATGTAGGCATGCATATAAGAATAACACAACTTGACTAGAATACAGTCAAAATCAAAATGAGTGCTGTAATGCATAGACACAAAAGCAGTGAAAAAGAGGTAGTAATGTTAATAATGACCAGATCGTTTTGCAAGAACGTGCACTCCTAGAAACAGTGTTAAAGAATAGATAAGTATTTTGACCAAAAGACAGACACATTTACAAAACTGCAGGCTGTAACGAACAACTGTCACAAGAAGCATTGAAGTTCAATCCTATCGTTGAGCCCTCATGGGACCAAAGTTTGCAAATACTTGATCCACCAAGCTTCTCGTTGTGCTAGTAATGTGGTGTGGTTCTGATCTGATCGTGAAGTTAATGATTCCAGAATAGTAAATCTCATTTGTGCATTAGGGTGTTGATGTTCTAACCAATGGGAAGAAAAATAAGATTTGGTTGACTTGGTACGAAACGTGCTTTTGTGTTCGGTGATTCGTATTTTTATTTTTCTTGAAGTTTTGCCAACATAAAGTAGTCCACAGGGACATTTTATCATGTAAATTACATTAGAGATATTACAGTCCCCGTTGTATCTCAGTGAAATCGCTTTGTCTGAATGTGGGTGATGTATCATATTGCCAGTTATCACATTGTTGCAATGCACACAATTAAAGCACTTGCGCATTCCGTGAAATTGTTGTTCAGTCTCCATTTTAGTTGCCAAAATTTCTTTAATGTTTTTACTGCGAGTATATGCAAATAGTGGTTCCTCATCAAATAAGCCTTTGAAATCCGGTTCTTGTCTCAATAACTCCCATCTTGATTTAATGATGCCTTTAATCGCATGTGATCTGGTGGAGTACTTTGATGCAAAGACATGTCGTTTGGACTGACCTTTAATCTTAGGAATAAGTAGAGACTCCCGTTCCTTTGCTTGCGTTTTATTCAATGCTTCAGTCAAAGTCTCAGAGGGATAACCTCGCTCACTGAATTTAACTTGCTGTTTTTGTAAGTCCTCCAGCAGGATGGTATCATTGGAGGTTATGCGTTTAACTCTCAACATCTGAGAATACGGAAGGTTTCTGATCAGTGATGGTGGATGGAAACTCGAGTGCAATAGCAGGTTATTCCTGTCTGTTGGTTTCGTGAAAACTGACGTCTCAAGCTTGTTGTTCTGAATGCTGATCAAGACATCTAGGTAGTTGATGCTCTGTTGGCTAATAGCGTGCGTAAATTTGATTCTCTCATGTTTGTTGTTCAGTTCCAGAATGACCTGTTCCAATAAATCTTTTGTATTATTCCAGATAAGGAAAATGTCATCAATGAATCTTACGTAAAATACCAGATTCTTCCTCCATATCTCTTGATTGTAAATGTTATCGTTTTCAAATTGTGCCATGAACGTATTAGCGTAGGCAGGGGCCCCTGGAAAACCCATGGAGGTTCCGCTTTGGTTGTGTAACTAATAGAATGCATTCAGCACTGAAAGTTTTGTAAATTGACAGTAATGTACCTATTGTTTTTCTAATAACGATACTGTGAAGATGTTTCTGTAGCACAAGAAAGGTTGTGCAGCTTACTAAATTCTTCATGTAATTCATGAAAATTACAATGAATACAGGAGTTAAATTATTCAGGTCTTAAAATTGAATCTTTTATTGCCTTACATTTGATTAATATGCAAAGTTTCATGTGATTTCATTGCCATACTTTAAAATGTAGCTGTGCGTTTAGTATACCAGTGGTTTCTCCACTAGCTGTTGTACATTTAACTGGGCGGGCTGCCCTTCCACCAAACAGCACGCATGCTATGTTGAACAGTTTCAAGCAATGTTTATTTAACATTCAGTAGGTTGTGCACAGGTAAACATCCTGTTTAAACTTACATCATAGCCAAATATCTAGTGTTTAGTCAACTTGGTGCTGTTCTAGATATGCACCCAAATATTTCCAATAGTCTCTCGGTTTTGAGCCTGAAGGTAGTTCTTCTTCATATGTTTGTAAGGATTCTTTGCAATAAGTTAGATCTTTAAGCCATTGCTTGACTTTCAGCATTTTCTTACTTCCCCAGCATAATGATACTCGTCATTTTTCCATAAGCAAAGCAACCACACAAAATTTGCTCTTAGTGGCCCTCAGTTGTGGCAGAAGTCCTAGTAAGCATGTTTGTATCGTGCAATCCACAGTAACTTCCAACATGTTGCCTACCATCTGTGTAATTTTTTCCCAATATTGTTTAATTACCATACAATTCCATGCTAAATGCAGGAAATCCGTCATTTCCCCTCTGCATTTTTGGCATTTCGAGTATGTACTCAGTCCATACGTATACAACCTTTCTGGAGTGTAGTACGTTTGGTGTATGCATTTGTAGTGCAGTATACGCAAATTGCCATTCGGCGTTAGCATTTTCGTTAGGGAACATGTGCTAGTCCATTCCTCTTCTGTTAATGATGTCTCAAGATAATTATTCCACTTATCCCATGCTTCCTGCGTTGTGTTTCCTAAGTCTTCTTGCAATTTAGTGTAAAGCCTAGAGACCAGGTGTGCAGCCGTGGGGGCGGTAAGTAAGTATTGTAATGTTAATAGTTGCGGTGGTTCCGCAGGAAATGACGTGTATAGTGTCTTGATAGCTCCCTGTAGGCGGTGGTATGTGAAGCTAAATAGTAACGACTGATTACTTATGTAGGATAGGTCTGCAAGCGTTTGAAACACCCCTTCACAATACAGGTCTGCCATTGTGACCATCCCAATTTGTCGTAGTAGGTTCATTCCCACCTCCTCCTGTGTAACTGATATGTCGGGATGGTAATGCAATGGCAGCGCAGGTGCATAGAGTGGCAGTTTTTTGGCTTTGCGTCCCATTATCTGCCAGGCTTTATTTGTTGTGTCTATAGGATTTATGTCTTTATTATGTAGTGAAGTTCTCTTATATGGTAGGATGGAATCTAGAGGTATTGGCAGAGCGTCACCCTCTTCAATCGCCGCGTGTGTCAGATATGGGATTTTGTGATACCAAAAGTGTGCATATTGTGCCTGCGCACATAAATAATATAGAAAGAAATCAGGAACTTAGAAACTGCCCTGTGAATATGGCAGAGTAACAACACATAGTTGGATACGAGCTTGCTTTCCTGCCTATATTAGTCGGAGTACCATAGTTGTTATTCTACGGAATACTTCTGCAGGGGGCTGTATCGGTATATTGTTAAATAAGTAAAGTAGTTTTGGCAATACGACCATCTTTACAATGGCCATCATTTCAGCTATTGACAATGGTAGTTGTATCCATCTCCCAATTTTGTCTTCCAGAACATCAATTGCCCTGCCATAATTGGTTCGTATTACCACTTCTGGGTCTTCGTGGAATAATACGCCCAAGTACCGTACTGGTTCCGCTTGCCATTCTAATGGATAGTCTGTAACGTATGGGAGCGTTGTATCCGTTAAGGGTATGACCATTGACTTGGACCAATTAATTGACAGTCCTGACGCTTGTCAAATTTGACATATTCTCTAAATAAGGGATTTAAATATTGCTCAGGGTCTTTTACATATAGCAACATGTCATCTGCATATAATGAGATATGCAGCGGCCGATGTGGAAACTGCAGTACTGAGCAGTGATGTTTCTGTCTAATTTTACACGCTAAGGGTTCCAGCGCGATCGCAAATAGCAACGGGGACAGTGGACAGCCTTGTCTTGTCCCTCTAGCAACTTGGATGGGCTCTGATATGTATTTGTTTACCTTTATACGAGCCGTTGGGGCCGTGTAGAGTAATCTTATCCACTGTGTAAAACGGGGTGGGAATCCCATCCTCCTCAGCACAGTATGTAAATACGTCCATTCAATGGAATCAAACGCTTTAGCAGCGTCTAGTAATATTGCCGCTGCTTTTGTGCTAGGGACTAGGTAGTGTGATAGTGCGAAAAGCGTTCTTGTGTTGTGTGCCGTCGACCTTGAGGGGATAAAGCCTGACTGATCTGGCAGTATCAGATTTGTCATCAGTGGTTTCAGCCGTACAGCAAGCAGTTTAGCCAGTATTTTTGTATCTACATTTAATAGAGACAATGGCCGATATGATTCGCAATATTCCGGGTTTTTGCTGGGTTTCAAGAGAGAAATTAACATAGCTTCTCTCATCGTGAGTGGGAGCATGTCTTTGTCATAGGCGTCCCCATATAATTCTACTAACGAGGGAGCCAGCTGCTCCATAAAGGTCTTATAGAATTTGCACGTAAACCCGTCAGGGCCTGGTGATTTCCCGTTCGATAACGTTTTGATAATGTCTGTGACTTCTTCTATTGTGATTGGTAATGCTAGGTATTGTCTTTGTGCATCCGAAAGCCAGACAATTTCTACATCTTCTAGATATTTAATTATTGTGTTCCCTGAAAGTGTACTTTGTGATGCATATAGCTCCCCATATGTGACCAGGAATTCTTTCAGTATTCCCTGTGTGTCGTGGTGTAATTTCCCTTGTGCATCTCTCACTGCCTGCACAATCTGTGGTGCATGCCCTGAACATATTTTTGCTGCTAGGGAATGCCCTGGCCTACCACTTTCCCCATAAGATCTTGCGTGTTGGTGTCGGGTGCAATATCTAAAGTCATCTTGCAAACCCCACGAATAGTGGCCTTGAAGGCTTCCCATAGTATTTCGTCATAAATAGAGCGCACACCGCTAGCCCCTCCTCCGGATCGCCCCTCGGGACTCTGGTACTTGCAGTTCTTCAGTGGATTACCCAGGTGGGTGCAAGTCGATACTTGTAGGACTGATGAATCTCTAGACCCGATACATGTCCCGGGTTTTAGGATATCGCCCGAGACATGTCTCGGGTTTCGGGATGACTTCCCTCATCAGTAGAGAAAGATTGTTTAGGGGTGGAAGAGAAGGCCGCCAAACAACAGTCAAAGGCTTCGATGCCAGAACCGGCACGCAGGTGCGTCTTCCAAGAGCCCGTCGGCCCAAAGCTCAAGGGAGCCGTATTGTGTTTCGTCATAAATCGAGCGCACACCGCTAGCCCCTCCTCCGGATCGCCCCTCGGGACTCTGGTACTTGCAGTTCTTCAGTGGATCACCCAGGTGGGTGCAAGTCGGTACTTGTAGGACTGATGAATCTCTAGACCCGATACATGTCCCAGGTTTTAGGATATCACCCGAGACATGTCTCGGGTTTCGGGATGACTTCCCTCATCAGTAGAGAAAGATTGTTTAGGGGTGGAAGAGAAGGCCGCCGCACAACAGTCAAAGGCTCGGGTCCAGAGAACTTGGGGATAATGAGTAACTACTCGCACCAACTGTAGTGAAATACTTTTTACTCGTCCATCTACATGCACTACATGTACCAGTGTGCCAAGGGGTGACCCGGAGGAGAGGCTAGTGGTGTGCCATCCATCTTGGTTAGGCTTCCCATAGTAGACTCGGATTTTCAGTCGTGGGTTTATTTAGTCTGAAGTATTTTTTGATTGCATTATGAACAGTATCCACATATACCGTGTCTAGTAATGCTTTAGCATTGAACCTCCAGCTGTATGGTGGTGGTATGTAATTAGGCATGTTAATGGATAGAAGGACAGGATTGTGGTCAGACAGTGTTCTGGGCTTGTGTGATATTGACCGCGTCCAGAGCAGAACATCACTCGACCCCAACCAGTAATCTATCCAAGATCAACTTTTGTTTGCTGACGATACATGTGTAGCTTCTAAACTGTCAGGGTGTCTTGTCCTTCAAATAGCAAGTAGTTGCAAATCTGTCATAATATCTTGTAGTTTGACCCTTGCTCTTTTGTACGGTTCTTTGGATGCACCAGATCTATCATTCATCCTGACGTGCGATGTTAAAATAACACCCCCTAGAGTATGGGAATGTTAGGCAGTTCTTGAAGTTTATGCCAAAGTGTGTGATAAAAGTCTGGATCGTCTACATTAGGTCCGTACGTATTTATTATGGCCAGCTTATGCCCTCTCAATGTGCCTGTTAGTAGGACATATCGTCCTTGGTCATCCGTTATGGTAGTGTCTATAATGAAATTTAAACCTTTCCTAATTAATATTATGACACCCCGGGAGTAGGAGGAATATAAGGAGTGATGCGCCGACTCCGCCCATCGTTTACCAATATGTACTGTTGAGTGTGGGGTAAAGTGTGTTTCTTGGAGAAGGGCTAAATCTACCAGCAGCCTGTCAAGATAAGCAAATATTTGCCTTATCTTCTTTGGATTGTTCAAGCCCCTTATATTTCAAGATAAGAGGGATAATTGTTCAGGTTGCAATTTCTCTGTTGACATTATTAATCTCCAATTGCCATATTAGTGCTTTGCCTGACATACAATACATAACTGTGACATTCTTCAAGTATATCTTATATATGGTATATAGTGCATTTTCTTCCTAGGGTTCAGCGATGTTTCTTAAGCACATTGGTCTGTTTTACTGCTCATACCCTTCCATTTCCCACCCCACTCCCACTTCAGCATCCCAACCATGCCAAAGACAATCCCCGTAACAACAAACAACATATCACAACTTTGATTGGGGAACACCCACTTGGGGGGTCCACCAGATGCCCACAACTCCATCCAACTTAATGGATGTGGTCAGGTGTAAGTTAGAAATGCGGACATAAAACGGACCATTCTGCAAACTTTGCATAGCAACGGGAAGGCATAGGGACTGTACGCTATACACTGAATATAACTGCTCCCTAGTCTAGTCTGACAACTCATAATATAGCAGAGTTCGGGGGTTTGGTGATACGTGAAGTTGCATTTTTATACATTAGATTACCTGTCAGCAATAGATTTAAATATACGGCCGTCTAATGTATATATAGTTTGCACCATCCGTTTTGCGGCACAGTGCAGTACCCTCCATGGTTATTCCGTCAACTATTGCAGTAAGTACCAGCAGAGCCAGCCTATTGAGTGTACACCCCCGGTAATGGATCACCTATGCTTATAAGCTACTGCATCAACCACCACATATGCTATACCTTCTTTACACTTGCTGAGTATGGCACTGGGCGATTAGCACCCATAGCAATCCTGTGGTGGTCCCGCTACTGAACTTATCAGGGTACACTCCATTTTTTCGCCGCCATCTCTGCTTACCTCGCAGGGTTTGTAACATTAGTGTACATACTGCTTTACTGTTCGTGCGGTCCCGCTAGCAGATCCTGTAACAATCTTTTTACATTACCAATTGATATCTCAGTGAGTTAGCGTGGATTTTTGGCTCTACAGGTGATTATTCCGAGTCCTGATTTCGCTCTTGACGTTGCTATTCCTTTTTCCTCCGGTTAGGTTTTCAGAAACTCCTGTGCCGCAGCCGGCGATTGAAGAATCGTGACGTGGCTCTTATGTGTCACTTTGAGTAGGCTGGGTACAGCATGGCGTATTCGATCCCTTCTTCTCGTAGTCTTTTCTTTGTTGGGTTGAAATCCTTATGTGCAGTTTGGACCACCATTGTAAAATCTGGATAGAACGCCAGGGCATTTCCTTGATGGGTAAGCTGTTGTTTTTCACGAGCCATCCGTAATATCACATCTCGATATCTATAGTTGAGGATACGGGCTATTATTAAGCGGGGAGTGGCGCCAGGTTTTGGTCATGGAGTTAAAGAGCCATGTGCCCTTTCCACCAGGAATAATGGTGAAAGGTGTTCCGCACCAAAAATGTTCCGGAGCAAGTCTTCTACAAAGGTTTCCATTTTTCCGGTGTTTGTGGACTCTGCAATTCCCGCTATTCTTATATTATTGCGGCGTGAACGCGCTTCCAAATCTTCTGCTTTTGATCTTATTGTGTCCAAAAGTTTATCCATCTCGGCGCATTTTCGCGTTGTGTCATGCGATTTGCCTTCCATCGCTGATAGCCGCTTTTCCGCCTCCACCAATCTTTCACCATGTTTGTCCAGTTTGGCCGCCATGTTGTCTACTCTCAAGGTGATAGTGTCCAACTTTCCATTGATATCCTGTAGACTCTGTTGAATTGCCTGTAGCACCCCCGCCATGTTCGCGTTCGAGTTCTGCTCATTGTCCAGATCAGTATCAGAGTGCGCCGTCGCTCCTCTGTTACTCCTTTTGGCTTCTAATGTCAATTTAGCTTGTTGCTTTTTGGGTTTCCCCATGGTGCCCTTCAGGCACTCGCCTCAACGTAGTTACCGCCACACAGCAGTGAAGTTGTTTAATAGTTTAGGCGTCTCTACACCCGTTCCGTATCCTGCCCCTAGTGCCGTTTTAGTGCAAATACAACATGGCACTTTGTGTGGAGTTTTATGATAACAGTGCTGCTCCTCCGTTACAGCCCCTCAGCAGTTTACTGTTATTTCTTGCTTTAAGTGCAGTGTTCTGTCTCGTGAGAGCAACTTGAGGCGCTCTATTATGCCATACTGCGACTCATTTCCGCCTTTCAGTTTGTCCAGGAGCCAGCGCCAGATAGCAGTGTGAACGGGTTATGAGGCAGAGTCTCTTCTTACACACTCAACACCCCTCCGCCATTACTAGCCATGCTGATGTCGCCGATTCGTTCCCCACAATGCAACCCGAGGTAGAGACAGCATAAGACAACCACCCTTTACGATCAAATATCTAGATTTTATGGACATGTGGCACAATATTAGTGCGGCGGTTTATCTGGCCTCACAATGCCATGTATCTGGTTTAATGTCTTTTTTAACTGCCGAGCCTCGCAGCGCCGCCTGCTATTTAGTTCTCGTCGATAGTGTATATTGCTGCTATAAACTTGGCACTGCCCGCCACAATGCGCAGAGTTCCTTACCACTATGCCCCAGTACAGTCTATTTGCCAACATTACCGGGGTTGTTGTCATTCTGTTGTGTTGTGTTCTGGTTGTTTTCATCCCCGTATTCGTCCCGACGTTTAGTCTGTGCAAGGCGCCGCCATCTTAACAGTCCCGTCACCCAGTCCGACTTCAACTTACGATTTCAGCTGTTTTTCTTAATTATGCGGTATAATTTTGTGCTGGTGACATTCCGGCCGCCTTCCGATGTCCGATTTAGTTATTTTTGTCGGTGGTTCCTCCGCAGGACGCTGGAAACTTACATAATCAGCACCTGACCGGCGGAGCTGCCTCACATTGCAGCCATTCCGCTGTGCGCCCTCTAGCGCCCCCTATTTACCTCATTTTTAAATGTATTTTGTTTTTATTTTTATTCTCTTTTCTTTGCTACTCTTGTTTGCTTGAGCACTTTATTATCAAACACCTGACAGTGGATGGTGTCAGTGACATCGCTTAACCCTGCCTCTCAGGCAGGTGCTGAAGGTACAAAATGGTGCTCTCAGCTCTCCCAAAATTAACGTTGCTCCCATTGATCAAAGGAAATGATCTCGCTCCCATTAGCAAGGGGTGCCTGGATCTCGCAGTCATGTTTCTTACTTGAACTTGTCATTCATTTTTTTTAAAGTAGTTATTTTTTGCTTTTGGAACAAGGGTGCACGTCTTCATTTTTTAAACTGGTTCTTTGCCAATCTTGTTTATTTATACATTTTTTTACCAGACGAGTAACTGTGGGCATTACCAGTAATGTCACTCAAGCCCTGCCTCACAGGCAAGTGGTGGCGATATAAAATGGTGCCTACATAGCGGGCAAACTGCTGGCATGCCAAAGTCAAGCCCGTCTATGCCCATCTGTACCCTGACCCAACCAGCAACCAGCCTGGCTGAATATATGAGCAATAATTAAGTGTCCATTTCTAACAAGTTTACTATATCTCCTTTAGTTGGTAATTACACCCAAAACCTGTCACTGTAAGAATCCTCTTGGACGAAAATGATCTCTTTAAAATTTGGTCAGACCTTGTAGTTTCGCAGTCTTTTCAATGTCCTTCAGGCATCATGGTGAACGGATCACCAACTGGCTTATGTAATGTGAGGTCTGCCTATAAAAGGGGCATGCTAATAAAAATCGTATTACTACTTATAATTTGCACATTCTATTTCTAACCGAGACATGGACTTTAAATAATTTACGGAGGACTTGGTGCCTCCTGGTTGTAAACTGACCCATCTAGACTGCGCTGGTACACATGGTGGTGGCATAGCAGAAATGTATAGGGTCCCTAAACATAACCAAACTTCCATGTGCTCAGTACCCTGGAGCCGACATGCGCTTCGTAGAACTGACCAAGTACACTGGATGCCAACTAATGTTCACTATCTCTTACTACAGCCTTTTTTACTTGGTTTGGCAAACTAACTTCAGAGTCCCAAATCTGCTTTGCTCATTTGTAAGTGCTTAGATACTTTAATGTTTTGGAAAATCCCAGCAGGATGTTTGATTTAGTCGATGATTACTTTCAATTTAACTCAGCATGACCTAGGCTACACTCACAAGTCACGTCAAGATGTTGCTACCTCACAGACAGTTAAGCTTAACTCCATTATTGAATTACCATGGCTTAACCATGTTTACATCCTTCTCAATATCAATGCTAGTGTAGCCCAGAGCCTCTGATTTCCGTAGTTTTTTTAAACAGACTAAACACAGTCGAAGACAACCCTGTCTGGACCAATGATCATGTGTACAGTCTGTCGGGTGTGCTTATCATCTCTTACAATGCCTATTCACAGCAGCCGAATGACTTCACTCCATTTACTGTGGTAAATGTGTTCTATGACAATATAGAGACTACTCTAGAAAGGTCATGCCTGGAACAATCAAAAAACATAAATCGTTATAAACGACACCTACTGCTCCTTGGCCTTACCGTGGCCAAGAGGGATGTAGCCCGTGCCTGGAAGGACCCCAGGGCCCTCCCGGCGGGCGTGTGGAAAAAGGGATTAGTGTATTACTGTATGGGGTTTGAGCATCCAGTGTTGGAGGCCCGAGGTTGCCCCAGGAAGCACTACAAAATATGGAAGAGATTGGCGGAGTACAGGGGATTGTGGCTGGAGCCGCCAGCACAGAGTGATGTGACTGCAGAACAGATGCCTTAAGAACCTGGGTGGAGGGGATTATGCATTACCTGTTTCATGACTCTTTTCTTTCTTGGACCTGTGAGGACATCGTGCATGGGGCTAGGGTGGGATCCGGGAGGGGGTAGTTAATACGGGGTATGGGGATAGGAGAGTTGTAGTAATAATGCTTATTTCAACGACTGTATTGATTGCTATTCTGTGCATTTTGATTCTATGCTCACAGCCCCTCCGGTGTTCGGAGTACTGTGGTCTATTTGCAATCTCTCTCAAGAAAACAATAACATTTTGTTCTGAAAAAAAAACATAAATCGAACCATGCTTCTTGTAAAGGTTCAAACTTGCTTTCAAACAAGAAAAAACACCTTAAGAAAACTTGAAAATACATTTAGTAGCGCTTGTAAGCCCACAGACTGGGTTAGTTCCTGCTGCCCACTCTGAGAACATTAATTTCTGATATGTGCAGCATAAAGATCCTTCTACTCTAACAAAATTATGCCAGCTAAAAACGTCACTTTATAACCTTTTCACACCACGACACTGTTGGCCTATCTTACTGCCTTGAGCCATGCCGGTCCTCCATCGTAATCACGAATTTGTTTATTTTGCTACAACCCTTTTCTTAGTTTCAAACAGAGAGAGCAAGAGCAAGTACAGCATATCTTGGAACAGCCCTCATTGGGTTGTACCCAACCAGTTATTCAGGCAATTTAAAATGTTGTATCAGACACAGAAAGAATCTATAATTGTATTTGTGGAGATTTTTTCCTTCATTTTTAATTCTTCTGATGCATATTTTGTCTAATTGGCATTTTATAGTGAATATATATTATTCTTTTCTGATGAACGTACTCATTTTTTATATATGTAATGTTATTGTTTTCTATGTATTGAAACCGAATAAAGTTTTAGTATTACTGTTACTATTCTGGCAGTGTAAGACCTAACCTACACAAGTCTAGCTACACGAACCCCAACTCAAATGGCCTTCCCCCAACAAGCAAACAATCCCACCTCTCCTATCCCCTACATCTCTCTTTAAAACAAAGCTCTGCCATATATCTCCAACCTTGTAATCCTGCCATGAAATCCTGAAATTAAGAAAGTCCAGTGTTCCAAGATCCCTCTGATTGGCCTGCAGGGCACCCACCCAACTCAAGGCTAGCTACTCCGCTTGTGCCCCTTAGATCTCTCCTTCTTCTTGAATGGCCACAGATCAGAGTACATTACAATGAGTATCTTCATTGACAACTTCTGTCACTGCTTCCTAGAATTCCAAAAGGGAAGTACAGGCCCAGACCATATGATCAATGTAAAAAGAAAAACATCTCTTGTATAATTAATCCTGAGGGTCAAAACTGCACTACATTCATACAGAAACCCTGAAAACATTCAACTGTATTAAATGCACTTAGGTTTTGGGACACATAAATCAATTATAAACACGCAGAAACGTTTATTTGGATATCACAAAGATTAATTTATTAAAATCACAATTATTAAAGTTAAGAACCATATTGGAACCAATTAAAAAATATGTATCAACAAATTCATACATGTAACAAACAAAAAAGTGCCAACATATTTATACTATGCCGCTCAACAATGCTGCTTTGACCATTTGTGCGAGAAACGGTGAGATATGTAATGCGCACTATGCTATATGATGAATAAAGGTCTTTAAAAAAAAAAGTGCTTAGTCTTAATATATACGTGAAACAAAAAACAATTAATCATTTAAAAAAACACATACCGTATGAAACATCTCCGCCCCCAGCTTTCCACATCTAGGGCATGTCGCACCTGTAGTCCAGTGTTATCTATTAATCATGCCAGGGGTAGAAGAAGCCCTTTGGAGGAACTAACTTGAACCTGCCATTATTAGGCACCTTCGGGACATGTTCTAGAATTTTTTACCAGTCCGCCTCTGGGATCGGAAATCCCAAATCCATCTCCCATTCCTCTCTAAGGTCCATCAGGGGGATAACAATGTCCGCCCTAAGAGCCCGATAGAAGTACGTAACCACTTTATGTGACCCTGTGGAAGTACAAATAAGATGACAGCTCTGATGCGGAATCGCCCCAACGCCTCTTGATTACCACCACTACAGCCCTATGCAACAGGAACTGACTACCTGGAAGTCCAAACTCCAGCTGTAGGTCCTCGAACAGGAGCAGCCCACCCACATGAAAGAAGTCGCCCACCCAGGTAATACCGTGGATGCCCACTTGGAGAGCCCCCGCCATTCGCCGCCATGCTGCACCAAACGAATCCCAGCCATTGTAGAGTTAAGTCAGGAGAGTACAGGTAGCGAGTATGTGCTTTTTGCATGCACTGCAGTCAACAATTTTGCGTAACCTTCAGCTCCCAAGGGCCCTCCTGAGGAAGATGCTGGGGATTCAAAAGCAATTGAAATAACTCTCTGGACGCGGGGCAAATGAACCCACTACACTCCCTGGAGTCCGTCGACAATGTACCCACTGGGTAAACCCCTGCATTTGCGAGGCCAAATAATAGGACTCAAAATCTGGGGCCTTGAATCCACCCTCTGTCACCAAGCATTGAAGCATAGTTGTCACCACCAAACACCTGAGAGACCCCGGTACAAAATCAATCAGCAGCGATTGAAGGTCCTGCAATATACTTTAAGAGACTAGCAGTGACAGAACCAAAATGAAGTAGAGCAGTTGAGGAAGGCCACCATCTTAGCAATAGCCACCCAGATGGCCAGTGATGGCGGCAATTACTTCCAAAAGTCCACGCTGGAGCACAGAGCATGAACAGCAGCCCTACATTACCCTACAGGAGATCTTGCAGATCATGATAGATTTTCACCCCCAAATACTGCAAGCAAGTAGCCTCCCACAGCTATTCCCCTATATCAGTGGGTGTCCACAGACCTACACAGATAGGGAACAAACTAGATTACTGCCAATTTATACGTAGGCCCAATACTCCTCCTAAGCTATCCAGTAAACCTATGGTGCCAGCCATCATTTAAGAACAATAGCATATCATCAGCATATAAGGCAATGTGATGAATCGATCCTCTGACCTCTAAGCCCCTATAATAATTGCAGACTTCGCACTATAGGCCAAAGTTTCCACTGCAAGCACGAAGTGCAACAGGGAAATTGGCCAACCCTGCAGTGTCCCCCACTGTACCTTGTATGTCTCCAAAATCACCCTACCCATCTTCATAAGAGCTATGGAGCTCAAGTAAAGGAGTCTAGTCCAGATCACAAAACCAGTCTCCAACGCTAAACTCTCCATCAGTGCCAACAGTCTCCAAATATTGAGTGCAAAGTTGCACTCTGGGATACACCCCACCTGATCCACATGTATCAACCGAGTCATATAGAGTTGCAGCCTTGTGGCGAGAACTTGACTAAGAATCTTATAATCGACATTAAACATCGATAATGGTCTATAAGCCTTTACATCATGCGGCGGGCAGCCAGGCTTCTAAAGCGAAATAACTAACACCTCACAGTGGAGACCATCAAGCAGCCAAGGGCACGTGCTGTCGTATATACCTCAACAATTTGGGGGCAAGGATATCAAGATATGGGCATAAAACTCCACATAGAAGCTCGACAGTTTCAAGCACCTTCCCCCTGGACCATATTCTTCTTTGTGGCTCTAATCTCCTGAAGTGTAATATCACCTCCCAATTCCTTAGCCTCCTCTCGAGTAATCACTGGGATTGCTAGCGGATCCAAGAAACCATCTTCTTCCTGCAGCCTCTATCAGCAACCACTGTTTCTGCTTATATACTATGGACTGGTTCCATGTGAGTAGGGTGGCCCTTGTCTCCTTTGCACGACTCGCATACAGAAAGGCATAATACATAAACATCATCTATGCAAGCCTGCCCATAAATGTGTTCCCCTCGCTCTGATACAAGTTCCAGGATCATGGAACCCTTCTTACTGGGGTTAGCTAGTTGTACCAGCAGGGACGCTGTCTTGTCCCTCTGAGCATGTGCCCTGACCATACACTTTCGATAGTCAAAGCAACAGAGCTTTTCAACGTGCTCTGCCAGCACCCCCCTTGGCTTCCAGCAGCATCTCCGTAAAGCCAGGTTCCCCAGGCGAGCCTTCTCAATGTTTTGCAGTGCCTCTTCCGGGGTCTCCACCTCACGTAACACTTTCGCCGTACCCCAACCGAATCTTCAATACAGTGCCCCTGAATCACAACTTTAAAATCATCCCACTCAACCTGTTGCATGGAGGCATTAGCTCCATTACCTTCAAGGTAGTGCTTTTTCTCTTCCCCAATTAACTTCCAGAACACCTGGTCCTCCAGGGGCTGAGCCTTCAAACTTCAATCTAGGATGCAGGGACAGGCCACTTCCCATTTCAAGAAGAGCAAAACCAGGTTATGATCGGAAAGTGTCCTGGCCAGATGCTCTACATTTTGCAAAGCCCCATGCATCCCGGGGGTGCAAAGAAACATGTTGAGGCAGACATGCAACTCATACATACCTGAAAAGAAAGAATAGCCTCTGTCCACAAGGTGAGTGTGCATCCACGAACCAACTAGTCCCCACTAGAGCTGCAAGGCAGTACATTTCTGTGCTAATTGGACAACAGAGGAGTCGAACAGAGGAGGATGCCATCTATCCAGTGCTGGGTCTGCCACACTATTAAAATCTCGTCCCAGGAGCACAGCTTGCAGCATTTAAGGTACCAGGACCCTAGATAACCCATGCAGGAACTTCACCTGGTCTGTATTAGCGGCACAGACACTGACCACAGCCAGGCCGGCAAGCCTGCCCCTGACCGCCCCCATCCTCTTTGCTGGGTCATCCCGCCTGCCATTCTTTGGAAAGGGAACTCCAGGCCGTATCAACAGAAATACCCCTTTGCAAAGGCTTAGTACAGGGTTGCGCATGTCTGACCCCTTCTTTACTTACGATTGCCAACCCCTCAGCAGCAGTCAAATAGGTTTCTTGCAGTAGGGCAATATGTCTAGAGATAGGCATACACTTTCTAGTGTTTAGACATGTTATTATGCCCTTGGACATTCCAGGATACAAACATATATGTAATGGAGATAGTAATAAGTGTACAGACAACAGGGAGCCCAGCAACCAGGCAGAGGAGCCTGCCCGCCCCAGACCTCAGACACCCAGGACCATGGCACAGGGATAACACAGCACCAGCGACGGCCAGCCCAACAATAAGACATCCAACTTCCCAACCCCAGCACAAAAAGGAAACATCTCCTCATCCAAACCAGCAGATCAACAACAAACTCCCATAACAGCGGGGGCATCAACAGGGGCAACGCCCAGCTTCACATCACACCATCCAGTCAAAAATAGGTAGGATACTTATATGCCCAGCCAGCACCAACTAGCATGCAAGGCAACTGAGACCGCAGCCCTCCCCGCACCCCACTGCCGTCCATTGCAGCATCAACCAGTCCCACTCAGAGAAGATTGTCAGCAGTACTGGGCATAACCTTGTGTAAACCAGTATCCGAATCCTGCATTGAGACTAAGACCTGGTCAGAGTCCATGTCCTTTACTTCATCATCTACTATAGTTGATGGAGGACTCACTCCCGCCATGCTCAGTCTGGCTGCCACTGCCACTGCCTGCAGTTGCTCATGATGGGCTTGGGTATTGGAAGGGATTACCCAGTTACCACTAGTCACCCGCCATCTGGTTTATTTCCAGATGCAATGGGGATATTGGCCGATTGCGGATGGCGATTAATCCAGTCCCATAGTTCCTGGGTCGATGTAAACATTTCCTCCCCATTATCAGTTACAACACGCAGTCTTGCCGGAAAGAGCATAGCATATTGAACCCCTAGTTGATGGAGGTGCTTCTTACCCTCCAAGAATGTGATCCGCAGCTTAAGAACATCTCTCATAAGGTCAGGGAATATCTAAATCCTATGGTTATGGACCATTAGATCCACCCTTAGCCTGAGTTGACTCAAAATATAGTTACGGTCCCTGGAATGGAAACGTTTGGCCACCACTGGCCTGTGGGCTACCCCAGCAGCAGGGGTCATGCCAGAACTCGGTGTGCTCACTCTAAAGCAAAAAAGTGGGAAAGACCTTGAGGCGCCACCATTGGTCTTTAACCACAATTCCAAGAAGATAAGCATATTGGATCCATTGGCTCGTTTCGCCAATCCTATCACCCTGATGTTGTTTCTCCAGACCCTGTTCTCTGTGCTATATTCCAGAGTCTTGGCTCTCCCCTCCATGTCTGCTAGGCATCTTCTCAATGATTCCACCTCCGGAGACAGGTTCCCCAAGATACGCTCAGCGGACATGACTCTCTCAGCTATCCACTGTTGCTTGTCTCATAGGATTTCGGTATCCGCCACCATGGGACCCATCTTCAATTTGAGGGCCTCCCTGGGCTCAGTGATCGCCTGTAAGGTAGTATCCAATGTGGCCCCATGGTGACCCTCGGCTGGGGCAGACGCATTTTGGCTGCTGTCGTAACACCGTTTAGATCACTGCCCTGATGCAGTGCCTCTACTTGTAACCCTAGAATAATCCTGACTGCTTGATTTGTAAAAGAATAGGTACTGCGGCTCAAAGGTTTACTCAGAAGCCTGTGGGAAACACTATTGATTGTCAAGGACTGTGAAAATTTGATTCCACCTCACGCCTTTTTCATCTAGTGGTGCTGGACAATTTTAAGAATGGTTGAGCTGCAATCAATGTTACCTCATTGAAATTATAGGTATTGTAAGAAATCCAGGCGACACTCAAAGTGTAGCAAATAAGTGACACCCCTTCAACAGGAGAGTGGTAAGGGTGTAGTTTGTAGCCGGTGGAGCATTTGGGAGCACACAGTTACAAACATATTACTAAAGAATGGTGTTGTAGAGCACTGCCATTTACAAGCAGCACATGTTCCTTTCAAATGGCCCCTACATTTTCACAGACCTGTAATTTTACAGATAAAACTATGAAGTGCTGAAGAGTGATGTGTGGAAATCGTGTTTCAGCCAATGTTTATCATTTGCTCATCTCCAAGTAAAGTGTCTAGATTGGTTTACATCCTGCTAAAATCTTTGTTTCCCGCACATTTCAGAATTGCAAAACCCATGTGCTTCATTTGTGCTTTCTTAACTGCTGATAGATTTTGAAATATTTGTAAAGGTCCTTTATAGATATTTAAATGTTGTTGTGCATTAGAAAAGAAATACCATCCTATAACATTTTCTTTCATACTCAATGTGCACCAGAAAGATTGCCACACAGTGTCCTTAAAACAAAATCCTCTCACTTTGCAGTACGCAAAAGAAAGGTAAATGCCAATCTCCATATTTAAAAATAAGCAGCACTTTTTCAGAAGACAGCCTGACATTGTACTTTGAATTTACAGCAAATGTGACAAGATAAGAAACAAAAATTAAAGGCATCTTTATTTCTCATTCAACTTCTAAACTTCAGCATGGTTGTTTTGGGTTACTGCAGCACCCTTAGTTCAAGCATCTATGCCTTCGTCGACCACCAGACACACCCTGTCACTTTATCTAACTCTTTCAAGTCCTCTTTCATCACTTCTTTCTTTATTTATTACTGTTCTTCGGTCTTTCTCTTCCTCTGTCTTCCCCCCTCCTGTATTTTTCTCTTTCTTGCTCTAGGTCAAAGTCTGATAAGGAAAATTTAAGGGCTTCTCCCCAAACATGAGTGCCTATGTGCCCCAGCTGCAACCAAAGGCTCAAACTAACCAGTGACAATACTTGGCACCAATCTCTCACTGTAACCTCAGATTATGGGCATAACGAGCTGCTGTCTTTTTCAACTGAGAAGAATCTTCCCTTATTTATCATTTCCATAAAAGGGGATTGCTCTCAATACCTTAGTCTAGTCTAGGCTTGACTATGGCAATTCGTCAATTTGGGATCACCTAAGAAAGTAATTGAGTGTGTACAAATATTGCAAAATGCAGCAGTTAGACTAAATTTTAATTTAAAAATATTTGAGCATGTAACTCCTTTTTGCAACTTTACTGGCTGCATCTTAACATATGCATCTATTTCTAAACTGCTTTCTTTGTGCACTGAACCTTTTATGGCTCCATTTCCACTTTCATCACGGAAAACGTTTCGAAATCTATGCCTAGGTGCTGATTGAGGTCGTCGGCTAATCCCACTTGCACACTCACAAAATTCAGACTACACAGTTGGAGTGGAAGATCCATTCGGGTTTTGCAGCTTGCTATAAGGATCCCTACCATACTTGGGTATTTTAGTTTCGGGTCTCCAAAAGTTTCTTAAGACTCCTCAAAACCAGGCTATACTCCTTAAAAGCTGTGATCTGATACAATGTCTGTAGGAAGCTGGTTCTGTATATACTACACCAAAGTAAGGTATAGTGTGCACAGAGTCCAGTGGATCCCCACAGGCTTACAGAGTTTACAGTAGATAATACCTTACTCTCTGTTTGTGGTAGTGTGGGTGAGCAGTAAAGCTTTATCAGAGGGTAGTGTTAAGCATTAATTGTACACACTCAGGCAAGAAATGATTGTACACACTCAAAGACTGAACTCTGACCAATTGGTGTAGTATAAAAATATTTCTTTGTTGTATTTTATTTTTAGAACCAAGCCAGAAATGATGCAGGTAAATAAAACAATACTTTCTCAGGTAATACAGGTGAATGCAGTGAATGACGCTACAGTTAGGCCAAATGTTCAGAAACGGTTGAAATTACTTTTTAGTTACTTTGCAATTACTTTGCGATTACTTTTTAAGTTACTTTTCAGATTACTTTTTCTACTCAGTGTTATATGCCTAGATATCACACTGGGACATTTCTTGGGTAAAAGGTGAGTCAATCAGTTTTTATCATAACACAGTACAAAACACCCTCAACACTTGGAAGTTTTTCAGAGGAAAACAGTCAATGCAATCCTATGGAGAAAAATGGGGTTATCATTTTTCAGGTACGTAAACGGTTTTGAGGGTATAGTTTCTGCACCCCAGGGTCAAGGATACACTCAACAAAACACCAAAAGCTGCACTAGGGTGGCTGCATCGAGTGTGAGGCCCAAAGTTATCCAATAGGGGATAGGGGCCTCTGCTCACGAGCAGGCCACAAGGTTGAGGGAGCAAAGCTCCTACGGTTAAGCTCAGGGCAAAGGGTGGTTCAAGTTAGCACACAAAGTGCACCCACAGCAGCACAGGGATGGCTGGGCGGATTGTGCTGTTTTGGCATCGGGTGCCCTTTTCTTTTCAACTGGGAATCTCCGAGTTCAACAAACACTACAGGCTCAGGATGAAGATCTTCTGGAGGTGACCACTGGTGAAGAGGTAAGTTGGGATGTTGTGGAATGCCAGGACACCATTGGTTGGGCCACCCAAGACCTTGGGGCATCGGGTGCAGGGGTGTCTATTGGCATCAGGATTTTCTTACCAGCTCTGGTCGCTGTCGGAGGGATCCTCCAGAAAGGTGCTGCAGTCATCGTCAGGAGACTTGAGGTAGGTCAGGGATCACCAGATCCCAGGTCAGGATCGCTGGGGAGACCCCCTCTTGGTGTTGGGCCACTTGAACTCGGGCCATGGACGTCAGATGCAGAGTGTTGCAGACTCGCAGATTTGGCTGGAGCCATTCTGTTGGTTAGCAAATCCAGTGCTCACAGGAGACAAAGTCTTGTTGTCGAAGGCAGGGCAGGTCCTCTGGGTTCTGGAGGGGGGGGTTGCTGGCGGCATTACACACTGGGATTCCACTGGAGCATGTCGAGGTCAGGACAGGCCAGTAGGGCTGGGTCCAACTCAGTTGGTGTCCTCCTCCTTCTTCATTTAGCACGGCTCTTCAGTCCTTCTTATTATTATTTCTTCTTGTCTGAGGAGACAAGGTTTGGGGTTCCCCCTTAATAATAGATTTAGATGCGTTTCAGGTAGGTACAGGTTGGGGCCAACGGCCCCTTCCTTGTGGTGGGTGCACCCCCTTTTATGCCACCTTGAGTGGGAGGGGGTTGGCTAAGGTGGGCACACCTCTCCTCCTATCTTCGTTTTCCAGCCGATTCACCTGTCCAAAGTGGGGGGTCAGAACCGGTGGGGGCCAGTTGCTGGGACCAGCAAATGGCTGGGTCAGCTCACAAAGGTGGCAAGCCTTTGAAGCTTCCCTTTCATGGACCGTGAACATCCTGAGGGAGAAGGCTTGGCACCTCTGCCCAGAATGTGCTTTGTTGTCAGACCCCGAAAACAGGAGGTTCTCAACTCAGGGGTCCTGAAACATGTCTGGGGTTGGCAGATGGTGAGCAGCCAGGACACCAGAGTTAGGAAATTTTTCTGGGGGCATCTCAAAGATGCCCTCTGAGTGCTTTTTTCGTTAAATTCCACACTGGCATCAGTGTGGGTTTAATGTGCTGAGAGGTTTGATACCAAACTTTTCAGATTTCAATAAAGCCATTATGTTGCTGTGGAGTTTGTAATGACAAGCTTTTTAAATATAAATTTATGGGGGTTTGTTGAAGCACTTTTCCACTTTCAAAGGGGCATACAAGGCAATTATTGTACCCCCATATTGCTACCTGTGCCTAACAGTGTCTACCCAACACGCTTATGTAATGAAAAAGATGGCGATGACTTAGATAAAACCAATAAGAACATATTCCTCTACCACAGTGTGTGGGAATTCCTTTTAAATCTTAAGAACTTGGGACAGGCAAGAACAACATTTTGGAGTGAGGTTTGGTTTCTTCAGTTTCCAGCTTAACCCCTTCGATGCTCACGACGAGCTCAGCTCGTCATGAGGCACGGTTGAGCTGTGCTGATGACGAGCTGAGCTCGTCATGAACCCACCATAATCATTGACCCTCAGCACAGGAGGGGAAAACCATTAGCAGTGATGGTGTTAAGGTAGCCAATGTTCTTGCATCTTTTGCTGGTCCATTATTCACCGAAACCTGGATGAACGCCTCCTCAGCACCCGACATCGCCATAGCCATCCCGGACGGATACAAGATCACCCGGAAGGACCGCGTCAACCAGACTGGAGGAGGCATCGCCATCGTACACAAGAACACCATCCGCATCTCAACTAACACCGACGATACCTTCACCGCCGCTGAACACCTGCACTTCCAGATATACACTGACCCCAAGACCACCCTCCGCAGCACCCTCATCTACAGACCACCGGGACCACGCACACAATTCAGCGAAGACATCGCCGACTTCATCAGCCCGCACGCCCTTCCCTCCGTCAACTACATCCTCCTAGGAGACCTCAACTTTCACCTGGAGAACAACAACGACAGAAGCACCACCGCCCTGCTTGGCAACCTCGCCAACCTCGGACTCAAGCAACTGGTGAACACCCCCACTGACTACGCCGGCCACACGCTCAACCCAGTCTTCACATCCAGCAAGCACATCACCTTCAGCCACACCACCGGACTCCACTGGACCAACCACAGCTGCGTCCACTTCAGCTTAAAAAAAAACACGACCCACCACCACCCGCAACAGGTCCCCCGCCGATGCTGGAGCAAGATCACCGCCGAGCAGCTCAACGCCTCCCTCAGCCAGAACATTCCCACCAGCACAACGGACCCCAACGAAGCAGCCAGCAACCTCACCAAGTGGCTGACCGCCTGCGCCGATGACCTCGCACCACTAAAGAACCCTCCCAGCAGACACGGCAGCAAGAAAACCCCCTGGTTCACCGACGAACTCAAGGAATCCAAGAAGAACTGCCGCACCCTCGAGAAAGCCTGGCGGCTCGACCACACCACAGACAACAGGACCGCCCTCAAGCACGCCATCCGCAAACACCATCAGCTGATCCACGCCACCAAGAATACGGCACTCAAAAAAACGACTGGACAACAACACCCACGACAGCAAGGAACTCTTCAGCATCGTCAAAGAGTTCTCCAACCCCAGCGCCGAAAACAACGACATCACTCCCTCGCAAGACCTCTGCAACTCACTCGCCTTGTTCTTCCACCACAAGATCGCCGACATACACAACAGCTTCGACGCACAGACCACGCACCCTACCACCGAACCAACGCCCGCCACCACCACCCTCTGCAACTGGACCCCGGCCAGCACCGAAGACACCACCCGCACGATGAACTCCATCCACTCCGGATCACCAACCAACCCGTGCCCACACCACGTCTTCAACAAAGCCGACGCCACCATCGCACCCCATTCCCGAGACACCATCAACTCCTCCTTCCACACAGCCACCTTCCCGGAGAGCTGGAAGCACGCCGAGCTGACCGCCCTCCTGAAGAAACCAACGGCGGACCCCACCGACCTCAAGAACTACCGTCCCATCTCGCTCCTTCCTTTTCCGGCCAAAGTCATCGAGAAGACCGTCAACAGACAGCTGGCCGCCTTCCTCGAGACAAACGGATCCCTCGACCCCTCGCAGTCTGGGTTTCGGGCCAACCACAGCACCGAGACCGCCCTGATCACAGCCACCGACGACATCAGAACCCTGATCGACAACGGGGAAACAGCGGCCCTCATTCTCCTGGACCTCCTGGACCTCTCTGCGGCATTCGACACTGTCTGCCACCGAACTCTAGTGAAGCGCCTCAGCAACATCGGAATTCAAGAAAAAGCGCTGGAATGGATCATCTCGTTCCTCACCGGAAGAACCCAGAGAGTCCGCCTCCCTCCGTTCAGATCCGAGGCCACCGAAGTCATCTGCGGCGTACCACAAGGATCTTCACTCAGCCCAACCCTCTTCAACGTCTACATGAGCCCCCTCGCAGCCATCGCACGCCAGCACAACCTCAACATCATCTCCTACGCTGACGACACCCAGCTCATCCTCACCCTCACCAGCGACCCCACCACCACCAGAGCCAACCTACACGAAGGGATGAAAAACGTCGCCGTCTGGATGAGGAACAGCCGCCTCAAACTGAACTCGGACAAAGCGGAAGCCCTCATCCTGGGATCATCACCCTCCGCCTGGGATGACTCCTGGTGGCCCCTGGCCCTGGGCACCGCTCCCAAACCGACGGACCACGCACGCAACCTGGACTTCATCCTGGACTCCTCCCTGTCAATGACCAGACAAGTCAATGCCTTCTCATCCTCGTGCTACAACACACTGCGCATGCTCCGCAAGATCTTCAGATGGATCCCCATGGAAACCAGGACAGCTTCGACGCACAGACCACGCACCCTACCACCGAACCAACGCCCGCCACCAACACCCTCGGCAACTGGACCCCGGCCAGCACCGAAGACATCACCCGCACGATGAACTCCATCCACTCCAGATCACCAACCAACCCGTGCCCACACCACGTCTTCAACAAAGCCGACGCCACCATCGCACCCCATTCCCGAGACACCATCAACTCCTCCTTCCACACAGCCACCTTCCCGGAGAGCTGGAAGCACGCCGAGCTGACCGCCCTCCTGAAGAAACCAACGGCGGACCCCACCGACCTCAAGAACTACCGTCCCATCTCGCTCCTTCCTTTTCCGGCCAAAGTCATCGAGAAGACCGTCAACAGACAGCTGGCCGCCTTCCTCGAGACAAACGGATCCCTCGACCCCTCGCAGTCTGGGTTTCGGGCCAACCACAGCACCGAGACCGCCCTGATCGCAGCCACCGACGACATCAGAACCCTGATCGACAACGGGGAAACAGCGGCCCTCATTCTCCTGGACCTCCTGGACCTTTCTGCGGCATTCGACACCGTCTGCCACCGAACTCTAGTGAAGCGCCTCAGCAACATCGGAATTCGAGAAAAAGCGCTGGAATGGATCATCTCGTTCCTCACCGGAAGAACCCAGAGAGTCCGCCTCCCTCCGTTCAGATCCAAGGCCACCGAAGTCATCTGCGGCGTACCACAAGGATCTTCACTCAGCCCAACCCTCTTCAACGTCTACATGAGCCCCCTCGCAGCCATCGCACGCCAGCACAACCTCAACATCATCTCCTACGCTGACGACACCCAGCTCATCCTCACCCTCACCAGCGACCCCACCACCTCCAGAGCCAACCTACACGAAGGGATGAAAAACGTCGCCGTCTGGATGAGGAACAGCCGCCTCAAACTGAACTCGGACAAAGCGGAAGCCCTCATCCTGGGATCATCACCCTCCGCCTGGGATGACTCCTGGTGGCCCCTGGCCCCGGGCACCGCTCCCAAACCGACGGACCACGCACGCAACCTGGACTTCATCCTGGACTCCTCCCTGTCAATGACCAGACAAGTCAATGCCGTCTCATCCTCGTGCTACAACACACTGCGCATGCTCCGCAAGATCTTCAGATGGATCCCCATGGAAACCAGGACAGCTTCGACGCACAGACCACGCACCCTACCACCGAACCAACGCCCGCCACCACCACCCTCTGCAACTGGACCCCGGCCAGCACCGAAGACACCACCCGCACGATGAACTCCATTCACTCCAGATCACCAACCAACCCGTGCCCACACCACGTCTTCAACAAAGCCGACGCCACCATCGCACCCCATTCCCGAGACACCATCAACTCCTCCTTCCACACAGCCACCTTCCCGGAGAGCTGGAAGCACGCCGAGCTGACCGCCCTCCTGAAGAAACCAACGGCGGACCCCACCGACCTCAAGAACTACCGTCCCATCTCGCTCCTTCCTTTTCCAGCCAAAGTCAGCGAGAAGACCGTCAACAGACAGCTGGCCGCCTTCCTCGAGACAAACGGATCCCTCGACCCCTCGCAGTCTGGGTTTCGGGCCAACCACAGCACCGAGACCGCCCTGATCGCAGCCACCGACGACATCAGAACCCTGATCGACAACGGGGAAACAGCGGCCCTCATTCTCCTGGACCTCCTGGACCTCTCTGCGGCATTCGACACCGTCTGCCACCGAACTCTAGTGAAGCGCCTCAGCAACATCGGAATTCGAGAAAAAGCGCTGGAATGGATCATCTCGTTCCTCACCGGAAGAACCCAGAGAGTCCGCCTCCCTCCGTTCAGATCCGAGGCCACCGAAGTCATCTGCGGCGTACCACAAGGATCTTCACTCAGCCCAACCCTCTTCAACGTCTACATGAGCCCCCTCGCAGCCATCGCACGCCAGCACAACCTCAACATCATCTCCTACGCTGATGACACCCAGCTCATCCTCACCCTCACCAGCGACCCCACCACCGCCAGAGCCAACCTACACGAAGGGATGAAAAACGTCGCCGTCTGGATGAGGAACAGCTGCCTCAAACTGAACTCGGACAAAGCGGAAGCCCTCATCCTGGGATCATCACCCTCCGCCTGGGATGACTCCTGTTGGCCCCTGGCCCTGGGCACCGCTCCCAAACCGACGGACCACGCACGCAACCTGGACTTCATCCTGGACTCCTCCCTGTCAATGACCAGACAAGTCAATGCCGTCTCATCCTCGTGCTACAACACACTGCGCATGCTCCGCAAGATCTTCAGATGGATCCCCATGGAAACCAGGAAGACCGTCACCAAGGCACTCGTCACCAGCCGACTGGACTACGGGAACACCCTCTACGCCGGAACCACAGCAAAACTTCAAAAAAGACTCCAACGCATCCAGAACGCCTCCGCCCGACTCATCCTCGACAACCCCCGACACAGCCACATCACCGGACACCTGAGAGACCTGCACTGGCTCCCCGTCAGCAAGAGAATCACGTTCAGACTCCTCACCCACGCACACAAGGCTCTCCACGACCTGGGCCCCAAGTACCTCAACAACCGCATGACCTTCTACACGCCCACCCGCCAGCTACGATCGTCCGGCCACGCTCTCGCCACTGTACCATGCATCCCAGAGCCACCGCCGGAGGAAGATCCTTCTCCTACCCTGGCAGCCAAGACGTGGAACTCCCTCCCCACCCACCTTCGGCGAACCCAAGACCATCTTGCCTTCAGGAAGCAGCTCAAGACCTGGCTGTTCGAGCAGTAACTTTCCCCTCCCCCAGCGCCTTGAGACCCTTCCGGGTGAGTAGTGCGCTATACAAATGACGTGATTGATTTATTGATTGATATTTTCTGACCTCACACTGGGTCTATGAGTTTTGAGACACTCTGTTGATTGATAAGGAAGTAGTAAGCCTGTTTAGTGATATATGGGCTACAGAACACATATTATGGTATCTAGGAATCACATTTACACTGATCAGTATTGGTTTTTTTAACACATTTTTATTAGATTTTGCCACAGAACATACAGCAATTGTAACAATATCCATCTCCCCCACCATACACAAGTGAGCCTGTGTCACTGAAAGCTAGATACTGGCCTCCAAGGCGATCCTGGTCAGCAGGGCACAACCCTGTGAAGGGAATTCTTATCCAGTCCGCTGTGTCCTTAGTGCATAAAGGAATAGAATTGAAATTTAACTCCCCCCCCCCCCTCCCTCCGGGTCCCCGCCATCGGTGCATCGTTGTTGGGATAGTCATTGTGGGTCTGGAATATCAAGGTCGTCAGATGGGAAAACATACAGTGTACCTGTCGTGTTACGAGACGTAGTCCGGTCATTGTATCAGTCTTCTGAGTCGCTTCGTGTGTCATAGTCACGTAAAGCTTGCACCAAGGCCTCCCACGCCTGCGCAGTCTCTAAAGCTCTATCGTTCTGCTGTCGCCGCGCTAGTTGGAATCTCAAAGTGCTCTCCCCACCAGCCCATTTAAGGAACTCATTGCGCCACTTAGCATCTGCTGGACCCGTTCGTTCCTTCCAGTGTCGTGTGATTTCACGTTTCGCTAGGATAAGTCCCATATCTATGAATTTGCTAGTGATCTTGTTTTTGGAGGTATGCGGGAACCAATGGAGGACCCCAACCACCATGTCGAACTGTAATTCACGCTCTGACACTTCGTTAAGAGTATACCCCACCGATTTCCAATAGAAGGTCAAGCTAGGGCAGGTCCATAACATGTGGCCAAGTTCCACTCCAATTGCCTGACATCTAGGGCAAGCGGCGGTATCTATAGCAAAGTATTTTTGTATCTTTCCCGGGGTCAAGTACTCCTGGTGTAGGATATAAAAGTGGACTAATTGGAACCGCGAGTTGCGCTTACTCTTCCAGGCCCGGCGCATCAGCTGCGCCCATGTTGTCTCGGGAATTTCCTTCCCTATGTCTGCTTCCCATTTACCTTTAAGCGCCTCGAGCGGAGGTAGTCCCTCATTAAGCATTCTGGTGTACAGACATGTGACTGCTTTAACCGTCCCAGCTGCCATCATAGTTGTCGTCTTTGGTTCCTCAAGTCCCCCCTTCTAGTGTGCCTGTATTGCCCGCGTGATCGCCGCATGCAGCAGGAAGTCGCCTCTAGGTATGTCAAAGCGATCTAAGAGCGCTGGAAACGATAATAACATCCCGTCCTCGTAAAGATCACCCAGGACTTGGATCCCTGCCTCCTCCCAGTTCTGCAGTTGCGACCAATCTCCACCATGCGGTAATGCTGTGAGCATCCCCAGCGGAATTTCAGGGGCGTAGGGGTGGTTCACTCCAGCTCTACGCTGCGTCCGGTTCCAGCATAGCCTAAGTGTACGTTCTTCTTGTGTGAGATCCTTAACCCCTTCAGCGCTGTGCTGAACATTCCATTGGGGCTATGGAACCATGACGGAACGGTTCCGTCATAAGCACAGGCCAACCGACGCTCATGACGGAACCGTTCCGTCATGAGCATGGAAGGGGTTAAGGACTAGTCTCTGCTGCATTGCTATGTAGGAAAGCACGTGTCTAGGTATTCCCAGGCCACGTGTATCTTCTGGACCTCGGAACACTTGTGTAATTTCCTGGGTGTATGTCTGTAATTGGGCTGCTAAGTAATACGCTTTGAAGTCGGGTACAGCCAGCCCCCCCTCTGATTTAGGTCTCATCAGAGTTGCAAGTGCCACTCTGCGTCGGCCCGTTCCCCAGAGGAAGGACACGATCAATGATTTCAAGTGTCGAAATACAGCAGGAGGAATCCAAATCGGGAGCGTCCTAAAATAGTATAGCAGGCGAGGTAGCGCCACCATTTTGAGCAGTGCTATACGACCCGCTACCGATAGTGGGAGGGTGGCCCAAAAGGTCATACTACCCTTCAGCGCTCTGATGCTGCGAGAAATGTTACCCTCCAAGACATCAGCTGGGGTGTGATAGATATAGACCCCCAAATATTTCAGACAGTTGGGTTCCCATCTAATTGCCCTGGTCGTGGTGGGCTGGATTTCTCTCTTGCGCACTGGGAATAAGCATGTCTTGGACCAGTTCACCCTGAGGCCAGATATTTCACCGAAGGTGGTCAGTACGGTGTCGGCTCCCGTCAGAGCTCCATCTGCATCTTCAAGGAAGAGTAAAAGGTCATCCGCGTATAGGGAGATGAACTGTTGCCCCGACAAGGACCGCAGCCCCTTATAATGGGCTCCCGTGCGGATTGTCATTGCGAGGGGTTCCACTGCCAGTGCAAAAAGCAACGGGGATAGTGAACATCCCTGCCTAGTGCCCCTTTCCACCGGGTATTGTGGGGATATCAGCACTCCCGATTTCACTGGTGCCAATGCTGAAGCATACAGCACGGAAGTCCATTGTAGATACCCCTCACCCACCCCGTAACATCTGAGTACCCTGTGGAGGTACTCCCATTCTAGGCTATCGAACGCCTTTTCCAAGTCAACCGATAGTATCATGAGGTGAGGGGCCTCCCCATGGTCCTCTTCTAACAGGTGAACCAGACGGCATATGTTCATAGTGGTGTTGCGCTTAGGTATGAAGCCCGCTTGGTCCTCATGAACCAGCGTGGTCATGTGTTCCAACAGTCTGGATGCTAGAATGCTGCTTAAGATTTTATAATCCGTTGTGAGCATCGACAACGCTCTGTAAGATGCCGTATCATTGCTCTCTTTATCGGGTTTAAGCAGGGGGATCACCAACGCTTAGCGCATAGTGCGTGGTAGACAACCCAGTTATTTCACCTCTTTATATACTACCATTAGTCGAGGGGCCAGCAGATCTATGTATTTAGCGTAAAATTCAATGGGTAGTCCGTCCAGCCCTGGGGTTTTATTGCATGCCATCCGTTTCATGGCGCAACAGATTTCACCTATTTCAATGTCTTTGGCCAAGTCCTGCGCCTGCTCGGGTTCTAACTGCGGAAAAGGGAGTCCTTCTAAAAAGTCGTCTATGGCCGAAGTACCAGCTATCAATCTACTCTGATATAGAGTTTCATAGTAACTTGAAAAACTGTAAAGAATTTCAGGTTGAGTATATACTTCGACACCCTCAGGTGTGCGCATCGATACTGTGAGGGAGCTGCGTCTCATGGGGTTGGCCAGCTAGGCCAGCAAGGCTCCCGATTTGTCTCCCTCCACGAGGGACCTGGTTATGTAAGTCTTGTGGTCGAAGCTGCGCAGCCTTTCTACTTCAACTGCCACCACTTCTTTCGCTGCTGCACATTTTTGTTGAAGCTCAGGGTGTCCGGGCCGCAGGGTCTCCGCTTCTCGGAGTTTCCTATCTGCTTTGCTGAGGTGGTCTAACAGCACCCTACACATTCCTACCTTTTTTGCTATACAATATCCTCTTACAACTACAGTAAAGGCGTCCCATTCCGTCGCTCTCTCCCTAACTGTGCCTTCATTCTCTGCAAAGTAGTTAGTGATCCTCTCCCCAAGATCCTTGTGGAAAAGTGGGTCTTCTAGCATTTCGGGGCGTAATCTCCAGGTGGGAACACAGGAGGCGCCCGGAAACCACCGCAAGTCAGCCAGTAGAGGATTGTGATCTGAGATCGTCCTTGTCAGATATTCGGTATTGGTAATTATGGGTGTCAGCGTTGTAGAGCACAAGAGCGCGTCCAGCCTCACATGGCGCTAGTGCATTCCCGAAAAGAAGGAGTAATCTTGGGTATGCGGATGTTGGGCTCGCCAGATGTCAGTCAGACCCCACTTTGCTTGCCACTCCAATCTACCCTTAGCTATTCGGTGTGTTGGGGAGTCTGCCAGCTGGGGTGCGATATATCAAGGGCAACATTTACCACTGAGTTAAAGTCGCCTCCCATCAGTAGTGGTCTCACTAAGAAGTGGGCCAGGGAGCCCGACAGTGTCGCGAAGAAGGTCAACTGGTCCACGTTAGGTGCGTAAATGCTGCAAATGTTTATGTCCCTGCCTCCCAGTTTACCCGCTATGGCCACAAACCGCCCCTCAGGGTCTATTATGTGTCTGGTCACCTGAAAAGGGACTCCGGCCCTAATCCAAATCAGCGCGCCCCTAGCATAAGCTGAATATGTAGTGTTGTAAACTTGTCCTCTCCATCTGCGTTGTAATGCTAGCCCTTCTGTCTTTGTTAAATGTGTTTCCTGCAGTAGTGCTATCTGGACTCCTCTGCGTACTAAGTAGGCATGCACTTTGTGTCGTCTTGTCATAGTGTGTAGTCCCTGTACGTTCCAGGTAATGCATTTTAGGTTAGATAATTCACCCATTGTCCCACAATGTCCTGTACTTCCTCCTCCACTCAAATTCCACTTGATTCAAATAAGAAAAAACCCTTGCACCGATGGCGTGCCCTCCCCCTATCAAAATAACATTCTCAAAACCCGCCACCCCCCCAGACAAGGACCCAAAGATCGCAATCTAGTTCCCATCCAAACTCTCTCAAAGAACAGTCAAAGAAACCAGCCGGTAGTCACTGCAGGTGTGTCTTAGGGGCAATGTGGGGGGTCGAGTGCCGGCGGGAAGCCGCCCTCTGCTCGAACTTCCTGCGTGCGATCGAGCTCTAATGACTTATGGCCAGCTCAATGCTTCACCCTCCACCCAACTATTAGCAGGTTAGTAATCCCCTCTCACAACATACAGTAAGCCTCTCACGAAAGTTCGTTCCATAGACATAACAGCTCACCAAGAGTCTTCATTGTCCATCTAGCATTCCTTCAGCCGTCTCCGGAGTGATCATGGGCAAGGGCACACTATCAGTTTCGGAGCACTCCTTGTCCGATCGGTCTTCACCTCTGCCTGACTCCTTGCCCTCCGTCAAGGGCGCCTCTTGTGATCCCGATATGCTGGACACCACCTCCAAAACCCCTCGCCTCTCCGCCGCCGTCTCCAGTAATGAAGGTCGCCCAAGCCCTCTACGTCCATTGCGTATCCGTCTGGAGTTCCGCCGTGGCCGTTCCTCAGGGACTGTTGTAAAATGCGAGCCAGGGCCGTCCTTGCCGGCTCTGTACAGTTCCAGCCAGCTACACACGTCGTCTGGTGTATCAAAAAATTTGGTAGTACCATCCACTATTATTCGGAGCCAAGCCGGGAACAATAAGGAGTATTGTATACTCTTGCTTCTAAGTTCTCGTTTAATCGCCAAGAAAGAGGCTCTTTTGCGTTGCGTATCATAAGTGTAATCCTGGAAGATGTTGACCTTACTGTTTTCCAGCTGAAAGGGACCGTTCAACCGGGCATTATGAAGTAGCAGATCTCTGTCCCGGTAGTGTAGCAGCCGCGCAACCACTGGGCGCGGGGGACAGCCCGGCTGCAACGGCCTGGACGGAACCCTATGCGCCCGTTCCACCGTCTGGAGCCACTCTTCCAGATAGCGGACCATATCTCCCCCTTCAATTTTTTTTGGTAGCCCCACTATTCGGATGTTGTTCCGCCGATTGCGACCTTCAGCGTCCTCTGCCCTTTTCTCCAGAGCGTCTATTCGGGTCAGCACATCCGTCAAAGTGGCCAAAAGTGTCTTTTGCGCCGGCTCCAGAGTACGAACTGCACTTTCCACCACCCTGACCTTGTCAGAAAGCTTGCCATGATCAGCCCTGAGCAATCCGAGACCCGTTGCCACTTGTGCTATGTCTTGCTGGAGTGCCACTCGTGTATCTATTATCGCCGTCAAGATCTTGTCCAGTTGGTGCTGGAGGTGCGGGTCTCGTGGCGTCTCAGGGTCCGGCTGTTCTCCTCTGTCCGGCATCTCCGCGTCCGATGTAGATTGTGTGCTGCCCTTGGCTCCTTTCGGTTTCCCCATCTCAGTCGTGGCGCCCAACGGTGACCACAACGAGCAGAGGTATCTTATCGTGTCTCACCTCGGCCAACGGGCCTCTGCCCTCCAAGAGGAACTTCCCCTGGTTGTACACTGCACAAGCTCCAATGAACAGCTGTGGGGGACCCACCATCAGTTCGTCCACACTGAAGAGCAGGAGCACCAGGTCAAGGCAGCATTAATCAAAGTCTCTCCAGCTCCCCGCACCAGCAGGCTATAGCGATCGGCAAGTCGGGCCAGCGGGGCTCGCCACGAGGGGCGGCGGTCCAGTCAGCGGCAGCGTCTATACCAGGCTCAATAGCGATTCTCAACTCGCCACAGCCCACACTCAGGCCGTCTCTGCTCTGGGCAATGCCGCCACCGGTCTAGACAAAGGGCAACTTCAGCCACTCGTGCTTCGGTCACCGGTGAGGGGCTCGCCCGGCACCCCCATAGACGTTAAGCAAGGCCCAACAGTAGATCTTCGGGCCGTCACCACCGCACCACCTCACACCGGGTCTCCAGCACGCTCCGTCGTCTTCCTGGGCCTCAATAAGGCGCTGGGCACCGGTCGCACGTCTCCGCCACTTTGCCCCGCTCATGGCCCACAATTTAGGTTCCAGGAGTAGGCGGTAGAACCTCTCCGGCTCCCACACACTCCACCAGGCTCCGCTACAGGGGGGGGCGACCATCAACTGTTCGTAGGGCGGAAACACAGGGTTCTCAGCCCCTACAATGGTAATTCACTGCCATGGCTGCCAAGCTGGGCGTCCCCCCGGGGGACCGCAAGCCGGATCTCCAGGCATCCGCACCACCCCAGCAGCTCAGGAGGCCGGGCCGTTCTGTCCAAACTCTTTTCAGGGGGGGCCCGCACTCACAAGTGGTTCGCCGTGTCGCGGGTCAGCTCCGCAAGCCCTCAACAGTCCGCGAGCACACCCTTCTCGAGGTCCCGGTCCGATGCACAGCCTCCGGTGCAAGCCGCGCGGCGGACGTGCCTGGGAGCCGCCGCGCGGGAGTCACCAAGCGTCCCCCAACAGTCCGGCCAGCCGTCCGTCGCGCCCCGATCCAGTGGGCGGGGGGGTCCGGCACAGGGCTCAGGTTCCGTTGATCCGCCGGCCGCCTAAGAAGATTCAGCGCTGCCTGGCCGCCATTTAGTCTGCGGCGCCGTCTGAAATCGTCAAATCACGCTCGGTCCCCCTCGCCGTCCGCTGGCTTCGCCGGGGAATTCTGTTGCCGGTCGCCAGCTGAGAGTCCCTTCCCACAAGATCTCTTGTGGGTCAGGGATCGGCTGTCGCTTTTTGTGCAGGATTAATGACGTCTCGATCGCGGAGCCGGGCGTTTCGGCGACCTACACCATCAGCGCTCTAGCCACGCCCCTCACTGATCAGTATTGGTATTTAGTGTATGATAATTGGAGGGTGTGATCAATAAGTTCCTCTAACTTCCTTGTTGTTTCTTAGCTGGAATGTGGTGTTCCTCATGACATGGATTATCTAATATCACCGTGTGCGATATTGCCACGTTGGTTCACTGTCCTTTCTGATTCAGTTCTACTCTTGTTCTTTGTAAATTTGCTATTCTGCCTCTGAGTTTGAAGTGCTTCAAAGAGCGCATAAATGAATATATAACTAAAAGCCTTCCTCTTTATGTTGCTGAATTATATAAATCAAGTTATTACCCTTGTTTCTGAAATTAACATACTTTTTAAAAGAATAATGCTGTGTTTAAAAATAAAAATTTACAATCAAAGACATTTTCAGGTAAAAATCTTACTGTGCATGATAATAAAAAGGATTTTTTAGCTCAAACAGTTAATAAACAATTGAACGCCTTCATTGAAAGGCAATTCTATGATCGTCTTTTAAATTAACATTAAACATAAAAGCCAGAGAAGGCGAGTTGAGTGTGTAGACTGTGACAGAGTCTGTGACAAATCGCTTTTTCAGGTAAACCATTGCCTCAAACCTGAAGCCTAATTAATCAGTGATAATTCATATACATTTACTTAATGTATTTTTATAGCTGTATGTTGGCAACATTGTTCATCAAAATACAAATTGGGCAAAATATGCCCTCTTCGACTCCAAGGACAGCCTAGTGAATAGGATATATTTTTCAATGAATACCATAAATGGCTGCCTGAGGCCCCCTGGACCTTAAAAGCAGTTCAGAGGAGATTAACTGCCCAAAGCTATTCTGAATGGCTTGCTATAAGACAGGGGGAATGGTCCTTGTACAGAAAATATTCTTATTGGTTGAAAGAGTGGCCAATCAGACGAATTGCAACAATGCAGTGTTTCAGAAATCTGATTGGCAACCCTTTTAACCAATCAAATTTGACCCCTTGCTAAGCCTATTTAAATTGTCTGGTGTCAGTCAATCAGTACAGCTTCACTCAGACTAACCATAACTCGTCTGTGGGACAACATGTTTGCAGTAGTTTAGGGATCACGTCTCAATACCATCTGCAGTTCCTATTAATAGGTTTCGCCTGCACAGTGCTTGTGCTGTGCTTGAGAAATCTATTGTTTTTAATATAAACTTAAAAAGGACTTAAATCCCGCCTTCTCTCTTTCTTGCCTTCTCATTGGTTCCTGTGCATGCTGCTTACGTTTCCTTTATTTATAGTTGCCGTAGCATATTGGCCTGCATTTACCAATGCGTATTCCCCTTCTGCTTCTTTTATCAGTTTCCCATAGCCAAAATATTGTTAACATCCGATTTCGTGAAACTATTTTTTCATGATGTTTTGCCTCTTTTTGTTTTGCTTTTTACTCTTGCCGCAGATTTATATAACAATCCATCCCCTGGAGAAATGAAGGGGCAGATTTACAAGCCCCTTACGCCACTTTTGCGTCACTTTAACATGAGAAAAGTGATGCAAAAGTGGCACAAGGGGCTTGTAAATAAGCCCCTAAGTGCTTTGCATAGAATCACAGGATGTCGCTCTTAAGAGTCTCGAACCGGGATACCCAGTTCTCGAGTCAGCAGCTCTGGCCACTGTGATACATCTTCTCTGCTCTAATGCTATTGTCAGAGAGCTCTTTCCTTCTCCCAGATGATAAGTGATGAAAACAGCTTTTTATTCATCACATAGGCGAAACCTATGCATTGCCAATGCTTGTTTTCTATTTGCTGTAATAGGAAAAAAGTCCTGAAAAAGAAAAATGCAGCCTGTGATTCTTTTCAATTTACTTAAAACTGAAAAAAAATCAGACAGCCCTTTTCCTAACAGGTTTACATGGAGTTCTCTACAGAGCATAAGATGGAGGGATACAAGGTGAAGGTGAGAGGAAATGGACAATAAATGCACACTCTTGTATCAGGAATGCATTTAGGTGCCCTGCGTTCTTCACACCCCTACACCCTGGCTCTAGGACGCGCTGACTGTATTTTCATTGCTGAATCAGGTTGCCTGGATTTCAGAACTTTTGTGCTGTTTTCAGCCGGTCCCTGGGGCTTGGGAAAAGCTTCTCACTCTAAAGGAGGCACGTGATTGGTGAAATAAAAGAAAACATGTCTGCAGCCCACTCTCAAGGGCAATCAGTGATACCTTTTGTGTAGAGTTGGCACTTGTACTAGGTGTCGAATGTCTGCACTGCTGGATGCCATCACACCTACTCAGCAAGCCATCTGAAGGGAAACAAAGAGACACCAGTTGGCCAGAAATAGACATAACAGGCTACTAGCTTTTCGAGCTGTTTAAAAAAATAGAGCAGATATTTGTAAAGAAAATATGTGCGTTGATACCAGTACAGCTAAGAAAGACAGTTCTAACTAATTGTTGCAAAATCTCATGCATAGTCAATGCACATGCTATTTAAGACACCGCACTATATGTATGTGTATGTCTATACTGATATATAGCACAAAATATAAACGGAATTATTTTGGCACATAATAATAATTGTTCTTTATTACACAACTGCATAGTACTTGTCTTACTATCCTCAAAAGAAAGCAAGTTTGAGGTTACCATCCTAAATTGGACACTTATGCCTGTTTGTTGACTTGCAGATGTGTACATGCAGATGTTAGCAGCAGGGTCATATCCCACTCACCTATTTACCAGGATTAGAAAGTGTGACCTACAATTTGCACAAAAAACATTGGAGCCCTCTTTGTATACATTGGTGTGAATTGCAGTTTATGTGCAGCGCTCTGCTGCAGGCGCATTAATCCTCCGAGATATGATGATTCAAACCCTCGAAAACTACCTCCACACACACAACTCTTACCCTGTAGCACTTGATTTTAACAACTTGAGCTTCATTGTTATATCCTAAACTGCTTGATATACATAGATTGATGCAGCCCCTGTCTTCACTCCCACGCCATCTTACCAGTAAATACATGAATTCATCAGAAGTAGCTGAAAAAAACTCTATGATGAGTGCAACTTAAGGGTCACATGACCCATTCTTAAGGGAGAATAAAATAAGCATCCTTAGGTTAGAATTTGTGTGTGTGTGTATATATATATATCATGCTTCAAGGCTGCGCAGGCGAGCGTTTCTCCTTTCGCCACCGCCTGCCGTAGACAAGACACGGACCCAGATTTAGTGCAGATTTAATTTATTGTCCCAAAAACCGTCAGAGACGCGTTTCACCGCTCGCGCGGCTTGTTCACTTCACTATATATATTCGGCTCCAATCATCCACCAGGGTTACGCCTGTACAGATGCGTGGCACTCACGGGGATGGTTTTTCCAAAAGTTTTATTTAAAAAGCCTCTAGCACATCAAAGACGCGTTTAGCCTTTGTCAATTTGCTCAACAGTTGGTACCATGTTAGTTCGTAATTTAAATATGCATCACATGATTACTATCATGAACATAGAAAGTGGACTATTAGTCCATTTACAACACAACTCCATATTGTAGTGTGCAGATGTGTAATGGAGACGCGATATATATCGCAGACATTAAGATTCTCAAACAAGTTGTGTGACAACCAAATGAGCTAAACCATTTCATCATAATCTCGCCCACAGATGGGCATATACCAAAGCGGAGTCCAACATTAAAAACTCCATCAATCCTGGCCTAGATGGGCTACCAGTTCAAACATAGTAAATATGACACATACATGTATTTGATGCTAGTTCAGGTCAACTTAAACTTATGTTAATTCGTCCGAATAATTCATATTTATACACATAATAGAAGAGGACATCATTCAAGAGAATTCATTACACAATCATACAAATCATCTTTAGCCCAAATGTACCGCCAGTTCTTCATGGACATTTAAACCATTCGGCATTTTACTTTGTAAATCAATAATGTATCGCGATTCTAGTCGCCTCATTTTCTGTAGCCGGTCGCCCCCCCTTACACTCACGGGGACGCTATCTAAGCATATGTATGACAACAGATCCCTGTTGCGCCCATGTGCTTTGTCAAAATGTCTGGCGACAGGGTAAGATGCATCAGCATTATTAATGGCTCGCATGTGCTCTAATATGCGAATCTTGACCGGATGGGTCGTACTCCCTATGTACCTCATCCCGCAGGGACATGTTAAACAATATATGGCATAGGGTGTCGTGCATGTCAGGAATTTCTGTATTCTTTTAGGTGTGGCTAGTCCAGGGATCTTATAGGATAAAGTCCATTTGCTGTATTTACACGCTTTGCAGCATCCACACGGATAAAAGCCATTAAGTTGTTTCAACTGAGGTTGTACATTATGGCTCTCATGGTGGCTATGTACCAAATGGTCTTTAAGCGCCCTAGCTTTACTGAATGTGACCAGCGGATTAGGTGGTAGATCTTCTGTGAATGTCGTGATAAGTCTGAACGAGCCACTTTCTGACTCCTTGTTCTTCATTTTAAGTAGCTTCAGACTGATCACGACATTCTCAGAGAACGCAGGAGACCTGAAAAGGATCCTGCGTAAAAATTGGAGCATACTAATGACTGATAACATCCTTAGGGAAGATCTACCACCTAATCCGCTGGTCACATTCAGGAAAGCTAGGGCGCTTAAAGACCATTTGGTACATAGCCACCATGAGAGCCATAATGTACAACCTCAGTTGAAACAACTTAATGGCTTTTGTCCGTGTGGACGCTGCATAGCGTGTAAATACAGCAAACAGACTTTATCCTATAAGATCCCTGGTGGTGCAAGCTTCGAAACGCGTCAGGCGATGAAGAATGGAGCAACTGAAACCTGCATCGCGAGGCAGTGGATGTTTGTACCTGATTAAAACCTTACAAAGGAACATTGGTTTTGGGTGCTGCTTTTTGCGAGGGCAAGTCTTGGAGCGTTGATATTTGGCAGTGGTCCCGCCGCCAAAGCTTGCACCACCCCATAACAGGGGCCGTGGGTTTTGCATATAAAGGAACCTTATCGCGGAAACCAACGAAGGATTTAAAACGGACACTCCCAGACGAGGCACATCTGTGGGCTTGTGGACTTTTTAAAGGACAGTATGAATAAACTACGTCTCCCATCTTGCTCCACAGTGCCATATGACCTCCCATCCAGGGGGGTGTGGAAACATGCATTCAACAAGAAGTGGGAGGCGTACACGCATCTGTTCCATTCAGCCTCTGAGGAAGAAGGAAACTCCTTCGAAACGCGTCAGGCGATGAAGAATGGAGCAACTGAAACCTGCATTGCGAGGCAGTGGATGTTTGTACCTGATTAAAACCTTAAAAAGGAACATTGGTTTTGGGTGCTGCTTTTTGCGAGGGCAAGTCTTGGAGCGTATATATATATATATATATATATATATATATATATATATATATATATATATATATTTGCTAGTATACTGAAAATGCCTGTACTACTGATTGTACCGCGTACTTTCAAAACTCAATAAAGATGGTTTAAAAAAAATTGGTTCGGTTATGATAACTATTGATTTATCTGCATAGATACAGTGGAGGATATCAACGAGGAGGCACAGATGTTTGTCTCTCGTGATATTGTGGTGCGCAAGAACTTCTACCTATCCCCCCTTCCCAAGGGTGCCCTCTGGTAGTTGGATGCGCCAGGGCTCTGGGCACCCCCGTTATGGGGTTGCAGTTATAATACTGGTCCCTTCCAAGGCTATGCAGGAGCTATGGTAACAGGGTGGATGAACACCGCACCCTGGCCCTTGGGGCAGTCCTTGAGAGGCCCCAACTACAGTGGTGCTTGTAAAGGTTAAGTTGGCCTTAACACCAACCAGTGGCATAACAATAGCCCCGCAGCCCCCACGGTTCGGGGATGAGTTCCAGCCCTCCCCCACCCCCCACTCCAGCACTGTGTACGGGTGGCAGGTCCATGGCATGAGAGATCCTGACTGGACCGAGAGCAGGAGGGGGGAGGGATGGACATGCCATGTACTTTGCAGGCCCCCCTCAAGTTTTGTTACGCCACTGACATCAACTTACACTGCAGCGGATGTACTCAATGCTTTGTGCCTATTGGCTGCACCTTCTGGGGCAACACAAAGGGGCACACATGTAATTTTGGTAGCATCGCAGTGTTCACTCTTCGATAACCATGCCCCTATGTTCGGCAAAACCATCTTAGCCAATAATGAAACATGTTAAAGGGCTGAGTTCATCCCTACCAAATCACTATGGAACTCACGACCGATGGACTTTTATTGCCTGCTTAAAAGTGTAGAGAGGAGAAACAATTCATTTCGACATGGTCACAATTTATATGAACTATGACTCTGAAGAATCACATACTCCGAATTCCAAGTTAATGGGGTTTATTACAAAGCCAAAAACAACTGGATGTACGAGCACCTCATTACGAGGTTGTAGAAATACATGGGAACTAATACAAATCCAAACCTACGGGCTAACTTTATGCAATGGATAATGAACAGAATGACAATATCCAGAAGCAGAACACAGGCAATAATTGACCCCACGTCAAGTTCAGTCTTCATCCGTGGAGAATGAATAAAAAACATTTGTCTGTCCCTACACTACCACTACCGTGACATCCCTACTTAGCATTTCCCAGGCAAGATCAGGAAAAAGGTGTCAGTGCTTGAAGTCTTCCTAAGAAGTACACTCACGTTGTATGAGTCAAGTAGCCAAAGCAACAGAGCTCATTCTAAGATGCTCCTTCTCTCTCCTCCGATCTCCTCACCCCTTCTTCTGACTTCACCTCGGGACACTATCCCTAATACCAAACACGCCCATAGATCACCTCATCTCGCTGGACACGTCCCATATGTGATTTTCCACATGGTGTCGGTGCTCCCATCTCCTGACTTGATGACCTTGATTCCCAAGCCTCCCTCAATGAGAAAAAACAGCGGCTCCCAATTATTAGCTCTCCTCACCAAAAAGTATCACATCCTCCCAAGCCTAACTTCTCCTAAACACAAGGCGTTATTCTAACTAACAAAGACGACTTTCCCCACCTGCAACAGAAACGTGAGAACAGAACAAATTCAATATACACATGAATTTCTGACTACCCTGTTTCAGAGACCTCAGGGAAATTCAATTCAGACATACAGAAATCGGCCAACATAAGAGTGAATCACATAGGCCTTTGAAATACACACATAAGGGAACATTTAATTTAGGCCTTCCTAACTCATTACATTGCAAAAGTACATTAAAGTTATTGCTAACTGCGAGCGACTTATGAAATCCTACATGATAGATGCAATTTAGTCACGTCTATGTGCAACTTAAATATGGTGCACGTTTAAATCATACACATTATATATCACATATATTCAATTTTGTTAGGCAAATGACAAAAAATACTATGGATTACAATAATATATCATAAATGCTACATTGTCTCTTTACATGGCATGACAATTTGCCTAGCATTTACACTTTCACATGTTATTACTGAACACCTTCGAATGGTCAAATAATAATACAATATAAGAATATGTTTTAGAATAGAAAAATTGGCTTTTGCATTGATTTATGTAGGTTTAGCATTCGCTGCACCATTTTGCATATACCCGCCATTTTGAATTATAATCGGATCTAATCCTTTGCCATTTCTGAGAAACGGCCTTCTCTAGGTTATGTTTCTTCGGAGCTGAGTTTTGCAACACTAATGAATGCACTGTTCTTATTAGCGCATACCTTTCCTTTTAGATGTAGGCCTTATCCCACTTGTCTAGTGGTGGGTACAGGCAGAGTGACCTTGAATAGTAGATAATGTGTGCCCGGCATCAGAATCGAAACGTACTCCTTTGTAATTTACTGTCCAGCTGCATCTCTTTGGAAAATTCCATGGTGGGCGTGCGCTCATTGGTTTCGAAGAGTACACAATGTATCGTTATGCTTGCTGATGTCAGTCCCTCTGCCGCACTTCTAGCGACTGGTCAGATTGGGCTTCACTCTGAGTGTACCTAAATAAATAGATATTTGGTTTGTATTCTCTACTGTCTAACCAACTCTTCATTTGGTATGGAAGCTTGAGAGGTGGTTGTGAGTCACCTGGATGACCCTAATCGGGTCATTTCCTTCATGTATGTGGGTGCGGACTATCCGTGAATATGATGCACCCCTACAAATTACAGAACACCATAGCGCTCCATCACATGTCTGGCCAAGATGTGTGGTTTATGACAAGAAGACAGCCCAGAGCTTTTTAAGGCAAGTGATTGCTGGACGATTTGAGACTGAATGCAAAATTATGTGCTTTATTTTGGATGTGCAGCAGCGTTTCTTATGCATAACACACGCAAATGCAGGAGCGCATGCGCACCTTCCCTACCTGGCTGTTACTATGTACAATGATGACTGTTATTTTTGAATCACATTTGACCCTGCAGAGGGAGCTTGGGCAATTTGTTTGGTTTGTTTTGCCGAACGCGACTGTAAAACGGAAGGGGTCCCAATGAGAGTGGGAAACATATAATACACTTCACAAGAATTGATCCAAAGCAATTATTTTGATCCACAGAGTTTTATTCACTATGGGATCGAGTGTAATTGATACACGTAGCAAAGCAAATAGTCAACTGTATTAAAGGTCGTACAGTGCCCAAGGAAGGAGAAGGAAGTGATAGTGAAAAGGTAGGGGAGTGGTGGGATTATGTGACAGTAAAATCAACAGTTCAAAACATTTTTCATGCTATAAATCATATAGCAATGGGTGCCATAACCGTATGGCGACATTATTTGTAAACAGGCATACAACACATATTACAAAGTATATGCAAATTTTCGCATATGTGGTTGCCGCAATTGGAAAACCGTCGACGTTTCGACCCTCTGAGACTGCAGGAAGATTTAACCTTGCTTTGGGGTCTTCATCAGGACCAGGGAAGGGGCAGGGGACCTAGTAAAACGGGTATAATGGACTTAGGTTAGAGGGGTATGGCTTCAACCTCTACTTATCACATAGGTAGATACAAGCGTGCTGGATGGTGCTGGGCGTTGAAACAGCTGCGGATCAAGTTCAACTACTCACTGCTGAAATTAAGACACTAAGAGCTGAAATTACCGCTGACTCTAACTTTGCCAGTGCAAAGGATACGTTAACAAATTTGGAAGCCACCTTGAAGGATTTCGACTTAACCACCCAAACTCGGAAACTCGAAAAATTGGCTCGTGATATTCGTCTTTATGATAAAAAAAGACTTATCCATATTTACAAGACGACTACTACCAACAAGATACACAGGGTCGATTCACGAACAGAGGTCGTGGTACCTACCGAGGCAGACGCAACTTTCCAACTTTCTCGGACTCGTCCTACAGCTCCGAGGGCGAACAGGAATCAGCAGGTCCTAGCTATCAATACCAATATCCCGAGTACAACTATCCACCTCAACAATTCTCTCCTTTTTTAGGACCAGGCCGGGGATCTTGGCGACCCCCACGAGGACGAGGCAATTCATGGCCCGAGGGCAAAATCAACGTGGTTCCTAGGAGAATCAAACCAACTGGGACTCAGGACGAGGTCAATCTTCGAAACAAGTCCGGTTCCAACCCGAACAGCATGGCGAGAGAGTGACTCGCAACAAGACCTACCGCTGGTAGATCCGGATGAAACTCCAAATCCTGTGGTGAATATCTCCAAACAACCACTCAGCGATGTAGAACTAGGAGTGCTCAGCAAAGGACTATCTTACGTGCCCACATATAATCCAGACAACTTCATCATAAGAAGCGAACTTTACAAATTCTTTCGAAAAATCAGACTGAAGTACTTTTTTCGCAACTCTGAAACACAGCTCAAGTCATCTGTTACAGGCCTGCGACCTCCCTCAACCTTTGTTCCATATGCCCATACCATGTCAAATCAGATTCTTGCATATGAGACTGTTGTCTGGCGGGATGTACAACGAGCCCTTCAAGACAAAACCTTTGTTCGGTACAACACCAGTAAATCCCAAAAGACAGCCTTACAATCATTGGCTAATAACCATCAAGTCGTGATTAAGCCTGCAGATAAGGGCGGCGCCATTGTCATTCAGGATTTATGTGCCTACAAGTCGGAGATTCTTCGCCAATTACAGGATGATAATTGTTACCAACTATTGAGATCTGATCCCACCAGCTCAATTGCAACGGAGATTCTTGAAATAACCCAGGAAGGCCTAAACTTAGGATTTCTGTCTGAAAATGAATTTCAGTTTTTGAACAACAAACATCCTCGCCTTGCAACATTATACACTTGGCCCAAGATACATAAGAACATGACCAAACCTCCTGGTCGCCCTATAGTATCTGGCTGTGGCTCCATACTGGAACCTTTGGGCAAATATATTGACTTTTTCATCAAACCACTTGCCGAATCCACCTCGTCCTACCTTCGAGACACAATGCACGCCATCAACATAGTTGAAAGCATACCATATGATCCGACAAAGCAAAGACTAGCCACGTGTGATGTAGTTTCCCTCTATACTTGCATTCCACAACAAGAGGCACTTACTGTGATAGCCAGATGTCTCCAAAAACGTCCTGCACCTGTCCAAGTTCCTTCAGAGTTTATTGTGGCTCTGCTCAAAATAGCCATGACTCGCAATTTCTTTCTGTTTGACAACAAGTTTTACCTGCAAACCTCCGGTGTAGCCATGGGCGCTCCATTTGCTCCAGATGTAGCTATATTGTATATGGCAGCTTTTTAAGAGGACAGTGTACTTAACCAACTTAACCCATTCAGAGAGCACGTTGACCTCTGGATGAGGTATATAGATGACATTTTAATGATCTGGAATGGCAGCTATGACCAACTGAACGGTTTCTTCACCTGGTTAAACCAACAATCCCAGCATGTCAAGTTTACGACTCATTCGGACAGTATCACCATTGATTTCTTGGATGTGACCATTTATCATCACTCTGGAAGACTATGTACAAAACTATATCGCAAACCATCTGAGAGAAACTCTTTATTGGCTTACAATAGTCAGCATCCTCGAGCTCTCCGTGATAATCTGCCCTTCGGGCAATTTTTGAGGATACGAAGAAATTGTTCAGACAAAGACGACTATTTCTCGGAATCTCAGGTTCTCTCCAATCGCCTGCTCAATCGAGGATACCCAAGACGTTTGATAAAAAAAGCACGTAAACGTGCGTGGTTTTATCCACGTGAGGAACTTCTAACTCCCAAAGACAGAACCAATTGTGATGAGAGCCGTATTGTCTGTGTCACAACTTATAATACGAAAAGCAATAACATCAAAAGGATCATTAATAAGCACTGGCATCTGGTATCGGATGAGATCAAACAATCAGAGACACCTCTCCATGCTTTTAAGAAGGCCAAAAGCATCAACGACTATGTTGTGTGCTCCTTCCTATCGTCTGACAACCAACCCACCATCAACACCTTGTGGAATCTACCACCAGTTACTGGCCATTTCAGATGTGGCCACTGTAAGGCTTGTGATATGACTATTCAGACTAAAGAATTTGTACATCTCCATTTAACGGTCAAATTAAAATCCTTCAGTAACTGCAATTCCAACAACCTCATCTATGCCATCATATGCCCATGCCAAAAGATCTATATTGGGCAGACTCAGCAAAAAATTAAAGCACGTATCCTACAACATATGAGTCGTATTCGATGCGATGTCTCTGGCGCACCTCTTGTGGAACATTTTAAGCTGCATGCCCACCCACCTGAAAGTCTACAGTGGTTGGTCATCGAGAAAACCACGCTAGGACCACAAGGTGGTAACATTTCTGACATTCTAAACACTCGAGAACTGAAATGGATATACTTTTTCAATTCAATTGAAACTGGCCTCAATGAACAAGACAGTTCCTTCTCCCAACTGGCCACGCTACCATGATTGATCTATCTGCTAATACTAGATCTACTACTCTTATCAATGAATCGCCATGGTATCCATTTATGAAGGGTTCCCCTTTCCCAGTAATTCCCAGTAACGTCCGGTTTAAATTGCTGGCTGATCTCATCATGTTGGCCTTACCCTCACGTGTGAGAGGTACGCCACCATTCAGTCTTTACTTTTTAAATTGGTGTGTACTACATAATCAGCAATTGTGAATATTGAAATGACCCTCTTAGGGGCCCGGTTTAAAATTGCTGGCTGATCTCGTCATGTTGGCTTTACCCTCGTGTGTGAGAGGTACGCCATCATTCATTCTTTACTTTTTAAATTGGTGTGTACTACATGATCAGCAACTGTGATTATTGAAATGATCATCTTAGGGGCCTTACCCTCATGTCGACGAGGTACGCCCTGCAATAACAATTTGTTTGCTTTGATTTCAATTTCTCCCCAATATGATGTTGTGAATACTTGCATGCAATTTAACAAATTACTACTATAATGGACAATTGTTTTGCCCGTATTTCCGTCTATAACGAGTTAATCTTTCACTACCAAACTTTTCCGTGACCCATAGTCTGTCTTCAGCTTCCATGACTCTTACGGTCACCACGTGACCTGTTTCCATAGCTACTTCACTAAACCAGGAAATGCTGCGCTTATCGGCTGCCTGCGTACGGAGCTCTGAGAACTAACACGATCGAGTGAGTACGATCCCCCACCCGCTCTGTCTCCTGCCCTATATAATTCGCCAAATGAATGAATGTCTTACAATCCCATTGTTTTGCCTCCCCAGCCTAACTGTGGATTAACTCCCCGTGACATTTTCCCGACTGAATACCGATTATTGACACAATGCCGTTTTTCGGTAAGCTTCTCATTTTACCCTCATCGGTGTACTTCGTCACCCTCATGTAAGCCTTCCCCTAATTGATGATGCTAATTACTTTAGATGCCGACTCAGAACCACCAATGCTTTAAGTAACTACAAGACCACATTGGGAAATACGGACCATGTGGTATGTCCTTAATTTATCCAATATTTTACCATTCTATGTCTTCACGTTGCTTTAAATGTTAGCCACTTTTTAACTAATATTAAGGCTCCTTGTGACCTCCACTGCCACTTTTATGTTTTTTCCTATTGGTATTCTAGCGTATACCTGATCATGCGAGTGTTTGTCCGCCTTGTACTCTGCTAGTTTCCTACACAGGCACCCAGACCTTGGTAATAATGTCCTAATTCAATTCTATGCGAAGGAATTTCATCTAATTTTTGGATTTATATCATAATCTAACTGTTATTATAGATGATGTAATTGCACGCTCGTATCTACCTATGTGATAAGTAGAGGTTGAAGCCATACCCCTCTAATCTAAGTCCATTATACCCGTTTTACTAGGTCCCCTGCCCCTTCCCTGGTCCTGATGAAGACCCCGCAGCAAGGTTAAATCTTCCTGCAGTCTCAGAGGGTCGAAACGTCGACGGTTTTTCCAATTGCGGCAACCACATATGCGAAAATTTGCATATACTTTGTAATATGTGTTGTATGCCTGTTTACATATAATGTCGCCATACGGTTATGGCACCCATTGCTATATGATTTATAGCATGAAAAATGTTTTGAACTGTTGATTTTACTATCACATAATCCCACCACTCCCCTACCTTTTCACTATCACTTTCTTCTCCTTCCTGGGGCACTGTACGACCTTTAATACAGTTGACTATTTGCTTTGCTACGTGTATCAATTACACTCGATCCCATAGTGAATAAAACTCTGTGGATCAAAATAATTGCTTTGGATCAATTCTTGTGAAGTGTATTATATGTTTCCCACTCTCATTGGGACCCCTTCCTCTTAACACTTATCGAACCCAGGTCCCTGTGACTCTATTGGGTAACCCCCTTGTATACTAACAAGCGACTGTAAAACAGCAGCACTTTGTGGAAATTAGCTTCTATGTTCCACAAATACGAGCGCCAAAGGAAAGTCATGCCACACTATATTTCATGAACCGTTCGGCAATTCATTGTGGTTCAAGATCCACCACCAACATCCAAAACGTTCACCAAATGACCCTGAAATAGCAACAGTACGGTGACCCCTGTCTCCATGCGAAATTCCTTTGTAAATGGATTTCATGCATTGCAGAATCCATGGAAACTTTTCCCCAGGCCTGCGAGGTAAGTTGGCAGAAACTGCCAGAGTTAGGTGTGCTGTATTCAGGGATCATAGGGGAACAAAGTTAAACAAATAAGCAAAGGAAAAAGTGTATTCACTATAACATTGGACTGCAGCAGTGGCATTAATGTAGCCCTACGGATAGAGTGGTCGACCTTAAAGCTGGGGAACCCGTTGAGTCACGGCAATGACGCTCAACATCCTGTGATTCTGGGCAAATCACTTAATCTCCCTGTGTCTAACAAAAAAAATGAATGTGTCCATCTGTGAGGAAACTGGTGCTCATGTAAAGCGCTCTGATAGCCGATGTCTCGGGTTCAGTTCACGCTATATAAAACCAGGGCCGGACTGGGAACCACAACCGGCCCTGGCAAAGTGCTCGGTCGGCCGGCCGGATTTTGTTGCAGAGCCGATTTTGCAGCTGCAAAAACGGCCCTGCAACAAAATCACCCCCCAGGGGCTCAAAACCAGCCCCCACCCTTGTGGCGCACCGGGGGATTGCCCGGGGCCCGCTATGGCCAGTCCGGGCCAGTATAAAACAAAAAAAAAAAAAATGAACTATTGCTTCTCTAACATTGTTTCTTAAGAGTTAAAAATCTAGTGATGTATGTTGTCTGAACAATACATTTATAATGTTGCTATAGAACTAATATCAGCTGGGTTAAACCCTAGAAAGATATTTCAGCCTCATCGTACATGGAATGTAATGTGGAGAAAATTTAATATGGTGCCCACGTGGGAAACACCTGCCAGGGAGAACCTACATCCTCACAGAAAGAAAAACAAAGCTGCGGACACATATCTTGCATATTTAAAGAGGTTTCAGGACATGAAGAAATGCAGTGGCCACGGCATTAGTAATTAAGAAAATTAAAAAAATATATGAATTGTGAAGAAGGAAAATGGAGGGTAAATTCAAACAGGCAAGCAGCCATATTGCAGTATTCTACTTTATCAGTTTGCCTTACTTGGATCAAGGCACCCAGGGGCAAATATATTGTTAAGTTGGGCATCGGTCCTGTGCCATGCAAGGGTGTGGAAGGGTGCCGCAAATATTAAGTCAGATTTATCAAGCCACGCAAGGACACCTTGGTGCCTACGTTGGCGCTAGACAGCACATTGTGCGCCAGTACAAGTAAAAGGCATGAATGTGCTGTGTAATGTTAAATATGGCACATTCCCGCCCTTTTCCTTTCACACTGCGCAGCAAGTTGGCTTGCTGCATTGCGTTGCATTCCATGAATTCTGATTCATGGAAATCTGCCCCGGATGTGTACTCATTAGATAGACAAGTGGCAATGCCATGAAGCGGTTTACTGACCTATGTTACAACTTAAGGAAATAGATACTTGTGTTATCTGCACATTTGTGATTACTTAGGCATGCCCTGCCTCCCATTCCACAGTAAGCAGATTTGCCAACTCAAACAAGTAGTGCCGTCACTGACTTGTTACCTGTACTAGAATTTGCACTTGCACCAATGCCTACACATTCCCTACTATTGTAGTTACACCCAGTGGCACCTGAATTGTTTTTTTTTATAAATTAGTTTATTTTGTTTGGTTGAACCTTCACAGAGCATCTGTTACAGTGGAATCAGTTATTTACCATATAAAAATGACATCATTCTTACACAATAATATGCATAGAAGTCTTTATCTTTGGTTTCTGACATATAAGCAAATACACATGACATCAATAAAAATCCCAAGAGACTGCGACATCCTCAAAAAACCCCATATCCAAACAGCATTACAAATATTCTGGAATACATTTCTAGGTATAAGCAGGACCCCTGCATTCTATTCATTTTTCATTTACCAAGGAGGCCACCCCCAGCATCTCATGGTCTATTGTCCCCCTAATGATGATATATTAGCCTTTCCCCTGTATACATTGGAGATAATACGTCAGGGGTTCCCAGAAATCTCGTGGTCTAGATGCTTGCGGCAGTTCCTTCGCGTAGGTCTCCAGAGTTTCTCTACAATAGGACATATCTGTAAACCAGTTTTTGAACCTAGGGGGTCGTTTACTGCCCCATCTAATAGCAAAACAGCGTTTAGCTAATAGAAGTGCTACAGCCAGAAATTTCCATTGATTTGTAGGTGTAAGCCTGTATATGTCCAATAGACATACCAGAGGAGCGTTCTGTATCAGCTCTGCTAACATCTTTGTGAGCGCTCCTGTTACATCTTGCCAGTACCTATGTACCTGTGGGCATGCCCATGTTATGTGCTGAAAGTCTGTGTGTAGTATGTCACATCTATAGCACCTGTCATAGGATCGCAGGCCATATCTGTATAGCTGAGTCGGGGATAATAAAATTGGTGTAGGAATTTAAAGTGTATTATTTGCAAATTGCAGTTTGGGGTCATCAATTGCAGCTGCGTACAGCTATAGTCCCAGTCTTGTTCATCAATGTTATCATCTATTAACACTTGTAACCGCAAATGTGCAAACATCTTCATGGGTGTATTGTGTATACTTAACGACGGGTCTTCCCTTGGAATGAATCTACCATGTGGGAAACCATCTTTCATTGTGGATAATTTCATTTCCCCCAACAATTTCAATAAAAATGTCTCTTGCGTGACTGATATGTTCGGGTGATTCTCGATAGGGAGTGATGGGGCATAAACAGGGAGTTTCTCCGCGTGGCATGCAAGCGTGTACCATTCTCTTGAGGTGCAGTGTACTGTTTGGATTGTGTCTCTATTGGTGAAGGACTTCGGGACTTACACATAGGCTACTAGTGGGGTTGGTTGCACACTACCCCATTCCACCGCTACATGTGGTCGCAGCCAATAATGAGCATGTTGAGCTTGTGCGCAATAATAATATAATTGTAAATCTGGGGCCCCGAAGCATCCCATGTGGTACGGTTTCGTTAGTATGTTCCAACTTATTCTAGCCGGTTTTCCCGCCCATGTTAGCCGCTGCATTGCCGATCGCAATTTAGAAAACATCGCCGGTGTTAGCCAAATGGAAATATTGATGTAATGTAAATGTAAATTGATACTTGTATAGCGCACTACTCACCCGCAAGGGTCTCAAGGCACTTGTACGAATACCATCCTGGCTTTCCCTGTAAGGCGGCCAACCCTGGGCAGCCCAAAGGTGGAGGCCAGGCATCCTTAGCGTTGTGGGGGCCGTTGAGGAGATTAAGCAAGCTATTGCCCAGAGTTGCAGAATGGGACTCCATGATTGAAATAGGCACCGAGGCGAGAATTATCAGGTCCGTGGAATTTTGAGCCTAAGACCCGCCGAGGCAGGGAATTGAACCCTGGTCCCGGGCTAGACCTCTGCATCAGGGTCTGCCGCTCTAACCATTGAGCCACACTTCTCCGCATTGATATACAAATACAGAAATGTAGGCAGGACTATCATTTTTTTGCAGAGCTATCCTGTCTGCTATCGAGAGGGGAATCTGTATCCATCTGTCAATCTGCTCCTCCAATTTGGTCATCGCCCTACCATAATTTTCTCTGGATACTAGTTCCGGGTCCCTATGTATCCATATGCCCAGGTCTTTTACCGGGTCGGTTTGCCAGTTCAGAGGATAATCTAAATTTGGCTGGGCCATTGCCAATGTGAGGGGCATAACTACCGACTTATCCCAATTTATTTGCAATCCCGAATATTTTTCAAATCGGACATATTCTCTTATTAGGTTATTCAAGTGTATGTCTGGATGTCGAGTGAAAAGCACCATATTGTCAGCATATAGTGAAATGCTGAGGGGGCAGAGGTGGAACTGTAATGCGGCCTCTGAGTGTCGCTGACGAATCATACACGCTAGGGGCTCCAGAATCAGCATGAACAAAATAGGTGAGAGTGGACAACCCTGTCTCGTCCCCCTGCTTATACTAATAGGGTCAAACATGTGTCCATTAATTCTGATTCTAGCCCTGGGGCCGCTGTATAAAAGCTCTATCCACCTCAGAAACGGCTCAGGAAAGCCCATTCTACGTAATACTGTAAACATATGTACCCACTCCACAGAATCAAAAGCTTTTGCAGCGTCCAACAGAGCTGCTGCTGCTGGTAGCTCTGGATCTAGATGGTGGTACAGTGCAAAGATGTTGCGTATATTTTGAGGGGTGGATCTGGTTGGTACAAACCGAGCTTGATCAGGCAATACCAGCTTTTCCTATAGTAGCTGTATTCTGGTAGCAATGACCTTCGCTAGTATCTTTACATCAATATTCATTAACAATAACGGACAGTAAGAGTCACATTTGGTGGGGTCCTTGTCTGATTTGGTGAGCGCCACTAGAAGTGCCTCCCACAGAGAGGCAGGAAGTCTACCCTCTTCATACATTTCGGCCAATTGTGGTATCAACAAGTCCTGGCAAGCCTTGTAGAACTCCCTGGGGAGTCCATCCAACCAGGGAGCTCGGTTATATGGCAAGGAGTTTATTGCATCTTTAAGTTAATCTTTGGGTATATGATGACTTATGAATTTGCAGTGGGTGTCCGATAGCCATGCAATAGCCACATCATGTAAATAGTGGTCAATGGCTTTTAGGGGTGGTATTCGTTCCTTTTTCATAGAGTTGGAAGTAATAGTCCTTGAAATGGTTCAGAATGGATGGGGTATCGTAGAACGTTTGATTACCTTCATCCGTGATCTGTGCTATGTAAGATGCTGTGTGTGTCGGCTTAATTTTGCTGGACAAGGCACAGCCGGGTCTACCACCCTCCCCAAAGTTTTGCGCTGTTTATCTTATATTTTATCTCGTGAGCAGCATATTTTTGATAATCATCCATCCGCTCCCTGATTGTCACCAATAAAGTGGGATTTTGCGTGTTGGTATGTTCTCCCTCCAGTTGTTTAATATCTCTTTCTATCATTTTTAATTGTTGCTGGACCATTCGGTATCCCAGCATGCTTACTAATACAATGGTCTCTAATTGTAACTTTAAACGCTTCCCATAACGTTCCTGCACTATCCACCAACCCTGCATTTAGATCAAAATAATCCCTTATGGTTTGTAGTAGCTCGCTGTGGAAGACCTGATCTACAAGGGCACTCCCCTGCATCCTCCAAGTAAATTGCCTAGGTATGTATGTAGGGACTTCTAATGTAAGGCAGACAGGGGAATGGTCCGATAGGGTCTTGGGTAGATGTTCTATTGTTTTTCGTCCACGTACATGCATCTTGTGTGAGCAGCCAATAATCAATCCTCGACCATGTGTTATGTGTTGTCGATGTGCATGTCCCCTCCTTACGTCCTCTAGGACGCCACCTCCATATATCAGACATTGGCCACGGCTCCATGACTTCTCTTAGGACTTTGGCCGCTTGCTTACCATACCGTTCATTTCCAGTTGACCTATCTAGGGCCGGGTCTAGACATGTGTTGAAATCCCCACCCCATATTATTGTTGTGCTTAGCAAATCCCTGAGTTTGGACCATATCTCTGCATAAAAACTGGGGTCGTCGACATTCGGGCCATAGGAGTTAATGATCGCCAGCACTATACCTCCCAAATTCCCTTGTACTATAACATATCGGCCTTGGTCATCCTTAATAGAGTGGATTGGTTGGAACGGAGTGCTACGCCTGATTAACAGCAGTACTCCTCTATCATACGTTGAGAATGAGGAAGCCATATGGTATGTTGCCCATCTCGTGCCCACCCGTGCTTCATTGATGGATGTGAGGTGTGTTTCTTGTATACATGCTACATCTATGCCATGTCTATCAAAGTATGCTAGTACTTTGCGTATTTACAGCGGATTTTGAAGTCCGCAAACATTCCATGTAATAAACGTTAGTTTACAGGTACTGGAGGGAATGTCAGCCATACCTGTTGTCGCTTATATCGAGTAAGTGCTTCCACTGCCAAATCCAAATGTGGAGAAAAACTTGTGTACGCAATATGTCAGTGTTGACCAGAATTTTTCTACTTTCCCCCTCCCCTCCCTTCACCCCCTCCACAAAATCCCCCTTGACGGAGCCAATTCCAGCTTGGTTTGCTATTAAACCCAACTATCCCTCCCTCATTCAAAACAAATAAATAAATACCCCTCAAAAATATAAACTAGTGTGGGGCACACAGAGGGGCGAGAACTGCCAGCCCATTTCCTGTGGGCCATCCCACATGAGCGGACACACTATGCACTTATATACCAAGAACTCAACCTACCTTCTCGTACTTACACATTGTTAACCAATAAGACATTTGTCAACATTTACGGTACGTCGTAAGAAGCCTAAAGCTAACCATGAGCCACCATGCTTAACATTGCAACGTTATAGTAAGGTACATTATTATGCAGTCATCTGACTTATCTGTAGTGTACTTAGCAGTCATGTCCCACAGCCAATCTCCGGTAACGTGCGTTCCACACCCACAACCAGAGGTGATACAATCCATACTGCAGCCGGCTGCTGTATTCGTGCAACTGTTTATTGTTGAGTAGTGGACATCCCCCTCACCCTGCAGAAACTCCTCTTGGCCACTGGTGCCGGGATGCATAACCATTTAACATTTTTCTTTTCATTCTGAAGGGGTTTACCACTTACACTACCATTTTGTAGTTATTCAATGTCAGATGTAGAAAATTCTTCTTCCTGATCTCCTCTTAGGGATTTTCTCCTCAGGCCACGTTGTTCTTTCTGTTGGATAAATTTCAGTACATCTTGAGGTTCAGTGTAAAACTTTGTCTTTCCGTCATCCGTGACCTTGAGTCTAGCGGGGTACATCATGGCATATTGAATATTCAAATCTCTCAGTTTTTGCTTCACCGGACCAAACTTCTTCCTTGCTTGTTGGACAGACGCTGTGAAGTCAGGGTATAGAGAGATATCCATGCCTTCATGGTTCAATTGCCCCAGCTCCTTGGTCCTTCGAAGCTCTGTGTCACGATCCCTATAATTCAGTACTCAAGCTATGATCAGTCTCGGTCTCGAGCCAATCAGTGGCTTTGGTGCCAAGGATCTATGCACTCTTTCAATAATGAAGATTTTGGAGACCGTCTCCCATCCCAGCAGTGAGATAAGCAAGTTTGCGACATAACGCTCCATAGGCCATGTATTTGTAGTTTCCGATATCCCTGTTAGGCGAATATTGTTTCTGCGGGATCTCGCTTCCAAGTCCTCTGCCTTCGCAGCTAGAGCCGCCAGGTACTTATCCATCTTTCCCTGCTTTGTGTCCATCTGTACTTCAGCATCTTCGGCCTCGGAGATTCGATGCTGGGCCATATCCAGCCTTTCCGTGTGTTTGTCCAGGCGTTCTGACATCCTGTCGACCCGGTACGTCAGAGAGTCTACTTTACCATCAATATTTATCAGTGCTGCCTGGATCGTGGTGAACTTGGCCTGCACGTCATCATTTGTGACTCCTCCTCCCGCTCCCATCGCTGTAGGCACCTGCCACTGGTCCTCAGCTCCTTGATCCGATTGTTTCTTTGCTTGTTCAAATGTAAGTTTGGGCTGGCTCCTGTCCGCCTTGCCCATTGTGCCAGCTATGCCCTTCTTCCGTGCCAGGCACCACAAACCGGAAATCAATCACAAATAAGTGTGCAGCAGAGCTATTTCGGGGGCAGCGTCAGTGTTGGTATGTCTCCGTTATAATATTCCGCCCACTGCGTGACCAAGTGCACCCCTGTTTGCAAGCAGCCACCCGTGGCAGGCCGTAGTCACATCTGCTCTCCCAGTTCATAGACTAGTTCTCTGGGACACACTGAGTTATCTGACTTGTTCCACTACTCTGGCACTGCAATGTAGCCAGCCTGGAGGTTTGTACTTCTAGTGTTCACCACGGTGCACCTCTAGTAATGTTGTCACGGCCCTCCTTCCCGTTCTTGGGGTCAATGTGACGTTCGGGCAACACCGCCGAGTGACTGGGCACCAGCTATCCCGTAGCGCTGCTATAAGGAATCTTCCTTACAGTGCCATGTAAAGCCTGTGGTGCCAGGGAAGTTCAAGGACAGCACAATTTCTTCGGGGCCCCAGCTCAGTATTTTGAAGAACAGTGCACTGCTCCCACGCACTTAAAAAATCGGCCAGGTCGCCGTTCACTCCAAGAGCTGAGGTGCTAAAGATTAGAGAGGTGGGGCGTCAGATCCGTTGACACCATCTGGCCAGACTGCTCCTGTACCACCGCACCACCTTCCCGCTGTTGTATTTCCATAGCGCACCGCAGTTTACTCCACCTTTGTCACAGCACAGTATGTCACTCTCGCGGGGGGCCGCCTTGGCTCAAGCCATTTATTTAGTGTATTCCCCCTTCGTCCTCCCTTACAAGTGCGTTGCACCCAGCCAGTAAAGACCCTCTGTGTTCATGGCTGTTGGACCCGGCCCTTTTGGCAGGTTCACCCCGAGACTTTTTGCTTTTTCCTAGCCTGTTTATGGAACCTGGTGGTGGTGATTTTAGGCCTCTGCGCACTTTTTCACTGTGGTACAGTGTAAAGTGCGTGAGCTCTCTGTGTATGTGTGGTGAGTGACCTGCCCTCCCATAGGAATGAATGGGGAATATGTATGCCCATGGTAGTTCCTGATGTGTGGGGAGTGCAGGGTCGAGTTTGGTATGTGCGAACTCGTGAGATTGAATGCTGCGTAATGATATATGCGGCATGATTGTGTCTAGTGTAGAAGTGCCACTTCTAGAAGTTGGCATATTTGTGTAATTTGTGTCTGGCGTGTGATTGCCTGGTGAGCCTGGCTCCAAGAGTCTGGGAGGGTCTGCCCCGGTGGTGGATGGAGTGTTTAGCATGCTGATGTGAGGGGAGGAGTGAGCCTGGGCCTGCTTTTGGATTGACCGTCTGGTTTGAGGGTCCTGAATGAGGCTGGGTTTTCTCCACACAATGCTGGCTCCACCCCCTGGGGTGCGTCTGATGTCCCTTGCCTGGCCAGTGAAAGGAATTCCCTATAACCAGTTCTAGCTGGTTCTCACACTGCCTGCACCCTTTAGACAAAGGATTTTGGGTAAAAAGGGTGCTGTGACACTCTAAAAATTTTCTTGTTTCTGACTTGAATCCTGCCAGGGGCGTGCTGCTGCCTGGGCTCAGGTGACGGCTTGCCTCCCTGGGCCCTGCCCAGCCCCTGGATGCCTGGAGGACTTCTGGGGGACCCCTCTGCCTTGCCTGGGCTGATAGGGGGACTTTGATTTGCCCTGGATACCTGATGGACTTATCTTGGACTCTGGAGACCTTTTGCTGGGTCCCCTTTGCTTCCCTTTGCTGCTGGACCTTGCTTGTAGCACTTGGGGAGTGCTTTATTTGAGACAGAGACCTTTTTTTGCTTCTTTAGCGTCTGGGAGCGCTGTTGATAGTCCTAATGCGCTTGGGAGCGCTTTAATTGCGTTATCTTTGCCTAAGCGCCTGGAAGCGCTTCATTTGCCACTTACAGCGCTTGAGAGCGTTTTTGTTGATGGCCCGTTCGAGTGCCCACCTCGATTTTTTATTTTAAAGAAGCCGGTGCCCACCCGGCATTGTCCTCCAATTCACCGCTGCTGCCCGGGGCTTGAAATTGCCAGAGGAACACCGCTGGAGCTGCGGCCGAAGAACCGAAGGCGCCGCGCTCTCATTGGCGGGCTGCGGGAGACTCGTCCTCTGAGCCGCGAGGTGATTGGGCCGCTGTTGGGGGCTCGTCTCGGTGGGCCGTGCTGCCATTGGCTGCCCACCGGAAGGAGAGAGACGCGTCATCTCCGGGGCTCCCGTGTGCTGAGGGAGCCCTGGGAAGTGAAGCGGAAGCTTGGCCTGCTGCGGGTCTCCCGTGTGGGGAGGGAGCCCCGGGAAAAGAAGAGGAGGTGTGGCCTGTGACGGGGCTCCCGTGTGCGGAGGGAGCCCCGAGAGATGAAGAGTCGTGGCTGCAGGCACCGGCAGGGCTCCGGTGTCATGGAGAGCCCCGCCGCCCAGGAAAGAGAAGAGCAGCAGCCGCAGTCAGCCAGTGAGTGGGGCCGGGAGAGGGAGTGAGGAGGCACTTGATAGCGGGCCGCTCCCACGGTTGCGGGGCATTTGTTCTTTTGAGTCCCCCCAGAGGGGGGGGGGCTCCACCGAAGGCACCAGTTTGTTCGTTGAGCCCCGAGAGGCTCACGCAGTCCCCCTTGATGTGTGGAGAGGCCCGTGGGGCCTCGCTTGATGCCGAGTCCCCAGAGGGGGGGGCTCCAACGACTCCACATGTTTCTGCATAGCCTGCGAGGCTCAAGGGGCATTTGTAGTTCAAGCCCTGAGCGGCTCCATGGCCCCACAGTTGTTTAGAGCCACGAGGGCTCTGGGGCCATTATCTCTTGAGTCCCCCGAGCGGGACTCCAACGTTTGGGGCATGTAATATGCCCAGAGCCTGTGTGGCTCCAGCATTTGGCCGCAGTGTTTGGTGTCAGAGCCTGTGTGGCTCCAGCAGTTGGCGCAGTTTGCGCCTAAGGGTCAGTGAGGACCCTGTCGCAGTTTTCTCAGTCAGTCAAAACACTTTATTTCGATTATTTAAAATCATAAAAAGACAATCATGAACATATATACATATATATACACATCATTATTTACACAATTCAGTCATGGGTTTTATGTACAAGGGGGTAGGAGGTAATAAAAAGATGGATGTAGTCACAATACATTCAGATGTCTGATTTCATAAAATAGAGAGACTAACAATTTCATAAAATGTCAAGCTAAAAATATGATTTACAATAGGAGAAATTCAATATAGACATGTTACATATTTCATCGTCTAATACATCTACCAATCCGTTCTCATCAAAGATATAAAGTGCAAAAGAAATTAAAGGAAAACACATCAGTGAAAAATTATCCTACATCACATTAACCACTCTATCTGATGTATTCTTTTTCCGGATCGCAGCCACCAGAAAACTAGCGACACAGAACATAACCAGACGACAACTTAACATTTGTAAATACAAGAGAGCTGGTCTAATTTGTATAAATCCAGCCTCCTTCAGGAGCGGTAACAGATATTTACCTCGCATTTCCTGATAGAATTCACAGAACATGACGAAATGCATAGTGTCCTGGGCTGAGAAGTTGTCGCATTTACAAGGGTGACAGTTTTCTGGTTTGCCCCAGGTTGGGAATACCCCCAAAGTTAGGTGTATTAAATTAAAACGAAACCTTGATAAAAGCTGTCTGTGAAAAGGTTGATTAACTGTGATCAGGTAAGGCTCAATTGAGGGGGATGTTAATAATAAGAAGTTTGCCCTCACGGAAACTTTCTTAAGTTCCTGCTCCTCTCGTTCTATGCTAAGCATGTTCAGGAAATGTATCTTTATCCACCCAACGTCCTCTCTTCTGATACAATTAGGGGTAGTATAGATCTCGGGGCGACCTAATTGTGTGAACATTGTTTTCATATACAAAAGCCAGGGGATCATATTCGCCCTATCTAACACAATACAATCCATCAAAATTTGATGATTTAATGTTATTTCCTGGTTAAGCCAGGTCTTAGCCCAGCAGATAAGAGGTGCCAGTCTAAGCTGGTCCGTCACATATCCTACTCCTAGCTCAGTGTGAACTGAGTAGGTTGGTGAGGATTGTGGAAGACCCAACAAAGATCTTAGGAACTTATTTTCACAGATTTGGATTTTATCATGGGGGGTATAGCCCCAGATACAAGAACCATAGGACGCTATGGCAAGACATTTGGATTTGTAAATATGAAGAAGAACCTTAATTGGTTTTGCCCCTAGTTTTTTTACGAACCCCAAAACAGCCGAGGTGGATCTAGTCAGAGCATTACTTTTATGGAGCTGTTGAGGTCTCCATGTCCCCCTTTGGTCGAATAGGACCCCTAAGTAAGTAAACATTGGGACCCTAGAAATAGCTATGTTCTTACAATGAAAAGTTTTCTTTGTTCGGGATCCACAATTTTTACCCACCACCATGACATGTGACTTTTTGGTATTAACTTTTAAATGTAAGGACTCCATGAACTCTCCAAATGAGTCAAATAACTTCTGGAGCCCATTTCCAGTCCTTGCAAGAAGGACCGCGTCATCCGCATATAGGAGAACCGGTATCAGGGAGTCCCCTATATGCGCCACGCCCCTTGTCACTTGCTCAAGGCACACCCCTAGGGCATTAATATACAGGGTGATTAATAGAGGGGCCAAAATACAACCCTGTCTCACGCCCCTCCTAGAACTAAAGTGGCTTGTACATCTTCCTTCCTGGTTTACTCTCACTGTTGCAGACAAATTGGTATGTAAAACCGCCAGAAAATTGACTAATGCAGGGTCAACACCAATGTCTTTTAATATAGACCACCGTTTTGTTCGGTTGACTAAGTCAAATGCCGAGGAGAGGTCCATAAACCCTAGGTATAGGGACCCCTCATTGGCTACTGTATATTTGCCTATCAGGAGCTGAAGATTTAAACACTGGTCCAGAGTACTTCTTTTTTCCCTGAATCCATATTGGAAGTCAGATAGGACCCCTCTGCCATGTAGCCACTCCCTAAGTCTCCCTAGCACGATCCTCCCCAGAATCTTAACAGATGAGTCTATCAGGGAGATGGGACGGTAACAGGCGGGGTCCCCTCTATCCCCCTTTTTAAACACCGGGACGATGACTGACGTCAGCCAGGAAACAGGAACCCTGCTTACAGTTATGGCGCAGTTTTGATTCCAAGCTGCCCAGCAATTAGTGGGCAGCTGCACTGTTTAGGCGCTTGGGATTGTCCTCAGATGCCCAGCAAGTAGTGGGCACCTGCAACGTTTAGGTTTTGCGCCGGTGGCGCACCCCTGACTGGCGCTGCATTGGCAGCGCGCCCTGACATTCTGGACACAGGGCTCTTTAGTCCCTTTATTAGATGGGGGCTGGTATGTGATTTTATTTAAAGAGCAATGTGATTATCTATGTGATGGTAATTGCCTTATGTAAGTTATGCGCAATGTGATGTGGTGCTAGGAAATGTAATGCATTTAATATGATTATGCACCTTGATCTTACACCTCTGAATGTTTTTAGGCATCATGTGTTTTTGCCCTATTGAGTTATGTTCTGGCACCTCTGAATGTTTTTATGCATCATGTGTCTTCCTTGATTTTACACCTCTGAATGTGTTGGCTTATGCATCATGTGTTCTTCCTTCCCTACACCTCTGAATGTTTTAGGCATCATGTGTTTTCTTTCCTTACACCGCTGAATGTTGTGATGCATCATGTGTAATGTGTTCTTGCCTATACCCCTAGATGTATTTTATTCTTAGGTGGTGGTGTTTTGCCTAGTATAGTTATACTAGAGAGGTTATGTCTCCAGGCGTGATCTAGGCCTATGGTTATTAGTATTGCATAGTGTGTACCTACCTTTACCAGTAGTTACTGGTTGTGATTTATAACTGTTATTTTGTACTATACTTATTCTAAGTTCTAGAAGTGCTATTTCTAAAAGTGTTGATTCTGACAGTGGCCCTTGTGGCCCTGTCCTGTAAATAATCCCTTGTGAATATTGCCCGTGCCAGTTGGCACAATGTACATGTGTGACTTCTATCTGATGTGTTTTTACAATACAGAAGTTATTTTTATATAACCTTGTGTGAAGTTCCTTTTGTGGTGTGCCTAGGATGTTTTTGCTGTTGTGTGCGTGCACAAATGCTTTACACATTGCCTCCGGGATAAGCCTGTCTGCTCATGCCAAGCTACCAAGGGGGTGAGCAGGTGTTATCTTGGCGTGTGACTCCCTTGCCCTGACTAGAATGGTGGTTTCTATCTAGCTTTGGCGTCAGCCTTAGCCAACCAGAAATAGCCAGTTCTAACAAAGGCCTTATCGTTTGGGGTGGGGAAGCGAGGTCAATGTTCACATGGTGTTTGTTCAATAAACATGCGTTTGTCCCTTTTTAAATTGCAGTCTGCGCTCCGCCTCTGCTTCGCACCCCACCGCTGCCCGCTTACTTTCAGGCCGCAATCTCCTCTTCTCTCCCGGGCCGTGCAAGGGTAATAATCCAGTCATAGCAGACAGAGCCTCCCGTAAAGGCCGGGCTGCGTGCTCTACATCGTGGACACGCTCAGTACGGCAGGCCGATGCTTTTGTTTTGTTTCTCCCTAGGCCATACCACTGAGGTGCCGTGCTGAGTTTTCTAACAGCAGAGTGCCACAGCGTAAAAGTACTCGAGTCCTACCGGTACCTGCTGCCTTCGAAGCTTCGGACTCCATAAATTTGTTGGGGTGTAGGTTCTATTTTGCAGGATAATTAAGGATATTTAGGGCGTAAGAGAGGAGCTTGCCTAAGTAGCGGACATCTCGCTTCGTGGCATGCTCCGCCCCCCCCCCACCTGAATTGTACCTGCACAAACAGACAGCAACACTGGTGCCTACCCCTTCAAGTACCAGCATTGACCCTACACACACACACACTGCTTCCTTCCACACAATACAGTCTCAGGGTCTGATTTGTACTTTGGCAGGCGGCCTGCCTTCTGTCAGGGTGGCAGATGTTTTTCCTCTGCTGCCGTGGCTGGAATACCACATGCAGAATTAAGAGATCTCCGCCAGTCCTGCGGAGCTCTCTTGGCCTTCAAGGCAGCTGCCATCACAGTGCCAAACTCAAAATCAGGCCCTTAATAAGCAGTGCTGTCCCATCTCCAACCCATACCCACTAAATCGAGGACAGTAACCATAGCCTGTCAGATGGTCCCCCTTTCCTCAAGGTGATATAGCCCCTGTCACCATGTGATATCCTATACCAATTCACTACCTGTTCCCTCATGAACAAGACAGGCATATAATATATGAATGGATTTGTGGATCTTTGCTGGCAGCTGGTGGGCACAGATACATCCTATATCAGCCTACTTAACTAACCACTGGATACTTACCAGACAGGCCTGCAAAGACCGAAGCAATCTGCCACACATTACAGGTCACCGGCAAACTCTAGCAAAGTCCACCCTGAGGTCCTGAATAGTCACCAACTTTGAGCACTGACATTCTATAAAGTTAATGATAGAAAGAATTAAATATAACACAGTACATCTTGGCAATTCTCCCTACTTGATGTCTCGTAATGGCAATCGTATCAAGAAAGGCTATTGAGCCGTCTATCAAGCATATTTCTGATTCCTCTCACTCTTTCTCTACATCTGTTACCTCTCCCAGACCCATAAGAACTCAAGGTGGACGGCCTCTTGCCACAGCCAGCAGAGTTAATTGGATTCTGAATGTAAAAGAGAATATTGCCAGCTTATTAAAGGAACTTGAAAAGCTAATTAGAGCTGCCAGCATGCTGCAATCTATAAAATGCATGTCTGTCTTTTACTGTACCAAACTGTGTGTCCCGTCAGTGGCTGCTTGCATCTAAGCACGTGTGGGGTGTGGAAATTGTTGGGTGCACACGCGAATAAAAAAATAATAATATTAACACTTACCTGAATCCAGACGATACAGCATCCTCCTCGCTCTGGACCTCTTCTCCTGAGACTGCAGTGCAGACCCCAGCAAACTCCCTTGACCAATCCTGACGCTGTTCACATGCTGTTAACCAGCATGAGAGCAGTGCTGTGAATGGAGGGAGTGGTCTCTCTTGGCGTTCCCCAGCGCACTGGAGGCCTGCACTTGTTCTCAACCCAGCTGTCTTAATAAAACAGCTGGTTAAGAGGTTTATTGTGCATATGTCTGGCTGGCCGTCGCAAGACAGCCGACCAAAGACACATGCACACTTTAAACAGTGCACAGGCAACCGGCTACCCACCACTCCTCCCTGCTACTGCTAAGCTGGCTCCACCCGCCCTGACACTCAGTTTAGGAGGGAATCATAAAAAATAAAATGATAATAAATTGCCATTTTATTTTTCATCTCTGGGGCTTTGGGGGACACTTAGTGGGGCGATGCTTCTCCACTCCAATGGAGGAGCTACCCCTGTGTCCCATAACATTATAAATGCATCTTCTGGTCATCACGTTTGACTTGGAAATAGTTTCCACACTGACTCAAGGCAAAAACGAAACCTGTCCAACCTGACACCCCAAACGGTGTGTAGAGTAAGCACCGCAGTGCCCCAAATTGAGGTAATACTCACGATACAGATACTACAATACAGACTCATGCAAGACTAGGTACTCCATTTACATGCAAACTGTCAATCATACACTGAAATGAGGATGGAAAGACAATGATGATGTGAGAGGGAGCGCGGTAGAGGGAGATGCTTACTGGATAGAGAAACAAGACCCTGAGACAGGGATGCTGAAAGTGGGAGCCGCAGACACCAAGCTAAGGAAACACAAACACTGGCGAAGTGAAACCTAGATACTGGACAAGGAGACACAGACACTGAGAAAGTCTAGGACAGGAAGGCATGGACACTGGGACAAGATGCAAGGACACTCTGATGGGGAGACATTGACACAGCAAAAGGAAGATTGCAAGAGCAGTTCAGGGAGACATAGACTCTGACACAGTTGACGTGGACATTGGGATCTAGAGACAGAAAAATTAAGATATAGACATCCTGAGGCAAGTACAAGGAGAGATTGAGACTTGGAGAGGTGAATCACTGACAGAGGCGAGAGAAAGAGAGATGATTGGTAAGGGATAATGGTGTGAGGCAGGGTGCTAGGAGCACATGAAGCAGGATAGATACTAACAGTTGATGAAGACACAGCATGGTGACAGAGAGACCCCAGTGCTGCGCAGGGGGAGGGACGCAGATACAGGGATGCGTAGACAGTAACGCAGGGCGGATACAAAGGCAATTGGACAAGTAAGGATCTAGGGATGGTGAACAGGTGGTACTTGAACACCGAGAAAAGAAGAGGCATTCATTCGTAGAGGTAGACAGTCCCAATGGCATGGAAACATGGACACAAGATCAGAAAGACATTGATTTCATGGCAAGAGACCCACAGGATGTTCGACTCATGAGATACAGACACTGGTCATCGTGATACAGACAGTGGGAGAGTCAGGGACGCCATGAGAGTCAGACTCTGACACTAGCCCCAGTGAGGATGAATACACTAGGCAGGTGAGCAGGGCCGGACTGGGAACACAAACCAGCCCTGGTAATTCAGTCCGACCGTCCCCCGGCGGAGATGTGGGAGGGGTGCTTGTGTGATGCACTGTTGCTGCCTTTGTTACTGGGTGTAGATATTGCAACACTTCTCCAAAACTGGCTCCCAGTAACAACAAGCATTTTCAATGCAATAGGTCTGGCATTTACGAGAATTTGATCTATTGGCATTGTAAATGGCAATAGCTTAAACTCTTGCAAATGCGAGACCTATTGCATTGTAAAACTTTTTTGTAAAAGTGCCCCATGCTGCGCTTACCCGTTAATGAAGGCCGCAGCCCTTTCTTTAGACAAGCTGTGTCTAAAAAAAGGTCTGCGGCCACTATTAAAGTGAAACTGAGGCATGGGGTGCTTTTACAAAAAAAAAAAAAAAAGGATTTGTTTGTCAATTTGACAAACAAATGCTTTTTGGGGTAAAAGCATTATTATATTATTATGTTTATGATTATGTTATTATTAATAACAATAATCATACTACTACTAATTATAATAAGCGCCTACATGTAGTTCTAATAATACATAATTCTTTGTCTTCTACTACATTGCTGGATTGTTTATATTCTAGCCTATGACTTGCAGACAATTTCACACATTCAAATATGATGAACCTCTCATCTATAAACATTTGTGCTTTGTTATTAACTAGATGAAGGTGCATCACATTATCGACTCTATAATATTGTCGCAGAAAGTCTAGAAAATCCTTTCATTGTTTCTACTTTCAAACATCAGACAGAAATTAATTTATGTTCTACCATGTCCAGCTTACACACCCAGCGTACCTACCTAACATACCTAACTTACCATACAAACCAGTCATATCTACCATACTTATCTACCATAGCTATCTACCCCACCTAACTACAATACCTAACATATCAGGCCTATCTACCATACCTCCCTGAACTACCTACCATACTTAACCTAGGTTAATAAACCTACCATAACTACCCTTTAATATCTGCCGCCTCCCCAAACCTGCAATATCTAACCTACCCTTCATACTTACCTATAATATCTACAAAATCTACCATACCTACATGCAATACCTTACAACCATAACTACCGGACCGTACCTCTTCTAACTTATCTAACCCACCATACCTCCCCAACATACCATACCTACTCTGCCTTACCTACCATACTCAACCTACCACCATCTGTACAGTGTGTTTATTTTTCTCCAGCCTTGAAGTCGCAGTTTTCTGTAAAAGGGACAGTTGAATGGCTATGGGACCTCTAGTGGCGGCTGAAGGCACTCCAGCCGGTTACAAGAAGCACTTTGTCCAACTCAAGGTCCCTCTAAGAATGGCCTAACCAGTGGATCTTAACCGTTGGTTTCTGTGGACACTGCTTAATCATTACTGGATCCCAGCATCCCTCTCCTGAATCATTATTGGAATCTAGGGACTCTCACTGAGTCATTAGTAGAAGCTAGACGCCCAGCCGTAGCAATTTCGAGGATGTGAACCACAAACAGTAAACAAAAATATACTTATACTAGCATTGCCCAAACAAATACAGAAATTCTTATATTTTTTTTAATTCACAAATATAAAAAAATCTACATTTTAATTTAAATGGATTTTTGTACCTTTTTTAAAGTCAGTTGAGGCCACCAATTGTCTACACTATGCTCTGTATGATGTACTTGCACTGCTCCCATGAATCAATCTGAGGACACCAACTTAAGTTGTAGCTTCCAATTTCCAATTTCTTCACATTTACAGAACGTTTAAAAATGTTCAATTTACATTTTTCTTCTTTATTTATATACACTTTAGTAATGAGTTAATATTATTGAATTTTCTAAGCAGTTGCAGACCCTGAGAAAAGGCGTTGAGGACCCCCAGGGGTCCCCAGCCCCAGTGGCGGCCAGTGGAGGTATGTGCGGTAGTGCAGGGAGGCGGGGGGGGGGGGGGGGGGGCGAGTCAACATACGACTGGATAGTGAAGCTATAATAAATAACTCGAGGTAAGTGGTTTTATTTATTTATGTATTTTTGTTACTTCACTATCCCTTCATATGTCGACTCCCACCCCGCCCAACCGCACTTACCTGCGAGGGCCGCTACTGCCCCGCCCACAGGCCCAGGGCCAGTGGCCCAAGCTGCTGCAGGCTGCTTCAGATAAATGCTAATTGCAGCCAGTGAAGAGCATGAAAATGTGAGGGCCACCGCTCCTTTAAAAATAGCTAGATCTAAATTTTGCCAAAGTTTGATTTTATAATGGTGGTTGTGATCATCAGTTATTTTTAGGGTGAGTTATAGAATTATGCACAGAATTGTAAATCGTGACACTGCTTCGGTTTCGTCCGATAGTGATCGATTCGATTGTAATGTGCCCCACTAATATTGGTCCATGAGGTATGCTGGCATATATTTTATCTGGATTTAAGGGTCATGATGCCTGTGTTTTATTATTGTGAACATTGAAAGGTCTGTGTTTACTAATTGTTCCCACATATCATGTGTATGGCTGCTTTCAAACCCTTGAGTGTGATTAGTGCTTTCAGTGTTATGACTCTGTAGATGGCAGTGGGCAGTAAATCGAGTTAGTAATGTCGCCGCAGGCAGATTAATGTGCAGTAAAATACCAAATAAATACTGCGGAGCTGCAAAGGAAGGATGAAAGGATCAAGGTGAACTTTAGCAAAAAAAGGAATCAATAATCTAAAATTATTTATAGAATGTTCAAGGGATGCCCGTTGCCTTTCTCATTGATGTTGCTTCAAAGGGCAGATTTAATTTCAAAGAGAAAGGGAAGGTTGTTCTGTCGTTAATTCTCCCACAGCGACCTCTAGCGGCTAGTTTTGTAACATGGACAAACGCCAGCGATTACACAGGGATCGAACAATCGTCGCTCCAGGCAATTAGAGCAGAAACATTGTTTAGAAGCCTGCAGACGGCCCCAGCTGCACTGAAGTTATATGCCAACAGCTCGGTGAGTTAGACACGTCTTACTAAAGACTGCTTTCGAACTCTATCTAGATGGTTCTTGTTGATCCTGGCATTCTTCATCTTGCAAAGGCGCGCGCGGCCTAGTGCCAAGAAATAACAATTACTCATAGGAACTAGGTCCAAAAAAAACACGTGGGCTTATTTACAGTCCCCTTGCGCCAATTTTGCGTCATTTTTAACATGGGAAAAGTAACCTAGAGGTGGCGGAATGGACTTGTAAATAAACCCCACTTTGTTTAGTTCGAATAAAGCCTATATGAGATTTCCTGTTTACCTCTGATGGTAAAAGCACGGGAAGATTTAAAAAAAAACTGGACAAAACAAAAAATGTGGCGCGGATGTTGAATCGCTCGGCTGCATTAAGGAAGAGAAACAATTGATGGACGGAATGCTGGACAATGCAAACAATCACCCCCAGTCACAAGCATCTGTGTTAAATCCATCATTATTTTGCTCACCACACCACCCCAGATCACTGGACTGGGGTGAATGTATGACATTGTTCTGCATTCTGTCCATCAATTTTTCTTTGTGTATTAAGAAAGAGACATCTCTACAAGATGATGTCTGAGTGGTTCTAAGCCAGACCTTAAAATAAGTATTGGTAATGCAATAGGTTTCACCTGTCATTAACCCCTTCCATGCTGGTGACGAACCCCAGCCGTCATGCACTACGGTGCTCGTGTGCTGATGACGGCTGGGGTTCGTCATGGCCCGCCCCTGTTCGTTTGTTTACCGCACGGGGGCGGAAACGGGCCAGCAGGGAAGGGGTTAATAACAATAATAATAATAATATTAATAATAATAATAATAATAATAATAAAAATGTGAAACAAAAAAATGACACTTTTGTGAATGAAGCATTAATCCAGGCAGGTACTGCTAGATACCATAACCAGGTTTTATCCTAATGTGCAAACTATTATTGTACCTGTCATTGGCAAGAGAGGGAGAGAGACACAGACAGAGAAGGTGGAGAGAGCAAGGGCGAGAAAGAGGGTAAGAGGAAGAGCATTCGAGAGGTATGTTGGGAGAGAACTTTGGGGTTACCTGTACTTGAGGGGCAGATTGTGCTGCAGGTCCGGATTGAGATCTGTGTCAGGGCTGTTTGTGGGTGCCAGTGCTGGCTGAGAGGTGACGGCTGCATGCCAGAGTTGAAATCCATGGCAGGAGCTGTGCGGGGCCCTTCAGTTTGAAAGGCAGGGGGTCCTGCAGATGGAGTTGATGAGCATTGGTGGAGCTGAGTGAGGCTGCTAATGCTGGGATAGTCAAGGGTGGTGTTGGTTGTGGAATTGATATGGCAGGCTTTGCTTTCAGGGTCTTTTCTGTGCACTGTGGGGTACAGTTGCTGATTCTGGGCCCCTGTACTGGGGTGGAGGGAGGCCTGTGGGGGTGTGGCTGCGGGATCGGGCTTTGCTAGGTGCCAATGCAGCTAGTGGTGCAGGGTTTGGGCTCGGGGCCACAGTGCCTGCTGTACTTTACGGAGGGTGCTTGCTGAGGGAGGGGGGGGGGTGCAAAGCGAGGGGCATACTTTGCAGAAAGAAGTGTATTTTTACCAGGCCCGGTTCTAGAGGGTTGGCTGGATGGGCCGGGCCCACCCAAACATGAACCTGGCCCACCCAAACAGGGCCTTGGCCCTCGCAGCGGGGACATGAAGGCCAATAGAAAAAGGCACTATAATTTAAAACGTGCTTCCGAACTTTGTTTTTCTTTCTGTACTGGGAGTTACGTGATTGGGGATGGATGTGAGGAAAAAGCCCAGACCCAATCTCGTAACTCCTTTCAGAAAGGAGGGCTATGTCCTGCAGGTACAATAGGAGCATGGCAATGGGGCAAATGCTTTATTTGGCACCGATTAACTTTTGCCTACTGTCCTGCTGCATGAATACACTGGAGTAAAGCAGTTTGCTTATTCTGATTAACCTTTCCTGACCCCTGCCGCTGCATATCAGATCAGGCTGTGACACAAAGTTTGACTATCCCAGTAGGTAAGAGAATGCGTTACTATTTGTTCTTATTTTTAAAATCTGCACAGGCCCATCAAGGCATATACTTCATTTAACGCTTTTTTTATCAAGGAGGTAAGACAACAATAAAAATGTCCAAATAACTGGTGATTTATGATCCTGCTGAATAGCAATCCTCTGCTGGTAGTTTTGAAATGCAGATAAACTGTACTTTATGTGGATAGCTCAGTGGGTTACTGCCTTTGTCACAGAGATTCTTGTGTTACTTGAAGTTCAGAAGTTTTACTCCAAGCATAGTACAGTGACCTATGAACTGTCATCAAACGGCTGCATACAAACCTGAATGGCATAGGTAGAACTTCACTTTGTTTTGTGTTGCTAGTTAGAACTTCCCCAATCTTTAATTATTTAAATTTTAGCTAAAAAGACTTTGGTCAGATAAACACTTTTATTTGTAAAGCCAACCCCCAACCACTGGGGCATGCTTTAAATTCTGGGTTTGTGCTTCCCCAGCCCAAACCCTCATAATATATACAGCCCACCATTATGGATGATATGTGATTTCTACACCTTGTAATCTTCATTGGCTTATGTGACATTCCTTATAGACCGATTGCCAATACTTGTATGATTCATTATCTCTGTATAATGTGTGCATGATGTAAAGTACAGTGACGCCCTACACTGATATGAGTAGCGCTATACAACAAATGAAGTGCATATGAGAGACAGGGACGGACTGGGAAGCAAAAATGTCCCTGGCAAAGAGCACGGACGGCCCCCCTGGGAGCGGCCGAGCTGTTTGTCAGGTGCCCGCAACGGCCAGTCCGGCCTTGATGAGAGAGTGGCTACAGAGAGATGAGGGGTGCTGGTGGAGGGAGTCTCAGGAGGAGGTCTTGAGGGGAAGGGGGAGCTACAGAGAGATGAGGGGCACTATTGGAGGGTGGCATTGAGGGAATCCAAGGCCGAGATCAATAGGAAGAGAGGCTATGGAGATATGAAGGGCACTGTTGTGTTGGAGGGTGGCAGTGAGGGAATCCGAGGAGGAGGTCAATAGGAAGGGAGGCTATGGAGATATGAAGGGCACTGTTGTGTTGGAGGGTGGCAGTGAGGGAATCCGAGGGCAAGATCAATAAGAAGGGAGGCTATGGAGATATGAAGGGCACTGTTGTGTTGGAGGGTGGCAGTGAGGGAATCCGAGGAGGAGGTCAATAGGGGGAGAGGCTATGGAGATATGAAGGGCATTGTTGTGTTGGAGGGTGGCAGTGAGGGAATCTGAGGAGGAGGTCAACAGGGGAGAGGCTATGGAGAGATGAGGGGCACTGTTGGAGGGTGGTAGCAATGGTATCTGCGGAGAAAGAGGTAATTGGTGGGGCACCAAAAAGACTTTCCCACCCTATCATGGCCTTTCTGTAATTATTTAAATAGCAGTCAGGTCATTGGGGTAACTGTGGAACATATTTTAAAGTGCCTGCTATTTATATTTACTGCTATATCCAATGTTTTAAGTTTGAAGGTGATATTACTAATGTTTTTATGGGAATAATGAAAGTGGAGCTGGATGGTGGCTGGTATAGGGCTGGGGCCCAGGGTCAGCTGTGAGATAAGGTGCACAGGAGAGGGATGGGAGAAAAGTGGATAATCCGGCCTGGAAGTGCTTGTGCTGAATCCTGGTCTATTGGAATTTGAGTGTTTGCACTTAGGTCCACACATTGCTCTTACTTTCACATAACACTCCACATGCTCTGTATTCACACAGACTTGATCTATTGTATCATGGTGACTGTTTGCAAGTAGATATGATGTAATCTAGGGGTTGTAGGTTACAACAAGAAGCGACAAATTGGGCCCACAGTGGCTAGCCCAAATGCACCTTTGGCCCACCCAAATAATAATTCCTGGAGCCTGGCCTGATTTTTACGAGTCCCTTTACCCATCTGGATCTTCGTGGTGGCTTCTTGTGTTTCATTTTATGGGACGCATTAGGATCAGCCCATCACGTTACAGGGTGAATACTGTGTATGGCAAGTGCTCAGGGGCAGGCCCACACAGTATCCAAATGTTAAGTTGATTGCACCTGGTGAGCGGAGACGAGGAAAACACATTCTCATAAGCTACGTTGATCTCCGATGTAGCCATACCAAACAGCTCATAAATAAAGCAAAAATAAGTTGAAGTCTAACGACAAAAGAAAACATGTAAAGTGGTGCTGATTTGCAGAAATGCATAAAATGTAAAAGAAAACAATCTGGCGTATCAGCCCGGGATGAGGCTAAAATTTGCATTGTATTTGCCATCTCGCACCAACACGGTCACTCCTACCCTTATCACCTCCATTCAAAACAAATTGAGCGCTTTTGATCTGCTAAGCACATTCGGGATTGATAAGGATTTCTTATATAACTCCACTGTAATTCATACTACCAGAAAAGCATGGTCTTGAGCCTGGCTGGCACTAACCAAGATGCAACTTTTCCGAAAAACAGATAATTTAATACGTCACTGTAGGAGAGTAGGGTCTGCAATCCTATGATCACCCAGATTTTTCGCTTTTGTTTCACTGGTTTACGACTTTCTCTGGCTGTGGGCCTGCTAATCAGACCCACAGCCTGGCTGTTCTCTTTCTAAATTACGATATGTACCCTAGGTGCATTTACCAATTGGTACTGGGCCGCCTTATCAGACCCTGTAACTCAGGGCATAGGTGTACCCAGGGCCGCCAGGGGCTGCAGCATGTATTATGCCACCCCTGGCTGGCCTCCTAAATTTGACACAACTGGCTGCATGACAGCTGGGGCGAAGTCGTGTAATCACACTTTGCTTTAGATATAGTAGCCCTATATCTAACCATACAATGGACGCTCGAGTTCCTATCAGTCACTCCTATGGCAGGCCTTGACAATCCTGAAGGCAGAGTGCATGGGCTCGTGTGAACTAGGCTCTGGCCCGAGCCGAGCCCGGTTGCAGCTTGCGGAATCAAGACCCAATGGCTGTTCCATGATAACGCGTACCATATCGGTAACTCCGGTGTCGCGTTATCAAGGCATGTCGAGTAAGGTGTCATACGAATCGGGATGCTGCCCTCTCACCAACTCTGGCAACGAGGTTAGCATTCCGCCCTTCTAGAGGGACACGACATGTACGTAACTGTGAACCCCGGTTAAAGTTAACTAAAGCCTCAGCTCCACAAAATGGATGCTGCCACCACAGACACGAGTCTGACCTCCTGCTGCTGGGAGTCCTTCCAGCGAGGGGCGCTTGGACAAAGGGTTTCCTGTCGTGGGCGGTGTTCGCACCGTCCCAGACAGGGTTTGTGTATTCTGGGTAGGTAGGGCTTTTGCGAGAAGGTGACTGCGGAGTGGCACCCCGGTGCTCACTACGCATCTGCCGGTTAGAACCAGTTCCAGGGGCACCAGCCCTGGCCTGGGGAAAGTCCGGCAGGGGAGAGGGGTGTAACTACCCCCCTTCCTGGTCCCACCCTTAGGGCAGGACCTAGTCATGTACCCACCCCTTTCTTTAGAATAAAGGCCGGAGCGGGGACCCTTCCAAATTAGATCATCTTTGAATCAAGAACTACTTTCTACGAAAGGACACTCAAGACTCTTCTCAAGATTTCTCCCTTGTGACTAAGGAGTAGTCACCCTGCATCAGCGGGCACCATCTAAGAACTCTGCGGTTTGCTGCAAGTCCTTCCTCAAGGATCCGACGGCCCAGCTCGACGAGAACCGGCTTCCCTGGCACCTCTGACCTCTACCCACGTCATCAGCTCAGCTGTGATCTGTGGGTGCGACGAGACCTCGAGGGACCGGCCATCATCAGAACCTGCACGCTCTTAACCAGCACGACCATCGAAGCGATTCCCTGGTGAGTGCTCTGGGGTCCGAGAAGCCCCGACCCTGAGCCGCTCCAGCACCGAAGTGCAGTCTCCCAGCATCTCCACGATCTGCGTGGGGCCCTTCTGCTCGCTGCTCAGCCCGTTGTCTGGTCACTAGCCGCTGGCTTGTGCCCTTCTGTGACGACATCCGACACATCAACACTGCTGGTCTGGTTGCTCAAGACTGGCCCTTGCTTCCATCTTTGCGAGAAGCACCCCGGACCCTCCTGGTCCACTCAAGACGCCATCTTAGGCCCACCACGTGGCCCTGAGATCTGCCAAGGCTTGTTGCCCCATCCTGGGCCCAGCGACGCCGACAGCATCATCCTTCGTGGGACAGCTCGCACCTCCGCCGTGGTCACCGACAACGCCTCCTGGTCCGTGAGACTGCAGAGCCTAGCGTCGCCCACTCACCTGGTCGAGGTGACGGCCAACCGGTGCCATCCTGGTACCCTCTGACTACTGGCTAGTAGTACGAACTTGGTCCCCTCTGCTTTCAGGTATCAACAATCTCTGATCCAGGCTTGGATCTCTACGAACTATTCATCACTGGTCGCCGGCCAGCAACTCCTTTTCTTCCGGCTCCTGGCTCGTCAGCGAAGACCCCGACGCCTGTAAGACTTGTGCAGCCGCAGCCCTCGTGGCTAGGTAACTCGGCATTTCGGTGCCTGCATAGCCTCTTTACTCTAGGGTCCCGAGTCCCTCGCTTCCGACTTGCCTTATCGGGTCCGCCCGAGACCTTAAACTTTCCGTGTCCTCGGACACTTGTTTTAATTGTGCACTTGAAGTATTTTCCTAAGAGATTTGGTTTGTGCTTAGTACCCTGTCCTCATAAAGAGTCCAGGGCTGTTGTGAATCTTAATAAATATCTTGTTTATTTTCATAACACTTGTGTGGTGTCCTTTCACTGGGTGTTCAAGGGGTACATGTGTGGTAAACAGCTGGCTTAACGCGCCCTCTCGAGTCTTTAGCCTTAGACTGCTCGTATCCACGCTACTAGGATAGCTGGTCTATAGGTTGACTTACAACCAAACACCATAAGGGTCGTTGGAACGATACATAGCGGTCGCTAGAATAGCGAACGTTGCATATCGGGCCAACTTCTCACAGTCACCACCGTGGCTTCTTTGTGCATTCCTCCACATAGTCGAAAAGAACATACAGCACAGAGTAAAGAGGCGCCTTAGGACCATACTTAATCCAGAGGTACCGCAATTCAGAATTATTCCGAATCCCAAATAGACAGCCGGCACACATGGAGGCGAAAGTTGTCACACAGCTAATCTACCAATCCGAAGGCAGGGAGGGTTGTTTTTTAAAACCTGTCCCTGTCAAACAGAGAATGTTGCAGTTTACAGTGAGCAAGAGAAAGCGGTACTCTTCAATTCTCAGAATTCTCCTGCCCCGTTAAAGCTAAAACAAGTGCTCACAGTATACATGGAATGGAGATGAATACAGACGCACCAGTGAGTGTTAGCATAAGGATTAGAGCGGCCGACCTGGAAGCTGGGGAACAGGGTACAAGTCTCGGCCGGTGGCACAACATCCAGTGTTGCTGTGCAAATCATCATCTCTCCCTGCCTGTAAAGCGCTCGGATAACTTCTTTGGAATATAGTTATGTGTAAAATAGCAAATCAATTACGCAAAGAAAAAACATTAAGCTCACCTTCAACATAGCCAAGTACTAAGCACACTGGGGGATATTCCCAAGAACATGCGATAATCATTGCCAAAATAGGTTAACGCAATTTTTCATATTGCCGTCTATCGCAGGAAAATAACGCTGTGTTGTATTCTCAACACAGTGGTAACATGCAATAGTTTCCCGATAACACGTCAAATGTCAGCGATAAAATTACTGGGAAAGCGATAAAAATCTAAAGCCGAACGTGAAAAAAGTGGCAATGGGCCCAACCGCGATCAAAAAATCAGCGATAAGCTGCACCAGGCCTGCAATTCACATACGTCATGCGGGGAAAAATCACTATAAAAGCAGAAAAAAAACCACAAACAAAACCTAAACAACTGCTAAGCACAATGGAGGTAGGGGGGGGAAGTACAGAGTACAACCAGAACCCCTCAAGTCCCACGGAGGACCAGCCTGGGACCTCAGCGTCAGGGAAGGGCAAGGAGAAGCAGAAGATGAAGACGCGGTTCAGTCTGCAGGAAAATAGGATCCTGATAACGGAGGTGGTAAAACACCATCAACAACTGTTTGTCATCTCCACTGTGCCATTGGCAATAAAAAATGGAATATGGCAGTCCATCGTGGACAAGATGAATGCAGTTGGAGTGCTGAGGAGGAAAATGGAATAGCTCAAGAGGCGTTGGAATGATTTGAAGCGCAAAACCAAGCAGAAACTTGGCAACAACCAGAGGGCAGAAATGCAGCCTGGCGGTGGGAGTCCAGCGACACAGGAGGAGCTGGATGAGATGGAGGATATGGTGTCCACAGTCATCAGTGTGGAGACGGTGGCAGGAGTTGGGGGACCGGACACTGCTCAACATGACCTGACACAACAGCAATAGGGTGAGTAACGCCTAGGGACTGGGGGGACGGGGGTAGATGGGCACAATGGCACACATGCACAATTAAGTATAGCACAGTGCACACCCACACTGACTCTGGATCATGTCCCTGATTCCCTTGGCACACTGCAGCACTCCTAGAATCAGAAAGTAGGCCCCGTTGACTATGTGCCCAGAGTGGGCCCTTCACACACTTCACCAATCTAACCCATGCACATGTGCCAAACCCAGCAAAAAGTGGCGTGTCTGTGAGCCACACTAACAATGCAAATGACACTGCATGACGAAAAGCATGGCTGCGGTCAATTTATCATGACATATTGCACGTCACAACACTTTGGTGGCTGAGTGGGGACCACATCCATAAAGGAGCAGGTCACACTCTGACTGATCCTCGTGCACAAACAACCCCTGACGTCAACATCACATCTGCGGACAAACCATGCCCCAAAGTCCCAACTCCCACCAAGAGCCCAATTTACCCAAGTATGCAACATCTCAGCACTGTATAAGCACAGAAGTCAAAGGAACACTGCCTGAAAGAGATAGGACGTACAAAAGGGGGTGGTGATGGACGGAAAATCTGAACCAATCAAACACTAACACCCAGTCAACAGATCTGGGTTTCATCCATCACCGTTCCTTAGCCCACTCTGCAACCCCAGTTCAGACATGGCCCTATGCAAATCAGTCTGAACCTGTGCCTCATGGGAACAGTTCAGCCTGAACTGCCAAGCCATGCCTTCCCTGGACCGGAATCAAGCTTCCTGGGACCGGTTTCTGGCATTTCAGGGATAAGAGGCAGCAAAATCAGAGCTGCAGGGGTGACTCTCCCAAAATTCAGCACAAACACATAACATGTGGAGTTCCACAAGGCTCATCCCTAAGTCGGACACTTTTTAACATCTATGTGTCGGACTTAGCCAGAGTCATCAAGGCACATGGGATGGGCCTTAGATCATACGCTGACGACACCCAGTTGGTGCTCGCAATTAACAACAATGGAGAAAGGGTAGCAGCTAGCTTCCAAAAGGGCATGTTGGCCATCAGTAGCTGGATGGCTAGCAATTGTTTCAAACTGAACTCCGACAAAATGTAGGTCATGATCTTGGGTAAGCTATCCCCCATATGGTCCAGTTCTTAGTGACCACCTGCTCTAGGCTCTCCACCGAACCCAGTCACTAAGGTCACGAATCTAGGCGTCTTATTCGACGACAGATTGACTTTCGCACCCCATGCCAATTCGGTGGTTTCAGCGTAATTCTATAAACTCCTAATGATTAAGAAGATTCTTCCATTTCTCCCTTTGAATGCGGGAAAAACTTTGGTCAGCACACTGGTGATGTCATCCTTAGACTACTGCAACAGGCTGTTTGCCAATGCACTGAGCAGGGTCATTCAAAAATTGCAAACCGTCCAAAATGCGGCAGCCAGAATACTGTCGGGAACCCCCAAGTTTGAATCCATCTCACATGTCATTAAGAGGTACCATTGCTTGTCAGTGAGGAACCAAATAAAATTCAAGGCATTATGTATTGCCTATAAAGCCTCCCGCAAGATAGGTACCCAGTTTTTAATAAATCGCCTACCCACCTACATCTCCAACAGGTCACTTCGATCCTCCAATGCATTTCATCTTACTGTACCCCGTACAAAAACAGTCTCTTGGGGCGACAGGCGTATTGTTGTTATGGTGGCAAAACTCTGGAATTCCCTTTCGTTGGAGATTAGATCCTGTCAATCTCTGTTAGTCATCAGAAAGATGATAAAGACCTGCTTGTTCAACCAATAATCTGCTCATTGACTCTCTCTGTTGTCCACAGCGCAGAGACGCCCTGGGGCATTTGTGCGCTTACAAATGTCAAAAATAAATAAATAAAATAAATAAATTCCGAGCACATCAACATTGACACCAATGTGGTACAAACTGCAACAGGTTCACAACAGAACAGAGGACACAACTGGTGCTGCTTGTGTATAGAAACTGGCCAATCACATTTGGCATAGCAGGGAAATGTGAGATGATAATGTACAAGTACAAACACACATCCATGATGTTGTCGAAATGTTCACTGTCCCGCATCAAATACGCAGCTCCACCCAAACAGTCACAATGTGCATTGTCATGTAGTCTGTATGTAAACTTGTACAATGCGTCAAAATACACGTGAACACAATGTTAAACTGCATCTCCCCGTCACATTGCAGAGAGAGAATCAACACCTCCTGGAGAGCAGACCGAACATCTCTTCACTAATGAAGAAGAGGACTTCCACACCTTCGACACCGATGCCCTCCAAGAGCTCATGGACAGCTTCGGCACCTCACCTCCAGGAGTAGGGCAGCCCAGCTGCATCGAGGAGACTTCACCCCCTGCACAGACCACACAGCAGGAAGCACCCACCACCACAGCTGTCTCCCAAGACCCCCACAAACAACACATGGCCTTACAACACCATGTGTTAGGGTGCCAGGAGAAGATGGCTGATCAGGTGTGGGTGAAGTTCGACCTCATGGCAGCCAAACTAGATTCCATATGTTGGTGTCTAAATCGCATCAAGGACCACTTACAGTCCCTAATGGAGACCCACAGTCCGCTCCATGCTCTCCAACGATCCATATTTAACAATTAACAAATCGAGATGCCAGTGCTGACACTTTCTTTAACCATTTTGAGAAAGGAAAAGAATCAAACGAGTCCCTCTCAACCACTTTTTCAGTTTGAACTAATCTTCTTTATTTATACCAATTTCAATCTATTTCTTCAGAATGAAACAATTTACAAAAACTTGGTTGTCATCACAAAGAACACCAACACTTACAACCCCCACAAAAACAGATTCCAATTTGGAAACCATTTAGTGTTCCCCTTTACATATACTCACATCAACAGTCTCCCTACCATTCATACACTCTAAAACCGATTCGTACTCATATTCAACTAGTTCCCACATTCATTCTGTCATACTTTCTTCATTCATATAAAAGCCACCCTGGGATGCCTAAACAAAATCTATTCTTGAAAAGACACTACATTTTTCAAATCAAACAAAAACAAAACAATAAGTTTCAAAGCAAGGCCATCAATAATTCACAGCACAATCAAGATCTCAAAAAATATAAATTCTCTTGATTGGCCTGGAGGGTCATGGTCTACGCGTTTTGAATCCCTTCCTTTGAGGGATTCTCCTCAGGACCAAGGATTTCTGAAAAACATGATAAACAGTCTTGTCTTACTATACATCCTCTACCTTTCCCTCCATTGTCAGACATGGACTGCCACATTAAACCTCTTACCTTCTCAAACACTGGAACAAAATCAGAGGGACCACTCTCATATATTGTCTGTAAACAAAAAAATTCAATAGACTTGTCTTAGAAAAACGTCTTGTATCAGTTGTGTTCTGTACTGGAGGAGCCTAAATCTGCAGTTTCTTACTTGTTAAGTAGGACGCCAAGCGTCTAATAGTGGGTAGCCTTCCAAATTCACTGGAGATTCACTAGTTGTCTGACAGGAATATGTCATCAAGGAATTCCCCATGACCAATTCACTTTTCTTCCATGCAGCTTGACATTAAGTTTGACTCAAACTATGGGGTACCTTTGTAATAGTCGACTTTTTTGTCACTATTTCGTAAATTTCATGCATTGCCAACAAGTTTGAAAAACATGGTTCTAATTTGAATGTTGAAAATGGTAATTACCATCCAAAATAATTCCTTATTCGAAATTAAGTGATTTTGCTTGACAAAGAAATAAACATTTAAAGAAGTGGAATTACGACTCCCAGAATCACACGTGAAAGTCGGCATGATAAACATGCGTTCTAGCATCGTGAGATCACGCAATTGTACCTCCATTGAAAGAACGAGCGAGCGTCCGACGGAGTGATTTGTTTCGAGGCACCTTCGAAAAACTTTAGGTAAGAGATCTGCGGTCCCATAACATATTTGTATTTCCGTGTATAATTAAAAACTGCCTTCCCTGGTATCCATTTGGGACTTCAGCTATAGCATAGCGCCATTTGTCACATAGTATTGGGCCCATCAACATGAGGCTGGTGTTTGAAAATGGAAGTGGGACTGTTTCAACAAAACCATCAAGAATTATGCGGGTTGACTCAGATGCAGCAGTAATGCGAAGGGCATTGCCCCTAGAAATGTCGGCCCCTCAAAAATTGCAAGTTAGTGTTTACCAACAGGAGCAACAGTCGAATTTGGCTCATGGGAAAGTGATTGTAGTTGGCCCATTGCAGAATCCTTTAAAGCTGTTTTTAAAGCTATTAAAGAAAAAGCCTTCTGTCTAAATATCATCCTCTCCATTTTAGGAATTTGTTTCCAATCTAAATAGTTGAGGAGATGTTCACCCCCGTCCCCCCGTGTTTACAAATCCGAAAAGGTATTAAGGAGATTTATTATTTATTTGAAACATTGCTAACAGTGTAACGATCATGATGCTGATTAGGATCCGCCATGCCTTGCAGAAAATAGTCCAACAACTAGTAAATCTCCAGTGAATTTGGAAGGCTACCCGCTATTAGAGGCTTGGCATACTACTTAACAAGTAAGAAACTGCAGATTTAGGCTCTTCCAGTACAAAACACGACTGTTACAAGACGTTTTTCTAAGACGAGACTATTGAATTTATTTGTTCACAGACAATATATTAGAGTGGTCCTTCTGATTTGGTTCGAGTGTTTGAAAAGGTAAGAGGTTTAATGTGGCAGTCCATGTCTGACAATGTGAGGTAATAGAAATTTTCAGGTAGCTAATGTGTCCCCCACTCGCACCCTATCCGTGCACCCATGTTCCATGTATGTCGTGTAACTTCTGTTCTGTACATGCTAGACAGACGCAAATACATTTGCGTCCATCCTTAACATGTAAGCTATCCAACCATACCAAGTAATCTCGTTAAATATGTTCCTAGGCATACGGTGCCACCGTCTTTACATGGTGCACTTCTGAAATTCGCACACGTTTTCCGTATGTTTCCTGGCCCAGTCTAGCTAGGCCCTTAAACGAGGCCTCTCTGCCTCATCTCTCCTGTCTCCGAAAGCTGTATGCATCCCTGACCCCTGCCTTACTTCCTGCCAGCGCAGCGGTGCCCGGCTCGGCCTGGACTGCCTGCCAAATTCATGTTTTACCTACAGTTATCTGCTCAGCCTCCTCGAAAACACATTCCAGTCTAGTGAAATAGGTAAACATATTCCCGGCTGCAGAGCAAAGGGCCCGGCCTTTTCTGTCCTCCTTGCAAGTGATTTACTGACTCCGTTACCATGGTAGGCCCACGGCTCCGCACGTTGCACCAAGACACGTATGCACGCACCAGCTTTCAGTATTGGATGGCCCCTGCCCGAGAGACCTTTTACTTCAGACACTACATCCTCCAAACATAAGATACCAGATATGCTATAGGTACAGGTTGCCCTGACACTCCAGACATCAGTCTCCCCCACTAGTGCTAAAGTCAAAGCCCCCCGTTTCACGTCATGCTAGTTGCACGCGCATACAGGTGATGGGTTTCTGCTGATTCTGCAACTTTCTCTATGCATCCACCCACATGTGACGTATCTTGTGACGTTTCTCTGACATGTACAGTGCACGCCCATGTGTACGCCTCTTTTTCACGCCTCCTCTTACGCACATGTGTTCTTATCTCTCTCTTTTCACCTGTTACGCCTACTGTATTGGATTCAATTGCAAAGTTTTACTATATATAATGTGTAATGTTAATAAAACGTTGACTGTCCCTTCCCGAACCTTAGTGGTGACGGAACATGATATCCATCCTCGAGGATCATTGTCCATTAAAGCCCGTATGACTCAGATACCACGGACTCTGCCTCTCATTTAAATGAGCTGTCTTGTAATGATAATTATGCGGAAAAATGTATAGGTAAATTTATTTACCACATAATCTGGCGCCCGAATAGGGACCCCCCCCTTCCCCACTCGCCGGTGAAGTCACGCGGCTTTCAACCCCTTCTACAACCCCGACGGAAACCGTGCACGTTGCAGGTCTTCCTGCTTTCTTCCCTCGGGTCCACGAGGGAGACGGAGACTGCGGTCCGGCGTCCAGACGAGGCGGTGAGGAATGCGGAGGATCCCGACCAGAGCCCTAGTCGAGAGAGCAAGGTCCGAGGTGTCCTGAGGCCCACCTGTTCCGAAGCGCATGCGTGGTAGCGTGATGCGTCGCCGTCAGATGTCGTAGCAGTCCAGTCCAGTCCAGTTTCCGAGGCCTTCAGTTTCTTGCTTCCCGGTGAGTACCGTTGTTGGGAACGCATCTAGACGGGTTCATTAATTTGTGCCCGGTAAAGACAGATTTGGGTACACAGATCTGGTCCTGACGTGTTCACTTAGGTGGATACGGTCCGACGTGTCTCTTTATGAGACCGGTCTGTACTGTTTTAGCAGTGCATCTAGTTATTCAGTTTTATCCCGAGAATTTCTCTGTGTTCTCTGTGTTCCAGGTAATGGTAATATCAGTCCGACATGTTTTAATGTGTTTCAATGTTGTGGTATGAATGATTGTTTACTGTTTATTACTGTGTTTATTGTGTACACGTCCGAATCACTCTAGTCATGCCGCTGTTTTCAAAATTACGTCAGATAGGTACTAGGAAAGGGATACTTGAAGAAGCAGTTCCTGTCCCGCCTAGGGACACTCCAGGATATTTTATGTACCACAAACATGGCTTAGATGCTGTGTTGTATTTAGACTTATGGGTGGACTACACCAAGACTCTGGAAGAAAAGTTTAGATGGCCTGCCTCAGGGACATGGGATGCAGATTGCATCATGAGAGTAGAAGAAGCGTTATGGAAAAAGAAAGCCAGACAATCTCAGAAAGATGCCATAGAATTGTGGCGCAAAGAATCGCATAGAACAACAGAAAAAGCAATCAGAAAAGCAGAGAGAAGTAGAGAAGAATCCGAAAAAGCCAGAGAAAAAGAGTTACTAGAAGAAGGAGAACAGTTCAGATCAGAACAATTAGACCGCCAAAGAAATGCACTCACTACAGGCATGTATCCAGTTCTTGCCGCGGGCCTGCCCAAGGCGACCCCGGAAGTACCCCGTAACTTGCAACCACCATTGGTTCCGACTAAACTCCGTCATAAAAAGACCGCAGCAGACATTTTCCTTTCTTCCTATTTAGATGACGTAGCTCCCGCATATACCAATGTACCCGTACAACCTGCTAATAATAATGTACCGCAGCATATTCGGGTTGATCAAGCCACGACCCCTCCACGCCGAGACTCACTTCCCGCACCTGCTGTCACTTCCCCTTCTACTGCTGCTGCTACTGGTCCTCTCAATCCTTTTGCGACAGATGCAACCCAGAGTCAGTCCCCGTTACATGTATTTTTCCCTCCCGCCATGACGTCAGGTCATGCTCATGGTTCTGCCTCAGGAGGTGCCACAGGAGGTCACCTTCACACCCCGCCACAGTTACATCGAATGACAATGAGAGAATTAACCACACAGCGTACTCCGAAAGCAATGCCACATGAAAAACTTAAACAGTATCTTACAGATTGTAGATATGATCCAGTACCTGGCAAGACAGGAGACATGATGTTAGCCTCGTTACGTCTACGACGTGTTACAGATTATCTGACGTTATTACCAGAAATGCCAGAACATCTAGACAACATATATCATTTTATTAGAACGGGGGAGAGGCCAGAATGTATTCGTGAGGCCATGGCATATCAGAAAGTTGAGAAAATTAATTGTTTGATAAGGGAACAAGATCAGACAGGTGTTGTTAAGGAAGAGATGGATGTACTGACGAAATTGAGTCAAAATATTGCAGAATGTAAACATGATAAACAAACCTGTATAGATGCCATGTCTAGAAAAATCCGTAAGGAAATAGTAGCAATACATACCAGACAGAAGGCTGAAATGGAAGCCGAGTCAGACAAGAATGATTCCTCGGAGGAGGAAGAAATAGAGACTCCAGTGGAGAACCCAGACAGGATAGCCTACGTAGGTCGAGTAAAACTCCCTAAACAGTATTCTTCTGATAGACCTTTTGACAGACCCATTCGTCTAGAAAACAAGAAACGTTTCCTTTCCCCGATACCAGAGCAATGTTCTCTTGAACATATATTCCAAGTTACTGACAAAATTCTGAAAGAAAGAATAGGTTATCATGAGCTTACTACCTTACGTGATCAGGAACTAGCCCGGTCAGCAGTCCAATGGGCCGGGGATGACAGTATATATAAAGATGATTTAGTGGTGCAAACATTTTTAAGCCTTACTCCAGAAGAACAGCGACTAGCTGGTATATACATGACCCAACATCTCATTACACAGTATGAAAATCAACAATCTGATCCATGTCCATTGTATAATCTATTGCAAGACTTACTCCTGAGAAGATGGAGAGGTCTAGGTACTGATTTAATTGACATCATTCTAGAACAACGTCACAAATACAGGACTTTCCTGACTCCACGTCTTGTTTCTGTTCCACCCCCAGTAAGACAACCATATCACCTAGACAGACAGAACCCCTTACGAGAAGTACATCCAATCCGGAAGCCAGATGATACGCTTGAACGCGTATTCGTATACACTCCTTTGACTAAAATGGAATTATTGGAAATGAAGAAAATTGTACCTTGTCACGATAAAGATCCTGCAGGTTTCCACCGTGAATTAAAAGACATGTTACTTATGGGAGATTACACGTATTCCGACATTCTTAAGATGCTAAAAGTATTATTGCCAGCAGGGATTTACGAAAAACTGAAAGAAAAGGAATGGGAGGTGGGAGATAAAAAGATTATTTGGGCTGAATTAGAAGACGAAGAAAATGGACGTACCCCAGGTTTAGGTCTTGGGGAGAAAACTAAAGCATTACCAGGATTATTAGTACAGGTTTTGCCTAGATTATTGACAATTAAAAAGGAAGACTGGGATGCAATCTCAGCCTGCAAACAGAAACAAGACGAAGACACTAGTGATTTTTATTCAAGATTCGAGAAATGTTTTATTATTAATCGTGGCCTGAAAACTAGTAGTGAGTCATATCCACATCTTTTTGTGACCAAATTAGTTGAGAATTCCTTACCCCAGGTTAAGAATAGAGTATTGAAAGTCGAAAGTACATGGCAAGCTAACACGCCTTCCCAAATGTTACAAATGTTACAGTACCACCAGAATAGAATCAGAGAGGAACACGATCATGAACAGAGACGCATGAAAGACACGAAAATGAAAGTATTAGTTGCCCAGTCTGTTCCAGCAGATGGTCAGAAGAGGGGTAACACGCAGAATACACAGACTAGTCATCCTACAGGTCCTGTTAAAGGAAATTGCAATTATTGCAAGCAGCCAGGTCACTTTATAAGCGATTGTGCCGTTCTCAGACACAATATTGCTACAGGCAAAACGAAAGAAAGACCACGTCAGCCTAGACCAGAATATGTTCAACAGAATATTCAACAGAATCCGCAACCTCCTCCACAACATGCACAGCAACAGACAGTAGCTGTACCCCAACTTCAACCCATTGCCGCAACACAACACGTCACTCAGCAAATGTACCAGTATGCACAGTCCGATTATCCTGATTATCAGCAGTACACATAAAACAGCCTAGAGAGGGAGGTTGGCGTGCCCCTTATCGAGGTTCCTGTAGATCAAGATGGTCCTTATGTACATAGTCAGGTGTTAGGGAAAGACAGAAAATTTTTGATTGACACGGGGGCGAGCAGAACTACCATTAGTCATGACGAGGTCCCAGGGGCACCCCTCTCAGGCTCACAGAACGTTTCCCTTGGATTTTCAGGAAAGCCTATTGTTAACGAAGTATCACAGCCAGTTCCCCTTGCAGTTGGTCCATTGTCCCGTACTACAGATTTATTACTTACGAAATCATGTCCTGAAAACTTACTTGGTATTAAAACACTGAAAGCTCTAGGAGCCGTTATATGTTGTTCCCCGGAAGGAGTGAGATTGTTCCTTCGTGATTTCAAGGGCCATTATGTGTTGAGAGATTTTGATGTCAGACTGAAAGATGTTCCGCAGCATTTATGGGCGCAAGGTCCAACTGATGTAGGTTGTATGCATGTTACTCCTTATCGTGTCACACTCAAGCAAGGTGTTGTACTGCCCCGAATCCGACAATACAAATTGCCCCCCGAGGCTGTAGCAGCCTTACTGAAAATTATTGACGAACTCATTGCCCAAGGAGTAGTTGTAGAAACTGACTCCAATGTATGTAATTCTCCTATCATTCCGATTCTTAAGCGAACTGACCCAAATGCACCTCCAGTTTATCGCTTGGTGATCGATCTTCGAGAGCTGAACAAATGCATAGTACCACAGTACCTTGTGGTCCCAGATATCTCGTCACTACTGACTGCCATTCATTCCGAAGCAGCGTTCTTTACTGTAATTGACCTCAAGAACGCCTTCTTTAGCGTCCCCATTCATCCTGACAGCCAATACCTTTTCGGATTCTGTTTAAATGGCCGAAGCTTTAAATTTGTACGTGCACCTCAGGGGTTCATGGAAAGTCCGAGTATTTACAGCCAAGCCCTGAAACGACAACTAGACAGTATTCACATGCCTACTGACACTGCTCTACTACAGTATGTCGATGATCTCCTGATCACGGCACGGACCGAACGTGACTGCGAGCGCGCGTCACTGACAGTCTTGTATTTCTTGGCCGAAAAAGGGCACAAGGTATCCCCTTCGAAGCTCCAATTCTGTGCCCAGCAAGTGGTATACCTTGGGCACTTGCTGTCCAAGTGGGGTAGACAGTTGACACCTGATCGTATACAGTTAATTGCACATCTGCCACAACCCAAGACTCAAAAGGAAGTACGGGCCTTTATTGGCCTCACTTCGTACTGCAGACAATGGATTCCCCAGTATGCATTTCTAGCCAAGCCACTCATACAGTTGACAACACAGGAGGCAGAGACTTCGACTGTCCTCCCTTGGACTCAGGAACATACACAAGCTTTTAACGACTTGAAGAAAGCATTATGTCAAGCACCAGTTTTAGCGACACCATGTTACAGCAAACCTTTTACACTTTTCGTCACAGAAAGCGATGGCACAGCATTATCTGTTCTCACACAAGACCAGGCAGGACACCATAAGCCTTGTGCTTATTTTTCTAGTACATTGGATCCCGTAGCCCAGGCTCTGCCTGCGTGCTTGAAATCAGTTGCAGCAACAGCTCTTGCTATCAGACAAAGCGATTCAATAGTGTTAGGACATCCCTTGACAGTACAGATTCCACATTCCATGGAAGTCCTCCTGAACCGCACCCAGACTCAACACTTGACCATAGCACGACTGACAGGTTATGAATTGACACTGTTCCAGCCACACAAATAAATCAGACGCTGCAACATACTTAATCCTGCCTCATTGTTACCTTCGAGTACAACAGATCCAGCACCACATGACTGTGTAGAAGTCATTAATACAGTGACAAAGCCCCGACAGGACTTGACAGACATAGCATTACCCGATCCAGATCTGACACTTTATGTGGATGGTTCATGTATGAGAACCAGTACAGGAGAATTAGTGGCCGCCTATGCAGTGACCACTGAAACTGAAGTCATAGAAACACACCGTATTGACACACTATCTGCTCAAGCTGCAGAGCTCATTGCTCTGACTCAAGCCTGTATACTAGCCAAGAACAAGAAAGTTAACATTTACACAGACTCACAGTATGCATTCGGAGTCGTTCACGACTTCGGAGTTCTTTGGGAAGAGAGAGGTTTTTTAACTTCTCACTGTACCAAGATCCAGCATGGCCCCCTCATTCAAGCTCTGTTAGAAGCAATACATTTGCTGACAGCCATAGCCATTATGAAATGCAAAGCACATACCAAAGTCACCGACACTATTTCCCAGGGTAACGACCTGGCCGATCGCACAGCCAAATTCACAGCTCAGACAGATATTCCGACTGACATGACAAAGATTGACACACCTACACCGACACATTGCCAGACAGTTAAGGATCCCATTCTAGATATACTCGACATACAGACACATGCAACACCAGACGAAATCAAGAAGTGGACTGAACAAGGAGGGATCCAGATAGATCAGGGATGGATGACGAAGGGTAGGGCCACATGGTTCCTCCCCGACTCTATGGTTCAAGTCATTATTAACACAGCACACAGTCCAGCACACTTAGGAGAGAAAGCTATGTTAGACAGTTTACAGAATCTCTGGTACAACAAACATTTACGAGCAGCCGCAAAACAGAAAGTGCGTACTTGCATGATCTGTTGTCAGTTCAATCCAGGAAAAGGTGTCCCCGTGGAACAGGGTGGATTTCATCCTCCTGACCATCCTTTTGAAGTCCTCCAGATGGATTATATCCAGATGGACAGATGACGAGGATTTAAGTATGTCCTCGTAGTCGTATGTGCTCTTTCCCGATGGACAGAAGCATATCCAGTCCCCGATTACACTGCTGTAACCACTGCCAAACAGCTGGTACATGAGTTTTTCCCGCGGTACGGTTTGCCCCGTGTCGTGTACTCTGATAATGGTCAGCCATTCTCGTCCGAGTTAATGAAGCAGGTATCACTCCTGTTAGGTTACCAATGGAAGTTCCACTGTGTCCGACATCCCGAGGCAGCAGGTCTCATGGAGAGACACAATCAGACTCTGAAAACTCGTCTTGCTAAAGTGTGTGCCGAGAAAGGTGTAGATTGGATGGTAGCTTTGCCAGTTGCCCTCTTTTACATGCGAATGGTAGCTCATTCTAGGACAGGGCTATCCCCGTATGAGGTGGTCTTCGGTAGGCCTCCTAATATGTGGGGGACGCCTATGCCCCGTAAAATCACAGATGTTGACAGTTCTATGCTGACAGATTACTTGGCTGCATTGATGTCTGCACTACAATCTTGTCGTTCCCAGGTCGCGGCAGCCTTCCCAGATAACACCGAGGTGAAACCGCATGAACTGATTCCAGGTGACATCGTCGTGGTCCGCAATTTCGACAGATCAAGCCCTCTGGAGCCCCGCTGGAAGGAGCCCAAAATCGTTCTGATGACCACAAGGACCGCAGTGAAGATCGAGGGAAGAAAAGGCTGGCTCCATTCGAGCCATGTGAAGAAATTTTGTGGACTTCTGCCAAAAACTGTTTCCCAGGACTGCCACATTCCAGACATTGATACTAAACTCCCCCTGCTAGAGAAAACTCCCCAAGAGGAGTATCGCACAAAACTAAGGTCTAGTAAGTCAGACAGTGTTTAATTGTTTAAGTCCCCCCCTGGGTGAAGCGGTTAGACAGGTTTCTGACATGTATAGAATAGACCCCAGTATTCAGAGAGATAGGCGTATCGAGAAAAGAAAACAGCATTGTAAAGTTTTGCACAGCGGATGTGTAATTGCCTTGATCTCGATGTTTCTTCTGAGTCTTACGATTATATGCATCAGTCTAATGTTACACATTTTCTTTCCTCTTACACATGTTTCTTCCAATGATACTGTGGAACACACTTTTAGTGATCTGCCCCCGCATGAGTTATCCTATCGTTTAGCCATGCGCAACAATACATTCATCCGTATGTTACATCATTCACACCAGACCAGCAATGCCACTAATTGCTGGGTATGTGGCCGACTCCCTCCCTATCAGAAGTACACGGGAGCTCTGCCCCTCTTTCCTTATCCGTTCACACATAATGGTTCGTGTGGTGCATGGTTTACTTTAATGTCTTCCCTAGACAGTAAGTCCAAGGTTTCCCAAAGCAATTGGATATGGGGGAACCTGAATACAGTCATGAATAAAATATGTTTCCCAGACCAGGAAGGTCTTCCCCAGAGGACAGGGACCGATCTAGAAAACGAAGTGTATGGATTAGGTAATTTTACACTTAACCTCATGATCCTGAACGTGCAGTCTGAGACTAATTCGGACTTGCCGTCTATTACAGTTTTACCAGTGAAAGGTGAATTATGTGTCAGAAAGAATGGTTCAGTACATTTAGGACACAGTGATTGTAATACTGTTGTCGAATTCAGTGATAAAGGAGAGTCTACTTTCAAAGCTTCTCGCCATTCTTATTTCCATATGTGGTCAGACAGCCTATGTACGTCTGCCATTGGATTGAGATGGGACGTGCTATATTGCGTTCCTATTGCCACCTGTTTTTCTAGCCCCGCCTGATTATCACAGAAATCCACATCTCGTTCATGTCAGACATAAAAGGGAGATCAAGACCCCGATTGTCGACCAGACTGAAACCACATGGGAACAATATACAGATTTCAATAAAGGATTCTTTTTCTTTGTAGGTCCTGTCCAGAATAGTAAATTGATACGCAAGTTGACTAGGACCTTAGAAGCGGTAGTGAATGAAACTACTTCTGCTTTAGGTAACCTGACCGAGGAGCAGTCTGCTATGAGACTTGTTGTTCTTCAAAATCGCCTCGTCCTTGACGTCATCCTGGCAGATAGGGGCGGGGCTTGTAGAGTCATCGGATCCAGTTGTTGCGTGTTTATTCCAAATAACGCGCCATCCGTGTATAAGGCCATAACTCGGCTTCATGAAATAGCTCACCTGATACACCAGAATCCAGGCTCCTGGACTTGGTCCGGTAGGTTCTGGAGTGTGATATCCGCCTGGGGATGGAAGTTGTTGTCGTTCCTAGGAATAATATTGGTCATAGTATTCAGTTGTTGTCTCTGTCTGCAATGTGGGCCTGCGATTTGCGGCTTGTGCGCCACAGCCTGTATTCCCCATCCAAGTACACGTTCCCGTTCCCGAATAAAGAAAGATGAACAAATGATGCTTTACGAACAGATAGATGGTCTCATGAATATAGATATATCCTAAAGGGTGTAGTAGGGTCCAAGGAGGGAATGAGGTAATAGACATTTTCAGGTAGCTAATGTGTCCCCCACTCGCACCCTATCCATGCACCCATGTTCCATGTATGTCGTGTAACTTCTGTTCTGTACATGCTAGACAGATGCAAATACATTTGCGTCCATCCTTAACATGTTAGCTATCCAACCATACCAAGAAATCTCGTTAAATATGTTCCTAGGCATACGGTGCCACCGTCTTTACATGGTGCACTTCTGAAATTCGCACACGTTTTCCGTATGTTTCCTGGCCCAGTCTAGCTAGGCCCTTAAACGAGGCCTCTCTGCCTCATCTCTCCTGTCTCCGAAAGCTGTATGCATCCCTGACCCCTGCCTTACTTCCTGCCAGCGCAGCGGTGCCCGGCTCGGCCTGGACTGCCTGCCAAATTCATGTTTTACCTACAGTTATCTGCTCAGCCTCCTCGAAAACACATTCCAGTCTAGTGAAATAGGTAAACATATTCCCGGCTGCAGAGCAAAGGGCCCGGCCTTTTCAGTCCTCCTTGCAAGTGATTTACTGACTCCGTTACCATGGTAGGCCCACGGCTCGGCACGTTGCACCAAGACACGTATGCACGCACCAGCTTTCAGTATTGGATGGCCCCTGCCCGAGAGACCTTTTACTTCAGACACTACATCCTCCAAACATAAGATACCAGATATGCTATAGGTACAGGTTGCCCTGACACTCCAGACATCAGTCTCCTCCACTAGTGCTAAAGTCAAAGCCCCCCGTTTCACGTCATGCTAGTTGCGCGCGCATACAGGTGAAGGGTTTCTGCTGATTCTGCAACTTTCTCTATGCATCCACCCACATGTGATGTATCTTGTGACGTTTCTCTGACATGTACAGTGCACGCCCATGTGTACGCCTCTTTTTCACGCCTCCTCTTACGCACATGTGTTCTTATCTCTCTCTTTTCACCTGTTACGCCTACTGTATTGGATTCAATTGCAAAGTTTTACTATATATAATGTGTAATGTTAATAAAACGTTGACTGTCCCTTCCCGAACCTTAGTGGTGACTAAGCATGGGCGAATTTTGCGAATCTCGCGTTCGCGAATTTTGCGGATTTGCGAATTCGCAATCCGCAAAATCCGAGAATTCTCGCGAATTTGCGGATTTTTTTTTTTGTGTTCTCAAGTGTTTCTGCCAGTTCGCGAGGATTTGGTACTAGTTCGCAATTGCGAACTTACTTGTCGGCTCGCAACGGTCGCGACTATGTTGTTTCTACGTCTGGTTCATCATCACAGCCTCTCAGCACCCTCTGTTTCACCACTGGCACCCTCTCTTTGACCCATGCCACCCTCTGTTACATCAATGCCACCCTCTGGTTCATCATCACTGTAGAAGATGGGGGGGAAAAGCAAGCCCACCTGGCCTGCTTGAACTGACATTAATTAATTTGGGGTTAGTTTATTAACAACACCTGCCCTGGCCCAACTGACAATAATGAATTAGGGGCTAATTAATGTGTCACTGAAAGAATTTGAAGTTCCAGCCTGGCACCTGCTTGTCTGCTCCTTTAGCTGTAAATCAGGACCTTTGTGGCATACAGTTAAGGTCAGAGCAGGGTCACACAATAGTTGCAAGCAGGCAACCGAATTCTGGAGGGCCCCCTCAGGAAGCACTACAGGGAATCGTTACAAATCATGAGGTTGACCTTTTGCACCTGCTCATTGCTTTTGCTTTTGCAAAAATCGTTTTTCGGTTTTTTCGCGCTATTCGTGGGGCGCGGCGTCGTGCAAAACCGACCGCGGAAGCCGCCAATTCGTGCGAATGAGCTTTTTATTTTTTTGCGGCTTGTTGTTTCGCGAGTTTTTTTGCAGTATTCGCGAGCCGCTTGCAGCGCAACACGTGAATTTACCCCAAGGTCGAGTACGGGCGCGGCCATTTTGTTTGCGTGACGTATTTCCGTTTCCGCCCGCTATGTATAATCTCGCGCAGTAAGCGCATTGCGAGTAGAGGTTCGCACGAGATCGCGAGGGAAATCTAGAGGTTTGCACGAGATCGCGAGGGAAATCTCGCGCAAACTTACTTTCGCGCTCGTGAACGGGCGCCGGCCATCTTGTTTTTCATTCATTTCCTGTGTCTGGGAATGGTGTTTAATCCTCTTGGTATCTTTGCCATCCTTTGCTTGTTTTCAGTTTTTTTTTTACGATTTTGCTTCTTATCTATCCCTCTCTTTTCCTAGCTGTATATTTTTGTCTTTTCTGCTATTTTTCTTTACTTTTAAACTACTTTTTTAAACTCTTTTCTTTTCTTCTTCCCTATCCTATTCTTTCTTAATTTTCTACTTCTTCCTACCTTACCTGCCCAGACCATGGTCAAGCCAGGCGCCGTGAAGCTGCCCAGGCACTTGAGGGCCGCAGCGGCGGCGGGGAGTAGTCCTGGACCCAGTGCCAGGACAGCATGCGGGAGATTGAGGGGGGAGCAGGTGACGCGACGGGAGATATTCAGCCCGGAGGAAGTGGGCACGCTGGTCTACTTCGTCCAGCGCCGCCTGCCCAGGACCATCGCGGGAGGCGGCAGGATCGCGGCCGGCGGCTACAACATGCGGGAGCGCCGGAAGCGGTGGGAGAAGGTGTGCTGGGCCATATCCCACCTCTACGGGGTCCAGCGCACCTACAGCCAGGTCACCCATCGCTGGACGGACCTCCTGGACCGGGAGCGCGACCTGCTGGACCAGCTCGGCTTGGAGATCCCCGGGCTTGGTGAGTAGTAGTAGCCATTTCATCACTCACAACTATGATGTTTTCTCCTGCTCTGTGTTGTTGTATTGCAAATATTTGTTTTTTACATGGAGCAAGCCAATAATGCCACTGATGACGATTACATTGTAGTTAAATTATATTTCAAAATCTTCTGTGCATTTCAGGTGCACTGCTCTCCTTCTCAGTGGCGTTGCTACTATGCTTATTTGTTTTCTATTTTGTGGTCTCATTGGCCTGAGTAACTATTATGTATGAGTGTACTTTACAGAACTGCGTAATGCTAGACACTAGGGGGCAGATTACATTTACAAGCCCCTTGCGCCACGTTTACGTTGCCTTGCGTGACGCAACAGCGGCGTAAACGTGCCGCATCCCTGCGAGTCATTTGCAGCATGACGCATCTAGGGAGATGCGTCACGTTATAAAGCCATGGGCCTGCACCACAATGGGTGCGTTCCCAGTACGCAGGGTGGGCGGTCCGGCGGCTGTGCGCCTCGCAAAATTGCCTGCGTGAAATCTACAAGATTTAACGCAGGCACTTCTGCGACGCTGCTACGTCAATTCAATTCCTTATGCCTGCTTGAAGCAGGCGAGAGGACTGACACAGCATGTTAAGTATTGGGTGGCCCTGAGCATTACTGGAGTTGCATTGCATTGGCGACGTGACTCCAGCGATGCGCCGCTCTTACGTGACGAGATGCGTCACGCAAGTGCCTACCCTTGCGCCAGGGCGCGCCGCATTGTAAATGAGGCGCATCTGCATTGTCGCAAGGGTAGTTTTGCGTGACGCATTTGATCTGGCGCATCTCTGGAGATGCGCCAGAACGCGTAAGTAAGTATGCCCCTAAGGGGCAGAATTGCAATTACCGTCGCATCCCTGCAAAGTAGCAGGGATGCACCATTAATTGTGCGGCCCGCTACCACCACCAAACATGGTGCGCCGTATTTGCAATGCGGCGCACCATGGGCCCAAAACGTCACCGAAGCTTTACTGCTGGAGTTGCGTCGCAACGATGGCGCAGCTCCAGCAATGCTCTGGGGTACCCTATCTCCCCAATGCTGGGTCAAGCCGTACGTCTGCTTCAAGCAGGTGCAGGGTTTGTGTGACGCATCATTGTCCTAAAGGTGACTGATTGAAATTTTGTAGATTTCCCTCAGCCACTTTTAGGATGTGTTCCAGCGCAGGAATGCCCTCCCTTGCGCCGGAACGCCCCCTGATGGCGCAGGGCTTTATAACGGGATGCTTCTCCCAAATGCGTCACGTTGTTATAATATTATACGCCGCACCATGGCGCCCTTTTTTGTTTAGCTGCTGCATCACAAAAGTCACGCAAGAACGGAGCAAAAGAGCCGCAAGGGGCTTAAATCTGCCCCTTCCTTTGTACCCCTGACAATAAGAAAAATAGTGGCGGCGGATTGATAGTTTGACTATTTAAATGACTGGTAATGTACCAGGCAACTGTTAGTGTTGTCACTGATCTGACTGAAATCACAATGGAGTTTGTCTGTCACTTTGCGTCTTGCCTGCGGACTGCTGCCTGCCAGTCCTAGGTGAACCTTTCAGTACTTTGTTTAGTGAGTTACGTGACTTTTGAAGTCACAGGTCCGCAAATAAATGAAAAGTAACCCTAATCAATATAATTTCGCGGAAATATTTTGTTATTGTTCTTTTGAAATGTTTGATTTGGTTGACATTGACAAGCAACAATCATCCATGTTTTCTGTTCTTTCTTTCATGTTGTACGTCAGCTCCCCCCAGGGGCTAGGGGAGGACACAGGAGCAGCAGGCGGCGGATGCTGTTCAACAGGGCCAGGATCGGGCAGGCGAGGGCTCCTTTGCTGGCCCCAGTAAGTTTTCATTTTAGACTAGTACCTATTTTTCCTAGCGTTCCTCATTTGATTTTTTCAAAATCATCTTTGATCTTCTTGTAGACTGTATCTAAATTCTTATCCTGCCTCTACTATGACTCCCTGTGGTATTACTAGATTATTCTTATTAGTCTGTCTGTGTAGCTAACTAAGATTGCACGGTTGGCGAAACTCCCATTCTAGTCAGCAATAGCTCTATCAACTTAGTGCAGTCCTCTGGGATTGTCCATAATGTCTTTTGAAGTGTTCTATCTGCTTTGAAAATTCCCAACTATAAAATGTGAATGACCACCAAGAAATAATAAGATACTACCTTTTGGTTTGGATAGGAGAACAATCCATACCACTACAGTGGCGCGGACAATTCTTCTGCAGAAACAGAACTATGGACAATAAATAGTGCATTGCTTATGAATTATAATAGGCGCTGTTAGAGTTTCCACATACCTCTGTGATAACAGACTTTGAACCCCCAATGTCCTTACTGACTGACTACTCCATAGTGTGGCACAGTCATTTACCTCCCGAATTCATCGATCATTTATCCCCAATGATGATTATTATCCAACGTAGCTGAAGAGTACGGAGTCAGAGTCAAGAAGTGTCAGAGGCACGGACTCATGCTTGCAAAAATTGCAAAACCTTTCGCTCAGTCACTCTAGTCACTCTGGACCCAAAAACACAGAGTCTCTCTAAGTTTAAAAGCTTTATTAAAAGTAAACACATTTATTAAAATGAAGTCATAATTAAAAAACGAAATGTTTAACTGAGAATGTAAAAGTGGTTAGTGCTGACGATTAATTGAAGACATTTCTTGTGGTCGAGCCGAGCTCTCAACTTGTTTCAACTTGATCTTGTTGTTAGAAGTCCATCTTCTGTCTGTGTGGAAAAAAATGGTGCGTGTTAAAAAGCCAGCCATCATCAGTTGTGCCAAAAAGTGCTGCATTACATTGTTTTCACATGTCTTCATTCCTTGACCAAATACTAGTGATTGGTTTATTCTAACATTCTTAAATGTACTTTGTAGGTGGAACATCAGGTGGCGGGGCCAACGTGGAGGTGGTGGTGGTGCTCGACACGGAGGCGGAGGGCAATTCCTCAGGGGAGGATGCGGCGGTTCCAGTGCCGGCTGTGAGAGTTCAGACGGTGGTGGTGGCGGGCAGAGGTAAGCTCTTATATATTCCTTACTTATTGAGATTGAAGACGTGGCTGGGAAGGAAAGAATATGAGATGCATGGCTGGGTGAATGATGAATCAATGATTGGTGGAAGGACAACAGCCTGGGTGGGTGACACAGAAACTGTATCTGTCCATATACCTGGATCATGCTACTATCTGACTCTTAGATAGCATATGTGTATCTAGAGCAGGGGTACTCATAGTACGGCCCGCGGGCCGGTAGCGGCCCGGCAAGCCTTCCTTGGCGGTGTGCAGACCTTGCAGACAATCACTGCTCCCCCGGCCCCCACAGAGCAGAGTGGAGATGCAGGGCCACAAAGAGGTGAAATAGAACAAAGCCTCTGCTCTGTGGGGCCGGGCAAGCAGTGATTGTCAGGGTGGAGATGCAGGGGCGCTACAACAAACAAAGCCTCAATAATATGTTAATGGTCTTTTACGCGTTGAGGAAGCTGTCTCAGCCCGGGCTGAAGGCTGACACAGACAGACACACACACAGTGAGATGACAGAGGGGGAGGGAGAGGGAGGGCAGGAGGGAGAGAGAGATGGAGAGGGAGGGCAGGAGGGAGAGCATGAGTGAGAGAGATGTATGTAAATGCTGGGTCTGTTGGCTCAGTGGATGAAGGCATCTGCTGCAGGGACCTGTGTGCAACCTCATGGTCACAAGTTTTCGTTTTGCTTTAGCCCCGCCCCCTCTGACTCCTTCCCCACCAGTGCAGCCCTCGGCCACAAACTACACTGTAAATTTAGCCCCTGAGAGAAAGTTTGTGAGTACCCATGATCTACAGAGAGTAGACGGTCAGTGGATGAACTAAGTGTAACTTTGAAGAGCATGTAACACTGCACCCGCACGTCCGTTCCAGTGTAGGAAAGGCAAGGAAAAGAAGTTTTAATTTTGTCCAAATACTACCATCAATAGTAGCAGTACTTTGTATTGCAAGCACAGCATAGATCCGGTTATTAGGGTGGCCACTCCCTACCTCTCTTAATAAGTTTAGTAGTACTCAGTCATTCATGTGTGGATGTATCACTAGTCACTCAATAAAAAGCAAAGCACCTAAAGTCATCCCATATATAAGCAAAAACATCCCATGTGAAGTGATAGATAATCCGATTATTTATCTCCTTCAATTTTCCATTTCTAGTACTCATTTCCACTGTAGGGTGAAAGTTAAATTAATTAAGCAGTAGTCCTTGAGTTGTAACAGAGTATTCTCAGTGCCACCCGTAATAGAAAAGTAAGAGCTTCACCACCTGCATGTACTGGACGGGTACAGTAACGCAACGCAAGTCTAGGTCACTCCTTATGGCGTGCGTCTCTTTTTCTCGGGTGCAAGTTTACTGCGCTGGCATTATGCCGGCTTGCAGAAGATAACGTACCAATTTTCCTAAACAAGAGACAAGAAGAAGAATAAGACTGGTGTACTTTCATAGTCCACTCCAATGGAAGTCCATAGTGCTCGTAGAATTTGTTCCTTAAACTCCCACTAATGTTAGAGCAAGGATGAAGAAGTGTGAGGTTAGATAGATACTGGCCTCAATAGTTATGTAATGCGCTTGCAAGTTGCTAGTTGTAGTGCAACACAAATTTCTGCTGAATGATTGAGTTAATCTTAAAGAGCATTGGTTACAGACTATGTCTTTCTTTCTTCATATAGGTTCTCCTTCCAAACGAACAAGGAGGAAGGAGCTGGCTAGAGCGGCCCGGCAACGGAGGATCGATGCCACTGTGGCCGAATATCGGCGGCTGGTGGCCCTGGAGGACGAAGAAAGTGTGCAGTCGACCACAACAACTACGTCGTCTGCATCGGCCTCCGTGCCCCCACGGGCTGCCACCCAGCACAGTGGCCAACCCAGACTGAGCCGGGCTGCCAAAGCCAAACGCCACCGCCGAGTAGCAAGGACAACAGCTTCCTCTCACAGCCGTTGCACCTGCAAGGCATTGAAGGCACGCCTGCGCCGCAGTACCCTGATGGTGTCCCGCCTCCAGCAGGAGCTCCACCACTTTTCAAACGAGTTGGAGGGGCTCCGCGTAGAGCACGCCTTGCTCCACCAGGAGCATGATGCCCTGGCCCAAAAAGTAGACAGCATCCACCCATAGTGTCACTTGCCCCTTTTTTAGAGACTTTTGGGGGGTGGGAATTGGGAGTTGGGTTTTTGGGGACTTTTGAAGGACAATCGTTGGGGTTAGGGTGGGTCTTGCGGGAGATTATTTTGTTAGGGATATAAATATACTTTTTCAAACTTTATCTGAGCATACCCGTTTCTTACTGCTTGCCTGGTGGGTGGGGGTTTAACAGTGACTTTGTTTTCCTGAAAGTTTAGTTCCATTTTCTTCCTTTAAGTGTACATGCCCAAATGTTTTCAACACTAAGTGCCTCTCACAGAGTAAGTGAAGTGAATCCAAGAGTCCTAGGACTTTAGTAGTACTACCGCCAGTCTCTCGTCTCTCCTACTAATACTCCATTATACCCCCAAACCCCCAAACGCTTATCTTACCTGTAATTTGTGTTTGAAAGTAGGGCTAGACCCAGGGCTGGCTCCACGGCAAACAGCGAATAAGGTTGGCAATCTTGGTCGGATAAAATTTCCTCATAGCGGTGGTACTAGTGGTGTGACACAGTGGCAGTTGCATGCCTATGAAAAAAAAGAAAATTAAATCTGGTTTGTCCTCCTGAGCAATTCAACGGTACAACTGAGAATATAGCAGGTGACAGAAGTACACTAGAACAGTGCCACATTGTAGCCTAACAAATGGTAAAGTATAACTACTAATTCGGTTGAAGTTCTTTGACATTAGCCATGGGGTCTTTGTCAAGCAGAGTAAGAATATATCCTCGGATTTCTTCACCAGCCTGTTGCTATCACCTTATCCTCCCCAGCAAGTGTGTGGATTTATTGCTGTAATTTAGTCACACATCAATCAAAATCACACAGCCCGGGGGAAGAGGGTTAGGGTTTGAAAAATGGATGGGTACGGGGGTTTTTGAGAAAGGTTTTGGGAGACAAGAAAAAATAGCACAGCATGGACAAACAATTGTGAACATAAACAACTCTTTGGGTACAAACCTATCCATCAATCTTTGAAAGTGCATGCACTAACTGCATGCATGTCAGTGAAAAGTAAGTAGTACTTTCGACAACTGTGGAAGAAAGAATGCGACAGTACAGGGCGTGTGTGGAATTATTCATAACGATATTCAACATAAGGTCTCTGTAGCCAGATACCTGAGAGCCTTGCTGGTCACTATAAATCCATTCACAACAACACTCAATGGGGTTGGTCTGGAAGGTATAATAGATAGAAAAGGAGAAATTGCTTTTTTTCTAGGTGTCCCCTCACTCACCAGGGTTGCCCCTTGGTGACATGCTTCATCATTGGGGCCATCCCAGTCCTCTACGGGCTGGGGCGTGCTGCGACTTGCGAATTACGTAGGAGCACTTACAAATGACTATGTGTGGTGCAGATGTGATAGTGGAGTGGACTAAGTGATGTGTTATGGGATCAATTTAGAAGCAGAGAGAGATCCAAGAAATGCAGTCACAGTCAGAGAAAAAGGCAAGGGATACTGTATCTATGTTGTTGTAGTTGTCCTGTTGGAAGTGGTAAGTAAGTTGCCTGCAGAAAAAAAATCCTCTTATTAGCGGCACTCCTCCATTGCAGCCGACGCTTCGTCCATCGATGTTGGTCACCAGAAGACACCCTGTAAAAAAAGCACAGCATAGACAAACAATTGAACATAAACAATTCTTTGGGTACAAACCTATCCATCAATCTTTGAAAGTGCATGCACTACTGCATGCATGTCAGTGAAAAGCAAGTAGTACTTTCGACAACTGTTGAAGAAAGAATGCGACAGTACAGGGCGTGTGTGGAATTATTCATAACGATATTCAACATAAGGTCTCTGTAGCCAGATACCTGAGAGCCTTGCTGGTCACTATAAATCCATTCACAACAACACTCAATGGGGTTGGTCTGGAAGGTATAGTAGATAGAAAAGGAGAAATTGCTTTTTTTCTAGGTGTCCCCTCACTCACCAGGGTTGCCCCTTGGTGACATGCTTCATCATTGGGGCCATCCCAGTCCTCTACGGGCTGGGGCATGCTGCGACTTGCGAATTACGTAGGAGCACTTACAAATGACTATGTGTGGTGCAGATGTGATAGTGGAGTGGACTAAGTGATGTGTTAAGGGATCAATTTAGAAGCAGAGAGAGATCCAAGAAATGCAGTCACAGTCAGAGAAAAAGGCAAGGGATACTGTATCTATGTTGTTGTAGTTGTCCTGTTGGAAGTGGTAAGTAAGTTGCCTGCAGAAAAAAAATCCTCTTATTAGCGGCACTCCTCCATTGCAGCCGACGCTTCGTCCATCGATGTTGGTCACCAGAAGACACCCTGTCCACTGCCTGCCTGATGCTGAATTGTGGCTCGCTAATGTGAAGCCTGACTCCATCCTTTTTTCCCCATTGCAGAGACTGAAACCCGGCCTGTAATTATTCAACGAAAAACAGGAAGTGATATAATATTACAACACCACTGATAAATAAATATAAGGTATGTAGGCTGTGGAGTGCAAAAAGTCACAATTTGATTTTCCTAGTAGACAGTACAATATTTTTGAAAGTGCGTACTCTGTCTGAGTCACCTTTTGAAGGACAAATAAGTAGGGGCAAATTAATGTAGCGGATCTTTCCCCTCAAGCTAGGTGTACTGTAAACTGTGTTTTAGAACAAAATTAGATCTTCCTAGCAGTGCTCCCACCCAGACCCTTACTAAAGCCAGTCGCAAAAATGTAGAAGACCCCCAATCAAATCTCAAAAAACGAGGCCTAGCAGAAAATTGGTGACAAAACTTACTTTGAAAGTAAAAGTAGGCCGAAGTACCCCCTTCCTAATTACCCCTTACCCACCGTGGATTGCATTCAAACCACTTGCAAGCAACCAAGCAAAAGTAGCCATAGCCAGCATCGCTCCAAGACTCGAAATCCCCCCACTCAAACACATGCAATAGAAATACTGCTAACCCTAACGAACCCTAAGTTAAGAATAGTGGCAAAGGCTTTCTTTAACTATGCCAAATCCCCCCTTTCCCACCATGGATTTTCTTCAAATGACTTGCAACCAAAATTACACATTCTCACGAGTGCTCTAAGACCCCAGAACTCAATTGCAAAAATCTAGAACACCCCGAAACACATGCAATCCTGCTGCTAGGGCTAACCCTAACGAACCCTAAGTTACAAAAAGTGCCAAAAGGCTTTTCCGCGAGGATTTTGTCCCAACCACTTCTACCCGGTATTAGACCTTCCCAGGAATGCCCCAAGACCCGCCAACCCAGCCGCCAAGAAGCATAACACCCCCAAACAGGCCAAAAGCAAAATCTCATACTTGCAATATTTCTCGGCCTTCGGTCCAAACGCGCTGCGTAGCTAGGCCATAAGTCGGGGTTGCCACGACGGATTTCCTGAAAAGCAAATGCAATCAAGATTAGAGTGTCCCAGCAGTGCTCCCAGACCACGAAAGTCACCCACAAACAGACGGAACCCCCCCTAATAGCACCTCAAAGGCAAGCAAGTCATCAAAAACACAAAAAAATTTCCGCCTGGGATTTGGTCCAAAACACTTTTATCCGGTATTAGAGCTTCCCAGCATTGGCCCCAGAGCCCTCAACCCAGGAGAAAACGAGTAGAAGACCCCCAAACAGCCAAAGAGCAAAAGTACAAAAATGGGGACTTAGTCAATTTTTCACAAATTTCCCAAATCACTCCGCGCGCGCTCTGCAGCTAGGCCCTAACTCCCTTCTGCCACCATGGATTTTCTTCAAACCTCTTGCAAAGTAAAGTATATATAGCCAGCAGTGCGCCCAGACCCCGAAACACACCCACAAACACCAGGAAGCCCCCCAAACAGGCCCCCGAAAACGCTACATTTAGCAAAAAGTCAGAAATAGCCAAAAAAGAATCGGCCTGGATTTTGTTCCAACCACTTCTACCCGGTATTAGACCATCCCAGGAATGCCCCAAGACCCGCCAACCCACCCGCCAAGAAGCATAACACCTCCAAACAGGCCAAAAGCAAAATCTCATACTTGCAATATTTCTCGGCCTTCGGTCCAAACGCGCTGCGTAGCTAGGCCATAAGTCGGGGTTGCCACGACAGATTTCCTGAAAAGCAAATGCAATCAAGATTAGAGTGTCCCAGCAGTGCTCCCAGACCCCGAAACTCCCCCACAAACACCAGGAAGCCCCCCAAACAGGCCCCCGAAAACGCTACATTGAGCAAAATGTCAGAAATAGCCAAAAAAAAATCGGCCTGGATTTTGTCCCAACCACTTCTACCCGGTATTAGACCATCCCAGGAATGCCCCAAGACCCGCCAACCCACCCGCCAAGAAGCATTACACCCCCAAACAGGCCAAAAGCAAAATCTCATACTTGCAATATTTCTCGGCCTTCGGTCCAAACACGCTGCGTAGCTAGGCCATAAGTCGGGGTTGCCACGACGGATTTCCTGAAAAGCAAATGCAAGCAAGATTAGAGTGTCCCAGCAGTGCTCCCAGACCACGAAACTCACCCACAAACAGACGGACCCCCCCCTAATAGCACCTCAAAGGCAAGCAAGTCATCAAAAACACAAAAAAAATTCCGCCTGGGATTTGGTCCAAAACACTTTTATCCGGTATTAGAGCTTCCCAGCAATGGCCCCAGAGCCGTCAACTCACCTGCAAAGAGGTACAACAACACCCCCACAAGTGCTGAGTCTTTCTTCATTGGGCGTAAACCAGCCCTCTGGTTTGATGGAAATAGGAGTCTGGAGGAGAAGGATAGAGGAGCATGTTCTTCTGAACTTGTGAACCTGAGGAATGCAGACTGCGGCAACTTCAAATCAATTAGCAAACCAGTGAAGACAGTTCTGCTGATGGGCTTGATTTTGTGATTATCTGATTAAAGTTTGAAATACATTAACTGTGCACAACAAAGAAAGACAGACACACAGGAATAAAAGTGAATAAGGATGAAAAAGAAAGTTATTGATTCGTTGTCTCATTTTCAGGGCTCGGTATCACGGTCCAGTAATAAGAATAAGGCTTCGTCATCATACTCTGCGAATTCAGGCAGGGTGAGCTCAGTGTCACCTAACAGAGTAGAAATTCCCTCATCTATGTTGCTGGCCACCTCCTCTTCATCCGGCACGCTTTCTCGTACTCTGAAATCTGGTGGTATGAGGTGCTGATTCATCTTGATCATTGTTAACCTCTCCACATTTTTGGGCCAGAGGCGGCTCCGTTTGGGAGTTACAATGCCACCAGCAGCACTGAAAACCTGTTCAGAAGACACACTTGCGAGTGGGCAAGACAAGTACTTTAAAGCCAGGTTGGTGAGCTGTGGCCACAATTCTTTTTTCCCATGCCAATACGCCAATGGGTCAGAATTAACATAGACCTCTGTTGAGTCATTCAGATAGTCCTTCACCATCGACTCAAGGTCCTCATCAAAGGTTCCTCCACTTTGCTTAGCTCTTTCTGTGCCTCTGACCTTTTGAGAACCAAACCCACGCAGAGCTAGCCAATCCTCTTCAGCCTCCAATGTTTCTGTTGTGTCTCGTGCAGATGATCCGGTTGCCGGTGTCTTTAACGGCTGAGAGGTCACTTGTGCCACAGCCACAGGTGCAGAAGTGGATTGTTTTGACTGGGGATGGCCTGCTGATGTACTGCCATTTCCTTCAATTTTCAGCCGTTCTGTTTCAAACCTCTTGGCTGACAAGGCTAGCCAACGTTTGTACTTTGGAACATGTTCATCATCAAAAGGAAAGAATGCTTGGCCTGCCAGCGCCTTTTTGTAGCGTGGATCCAGAATAGTAGCACAAATGTAATGCTGTTCTGAGTGGATCTTTTTAAGACGTTCATCACCTTGTAGGAGCTCTAATAATTTCTCAGCCAGAAGCAAAGAGTCTTGGTTTTTGTCATCTTTTTCAAACACAGAACACACCTCCTTCAGTTGGTCCTCCAGCATGTACAACAATGGGATATCTTTTCCCAAATTAGAGTCCTCCTTGCTGACTGCAGGCGTGAAGAACTCAAAAGGACGAAGCATGCGTGTCAGGCTTTGAACTATGTTCCATTGCGCCGCACCCATCCTCAGCTCCTCTGTACCCTCTGTAAGGAAATATTGATCGAGTTCCGTATACTGCTCATACAGACGCTCAAGCATGTAGTAGGTTGAGTTCCAACGTGTTACCACCTCCTGGATGAGTGCTTTCACTGGCATTTGACGTTGATATAGCAGGCTCCTCAGCTGCTTCCGGGCCTTAAAAGAATGGCTGAAATGCTTGCACATTTTTCGGCAGGTGTCCAATACACTGTACGCTGCACTGCCTTTATTACCCAAGATTTTTTGGACAACCAGGTTTATACAGTGGGCCAAACACGGCACTCTGAAATAGTCACCGTCCCTCATGGCCTTAACTATATTGGCACCATTGTCCGTGGAAACATAACCAACCTGGCGTTTTAGTGGGGACAGGCAGTTAAGGACCTTTGTGTTAAAGACATGCAAAATGTTTTCTGCTGTGTGACGTTTCTCCAAACCAAACATGGCTAGTGTTGCATGTTTCCGAGCAGCTTTAAAAACAATGTCCGCGTCAACACCTGCGTTTAGCTTTGCTTTAGCCCCTGAAAAAGAGACCCAGTGTGCAGTGATGCACATGTAATCAGCGCCTGCGCCACTGGTCCACATGTCTGTTGTCAGATGTATAGTGTGAACAGCACTCTTCTGCAAAGCTGCCCCAATCACCTTCAGAACATCTTCATGTAGTGCTGGAACCGCAACTCGGGCAAAATAGAACCGGCTAGGAACCTTCCATTTAGGGCAGAGCGCTGCCACTAATTCTAGAAAACCAACCCCTTCTACAAAAGAAAAAGGGAGAAGGTCCAGAGCTAGCATTTTAGCCAGCTTAGTGTTATACAGACGCGTCAGTGGGTGGTTGCGTTCATATTGCGCTTCTGTAAACAACATCTTTTTAATGTTGCCCTGGACCAAGGATTTACGGGATGATGATGATATCTTCGACCCAGTTACGCTCGCTGATGAACTTTTCCGCATTGATGTCTCACTCTCTCCCACACTCTTAGTGTGCCTCACATGGGGTGTGCTGCTGACAGGGGTACTGGTTGTAAGTGAAGTGTTTGAATCGTCTTCTTCCTCTTCGTCATCATCAGATGAAAAATCAACGTTTTCATTACGTGCAATTCGGGCTTCCTTGATCACCTGTAGGTGCGCAAACCATTGGACAGCGTGCTTTCTTTCAAGATGACCTCTCTGGCCTCCGGTACCATAGTTGGAACCAAACTTACCACGACTAACTGCCAACTTACAAATGCTACAAATGGCGAGGTTTTCCTTTTTTGTGGAAACACTAAAGAAGTCCCAAACTGTGGACTTGAAATGTCTTTGGGGGCCGGAGGAGGCGGCGATACTGGTGGTGGTGGTCCTGCTGCTAATGCCAGATGAAGTGGAGGATGTGGATTGCCGAACTTCAGTACGTTTTGCACTTTCACCACCACGAATTGAGGTCGAGGTGGGTACCTTCTTGCGAGGAAGAAATATGGAAGCGGTAGGTGTTGGTGTACTACTTAACTCCAAATCTAATGATTGTTGTGTTTCCATTTCCATTGCCTCCTCGTCGACATCATCATCACGCTCAGCAGCTTCTCGGGATAGGGTCAAAATGTCTCTTTGCTGCATGCCCGGTGGGGCTGCAGTGACCTTTGTGATGACTGGCTCGTCGTCATCATGAGAGGCTTCATCACCAGCAGTATCTGTCACTTCTTGTTGAGCCTCATCACACTCCATAGGTATGAGTTTTTCAACGACCTTCCTTTTACGCTTAGGTATCTTTGTCAGATCATGGTGTGCCTCACTCTCAGGCTGCCGTTGTGGTACCCATTCGTCATCCAGATCATCAGTAGGAGGTGAGCTTGAAGAAGATGTAGACACCCCCCTTGATCTTTTCCTTGCTAGGGATGTGGAAGACAATGAATGATCATCAGGAGGAGTGGCTTCCTCAAATGATACCTCGGTCTGATTGTCAATTTCCTGATGTGCCCCTCCTTCGGGAGGAACAACTATTGTGGGCACTTGTGACCCTCCATGCACCTCTGCTTGCGCATCTCCTTGCGCTGCCTCTCCTTCCACATGTACTTGGGCTTGTACTACTTGCACATGTTGTTGCGGCTGTGGTTGTTCAACACTTGTCAGATGAGTTACAACAACCTGTGTTGATTCAGGGACATTGATGCTACTTTCTTGCGATGAGCCAACATCACTGGTCGATGGTGATTGGAGAAGTACACTGACTGCCTCTGAAGCACTCAAGGGCTTTGACTTAAGTTGGCGTGGTGGTGGAGGCACTGAACCCAATGGAGCAGGGGTGCTGCTCCCAGCTTGGTCCCCAGCAGATCCTGCTGCTGCTGCAGGCGTACTTTTTTTTTTTCTCCCAAAAAACGTGGCGGTTGGCACACCAGCCTCCTTGGTAACTTGCTTCTTCTGCTCCTTACTAGCAACTTTCTTGCTAGAGGAGCTACGGAGAACTTTTTTTGGGGCCATCTTCTTCAGAGCAGGTCAGACAGCAGGCCGCAGTTGCACGAATTGTAGAGTTGTCTGAGGCCAGACGTGACGTCGCGTGACGTTATGCTGCACACACACACCGATGCAGGACTTCTTCCTGGCACTGGTGGTTCTCTTGAGTCTTGTGCACCTAAAAACAATGGAAGATAGAGGAACATCAGTTCAGTTATACACCACAAAAAAAATCGGAAAAAAACAGAAAAATCAGCAAAATCCCATTTCATCCATGCTGCCCTCCATGATGTTTAAGTTCAAGACAGCCCACAGAAAGACTAGGCACATGCTACACTCAAATACCCCTGGTGAAAAGGCCACAAGTACAGCCCCAAAAAACGAAAATCACTGAAAAATCAGCACAATCCCAATCCATCCATGCCCTCCATGATGTTTAAGTTCAAGACAGCCCACAGAAAGACTAGGCCCATGCTAGACTCAAATACCCATGGTGAAAAGGCCACAAGTACAGCCCCAAAAAACGAAAATCACTGAAAAATCAGCACAATCCCAATCCATCCATGCCTTCCATGATGTTTAAATTCAAGACAACCCACAGAAAGACTAGGCCCATGCAAGACTCACTACCCCTGGGCATAAAGGTTGAAAAGTAGGCAAAATGGTTGCAGGCCTAACAACAAAGCCTGCATTCAAAATGGCCACTTGCCTCTCCCAGCACATGGCCAGTGCCTGTAGCAGCACTCAAAATGGCCACCAGCCACATGGCCTGTCCCTCCCCATGAACACCCCCAAAAATCGAAAAACACTGCAAAATCAGCACAATCCCATTCCATCCATGGCCTCCATGATGTTTAAGTTCAAGACGGCCCACAGAAAGACTAGGCCCATGCTAGACTCAAATACCCCTGGTGAAAAGGCCACAAGTACAGCCCCAAAAAACGAAAATCACTGAAAAATCAACACAATCCCAATCCATCCATGCCCTCCATGATGTTTAAGTTCAAGACAGTCCACAGAAAGATTAGGCCCATGCTAGACTCAAATACCCCTGGTGAAAAGGCCACAAGTACAGCCCCAAAAAACGAAAATCACTGCAAAATCATCACAATCCCATTCCATCCATGGCCTCCATGATGTTTAAGTTCAAGACAGCCCACAGAAAGACTAGGCCCATGCTAGACTCAAATACCCCTGGTGAAAAGGCCACAAGTACAGCCCCAAAAAATGAAAATCACTGAAAAATCAGCACAATCCCAATCCATCCATGCCCTCCATAATGTTTAAATTCAAGACAACCCACAGAAAGACTAGGCCCATGCAAGACTCACTACCCCTGGGCATAAAGGTTGAAAAGTAGGCAAAATGGTTGCAGGCCTAACAACAAAGCCTGCATTCAAAATGACCACTTGCCTCTCCCAGCACATGGCCAGTGCCTGTAGCAGCACTCAAAATGGCCACCAGCCACGTGGCCTGTCCCTCCCCATGAACACCCCCAAAAATCGAAAAACACTGCAAAATCAGCACAATCCCATTCCCATTCCATCCATGGCCTCCATGATGTTTAAGTTCAAGACAGCCCACAGAAAGACTAGGCCCATGCTAGACTCAAATACCCCTGGTGAAAAGGCCACAAGTACAGCCCCAAAAAACGAAAATCACTGAAAAATCAGCACAATCCCAATCCATCCATGCCCTCCATGATGTTTAAATTCAAGACAACCCACAGAAAGACTAGGCCCATGCAAGACTCACTACCCCTGGGCATAAAGGTTGAAAAGTAGGCAAAATGGTTGCAGGCTTAACAACAAAGCCTGCATTCAAAATGGCCACTTGCCTCTCCCAGCACATGGCCAGTGCCTGTAGCAGCACTCAAAATGGCCACCAGCCACATGGCCTGTCCCTCCCCATGAACACCCCCAAAAATCAAAAAACACTGCAAAATCAGCACAATCCCATTCCATCCATGCCCTCCATGATGTTTAAGTTCAAGACAGCCCACAGAAAGACTAGGCCCATGCTAGACTCAAATACCCCTAGTGAAAAGGCCACAAGTACAGCCCCAAAAAACGAAAATCACTGAAAAATCAGCACAATCCCATTCCATCCATGGCCTCCATGATGTTTAAGTTCAAGACAGCCCACAGAAAGACTAGGCCCATGCTAGACTCAAATACCCCTGGTGAAAAGGCCACAAGTACAGCCCCAAAAAACGAAAATCCCTGAAAAATCAGCACAATCCCAATCCATCCATGCCCTCCATGATGTTTAAGTTCAAGACAACCCACAGAAAGACTCAGTCCACCCACCACTGAGTACCCCTGGGCAAAAGGCCCTAAAACAGCCCAAAAATCGAAAATTCCAAAATTTTAGTTGCAGCAACTGTAATGCCCCAAACAAACTTACTTGTAAAATTTCTAATCCAACAGTGATCCAAAGAAAGTCAAAAAGGCCTCAAATCCAAAGATCCAGCAGCATCCACAAAAAGTAATCCTTCCAGCTCCAGATCCAAATGAAAAGTGACCAGGAGATGGACAAAGCACTGGGAGGAGCCTGCTGAACAGGAACAGGAAGTTGAAGACTGTGGGGCACTTCCTTCCTCCCACCCCCCTCCCCCCCTCCCCAAAATGGACTCCTCGCTAAAAAAGTGCAGGCAAATGTCAACCTAAGGAGTTATTCAGATAAAAATCATCATTTCAAGAAGGTTTATGCTGCTTGCTGGTGGATTTCTTGTGCAGAATTGCAAATTTTATATTTTCGCTTGTGCGAGATTCTTGCTGCTCGCCGCATCTCAAATCTCGCAATTGCGAAGTACCGCGAGACGTGATCTCGCCGTACTCGCGATGACAAACTATCGCTGGCAAGCCGCGATGACGTAATCGCGCTCGCCAATTCCCGCGGGATCACACAGCAAGATCCAAAATGGCGCAGCACTCGCAAACTATCGAGAAAAACAACTCGGCAAACGATGATAAACGCCGCGCGCCGCAAAAATTGTATCACCAACGCCGCGCGCCGCAAAAAAAATCCGCTGCGTGCGAATTTGCGGATTTTGAGGGAAATTCGCAAATCTCGCGGATTGCGAATTTCCCGAAAATCCGCAAAATCCGCGAGCGTAACGGATTTTCCGCCCATGCTTAGTGGTGATGGAACATGATATCCATCCTCGAGGATCATTGTCCATTAAAGCCCGTATGACTCAGATACCACGGACTCTGCCTCTCATTTAAATGAGCTGTCTTGTAATGATAATTATGCTGAAAAATGTATAGGGAAAGGTAGAGGATGTATAGTAAGACAAGACTGTTAATCATGTTTTTCAGAATTCCTTGGTCCCTATGAGAATCCCTCAAAGGAAGGGATTCGAAACACGTAGATCACGACGCTATAGGCCAATCAAGAGAATTTATATTTTTTGAGATCTGGATTGTGCTGTGAATTATTGATGGCCTTGCTTTGAAACTTATTGTTTTGTTTTTGTTTGATTTGAAAAATGTAGTGTCTTTTCAAGAATAGATTTTGTTTAGGCATCCCAGGGTGGGTTTTGTTTAAATGAAGAAAGTATGACGGAATGAATGTGGGAACTAGTTGAATATGAGTACGAATCGGTTTTAGAGTGTATGAATGGTAGGGAGACTGTTGATGTGAGTATATGTAAAGGGGAACACTAAATGGTTTCCAAATGGGAATCTGTTTTTTGTGTTGGTTGTAGGTGTTGGTGTTCTTTGTGATGACAACCAAGTTTTCGTAAATTTTTTCATTCTGAAGAAATAGATTGAAATGGGTATAAATAAAGAAGATTAGTTCAAACTGAAAAAGTGGTTAAGAGGGACTCGTTTTATTCTTTTCTTTTCTAAAAATGATTAAAGAAAGTGACAGCACTGGCGTCTCGATTTGTTAATTGTTATTTTGGTGTGGCCTTGCTGCGCGTTAGCCAAATCCTGAATTGGTAATTCTCCAACGATCCATGGCTGACATCGCTGGAGTCCTGAATCTGAGACAAGAATAACTGTCTAGTCAGAGTGGCTCAAGCAATGTCAGCCGGGATTTGGGACACCACCGGAGGAACATGGAGTGGATGCAGGCGTAAAGAATGTATGCCACGGTTGCACACCAGCGAGCATAGCTGTGGTCTTCCATGCCCTGCAGACCCTCATCAAGCCCTGGTGCCGAATAATGCGGCTGAGGAGGTTGCACCGGCACGTGGTGGGCCCTCTTGGAGTCATCGCTGGGCGGCGGATGGGTCTGGGGACCAGAGCTGTGGTACACCAAGCATACAGGATCGCACAGGCACCACCGGTCTCGAGGGCAGCCTCGTGGCTGGGTAGGGGGGCCGCCCTGGCAGACATGACCCTGCATGCGAAGACGAGATGTGAGCAGGTTGGCTTGGGACGTAGCCACCTCGTCTCCATTGTTAATCTGGCCATTGAAGGTGGTCAGCCCTGTTTGTGTAGGCCTATGGACAGGATATGGTGGACACAGAGACACATGCAGTAGTAACTTTGGTGGCCATCCCGGAACTGAACCACGCCCAGAGCCCCGGGCTATTTATTCACTACATACACCGGCCAAGGTCACTCCACTCACGCTTACAGGGGAGGACGACAAAGCTACATGTCCAAGGTCTTCCATACTGCCTGAGGTGACCTGTTTGCATCCACTGTCCACAACACTACAAACACCAGCAGTATATGTCCACATAGACATGTCTGTGCTCTGCATACTGAAGTCTGTCCCACGCATCTCCGCCACACTTGGCATTGTTTACATTCTCATTGATTAGTCACTTGCCTCCTTCTCACATACTTGGTTCCCACCTCTCCCCACATTCTGCAAATGTGTGGCAGAGGTGCCATGCCGTGGATAGGTTGTCTACATGGCTGGCCACGGTTACCACAGTTACTCGTGTTGTCGTGTCTGGTAGTTGGGCATGTTGATTGCATGTTGTATGTGATTTTGTAACATGTGCATTCTCATAGTTGTGAGTTGTATGATTATGGAGTTGAGGTGTTTGGTGTATTCAGTTGTTACTTACAGACAAACTTTTCCATAGGTGCCATCCTCAAAGCGCTGTTGGTAATGGACTTGCGGAAGATGTAGGAATCATGCACACTGCCTGGGAAGTTTGCGACGACATTGGTGAACAGGCCCCGGTTGTCCACTTTTGCCTGCACATTGATGAAATGTGTGTGGTTTCTATTGCGGTGATTGTGTGCAGTGTCGGCAGTGGGCACAAGTAGTACATGTGTGCAGTCAATTGCCCCCAATACGTGCGGGAAGCCAGCTATGGCGTAGTTCCCTTGCTTGATCTCCAGCTGTTCCTGCACAGTGTGGGGGAAGTGAAGGTGCAGGGTATCAAGCTGATACAAACAATGATGTTTACAGGTATGATAAAACCTGCATAATAAGACCTTAACAGAAGTTTGTGTGGTCGTAACCTTCCTTTTCTTTCCTACGAAGGTTACGACCACACAAACTTCTGTTACGGTCTTTTTATGCAGTATTTATCATACTTGTAAGCATTCCGGTTTGTCCAAGTGCAATACACTGTTCCAGATTACGTTTGTGACTATGCAGACGCTTGGAATTGTATTGGGGAGTTTCTGCAGCATATGCAGTCAATTGAACCCACACATTGCCCTGATGAAGTTTCCTGTTGGGAATGGAACACGTTGGCTGCGATTTTCGTATTGTTGATTTATGTATTTGTAATGAAGAACTGTTTTACACTACTATTGACTATTGGACTTCATGACCTGGTGCACCCTAATTTCAGTAACTACAATCTTTGATCTGGAGCACAGAAGCATTAAGCAACGGCTGGTGTTGGAGTTGGTTGCGAAGGAAAACTACGAATTGCAACTAGCTGTGGTGCAGATACAGAGGCCCACCGTTGCTTTTGTGGATATGATTCCAAGACATGTGTGAGGAAGTTTGATAGGGCTGGCTGTGAGACTCCTCTGACTCTGGCAGCTGTTGGTTGGAAGGTACCAGAGGCCAACAGGTGCAGCACAGCCAGCAGCTTTGTCTGCGGAGGGATGTTGGTTCTCCGCTGTGTTGGTACCGTCAGCCTGTGGGCAATGTGGGTCAGGATGCGGTGGATGGTTGTCCTTTTGAGCCTGTAGTGGGCAATGGCATCGTCTGGCGTTGAGTCTCTAAGGCTGGTGCGTTTTAGGAATGTCCGCTGTCTTGTTATGCGCTGCCTAGGTGTTAGTCCGTGGGGGAGTGGTCCAGGGGGTCCTGGGGGTGGTGGTGGTGGGTGTTGTGGCCCTCTTGGGTCTCCAAGATGCATGATCATTGGCTCCAGGGCATCTGTTGGTCTTCAGATGTGGCTCTAGGCTGGGCTCCCTTTCTACTGCAGGTTGTCGTCCTGCTTAACACCAGTAATAGGCAAGTGTTAAATCCCTTATTGTCTGTTTTTGGATCGTTTCGCCGATCTAGCTGGTTGTTGAGAATATTGCAAAGTGGTGTTTTCATGTGTTTTTGCATGGGAACGCCTACTCTGCATATCATTAGCGTCAGTTTTCGCTCTCATCTGCGGCAATGTTTTTTGCGGCAGCTGTAGCTGGAAAACTGGCTCTATCGGCAGTTTGCACCAGCTTGGGAATAGGGTGATAAATCTATCTCCACTTTTGTGGCGCTAGACGATAAATCAGCGATAAGTCCTTGAGAATATGCCCCACTGAGTACTAAAAGGACATTTGTGGTAAAAAAAACTGTGTGCGAAATTAATTGCCACACATTCACAGAACATCACTGAGATCACCTTAGAACAAACAAGATCATCAGGGTACACGCACGCACAACACATTTGCTTTTACAGTGACATTTTTATTTATTTATTTTATTTATTTATGGGTTTGTAATGCGCCAGAATCACACCCAAAGGTGTATCTCCGCGCAAAGCTGTAAGGGGAGAGTGCGATGGGATGAGACATTAGTATTGAAACAGCACGGTTTTTAAACTTTTCCTGAAAATTAGGAGGCTGGTACATTGCCTAAGGGAGAAAGGGAGGCTGTTCCACAGCAGAGGGCCCATGACAGAGAGGGCGCGTCCTTCTTGTCTGGCCATTCTGACTCGAGGAACCTGAAGTAACAACTTGTTACTAGAGCGGAGGTTGCCTGTGGGGCGATGAGGGACAAATCTATCAGCCAGATAGAGCAGTCCCAGATTATGCAAGCTTTTATGCACCACACAGCCGGTCTTAAATTCGATACGTTTCCGAATTGGTAACCAGTGTAACTGGTCAAGAAGGGGCCGGGACGGAGTTCTGGGAGGGGCGTTTACCACCAGTCGTGCGGCAGTGTTCTGCACTACCTGAAGTTTGTTCAAAATGCCCTCATTAGCCGCCAATAAAAGACCATTACAATAGACCAGGTGACTCAGCACGAGAGCCCGAACCAGAGTTTTCCTAGAGCTATCAGGTAGGAGGGGGAATATCTTCCGAAGAAGACTGATGACGTGAAAACAGGACCCCACAGTGATGTTAGTATGATGTTGAAGTGTGAGGTCCTGGTCGAGACGGACCCCCAGATTTTTTACCACCTGTTTAGGAGAAGGGGCTGCTCCTAGGCTAGCAGGCCACCAGTCTGGAGTCCACAGAATTTTAGCTTCCCCGAACAACATGACTTCGGACTTTCCCACATTGCATTGGAGAAAGTTATTGGCCATCCAGCTGGAGACCGCCGAAATGCCGTTCGAGAAGGCTTGCCTTACCGCAGGAGTAAAGGTTTTAAAGGTGAACAACAGCTGGGTATCATCAGCGTAAGATATGGGTACAAACCCATAGGATCTCATGATTCCAGCCAAAAGGGCAACATAAACATTAAACAGCGTAGGGCTGAGACAGGAGCCCTGCGGAACTCCTTTAGGGATTTTGGATGAGGCGGAACTAAATGCCCCCATGTTCACCGGCTGGGTACGATCCGTTAGGAAGCTAGCAAACCATGCCAGAGCAGATTTTGCTATTCCATTCTCCTCCAGCCTCTTTACAAGGATGGTATGGGATATGGTGTCGAATGCTGCTGACAAATCTAGCAGCACCAACACCACAGACAGACCTCTGTCTAAGGACATACGTATGTTATCCATGACAGATAGTAGGGCGGTTTCGTTACTATATTTCGGCCTGAGCCCAGATTGGGAGTGGTCCAGGCACCCTTCCCTACCTCGGCAAGATCCTTGAAGCCCATGTCACTTCCTGCCTCTCCACTTATATAGAGGAGAGTGGCCTTCTTGCATCCCATTAAGCAGGATTCCGCCCGGGCCACTCCACGGAGATGGTGGTCCTCGCAGTCTTGGACGAGCTCAAGGGGAAAGCCGACTCTAATCTCCCCCAAGCCTTGGTCCTCCTCGATCTGTCCGCTGCGTTTGACACGGTTGATCATTCCATCCTTCTCGACCGTGTCAGCGCAGCGGGCATTCGGGGTGCGGCCTTTTCCTGGCTGGCGTCCTTCCTTCGGGACAGGTCCCAGGCAGTTCATCTCCCCGGCTTTTCTGCTCCACCCTGCTCAGTCACTTGTGGCATTCCCCAAGGCTCTTCTCTTTCCCCTCTTCTTTTCAATCTCTATATTCATCCCCTCATCACCTCTCTTCTTGAGCTGGGGGTCTCTGTGTACAACTACGCAGATGAACTCCAGCTCGTCTTTGATCTTTCTTCTACTCCCTGATTCCCTTTCCAAGTTCTGTTCCACTTTAATTTTTATTTCTGACTGGATGAGCGCCAACCATCTGAAGCTCAATCCAGATAAGACGGAACTTGTTCTCACTGGTGGTCCTTCCAATCCTTGGTCTCCTGCACACTGGCCCCTTTCTTTTGGCCCTCCCCCGGTGCCTGCTTCCTCTGTCCGCACTCTTGGGATTAAGGTCAGTCATGACCTATCAATGTACAGTCAGATCAGCTCCGTGGTGTCTTCTTGTTTCCTTTCGCTTCGTTTAATTCGGAAAATTTCACGCTTTTTTTTCTACCAATGCACTTAAATCCATAGTCATGGCCCTTGTCATCTCCCACCTTGACTATGGGAATAGCCTGTACGTGGGCATACCTGCTTACGAATCCCGCCGTCTACAGGCCATCCAAAATCAAGCTGCTCGTCTCATCCTTTCCTTCCCTAAATCTTCTCACATCACTTCGGTTCTCAAATCACTTCACTGGCTCCCTGTTCGCTTCAGATCCTTTTTCAAACTGGCCTGTCTAGCTTTTCGGGCTCATTCCCGCTCTGCGCCACTGTTCATCACCTGTCTTGTTTCTTCTCATGTCCCTGTCCGCACTCTTCGCTCCTCTTCTCTTTCTCTTCTTCATATCCCTCGCTTCCGTAAATCCAGAACAGGGGGAACTCGATTCTCAGTCCTGGCCCCCCAGTTCTGGAACAGCCTTCCTCTTTCCATCTGCTCCATTCCCATCTACACTCACTTCCGCAAAGCTCTTAAAACCTTTCTTTTCTCTCAGGCATTCCCCTCTTAAATCTCCCTGGGTCCCCTCTGTTGAGTTCTGATCAGGTCCCCAGCGCCAGGAAGCCGCTCGGCCATCGTGCGCTTTATTAAATATTTTATTCATTCATTCATTCATTCATTCATTCATTCATTCAATGAAACTCGAGAGATGGTAATTGACATGCTTCTCCATTAATTTACTAAGATAAGGCAGGAGAGAGATAGGCCTCAAATTAGACATGTCAGACCAAGGGACTGATGTGTTTTTCCTAATGGGTTTTACTAGGGCGTTCTTCCACTCTGATGGAACTGAACCTTCAGATAGAGAAAGATTGATCAGTGTCTGAATAGTCTGACTGAGTGTGTCTCCTATTATATGCATCACTCGGGCAGGGACAAGATCCGCCGGACATCCTGATTTAACTGTGCTAATCAGATTGACATTATCCAATGTGATCTCTGGTATAGAGGACATTTTTATGGAACTAATGTCTTCAGTCCCCTTTAGTGAGCCCTGGGGAGGATCACTGGTGTCGGCTACAATTCTTGATTGAGCGATTTTTTCGTAGATGGACTCAATTTTATTCAGGAAGTATCTGGCAGTATCGTCACAGAATGGAGACAGGCTGTAATATGTTTTATTTGGGAGTCACATGGGCTTGGTGACACTCTCTTGCTCCTCTCTGCATTTTTAATTCTGTATTATGTATTGATTTGAAGTTGTGATTCACGAGCGGTCCATCTCAGCTGTTGCGGCCTCCTTGGAAACGCTAGACTTAGCGTTGGACTCGCAGCAGCTGGACAGCTCCAGTTGTGGGTGTTACTCCTCTACCAGAAATAAACTCTTGAAACTCATTTGCTGTGGCCGCCTCCTTACTACAACTTGGTGCAGAGTGGACCCCCCTTCTTCCTGCACCCAGTGCCGAGATTTGGAGTGTTTCCCGCTTTTTGCCTGTTTCCTGCCATCCTGCTGCCACGCTGGATTCGTTGTTGTCGCACGCTGGATCCTGCCTTTAAGCGGCTCCCCAGCTGCATATCGCTGGCTCTCCCAGCTAAGTGGCACAGGCACCACTCCTCCCAAAATCACGTACCGCAAAGGCACTTGCGCATGCATGCTAAATACGACGCTCGAGGTTACACACGTTGCTAGGCAATGTTAGCCTCACTCCTCTGCAATTTTATATGTGGTGGCAGGACAATGCGTCTCCTCATCGTTTTGCATTTTGCGCTGCTTCCAATTTGTTTTAAATAAAAAGGAAAACCCTGCACTTCCTTTTCTGCCAGAACTTATGACATTGCTGCATAATTAAAAAATCACACATTACTTGCCGCTACTTCAGCTGTTTGTGACTTTTCTTTCCTTTGAGTGTACTACAACGCTAAATTATTTAAGCCTGCTTTTAATGCACACATTGTGTTAATACTCATATTTTCAATTGTCAATGCCCTCAACAGTTCAAACGTCTGCTTAATATATTGCAGTGGCTTCTGTACAACAATTTCAACAACCTGCTCCATTTTTGCACTCTCCTGGCAAACCTATCATTAAGTGGCGACACTAGCTAAAAGGGTTTGAAAATTACCTTGTTGCAATTGATGCAGTCAGATACTCTTCAGAACGCAAAGTAGCTATCATGTATGGATGTCTTGGCATCGCTGCACAACAGGTATTTGAGAACCTTCCTGAATGTTCAGCACCTAGTGTATCAGGTGATGATTACGATGTATATAAAGAGGCTTTGGCACGCATGTCCATACAGTATGGTGAGGAACTTAGCATTATGCTCGAACGGCACAATTTCTTAAAGCACATTGCTGAGCTAAGAATCTTTGTAGCAACTTGCAAATTTGGTGCTACTACTGATGTGCATTAGAGATCTGTTCATCTTCACGTGTTTCTCTAAAAAAATCCAAGAAATTATACTTAGCCGCAAAACCCTACCCTAATAGAAAAGCTTGATATTGCTATAGGTTTTGAACATTCAACCATCTCTTTTAAGACTCTACAAGAAAGTCAGATACATCAAAACGTCCATGTCATCAAGGACAATTCTGTGTGCAAAGTAAACGCTGGAAACAAATTCCCCAAGCAACCACCCAGGAAACCCCTCAGTTGCTTCAGATGTGGATCTAAAAACCACTTAGGGAACTCACCTACCTGTCCGGCTTCTGGTAAAAGATGTTCCCCCTGCAAAAAAAAGGGACACTTCCAGGCTGTATGTAGAGGAGGAAAATAATTCACCAGGGTTAACAGTATAGAAGTCAACGAAGACTTCGATAATTGTTCAGAAAAATTACATAATGTTGTTTTAACAGTTGAACGCAATTCCATCGATCTTGGTCAAATCAAAGCGCCTTGGAGTTAGGTAACCATTGGGGATGTTCCTTTACAAATGAAAGCAGACTCAGGGTCACCTATCGCCAAATTCTGTGATGTCACATTTCATACAAATTGGGATGTCAGCATCGTTCTTTCTAAATCTGATGTTAACCCAAATGCTTTTGGGGAGACTGATATTGACATGTTGGGTTATTTTCTTTCCGGTATTGAATACTTAGGCAGATGTACCTTTACAAAGGTGTATGTTGCTTTAAAAGGTAGTAACATCATAGGTTGGATGGACTTAGCAAAAAGGGGTTTATATCTCAAGCCACGCGCAGAACAACCCATTGCCCTTGGAGATATTCCTCCTGTTTATTATGATTACGCTGAATCACACAATGCAAATGTCTCTAACCTTTCTCTTTCAGAGCTCAACATTCAACCAAATGTATTTAAGTCTTCCATTTCAGGAACTGGTATTGATCACATCCTTGATCAATTTTCCTCGGTGTTTAACAGCAAAGTGGGTAGCGTAATTGGTTTTGAACACCAGAGTCGCCTCAAGCCAAATGTGCAACCAGTCATTCACAAAGTCAGTCCTTTGTCATTAAACTCCAGTGGAGAATTAAAGAAAGTCCTGCAATACCCTTGTGATAAGAACATCGTCACACCGTGCAACTCATCTGAATGGGTTTCTCCCATAGTTTTATCCCGCAAAAGTTCTGGGCAGGTCAGATTATGTGCCGACTTGCACTCCCTCAATCGCAATATTTTGGTGGATTGTCACCCCTTGCCCAAGATTCATGATTTACTAGCCAACTTGAGAGAAGCTAAATATTTCTCCATTTTAGATTAATAGGTCGGCATACCATCAAATTCCCCTTTCCTCTGAGTCACAAGAACTTACCACCTTTGTGACTCCATTCAGGGCAATATAAGTACCTAAGCTTATCTTTTGGTCGGGCCTCCGCTGCCAGCATATTCCAGAAATTGATGGACACCTTACTGGAAGACATAACTGGTGTGCAAGCATACCAGGACAACATTTTGCTGTACGGTGGCAGGCAAACAGAGCATGACAAAACCCTAGTCAGAGTACTGAAGACTCTTTGCAAAGCTGGAATGACCATCAGACAGGACAAGTGCAAGTTTGCAGTTCAGGAACTAGTGTATTTAGGACACACTGTTTTATCCAATGGTATGACACCCATATTTTCTCTAATCAAAGCCATTAGGAATGCATCTCCACCCAGTGATAACGAATCGCTTTGCTCCTTCCTGGGACTTGCAGAATATTACGCTAGGTCTGTTCAAGCCTTTGCACAAATTGTGGAATCACTGAGGGGTCTTTCTTAAAAAAAGAGGCCAAATTTGAGTGTTTGAGGACGCCAAGAAATTCATTGAAGAGTCCAGCATTGCATTCATTCCAAGATGGTCACAAATGCTTTTTAATGGTGGACGCCAGTCTCACTGGTGTTGGGGCTGTATTAGGACAATGGGTTGCTGGCAAAGAACATACAATAGCCTTTGTGTCCAGAACACTCCAACCTGCAGAAACACAATATAGTACTATTGAGAGGAAGGCTCTTGCTTGTGTTTGGGCCAATAACAAGTTTAAATCGTACATCTGGGGTTGTGAGTTCGATCTATACAGCGACCACAAGCCCCTCATGCATTTACTTATCAACAGTGGGCCGAACAAAGCAGCAGCCAGACTAATCCACTTACTTTCTAAACTCCAAGAATATCATTTTACTATCAAATATATTCCTGGAGGGAAGAATTCTAGGGTAGACTGTCTTTCTAGAATGGCCCTGAATTAAGCACCTAGTGAAGTGGATGGCATTGAGTGTGTAGTTGCATTCTATTGATGCTGTAGTTCATTGTTCATCCATCACAGAGAATGAAAGGAACACTGCCTATACCAGTGATGCAATGCTTTCAGAAATCAACACATCCATTACTACTCGTTTGGCCTGAATACAGAATGTATCTAGTGAAATGAAAGCGTTTGGAAATGTAACTGATGAATTATCTGTAGTACATGATATGGTTATGCATCACAATCTTTTTGTGCGCCCGAGGCTCTCTGCAACACAATCAATCATTCACATAGCCCATCAAGGGCACTTAGGCATTACCAAGATCTGCCAACACTTGAAGCAATACTATTGGTTTCCCTCAATTGATTCCTAGGTTAGGACCATAATTGGTAAATGTACGGAGTGTCTCCTATCAGACAAACATTGGAAAACCCTTTCTTCTCCTATTCACCCTGCCCCTTTCCCAGAGAATTCATGGGACAAAGCGGGCCTTGATTTTTCTGGTCCATATGAAACTCTATCATCTGACAACAAATACCTAATCCTGCTTGTTCATTACCTTACCAAATGGATTTACTATTGCTTTTGTAGGGGGGCTACCACTGAAAATGCTATTAAATGTTTGAGAAAGGTATTCGACATAGATGGTTCTTCCAAGATTATTGTCACCGACAATGGAAAACATTTCGTATCACAACAAATGTTTCCTTTTTGAAATTGCCTGATATTCATCATTTCAAGGATGCACTTTGTTCACCTTCCTCTAGCGGCTTGATTGAACGGGGAAACAGAATTGTCAAAGAGAAAATACAAATTGCAATTCCCTGTGGTTAAGACCCAATGGAATTTGTATGTGGCAAAGTGTGGACTCACAACTCTACCCCACACTCGACCACAGGTATTGCTCCCTTAGCTCTCCTTAGAGGCAGGAAACCACACACTGTTTTGCTGCCCAATTGGTTAAGTGAGAAAGGGGGGACAGGTGACATTCCAGTATTGTCCAAAGAAAATGTGCTACAAGAAACAAAATAGCATGAAAGAGCGCTTTGACCTAGGTAGGCATTCCATGGTCCACACTATCCAAAAAGGAGACTGGGTTCTCATTATGAGTCCCAAAAAGGTGGTGAAAGGGCGCTCTAGATTTTTATTGCCGTAACTGTTGTACAGGTAAGCAAGGGTTCTGCCCTTCTAGACAACAAAGGATGGTGGAACAAGAGATCGTTGGTCAACATCTCCAGTTCACAAGTTGACATCATCAGCAAACATGTTGACATCAAAACAGTACACTGTGATTGGTGTGACTTACCTGAAAAGTGTAATTTGCAATCTGGTCCAGGTATGGAGGCTATTGCACCTGCACAAAAGGCTTCATGTGAAGCTGCAGCAACACGTCAGGTTGCAGCAACACTTGAAACGGTTCAGAGTGCTAGTAGTAAAGCCACTTGGCAGGGACAAATGCTGAATAAGTTGAAGGATCATGTACTACATTGAAACTGGCATGACATAACTGGCACCCATGTAGTGTTAACTTATTTGCTTTTTGTTTCTTTTCTTGCAGGTTGTTTAAGGGGGGAGATGTTGTAATATGTTGTAACTGGAGTCATGCGGTCTTGTGTGACTCTCTCGCTCTTTCCTCTCAGCATTTGCATTCTTTACCATGTATTGATTTGAAGTTGTGATTCACGAGCGGTCTGTCTCAGCTGTTGCGGTGTCCTTCGAAATGCTAGGCTTAGCGTGGGACTTGTACCAGCTGGACAGCTCCAGTCGTGGGTGCTACTCCTCTACCAGAAATAAACTCTTGAAACTCAACTGCTGTGTCTGCCTCCTTACTACACAGGCCTTTATTAGTTGGTAAGATGGGGGGTTCTGCATTTTGGTAACCACTGGGGCACACATTTGCTTTCTGAGAAATGCTCTAGCTCTCTCAATAAACAGAATAATAGAATAGTGCCTGGCTTGTAGGGAAAATCTAGGGCCTCTGGAGGGCGATCAAGTCTCTGAAAGGCATGTAGTACTGAGAATGTAATTTTTATGTCAGGAATAGTCAAAAGCACACACTGTTTCCCTCTTGATTCCTATCTCCCCCCACCTACAACCAACGAGGAACCCGAGACAAGTTCACCGGAAACAATCCGTTTAGAACAACAAATGTGGAAGGGCCTTTTGACTGCCTGATAATAAACAGCGGTACAAAAGTTCGGGCTAGACTGTTCCCATGAGGTACAGGGTCAGACTGATTTGCATATAGTCACGTCTGAACTGGGGTGGCAGAGTGGGCTAAAGAACGGTGATGGATTAATCCCAGATTTTTTGACTGGGTGTGAGTGTTTGATTGATTCAGATGCTCCGTCCATCACCACCCCCTTTTGTACCGCTTTTGGCCGCCATAAGTGTGGCAGGGTATGTTCAGACGTGAGTACCTTGCTCACTTTGCCACTGGATTCAAGCAAGCCGGGCTGAAGACGGCTGGAATGCCAGAAACCGGTCCTCGGAAGCTTGTTTCCGGTCCAGGGAAGACATGGCTTGGCAGTTCGGGCTGGACTGTTCCCATGAGGCACAGGGTCAGACTGATTTGCATATAGCCATGTCTGAACCGGGGTGGCAGAGTGGGCTAAAGAACGGTGATGGATTAAACCCAGATCTTTTGACTGGGTGTGAGTGTTTAATTGATTCAGATGCTCCGTCCATCACCACCCCCTTTTGTACCGTGATAATAAACAGAGCTTCAACGTCAAGCTTACTTATAATTTTTGTTCTGACATGTTCTAACATACAGGAGTGCATGCACTGGAAGTGCCAGAAAAGCATGGTCTTGAGCCTGCCACCCACTAACCAAGATACAGATTTTTGGAAAAACAGATCATTTAATATGGCCATCTCTGTGGGTTCTCATTGCAGTCTTCCACAGGGTCTAAAATAACCTACAGCACAGAGAAAAGAGGCGCCATAGGACCATTCCTAATCCAGAGGTACCACATTTCAGAGTTGTTCCAAATCCTAAATCGACAGCTGACTCACAGGGAGACAGAAGTTGTCACACAGAGCTAAACTACAAATCAGATGTCAGGGAGGGTGGTTACCTGTCCCGTCAATCAGAGAATGTTGCAATTTACTGGGAGCAACAGAATGCAGTGCTTTTCAAATCTCAGAATAACGGTCTTTCAACAGGCATTTCTAAAGCATTTTAATAAAGAATACAAACATAAACAATATTCGTATGAGTCTGTCATTCATATTAGTTGGAATAGCTAACCTTCACAGTGTTGTCAGCTAGCATGTATGTAATGAAAAAGAACAGTGAAAGACTATGACTGCTACAACTAGATACAATAATGGGCTATTTATAGTAAAAGCTTACCAGAAGACTCCTCCCCTGTTAAAGCTACAACAGTGCTCACAGCATTCATGGAATGGAGATGAATACAGAAGCGCTAGTGAGTGCTAGTGTAAGGGTTAGAGTGGCAAACCTGAAATCTGGGGAACAGGGTTTGGGCCTAGGCGGGAGGCACAAGATGCAGTATTTCTGTGCAAATCACTTAATCTCTTTATGCCTGTGAAGTGCTGTGATGCCTTCATTGGGGTACGAACCATATGTAAATTAGAAAGTCAATTGAGAGAAGAAGTTCCATCAAAGCGGATGAAAACAGTACTTGGTCCTGTGGACACTGATAAGAGAAACACACGAGAGGAACAACAGGAAATAATATGGTACAGCCAATAGAAACAGAGGAAAAGTAAGTGACAAGCACATCAACTAATGAAAACGAAGGGCAGGAAGTAAGCTCCTTTTAAGATTTATGTTAAATTCAGTAGATTTCACAATCGCTGTGCAGGTGAAACCTAAAAAGTTGAGAGCTTTGAGGTTTAGAGGGTTTCACAACATGTGTCCAATGGTAGCATGTTTTAAAACCCGACTTAACGGAGACACCTAGAAGCCATTCAGTTCACATTATTCACCATATAAGAGTAATATCCTGCACAAAAAAGAACAGAAACTCAGCATCCTGGAAAAATCAAACACTATAAGGCAGGTGTCTCCAACCATTCGATAATAAGCTTCCAGTAGCTCCCAGACACCTGCAGAGTAGCTCACAGCCTTGAATTCAATTTTAAATAAGCACACAGTGATATTTTCTTTTTAAAGTTAAGGGAATATATTATTATTATCAGGCTGCAGATAGAAGGGCCTGATGATGAACAGTTCGCAGTCAGCTTCATGACCCAGGCTGGGGCTTGGGCACAGGGGTAAACAACTGAAGCAGTGAGATATTTAACTCTTGAATAAAATTCCTTCTCAACTCAATATTGGAGCTGTGAACAATGTTTCGGAATTCTTTTACATGGGAGAAAATAAAAGGAAAAATTATCTTAATGATTAACTTAACACTTAATTTAAATGTTCTCCCATTTCAAAGTGTCTCATTTACAAGCAGCAGGACTCTAGCTCCCGCTGGCCAGTTGGCACTGTGCCATATGTATAACTGAAAAATGCAGCTCTATTTTTAAATGAGAGAAATTTAAAGTGCAGAAACACGTTCCATATTATGAACATTTTTGCAGAACATTTTTCTGCACTGTAAAGTTCTCCCATTTATGTCCTGTGCTACAAGTACAAATGACACAGACTCTCAGTCACCCATACAAAAATATTCCATTCAGACGCATACATGTTTATACATCTCCAAAGATCACGATCCACTGACATACATTGCAGTACTGTCATAGTGCCCTTAGTCAAAGTATTTTATTCAAACCATAATATTTGACTGTATTGAAATTAAACTTAAAGTTAGTAGTACCACAGTCGCTACCACCAGACTGTGGAATACCCTTCCTCTCCACATTAAGGCCAGCCCATCCCTCATGACATTCAGGAAGTCGGTAAAAACCTGGCTGTTCAATCAGTGAGTACGCTCTACAATCTTACATTCCTCTGTCTTACAGTGCCAAGACACCTCCGGGTAGTTGTGCGCTATAAAAGTTTCATACATAAATAAATAAAGTTAATGAAGCTGGTCTTAGGGGTTTCTAGTATCAATGTGCAAGTTGTTTATCCTTTAGTAGCTCTTGATGATTTCCACTGATCAGAAGTAGCTCTCACTAGAGAAAATGTTGGAGACCTCTATAAGAGTATGCAAGATTAAGTAAATTAAGTGAAATGTAAACAGGAACTGCATCACTGAGTCATTGTTCAGAATTTGTTCAGTGTTTTTTGCCTGCAAAATTAGGGATATGAACACTGGGCTCGAAAGGGACTGTATCAATGTCAGTTTTTAATTACTGTGGGGTCTGAGGCCTGGAGGGATGTGCCATACTTAGAGCCATGGTTGTAGTTTAGTTTCTGATAAGCTCTTGTTGTTATTGCAGTTCGTCGTGACCATGTTCTGGGCCCTCTACCTGTATGACAGAGAACTGGTTTTCCCGAAGTTGCTGGATAACTTCATCCCCACGTGGCTGAATCATGGAATGGTAAGTTCAACGATGATGCCTCATTCTCACTTTGACACAGGAATCAACCTGTTATGCTTTGCTGTGTTAGGGCATGTTACTTTGTTATGTTACTTCAGTGTGCTATGTAGTGCTATGTTATGTTAGCAGCTCTTGTATAGCACATGTTTACCATCTGTATATCCTCTTCGCACTTTTGGGGTGTAGCTGCAATGTCTGTGTGGTTCTGAAATTTCTTATTTACCAACCATAGTGGACTAGCATTATTTTCTTTAGATAGTAACAATCAGTCTATCCAATGCATTGTTCAGTAATGGTTTGTAATGGTTAATGGGAAGAATGTGACATGTCTGATGCAATAAGACAATCTTTGTAATTTATTATGTGTATGGATGCAGGCATCTGAAAGTATTTCATCTACCTTGAGGCGACTACCCTCTTGAGCAGCATAATTAGCTAATTGTATCACTTAGATCCTACTGGTGCTCTAGACTTCAATAATTCAAGGTCTGTATCATGTAAAGGGTGCGCTGCCCCAGTCTGTGCACCCTATTACAGTTAAAGCAATACCCTCAGAGCAGCCATGAAGCCATGCCTACTCTGGGGTTAAGCTTACTGTTGAAAGGAGGACCGGCTGTATAAAGCAGCTCGTTAATCCTTTCGTATTGCAGACACCAACCTGCCTCCATTACAAAGGGGGTAGAGACCTCCCGGCAGGCAAGTGAGTGAACCCTTTAGAGTGTCGCCCTCATTGGACTGACTGATTGTGCGCTACCTCTTTATGGCTGAGGACATTTTTATGACAAAGGAGCTTCCTTCTATGATCCAACTCAGCCCATCAGTAAGTTGGTCAGATCATTCACTTACAAAGCCAACCATGGCACCTTTTGGTGGCCCTTTCACAGAATGTGGCATAGATCAGGAAAGACAAAGATCCTGAACCCATCTCCTGGCTATTGTAGCTGTTATCTGTAAAGTTCTGGACTGGCATATGGTTAAGCATGGTTATTGGTAAGATGTGAAAAGGTGTGGTCTACCTGCCATCCTTATGTCATTAGTTCTAGAAGAAAAATAGGTAACTACAATCTGGCCAGAGGTTTGATATTTCTATGCCATATTGATATTTCTATGCCATATTAATTAGATTTGTAGAATTTAATAATCATGGCCACCATTTATAAAATTTAAATCATGAATGAATTCATAGTTATCCTCATGTAACATTTATTAGAAGTGATGCTATCAATGAACTAGGAGGCAAGTCAGGGGTCATGAGTACACTATATGTGGGCTAGATTTGCATTATACATGCAGAAAAGATCAATCTTTCAAATCAAACAAAAGGTTGTTGTACAGCAGACATGCTGAACTCACATATTTGAAGGGGCTCTCATATGTGATAATGAAGAAAAAGGTGACTTGGTGAATTTAAATATTTGCCCAGGGTCGCACAATTTGAGACCAGTTTATCAGTCAAGAGTATATTACAGTTAGGTCAAGTAGATTATTCAAGTCACTAGACCTGCGGGTCTGGTAACATTTTTAACATTTTTAAAGGCCTGCAAATAAACCGATTTTATATTTATTGATTGTATATTTGAAATATATATCAAGGAGAGTATGGTGAATTAAGTATTTACTATTATCTGACACCATTTCACTTTCTTTTATCCAATTTACTATTGAGTTGCTCATTAAGTATTAATGTCCATATTTTTGTCAGTTATAGGATGCAAATTGCCCTCCCAGGTAACCACTCCAGCCTTAGTTCGAACGCTAGTCCTCTTGGTGAATAAATCATGCCACTCACCCCTTTGTTTATTGTCCACAATCATGGCTTTATATTTTGTTTGCTAATTCCACTGTGTGTGAATAAGGGTAGTGAGCAATTTGGGGCACATAATCAAGGCTATGCGATAATTATCGCTCAGCGCTCTTAGCGCAAGGATAATTATCACCGGCCAACTCTGAATTTTATCGCAGAGATAGCGTGCTATCAGCAACGCTCATCTCCAAAGCGATAACATTCAGAACGCAAGCTGCCAATTGTGCGATTATTGCTGGAAATACAGCGATAATCGCAGAAGGTTTGGCGAAAGCTTGCTGATAGGGCAAGGCATACTTAGCCATGATATCCACCTTACATAGGATATCATGGCTAAGTCAGTTTTGAAGCAGGCCTTTGGAAAGTAGCGATAACAGAGGTTATTGCTACTTTGCTTGTCGCTCTGCAGGTTAGCGTGCCCAGTGATAATTGGAGAAATGTCGCTTAGCGACATTTCTCCAGTTATGGCAGGGCAGGAACGCCCACTTTGCATCTGATTAGAGTTGCAAAAATGGGCGTTGGGGGAAAGGGCGATAATGCAAGGATTCACGCGATAGCGTGACCTTGCTGATTAGGCGATAAAATGATTGCTGCTTTCCGTCGGAAAACGGACGCTAAAGCAGCGATAATTTTATCTCTGGGGCTTGATGATATGCCCCTTAGTTTTTATCTTCTATTCCTACTTTCGAACTATTAGAGAGTATGTTTATTTAATATTTATGTTCTGTGTCATTATATTTTAATCATCGTTTAGTTCTTCACAGCTTTACAATCACTCCAAAATATTTTTAAAATATTCCTCATTGATCTGTTTGAAAAACAAGCCATTGGGAGTGAGCCCATTTTGAGTTCATTCATGCGATGCTCATTAGCCTTGGAGCGCTTATTTTGAGCTGGTGGTTTCCGGTGCTCCGCACCAGCACTTAATTGTTTGAACCTGCACTTATGACTGCTGCCACTTGGTTGTGCTATTTATGCCATGTAAGAATGAGCAGAAAAAACAGTTGTTTGTTAATTGAATATACATTCAAAACAACTATTACCTGCACCCAAGCCGTTCTTAAAGCTTTGGCGGATGTAAACAGTCTGAATGGTCACACTTCAGTGTGATGGGTAGTAGTCATGTAAGTACCATGGCAATGTGTGGTGCAAACTGTGGTGGTCTCCTGACAAGGACACTAGAACTTATTTTTTTTTTTTACAAATTAAGCACTGGTGCCTTGTGGCATATCAGTGGCAGGATTTCAGTTTTTAAAACGCATTTCAATGGATATTTGATGTGCCCCATCCAACAATGCATTCTAATAGTGCTTTGAGCACTGATGCTCTAATACTGAAATTCAAACTCCCACAGGGTGTTACAATTCTGGGTTGTCTCTGTTAGTACAAGATTTGATTACACCAGCTACACCAGTGAGCAGAGGTCACTCAGAGAGCCAGCTATTGCACTTGCTGTGACACAAACCATTCTCCTTACACGTCCAAAAGGATTTGAGATAAATGTATGAATACATTCTTAAAGCCTAACCTAACAAGTAGTGGTAAAGTTAACAGGTTTCGCCTTATCAAGCTGGTGAGATTTGTTTTCTCCAGATTTTATTGCAAGTATATATTACAAGGGGGGGCGCTAGAGGGCGCACTGCGGAATGGCCGCACTGTCGTGAGGCTCCCGCTGCCCGGAGCTATTATCCGCCTAGGGATCCTGATTATCATCGCTGCGCCCTGATCTGACCCCACAGATCTACTGGGATATCGACTGACTACCCACGGTCCAACTCCTGGGCCATTCGGAGGTTACTGGCCGAAGTTACGAGGATCCCAAGTTTCTCCGACTTGCGCTCTGGAAGTCTGATGCCCCCTGGCCCGGCGTCATCGGGCATGCCAGTCCGGGGCTCTGCACGTGGGGTGTAGGCCTTGCTCCGCCCCTCTCCACCGGGCCCGCTCGCTGGCCGGGCAAGCCGTTTGGCTCTTCCTTGCTGTCGGACTTATCTCTTGGATCCTACATCTGCCTGCCCAAATACCATTGCTCACGGGGGCGCAACGGATCTTCTTCTTATTTTCTAGGGGCTCGCCCCTTTGGACTGGAAGTGGAGACGGCCATCTTCTCGTCGTTGGGAGTGGCGGGGCGCGCTGGCCTGCACGTGCCCCCACGATTCGAGCTTTTCTGGCCGTACCCTTTGTCCGACCTATATCCTGACTCCTATTTGCTTTGGTCCCCCATTGCATCATTAGCGCACCATTATGGGGAAGCCGGACACTAAACAATCCAAATTGTCCTTTGACTCTGGAGGGGCTAGGCGGGGGACGCGTTTGCTCCAGGAGGCCGGGACTTCGCGGTCCCCCCCCCCCGAATGTCGCTGACAGTGTCCCGCAACCACCACCACCGGACTTTACCCAAATGATGCAGGAGATGAGGCAGGGGTTTGCCACGATAGTGGACAAAGTGGACAAGATATCGTCACGCATGGATGCGGTCGTCCAGAAGCTGGACGTGCATGAGGAGCGATTGACGGCGGCGGAACAGCGCATTTCGGACCATGATGACACGGCGGCCACCCATACCACCCAACTGGCGAGAATGGACAATATCTTGCGTGTCATTGCCGCTAAGAATGAGGAGTTGGAGGCGAGGAGTAGGCGCAACAACGTGCGCATTGTAGGTGTGCCGGAGTCCACGAATGTTGGCAAAATGGAGACTTATGTGGAGAGGCTACTGGTGGGCGCCATTGGGGCGGAAGTGTTCTCATCCCAGTTCATCGTTGAGAGAGCGCATCGGACACTGGGACCTCGGCCGGCCTCTGGGGCTGCACCGCGCCCCATCATTGCGCGCCTTTTGAACTATCGTGACCGAGACGCCGCCCTCCAGGCTGCCCGCACTAACAGGACCCTTTCCTTCGAAGGGGTGTCTTTCACCATGTACCCCGACTTCACGCCGATGGTGCAGGACCAGCGTCGTAAGTTCCTGGGGGTGAAAAGGAAGCTTCGGGATCTACAGGTGGACTACGCCTTGCTGTACCCTGCTAAACTTAGAGTGACGCACCAGGCTAAACAACATTTTTTCACCAACCCACAGCATGCTGAGGATTTTGCGAAGCGCCTCCAGCGCGAGCGAGCAGCTGCGGATCGGGGAGGCGATCGAGACCCTGAGGATGAACATTCGGCGGCTGAGGAGGAGGTCGCTTGATTGTGGTGACTTTGGTCGTTGTCTCTCTTTTTACTGTTTTTTTTTAGTATTCTGGACGGGTACCTGTTATATTGAGTTCTACTGCCTTCCTTCTCCGCATTTGCAGCCTAACTACTGCCCGCTTTTACTTTTGCTGGTGCGGGGGTCATGTCTTTATTGAGATGAGTGAGTGCGTTTTGTTTCTTGGGGTCGGTATGGCACCGCAAGATGGTGCTATCTGGTGTCGCGCTCTGGGCACCCACCCCCCCGCGCTGCGCCTGGGGCCGTCTGACACCTGTTGGCGCGGACACTGGCGTGGCGTGAGGGAGTGGTGTCGTGCACCTCTGGAAGGTTCCCCGGAGGGTGTGCCCCATGTGTACCTTTGGTTTGGATTCTAGTCCTATGTTGTTTGACTGGATGTGTGTTGGGGAATGGGGGGGGGTGGGGGTGCGTATGGCCTGATGGTTGGGGTGGTATCAGGTGGGTGGATGGGGTGGGAATGAAGCTGTCCATGTTTGTTTGCCCAGGACCCCTGGGTCGTTATGAGAGGTGCTGCTGTTGTCTGGGTGCACAGGAGTGGTGTCGCGCCCGCTATCTAGGCTGGTCCGCTTCTTTATCTGGCGGAACTGATCCTGGGGTCCGTGCTCCCGTCCGTCTTGGGCCCGAGTGCACCGGCCGCCATCTTAGGCTGCCACGTGACGGGGATTTACAAAAAGGGGGTGGTGATGAACAGAGTGTCTGAGTTAAACAGACCACTCTTACCCAGTCCAAAGATCAGGGCTTGATCCATCACCGTTATTTATCTCACTGCCCCATCCCAGCTCAGAACCTGGCTATATGCAAATCAGTTTGTCCCTGGCCCAGTGCATCATGGGAACAGGGCAGACTAAACTACCAAGCCAATTCTTCACCAGAAAGGAGACAAGCTACCGGGGACCGGTTTCTGGCATTTCAGCCTTCTTCGGCCCGGCTTGCTTGAATCCTGATGGAGCAGTGAGAAAGGGACTCATGTCTGAGTATACCCTGCCACACCTATAGTGGCCAAAAACGATTTACAAAAAGGGGGTGGTGATGAACAGAGTGTCTGAGTTAAACAGACCACTCTTACCCAGTCCAAAGATCAGGGCTTGATCCATCACCGTTATTTATCTCACTGCCCCATCCCAGCTCAGAACCTGGCTATATGCAAATCAGTTTGTCCCTGGCCCAGTGCATCATGGGAACAGGGCAGACTAAACTACCAAGCCAATTCTTCACCAGAAAGGAGACAAGCTACCGGGGACCGGTTTCTGGCATTTCAGCCTTCTTCGGCCCGGCTTGCTTGAATCCTGATGGAGCAGTGAGAAAGGGAGCGCTATGTAATGGGAACACGTGTGCGAGTTGCGGGTTGCGTAAGTTGGATTGGCGGCGTGCGACGTGCAGTATGCTCTGAGTGCTTGTTGCATGGATGGTTTGGCTGGGGGGGGGTTGTTGAAGTTTTGGTTGAATGGTTCGGAGATGGCTGGGGAATGTGTGGAGTGTATGTGGGGGGTTGTCCGCGCCCTAGGGTATGGACCTGTCGCTGGCTGTTGCTGGTAGTTGGATGCCCTGTATTTGCTTATTGGGTCCCGTGGGGCCCTGAAACTGGGTAATGTCGACTGCTGTTATAGATCAGATATCGATTCTATCCTGGAATGTACGGGGACTTAATGATGCCAGGAAATGTCGTAGTGTGATCCAGTACCTGGACAGGCATGCTATTCATGTTGCTCTCCTCCAGGAGACGCATCTGCGTCCCGCTCCTTCCCCCAACTTTGGCGGGAGGTGGGCTGCGGCCAGGGGGTTTGCTTCCTATTCTTCTTATGCTCGAGGGGTTGTCATCCTTGTTAAAAGATCGCTCGCATTTCAGGAACTGGGATTTGTGGGGGACCCTGAGGGGCGCTATGTGCTACTGTGGGGGCGGCTTGGGCAGAACACTGTACTGTTTGTTAATTGCTATGCTCCTAATGTCGATACGCCAATCTTTTTTGTCACTTTGTGGGGTCATGTTCTTGCTGTGGATGCCACTTACATTGTGTGGGGGGGTGATTTCAATTTTGCATTTCATGCCCTGTCGGACAGATCGGAGGGGAGTCCTCAGTATAATGTACAGGCTAGAGAAGTATTGCGTGGGATTGTGGAGGAGGCTGGTTTGGTCGACAGCTGGAGGTACGCCCACCCTGCCACCAAGGAGGGCACTCATTACACCACACATGCTCGTTCATGGGCGAGACTGGATTATGTGTTTCTCTCTAGAGGGTTGGCAGCTGGCCTACGGGAGGCTACACATCTGGCTCGGACGTATTCTGATCACTGTCCGGTGAAGGTTGTTCTATCCGTCCCCGGGCTACATAGGCCGCGCCCACCTTGGCGTCTATTTCCGACTGCTTTGCTTGACCCGGTGTTCAAAGAGGAGCTTGGTGCAGAGGTAGAGGCGTTCTTCCCTAGAAACAAGGGCTCTGTGGACAGCGTCGAAGTCATTTGGGAGGCGTTCAAGGTTACGATCCGGGGTGTCACTATTTCTAAAAGTTGTGGAGTACTTCGACTGATTGTTCGGACCCTCGAGAGCTTGGAGGCTGACTTGCGAGACTTAGAACGCAGGATGCAGGTTGACTCTGATCCCGATCTTCTGGCGCAGTTCCGTACTAAACTCTCCGAATACGAGGAGGAGGCTGCTAGAGAGGCTAAGCATAGGGGGAAATACTGGACGGCGAGGCGATACTGTGAAGGGGAGCGGCCCGGTAAGGTCCTCGCTGCCCTTACTAGACATCCAAGGCATGGGTCGGACGTGTTGGAATTGGTGTCACCGGATGGCGCTCGCTGTCGGGACACTTCGGAGATTCAGCGTACTTTTATTGACCATTATGCGCACCTTTACACGACACAGCAGACGGGTGAGACTCGTTATGGCGGATTTCTTGATGAACTGGCACTTTGTTGGTTATCGGATGGTCATCGGGAGTTCTTAGGCAGGCCCTAGAGGTGGAAGAGGTCAGGACTGCCATCATGTCTCTGTCTAATGGGAAGGCCGCCGGTCTGGATGGCCTTCCTGCTGAATTTTATAAGTGTTATGTGGACACCATGGCCCCTGTTCTCCGTGAGGTTTTTGAGGAGTCCCTGGAGGAGGGACGTCTGCCGGGTTCCATGCGGGAGGTCGCCATTACGTCGCTGCTTAAGCCGGGTAAGGATCCGCAGGATGTGGGCTCCTATAGACCCCTCTCATTGCTCAACTGCGATGTCAAAATTCTCGCGAAGGTTTTGGCAGTAAGACTAGCCGAGCTCATGCCCGTTATTGTATTGCCTGACCAGTCGGGATTTGTGCCCGGCCGTGCTACATCCCACAATCTTCGCACCTTGTTTTCGCTTGTGTCGACCATTGCTCCTACTGTCCCGGTTGCTGCTATCTTTATTGATGCCACTAAGGCGTTTGACTCTGTTGAATGGGGCTATCTTATTGATGTTCTTTGTCGGATGGGTTTCCCCAGGATCTTCATCTCATGGGTTAAGCTCTTATATACCGATCCGATGGCGAGGGTAGTGGTGAATGGGGTGTTATCCCCCTCGTTCCCTCTTACGAGAGGGACCCGACAGGGATGCCCCCTCTCGCCCCTCTTGTTTGCTATAGCCATTGAGCCGCTGGCCTGTAGGATTCGTCAGTTTCACCAGCAGAGCGCCTTTAATTGTCTTCAGTGACAGGTCGGTATTTCGTTATACGCCGATGATGTTACGCTCTATGTCAAGGACCCTGAGAACAACCTTAATTCGCTCTTACGGGAGCTGGTTGCTTTTGGGGGTGTCTCCGGTGTCCATATCAACTGGCGGAAGTCTCAATTTTTCCCCCTCACTGCTGCTGTAGCTAGATTTCCCCTTGACTACCCTCTGGAATGGTGTGATTCGGAGTTGCGATATCTCGGCATTGTCGTGTCCTTGGACAGGGAAGAATCGATTCGACTTAATTATGGTGTGGCTATTACTAAACTTGCAGACGATGTCACCAGGTGGATGTCCTTGCCTCTCTCCATGGCCGGTAGGGCGTCCCTTATCAAGATGGTAGTTTTGCCTCGCTTTCTTTACCTCTTTCAAAACCTTCCGTATCATCCTGGTGCTTATTTCTTTCGCAGACTTCGTTCTGAGCTCATTCGGTTGTTCTGGGGGGGGCAAGCAGCCACGGGTGGCTTGGGCTACCCTTACGTTGCCCTATGCTGATGGCGGTTTCGACGTCCCCGACTTTGAGCTTTATTATCTCAGCGCTCAGGCGCATTACGCTTATCACTGGATGTGCCCCACGCCGTTTATGCCCCAAATTGCTGCTGAACATTGGGTTGCCCACCCGCTCCCATTGGAGAGGATGGTTTTGGGCAAGGTGTCAGATGTGGAAACGCCTCGCACGACGGTGACGTGCACGGTGGATGCTTGGAAACGGGTGGCTCAATTGCTGGGCGTTTCCTTTCTTTATTCGCCGGCCTTGCCTCTGTCTTATCATCCTGATTTGTCGCTATTGTTGGAAACGGGGTTTCAACGAATGTGTAGGCGGCTAGGTATCCTCACGTGGGGCGACTTGTTTCATGAAGGTGCCTTCCGTACGCAGGCTCATTTCTTCGGAGCGGCTGCCTGCTCCCCGCTGGAGCTGTTCTACTTTATCCGCTTGCGGCAGGGCTTGCGTGCTCTGCTACCAGACTTCCCTTCGGAGCCTGGGGTTACCCTCCCCCTCCACGTGCTGTTGGTTTCAGATGGGCGACACCTGGTGTCGAAATTATACGGGGCTATTCGCAGACAGCGTTCGGTCCCGGCCAATCGGGTGCGCGAGCAGTGGGTTGCCGAGTTGGGTGCTCCTATTACCGACGAGCAATGGAAGTACTGCTGTGGGCTCACGGCCAATGTTTCCTCTAGTTGTCGCCTTAAAATTATCCACTACAAGTTTGTTCAGAGGTACTATTATACCCCGGCGAGGAAACTACGGTTTCATTTGGCAGAGGATGACAGGTGTGCTAGGTGTCGTGCGGAAGGCGCTGACTTCCTGCACTTGGCTTGGAGTTGTGCGGGGGTGTTAGAATATTGGACTCAGGTTCATGTAGCCCTGCAGATTATGGCGGAGGATGGGGTGGCATTTGACCCCTTAGTGATGTTGCTGGGCTACTCTAAGGACGTGCCTGCCTCTCACCGTAGGTTTGTTGACGTGGCCCTGCTGCTGGCCAAGCGTAGGGTTGCTTGTTGCTGGGGTCGTGGCAGGGTTTCAGGATTGGTTGACTGACCTCATATACTGTCAGGATCAATACAATATCTATTCTGACTTGATGCCTGTCAGATGCAGACCGAAGGACTTTTGGAGCCCGCTCCAGGTGTACCTCCTAACCAGAGCTGCGCAGGACTCTGATTCTGAACTTGGGGACCGTGAAGGGATTGGTTGATGGCAACATGGTGGGCTGGGATTTTACATTACACCTGCTGATCTTCCAGTATCGGGGGAGAGGCTGCGCCGTCTCCTTGACATGCGAGCTGCTGGGGGCTGTAGTTCCCCTTACGACAAGTGTGTGGCTAGGAATTGAAATCGTATCCCTGTAGGGTACCTTTATTTTATGTGTCCCTTTTCTCTGAGTCTCCTTTGTTTTATTTGCTATACGCTAACAGAATGTGTCCATACTGCATTGTCTTATTAGCTTGCCTGAACATGCTGGATCGTTGCCCTCTAATTTGCACTGTACATTTCGATGTTGCTCCTTGTATTGCCTGGTATGCTGCCCCGTACTTGCTTGTATCTCATTTTTTGGCTCTGACGTACCATTGTAATGGCCATATGTGACTGTATGTATTGTGTGTGCACTTCCCTTGACCCTGCTTGTCTCCAAATAAAGGTTTAAAAAAAAAAAAAAAAGTATATATTACAAAATCAAAAGTAGAAAAAAATATATACCGCTACCTAAATGAGGAAGACAGGTGCATGCAAAACATATTTAAAACACACAAAATGCGGCCGACTTCTGGCCCATAAACTCCGAGTAGTGCGCCAGCAGCAGCTGGTGAGAGATTTCTGACTCAGACGGGACGTTAGTCACGGAAGATGCCCATATTGCATATACCTTCCTCAGGTTTTATGCAGATCTTTACACTGGGGATCCCCCGGACGATACCGCGACGGCAGATTATTTGGACTCGGTCACACTCCCCTCGCTGGCGCCCTCACAAGCGGAGTACCTGGAAAGGGACATTCACATTGAGGAAGTGATCTCGGCCATTGCTAATCTTAAGCATGGCAAAGACCCTGGGCCAGACGGCTACACGTCCCTTTTCTACAAAACATTTTGCACGACGCTAGCGCCCATCCTCACCCGCCTGTTTAACTCATTCTCAACACCTGGCGCTATCCCACCCGATCTTTTGCAAACATCTCTTACTGTGATTCCCAAGCCAGAGAAGGACAGGACCAAGTGCGGCTCCTATAGGCCGATATCGCTCTTAAACGTAGATCTTAAGCTATATACTGGGATACTGGCAGCCCGATTGGCCCTCCATTTACCTGGACTCGTGGAACCGGACCAGGCGGGTTTTATACCTGGGCGGCAGACGGTGGATAATACCAAACGGATCGTCCACCTTATTGAAAAAGCCTCCCGAATACCCGGAGAGAGAATGATGCTAGCGGTCGACGCCGAAAAGGCGTTTGACCGAGTGCACTGGCCATACCTAGAGCAGGTCCTAGCGAAAGTAGGCATTGGTGAAAAGTTCCGCTCCCTAGTATTTAATTGCTATAAATTCCCTACGGCGGTAGTGCGGGTGAACGGATATAGCTCGCGGAGCTTCACCATTGAGAGGGGTACAAGGCAGGGGTGCCCGTTGTCACCCCTGCTCTTAGCCCTATATATGGAGCCATTTGCCCAGCGGATACAGCAGAATCCCCTGGCGACAGGGGTGAAGTTTGGCGGCTTCCATCACGCCGTCAGCCTCTATGCTGACGATGTAATATTGTCCTTAGACAACCCACGAACGGCCCTTCCAGCCTGCATTGCGGAATAAGACACTTTTGCCGCCATTGCAGGATTTAAGATGAACGTGGATAAATCTGTGGCTCTGGATCTGTTGCTTAAGCCGTCCACTAAAGCCTACTTGCAAGATCTTTTTCCCCTGCACTGGTCGTCAGACCGGGTGCCATATCTGGGAATCCATCTGGCAAACACCCTGCCAGCCATGGTGCAGGCCAACTATGCCGCTCTGGGAGGAAGGATCCGGGAGGAACTTGGGCGCTGGAACCATAGCACGCTCTCCTGGCTGGGCTGAATTGCTGCAGTCAAGATGACGGTTTTGCCGCAGGTTCTTTACCTATTCAGGGCACTTCCGCTTCAGCCACCTGTGGGGTGGATCCAACAAACGCAGGCAGATCTCTCGCGGTATTCCCTTCCCCCTCATCAGGCAGGAGTACTCGCTGCCGGAGACAGACAGACTGCGCTACATGCAGGTCCGACACTGGACTCTGCAACCGAAAGTGCGGGAAACTGCGGACAGGAAACTCTTACCTTACGAAAGGTGGTTATTATCCCGTACCTCCGATGCGAAACTGATATCGGACCTTTACAAGTTTTTGCATCCTCCATCCTCACACTTTTACAACCTGGGTAGGGGACGCTGGGAACGGGAACTGGCCAGGACACTTACTGCCAGATTCATGAAGTGAAATTGCGCCCGCAATCGCTGCGAAAATGCAATTGCGGGCGCAATTGACGTAATCGGCATTCAACATCAAAATAGCGAATTCGCTAACACATAATAGCGAATTCGCAATAAAAATCGCAGAATCCCGGTAGCCGATCATTAGCGAATCGGAAAATGCGACAAACCACGGATTCTGCAAAATAAATTGCGAATTCGCTAAATTATCGCAATCGGCATTCATAAAAAATCGCTAATAGCGAAAACCCCAAAAATCGCTGTTTGCGCCGCGCAAATTAAAGAGAACTCAAAGCAGGTGGTAACCATAAAAGCCATGAAAAAATTACATTTGAAAAACCGTTGGCCAATCAGCAACAGGTTCAGGCCTGACCAATCACACATAAGGACTTTCAGCATCAGCATTTGGAGTGCCACAATGCCAGGAATGTACATGGTGGTGAGGCGTCGAAGGCTACAGCGAGCAGCACAGAGGAGACGCAGGATCCAGGACAGAATTTTCCTCCAGCGGGTCACCTTGCTGGGCCAAACCAGAGAGCAGATATATGCAAAATATAGGCTGAATGGGGAAATGATAATGCAGCTAATACAGGACCTTGACCCCCTGATGCAGCACCCAACAAGCCGTACCAATGCGGTGCCTACACATGTGCAGGTATTGTGTAGCCTGCGCCTCCTGGCCTCCGGGAGTTTCCAGGGGATAGTAGCGGCTGCTGGGGGGATATCCCAGCCCACCATGTCACGCTGCCTCCACACTTTCGTTGACGCCATGCTCACCCAGCTACAGCGTCACATCAAATTTCCCACGAGCCAACAGGATTTGGACTTGACCAAGCTACAATTCTACAATGTAGCCCATTTTCCCCATGTACTTGGATGCATAGACTGTACCCACGTCGCCATCTGCCCACCAGCTGCCACAGAGTATATGTTCCGCAATAGAAAGTCTTACCACTCCCTGAACATACAGATGGTCTGCAATGCTAAGTCATACATCACTGACATTGTGGCCCAGTACCCAGGGAGTACCCATGACTCCTTCATATTCCGGCACAGCGGCCTCCACTAACGACTGGTCAGGGGAGAGTTTGGTGAAGGACACCTACTTGGTAAGTGCACTTTGTCAACAATGTCACATTGCTATGAAGTAACTGCGCAGCACAGCCAATCACCATCTGCTCCTCTCATTCAGGTGACAGTGGCTACGCCCTCCGTGAATACCTCCTGACCCCTTACTTCAACCCTGCCACACCCCAGCAACGGCGTTACAATGCTGCACACATACGGACAAGGAATTGCATAGAAAGGACATTTGGCCTGCTCAAGAGCAGGTTCCGCATACTGCACAAGACAGGTGGGCCATGTATTACAGTCCAGCAGTGTGCTGCCGCATTGTGGCTGTCTGTGCAATACTGCATAACATGGCAACCAAGCGCCGGATACCTGTCAACATCTCTGGCAGTGAATCTGAAGGGGACGACCGGCCACCTCCACATGTACGTCATGCCCGTGGAGAAGATCCTGCGGAAGGACACAGGCGCCGCAACCACATCACTACAAACTGTTTCTAGTGCACACATACCACTATCACAACACTGCACCCATGCATGACGAATGAAATAATGACATGAGTGTGTATGAAGTTTGACCTTTCTTCTTTAATGTTACATCACAATAAATAGGCCTTCAAGAAAAAAAATTGTGTGATGGGGAGTGTATTCCTCCATACCTCCCCATGCTGGGGTAGGGGGTTTGCAGGGGTCGACTGCATGGCCTCCCTCATAGTTTTACAGTCCTCAGCGATGTTGACGACGAGACGCCCCAAGTCGTCTCTCCGCATTCTCAGGGATGGTGTTGGCCCTACTCCCTGATTTTGGCCTGCTGCTGCGGCGAGGTGGAGGCAACGGTGGTAAGGAGGCACTGCTATTGGTCGACGCAGCCTCACTTGCGTTGTCACCACCCTCTGCTTCTTCCTGGCCAGTGGCCTGTCTGCCAAGCACAGCTGCAGTGAGTAGGTCGAGTGACCTGGCCACATCCTGGCAACACTGCACCATTTGGGCCTGCATAGCAAGTGACCGTCGGGCCAGCTGAGATGAGGCGTGGCCAACAACATGATTAGACCTAGTGTAGGGCGATAGGCGGGCCAGTAGTTGGCGGTGGCGTCGACGGGTCATGTCCTGCTGGGAGACAAGCAGCTGGTTGTTCTGTCTCACAGCTGCTGTCATCTGGGCAATATGTTGTCCGTGTGCCTGCATCTGTGCAAGCATTGCTGCCATGTGGCGTGCCTGCGTGCGATGCACCGCCAGCATGCGGCGTTCAATGACTAGGCCTGGGTCTGGTGTTTCTAGTGCCCTGCCGGTGCCTGCTGGTCCCTGGCGCTGCTGGCGCCTCTGTGCGCTGGTCTGTGACGTGCCGGCTGGTGTGTGCCTCGTCTGCCTCCGAGGCGATGGTGGTGGAGCCTGTACCACTGCTGTGGCGGCACGGGGTGGTGGTTGTGTTGGTGGTGGTGGCTGCACTGCAGTGGCTGCAGGGGTGGCCCTGTCCGCACGGGGTGTTGGTGCTGTAGCTGGTGCTGGCTGCACTGCAGTGGCTGCAGGGGTGGCCCTGTCGGCACGGGGTGTTGGTGCTGTGAGTGGTGCTGGCTGCAATGCTGCTTGCTGTGATGTGCCAGGTTGTTGGGAGGGCTGTCCCTCACCCTCAGTGTCCTCCGGGCTCTCAGCGATGTGTAGCGCATCGCTATCCGTGCTGGCTTGATCACCTGCACCTGTAATGTGAAAGGGTGCATGATTAATGTGATGTGTCTTCCACAGGAAAAGTTAACACATGCACGCAGCCTTGCTTTCCCTGACTGGGTTTTGTTTAGACTTAGCAATGAGTGCTCTGGCACTGTTGGGTTGACTGCGGGCTCATGATTACACTACAAGTACCACAATGCAATGGGGCTTGTTTGGTGAGCTTGGTCTGCATATTTGGGGATGTCATGGTGCTAGTTCAGGACGTATGGGCATTGTTAGGGGACTGGGTTGCAGTCGCATGGCACTTACCTTGACTTTGTTGTTGGCCGGGTCGAGAGGAGTCCACTGCTTCCTGCTGCATCCTGGGACATCTTTCTGAACTTTCCTTCAGGCTGGGGTGCTGCAGGGTCTTGCTTTTGGAGCTCCAAACTTTCCTGCTGCCACTCCCTGGCTCTGTGTTCGGTTTGTGGGTGTGGTGAGCCTACTTCCTGGTTGTGATGTCATCAGTGGGCTCGAAATGCGACTTCCCGTTTTTGCGATCTCGCAGTTAGCGAGATCGCAAATTGCGATATCGCAATTTCGGCACAGGAAATTGCCGAAACTGCGATTATTTAGCGATTGTGGCTAGATCACAATCGCCAACTGCGATCGATTGCGATTCGCAATTTTTCCGCGCATTTTATCATGAATGCCATTTTGCGACTCTCAAATAGCGATACGCAATTTTTCGCTATTTGCTAATCGCAAAATGGTAGCTTCATGAATCTGGCTGTAAGTCACAAAGAATGGGATCAGATCTCGCACAGAGCTCGCCACTCCGCATACCACACGGGACTCACAGAGACACTGACCAAGGTATCTACCTACTGGTATTATACACCCGAACGACTGCATGAAATGGACCGCAAGCGGGAGAACGTCTGTTGGAGGGGCTGTGGGCAGATAGGCATACTATCACATATACTATGGGACTGTCCGCTCCTGCACTCTTATTGGAGGGAGGTGATAGATGAGATTGACACTCACTTCAACACCGAACTGCCGCGCTTTCCTGCGTACATTCTTTTAGGACTCCCGAACCGCTTGATGTATCCTCTGAAATCGTGCAGGGGACGCCAGATCGCTATTGCCTTAGGCGCTGCGGTGCAAAATATCCTTACACATTGGCGAACTACTGAGCCCTCCTCCATCACAGGGTGGTTACATAGGCTGTGGTATGTGTCGGGGATGGAGAAGATGTCGCTCACTTTAGCGGGGGATGTAGAGCAGTTTGACGACCTTTGGCAGCCGTTTCAGTCGCTATTGGTCACTGAATTCAGAGAAATCACTTGTCCCAAATACCTTTGCCTCTTACGACTCACAACATCTGAGGGGACAGCCTCCTGAGTGGACCTTGGATGTGATTGGTTTCAGAGAGAGTGGCACAGCAGTACAGAACGGGGTAGAGCTAAGCACTGGACGGGGGGTGGGGAAGGGAGTTTGAGGGAGTTGGGGGTCCGGGAGGGGTGGGGTTCAGGGGGGCTCAATCTCTTTTTGCAACACTGCTTCTAACTATGTATCTTTGCTGATCGGTTCCTTTTTGATATGTCATTTGGAGAGACTTGTGACACTAAAGGCACCTCGGACTCTTGAGGTCTTGCACCTTCTACGCAATGTATATTTTAATTCTCTGTGTTGCCACAATAAAAATGATTTAAACATAAAACACACAAAAAACAACTCTGCGTATAATTTTAATAGTAAATAAGTGGTGCTTCCTAGCAGGCAGTTGTACCCAGAACAAATACAGAAACGCTTTTTAGTCTTAATGCTTTTCACAAGCTAAATGACTGTTTCTGGCAAATAGAAAAGTAATATTGTTTTCGAATTACTGTAAAGTGAAGTCATAGTTTAAACATACGAGAATGACTCAAAAAATTAAAAAAGAATAAATGAAATACAAAGGCATTGGCAGGCTCTAGGCGATACTTAAAAAGGAGACACTTCCACGGGCAGAGAGAAAAACGATTTTTTATTAAAAATGAATAAAAACAAAGCAGAATATTTACATTCTTCCTGGAGTTTATCAGATATTGCTGATAAACATGGTAAGAAATGTTTTATTATGATTTTGATTGAGGAGGCACATTTTGGGGGTTGTCCTGGATTTTCTGGACCAGCAGAAACATTGATTGTATATATCTGCGACGGTAGAGATTATGAATGCTGTAATTCGTTTATATATTTCTGTAACTAAATATGTGAAATCTCTGGTATCTTAGAGCACCCTTGTGTGGAATGGGTACACTTTTTATAACATAGATACCACTCCCACTAGTACAGGGCCTGGGGTGACACAGCTTATCTTGGTGAGCTAGAGTGGTCTGGAATCTACAGTATAGTGTGCCCGATGCACGCGGCCCCTACACAATTCAATGAGCATCCCCCCGTATAGAGATGACATGTAGAATGCTCTCTTCAATGAGATTAGGATCAACCAGGCTATTCAGAAAAGACGCTGTGATGTCAACGTTTTCTCAGGGAGAACCCCACCCCCATACAGCCATAGTGGCACCGTTACTGTCTGAGGAACAGACTTGTAGCCTCTCTTGCTAGGTTAGCCTGGATTCACTGTAACCTATCACCTGTGTTATTCTCAACTCTGACTGCAAGCACCAGTCAGACCTATGTGCAGAACAGCGCTGTTGTGTGTACCATGTGGAGTGGGTGCTTCATTCTGCCCACACGGAGAAGTACCTATTGTGGGGCATCTGCACGGGTGCCTGGCTAGCGCCCATCCCAGTCAAAAAGTCACAGGACTGACATGGTGCTTGACCAACCTACAGGATTGGCCATGTATAGGTGAACTGCTTGTTTTTTTCATCATAGTTTGAGGATAGTCTGTTCTATCCAGTGGTGAAGTGGTCCAGGGCAACCCAAACAGTTACACACCAGCATTTCAGACTGGGCCAGGAGCCCACCTCCTCAGCTTTTGGGATCTTCCTCAGTTTCTTGGGACCCGTCCTGGGAAAGCCTTATTCAGGGCCTTACATAAGCGGGGTGAGAGCTCTATTGCACTCATTCGGTAGAGATGCGCTCTCAGACTTCAACTCTCTCTCTTACAGCAGATTGTGGGTGAGAAAGACTTTGACACACTCACCCGACCAGCTGACCGATCACTTTCTCATGCTGGAACACACTGTCATCAGTGTTCTGCACATAAAGGCCATGAAGAGCCCTACACTTGCAATGGGTTACTTGTCATTTATCCTATCCATGCTAGGCGTGGGGCACTGCCACCTCAGGGGTTGAATTGGTATAGCCACGCAGCTTACATGCACTTTTCTTATAATGTCATATATACCAGTGACCAGGTCTCTCTAACTCTTTCGTTAAGGAAGAATGCTCACAAATATACTCATTTTATAATTTAGATAATAAAATCTGCTATTCCATATTACTGTTATTTGAGTGTGTTTTGTGTAGACTTGTGGTCAATGCTTCTAAGACTGTAATCATGCTGAGTAGCCCATTATAAATAGTAACTGGAAGAAAAGATTTTGGCTTGCTTGTTGGCTGAGAAATCTCTGCATAAACTACCTTTCCTACCTATACTCTCTGATGTTGTAGCTTGATTTCAGTACTTTATAGTGCAAGACATCCTTAAGTGCGCCTGTACTGTAAATATTCTCACATAAAGCACTCTAAGCCAGTGGTTCTTAACCTGTGATCCGGGGTCTCCTCGGGGGTCCATGGGGGTCCATGAAGCGTAATCAGAGGGTCCGCTACTACTTAAAAATTAAATACATTTGCCAAATTATTAACGGGTATATAAATAAAGAAGCAATAATAAAAACTGAAAATGTTGAAATGTTCAGTAAATGTATTGGGATTTGACAGTAGAGACTAAAAATTAAGTTAGTATCCTCAGATTCATTTGTGGGAGCAGTGCAGGTGCATCAAACAGAATATATTATGGATGTTAAGTGGCCTCTATTAAAATTAGACATACTCCAACCGTCCGATGGAAATTGTAATTTAATATAATTTATATTTGTGAATTAAACTAAATATTTTCTCATTTGTGTATTTCTTTGATGAATGCTTGTTTTTGTATTTTTTCCAGTAATGACTCGGTGGGGGTCCCCGGATTCCAATAATGATTAATGATTCAGTGGGTTCATCGGGTTCCAGTAATGATTAGGTGGGGTTCTGCAGAAGTCAAAAGCTTAAAAAACACTGCCTAAAAAATAATAGTCTGTTTCCCTGGTTAACCCTTTAATTGCTGCCGTCGGCCATTGGCCGACGGCAGCACTACCTCCCCAGTGCTGCCGTCGGCCAATGGCCGACGCGGCCCCGCCCGCGCACGGAAACGCCTGCACTGCGGCGGAATTACCGGCGCGGTTAACGGGTTAATACAGATTGCAAGATACACACAAAAATATTGGCAATGCGTTTTTGAACTGTTGTTCTTTCCATCATCCACCGTTCCCAAACTTGAAGGGTAGGCTAGCAGCAGTCACCACACAGCTGTTTTGTCATGATGAATGATACACAGGTTGTTTTAAAGGTACTGAATTCACAATGAATTAACAATTTATTCAGATAGTGAGGACACTCAAAGACAAGTTCATGCTCAGAATCAGGATAAATGTGGTGTTTCCTAACTATATTCAACTGGCTCTCTGGGTGCAAGGCAAGACTGGTTAATCTTCCTGGTTTGTTTTTGTTGGCCATTAAGCTACTAATATGCACAGGTAGAAATAATCCTGAGATCAGTGGGACCCCACTTAAATTCAGGAAGACATGAAGCTGCGGCCTACACTGAAGATGTGCTTGTCTTCATAATGGACGCCTGCAATGCCATTCCTGCTCTTATTGAAACCATTAACTGTTGATCTGTCATCTCGGGCTGCACCCTAAATAATGAGAGAACCTTGTTCCAGTAATGGTTACATGGGGGTCCATAGCCATCAAAAGGTTAAGAACCACTGCTCTAATCCTTTCGGGTGTTGCCTGCACTACATAAAACTGCAAAATTAAATGAATAGAAAACAAATTAAGCCAAATGCCAAATTCCGACCATAATGGCAAATATTATAAATGTGTGCATAGAAATATAAATGACGGATTTGAAGATATGGCTAAATGTATGATCTAATAGAAATATATTGCATCTGCACAAGTTTTAACTGTTGAAAATACCAGATCATTCTTGAATATATTTTAGGTTCCTTGAAATTGTGTAGACGTGTAGTAATTTCTACTTCATATCATTACGTCTTTTACAGGAATATTGTTTAAAAAATGTTGAATTATTGAAAAGAATCCACAAAGCGTGCTGAATATTAACGCAGTGCTACGCAGTTCGGGCTGGACTGTTCCCATTGGGCGCAGGGTCAAGACTGATTTGCATATCGCTGGGCCCAAACAGGAATGGCATGGTGCGCAACAAAATGATGGATTTAGGCCCCGATCTCTGTACTAGGGTGAATGTATGACATTGTTCTGCATTCTGTCCATCAATTGTTCTTTTTGCATTTGTCACCCGGAGTGGGACAGGTATGCCCAGACGTGGGTCCAATGCTCTCCATGCCACTGGAGCCAAGCTATCCTGGCTGATGAGGGCTGAAAGCCCAAAAACAGTCCTAGGATGCTTGTTTCCAGTCCAGAGATGACCTGGCCTAGCAGTTCGGACTGGACTGTTCCCATTGGGTGCAGGGTCAAGACTGATTTGCATATTGCCGGGTCCAAACTGGAATGGCATGATGAGTAAAGAAACAATGGATTTAGGCCCAGATCTCTGTACTGGGGTGAATGTATGACATTGTTCTGCATTCTGTCCATCAATTGTTCTTTTTGCATTTGTCACCCCAAGTGGGACGGGTATGCCCAGACGTTGGTCACGTGCTCTCCATGCCACTGGAGTCAAGCTATCCTGGCCGATGAGTGCTGAAAGCCTGAAACCGGTCCTAGGATGCTTATTTCCAGTCCAGGGAGGACCTGGCCTAGCAGTTTGGGCTCGACTGTTCCCATTGGGCGCAGGGTCACGATAGATTTGCATATGGCTAGGTCCAAACTGGAATGGCATGGTGAGGAAGAAAACGATGAATTTAGGCACAGATCTCAGTACTGGGGTGAATGTATAAAATTGTTTTGCATTATGTCCATCAATTGTTCTTTTTGCATGTATCTTAACGCAGGACAGCAATAAAAACATACACTAAAGAATTCAAACAAAGAAGCAAGGATTTTGCTTGATCCGGAACAAAGGTATCTTTTTATGCTATGTGAGGGATCGAAAGAACCGATAGGATTCACGTACAAATGAATTCAATATGTTGTCAATTTTTGCACAATTGTTCAGTATTGCGCAGTAGCTAAAATAACTCATTGGGCGGATCATCCATCCAGAGGCCTGCAATTCACAGATTCAGTATGCAGTAGGAGAGACCCACCCTTTCGTCCTTAGCATTGTGGTAGGTGATAATAGCGAAATGTATGGATGCTCTTCTAGTCCTTACACTTTATGTATCAATGTGTAAAAATGGGGAGTACAATTTTTTATTGCATTATAGTGTTCTTATGTCCGTATATACATTCTCAGTGGATGTGAAGCTCCACTCCTGGAGCCAATATATCTATAGTCTATGATTCCACAATGGCTGCATCAGTTAGAGCTTTGCGGAGGTGTTGCGCAGCGGCCAGAGCTGGTGACTCCAGAGCATGCGTCTCACGGTTTGATTGCCGGCGACAGCTCAGCTCAGCATCACGTGACTCTGGGTAATAGCTCACTTCATCTTCCAGATGGCCCCCAGCACCTTGAAACCCTTGAGAGGTAATATGTTTGCGCTTTACAAATACGAATATATATATTATAATAATATATTATATATATAATAATATATTCATATTATTATTAGGTCTCGGCGTCAACGCGCGGAAGCGCGTCTCCGCCGGAGATCTTTTGTCAGGGACTGTGCTTCCCAGGAGACAGCCTCTGGCGCGCGCATTGCCTCTTCAAGGAGGCGATTTGAGCGGGGCACGCGCTCGCGAACGCGCTCAGCTGCTGTCTCCTGGGAATCTCCAAACACCATACACGCATGCGCATACACAGAGACACACACACACACGAGCGCCCATGCACGCACACACCCACACATACAGAGAACCCACCCCCGCCGTCGCATACACACACGCACGCACACACACACCCACAAGTGCACCGAGCGTCCCCCCCACCCCCCTTACCCCCCCAGCCCACTTACCGCCACTCCGGACTTCAGCCGCCACCACTGCTCCTCTCCTGGCCAGGCACTCCGTGATCGCGAGCTTCCAGCAGGAAACGGAAGTCCCGCCCCGCCACCACTGCTCCCCTCCTGGCCAGGCACTCCGCGGGCGCGAGCTTCCAGCAGGAAACGGAAGTCCCGCCCCACGGTAGTTTTCCTCACGCGCACCACGCGACCAGCTGGGGAGTACAGGAGCAGGTTCGCTGAGATGAAGTGCTGGCTTTATACTCAGTTGGCTTGACTACTGCTGTGTTTATGCAATCCGAAATGGATCGTGCCTTGATATTGGCTGCCTGGGTGAGGTCTCAGCTTTTGTTTGAATAAACTGCCGCCTTTAGGTCTAACGACGAAGCGTTTTGATCATTAGTTGACTCGCCCACCTCCCTCCATACCCCACTGTGTGTGATTGCCTGCTTGCAGAGACCTAGGCAAGGCTTCAGAAAACAACTTCATGCAAATATTTGAGACTAGAGTTAAAATGGTGATTTATTTGTATATTGGGTGTATTTCTCTGCCTCTCCCCCATTGACTTGTGGAGGCATAGAAATACGACTCGTTGCAGCTAGGGAGGGGAGTTTCAGTGCTTCGAGCTCGCTTCTGCAAAACTGATGTGACATGCAGAGCGGGGGATGTGAGACGGCGAGATGCTTTGCATTGGAGCAAAGCCAAGGAAATTGGGTCCATTCTGTGTTGGTGGCATAGCACTGCTCGTGTAATTTATGGAGCCCCCTGGAGTCCCAGCTCCACTACGCCCCCTGAATAGATGGAAAGCTGTTGTCGAGCTTAACGAGGCCGAGAGGGCTTCTCAAGAGTAAAAACTCAATGTCCATTTTCTCCTAGCGCACTGATGAAGTGTCCTCAGTGCTTGATGGGAATTAATGCGACTGCAAAGCTCTTTTTGTGAAGCATGAAAACAAAAATTACACATTAAGGTACTTTGTTCCACTTACTTTCATGACCTCCGAGATTCGAGCCGAATTGCAAAGCAGTCCAGCCGGTGCCCTCGCCCCCTCTCTCAAAGGTATCACCCGCCCTGTGTGCAGCCTCCACCCCCTCCCCACAGTTGTACCGCCCTCCTCCCGCTGGGCTCTGCTCGCCGGCCACAGAGATTCAGGCTCCGCCAGGCTCCAACGCGCTGTACGCCTCAGTGAGGTTCTGGGACGGGCGGACTGGTCCCCCCGGGACTGATTCGGCGGCCTGAGCAGCTTCAGCGGCCTCCTAGAGGCACAGCTGCGGATGGAGGACTGGCTGCCGGCCACAGAGATTCAGGCTCCGCCAGGCTCCAACGCGCTGTACGCCTCAGTGAGGTTCTGGGTCGGGCGGACTGGCCCCCCCGGGACTGATTCGGCGGCCTGAGCAGCTTCAGCGGCCTCCTAGAGGCACAGCTGCGGATGGAGGACCGGCTGCTGGTGCTCTGTACGTGCCCGCCATAGCGCCGCCTCCCCGGGGGTTTCTGAGAGGTCCTTGTTAGCTAAGCTTCCCTCACCTTAGAGTAATTTAGTTATACACAGGGCTTAAAGTGGGCCGGGTCCTGGCGGTGCTCAGCACAGCAGCTCTAAAAAGCAGGGATTGAGGGAGGTCCCTATCAAGCTCCCCATTTTTGCACTCCCCTTCATGGCTTAAAGTTGGCCAGGTTCTGCCGGTGCTCAGCCCCGCAGCTCTTAAAAGCAGGGGCTGAGAGAGGTCCCTATCGGGCCCTCCATTTTGCCATCCCCTTCATGTCTTAAAGTGGGCCAGGTCCTGCCTGTAGTCAGCACAGCTATTTACAACAAGGGGTGGTGAGGGACAGAGTCTCTGAATTAAGCAGAAAGCTCTCACCCAGTCAAGAGATCAGGGCTAGATCCAACACCGTTTTTTAGCTCACTGCACCATCCCAGTTTCAGAACCTGGCTGTATGCAAATTAGTCTGTTCCTGTCCCAGTGCATGATGGGAACAGGGCAAACCAAACTACAAAAGCCAATTCTTACACTGGGAAGGAAACAAGCTCCCGGGGACCGGTTTCTGGCATTACAGCCGTCTTCGGCCCGGTTTGCTTGAATCCTGATGGTGCAATGAGCAAGGGTCTCACATCTGAGAATACCCTTCCACGCTTAGGGTGGACAAAAATATTTACAACATGGGGTGGTGAGGGACAGAGTCTCTGAATTAAGCAGAAAGCTCTCACCCAGTCAAGAGATCAGGGCTAGATCCAAGCAGCTGTAAAAAGCAGGGGCTGCCATTTTTGCCCTCACCCTCATGTTGGAAAAAACATCTTATTTTCTGCAGCAGTGCCACCCTTCACTGCCTTTAAGGTAACGTCAGAGACTCCTTTTAGTTATTTTACTGTCATTTCAGAACAGAAGCATTTTCAATAGACTGTACAATGAAGCCATAGTTGCTTCTTTACCTTACGCAATTAACAACCATAGGCAAAAACAACAGTGCCGTTTTTTTTGTAGGTGTAATGTTACTTGTTGCTTTATGTATCTGAATGTAAGGACAGAAGCCCTTAATTACATCGCCACGCCCCTTTGAGAGACTCCACCCCCCCCCCCGTTTTTTCAGGTGCTGGTTATACAGATCCAACATGTTTAATCATCATTCTGTTTTTCATGTTGTGAGTGAGTGGGTTAAAATGTTAAACCCACTTGATTATTTTTCCACATGTACTGAGATCCTAAATTTCCTAGATTCAACCGTGAGCAGTCAAAATTTTATTCCCCATCCTTTTATTATCCTAATGTTGGAAAAATGGTTAATTTGGATACAAATTAATTCAAATCATTAAAGATAACCCCCAACCATGGTGTTAAGTTTTACATTCTGAGTGTGTGCTTTTTCAGAGCAAGCACTATTAAAGAACACTGCTTATCAGTGTAGATAACACGTGACTCCTACACCTTGTAGTCCTCTGCCTTATGTAGCATTTCCTATACACTGATTTAAACGCATGTGATTGATTGTTTCTGTGTAATACAACACATATTGCATTACAAATGCTATAGGTGTCACATTTGCTGAAAGTTAAAACTATTGGCATTGTCATACAGCCATGCCAATAACTCAAACTTTAATGCTGCAAGACCTATTGCATTGTAAATGCTTGTTTTTTAAACTTGTTTTATATTAAAACCGCTTCCTCTGCATCGAGGACAGGGGACATACATGTACAGTTTAGGATCTTTTAATCAATATACAGTCAGTGATGTCAACATGTCATATCATGTTTGCATACGAGCTCACTATTTTGTGAGCAATATTATTCATCCATTATAACAGCGTAAGTTCAGTTTATATTTTTCTATTCTAACCAGAAATCTAGGATAATAATATATTATTATTAACCCGTTCCGTGCTGCCGACGGGAGCACTACCTCCCTAGTGCTGCCTTCGGCCAACGGCCGACGCAGACCCGCCCACCCTTTAGAACGCCTGCACCGCGGCGGAAAAAACGCCGTGGTTAAGGCTTTAAACATACACTGCATAAAATATTTACATAGTGAATGCTGTTATTTTATAGTGCCCTTTCATGTTCTACAAACACTGCTCACTACTCAAACTATCAATGGTAACAGCCATTGGCTATGGCTTCAATGGGACAATGCATGCAAATTTCATCTGTGTGTGCCTGTGGTCCCACATGATATAATATTAAAGTCAGACCGAGCCAAGGACTCAAAGCACTCGCTTCCCATAAAAAGGCAAAAAAAGGCCTACTGCAGTGCATGTATTGCTCAATGTGTACATGAAAAAGGCAGCTCGCAGTTTCTCTCAGTTGATCAATTGCTAAACAGTTCTCACGCAGTGTACCTTTATCAAGCTTGACATGTGATTTAACTTATGTAGATAGTACAGTTCACTATTTGAGAAAGAGAACGTCTCACACATTAGAATATGTAATATGATTTATCCAGAGGGCCAACATGTCAACAAGTTAAATACATTAGTTTATTCGGGATAACTACTTGAAGAAGGGCAGGAAGGTGCTTGAGAAAACATTATGAAAAGAGGTTGTTACCTAATATGGCTATTTATATGAAAAAGGTGTTAATCAGTTGGCTTGCCTTGTCTTCCAAAACATGGGTTAAAGGGCACACCACACCTAATTGGTCAACAAAGTTACACTCGCCCAAGACCAGTGAGATAGAAAATGGAAAATTCATAATCTGTTTGCATTCACTTGTATTTAATGTGTGTGAGACTGTGTTGGCTATTTCGAGTTGGGCCCATATATGATTGGTTTTTATAGAAGCCTTGCAGCCATTGATTTTGCATTGTATCCTTATTTTGATTGGAAAATATTATGAAGAAGAACAAAATAACCTTGAAAAGAGTGCGCTTGCTGTGGTACGCCTCTAAAAACAGCAAATGATATTCCCGCATAAGTGCATTAAACAAGGAGAAGCATCGGTGTGAACAAAGAAAAGCATCAGTGTGATTCCCTGGACGACAAACAGATGTAGACTTTAAATGGGTGAGCAAGAACAAGCCCTGAGCCAGACAGAATAGAAAAGCAAAGAAGACATAGCCCAAATTACGGAAAGGTAGCGTTGAACATTAGAAGCTACATAAAAACATTGAAAGCAACACCAGGAAAATAACAAATAAATTTTTATTTACTTAAAGTATGACGACCGAATGTATTAAACATAATACATTACCTGTCAAATCTCTTTTTTTAACATAAAATCAATTACTTTTTGATGTAGTGTTTTACACAATCACAAAAGGATTTCCCTTAAAATAACATTTGACAAGTATTATGCTGCATGTATATTCTTATCTAGATGAAAGTTCACTGAAGCATTTGGTTAAGAAGCATAATCTAATGGTTTTATTGGGGGACTTTTTTTGTTTGAAGATATCTTCTCTTTTCACCAATTAATCCCTCCCTTGTCGCTGAAAATAATGTACTTCACACTAAGCATTGGAAGCACTCTCTAACAGGCATATTGATACGTGAAAGAGGAAATAACAAAATATGAGAGATATTTACTTCTCTAAACCCCAATGAGTCTATATCACAGAAGAGTAGGTATACAATCTCAGACAGACAGCAGCACGATCAAGTCAGACCCAAAAAACTGCGTGTCTTGCTCCACACACAACGTTTGATCTAAATTTGAGATGTTTGGCTTCGTTAACCTAGGTTCTGTGGATATTTAACTAATGTATGGTACATTTGATTTAGAATTGTTGGGCACAGTGGAGGTATTTTTTTCAGATATGTGTAAAACATTGTATTCTTGATTCAGAGAGGAACATGTTTGTTATGCAATAGTAGTCAAGTTAAAGTCAAGTCAAATGGTCTTTATCTATACTCTATACTACTATTATAAAGAGAGAACTGTGTCCTTTGAGCCAGGTAAACTCGAAAAGTACACCACCAATCACAACACCCAATACAGCGTTGGAAAGGGGAGGTCCAGTAGATGGACATAGGCTATATAAAAAATATATATATATACGTTATTTAAAAAATTTACAATAAAAAAAAGTAGTCCCTTCGAAGTAGCGCCAGCCGTGTGCGCTAACCACATACGTGCTGACATCATCATCGGAGGACGGGAGCGCGAGGAGGAGCGGCGGACAACAGCGCGGGGAGGAGCGGCGGACAACAGCGCGGGGAGGAGCGGAGAACTTAACCACACTCGAGCGGCCGGAGGTACGTGAACCGCGGGGAGGAGCGGTGAAGTAAGGAGGACTGGACTGCAGCGGCGGCGGACAACAGTGCGGGGAACTTAGCCACACTGGAGCGGCCTGAGGTACGTGAACCGCAGTGAGGAGCGGTGAAGTAAGGCAGACTGGAACAGGATGACAGGTAAACTTTAGCGCTGCAGCGGGGCGTGTATACTGGCTTTGTTCGTTTGCAGCGTCGGATATGTGGCCACAGTGTTAGGGAGCAGGGTGTGTGCGGATGATTGGGGACACTGAAGGTGGTGGTGAACTTGGGCTGAGGAGGTGGTTGGGGGCCTGGGTTTCGGCGACTGGGAGCAAGCCTGATTGCCCCCGGACAACGTGGGAATGGAAGTGAGCCTGGGGTTAAGCAGAGTTAAGAATAAGTACCAGCGCCCAAAACTCTGCTTAAAAGTACGGGACCAGTGCAATTACATGTCGGCGGGTGGAATACCAGCAAGCCCGATTGCCCCCGGACAACGTCGGGGCGGGCTGCTAGTTCGGATATAAAAACATCCATAAAAGTACAAGTTATCGCAACAATAGAACATAAGTATATAATCACATAAAAACACCAAGAAAAAACAGGTTGGAAAATGGCAATAAAACCAATGTGCAAGGAGAATAAGATACTAATGATTTATCTAGCATATAGATAGCAAAAATCTGACACTAGCACTGTGCAATAAATAACATCAGACTTTACAATATAATCAGACAGTGTAGATAGTCAGCATTTAAAATTTCAGAAAACATCAGTACCAAGATATCAATGTGCAAATATGCTTTATGTAAACTTTTGAACAATATGCGAAACCGCAAAGTAATGTACAAATAATTCACTTTTGTCTAAGGCATATTCATAGAGACTCGTGAGCGTGTCGCAGATTGGAGGAAAGAGCTAGCTCTGAGGATTATTTAATCGCAGCCTAACAGCTGTGTTTCCTGGAATGCCAAATTAAAATCAACAATAGCATGGGTTTTAAAATAATGGATTAAATACTGTTTGGTATATTTAACATAGAATCCACAGAAAAACAAAAAGTGTAGCAGTATTTGTTTACATCCGGTGCCACACAGGCAAGAGAGGTTCTCCAAATTTTTGTTGAAACCCAACAAGAAACAGAGTGAATATGTAATGCTTCCATCCCTAAGGCGGAAGAGCAAACTCCTGTTCCATCTTCCAAGGTTTTTTCTAAGATATACCTGTGGCATATTGTTAATCCTACCAGGTGGCACCAGGAGAGGGGTATATCTAATGATTGCCGATTTGTGGAGCTCCATCTTTTCTCTTTCTTTCCTGTACAAGTTATACAATGCCCCTCTCACGGACTTGTGTTTTATACCTTCAATGGTTAGAGGGGAGAAGAATGTATGCTCCAACTCCACACTTGCTAGACTTTTCTTTACTGCCCCAAGCCAAGGTATGTAATTATCCCTGTCACACTTTAGGCAGTCTGTAATTATTTCTTGTGTTAGAGAGGCTGCGGGGTTCTGCCATATCTTTAATCAAAATAGTGCCGGCCGTGACCTAATAAAATCCTCCACATAAAAAAGGTTCAATTCCTTATGACATATATAGGTGGGTGCCGAAATAAACGCCCCTAATACCTTTCTACAGAATCTATTTACTTCAATTTGTATACTACTGCAGTTTGTGTACCCCCACACCTCTGCACTATAAGTTGCCGTTGGTAGGCATTGGGTTCTATAGATCTGTAGTAACGGTATTACGACCTCAGCACGTTTCGGCTGTCGGAGGCTAATTATAGAATTTATGGCCTTACTGAGTGTATTTTTCCCGTGGGCTACATGAGGCTGCCATGATCCTGAGTCTGAGTAAATCAGGCCCAGGTAGGGAAAAGTGCTAGTGCATTTTAAGAGCTCTTTCCCTGACACAATTTGATGGATACAATGCTTTTTAGGCCCACAAGACATTATATATGATTTATTAAAATTGGTGCATAAATCAAGGTCAGCCATAAAAGAAACAAAACCCGTTATTAAAGTGCGGAGTGCTTTTGGCGTGCGGCCCATAAGGACCGCATCATCCGCGTATAAAAGTGCGGGGAGTAGTTTGGTTTTAATGCTAGGGGCGTCACTAGTTAATTTAGACAGGGAGTTACTCATTTCATTTATATATAGGATAAAAAGTAGAGGAGCTAAGACACAACCTTGTCTAACCCCCCTACCGATTAAAATGTCCCTGAAGACCTCGCCTTCATTATTTATCCTGACCCGGGCTTTCAGATCTCTGTGCAAATGAGCCAAAAAATGTACAAGTGCCTTGTCCAACCTGTAGTTTAAAAGAATCTCCCATAGTCGTGAACGGTTAACGAAATCAAAAGCCGAACTCGAATCCATAAAACCCAGATACAACTGGACTTTTTTGGCGATGGTGTATTTGCCCAATATAAGATTTAAGTTCAGACACTGTTCCACAGTTCCCACATTACTCCTGAATCCCAGCTGACAAGGGTGTAAAATCTGGTTGTCCTCTGCCCAAACCCTGATCCTATTAAAAATCATTCTTCCTAGAATCTTCAGAGTATTATCAATCAAAGATATAGGGCGATAGCAACTAGGGTTAAGTCTATCGCCCTTCTTAAAGATAGTAACAATGATACTATTTGACCTGGTTTTAGAAATGGTGGTATGGGACAGATTGTTAAAAACATTACATAATAATGGAGACCAGAAATCTGGCTCTGATTTAATTTGATCAATAGATAATCCGTCAGGGCCTGGTGCTTTATTACCCGCACTCTGATTTATAGCATCTTCCACTTCGGTTATGGAGATATTAACCACCATAGCTGAGCAAGTGATGTCAGCGGTCATTTGTGGTGCTGCATATATGCTTGAAATGTGATCTTCCCACGTTTTACCAACTATGTTACAATTAATTGGGATGATATTTGAGCCCAAAGACCTCATTGATTTGACCTCACCCCAAAATCCGGTAACATATTTAAGTGCGGCAGAGCGAGCAAGGGAATCCCACCGCTCCTTTAGTAACTCCTCTGCGCGTGTTTTTGTGGCATGCTTGTAACGTGTTCACAAGATTCTGACCAGGGACAAGTCCAGTGGTTCTGCTACAAGAGCTTCCCGTAGTTCACAATTTGCTCGTGAACAGGTGCCATTAAACCAACTAGGGTTTTTGTTTGAGTGACTGACGGGTTTGGAAATCTCTTTTTTAATGCACTCACATAACCCTGAAAAGGCCTAGATAATTTCTGGGCCTGGGCATTCACTAGACAAGCACGTTTCCACAAGTAAGGGATACATGTTTGTGATACGTGCTAAGAGGGCCTTATTATCAATGGCCTTCCAGATTACTCTGAGTTTGTCTGTTGATGCGACCAGGTTTCTTGCCCCTATTTCCTTCTGCTTTTCCAGGTTTTTAGCAGATTTAATAACAGTAAGGATTGGGTTGTGGTCACTGTGGACAGTGCTTAGGACATCGGCCTTTACTTAACAGTTCACAAGGGAGGAAGATATAAAAACATAATCAATTGTGGAGGAACAACCACGACCTCTGTAAGTAGGCAGTGGGCCTTCGGCCATTAAACAGCCAGCTTTCTCCATAACATTAACTAAATCCCGAGTGGCTAAATGGTTGAGTAGTTCTTCCCCTCTTTTACAGGGTAATATCCGACCAGATATAGCCGCTGGCTTTACATTTCCCTTATGCAAGGGCGCATTGAAATCGCCTCCCAGACAGATACCATCCAGTTTGCCATATGTATGACCATCCACAATTTCATCAATAAAATCAAACAATTTTATAAAATTCTTATTAGGTTGTGAGATAAAATTATTATTATAAAAATGTATTAAGCATAACTTCATCCTATTGGAATAGATTATAGCCTGGAAGTTACTATCATTAGTATCCAGTGGTTTAATTTTACAGCCTGCTGTGATCTTTACCCATGTAGATAGACCCCCACTAGGTCGGCCCGCTGCAGGGCTCAGTACAGTGCTATTATGGCAAACGAAGCCCTCATAAAGCAGATCACTAGTGCACCATGTTTCCTGAAACATTAGGATGTCAAAATTGCTAATCCAATCAGTCCAATCAGCCAATTCAAATTTTGCCTTTAGACCAGCAATGTTCCAACTGAGTATATTCAAACTATGATCAGAGGTAACAAGATCATTAGTGTTAGAACCGGTTGGCAATGCTTCCTCCGTGCAAGCTTTGGAAAGGGTATTAATGGGTCTATTTCTATTTCTATGCGGAATTTGTTAAGCGCGCGGACACCCAGGGGTTTCATGGCGCTGAAGAAAACAGATGAGAGATGGATAATGCAGGGTCAGAAGGTGTAAAGTTCTAGCCGTACGCTTGTTTAAATAGCCAGGTCTTTAATGCTCGCCTGAACTCCATCAGCTTGGAGCAGCTCCGGATAGACAAGGGTAGAGAGTTCCAGGTCTTTGGGGCGAGGTATGCGAAACTGGATCCGCCGAGACGTTTCTTTTTAAATGTCGGCGTCGTGAGAAGAGATAGGTGGGCAGACCGAAGCTCGCGGGACGGGACATGTTTGTTAATCAGTTGGTTGATGAACCTAGGGCTTTTTCCGTGAAGAGCCTTGAAAATTATGCAGCCTGTCTTAAAGGTGATCCGATGGGTGATGGGGAGCCAGTGGAGGGAGGCTAGCAGAGGTTTGGCTGACTTCCTGCGATTGCTCTTGAAGATTAATCTGGCTGCTTGATTTTGCACAATCTGCAGGCGTTTAGAGATGGTGAGGGGAAGGCCGAGGTAAGTCGAGTTAGAGAAATCTAATCGCGAGAGGACTAGTGCAAGTACTGCCTGGATGAGAGCAGAGTGAGACAGCAAATGAGCGATTTTTTAAATTTTTCTTAGTTGAAAGAAACAGGAGGAGATCACTGTTCCGACCTGGGTTTTCAGAGAGAGGTCGGCGCTGAGAGTGACCCCAAGGCTTTTGGCTGACTGGGAAGGGGATGGGGGTGTGCCCATGGAAGGTGGCCAGAAGTGGGGCCCCAAGCTGAGTGCGCTGTCACAGGGGAGTACTAACTCGGTCTTTCCGGGGTTTAGTTTAAGATGGTTCCGATCCATCCAGCTTTGGATGTGCAGCATGGTCGTTTGGAATTCCTCGACGGAATCCGGGGAGTTGAGGGGGAATACCAGCTGCAAATCATCTGCGTAGTTAAAAATAATTACTTTCCTGTTTTTCAAGGAGTGCAGGAGGGGTTTGAGATAGAGATTAAAAAGTAGGGGAGATAATGAGGAGCCCTGTGGGACACCGCAAGTGGTTGGGAGAGTGGGGGCTGTGAAGTTCTCCAGCTTTACCGCCTGGGATCTGTCCGTCAGAAAGGATTTGATCCAAGAGAGAGCCGCGCCGCTGAGGCCGGCTTGTTCGACACGGTGTAAAAGTATAGTATGGTCCACCGTGTCGAACGCGGCCGATAGGTCGAGTAGTACGAGGGCCTGATGGATTCCGTTGTCGGCATTGGTCCTTAGGGTGTTCTGCACGGCGAGGATCACTGCCTCGGTGGAGTGTGCCTGGCGGAATCCCGCTTGGTTGGGTTCGAAATAGTCTGACATTTCGATGAAGTTGGATAAGTGGCTGGTTACATAGGCTTCCAGTAGTTTTGCGCAGTAGGGGAGAAGGGAGATAGGGCGATAGTTGGAGAGGTTGGAGGGATTGGCGCCTGGTTTTTTAATGAGAGGGACCAGGGTGGCGTTTTTGAAGGATTCGGGTACTATTCCTTGTGATAGGGAGGTGTTCAAGATGGGGAGTATGCTCTGAGGGAGTATGGTGTAGACCTCTTTCAAAATGTGCGGGGGGCAGGGATCATTGGGTGAGCCCGATTTTACTCGGTTCATTAATTCCAATAGTTTAGGTGGGTCAATGGGGGGGATGTCTTGCAGGGTATTGGAATTTCTACAGATGTCCGACTCGTCTGCAGGGTGGTTGGTTTGAATGCTGTTTTTTATGTTGTCAATCTTCTCCTTGAAGAAGTTGTTGAGTTGGTTACACAGCAATTGAGATGCAGGTTGGGAGGGGGCAGTTCTGGCGTCATTGCAAAGGTCGTTGACGACTCTGAAGATTTCCCGTGATTTGTTTTTGGCGTTGGAGATTTTATCTGAGAAGAAGGTAGATTTAGCCGACAAGATAGAGTCCTTGTAATTTTTGCGTGCTGTCTTATAAAGTGCTCTGTCTGTGGCTTGGTAGCTGTGTCTCCACTTCCGTTCGAGTTGGAGGAGTTCTAGTTTCTGCTCTTTTAGTTCAGCGGAGAACCATTTGTGGGCGTCCATGCGGCGAGCGCGAGAGAACTTGGTCAGGGGAGCATGTTCATTACATGCGGAGAGGAGCCACTCGGAGTGCGTTTTGTCCGAGAAATTGATGTCTGGTCGCTGGGTGGGAATGGAGTTGGACAGGGAGGAGAGAAAATCTTGGAGGTTTAAAGATCTCCATTTCCTGACTGATCCTCCAGGGGGCGCATGGTTTTTTTGATGACCCTGAGTGGTGATAGAAAATTGCAGTAAGTGGTGGTCGGACCATATGCATGGTGAGACCGTGGGACAGGAGGTAGAGATGTTGTGAGACCAAATGTGATCGAGGGTGTGTCCCTTTTCATGGGTGGGGGTCGAGACATGTTGGTGGAAGTTTAAATTGGAGAGGAGTTCGAACAGTTCTGTGGCGTGGGGTCCGGCATCTGCGTTGTTATACCAGTAATTGAAATCTCCTATGACCATAACCTTGTCGTGGTCGACGACTAGACCTGCTAATTGCTCCGACAGGGAGGCAGGGAAGGAAGGCATAGATGTGGGTGGACGGTATAGCAATACTAGCACAATGGTGCCTCTCTCGGTGTCAGATTTGATAACTAGGTTATCCGTGTCTGGTAGGTCTAGAGGGGGTAAGGAGGAGAAGGTGTGATCTTTATGAATAATAGCGGCTGCACCTCCCCCAATTTTACCTGATTTCCTATTAGCAGACAAGATGTAATAGTCTGATGGCAAGGCCGAGAGTATATCTGGCAGGGAGTCTGTGGTGAGCCATGTCTCAGTGACAAAGAGTATGTCAGGACTATCCGTTTTCAGGAGCAGGAAAATGTCAAGTTGGTGGTTGACCAGGGATCTGGTGTTGAGATAGAGACAACGAAGAGTCCGGAGATTGGGTTTAGGGGGGGGGGGGTTAATATTTTTTGAGTTTAGAGAGAGAATGTGAGTCGAGTCTTGTGAGTGATGGTGAGCGAGGATGTTATGGCCGTTGAGGGGCTAAAATGGGTGTTGTTGCTTCTTAATATGTATTTCACAAGGGATGGGTGCCTAAAATTCATGACTATACAGTCTCCGTGGATGTTCTTAACAGAGGGGCCAACCCATCCCACCCGTCGTACCATTAGGATTTCGTTAGAGATCTCCATCCCCACCCCTTTGTACCTAGAGAGCCAATCGATACACTTATTTCTCAGCTGGACCCAGGACTCGCTTTGCTCTTCTTTCAAGGGGGGTACTCCTGCCAGAATTAAAACATATGGGCAGGCTTCAGGGGGAAAATGAAGGACGGCCTCAGACTGTTTTTTTGGTCGTGTGACAGCAGTTGGCCTATTGTCTATGTCAACATTAACAGGTTTTACAGTAGCCTGTAGGGGTCTTCCAGATGGGGCTCCCACCGGCAGACTGGGGGGACTAGAAGGCCTCTCTCCCGCAGGCAACACAGTCCGCGACGATGTGCCCACTGCAGAACACGAGGAAATACAAGGCATATGCTGATTTGTTCCTATGTCACTTTTTCCACTTACGTTCTTAGTGCCCAGTGTGCTACAGTTGTCCCTTCCCCCAACAATGTCCCTGTTGGCAGCCTCCATATCTTTCAGAAACCTGTCTTCCCTTATCTGATCAATAGTGATAGCACCTTTCCTTTTAGCATCTTCTTTTTTTACCAGGCTTTCTAACCTATCAAGACGTTTAAAAATAAGATTAAACTGTTTATCCATTAGACTTTTCAATCGTGTAAAAGTTGAATCCACTATAGTATCAATTAGATTCCCATTTATCTTATCGTGTATACCATTTTCAGGAGTTGACTCAGTCTGTGTACAAATTGAGTTTGGCCCTGCTCCTGTTGTAATTGGGTCTATGATACTGTCGTCTAGTTGTACAGTCTCACTGTCCGGTGCCCTGCTTGATGTAATTTTTCCTCTGGACCACATACTCTGCGGAGTTGGTTGGCCTTTATTACGAGGAGGTTGTTTCCTCTTATTGATAGACGATTTTAAAGGGCCTCTCTTCCTTTTCTCCCCAGCAGCCTTGGCATTGGAGGCCGAGGTGCAGATATCAGTAATAACCTTTGGGTCTTGCTGGGAGTCAGTAATGGTGATTGTGTTACTGTCTGCAATCGAAGCTGTATGTGATTTAGCTAACTGAGCAGTTTTTAAGATTGTAACTACAGGTGAAAGCGGCAAAGTGTTTGTGCATCGCCATTTTCACAGGTAGTCTGGGAATCTAAATACGATGTCGAAAGTCCCATTGACATTCTTCTCTCTGTGTTTGCTATTTCGGTTGTGACCATGTTAAAAGCATTCTCCAGCATGCTTTCGAATGAGGGAGGGATGACAGAAGGAATCTTGAGGGCCTGTGTAATGGTGTTAACAATACGTTTCCCCATTGTAGATTTTTCGCTCACCTTGCTAACAGCTTAGAGGGGTGGTCCTCTGACCACTGTCGACCACGGACGGCCATAGACGGCCCGCCCTTTGCCCGGGCTTAGCCCGGCGCCGCCCGCGCGCGTCCCACGTGGCGCAAAGTGCTACGCAAATATATCCACCCCCGATGATCGTCTCCAGGTGAGGGTGGGAGGGGCGGCAGTCCGGTCACGGCCCCCGCGGCAGCCTGGAAGCTGTAGGCTCCGCTCTCTGCTCCTACATGAAGTGTCTCCCGCGAAGCGGGAGGCGCAAGGTTGTCTTGTAGCCCCAGCGAGCTTCTCCAGGTGAGGGTGGGAGGGGCGGCAGTCCGGTCACGGCCCCCGCGGCAGCATGGAAGCTGTAGGCTCCGCTCTCTGCTCTCTGCTCCTACACGCAGTGTCTCCCGCGAAGCGGGAGGCGCAAGGTCGTCTTGTAGCTCCAGTGAGCTTCTCCAGGTGAGGGTGGGAGGGGTGGCAGTCCGGTCACGGCCCCCGCGGCAGCCTGGAAGCTGTAGGCTCCGCTCTCCGCTCTCTGCTCCTACACGCAACGTAGTCATATTTATTGAAGGCAATCCTGTACTACCATATATCTTTATTATTGATGTTAGTAACTTCTACATGACAACTAAGACAAACCTGCCTGCAGCTTCAAATCATTGGCCATGGAAGATAGATTACCTTTTGACTCAGGTAGTAAGAGCCTCTTGTGGTGAAAGCAGGTTTGGCTTCAGGAGGAGGTCCCTGCAACTTCTCCAGCTGTTGGCATTAGTGCTATAAAGTGCTCTCAATGTTCCCGCAGTGCGGGGCACAAGCAGGCTGTGCCAAGGCGAAGCCCGGGTCAAGGGCAGGCCGTCTGCGCCCGTCAGAGTCTGGAGGAGGCTGGGCTGGGCCAGCCCTCTTGGCCCAAACGTTCAGGAATTAGAAGGTACTGCATAAATGGCTGCCTACAGCCCCATGTTGTTCTTGTGGTGTAGAGGTCGAACCTCGTTTGACTTAGCAATTGTGATTGCCTTTTAAAGATTGTGTAACAAAAGGGCCGAGGTTATTGAGACTCTCTATTGCAGTGTCCAAAGTAAAGGCTCGCTGCTGACAGTATTAACTTCTGTTTCAGATCAATATCCACTTGGGGTTCAAATTGTTTAAACTGTTCAGTTTAACTTAATCAACATGTCAAAATGTGAAACCCCTAAAGCAGTACGGTGCACTGTCAAACACCCTAAGGGCCTCCCTCAAACCCTACAACTGCATACTGAAAGAAAATGATCTTCTTTCTAATAGAATAGGTGGAGTCTATTATAGGAGCAGATTGCGGACCCCAGAGCACTGTTGATGCGGTTCCCAAAAATAGGAAAGAGGCCACTACGATCACTAGTTCTTCTAGGAAATGCACCAGGCAATCTGTGCCTCCTGTGGTGGGTCCTGGGTTGCTCTAGAAGGGTGATATTGCTTTAGTGTCACAAAATCCAGGCATTTGCAGAGCCCACCTCTGCCAGTTAATACCATATCTTGCAACAGTACATTTTTGCCACTGGCAGATAAGGCGGGGTAACAAAGTGAATCAGAGGGGTCAAAAAAGTAGGAAACCATGCAAACCATATTGTTAACATCTTATTCCTCACATGATGACATTGCCCACCTTACACTTGAAGTGAAGGCCTTAAGGGCTGAAGTAGAAGAACTCTAACCATTGATCACTCAACTCACTGGTACTGTCAGGCAGTTCCTCAGGGCTCTTCTTTGAGCCCTATTCTTTTTAATGTTTACGTCACTACCCTAGCCAATTTTTGTAAGTCTTTTGGGTTCTCGTCAGTATCCTACGCCGACAACAGCCAAATCCTCATAACTATAGCTAGAGATCCAGATGAGACAGCTATCCAGTTCCACAATTGTTTAATTCAGGTTGAGAAATGGATGTCCTCGAACAGTTTAAAGCTTAAATCCATCAAAACTGAGGTCTTACTCTCTGGCAATGACACTTCCTTTTGGTAGTCAACCTGCTGGCCACAGGAACATGGCCCCTTACCATCATCTGTCTCCAAAGTAAAAAATCTAGGTGTGACCTTTAACAGTAAACTCTCTTTTGAGGACCATAATAACACCTTGAGTTCGTCCAATTTTTACGTTCTCAAGTTCTTCAGAAAAAGCGTCCCTTTCAGACCCTCAGACTTGCAAAAAACTGTTACTGCTGCACTTGTAATGTATAAGATCGACTACTGCAATGCTCTTTTCCTTAACATTCAGAACTCCGCGACCCATTTACTTCTGGGAAATTCCTAAATATGAGTCGATCTCCCAAGCACTTCTTCTCCACTGGCTTTCATTGAAGAAGAGAATTGACCTTAAGGCTTTATGCATTACCTTTAAGGCACTCCATTGCACTGGTCCCAAATACTTTAAACAAAGCTTACGATGGTACATTCCATCTAGACCATTACATTCTGCGTCAGCATACAATTTTAGTTCCCAAATTTAAAAATTCTTGCTAGAGAGGTAGAAGTTTTGTTATAGGCACTGCCAGACTATAGAACTCTCTCCCCCTTTAACTAAAAGGAAAGAAAGATCTCCTGATATTCAGAAAAGCCCTCAAAACTTTTCATTTCAACCAGTAAGCCATTTTTTCTTTTCCTCTGATTATCTGCTCTTTTATCATCAAGGCAGCACCTTAACACCGTCGGGTAACTACGCGCTATATAAATCCTATTTTTTATTTCATTTCATGCCAATCAGAGGTCAACTAGGGAGACTCACAATTTTTCCCCCAAGTTCCACCGCTATGTCAGATATCCACTCCTAGTCCATAAAGCTGTTCCTTGGGAGGTGTGATAGTTCTTTGTCCACGATAAGGGTACTAAGCCCAAGGAGGCATTAATTATGTGGAATGTGGCAGGCCTCAGGTCTAATTTCGTATGACTTGATTGAAACACCTCTGTCGAAATGTGCGATCGTTGCTTGTTTTAGGAAACCTGGAGTGTTGAACCCACTTGTAAACCAGGGCACCTACATTTCTTCATTCCAGCTTTCCCTAGTTCAGAAGGGAGGCCTTTGAAGGGTTTAACAATCTGGTATAGGCACACTGTACAATGCAAGATTACTAGAATTGATATAGACTCTCAAGATATACTTGCAATTCAGTTGGTGCCAGAGGGATCACCCGAGCCGAAATTTACAATATTTATTCAAGGGAGGTTAAGGGTGGGGGGGGGGCATCAAAGACTGTCCAAAACTTGGCAAAACACCTTTCCAAACATCGATGTCAATCCTTGTTTATTTTAGCTAGTGATTTTAAATCTACTTATGAAGCCTTGGATAACGAGCAAGACAGTCCATTCTCTGATGAAGATGAGAAATTTGGTTTCCCAATGTTAAATATACCTCCAATTAAAAGGTAGACAGAGGCCACGTTAAAGCTCAAGGCCCTGTCATTAGAATATGGAGTCAGTACCACAAATGGGCAGACCACGTCTGATCTCTTGGGAGCAGATAATTTCATTAAACCTTTTCATACAAGTTGTATTGACTACATCTTAGTGGATTTGAGACATTGGTTGCGGATATAGAACATGGCAATGGTGATTAGATTAGAAAGTGATTGCAATCCTCTGAGTCTTACCTTGACCTATTTGTTTGGCTGGACCTCTCACAATACCATTCCACTTTCTGTTACAAAAGCTGTAGTCCCTGCGAATGACATGCGTAGGCTCAAATGGTCCAAGGGAATTGACCGCCCCAATATCCTATTGGCTATTAGATCAGACTTGGAAGGAATATTGTCTAAATGTGGTGGCGACTTTCATACTACAGTTAATACCAATACTTTCACCGATATACTTAACAATGTTTTTAAAAATAATTTGTAAAGAAATGAATCACTCCAAATGAACTGGTATAAGTTTCACAAATATATTTTGAGCGTTACATGGATTTTAACATTCAATCCATAGTGAACTCTTAACCATCATCACTGGTTGTACATGGAACGATAATCTTAAATCATATGATGGCCTATTTTCTATGTCTACAAACATGCTAGAGCAGTGAATGTACCCAGGTCCAGCTCCTAATTTAACAAGGAATGTAGGGTGGCTCATAATTGTTAGCTACTGCCCTGAGAAAAAAGGATTAGATTTGCATCCCTACTTTGACAAAGGTTTATAAAATAGCCCAGGAGAAAGCTAAGAGGGAATGGGATGAACTGAGATGGCAAAACTTAAAAGAGGAAAAAGAAAAGTCTATGGATGTACGCGCACAACCTCTGGTTGATCACAGTTGTATATCACTGATCAGCTTAGATGTGCTCCTGGGGAAACGCTCTCTGGTCCAGAACGCAAAAGACTTATATCAAGAGGTAGCGCACCCACACGGACATAGTCAAAGCTGAAGAGCAGTTGAGAGCATTGGAGCAACAGCAACCAGAACAGCTGGCGTTGCAACCACGGCTACTGGCAGCAAGAAAGCAGGTGGTGGTGGAGGTAGAAAGGTTACGTAGCTTTGACCATAAAAAATATATGGAGAAGGCAGATCATAGGGGGTGAGATTCGGGGTGGAACCTCTATACTATCAGTTTATATGCGAATGACATGGTGGTTGCACTTGACAACCATCTACAATCCTTGCCGCCTTTTCTCGCGGAGCATCAGGCTTCCATGTCAATCTCCTGAAATCCCAGGTTCTTAACCTGTTGGCCACACTGCACGGCCAAGGTCTTCTTTTGGCCTGACATCCCCTGACGTAGGCTGACTGCTCCATTTAATATCTGAGATAATCATAGACACTGTTACTAGAAACTACAGTGCTTTGTCAAGTCAGATAAGGGCGGAGGTGGTCCAGTGGAGGCACTATTATCTCTCCTGGCTTGGGAGAATATCAGCAATAGAAATGACTTTGCTTCCTAGGGTCCTTTTCCTGTTCCATGCTATGCATCTCACTACACTGTTGGGAGTCCTCAAATCGGTCCAGGAAGCATTCAATTGCTTCGTCTGAGGGGGACTCACCTTCGAATGCTCCTCAACCAGGTACACAACCAAGCAGAAAAGGGGGAACTGGGAGTTCCCAACCTCATCCATTACTACTAAGCAGCACAACTACACTTCTTGGTGAAGTGGAACCCCCCTGAAACTGAAAAGCTTTTGTGTTTCATGGACCAAGCGAATGCAGGAGACCATCTCTGGAAGGTCTCTTCTTTGCTGCGCAGGCATAGGGCTTGGGCCTCTACTCCTCGATGGTCACCAGGGCTACCCTCACCGTGTGGGGCACAATCGCTGCTCAGAAAGGGCTGATGTCCTTCCCTTCATCTCTCACATCAATATTAGGAACCCGGAGTTCACCCAGGGACTCTAAGCGGCAGTGCATGTGGGGTGGCAGCACTCCGTATGTAAATCCATGGGTCACCTTTATGACACTGATGGACTACTCACATTCGAATGCTGGAGAGATGCTTATGACCTTCCTCAACAAAAACACCACCTCTTCCTTCTTCTCCGGCATTGGCTGACCCATCTTGTTACATGGGAGGGGTTACACAGAGACCACTTAGACAATATGAAAAGTGGCTCCTGACCAATCATAACAATAAGCGCCTTATCACTGAACTGTATGACCTATTGGCACACTACGCAACACTGCTAGCATGGTAACAGCCACAAAGATAGCAACATACTGGTACCTCACCACAATTTGGCTTCACAGGGGCAACCCCTCCCAAGCTCAGTGTTGCTGGTGCTGTTGTAGAACACCAGGCACACTCCTGCTTCTCCTGTTGTCATGGCTCAAACTAACCATATTCTGGGACTCGGTCCTGACAGATATAGATACTCATTTTGGCACACAGCTCACATGTTTTGTGGCTTATGTCATCTTAGCAACAACAATAAGTTGATGAATGGAATGCTTGCATTAATCTCAGACACTGGCAATCCCTCAGGACGCGTCCATCCATCGTTTTTCAGCCACCATGCCACCTCTGTTCGGACCCAGCTATATGCAAATCAGTCTTGACCCTGCTCCAATGGGAACAGTCCAGCCAAAACTGCCAAGCCAGATCCTCCCTTAATTTGAATACAAGCAAACTAGGACCGACTTCAGCAAGGTATGGCTGTTCTTAAAAATATAGGTCTATTTCCCTGATTAATACAGATTGGAAGATACACACAAAAATACTGGCAATATGCTTTGGGACTGTTGTTCTTTACATCACCCACCCTGCCCAAACAGACTTTTTAAAGTATAGGCATGTGGCAGGCACAATGCACCTGTTGTTTCATGTGTCCGCTTGATTGATACACAGGGTGTTGCAGATGTATTAAACTCACAATCGGTGAATGAGGACACTCAATGACAAGTTCATGCACAGAATCAGGATAAATATGGCGTTTCCTAACTATATTCAACTGGAACTCTTGGTACATGGCAGCGTTGGTTAATCTTCCTCGTTTGTTTTCATTAAGCTACTAATATGCCCAAGTAGAAATAATCCTGGGGTCACTGGGATCCCGCCTATATCCAGGAACACATAAAGCTGCAGCCTACACTGAAGTTGTGCTTGTCTTCACAATTGACGCCAGCAAAGCTATTCCTGCTCTTTTTGATACCATTAATCATTGATCTGTCATCTCAGGCTGCACCCTACATAAGGAGAAATTTGAGGTTCTTCCTTTAAATAGACTGTGCTTTGCACAGATGATAGACGACATGAGTTTTTGTGGGCCACCATCCTTCAATAAATACCTGAGTATATTGTTTTCTGATGTTTTACATATTTCTGCCAGACGTATAGAAAAGACAACTGTTAAACTCAGTAAATTAGTCCATGATTGATCCCCCAAATATATCACTTGGTAGGGAAGGATAGAAGCACTGAGAATGAGGTTCACCGTCATTACTAATATATTTGCTGAGTATTTTCCTTATGATACTCTCACAGTACTTGTCTCGGTCAGTAAATGAGATTATATCAGAATTCTTGTGCCGCTTCATAAAAGCGAGGGTCTGTCGAAAACAGTTACGTCTGAGAAAGAATCAGTTAGGATTGGTCGTGGCCAAGTTTTACTCGTATCAGACATCCTTTCATGTTCAGTGTGAAGCAATATAGTTTTCTGAGGCGGTCTCCACTCTTCAAAAAGATTAGCCTCTAAGAAAACAATAAGGCACCCTTTCCATAACCCATTCATCTTTACAATGAAAATTATTGACGTTAATCACTCCAGGTTCAATATAACTGACACTAAAAACATTGTGAAATTGGCTGCCAATATGAGATGGATTTGCCATACCTACACCGCAAGTTAAAGAAAACAAATCAACTTTGTAGCAAAAAGTGAACCACTACCCAAGATATCCAACTATTCAAACCACTAATTGATAAAGTGAAACCCAACCCTGCTAGTAAACAACCCCCCCTCCTGAATCTGAACACAAGTGATGGAGCAGCTTCAAGTCTGCCACTCCTGCCTCTAAAATCAAACCAACTTTAACACAATGCAGATTCCTTAAAGGTTTCTTAACCCATGCAATTTTTCAGATGAGAAATAATGGAACTTGAATGCATCTACAGCCAACCATAAATATGTTATCTTCCATTTAATTTTTCCACTACATGGGGGGGGGGGGTGTTACCTACAATGAAACTTCCAAATAAAATAGCTTCTAGACTTTGTCACGCCTAACCTACGTATCTATGAGGTTGACCCACTATCGTCTGACTTGATGAATCAGAGCTACTCTTCGTAGACCTTAAGGCTACCCATCAAGTGGCAATGACTTTACCCAATGCAAATCTTCCAGAAGTCTGTCAACCCACTTCTAGTGAGTCTCGTTGATAATTATACACATAGTGCAGACAGCACAATTCAAAGCCTTTCAAAATCTCACTGTAGGGGTAGTTCACTCTGAAATACAATGAACAAGTACTTCAGAAACAAAAGGCCTATACTCCCTTTGTGTTTTTTTAAATCTATATATAAATCTACAAATATTTTCCTCTTTACTATGTCCATTTTTTTATAATAGTCTATCTCGACTCTCATCACTAGGTTAATGCCATTGCTTAAAAAGCTTAGTTATATGTTAGATTTTCTTTATTTCTCTGTTTGTTTTTCTTTCTTTCCTTTAAATCTAGTCTGATAATGAAAGTGGCTCTATGCAGTATATTCCATAAGGAACATTGCACACATTTCTCATTGCTCATATAACCGTACAAGCTGGCTCGCCATCAACACACTATATTATGATGTTTATCCCTTTATAAGAGTCTATTTTATTTTGCTTAAATCTTTTTTTATTGATTTTTGTTAAAGAAACATGCATATAGGTAGATAATTCACAGCTCAGAATTTGAGACTGCAATAATAGTCCAATGATATTGTTACATGTGATATACAAAAATTTAACATGAGAGGTCAACATTCACAGAAAAAGGGAGAGTTATATATTTTAAAATACTAGCATAATATCACAATCAAGTGTCTAGCGAAAATGTTACAGACTCCTCACGTGTTTATCCCTGCGGAGCGGTAAAGATGTGGTGGGAACGTTGGTGTGGGCCCGTCGACACTGTAGTATATTAGAATAGTGAAGGAAGGAAAGAAAAATAGAAAACAAAGTGGATCCAATAGCACAAATCAGCCCAACTTGGGTATCCCGTGCTCCCCTGTGTCCCCAAAAGAGAAAATGAAATATCAATTTACACACTTCCCATTAATGTTCACAGCAGATCTTTTTCAACAGATGGGGTGGGCACATCACCGCTATCTCAGCCATGCAGGGTAGAGCAGTAAGCTAGGTTACTGTGACTTCTGCACTTCATTGTGCTCCGAGTCTGATTGAGAGTCATGTTGGAAATCATGTAAAATAGTGTCCCAATTGGTGGCCATAGGTATCTTATGCAGCCCTAAAGTGTCTTCTTTGTGCAGTGTGAGTCTTTCGGCCTCAGGCCACATGAGACGCGGTTGCTGCCATGCCCCCAATGGGGGTGGGGCAGGCGATTTTCATTGCCTGGTGATTTCGCGTTTTGCCACTATCAAACCCAGATCAAGAAATGGGGATGTGATCTGTGCCCCTCGCTCCCCTGTGTAGGTGTTCCTTTATAAGAGTCTATGGGGCATATTAGCAACGGCCTGTAATAATTATCGCTGGCCATGCTTAGCGACAATTAGAATATTGCAGGCTATCTCTGCCTTTTATCGCCCTGGTAGCGCGTAATTAACAACGCGTTACTCCAGGGTGATAAAAATTCCAGAGATAGCGAAGTTATCTCCCTTTTGCAGGGAACATCACTGGTTTTCCAGCAATGTTCCCTGCAAAAGGGCGATAACCTTGCTGATACGACCCACAGGGTCGTATCAGCACAATCCACCCCCTATGTTAGGGGTGGCTAAGTCAAGAATTTAGCTGACGTTGGTTTTTGGAGAAAACAGCAGTCTTCTCCAAAAACTAACGTCTGCTAAATTGCTAGGGCATCCTTGCTGATAGCGCGAAGCCACGCTATTGATGTCCTGACATGTAGTGTATGTCAGGAACACCCCCTTCGCATCTCATTAGAGATGCAAAGGTAGGCGTAGTGCAAAAGGGTGCTAACATGCGATTATCCATGTTAGCACCCTCTTGTAAATTGGGCGATATTTTTATCTCTGCTTTTTTGGCTTTTTAAACCAAAAAAGCAGAGATAAAGCCCTTGTAAATATGCCCCTATGTTGTTAAACAATAGCAATTTATGAACACAGAAATCAAAGAAATGTTTTGGCCCCTACTCTTTTTGAGTTCTTATTTTGTTTTGAATGGTAATAAAAAAAAATCTCCGATTTTTGTGTGAAGTGATAACTTTCCAGGAGAACCCACAGGCGAGATTCCCTTCTCTATACCAAACGGATCAGGACATTTAACCTCTACATTCTCCACTAGATTATTCTAGCACTTCTTTCATACATCAGAGGATTTTCTCTAGCCATCTAACTTTAAACGAGGCCCTTAGTATTTTATTGCTATATCTAAGGCAGGGATGTCAATGGTCTGGCAAGAAACGGTGGCAGGGTAGACAAGTGAAGAAAATATTAGTAACAGAGTTGACAAAAATCACACAAGGAGTGTGGAGAAAAGAGACCCTGCTCTGCAGAAGGCAATGAGAAAGTCAAAGAAGAGGAGGAACATACACCCAAGAGGCAATTCAGCATTCAGACTAAGACCCAGGATGTGCAATTCATACATATTACAACATTACCAGTAAACGAGAAATGCGCATGCGCGGGCGCCCGCACATGCGCATTAGTATTCGAAAATGGCGGTGCGAATCCAGGGACGGCGAGAGGGTGCCCCGGGGACGCGGCGGACAAGGTAAGTGTTTTTAAAAGCTTTGTATCCTTTTATTGCAGTATTTAGGGAGAGTGGGAAGGAGGCGGGTGGCGCGTAGTGGGCTCAAAAATTCCACGGACTCGATAATTCTCGCTCCGGTGCCTTCTCGACTCACGGGTTCACACTCTGCGACTCTGGGCAATAGCTTGCTTAATCTCCACAACGGCCCCTCACGGTGGGATGCCTGGCCTTCACCTTGTGGATACCCTGCCAGGGTTATCTCACAGGGGAATACCAGGACGGGTTCCCTAAGCAAGCGCGGAGATGCCCCAGGGTAAGTCGTGCGCTATATAAGTTTCATTCATTTCATTTCATTTCATTTCATTTCATTTCATTTCATTTCATGTATTTGCCAAATTTCCTTTTGCTTATTATTGAACAATGTAGCACATTCAGTAGATGGGATTTTCAGAGGAAGCATTATTTCAAACAATGTTTAAAACTGGAAGAGGTTCAAACTGTAACTTGCCCTTTTAAGATTTGCCAGCTTACTAAAGTAAAAACGTTTGTACAAGTGCTGTTCTTTAAACTGAAAATGAAAATGGTTGAAGTATTAATAATTAGTGTATTGCATGATAAATTAGAAATAAGTATATTGTGTGTTTTGTCAAAAAGGTCACATTTCTGGTCTTAAGAAACAGCTGATTACTTTTCTGTCTTAGTTGATGGAAAGTTGTATATTATTGCTTGAAGTGATTAATTTGATGTTGTGACTATAAGTGGCAATAACATTTACTATTTTTCTGTTTTACTTTTAAACTACATAACAACAAATCAGAGCAGAACAGAATAACGCTTTCCAGAGGTATACAAAATGTCATCGCACATGGGACAAGCCCCTAATAATGTATTTAGGAAAATCCACAGGCAAGTCTTTCCACACCAGAAGCTGTACTCAGAATCCTGGTTTATGTTTCTGTATATATTTTGTATTTTATAAAAAATCTTAAAGGCATTATTTCATCTAATCATGAATTGAAATTGTATCCTTTAACAATATACTCACACTCTCTCTAAGGTTATCCAGCCTTAAGAGACAGTTAAAACAAACTTCAGTGCTTAAATAAAATCATTACTGTCATAATAATTCAATGCTGTCTCACTAAATTACCCTATGTCTTGTTTGATACCCACAGAGAGCTATTAGCATAAAATTCTCTTATTTACTTAAGGAAATTACACTAATAATTAAATACACTTTAAATCTCTTGAATACCATCTATCTGTTAATGATCATGTTTTCTTTAGAATAAGGACAATGCAGACAATTTAAAAGATCAAATGATTAATTTAATTCTCAGACCCCTACCCTTAAAAGTACATGAATCAAAACATTTTCTCATTTTAATCTTAAGTGTCCCTTGGCCTCCCTTCAAAGGTTTACTCATACATTTCCAATACTGCAAATTTAGATAGTAGGACACTGCATTGTTTGACTATTGGCTATTGGAAACTCCATGTTACCACTGCGGTCCCCACTTCAGGTCTTTACAGTCTGGATGGTTTCTCCAAATGTACACTTTCCCCCGGGGTGATTTTATTATATACACAACTGTAAGAAATTGGGTTGTTAGTTGCAAAGGACATGAGTCATTTACAAGCAATCAATAAGTCCACAACTTTCTCCATACTGGGAACCAAGTGCCCCATTGTAACACTTGCTTCTCTCAGGGTAGTGAAGCAGAGCGGTCCAAGGCCTACTCAGTAGAGGTGGTGTGTGCTAGTACCCTCCAGCTCACTTGTAAGCAACAACAACACACAATGTCATTTTTCCAGTCACTGCTTTTTCTTAGGGAAGGAAAAGTAGTATATTACACAAACACTACTGAATGCTACAAATTAATTTACAAATAAATACAGTGAGGTAGATGGAAATACCTTTGGTGAGACCCTGAGAACAGTTAACACCCGAGCAAAAGCTGAACCCACAATCACAATCCCCCCACCTGTACATAGATAAAATATCTCAATATAAAGGAGAGTCAGTATAAATGACAGGTCTACTTGCTTTGTCAAGGTGTCACCACATTAGTAGTATGTTATAATCTGTGACAGAAAAATCAATGGGGATGTAACCAATATTCAAAACTATTTATTTTAGTATAAAAACCCTGCATCCTCAATCTTGTCAATAAATTGTTATGTTGAATAACATGCTCAAAAGTCTTATTTTTACTTCTTCATTGCTGCCACTTCAGCTTTAAGACCATTCACCAGGTGTCCCATCATCCCAGAGCCCATGTGTACAAGCAACAGCTCCAGGAATACTTGCAGTCATGAAAAACCTCTCTTGGGGTCATTGATTGAATCCGCTCGGAGACATAAGACCACTTTTAGGGAAACATTTCTGAGGAGCTGCCGCACTTCCTGTAGCCCCCAAGCAGGGTTTAAAAATGTTGGCGGTGCCACTGCCTCCTCTTGGTGTTGCCACTAAAGAACCAAGATGTAAATATTTTAGAACCGCAGAGTATTCAGGGGAGCTCCTTTGGCCCAAGGCTGTGCATTTTAAATGAGCAGTGTTAGAAATGGGGGTTTCTAGTTGGCCATAATATGCACCCGATCCAAGTAGGGACCCTTCCTTCTAGTCACGGTAAGGGAGTTGCACACCCAGACAACACCTGCTCACCACCTTGGCTGCTTGGCATGAGCAGTCAGGCTTATCTCAGAGGCATTGTTTAGAGTACTTGTACATAACGCACACAGAACACAGTGAAAACACTACAAATGGACACCACACCTGTTTAGAAAAAGAAAATATCTTTATCTAAAGCAAACAAGACCAAAACGACATATATCCAACATACACAACTTAAAAAATTACTTTTGAAAGGTTTATGCAATTCAGTCCAAACGAAACTATGGCTGCAGTGTGCCCGATTCACTAACTAACTTAAGACAAAATCCTAAACTTACTACCATTTTGGTATTCACAGAAGGCACTTACTCATTTTGGTATTCACAGAAGTCACTTACTCATTTCGGTATTCACAGAAGTTAGGTGTCCTAACTTTAGGACTCCTAAATGCCTTCTGGGAATACCGAAAGTCTTAAAGTTAGGATTTTTCTCAGTTTAGGAGTAGTAAAGTTAGGACTCCTAACTTTATGACTCCTAAATGCCTTCTGTAAATACCAAAAGTCTTAAAGTTAGAATTTTTCTCAGTGGAATCTTCTAGGCTCCCCCACTGGTTCATTCCCCCTATTGTTCCTTCGGGCATGAGGAGGCAATTGCCACTGACCTTGTAAAGACTAATCCTGGGTTCCAGCTGAAGTTTCAAATTCCCAAAGTCCATCCTTGCAGAGGTGTAGCGGTCTTCTTCCCTTCAGCTTAGCATTATTTCAGTGTCACAGCCCTAGGCCCAGCATCTCCTCAAGTGTCTCTTCCATGTGCAGGGGTTTTTAAGTGGTGGAAAAATTCTGTAAGATAGACCCTCTGAATAGATCCAGGATGCCATTTCATCACTTCACCCCTGTCCCGGCACTCCTGCACAACTTTCTTGGAGAGTTTAACATGGCGTCTCAAAGTGGTCTATAAAAAGACCTTCTATGAAAGCTTCTAGTACTGCCTCCAACTGACATAGCTGCCTGATTCCTTCCCACAAGAACATCTGTGTTAGGCTCCAGAGATCTGGTCTTCCTCCTTTGTTTCTGATGGTTTGAGCCAATCCAGGCCAGGTGCAGTGTGAGGATATAATTAACACATGGAGATGTACTCCCCATCCTTTCCTTTTGCAGGACTGGACCATGCACTGCTAAAAGCTCTATTGTGTGGGGAGGCATTTGATCCACCTGCTGGCCAGCAAAGTAATTAACTTGACCCGATAGGGAAGAAAAGGCCTTGAAACTGATTATTGCTGAACCAGTGAAATATGACAATTCCTAAAGCACCTTTAGGAGTACAGTTAGCCCAAAAGGGCCAGTGAATCTGCACTCGAGCTACAAGTTTATCCTAAGATTTCTAACTGACCGTGATATCTCAGCCTTTGTAGGGCAAAACATGCACATTTTTCACCCATAATGCAGATAGGCCTTTCAGTTAGCACTACAGACATACGCTATGAATGCCCACTCACATAATGACAATTGTATGACATTGGAAAAACGTGGTAATCCTCAGAATCTGGGGTTCCAATATAGGTTTATAAAACTCGGATGCTGTTGGAAATCTTTATAAGGTCTGTTGTCTATTAATAAAGAGGCCTGAGAAAATCCTTTGCTTGTCACTTAATGAAGGCAAAGAACACATCCATATCAAGTTTTTATTCTATTATTCTGAAAGTGTTCCACAAATGTTACATGGGAATTTATTCTAGGCCACTCTCACTTTTCCACACACCGCATACATCGGATGACACGTTGTATCTGTCTCAGACAGATCAGCGCGCATTTTGTCACACGGCTCCTGTTCGCATTAATAAGTGGTATTCAATCTAAGTTTACGTTTAGCAGTTCTTTATGTGGGGCATGGAGTGATTCCAGCTCAGCACATTTCTAGTAAATGTATTCCAAGTGCGCTTAGTTTTGTGGATAGTGAATGATTCATTTTAGCATTTCAGAGTTTCGATTAGGTCATCAACCCTGATACTTTGCTTTACAGCCGGTGAGCAGACTATGCAGTTACAGTGATTGTCTTAAATTCTCTTTGTGCTGGCCAGTAGATTTATCAGCCACACCAAGTACCTTAATCAGAAAGGTTGTCATTCCTTGCCCCTGATGTTTGGTTTTTTAACTTTGCAAGGCATGTGAAGACATCTTTTGTGAAAATGAATTCATGAGAACCACAGCTTAGCTTAGCTCTGATGAATAAATAGTTTCTAATTATTGTATAAAGATTTTGCTTCCCTACAGAAGCTAACTGGCCCAATATAGAATAAATCACGGGCGACTTATTGCACCTTGTTGACATCCAGCCAATGTACTTTAGAGGTGAGACATCTAATTGTATATACATGATAATACATACTTGTTACATATTATACACGCAACTTACTCCATGTTTTTCACCAAACAGTCTGTGTCCTATTTGTTTGGTCCTGATGAAGATCCAATTCATAAAATCAACACCCCACAGGTTGAAAGGTTGATGCTAAAACCATTAGATGCCTGTGTTGAGTAACCTAAGAGTAGGCAAAACTATGTATTGACTGCTTGACCTTACATCTTGAGATTGTATCCACTAAAATAGAGCATTTTCTCATATCTTATTGCCTCACAGCATAACTATTTTGCCTTTATGAGCTCTGTTCTCTTGCATTTATGTAGTTCTCGTTTAGAACACCTACCTTGTAAATATGTAAACTTTATGTGACATGTGAAATAATAGCTGTTTCACTTGGTATTGGTGTATTGGTGTATGTACCTTACCTTCATTAACATGTATAGGACTTTCTCAAGTCTCTCCATTATAGAGATTACCATTCACATTAGGAGGCCTAGACTATGTCAACTCAATCCCTGTAGGTTCTCTTCTGGGACAAGTTACCCGTGCACAGATACCAGCTGAGCTAGACGATAGTCTCACATTCTCAGCCCACACATGTGTGCAAATATCTGCTAGATGTGTTTGCATGTAAGAAGGCCAGATCCTTTTACCCTAGCTGTCCAACAGAGGCAGCCTTATCTTAAATGCTCACACTAACAAGTCCATTTTCACAGAATCTATGAGTGAGACTCAGGTCCTGATATTCACTCACAGTAAAAGCCCAAAACTGGGTAGCTCAATTATCAGCTAATTTCAAGCGGGTTTAACCAGTCACTTGAAGAATCTTCATGATCCGGCCCACTGGGAATGAGTCAAGCAGTGAGCCCAACTTTGTTAGTTCTAGTGTACAATCCAGTTGATCTAACGAGAACCAACACAATCAGTTTAAACTCTCCAGACCTACAAGGTTACTGGAAAAATCAGATGAGTAATGATATGTGAAATTTCTTAACATTTCCCAAAATCGAATCAAACAGCAAACCAGACAATTCCATAGAGAAGACACTGTTAGCTCTTGCACAGCTGGAAAAATCTCATCATAACATTTAACAGCCAAAGAGATCATAAGAGAAATATACTGATTCCCTTCTTTGTGTATGGTTTTGTTGTAGAATCCAAGACACATTTTATAAATAATTTTAACTTAAGCAATCAGTTTATAACTTGTCTAATTTCCTGTTATAGCAATCAGCTGTTTATTTAAGTTGTTGCTGCTTCATTCCATTTTTTGTGAGATAACTGGTCAAAGCTGTTATTAACCCAATTGTAACAGTTATTATAATGAAACCTAGGCCCCACTCTAAATATCACAGGCAAAATGGGTCCAAACAATTTTAAAAGATCAGCTTTTAAGATCCTTATCAGATCATCGGTAAAGTCTTTAAGGGGATCTCTGTTTACTGAGGGGAATTGCCCGTAATGGTCTGACTAGATCAGAGACAACTACCCCAGTAAATTCATTGTTGGAATAATGAGATTAAGAATACCCTCTGCCAACCGAGTTTCACCAGAGGTCAGTTGCAACAAGTTTAATGAATCCAAGAGATGCTTGGATGGTAGGGATAGGAATTTGATTTTGACCAACCGAAATTATCCTTCATTCTTAATGATACTCTGAGAGTCAAAAGTCACTTGGCATGCAATGTCTGCTATGTGACATGTAATTTAGCCCTGCAGCCTGATGGTCTAGAAAGAGGTACGAATCATGAGTGTGACTAGCTGAAACATTACATTTAAGTATCATCAATTGAACCCAAATCTTTGGTGTCTTGATAACTTGATTAGCTGGATTAGCATCCACAAGTGCCACCCCCTCCTTCCATTTAGCCTTGTGAATACTCTCTCTGAAGATCTTAAATCGTAGCAGAATTGCCAGGACAATAGTCAGCTTGAGGAAATCTGATCACTAAAATGCATTATTGGATAAAAGAATATTTTCTGCCACATGTAAAGTCATGTGCAGGAACTGTTGTTTTATATATACATGTAAAGTCAGTCATTTTGACCATGTTTTACATTGATCTAGCTCGGATCAATTTAGTAGTTTAGTTGGACTCTTTTTGAGGATGAGGTATTAAGTGACAAGGACAAAGTCCTGACTGTGTACATGGCCAATCCTACTACCTATACCAGTGGTGCTTCACACAGTTCAATTTGGGCCACGGCTGGGCCGCCTGTCTCAAAGCTCTATGCACAGTAAATTCATGGGCAGGTTCCTAAAAACTCAGAAAGACAGGCCTCTGCATGAAATGCAGACACACTCTCTGTGCTGCTTTATTGAGGCGGAGATGAGGATGATTCAGGGATATAGACATCCTTTATGATGCCATCTACAGGATGTTTAAAATAAAATAGAAAACAGTTTCTAATAAGCGAAGCTTTGCAGTGTGCCTTTTCCCTCAAAAGAGAAATAGAAAATTATAAATCTAACAGAGGGGCATATCAAACAAAGTGCCCAAAACGAAAATAAAGAACTAGAAAACAATAAAAGACATTTTTTCTTTCTGTAGAAGAAATGTCGCTCTGTGTTACTAGTCCCATTCCATTTGAATCCATGGGCATCCGTTAATTGGCTGCTTCTGCATACATTGCAACTTCTTTCTGGACTCTCCTGGAGTGAAATACATTTTCCCTTTCATGTTTAGCTCTGCAGTACTTTCTTTTCTCAGTTTTTTTTTTACAAAACACATGTGGTTTCTGTTGTTTCAAGTGATCACCAAATGCCATGAATTCTTTGATCTCAGTGGAGTTATGGGGTCACGCGCAACTTGTTGAAATAATTGTGTCAGTGAAGCAAGTATTTGTGGGATGAAGACCAGCAGTGGAAATTGGGCCATCTACCTGGAATTATAGTTCACACGCTGGAATTTCACTTGCTGCATTCATGCATATGGTTGACATAACTAAATCGTATCAGAAATATGTAGCACAATTCCTTTACTCTCATATTTGTTTAACATGCATCTATAGCAACATGATTTCACCCTGTGAGTTTCAAACCTTTGATGGACTCCACATAAGCTTGGCAGACTGTTCTCTTTAATTGAAGACACATGCAAAGCTCTCTAACCTGCTTTCTTTTTCCATACAGTAGTTATGATACCACATTTACAGTTTATTAAAGGGCAGACCTGTAGCATTCTGCCATTATATGATTTTTTTTGTTACAGCTTGCTCAAACCCATCTTTACTTTGAAATGATATACATTGCTTGCTTTTTTAGGGAGGGATTCTCCTTTCCCCCAGTGTTGTGGTTTGGTGACTGGACTTAAGCACCCGGGCCTCATTCATGAAAAGTGTTGCATCGCTGCAGTAAAACAGCGATGCAACATTTTTCAGTGCGCCCTCCTTGCGTCACCATGGATTCACCGTATTTACTGTACGGCGCTCCATGCCACAAGGATTGACAGATACGTGCAAAGATTTCGGATTTTGAAAAGAAGAGAAAAAAAGCAAAAAATGGATGGACTAAGGGAAATTAGATTGATGAAATGAACTCAGAGGATAGAGAATAAAGTCAGCAAAGAAGAGGGACTGGGAGGGGATTAATGGAAGAAGGATATACCAGAAGAGGAGAAATTCTAATAGAAGTTGAAATAGCAAGAATTGATAAAGATGAAATGGGCAGCAGAGAATACCCATTTGTATAACGATTCTACTCGTCTTTACGTGGCGATCTATCCCGAGCTTCCTTTTCTTCTTCTTGCTCATTTTTATTCCTTTGGATTTGCTTTTTTGTTAGACCTGTCAGCCTTAGAGTGGTCTTCCCCCAAATAGTTTGCCTTACTCCTCATATTTTTCTAATCTCGTTTTTCTTGGCTTTAAGACTCTGTGCCCTTTACTACTGCTAACCAGTGATAAATTGCAGGGGTGTGGCTTGACAGCCAACAATGGTAGACGCGTTAGCTCGATGCTCTGCATCGGCCCAATAATAATCCTGTTGAACGCACACTTCTAATGGCCCACGGCAAACGATGGGAGCACCCGGAGACATTGGCGGTGCCGGGGGAGTCAGAGTCGATCTCCTGAGCACGGGGGTCGACTGGCCCGGAATTCCCCAAGGCAGCCGGATCAGCTCCCTGAAAATGATAGTGACACGCATGAGTTCTAGGAATTTGGAACAGTCTTAGTCTACCTCACAGTGCTGGACCGGGGTCCTACCGGGACCTAGTTAGTGGTCCGCCTCCAGGTTTGTGCCATGCGATCCTGTGAACGCCGAGGTCGCACCACTTCCCTGTGAGGCCAAGGGAAACACGCCATGGCTGAGGAGCCTGAGGCTGGCGTGGTGTACAGAGATGGCCAAGGCAAGCACAGCGGCGACTCTGGGCTGGTCGGCTGCCGGCAGGCCTTGGAGGCAGGAGAATTAAAGCCAGAGAAGCAACGCCACAGCAAAAACAGCGGAACCCACCTGAGAGTGAGGTCTCGGCTGGACCTGGAGATAACAGGAATGACTCTGGAGGCCCCTCGGTGGCGGCGCAGTGCGCTTGGGGCTTGGGCTGAGGCCTGATGCTCACTGGGGTGTGGCCAGATCTGAGCCCCACTTACATCGTATATGGCCCTCCAGTTGCCTTGGGATGGGCCCTGGGACTCTGAAGAAACGAGGCAGTGGTGGCCAGATTGAATGTGCGGCAGGATTGGGGCTGCAGAAGAGAGGTAGTGAGAAGCGGCGCCCTCGCAGAGCAACGATGCAAACTCGGGGCCTAGGTAGAGGCTCAGCAAATGGCCGGGGGACCCCCTGTAGCTAACTCCCTTTCTGCAGAGGGCCAGCTGGCCTGGCTGGAGCCTTGGTTTTGGCTAGAACTGGCATTGTTGGGGAGGCAGTGCATGAGACGAAGAGGCTGTGACTGGACAGGCCTGTGGCGCACACTGCTGGAGACCAAGGTGCGTAATACAAGCTGACAACCCCCACAGAACCCTCGGACACAGGACGCCCTGGTGGGCTGAAAAAGGAAGACAGTGCCCCCTCTGGATGCTGCCATCCAGGATTGATGAGACCCTGCAGGTAAGAGGAGCAGAGGTGACTCACCTGGGGAGCGACAGCTGCTCAGAGCCTTGACTGAGCTTTAGTGACCATAAAGTATTCTCTCCCCCTGAGGAGGGGGCACAGACGACCACACTGGTGCGGCCATGAGCAACTGGGGGAGCCCGCTTGGATGCAGTCTGATCGACTGGGAACAACCTGAGAAACAGACACTATTGAGGTGGCTCCCAGGGACAGACTCAAGCTGCCACTCACACCCATAAAGCAACTCATACACCCACTCGCTGATCCACAAACCCCCTCACACATCCACTCATTGACCCATAGCACCACTCACACACCCATTCACAGACCCATACAGGCATTCACACCCACTTACAGACCCATATAGCTACTCACATACCCAATCACATACCCATACTGCCAGTCACAGACCCACTGATAAACCCACTCACACACTCTCACACCCTGGCACAACCACTCACACACTCATTCACAAACTCACTTGCATATTGACTTACCCACTCACAGAACCACACAGCCACTCACACACCCACTCACATACCCACTAAACACTCACCGATCTACAGTCAGTGACACACCCACTTACACACTCATTCACACACTGAAACACCTAGTCGCAGACCCACAAAACCATTAATACATCCACTCACAGGCCCAGACAGTCATGTACATGCTCACTGAGCGCTGTGACAGATCCAGCCAACCACTTCCACTTTGGGCTTCTTCACAAAACTCATGGAAGGGGTTAAAAAACAGTCACAATTTAGAAGTGGTATAACCAAATTAATACACAAGAGGAAGACTGTGATTTGCTAACTACAGCAGCATCAGTGAAAGGAGAGTGGGAAGGGTATCCATTATTGGTACTTTTGTACTGAGAGTGGAAGAACATTGCTATATTTCTTATTTGAGATTTGCACTAAAAAGATATATTAAATGATATCAAGAGAAGAGTTGGGGAACACCAAATACATTTTACTGGTATGTGAATTAGGGTGTGCTGTCGAAAGACTATGTGTACATTTTTTTTATAATTGCACAAAAGCTGAGAGAAAATGTGTACTTTACAATAAAAGGAAAAATAAAAGGGAGGTTAGTGAAGGACAGTAATTTAAAACATACTAACCAACAAAGAAAAAAAACAATCAGTATACTGAAAGTCGTTATTTTACTAAGCCAGTATGAATTAATGTGTTAGAAATTTGATGTGGGTGCTTGCTCATAGCAGGGGTGTGGAATTTATAGGAATATCTACTTGTCCATGGGGCAGGTTGCTTCATAAATCTACCTGTCCTGGAGCAAAATCCACTTGTCCCTTTTGTGCCATGTAGTGCGGCGACAAATTATGGTAGCAGTCTCATTATATAAGATCTTGGATATGGCTTCTCTGATTATGCCAGGGCTCATACCACAGTAGGGTTTGATTACTTGCAATTCCCTTATGTTGCCACGTTTCCGCAGATCTACATACTGATGAAGGTAGTGGTAAGCAATAGTTTCAGGGTTAGAATGCCCTCTTGAGTCTGTGCAAACCTACTAACTTGCATATTTTAAGGGGTTTCACCAACTTTTCTCTAACCTTTTCTCATACTGAGAAAGGTTGGAAATTTACTCCTGACAATGGCAAACGTAAAACTTCTTCAAGGTCTCTAAAAAAGTGGTTAGTGGAGAGGTAAACTTGCAAACACTCAAGAGATTTTCGCATGAGCAAATCTACACATGCATATGTGCTCATGCTTAAATGCAGTTGACAAATATTTTCTAGGAGTACCAGTTCTTGGCCTACATCTGTAAATTCTTGTGAATTCACAAAAGCTATAAATCTGCACTTAATGCAAGGACAAATACCATGGGTGCACTTTTGAGACTTCTTTTAATAATTGGGCCCCTAATTAGGTCTGGCTATAACCATGACCTTTTGTGTTTAATAAAATTCTATCTCTCTTTTTTTTCTATCTGTCGATTGGGTGGCTTCACTGTGAGTGACAGCATTTTTCTCTTTCGCAAGGAGCATATCGGCACACAAAGTCGTTTTGTTCAGTGCCAGGATCTACTGTGGCAGTGTGTGCATTTTGAGAACAATTATGTTTTGCTATTGCCAATGTTTGTTTTAATGGTGAAGGCCTGGCAGCTCCCACACCAATAAGGTTTTAACAAAAACCATGCCAAAACAAGACACACATTGGTAAAACCAAAAAGCTGACCACCAATTTCACACCTACTGGCTTTGTTAATGCTTTTTTATTTGTTTACCATAATCTTATTGAAACTGGTTAACCGGATTTTCCATTTTGAATTTTTTGGGGAAATACTAGCATACATCAACACATTTTACTAAATGATGCTGCCAAGAAATGGTACTTAAAATGTTATACTAGTTTAGTGAAATGTTGTTTTTCTACTTGCAATTTTTTAAGACCATTTTATTTTGAAAGCAAAGAATCATCAATCGTGCTTTAAAGCTTCTGCAAATATTTGCATCTAATTGGAGAGCATTCTGCGAGCATTATACATAGCCCCGTATTGCTAAACTTTGAAAACATGTGTACACATTTTTATACTGGAACCACTGTCAGTAGTGCAGTTTGAGCTTACAACATTTACTTAGAATGCTCAACCCAATAATAAAGGCTTTGCATTAATGAACCATAAATACAAGTCTGAACATCATTAACTCTTATGCACAAATATGACCTTAACTGCAGACATTGCCCTTCCCTGATCCATAATGTGGTACTGTAAACTGGCAGCCAAAGGGTTTGTGCTGCAGGAGGTTGCGCCTACTTGTCCCAAGACAAAATACAGATGAAAACTTGTTGCCCATGACCCCAAACAATATGTTTCGGGCGTCGGGCTATAGGAATTTCACATCCTTGTCATAGTATGTAATTTTATAGTATGTAATTTGCACCAACTCACACAGTCGGGCATGCACTGACACACCGAGTTACACTCCCACAAAAGAACTTATGTACCCATCACTCATATAGCCAGACACTGATTGACACACTCATTTGCACACCCATAACATTATTCACACACTTATTTACTCACCTATACATCTACTTATATAGTCATTCACACATCCATACAGGCACTGTCACACCCATTCACTGATCTATATAGTGATCTATGTACCCAGAACTGAGTCAGTTACACACACTTACATACCCATACACCCAGTTATAAACCCAGTCACTCACTCATACAGCCACTCCCATACCATTTACAAAACCATACAGTCACTCACGCACCCAGTCAGACAGATGCACTTATTTATACATTCACACGCTGATATATCACTTATGGATCCACCACTTCTTAAGCCACTGACACACACAGTTACACACCCATTCAGAAACACAGCAGTTACCAATATAAACAGAAGCTTCCATACCCATTTAGACACCCATACAGTCACTAAAACACCCAGTCATATATCCACACAACTACGTAGACATCCAGTGAGAAACCCACAGAGGCACTGATAGATTCACTCACATATGTAGTCAACTGCTCAGACACACATTTACCCATCCGTGCAAACACAGAAGTCTATCTTGGCACTGAATAGCAGATATTTATTGTTACCGAAGACAATAGCTCTGATTTTATCGACCTTACAAGGATGAAAGGCAGAGTGGATGTACATGGATTTAAACCTGCAACAAGAAGATCAAACATTGGCCCCTACAGGGGACACATTAGTACACCAAGCCACAAGGCCCAGTTATAATCATTTAAACATGTATTACACAGACTCTTACACACTGAAACAACCACTTATGTAGGAACTCACTTGGTTATAAATAGTGAGGCAGCCACTGATACACCTTGTTACACTTCCGCAAAACCACTTATGTACCCACTACTCATATAGCTGGTCAGTGACTAAGACACTCAGAAACACACCAATAAAAGCATGCAAATATGAATGTACTTATCTATAAATCCACTTACATAGTTATTCAGGGATCCATATAGGCAATGCCATGCCCACTCACACAACTATAGAGCCATTCATATACCCAGCACTCTGACAGGTAAACAGACAATTGCACACTCATTTACTCTTTTACACACTCAGTCACCTACACATATAGGTAGTGCTATATCTATTTACAAAATGAAACAATCACTTACGAACCCAGTCACCCAGCGACTGAGGCAATTGCACATCCACTCACACACCCACATAGTAGTTATCTATGTACCACTAACAGTCAATAGTACACACAGTTACACACCCAAACACTGACTAACACCATCAATTAAAAATCCATAGAGGCACTTACATAGCCATTTACACACCCATATAGTCAGTAGCACAGCCTCTGAGATACCCAAACAGGTACTTACACATTCAATGACAAACACACAGAAAGAAGAACTGATATAGTTACTCAGATATCCACACCTAGACACCCATTCATAGAGTAACTTCTGTGGAGATTTATACACTTATAGTTAGAGACTTAGAGAGCCTGTTATGAACTGAGATAAACTTATATTACTACTAATTTGCTTATAGTATGTAATGAAGTAGTATATAATCTAAAGTTACATGTATTATATATTTGCTATTCACATATTTACTTGTGTTTAAAGAGAAGGATTTATAATGCAGAGAAAGATGCAAAGGAGAAATAAGCAGCGTAAACCGTGCTACCTGCCTCAAAGTGAGAGTAAAAAAGCAAATGATGTGGAGAATGTGCAGAGATACAAAAAGTGCTGCTGGTAAGAGAACTAAAGAGTTTTTAAAAAAATGTATATAGGAAAATGCAAAATGTGGGAAAAGTTTCAAATAAAAAGCAAAGTTTATAATCAACTCAGATTGGAAAAGGAGTAAGTCATATTGAAAATAGAAAATATTACAAAAAAAACACCTAGTTTGACAAAGAGACAGAAACAATTTAAAGAAATGCAAATAAGAATGTTTAGAAGTAGAGTAATACTAAATTTGGTATGAAAATGAGTGAGTAAAAGGAAAAAGGACTACTGAAACAAAAACAAAATAGAGAGACTACAGTTCATAAAGTGTTTGCTCTGAAGTGCAAGCTTTTTATTTTGATACTAAACAGAATGAGAACATTAGATGAAGCAGTGCTATCCATGAAGGAAAAAACTAAAAATGGCTTAATAATAAAAGTAACTTTTGAAACGTTTTATTGCCAATGTTTGTTATAATGGTGAAGGCCTGGCAGCTCCCAAACCAATAAGGTTTTAACAAAAACCATGCCAAAACAAGACACACATTGGCAAAACCAAAAAGCTGACCACTAATTTCACACCTACTGGCTTTGTTAATGCTTTGACAAATTAGAGAACAGCAAAATGCCTGCTAGAGCAGTATACAATAAATTAGAGGGGGTTCAAATTCTAGTGGAATTTCAACATCTAAATGTTTATGAAACAATACTGGTGCAATCTATATACCCTTTTCAAGCAATAGTTTGTATGGAACCAAAGAGTGGGAGACTTTCACCTACTGAGCTTCAAAAAAGCCTTAACGGTAGAGCTGTATACTTACCTTTAGATTTTGAAGCCAATATTGAAACTGTGGATTTATAGAGAGATTTGGAAGAACCATTTGTTATTCTAGTAAATGGTGTGCTCACAAAAATAAAAAAAATCTGGCAAGATCTAGTGGATGTAAATAAGGTAAAGAAAGCTACTTTCTATCTTGAAGATAATAACGTGTACAATAAAGATGTGGAAGTTGATGCACATGGAAGTTGCATGAAGCATAAATGTTGCCTTCATTAGACAATTTGAAAAAGTAGATAGAAGTAGATCTGAAAAAAAAATGTAAGCACTACAGTATCCATGCACTACATTCAAAATAGCTTATGGGGGATTGTAGTGAACTCTATTAGATGAAACAAGCTTAAGGGGCTCCAGTGAGTGTGTGAGAGGAATTTTTAGAGGTTTGATGTTTCCTCAGCTATTTCCAACTGGAGTAGGCACACGATTTGATGACCAGCCTGTGAAAATGCCTGCAAGAAACTTTTTTGACAAAACTCATGGAAAAGAAGAGAAGGTGGAGTACAATTTGATCAATTTGATGGCAAGCCAAAGTGTGACCAATGAGTATTGGTATCGTCATCATGGTGAGCTGAAGTGTATGTTTCGAAATTTAGGTGTACCAACACCGACTGGTATTCGTAATTCCAGATGTAGGGGGCCTGAAAATTACCGATTCTGTATATTTACCGAATCGGTAATTTTACCGAATCGGTAAAGTACCGATTCGGTAAATGTACAGAATCGGTAATTTGGGATGTAGGTGGCACTGGAAACAGTGCCACAGGCCCTTAGAAATTCGTTATTTACCATGAAATACAATGGCATGGTAAATAACGAATTTCTGTGTACATGCACATCTGTGCATGTACACCTGTGCCATGTGGCACACATACATGCCCTAAGGGCATGTATGTGTGTCACATTGCACACAAGCCAAAATCAGGGGTGCAACAGGGTGTCAAAGTGACACCCTGTCCCCCTTGACAAATCGGTAAAATTACCGAATCGGTATTTACCGATTCGGTAATTGCCATTGATTCCTATGGGCCTCAAGACCCATAGGAATCAATGGCAATTACCGAATCGGTAAATACCGATTCGGTAATTACCGCATATTACCGATTCGGTAATATTTACAGAATAATTACCTACATGGCATTTACCGAATTGTAAATACCGAATCGGTAAAATTCGGTATTTACGATTCGGTAAATGCCATTTACCTACATATGGCCCTTGGTTTGTAATCCAAGTTGTGCAGAGTATGCATGGGAGGCTTACATGTCTTTTGCGAGAAGCAAACTCTAACATTAAAGGCATTAAATGGTAGACATAAGGAGAACTTTTCTCTTTCGATCCTGCAAATGTTTGTAGGTATTTTAACAACTGATTTCAAGCCATGTCCTTCATCTGTAGCAATAAAATCCACCTTTTGGAGAAGTCACTGATTTCCTTTGGCGAAAAGAGTACGAAGCAAGAGGTGCTCCTTATTTTCACATACTGTTGTCGGTAAAAGATGCACCTACATTTGGAACAGACACAGATGAGTCTGTACTTTTTTCTTAGAGGAGTATGTTAAATGCAGTATTCCAAAAGAATGTGTGGAAAAAGGCCTAAAGCAGAAAGTCCTGCATTTTCAATTACATAGATATGGAAAGTATCTTTGGGGGACGTACAGAGCAAAAGGACATTTTTACAAAATGTTGTTTTGTATTTCCAAGACATGTTCTCTCAAAAGGAAGAGTGAAAAGTTTTATTTCTGCAGTGAGACATACACTTACTTATAAATCACCCAAAAATACACCTGCAAACTTAGGAGAACAGAGGCTTCAAAATATATTATTGACTACAATCCTGTGATTTATTTTTCTTTTTTATACAGGTGAATATCATCATTTCTTGGAGTGATATGGTTCACAAATTCACTCTTCCAGTGTTGTTGTGTTGCTTTGTATTTTGATGGTGTTCCAGAGTACAAGTAAAAGAACACATACACCCACGCATACAGTTAGACAACCACTAATACACCCACTCACACACTTAGACATTCATACACCTAGTCATACAGGCATGCACACAATTACACACCCATACAGTTATTTACATTTGCACTAATACACCTATACATTACTGACATAGGTACTGACATACCCACACAGCCACCCAAACACCCACTTATGCTCCCATATAGTCAGTCACACAGCTATTTACATATGAAATTGGTTAATCACATAGTCTCATACAGTCATTCAGGAACACATGATCTCTCACACAGGCACTCATACACCAATACAGCCACTCACACACCCAGCCACACACTGATGCAGCTACACACACATTCACAATTAGAAACAGCCACTCACACACTGATACAGCCACTCTCACCAATTCACACATCAATACAGCCACTCACACAACCAGCCACACAACAATAGAGCCACTCACACACTGATAGAGCCACTTACACATCCAGCCACACACCAATACAGCCCCTTATACACATTGATATAGCCCCTTACACATACTCTCACCCTGATACAGCCACTCATACACCTACTCACACACCAATACAGCCACTCACACACCCAACCACACACTGACACAGCCTCTCACACACCCACTCACACACTGACACAGCCACTCGCCCACTCAGTCGCACACCAATGTAGCCACTCATACATTGATACAGCCACTCACACACCAATAAAGCCACCACACACAGTCACAATCTGATACTCACACATTTAGCCACACACCCAGAGAGAAACTTACACAAGCACTGATACACAAAACTCACTTGCACATCAATACAGTCACTTGCACGTTAATTTTCATTTTAGTATTGTAAATGACATTGGAAAACATTTGCTGCTGTCTTTTTTAATACTTTATAGGTTCATTCCCCTTGGTGAATATTAAAGTAGTCAAATGCACTATTTTAATCGTGCGGGGGTAAAATATACACACACACAAATTCACAAAAACTTCAACAGACAATTGTACAAAAACATGAAGCATGTACTTAGCTCTTTCTTTGACCACATGGAATGGTTCTAAAAAGAATCTTTTTGTTAGAAGGTTTTTCTAACGGTTTTATATATTTCTTTTGTATTTTCATTTTTTTTAGAAAGAAAAAACAGGGTTGTAAAAGTGGTAAGGGAAGGCAACGGGAAAGAAGCAATGGGCTCTGTCAAAGACTTGAAGGTTCAGCAGGGAGCAAAAAAAAATTAACAGCAGTGATTGTTCATTGCAGCTACATATGCAGTCACAGATGACATCTTTAGACCCACGGGCATCTTGCATTTGCCTAAGTGAGTAACCATCTCAGATAACTTCTCAAAGAAAGCTCAGCAGTTCTTTCTTCCAGTGCTGATGGTTACCCCAAGGCTTCTGCAGATGATAACTGTACCGCTGCTCCACCTGCCTTCTCTCACATCATCCGATTGTACATTCGTTTGTGTATAGTTTTGAGGTGCTTCCACATGGAACTCTTCCCATGGGAATACTTCTTCCCAGTCCCTCTCGATAATTGCTTTCTGCAGATATTGCACTGCACAAATTTGAGGCTGACCTTTTTCTTTTAGAAGGTATAGTGAAGGGGTTTCATAAATCAATCTCCTTTTTTGGAGGTGGGATTTCTATCTCCTCATGTGGAACTGGTTCAGGATGTGCTGGTTGTTCTGCAGACATACCAAAAGCAAGCTGGAGTAGTTCTCTGCAATTGCAAAGAAAAGACACAGCAGTATTGGTTCTGAATACTCTATGTACAGAGCTGAAAGCCAAAGGACAGCTTTAGGGTCTGGTTTGCCATGTACATGGGTGGGGGTCTTAGTGCAGCCAATCAGATGTTGATGTTTGGATGTGTTTCTGTCATCAGCGAGGATCCGCAATTCTACCCCATTGATTCGATGAACCACCGAACTCATAAAATAAATAACTTTTGTTTAAAAACACACATAGACTTTCACATATGTATATATGAATATGTTTCCTCTGATGTCATTATTAAAATCTAAGGGACCTATATATCTTATTTACATTTTTCCAGGTTTTGACAAATCAGTGGATCCGGATTCTCAGCTCAGTTGCAATAACCTCACAAGAATTAGAAACTATAGAGTACCAATATAGGTGCCTTTATTTCGGATCTGCAACAGATCCACGGATCTATGAAATTATTTTTTTTTAAAAAGAAAAACTTGGTTCATTGTATAAAATGTGTAGAGTGCATGGCTGCGTCAGTAGTGGGGCATTTACAAAAGCAATACATACATTAGATTACCTTCAATTGTGATTTTACTTTTAAAATATTTGTTAATAATAATTGTAAGAATAAAATGAAAGTTTATGGTTGTAAAAAATAGTATTGCTAAATTAAACTTGTAGGTGAAATTGTAGCACAATTTCTAATAAAAAACTGTGAAATGTATGGAAAAACCAAAGGTTACAGCAATGTTATAGTTAGGAAATAGAATTTTTAAAAAGCCTTTGAAATTCACTGAAAAAACAAAAGGCTACGGGGACATTATAGCTAACAAATATAATTTTTTTAAAGCATAGATATTTATTGAACAAACCAAAGGTTACAGGGATGTTATAGTTGGGAAATAGAATTAAAAACACTCTAGAAATTCACTGAAAAAAACAAAGATTACAGGCACGTTGTAGTTAGGAAATTATTTCACATGCAAAAACCATAGAAGTTCAGCAGTTATAGTTACCTGAGCTAACTATAACTTACGCCCCAGCAATGCACTACTTATGACCTCACATATTACATCACTCATGACATGGTCAGTGACATCACTGATGACATCATCCAGCAAAATAAACTTCAATATTTTTCATAAAATATCAATTACATTTTTTAAAGTAAGAAGAAGCCTCAGGTTCCTTTAACCTTATCAGCTCCTACACTCACTTATCAAATAAAAGAAAAATGTCAATGGATAGTCCTGTCTCTCCTGAACATCTACTCTAAACACTAATTACCAAAGTAAAACTTCTAACCGTGTAGCTTAATCTATTATAAACCACAACAAGCCTATTCGTGAACCTGGAAAGAAGTTTTTGTGCAAATGTTAGATTTACACAAACCACAACAACATGCAAACAGGAGGGAGGTCTAAGCGCACAGGCCACTGTGTCTCAACCCACTGGTCAAATTATTCTTCATCTTGGACAAAGTGTTAGAGCATTGAGGTAAGTCTTTTGTCAATGTGTACTATACTCAGCAATCACCATAGAGAAAGGTCTTAGCGAACAGATGAATTTATTACAATCTACTACTACATTCATTCATCACAAAGGAGAAAGGTTTAGGCAAACTAGTCAGTATGTCATAAAACAGGGCTATACTCAACCATCACTGTGGAGAGCAGTTTCAACGAATAGCTTAGACTGTTGCAAAGCACAAGCATACACACACACATCAACAGGGGGCATACGTCAGTGTAGAGGCTAGTTTACTGATGCATACATACAAACCAGGTCCTCCAGAAAGGAGATGCCGTTCACTCAAGGCAGTAGAGGTGCAAAATCGAGGATCACACGTGATCGAGGCCGAACCACCTTATGAAGATGTAATTTAGCAGAAATAAATCCTTGATTTTGCAACTCTACTGCCTTAAGTGAATGGTGTCTCCTTTCTGGAGCACCTGTGTTGCTGGGTTTGTCACCTTAGTTTGCTCCCTCGGGCTAGCTGTTCCACCTCATTGGGTCAGACATTCTCTTTTCAGGAGCAGGTGGCTATATGTACATAAATGAAACAATACAGTGCAAAACATTAAATAAATTACCAAATTAATTAAATATAAAAAGTTGTAAAACAAAAAAAGACACTTACTAAAAAAATATATATATATCTATATATATATACAAATAGAAATAATAAAAAAAACATTCTAAAAATATAAAGAAAAGTATTGAGAATAATAGATATACTATTACCACTCTACTTTATGCAAACATAGTGAAAGCGAAAACTTTCAGAGGGGTAACATTTACTCTTCCCACTCCAAACAGGTCAACAGTAGGGAAAGTATTAGACTTAGGAGGGAGAAGATTTACTATTTCTCCTCCAGTCTGTGCAACAGTAGGGAAAGTGTTGTACTTCGGAGGTATTACATTTCCTATTCCCGCTCCAGTCTGTGCAATCGGAGGGGAAGCGCTGGATTTTGGAGGGGTAACATGTCCTAATCCCATTTCAGTCAGTGCAACAGTTGGGAAAGCATTGGACTTCCAAGGGGTAATATTTACTATTCCCACTCTAGTCTGTGCAGCAGTAGGGAAAGTGTTGGACTTCGGAGGGGTTGCATTTACTGTTCCCACTCCAGTCTGTGCAACAGTAGAGAAAGTACTTCACTTCAAACAAACTTCATATTTGAATAACCCTATTAATTTAGAACAAATATAAAACTCCTAATATGAACATTATTAATTAGCTATACATGTATATATAAAAAATAAAAAAATCAATTAAACCATTTACATGGTTATTACACAATTTAATAATTAATTGTCAATTTTAAAAAGGTATTGATTTATTACTTAATTTGCTTCCCATAATATACTCCCACAAACCTAGCAGCCCATATTTAAAATATAACACAAAATAAGTATAACACAATTTACATAGTAGATAATCAATTAACTAATTAATTAACAAATAATAATTATTTGTTAATTCATTATTACTTAATTAACATCCTTCCCTATACCCCTACAAACCTAGCAACCTGCAACTAAAATAAACCAATGTTACATAATTAATTATCAATTAGATAATTATTAATAAATTAATAATTGATAATTAATTATTACTTAATTAGCTTACCACCCTTTATCCCTACAATACCAACAGCCCACACCTAAAATGTGACTAACATATAAAGTTATTACACAATTTGCATAAATATTAATCAATTAGATGATGGATACTGCATTAATAATTACTTGTGAATTAATTAATTATTCTTAAATAACTTCCCACCCTACACCCCTACAAATCCAGCAGCCCGCACCTTAACTATAATGAAAAAATATAGGTACACAATTTGCATAATTTATAATCAATGAAGTAATTATTAATAAATAATGATTAATTAATAATTATTACTTAATTAACTTCCCACCCTGTCCTCCTACAACCCTAGTTACCCCCTGTGACACTATAAATTACTATAATTTATTAAATGATAAATCGTTTAAAATTATAACTATGTTTAAAAATATTATTAACAATTATACAGATAATGACACTTAAAATAAATGCAGGAACTAAAACACATTAAGATAAATAAAAAACAACATATTTTACAACTATATTATTGAAAATGATATTAACAACGATATTCTTAACAATGATAGTACTTACGTGAAAATATTGATATTCTCGACAACTATATTTCTGCATCATAATATTTTTGTATCTCGATATTTTTTTCCAATATTTCTCTATCTCAATGTTTATAACTTGATATTTTGTCTAAATACCAAGTTTTATTTTATGTTTGGAATAAACTAAGCTCCAAGGAGTGTTGGAGACCTGTACAGCGAACATTATTATTATTATTATGTTTCTTATATAGCGCCTGAATCGACCCCCGAAGGGGTATCTCCGCGCTTGCCTTGGGAACCCGTCCTGGCTTTTCCCTGTGAGATAGCCCCTACAGGGCATCCCCAAGGTGAAAGCCAGGCATCCCGCCGCGGGGGGGCCGTTGTGGAGATTAAGCAAGCTTAATGCCCAGAGTTGCAGAGTGTGAACCCATGATTAGGTCAGGCACCGAAGCGAGAATTATCGAGTCCATGACATTTGAGATCAAGACCCTGCGGCGTCGGGAATTGAACCCTGGTCCCGGGTCTGACCTCTGCTTCAGGGTCTGCCTGCTCTAACCAGTGAGCCACACTTCATCATAAAAGGAGCGTCTCCAACACAAGACGCTGTATTTTGAATAATATCACATATTGAGGGCCAGAAGCTACTTTGTGGTCTTTTCTAGTGGACTTTCCTTCAAATGTTAGTGAATACACAATTGCTCTTAAATCTGTAAGTTTTTACTTAAGCTTTGCAGGTGAATGCCTTATTGTGGAAATAGCAGGCACATTTCTTACTGCGAAAGTCTGAATTCAGTGTACTGAGAGTCTTCTATAGGGTCCACTGTAGTTTTTCCTTGTGCTAGCCTAACACCACACATAATAGGCCACTTTTGCTGTGCACATGTTACAAAGTAACACGCTTGTTTTTGTGCTATGCTCTTATTTACAAAATACGCTGCACATATTTTATTATTTTGCTTTTCTGCTGGGATTTAGTCTGTACATCGTTCACGGCAAAACAGCATTGTGCCCTGTTTTTCGCTGTGGTTGGAAACTAACACCTAGACTTAGTAGTCAGATCCAGCTGCTGTTTTTCGAACAGAGCAAGTCTTATCATATAAGCCGAGATTTGCCGTTCTAAAAACAGAGCAAAACGAGGCTTGCAGACCAAAAGTCCTGAGACGAACGAGCCTGAGAAGTAGACCAACTGATTATGACTCTCAGGTATGGGGGTCCGGCACTAATCCCAGAAATCTTTAGTATAAAACTGTATTTTCATCGTAAGGGTAGGCCTAGGCTTATTTTTAATTCGCAATGACAGGGCTTTTCCTTGTGTACAGTTTATTAATTGTGCTAATTGTTAACCTGTATATGTCTCCTAATTGCAGCACATTGTTTTCACGATAGAGCGTGTTAATGTTAATTAAATATTGTAAACTTTCATCATGACTCTTTCCTTTCATTGTGGACACGTGTGAGTGAGAGAATGAAAAGTGATGACCTGTTATGGCAACTCCTGAAAGACTTCTGAGTGTTGTGTTCTGGGGTGCTAAGTTACTTATCTCTCTGGAAGGTTAGGAGGCAGGTAAAGCACTAAGAGTTAGTCTGGATTTGGGCCCATAGGTACTGATGTGGTAAGTGAATGAGGGCCTTATTGCGAGTATGGCGGTCACAAAAACACCGTACTTGTGGTGGTGGTTCGACCACCGCCAGACTGGTGGTCCACCGGCAGTATTATGAGTGTGGCAGTCGGACCGCCATGAGACCGTTGGCTCTACCAGGTTCAAGGATACTGATGCGCTGGCAGTATGGAAATGGGCAGGAATATGCTGGTGGTGCTGCTTTGGTGCACCTCTGAGCATATTTAGACTTTCATTTCCACCACCCTTTTCATGGCGGTGAGCCTGCCATGAAAAGGTTGGAGGACATGAACGCCCATGCCGCTTCTGGGTGGTGGGTGCATGCAGAGAGCACATGTTGTGCCCCCCCCTGGAATTGCACCCCGGTTCCTGCACGGTACGGCATGCACGACATGGTGAATGCCACACTGTGCAGGAACATGCTGCTGGCGCAGTCATGGCTGCAGTCTGCTGTTAAGGCTCTTCTATGAGCCGAACAAACCACTGCCTTGAGACCATTGCAGAATTGCCCGCCTGCCCTGGATTACACTCGTAATCTGGTGGCCGAGCACACTGCAGGCTTGGCGATTCTCCTGGTGGCAGGTCAACAGGAAGACCGCCAAACTCATAATAAGGCCATGAGTCCCTACATGCTGACGTCCTGTGATCCCGGGCATAGCTCTGTTTCTGAGCAGAATCCCTGTAACAAGTGTGCTTCCTGGTTGTAATCGGGCTGGAAAGCACATATATTTAATGGGTTAATATGTTCCTCATGGAAATAGAAAAAAGTGAAAAGTGCAAATGCACATGTTTGAAAGTTTTATAAAGATTTTTCAAAAAAAGGGGAACATTTGTCTTCAAAGAATTTACACATTTAGGTCCATGTCATGATGGACAGCAGAGGTGCTGCACAGATTTAGAGTCCTGTTTTTATGCCTCTGTAGTGTGTAATAGGATCGCTTCTTACTGTTCCTGAGCTGTGCACTAACGTAGAGAGATATTGGGCTAAATGTATTCACTTTGCGCAGTGCAAGTAATTAAAAACTAAAGGAAGTCCGAAATTCCCTTTTACATAATCAAATTAAATTTCGTAAAAATCATGTGAACCTACGCATATTTACATGAAATGCCACGAACCAGAGCCACTTAGCATGACATAATTATGCAAAGTGGCATAGTAGCATCATTTTGAGAATTTTGCGTAGCAAAAATAATGCAAAAAATCCCAAAATTTTATAAAATTACACTCGCATAATGGATATTTCACCCAGGCCAAATCAATTATTATTATATGTGAATTCTGGAAAAGTTTGGGATCTGCTCAAAACTAAAAAGCAGTTTTCCTGCAATACAAAGAGGCCTTTTGAAATGTAGTACTATGTGAAGTTTGAAGGAATTCGCTCCAACTGCATTTTTCTGTAACCTTTACTCCACGTGAAAAACATTTTAAATTCTTCACAAAAAATAGTTTTTCCTGCAACTTGTTTTACGAGCCATTATGGGATAAATCATTCTGAAAGCACTGGACCATCTGCAATTAGGAGTCCTGCAAATGATGATTCAAATCTGCGTCCTGTAAAAAAAACACAAAATACGATTTTTTACTTCTAGAGCAAAAGTTGTAGCACTTTAACTCATATGTTTGCAATCAAGTCACGTATATTTCTGGGTAAATTGGGTGCTTGACCTTCGATGTCAATGCTAAATTAATATTTCTCAAATTATGATCGATTCATATTAAATGCAAAGGATTTTAGGAACATATTTAATTCCATCATTAATATTATAACAGATGTCAAAAAGGTTCATGGCTATTTGTGAAATGGGAATAGAATGCCCTCCCTAAAATAGAAAAGGACACAGTCCAGCAATAGAAGGAGAAGGATGTATGTGTTTGTGAGGAAAACAGACTACCTAATGTATGAAAAATGTGTATGGTTTCAACAAAATCACAATTACTGCCACAAAAATACAAATAAGTTTTCACCATCAACTCAATATTTATAGTTTTAACAAAGCATATAAATTAAGGGAAACAGCCTAAACAACAAGGTTTTACCATGCTGTACCTATCTCCAGGGGCGGCCTTAGGCATGTTCAAGCTGTGCGCCTGCACAGGGCCACCAAACCCCAGGGGCCACCACACCAATATATATCCTTAATATAATAATCCTCTGAGGATGGATACATATTTGGGTGGCGGGGATTTGGTAGCCTCCGGCTCTGTTCCACTTCCTAACACCCTGAACTGCCCTCCTGAGTTCCAGGGGGCTCCGCCAGGACCCCCCTTCCGGGGCCACCTACCCACGCTCCCTGCCCAGGGCCACCATGAGACTAGAGCCGCCCCTGCTTTCTCACACATGTTTTACCACGCAAGTTTTTAGAAGACATATGCTTTTACAACATATGCTTTTACGACACATCTAAGGTAAGTCAGAGCTGTGGGTGGGTCTCTCCCATAAATACATTGTTTATATATATATATATATATATATATATATATATATATATATATATATATATATATATATATATATATATATATATATATATATATATATATATATATATATATATATATATATATAAATATTTAAAAACAATGCGTGGTAAAGGCATATGTTGTGAAAGCATATGCAATTGACAAAGACCACAGCTGTGGTCGAAAAGCGTCTTTCTGCCTGAAATAAATACATCTTGCACTTGATTTGTGGGCTTGTGGATATTCTGTCGCCTGGATACTCTGGACATTATAATATATAAATATATATATATAAACAACGTGTTGTAAAGGCATACGCTGTGAAAGCATAAGCGTTCTAAAAAATGCGGTGTACAAAATGCATGATAAAGCTGTGCAGAGTATTTTCCTGCGTTCTGCTGTCATACAACCATACATATAAACTATATTTAAATAAATTTCCAGTGTTTTACATACAACACATTAGAGGGAAGTAGGTTCAGTTCGAACCCCAGAATTCATTGATAGTTGTAAATCATTAATCTAATTTTAGTGTAAGACTCATAGGGCCATATGTACGAACACATTTTCCCATAGACACAGAATGGGTAAAACCCTTTGATACATCTGGCCATTAGTCCACAACAATAAAGGGTGTTCTTAAAAGACTCTTTGTGCCAGTTGTATAGAAAACTTTTTTTATTAGCAAAGCTTGTGATTCACAAAATCACAGGCTTTGCAACCTCAGAAAGCTTTGTCATAATGTACAGAGGTTATTTTGCGGGTAAAGCAGATTATAAAAAAAATGTTGGCTTGGAAAGAATGTGAATGCAGGGGTTGTCTCCATGCTATTCACAAACCAGTTGGTATAAAGTTAGCACACACTGGTTTATGAATAGGGTTTAGTGCACTGAGCCCCACCCCAATGTTCCCTGTAATTTTGTTCTTGTTTGTTGGGCAGTCAAGTGTGTCTGTGCTCCAAGAGCCATGGTTATGTGCGCCATACAAACATACAATAATTGAGCAAGCAAATTTGCGATCTATTAAAATCCATGACATTAACTTCTATAAAGTTTTGTTTGAAATTGAAACACAAAAATGTGCATTTTCACACACATAGCTCCATTTGAGATGGTGTTGTCACCAAGAAGCCTCATATGGCTCTCTCAATTAAAGCCATATACAGGATCCCAAGCAGACTTTAGATGTGCCCCTCCCTTCCCTCTCAGCCAAAGGCACCTCAAGGTTTGCATTAATCTAACCATTCACAAATGGCAAGCAAGTATTTTGTAAAATTAAAGATTGGGAAGGACTTTCCCATTTGCTCCCACCACCTTCAACCACTGTGTCCACCAAATTCAATGGGATTGGTTCAAACAAACAGGCATGCACATGAAAACATGTTAAAAATAAAGACCTTTGATCCTTTGATCGCAGAGCCTGCATCATATTTAAAATAAAATTCCACCTTCATTTTCATCAGAAGAAGAGTGTGGTTCGAAATTACACTATATTTTTGGAAAAAAACAATGTGCAGGAAATCTGTACAAGCTAAAAAAAAATCCGCAGTGGACCTATGATAAGCCGCAGCCTGTACAGGTAAGAGCGGTGGGGCGGTGAGGGGGGATTTCGACTTACGATGACCTGGGCAAATTAATTAATTATTTAATTTCCCCTGGTCATCGTCTGTCGAAATTCACCTTCACCCGGCCCTACCTCTCTTACCGGTTCAGGCCACGACTGTCTATGATGCCTCTCCAGAGGCATTGGCTGTATGTTAAGATATTGCTTGCTTTTCCAAATTTAAGGATTCATGTGAACACAAAAACTCTTTTAAGATCAAACTTATCTTCAATGTTTTGTCCATTTTGAACCCCCTTATCCCCCACCCTATAAGACAAACCTCAATAGTGGGAGACCCTAACTGAACTGGCGTTGAGTTTGGACAACTTGTATTGTAAGGGCGCACTCCCCAATGTCCATTGCATGTTGAGCAAAACGGTATGTTTGCCCTGACAGCTTGGATTCGAAGGCAGCTCTTTTTCTAGTGTTTAACTCATATCACTGACTTAATTTGTGCTCTTGAGCAGAGGCGTAGTAAAACCTCCCACTTTAGCTGGTTAAGTGAGGTTACACTGGGCCCCATGGGCTGGTAAACTCACTCCCCATAGGCTGGTAAACTCACTCCCCATAAAATATTCATTATTTATGGGCCGTATGTGTTTGCATGGTCATAAATAGTATCCTTACGAAATGTTATGTCAGAGGGCTGTGTAATTAAGAGAACAGGCAGTGTGAAGAAAGCAAAAAAAGAGATTCTGAAAATAGGGAACCACAGATGTAGGAAAATGGAAAGTGTAAGTGATAGAGATAAAAACTAAATGTAAAAGTAAAGATGGGGGAAGATAGAGGAGTAGATGCAAATGGGAAATGTAGAAAGGGAAGGGTGACCGAAAGGAAGAAATCGTACAAGGGAAGAATGAAGGAAGTGTGAATGGTAGGATGAATAGGTAAAAAGGAAGGCAGGGTAAATGGACTGATGAGAGGGTGAAAGGATGTACTAAGTGCATGGTTAAAATGATAAATGGAAGGGTAAAAAGACGAACATAGGAAAGGTGAAAGCATGGACTGAAGAGCGAAAGGATGAATAAGTGGCAGCCTGAGTGAAGGGAAGAATGAGCAAGTATGGGAAATGATGAGAAAGGAAGAGACAATTGATTGATGGGTAGAAAGATGGATAGCTACAGAAATAGCAGTAGGTGCAAGAATGAATGTATATATGAAACACTAGAAGGATAGAGGGATTAGAGAAAGTTTCGTTGGCTGTGTGAGAGGATGGAAAGAAGAAAGCAAGAGCAGGTTGATGCATGAATAGCTGGAAAGGTGAGAGGATGGATAGATAATATGTTTGAAAGGAGGAAGAAAGTGTGACTGAAACTGACTTTGCAGGCTTAGTATGACTGGAGGTAAGACTCAAAGTGGGGGGTTACTTTAATTTTCTTGCTACTCCCTTGATCTTGAGCAATCTTCTGAACTCGCGTGGCTCACCATGTGCCACTTGCACACCATGTTCTTCTGGACAGCTTCCCCTACAGACCCGGGTCACCCCATACCCCTTGGCAGCCTCCTGCACAAACCTGGCTCACCCAGTGTCTGTACAGCGCTCTTGGTCATCTTGGCTCTCTCGACCTGAGACAATCCAAAGCATACCTATATTAAATGGATATGTTGGCAAGTGAAAGTCCTAACAGCATAACAAGTATGACTTTCCCTGGGTTGCACAAGATGCAACCTGAAGTGCATATTCTTTGGTTCAGATTTTAGGAATAGATTCAGGGCATTTAACAGACTTGAGTGCTGGATTAAAATCTCTTCATTTCGCTTTGTTTCCATAGCATAAACTAATATATAAAATCAAACATAAATAAACATTTTAAAACAATCAATCAATACATTATTATACCCTCTAAAACCTGTATCCACAATTCCTATTGGCATACCAACTATTTGACGATTCATCCCAAAAATGAATCGAAGGAACATTTCAAAAGGATGCACAATACAACACTTCATTTTAGGAATAAAACAAAAGAAAATTCCCTGTAAACCAATCTTGAATTAATCAATTAGTTTGTGCATTAGAAGGATTCTAAAACAAGCATTTGCAATGCAATAGGTCTCGAATTAACAAGTGTTTAAGCTATTGGCAATGCAATAACTTTAACTCTCACAAATGCGAGGCCTACTGCATTGAAAATATTTGTTTTTTTTACTAGCGCCCATGCGGCGCTTTCACATTCATGAAAGCCGCGCCCCTTCTTTAGACAAGCCGCGTCTAAAGAAAGTGGCATGTCAGACATTAAATCAAAACCGCTGCATGGGGGCTCTGACAAAAAAAAGCATCTGTTTGTCAACTTGACTAACAAGTTTTCTTTGGGTAAAAGCGACCATGCCGCGCTTTCACTTTAATGTCGGCCGCGCACCTTTCTTTAGACATGGTTTGTGTAAAGAAAGGGGTTCAGCCTCAAAGAATGTGAAAGCACTGCATGGACGCTAGTAAACAAAATAAATAAATAAGCGCAGCCGCTAACTAGTTAAAGCGGACCGGACCGCTATTAGTAAAAAATGTAAAAGCGGGCGGCTTGCTGCGAGGTAGTGGGTGGAACAGATGCAAATCATTAAATAAAATAGTGCTCAGAGCCAAGACTGGACTGTTCCCATGAGGCAGAGGGTCAGACTGATTTGCATATAGCCATGTCTGAACTGGGGTGGCAGAGTGGGCTAAAGAACGGTGATGGATTAAACCCAGATCTTTTGACTGGGTGTGACTGGGTGTGAGTGTTTGATTTATTCAGATGCTCCGTCCATCACCACCCCTTTTTGTATCGCAGAGCCAAGATAAAGCAGATCGTGTAACAAGACAGGTAAAAGGTTCAGTCGTAATGGGAGGTAACAAATGCAGACAAGGCGATACCAAGGAGGGACTAGCAAGCCTAATAATGAATCGGAATTCAGCGTTTACAAAGGACAGTGACACAAGCCACTTACAAATATTGGCGGAGAGTGAGTGGGGCTTCAAGTCCATACTCATGCCTCGCAGCAGCGCATGCGCTGCCCAGGTTCGACCTAAAAGCGGGACTGTTCGGGCAAATCCTGGACGCCTGGTCACCCTATGTATGATTCAAAAATCAAAAGAAAAATTGAGGAAAGCAAAGAAGTATGATGCAGATGTCTTCAACTGAGATTTAGCATTCATGGTCATATAAAAAAGTAACAACCTGCTCCCCCAATCAGATGCAAGCCTCAGTAACCACAGGACACCACACAAGTCTAAACTTGTGCAAGGAAACAGTGCATGCATTACATCCAACCTACGCTAAACAGCAACTAACATTACAATTCAGACAAAATATAGCAATAAGCATAGATATTAGGCATAGATACTAAGATACTAATACTCACCTAGTCTAACTTTACTTCAGGTTCATAATTCCTCTTGATAACCTGTGGTAACATAATGTAAATACTTTAATACATTATATTTTACTGTTGATGATTATACATTTAATGACAACATTCCTTTTGAAAGGTACTTCTTGAAGAAGAATTTCTGAGCTCCTTGCTGAACTACAGAAGATCTGGACAGGGAGAAGTGAGTTTAGGCTTTTAAGGGGCAACTGGAGAAGGGCTGTTTGTTTGTTTTTTTGGGTCTGGCGGCAGCCACAACCTTTAGATTTTAATACAATTATAAATATAACATACTTAGAGGGGCTTTCAAACAGCCCACACCATCCACTACTCTATTCACATTTTTCTTCTGGCCACTACAGCTTCCATCATGATGCAGTGGATCTGCCCACTTCAGCCATTGGCTAACTTCACTGAGAGTGACAGCATTCTTCCCTTTTACATGGAGCATATTCCCAAACAAAGTAGTTCCCTTAAGAGCAAGGGACTACTTAGTAATGTGTGCTTTATGAGCTTTATGAGACAAAACCATTTTTGGGGGGCTTTAGCCATTTGTTTCTTAGATTCATAAGGTTCCAGCAGCTTCCCCAAGAATAATGTATTGCATAACCCATGAAAAAACAAGCGTTTATAAAGCCAAAGGGATGGCTTCCAACGCCAGACCTAGTGACTTTGCCAGTGCTTGTTTAAGGCAGGTCTTTGCAGCTCAGGTGGCCTGAGACAAAGAGCTTCTTAACTTTATAGCGCCAAGAGACTCTTAGTCAGTAACAGTAAATATGTCCTGTTAAACTCTACAGGTGATAGAGACACACAGTAATTGTTGGGCCCGATTCACAGAATGAACTTACTACTTTTGGGATTCACAGAATGAACTTACTACTTTTGGCATTCACATAATGCACTTACTACTTTTGGTATTCACAGAATGAACTTACTCATTTCGGTATTCACAGAAGTTAGGACTACTAACTTTAGGACTCCTAAATGCCTTCTGTGAATACCAAAAGTCTTAAAATTAGGATTTTTCTCAATTTAGTAGTAGTAAAGTTAGGACTCCTAACTTTAGGATGCCTAAATGCCTTCTGTGAATACCAAAAGTCTTAAAATTAGGATTTTTCTCTATTTAGTAGTAGTAAAGTTAGGACTACTAACTTTAGGACGCCTAAATGCCTTCTGTGAATACTGAAAGTCTTAAAATTACGATGTTTCTCAATTTAGTTGTAGTAAAGTTAGGACTCCTAACTTTAGGATCCCTAAATGCCTTCTGTGAATACCGGAAGTCTTAAAATTAGGATTTTTCTCTATTTAGTAGTAGTAAACTTAGTAGTCCTAACTTTACTACTACTAAATAGAGAAAAATCCTAATTTTAAGACTTTCGGTATTCACAGAAGGCATTTAGGCATCCTAAAGTTAGGAGTCCTAACTTTACTACTACTAAATTGAGAAAAATCCAAATTTTAAGACTTTCGGTATTCACAGAAGGCATTTAGGAGTCATAAAGTTAGTAGTCCTAACTTCTGTGAATACCGAAATGAGTAAGTTTATTCTGTGAATACCAAAAGTAGTAAGTGCATTCTGTGAATGCCAAAAGTAGTAAGTTCATTCTGTGAATCGGGCCCGTTGTGTTTAAGTATAATTTGCACACACAAATGGCTGTGTATAAGAGTCCAAGGTATCAAAATCATTTGTCACATACAGTATAAGCATAAGTAAATCGCACTCAAGCTGAGGGCCTTCCAGGACGGGAGTTTCTCTGGTGAGTTTCGGAAATGTATGGGTTTTCTCAAACTCCTCTTTGACCAGTTACTCCATACAAATGCAGGAGTAAATACATACCCAAGGTCCAAAGCAAACGTTTCCAGAATTCATGAGTTTACTGAAGGATTTTAAAATGTTTTCCAGCAGAATTCCCAGTGCACAGCGGTGAGAAGGAATTCACAAGGAATTCTGGAAGAAGGCCTGGAGATTTGTGACTAGCGCTGTTTCCTAGGAATACTACCGACAATTTTTGTGAATGATCAAAAGTAGTAAATCCACACCCACGTGAAGGTGTACCTCTGCGTTTACAGATTTAAGAATTGTTTTGAATAATTAGGCACTAGAAATCTGATGGTGCTGATCAGTGTGTAATGCACCAGCCAGTGCTTTAAATGAGCCGGTACTCAGCGGTACTGTGTGCCGGCACTTCCTAGATTTATCACTCCGAGTACCGGCAGTTCTCTACTGCCGAGGAGACTACGGGTACTCATGAAACACTGGTGCTGGCGGTCTTTCTTTTTTTTGGGTTTAAATCTGTTTTTATTTTCTATGAACAGAACAGAAGGAGGGTCCAGGTATACACACCGTCAGGCCCACAACCCTATACAGGGCTGGCCGCGTGTTTTAAAAGGGTCTCCAAAATTTTCAGAGAGGCATTAGTTAAGTATTTTAAACACAGCATGTTGCCTACAACCCTTGTTGGGCCGGCCGCGTGATGTACTATACATAGCAGTATTTTACTATTGTGGGCATTCTCAAGACCCTATATAAACAAACGAATGCCGTGGCAGGGAGCAAAACTGAGAACATGGACGAGAGGCCAATAGAAAGTGAGTAGTGGTGAGCAGACAGATAAGTGTCGAAAAAGAGAAGAAACAGTGGAAATAAAAGAGACAGCAGTGAAAGGGTTTGTGCGGGCGGACGGGGGGGAAGGGTTCAGTGGGATCATTGTCACATGTTACTTAGACCAAGAGTCCGAATACTTGTCAGGGGAGATTACGCGCAGGGTTGATTTGGGTGCATGAGTAATCTGCTGGGGTCAGTCGGGAGTATAGCGTCCTCAAAGAGTCATAAGGCCCTGAGTTTTGAAGGTAGGTAGCGTGCACGTTCTATTTTACAAAGATATTTAACTAAGGGTTGCCATGAAGCGGGTGTCACATGATTGCAGTTGTGCTGTAAAGAGTTCCATAGTTACTACGTGCCATAAGCGCACAAACCAAGCGGCAATTGGAGGGGTCTCAGCTTTCTTCCAATATAACGCTATAAGTTGTTTAGCAGCTCCAAGCATGTCAAAGGGCTATAATCCAATCTCTGTGGGTAAGAGCTTTTAGGTTGTTAGGCTTGAGGCCTAAAAGGACTGTGGCTGTGGACTCAGGCAGAGGAAAGCCTAATACCTCCTTAATGTGACTGAATACTTCTTCCAGAGCAGGGTCAGGAGTGGACAAGCCCACCAAATATGAATGAAGTCTCCAGAGGCATTCGAGCACCTCCAGCACAATGGGGACGTGGCTGGGAACATTTTGTGCAGCCGAGTAGGCGTGCAATACCATTGCGTCATGATCTTGTACGCAGTTTCCCGCTGGAAAATACTGCGATAGACCTTTGGAATGTCGTGCCATAGGCGACTCCACTGTGCGGGCGTGATTTCAGTGGGGGACGTCAGTTGCCTTTGGCGGTAATGTGGAAGTGCGGTTATTAACGGGGGATGCTGCAGGATCTGGTATATCCGAGAGATAAGGCCCTTTGATTTGTCAAAGGAACGAACCAATCGCTCAAAGGGAGTGAATGGTCGAGTAGCTGCCTGTTGCATCTCCTACGAGGATACCCAATGTTGCAGCTGTGCATACTGGATCCCCGCTCCCACTGAAAGGTGGAATTCCTCTCTGCACTGAGCAAACGTCTTAAGCGTTCTCCCTTCGTACAGATCACCGATCACTCTGCATCCCCCTTTTAACCATTTTGTGAATGTCTGTGGGTTATGGGCCGGAGGAAATAGTGGGTTGCCTGCAATGGGAGTGTGGGCGGAGGGAAAGGTCGTGAGTCGTTTGCGCACGGCCACTTTGTCCCATATATCCAGTACCGTCTTTGCGGGCACTGCAATATAGGCACTACGAGAGCACGCAGTAAGGTGGTGGTGCCACGTAAGATCCCAGATGGTACGCCCAGTTACCATCCTGTTCATATGGAACCAGATCTTTTCACTTTCCGTGGTTTTCCACCCCGAAACAACACGAAGATGGGAGGCCCAATAATATTCCAGGAGGTTGGGGCATGCTAGTCCTCCTCTGTCTCACAGGAGCATTAGAACCTTGTGGGAGAATCAAGGTCTACGCCCGTGCCATATGAAGCTGGTGAGGTCTCGCTGAAGGCCCTGAATCTGGTGCTGTGGGATAGGGGTGGGGAGGCATTGAAATAAATGCAGGATTTTGGGGATTATCGACATTTTAATAGCGTTTAGGTTGCCCAACCAGGACAGGGTCAGGGATTTCCGGCGGTCTTTCTTTGACAGCCAAGGTACATCTGTAGATCTGTGCCGAGCCCAGCTGAACTATTCAGCATGGGCTCATTTGCATACCGTCCGGGTGCTCACCATCATGCTGTGTTGCAAACGCAGACATCTAGGCAGCCCGGTGACAGCGTAATTAAGAAAGCCGTGGGAGGTAACCAGGTTCAAATGGCTTTAATCCCACCTGATTCTTTTGTTAAGTGTCTCCTTATGTTTGTCTGCTTGCCTGTGATTGTTTTTGTCTGAGAGAAAAACGAGAGAAAGGGGTAGAGAATAGACACACTCTTGGAAGTTATATTAAAAAACATTTGTGGAATGCTTTGTGTGTGCATGTCTGCTTGTTTCTCTCTGTGTCACTCGAGAATATATAGAATTGTGCCAAGCAACAGCAATTAACAGTATTTTGTGTAATGAGTAAACAAACCTGCTTTGTTTATTGAAAGACGTTTCTCATGTGTTTTGGTATGTGCTGGAAGTAGTATAGAAGTCAATAAGTATTGGCATGTCTTTCCCTAAGCCCCACCCCCATGCCTCGCCCACTCGCCACATTTAAATGAGTACCTGCACTATTTCCCCCCCATTTAAAGCACTGGCACCAGCTGAATAGATCTGTCCTATTTTCCAAGTCACAGCTTCGACCCTCACCAAGGCGCATCTGCACGTTATTATGTCAGCTTCAAAATAATTGGTGTTACCTGCAGGGCACAGTTTAAATCCCACGTCAGTGATCTACAGCGATTGCTTCTGGGATGCAGTGCTTTAAATGGGCCCATGCTCACCAGTACTTAGTATTGCAACTTCTCATTTTCCTCTCTATCAGTACTTGCACTTTTTCTTGCAAAAAGAGAGCACCGGCACGCATAAAGCTGGATAGGGTCAGGAACAGAGATTGTAGGACGGCATTCCAATAAATAGGCTGTCAGGGCAAAGCCTGCCTGTGCTTCTCTGATAGCTGAATCCCTCTGCTAGGCCCCGGCTGAGCCACGGCCGAAATATGCATCAGAAGCTCGTTTGCATAGTGAGAGGGTGGCTCACTGATTAGGGCATTGTAGGCTGTGCATCTTAGAAACAGCACAAGGACGAATCAAGACCTACGGTGTTAATCACACTGTATGTATAATGCAAGGCGTGCTGTCTTCAATGTCATTTGGCAGGCAGCCTATTCGCATGGTCAGTGCTTTAAATGGCCCAGTGCTGTCTGGTACTGAGTACCTGCACTTCTTTAATTTAGAAGGGAGTGTACCTGCACTTCTCACCACTGCTGCAATACATTTAATGGGGGAGTACCGGTACTTCTCTGCACTGCTGCAATACATTTAATAGCGGAGTCCCGGTACTTCTCAGCACTGCTGCAATACATTTAATGGGGGAGTACTGGAACTTCTCAGCACTGCTGCAATACATGTAATGGGGGAGTACTGGTACTTCTCAGCACTGCTGCAATACATGTAATGGGGGAGTACCTGTACTTCTCAGCACTGCTGCAGTACATTTAATGGGGGGGGGGGGTACTGGAACTTCTCAGCACTGCTGCAATACATGTAATGGGGGAGTACCAGTACTTCTCAGCACTGCTGCAATACATTTAATGGGGGAGTACCTGTACTTCTCAGCACTGCTGCAGTACATTTAATGGGGGAGTACAGGTACTTCTCAGCAGCAAACAAGTACTCTGAATAGTGAGTACCTGCACTCCTATTTTTCCATGTAAAGCACTGCTCATACTTCATGTTAGTTTACGGAGTATGGCTGCTATCTGCAGGATCTTGCTACTGATGGCCACTGTCTTCATGAGCAGTGTGGAAAGACCAGGGGTCCTGGTTCTTAAACCATCCAGGAGGTAAGTTTAGAGAGGCAAGGGATTTAGAAAGGATTGGGGTAAGAAGCAGAATAGTCACTCCAAATCCTACAAATCTCAGTCCAAGGGCCTTCATGACACTTGACTCGTCACCAGGAGCACCACGAAAGCACGGTGCAAGGCCATACTCACTCAGAACCCTGCATGTCTCACTCCAGAGTCTGCCACTGACTCTCTGTGTGACCAGAGGAGAGACATTCACTGCCCGATGATAGCCAACTGACCACCTATAAGTGCCTGACTGAGCCTTTCACTCTTGGGGTAGAGTGAGCCATGTTCACTCACTACCCTGGTTGTCCAGCTCATTGGTCACTGACTCTGTGAGTGCGGAAACCCACTTGTGATGACCCCAGTCGCCTGTGATGCACTCTTTGAAAATCTGATCTTATTCAATCAATGACCCCTGCTCTAAGCCCCTCCCAAGTCTCGTCCCTAACCCCACAGCAAACTCTGCCCCTATCACCACACCCACTCAATTAGGTGAGTGCCTGCACTTTCCTTCTCTCAATTAAGCCACTGCTGGGATGTATCTAACCTGTATGTTACAGGTGAGTTATTCAAAGGCCAGATGCAGCCTGTCATCCTTCGCAAGCCAGTAACAGCAGTGCAAGTGATTTTTATGTAAGTATGTATTATATTAACATGTATTCATGTTATATTGCAAATAATTTAGAGAGTGCTCTAACACCTCGCGGCTTCTTGACGCTGGTACGTATTGTTTTGGTTTTTATGTTGAAAGAACATAAAATGGGGTGCAATTTAGGGCTTTGCACTAAGGGGGCTGAGAAATTAAGACTCAGTACATTCAGGTGGCTGCCCAACAGCAGTCTGTCTTCGCTTGGTGGAGATGGAGAAGCATTTTATGTGTTAGGTTAAATAGGAAGTGGACAACCAAGTTCGAATCTCGGAGTCATCCTGCGAGTGGTTAAAAAGCGAATGCGACCTTATGAAATTTAACTGGTGCCCACGAAAAGCACTCCATTACTTATGGGTCGAGTTCGCGCTATACTATATAACTTTGCAAAAAAACTGCTCTTGGGGAATGTTTCAGGCTAACAGCGGAATCTCTCAAATTCAGGGGGGAAAAGCACCACTCGCACTTATGAGAACCGCAACTAATTGTTTGGGGGATAATTCTGTGGGTTTGGGAGGGTAGGCGACACTGGCTGCTTTTTCCTGCCTGCTACATTGCGAGCACTGCAGTCTTTATTTGTGTGCGTACTGCCACGCAACGCTATGCCTTTTATTATGCGCGTACTGGCTTTGCAGTGCTATACAACAACAGGTGCTATTGTCCTCAATGCTCAATTCTATTGCCAGAAAAATACGGTGCTGTTGTAATCTTCCTTTCCTTTTTGTTCTGCCCCAGTGGTACCTTCCTACACCCCCTCCGAGTTGGCACAGTCCAACCTAGGTGACAGGAGTGCACCTTAGAATGTTGGTAGAAGGCTGAGGAGCGCCAGGCGTGGCACAATAGAGGAATGTTCCAATAAACTCGTTCTTCAACTACAACTTCTTCGTACATTATTCTTAACAATTTGGCGACGAGGGAACCAGTGCTGTGCAGGGGACAGCTGCCATTCCTCTCCCCTGTTCGTCCTGCAGCCTATTTATTTTGGGTCCTTACTCAATCTTGAAAAATTCTACCTTCACGTCATCTGGAAGCCTACCTTTCTTCATAACGGCCTGGTCTGGTTCTTCAATCTCCCTGGAGTTTTGCAGAGGTTGTGAACAAACACTGAAGAAACTTCCGTGCTCATGTCAAGGAGGACTTTGACAGCACCTTTGGACCAGCATGTCTCCTGATACAATTCATGTGGGCATCCAGCGCGTAACCCTGCCGACTCTGATGGGAGTAGCCTCCTGTTGATGGAGTTAGTTCAGATCCTGTCAGCGCCGCAGAGAAGCGTCTCCTTCGAGTTCCTGTGTACTCCGACACTGTATAGAGTAGCATCGCTCTTTTCAGATGGAATCCTGTCAGCGCTGCAGACTAGCATCTCCTACGCCACAGTCTTGTCAGCGCCTGTGTAGCAACGCCTATTTTAACGATCAGGTGACTTCGACGCTAAGGAGATTGGCATCGTTCCTCATTTCACATCGTATCACGTGAGGGGATCTTCCTTTCACTGGTTTCATCGGCATATGAGGGAATGTTTCGAGTCGCTGGCATGCCTGACGTGGGGTAGCTATTCCCCGCGCTTGAGGAGAACTTCAGCATGGTCACGTGAGTTGCATATTTCAGCACCAGCATATCTGCAGATGCTTGCTCTGGGTCATTATTGCACATGCTATCTGCTGAGTAAGAAGGCATAGCATTTGTAAATTTCACGCTGACAGGCACAGCTTACCTGCAGCCATCTACTCATTTGAGGAGTTTCACTACACATTAGCAGCCGCGCGGCCACTATTTATTATTCACGCATCACGATCTACCTTCAAGGAGGCTTTATCTCATTCATCACGCTGATGGGCACAGCTTGCCTGCAGTTACCATTATACTACCAGTTACTGCTAATTGTATTACCCATTATTTTTCTAGTTTTATAGGGTTTCCATCCTCCTCCTCAGACCAGATTTAAGTACTTTCATTCAAGTATGCAGAACAATTTTCAGATCTCAAACTTCACTGTTGTCCTCAGACTTATTTAATAGTTTTTAGTTTCTCAAGTTTGACTAATTGTTACCATTTTTTCTATGAATACTTTCATTTTCTAATTACACCCTGTATTTGCCAGTCTTATCTCTACCAGCCTATAGCCAGTATTATCTTTATCAGTCAATATATCTGTTTTCAACATTAATCAAACACCTCCCTTCCTGAATGAAGAAAGGGAACCAGAAATTCTGTGGAATAGATGGGTTAAAATGTTCCACTCTAAGGTTTAAATTACCAAGAAGGGAAGTAATTTACTGGGGTGGAGACACCAGAAGGAGTTAGGCATTAGGCTTGACCCCCAACAATGTAGAGCAAGTGTTACTAGTAACAGATCTTTAACAGGTAAAGAGATATGCAATGCATTTCCTGAAATATTCTGGGAAAAATAGGAATGTTAAAAAGCTATCTACACAAAATCAATCTAAAAAAAGATGCGGTTCCAGACTCACGTAAGACAATGTCCATACCTTTAGTAAAGCGACAACCATTAAAAAGGGAACTAGAGAATTTAGAAAGGCTGGGCATAATCCAAACAGTAGAAACCTCTGAATGGTTATCCCCTATTGTGATCACTTCAAAAAAGGGAAGCAATGACATCCGGTTGTGTGTGGATCTCAGGGGCCTCAATGCTAACATTTGGATAGAGAGGTACCCCTTCCCAAAATTAGTGAAATGTTGTCGGTCATAAATAATGCTAAATACTTTTCGGTGTTAGATCTCACATCTGCATACCATCAGGTGGCACTACATCCAGAGTCTCAAATTCTCACAGCATTTACCACACCTTTTAGAACATACAAATTCCTGAGAATGCCATTTGATTTGGGTTGGCATCGGCCGCAGCAACATTTCAAACGATAATGCAACATCTCCTGAAGGGTACCAACAAATCCATCTGTTTCCAAGACGACATTCTAGTGAATGGATCAGATGAGGAAGAACATAATTGCAATTTAAGAGAAGTATGCACCAAGCTCAGTGAGGCAGGTTTCACTATTAAAAGAGACATGTGTAAGATAGGAGTAGCATCAGTGGAATTTCTAGGACAAACGTTGAACAGCGAAGGCATGAAACCTAAAATGGACCTCATTGAGGCAGTTATAGATGGCCCTGTTCCTGTTAACAGAGAGGAAGTAAAATCCTTCTTAGGCTTAGTAGACTATATGTCCAAATGCATAAAAAATGTCTCCCAACGGGTACAACCCATCAGAGATCTTCTAAAAAAGGAAAAGAAATCCAAATGGTTGTCCACTCACAATAGAGCATTCATGGGACTCAAAAAAGCCATGGCTGAAGCTCCCTGCATAGGTAATTTTGATAGTTCCAAAGACACAATCATTACCACGGATGCCAGCAATAGAGGCATCAGGACCACACTTTCCCAAATGCAGGGAGGGAAAGAGAAAATCATAGCTTTCGCTTCAAGGACACTTAAGGATGCAGAAACTAACTACTCCACTATTGAAAAGGAGGCTTTGTCCTGCTTTTGGGCCACAAACCATTTGAAATTTTTTTCTATGGGGCATACCGTTTGTACTGAGAACAGATCACAAACCCTTGGTGTCTTTATTTTCTTCTAAGGACTTAGAAAAAGCAACACCTCGTATTGGCAAATAGATAGTGTCCCTACAAAATTTCAACTTCAAACTTGAGTACATTCCAGGCAGCAAAAATCTAGTAGCTGACTGTCTTTCACGCCTACCCCTTAACAAACATGTTGAAGAGAGTATGGAAGAATTAGAGGTTTTGCAAATAAATATTCCTTCCATCCTAGAAGAAGAATGGTACACTCAAATGTCCAGTGATGTCACTCTTAGAAGAGTTAAAGAGCATATCAGTAAAGGTTGGCCCAAGAAATGTAGTGATCTCCCAGTTGAGCTACAACCATTCTGGAACGTCAGAGATGAACTATCTCTTGCAGGAAACAATGTGACCGAAACAGACAAAGTCATCCCACCAGAAGAACTCAGAAATCCTATCTGTGAAATGGCTCATAAGGGCCATCTAGGCAGAAGCCTAACAAAAAGTATGTTGAGATCAGGATATTGGTTTCCTGGTATGGACAACTTCATAGAAGAAATGGTCAAGAATTGCCATGCCTGTGGTCTCAGTGACAAGACTAAAAGTACACGTAAAATACCACTGGAACCTGTTCAAGTACCTATCAAGGCGTGGGAAAAGTTAGGTAGGGACATTATTGGCCCCCTTCAAATTTCAGGCTTACAAGAAAGATTTATCATAGTACTGATAGACAATTTTTCAAAATGGATCAATATCAAGTTGTCCACAAAGTGGACACAAAAACAATAATACTTTTTTATCTGATGTGTTTACTAATGTAGGTATTCCCCATACACTCATTACGGACAATGGTGTACAGTTGGTTTCTGAAGAAATGAGGGAATTTCTCAACAGTTTGGCCATAAAACACATTTGCACCCCCCTTTATTGACCTCGTGCGAATGGGTTGGTGGAACGCTGCAACCGAATGATCAAAGAGTCCTTACAGTTAGACATGGCTGCACGCAAACCCATTGTTCAGTCAATTAAAGACACTATCTGGTCATATCACATAACACCCAACAGTGTGACAGGATATTCTCCTTTCTGTCTCCTTAGAGGACGTAAACCAGGATCTAAACTGACACCCAACTGGTTATTCGAAGACAACTCTATTGTGAGGGATGACACTGTACCCAAGGAACAAAATTAAGTGCCACGAGAATAAATACAAACAGGCATATGATCGCAGATGGGGAGCCAAGACATATGATTGGGAAGCAGGTCAAAGTGTTCTTATCAAAAGACCCTACAATGGAACTAACCTATTCAACAAATACTTTTGATAAAGGAAGCCAAGAAAAATGTGGTTATAATAATGTCAGACGGCAGAATCTGGAATATGGACATATTATCCCCATATCCAGAACAATGCAGTGGTAACAAAGTGGATGATAAGTCCAATAAGCAAACCAGCATTCTGGAGTTCAAACATAGTGCCAGAATTGTAAGACCACCCAAATGGCAGGGGGACTATGTCATGAAATGTATGTCATAAGCCAGTCTAATGATTTGTAAACTGTCAGAGCAAGTTGAAGTTTGACTTTGTAACAAATGTAATTTTATAGCTTTCTAATGCTTTAGTTATGGTTCATTTCCCCCTCCTTCCTTGTGTTCTCTCCCTCTCTCCATTTGGTCTCACCTTGAGGTGAGGAGGTGCTGTTGTAATCTTCCTTTCCTTTTTGTTCCGCCCCAGTGGTACCTTCCTACACCCCCTCCGTGTTGGCACAGTCCAACTTAGGTGACAGGAGTGCACCTTAGAATGTTGGTAGAAGGTTGAGGAGCTCCAGGCTTGGCACAATAGAGGAATGTTCCAAGAAACTTGTACTTCAACTAGAACTTCTTCGTACATTATTCTGAACAGGTGCCCTGTCCATTTGGGTCGCTAGCTGCAGGTGCATTAAGCTACCTACATCGCTCCCAATTCTATGGTGAGGTGAGAAGTCACTTACTCGATAATGGACCAGATATCTGCCCCTTCACTCCGCCTTGGCCACAGCTAAGGACACCATTATACCTGGTTTCGACTTCAGTGAATCGATTGTAGATCGGTCCATTGTGAAGTGAGCCCAGTCCTGGGGGAGTGGGGCAGTAGTCACCTTTTCCATCCACCCTTTTCTTCCCGTGAGCACCTTCCATTTTGTTTGAAAAACAGAAAGCTGAAAAAAGAAAGTGAAAGTACATGTCTGGCCTGTGAAACGGGTTTGGAGAGAGGAGGAGATTGATAGGAGTCAAAAGCGAGGCAGTCTGGGCGGGGGTTTGCAGCTGTAAACAAGTGACTTCAACACTGCCGAAAGACAGCCAGAGGGGGAGAAGGCACGGACAATGGAAGCGAGGACGGGTGGTGGTGGTAAACAAGGCATAACAACGGGAGGGAGGGGGGTAAAGACGGCACCAAAGCATGCTGTGCCTGCAATAAGTGAATCAGAATAAAGAAAATAGTGCTGCTCACAGTCTAAATAACACAACCATATAACAACCGAAGGGGCCAGTCGCCATGGGAGGTGACAAATGAAGACAAGGCGGTACTAAGGAAGGACTAACAAGCTATTTATAAATCAGAAACCAGCATTTAGGGCAGACAGTGACACAAGCCAATGCCAAATATGGGCGGAGAGTGGGCGGGGCTTCTATTCGCCACTCAACCACAAGTCTCGCAAAGCAGCACATGCGCGCTGGCTCTAGTCTCGACCTAAACAAAATCAGTAAAAACACTTCACAGGTCTTATAACTTGAAAATCAACATTATCCTTCATCTATAGGGTGACACTGAAAAGGGAGCATTTCATAGAAACCATTAAATGAAACCTGTGTAAACGCAAAAATACATAATTCATTTAATCCTGATAAACTTTTCAACAGCATGCATATAATGCAAGTATGCATTCGTTTTTAACTTTGAGCCAATCTAGCCAAGAGCACATTGTGCGTCAGTGTGTCAGTGACCCAGGCTTGTGGAGGAGCCTCTCGAGACATAAGCACACCCTGCACTAGTGGCACTGGGTGAGCCTACCTTGTGGAGGAAGCTGCCCAGGATCACACAGTACATCAGTGGCACAGGGTGAGTAAGCTATTTGTCCACAATCACAACTGCAAGAGGGAGCTGCCATTATTTAACACCACTGAAACAGAATATCGGGTTGCCTTTTTGCAAAAGCAGTCATTCTTTGCAGCACCCGTTACTAGTTTAATACATGCTGAATGAAGAATTGGGAATACAATACACTAGTGTACAGCTGACAACAGAAATAATAAACAGCCTCACAATGGGGTTCGTATTAGATGTAATTTGTCAGAGCAGAGGTCCCCAGGACAGCGTCTCTGCCAGCAGCGCCAATTCCTTGAAGGTTTCAGAGAGGCCTGATCTGAACCCTGTGAGAACCTGCAATCCCCACAGGATCGTCGAAGAGGGAAATGTACCTGTTACTGTTTATTATCACAGCCCCTCCCAGGCGGCGAGTTGCCTCCTCCTCCCTTAGTCCTTTTCCCAAACCGCGCCCTTTTGACCTTTAAACACATCATGGACAACTTTCTTGGTGCCAAAAAAGGTAGCAGTTTATCAAATGCTTAAACATTTTATAGATTTGTTACTCGTGGTCATATGTAAAAAAAATTCCTCGCTTAACGATTTGCCATTGTGGCACTTTCAGTCCATTTTGGTTGTTATCTGCTATCAGACAGATCCCCTTTTAAAAGGGGAGGGCCCAATACCACGGGCACTGTTGCCAAGGGGTTAGGCTTCAACTTGCTACCGACTTGGTGGGCGTCCGTCCAGACTTGCCATTCCGCTTGCCTTCAGTGCCATCTTGGCCCCTCCCTGCTCTTCGGGGTCCCAGCCGTGTGGCATCCCAAGGACCCCATGCGAGCACCTCCTCTATCCAGCCTGTGGCGAAGTTTACCTCTCGCTCCTTTGGTACCCCTGCCATGAGGCATCCCAAAGGCCCTGCAGGAGCCTTCCATCTACTCTCTCTGTGGCTTCTGGCCACTTTTTGCTCCCTGCGTGTCCCTGCCATGAGGCATCTCAAGGACACTGCGTGAGCCTTCCATCTACTCTCTCCGTGGCTTCTGGCCACTTTTTGCTCCCTGCGTGTCCCTGCCATGAGGCATCTCAAGGATACTGCATGAGCCTTCCATCTACTCTCTCTGTGGCTACTGACCACTTTTTGCTCCCTGCGTCTCCCTGCCGGGAGGCATTCAAAGGACACTACGTGAGCCTTCCATCTGCTTCTAGCAAATTCTCTCCTTTTTCTATCCTTCTGGGATTTTTACCGCCATGCTACCTCAGGTTTCATGATCGGAGGGAGCTCCCTCCTCACCCTGCTACTCTCGCCTGCTGTTTCTGCGAACCACCTTTGCCCCAGCACCCCCACAATGTAGAGCAGGCTTGGCCTCTATTTCCGTGGAACCTCTCATGTCCAGTGCCCATCTTATTTTGTAGTATTGCAACGACCTGGGCCGCATTATTGCGCTTGCTGACAGGTGTGGGAGATTACCACACTTGCTCCTAATCGCAGAATATTGGTGGGATTTGAACCCGTGAATGCTCATTAACGATTCAGCTATCGCTTCCCAGCACCGATTGGGCTGTCAATGTGAGGCCGTCTTACAACCAGCAGCGTGGCTTTGCCGCAATTACCATCTGATGCAGTGATTTCCGCAGCACTCCCGCTAAAGTGATCGGAGGGGATTGAATGCTCGAGGGGGCTGTTTGCCCCCTTCTTAACCACCTCCGTGGCTTGCGGCCTCTTCCCCCCCCTATTGGGGGAGGCCGAGTTCCACTTGGGGTGACCAATCGCGGTCGCTCCTATTCCTGGGCTTGCCCCCCCCCAAAAAAAAGTGGGGTTGCGGGGGCTTCCTGCCTACGGGCAGCGTTTGCTCAGATGTGAAAGATCAGATAGGCAATTGCACTCTTGCTGTCAGCTGATGTGCACGCTACCTGGGCAGTTCTGGGTGCTAAGTGAAGGAAAAGGTGCACACACATCAACAGCTCCACAGAGAACATGCACTTGTCTTTCCGGATGGCTGATCATTGATGGGCCCAGCTGCCTAAAAAGTAGGAACCAGGATCAAGATTCCAAATTTTGCTGTAATCACCACTCATCCACAGTTTAACCTCAAAACATTTTGCTGGAAAAAACCTGGTTGAATTTGTCTGTGTAAAAATATTTGGAAAGATGTAAAACCTGTCAATATCTTCTCAATATAAGTGAAGCGATCTCCCATTATACCCCCCCATCTTTTTCCTTCTTTTCCTCTTTCTCTCCCTCTTTCCTACCCCCATGTGTTATACCGTATTTCTCAGGCAATATATATTTTGACACATATGCCATCATTGACATGATGGTTTTTGGCCTACATTTGTCTCTTCATTTTTCAAATTTCTGTACTAGGAGTGATAGTTAATACTTGGAGGATTTGAATTTATTTCCTTTCTGTCATCATTTATCTGGTCGTATTCATGTCATGTGACTATGTTTAACTTCTTACATATACTTATCAATTTCGGCTCATATGTATCGCAGTATACCTTTAATGTATATCTTTTTCTTAACATATAATAAAATACTTCAACACAAAAAAAACATTTTAAATTCTGATATCTCATGTGATACCTGATTCCGATCTTTAGAAATTGGAATGGTGCAGTTAATACCACAAACATTAAAGACTGCACTATTTTGGTATTTTTATTTACCCGGTATGGTAATACTATCCAAAATAGCTGGTCACTCTGAGTGAGGCCTCTATTTAAAACAAGCATTAGCAAAGCCAATAGGTCCCACCATTGGTTAGAAATATTTTTTGTTACTGCTGGGTAACTTCAGCAAAAGTAACAAACAGAATTAAAAAACTGAGTGAGATGACAAGTACACGTACATATACGTGTATGGGTTATGACGCTAAGGTGGCCTAGTGTGATGACGAATGCATGCACATGTGTCACCAGGCATGTCAGCGGTTATGGAATTATGCAGACCCCATTTTCTTTATTTTTTAATTTCCATTCCAAATAACAGATGCCACTTAGAGCCGTAAATAAAAAAATGAATTTACATCTTCACAAAATCATTTTTCAGAAACAGAGTGGACTGCTCGAACAGCAGCTGCAAGATCCTCCCCAAAAAATAGAAGTTGGCAAAAACGGTCTTTAAAGCTTCTGATGAGTGGTATGGGAACAATCAAGGAGCGAGTGGGGGAGAAGTCAATGGGGACAAAAAGGGAGTGGGTAGAGGAGCCATAGCTAAAGTTGAGCCGGTGGTTTCTGATGCTTGGCACAGGAACTTAATCACCAACACCGGCACTTATGACAGTCTGCCACAAGGTGACACTTTCTGTCTAATTTAAAGATGAGCACAACAACAGTTGTTTATTAATTTAATATAAATTGTAAAAGACTAATACTTGCTCCCTTATCGCTTTGGGGGCTAGAAATAGCCTTCATTATCATACTTGTAGGAGTGTATTGGTGAGTAGATGTGTTGGGACTGTCATTGGCAGCCCTGCCTGAGATAATGAGTGGTGCAGGCTGCAGTGACCTTCAGACGAGGAACTGGCACTTATTTTACTGCAAATTAAGCACTGGGAGGAGCAATGGAGGAGCTTGAGGTGGAGAAGAATACAAAAAAAAGATAGGGTGGAGGAAGCAATGATTGAGCTGGGTCTTGTTGAGGAGGGAGCAACACAAAGTACACTGGAATCTCTATTTGACAGGGTAAACTGCACTCGGAGTGACAGCAGGAAAACACATCTCTGCGGGAAGAGATGTTACGTAAGGATTGCAAATATGTTGTTCTCTCTGTCATTCTCCCAGTTGGATTGATCTGGGTGTGAGATCATTGAACCTCATGAAGTCTCATTTTGGTGTTCGTTGTGTTGAAGGTGTCATCACATGCCCATATAGAGTCAGGCTGAGGTCATTGTAGGGGATGTTTCCTAAGGCTTCCACTATAACTTGCTCTCAGTTTTTCCATCTGATAAACCAAACTGGGTGTATGACCTGTGGAGTTTCCGCAGCCAGTGTTGTTTGCTTTTTGTTGTGCGAGAGCCACTTCTGGGTGTGAGTCAGTGTTTGTCTTCGCCCCAGAGGGGCATTGATTCGTCAGTGTTTAGTTGTCATTTTTTAGTTTGAACAGTGTATCTGCTGATGAGATCATGTCCAATTTCTGATCATTTCCCTCCGTAGGTGTAATCATGTAGGGAGGTGGCTAGAAGGTAGTAGCTGGACTTCCACCTGAGGCTTGTGGTGGATCATGACTTGCTGTTGTCAATGTTGTGGTTCTTTCAACTAGTGTAGGTTTAGTACTGTTGAACTGATTGGTGCCAGTTCGGTTTAGACCTTGGCCTGGTGTGCTGCATATCCAATGTAGTTGATGTGTAGTCTGCATGTCTTGGGGAGTACTCCGGGGTACTGATGCTCTTGTGTGTGTGCTCTTAATTTGAGGAACCACTGATCAAAGGTTTCCTGATTTGGGTCTGATGTGCACTATCAAATAAGGGGGATCAAGAAATAGATAATTTGAGACTGTGGTGTAGTTAGCAGAGTTTGAGACCTCTAGGAGGGCATGCACCGACTCTATCCACCTTGCTGTGCATCTCATAAAGAACAAGAGATCGTTCCACACTTTAGGAGTCAGGCACGAGAAAGTTTGTCCACTGGCTCTGGCTATTCGGACACTGGGTACATGGGTGAGCAGTAGAATGGCGTATTGAAGATGTCTGGAGACTTAGGGGCCGATTCCAATGTCGGGCGGATCGGAGTCTGTCTGACATCGGTTGTGAACTGGAACCGAACAACCTCCTGTCATCAGTTCCAGCCCAGGAATTAGGATGCAATCCAATACTTTACAAGCATAGGGCCCCCAAAGACAGATTCCCAATACCTTGCTGTGCCGTAAAGGCCGGCACAGAAAGTCAGTGGAAATCTGCCATTGTAATCCCTCGGCCGGAAAGATCCGGCCACAGGATTACTGCAGTTATTCTAAATGGCGGACGGGCTCTCTGAGCTCGTCAGAGGCCATTCGAAAATCGATTTGGATTCCCTTCCGACCAGCCCCATTGAAATGGGTCAGGCTGAAAGGAATCCGACAAGCCTATTACGATGCGGGCTGGACGGCTCCGACCAACGGTCGGAGCTGTTTAGCCCACATTGTAATCGGGCTCTTAGTGGTTGACTTACAAGTTAAATCCAGATCTTTGTAGTAGATGCATTAGCCCACTGACCGATCTCATAGTGTTTTAGACCTGTGACCAATGTATCCCACAAAATCAGACTCTTTATTGAATAAAATTATTGATAATTGTTAGAGAAAGATGTAAGATTGGCTTTATATATAGGGTGTTATATACAGGGTGGGTGTTGGGTGTGAAGGGAGAGAGGTTTGGCTACCTTTAGAGGTTGGCGACTGGGGTTGCTGTGGCCAACTCCCCGCCACGCACGGCCGAAGTGTTGGTTAGGTTAATGATCGGTGGCCGTGCGGGGCGGGAGGTTGTCTTCAGGTATGGTAATAAAATATTACTTTATGTTATAAAAACCCTAGAAATTCACTGAAAAATACAAAGGTTAAAGTAACATTATAGTTAGATGAAATGTTCAGTAACAACATATCCTTTTAAACTCTACCACAGCAGTTCACCAGTTATATTTATCTTAAGTATCCATAAATCACACCCTTCCAATCACTGCTAACTAATGTGTGTGTGTGTGTGTGTGTATATATATATATATATTTATGTATATATCAGGTAAATAATATTAATTTAAAAATACACGGAAATTCGTAAATATTTTATATGAAAACATTTATTTTCAAATCTTAAAAATGAAAAGAAAATATACAATAATATAAAATTATATATAAAAAAAGTATTATTTAATGCATTTAATGAATATGCAATTATTTTGCATTACACATATTTAAATAAAAATAGTTAATTCAAAACACAATAATAAAATATAGGCACAAAATACAACCAACTTAATTAAAAAACGAAATTATACAAAACTAGACTTAATCAAAATAATTTTTCATATACTAATTAAAAATAACATAACAATAAACACTTACACTACAGCAAAACATCTATAAATGTTTTACTTTTTCTACAACACACGTAATGTAATTTATCTTTTTAAATCAAATATAAAAACATAGGGGCCTATTAGGATGGCGGACGGACCTGCGTCCGTCAGCCACCCCAGAGGAGGAGGGACCGTCCACAGGGGCTGCGGTGGTCCCTCCGTGCAAATTAGGATGTGACCGCCACCCTGGCAGTCACATCCTGTATGTTTAACATTGCAACGGGTGCTGCTTGAAGCATCACCCGCCGCATTGTTAAAAATGCAAGCAGTGCATTTGCATGCACAAAGCGGCAGGCACCGTGCGGTACCCCCCATGTGCACCCCCCACCCCCTTCACCCTGGGGGCCCGCAACGGGCCCCCAAAGAAAAGACTGTATGCCTTTCCACAGCGGAAAGGCTGGCGTGGAAAGGCATAGGACCCCTGACATCCTAATATGGCTGACGGTCTCTGATAGACACCGCCAGACATGTTAGAGCTTTTCCGCCGCGGTCGGAGGGCGACCGCGGCGGAAAAGCACCGGACGGAAAAAAGATCCCCCAGCCATCCTAATCTGGCGGGGGTCTTTTTTCAGTCCGCAGCCGTTGATCCGCATCCTCCTGGCCGGTCCGGAGGATGCGGATTAACCGCAATCATAATCGGCCCCCTAATATGAATTGAAGAAGGTATACATTATTAGTTAATATAATACAAAATGTATAATTAATCTACACCTAATATATGTAATTGTAAATAATATTAGTGTACTAATTGAAATTTTATAGAAGTTAAAAAAAATATATATTTTTCAAAAACCTTTATTTATCAGTTTCAGGTTAACAAACAGTGCTGCATTTAACAATAGTCACACTGTACTGTGTGCAGTCAAGAGGAAAAATAAATATATAAATGTAAATCATTGAAAATACTATAAATTAAAACATAAAATTAGAACATGAAATTTAATATTAAACCATGAATATAAAATTTTTCGGGACATGGCCCAGCAAGATGGTCGAGTAGACGCTTCTACCGGTCTCCCGTCGGTTTCCATTCATCCGTCATCATCCTGGGCTCCCTGGTAGTCAATTTCCCTCCCGTACTAGAGCCAAGCAGGCCAAGTTTGTTAACCAAGCGCAAAGGTTTTGTTAGGTGTACAACATGCAAGGCATGCAAGTATGGTGAAAATAAAACGACCTACAATACACCTTTTAAAGACAAGCCAATAACAATCCATACATTTTGAACTTGTGAATCTGATTTTGCAGTCTACATATTAGAGTGCATGCGTGGACTAAGGTTTGTGGGGAGTACTCGCCTCCAAGTCCACAAGTGGATATTACAGCACCTAAGGGCAATAACCAATAATGATATTACATATCCGGTGGCATGCCACTTCAACGTGATCGATAACAAAAACTTTAAGGATTTGAAGCACTACGTAATTGACAACGTTCCGCCTCTGAGAAGAGGTGGGAACAGAGCCGCAATACTCAGACGGCTTGAAACAAAACATATTTTAGAACTGGACAGCAAGAGTACACATGGTTTAAATAACACAGAGGTCCTATATACTTGGTTATAGTATGGCAGTTGTTTCTGAATCTAGGTATTATACCCATCATCAACTTTAGAGTAACAGTATTTTTACATTCTTTAGCTTTATTTATCATGTCCCTCTTCCTTAATGAACAAGTTCTCTGTTAGTTGTGTACATGGGCTCATGGCACAACTAACCAAGTTTACGTGCACGATGACACTTTACATATTAATATGCTGGCCAGCATAAGACACTTTGCACTCTATTAGGCACTATTTGCACTGTTCTTTGTACTGTATAATATATTGAGAATGTACCTTAATCGGAACTTGAAGTTTATGTGGGTTCCGACAGTCTGGAGTATAATATTATAGCCATTTGTAACTACTAGCAATTGTAACATATTAGGAGTTATGATCCAATATAGTAGGCATAGCATATTATGTTGAAATGCCATTTTTACTATGTATGATCGGTTTTTATGGGTATTTATGCTGGTATTTTAAACATACAGAAAAAACGCAATTTTGCAACTGGTTTGGTCAATACATTGGATTTTAAGCATTATGCTGGTATTAGCATCCCGTACAAAGTGGATCTTTAAATGCATAAAACATTTTAAGGTATTTATACAGAAATGGTATGAAGTTTACATATGGCTTTTAACAGGTTTAAATATTTAAAATATTTGAAATGTAATTCATTTATTAAATATAGTAATGTTTGTAATGACAAACACAAGACTATATGAATCAACAGGCAAAGTATACAATTCTCTGCACCACCATGTACAGTTCATGAAAAGAGAATTCGATCTGAAAGACTGTTTTTTATGTTTATCACTAATATTGCACGTAGTCAATTTAAAAATTGGAGAAAGACTCAAAGCAAGTCATGTGATCAAGGGCTCTGTGTAGCCCGAAACGCATCATGGCGGCAAGAAAGCACGAAATAAGATAACTGAAGCACTGATTAAGTGGTGTCTGTTCCGTTACCTTTTGAGGAGTGACAAGGAGAAGGAGTATTGTGTAATATATCTGTATATGTATATATTACCTACTGGCGATAGCCAGTAGGTATATATAGTTAGGATTTTTTCACTATGGAACTTTTGAAAATTCTATGCCTAATAACTTTGGCGTTTGTGGACGGAATTGGCTGAAATTTTCAGGAAAATGGCACATTTTGTTTCTGAGCAGCCCCTGAAAATTTGGTGGGGGTTCGTCAAGGGGGGGCCGAGAAAAAAGGGGGGTCCCAAAACGCGTTTTTCCCATGTTAATTTCCATAGGGCTGTTGGCCTCACTTTTAGCCCGAACGGCTGAATGGATTTCCACGAAACTTGGCAAAATTGTAGGGACTGTTAGCCCGATGTGCCTTTGCTAGGTCTCAATATATGTGCTTCAGTGGATTTTGAGAAATTAACGTTTAAAACAAGATATATATCTGTAACAGCGCTCCGGGTAGCGCTCCGGTTCGCGAACTTTTCGCGTATCGGAACTTTGCGAAGCGAAGCTGATTGGCTCTCCGGTGTCTGTCAACATTCTAAACAGTCCGGAGCGGCCGCCATCTTGTCTCTCGGTAGGATCGAGAGACAAGAGGAGGCCAAAACAAAGGGGGAAATGAAGGAAAGGGGGCAAGGTAGACCCCTTCTGACCCCCTAGGATTGATGAGGGGGATATTATAGAGCGACGCGGGGCCCAAAAAAAAAAAAAAAAAATTCGTTTTTTTCGCCGTAGAGACGCGTCTTGGTACGCGAACCGGGCAGCTAACCGGGAAGCTAACCGACAGTGTAACGGGAGTCTGAGGAGTAGCTGATTGGCTGTCAACATTGTAAACAGTCCGGAGCGGCCGCCATCTTGTCTCTCGGTAGGATCGAGAGACAAGAGGAGACCAAAACAAAGGGGGAAATGAAGGAAAGAGGGCAAGGTAGACCCCTTCTGACCCCATAGGATTGATGAGGGGGATATTATAAAGCCACGCGGGGCCAAAAAAAAAAAAAAATCCGATTTTTTCGCCGTGGAGACGCGTCTTGGTACGTGAACCGGGCAGCTAACCGGGCAGCTAACCGGGAAGCTAACCGGCAGTGTAACGGGAGTCTGAGGAGAAGCTGATTGGCTGTTATCATTGTAAACAGTCTGGAGCGGCCGCCATCTTGTCTCTCTGTGGGATCGAGAGACAAGAGGTGGAAAAAAAAAGGTGTAAATGAATGAAAGGGGTAAGGCAGACCCCTCCTGAACCCCTAGGATTGATGAGGGGGCTATAAAAGTTCCCTGCGGGGCAAAAGAAAAAAAAAATGCGATTTTTCGCGGTAAAGGTGCTTCCTGGTACGTTAACCGGGCAGCTAACCGGCAGCGTAACGGGAGTCCGACATATTGTGTTTTTTGAACGTTTGTGATATGTGCACGTGTGGATTTTGTCTAATTAAGGTTAAAAAAATATATATATATCTTTAAGCGTGTTCTGGCGCGCTTACGTTTTGGGTTTGGTTTGCGCTGCAGAGACGATACGTCACGGTTATGCGATGCATCATGAGGCGTCTCACGGGCTACGTGATACGTCACTTAATAAAGAATATATTTTACAGCTATAGATATTAGCTTTTAAAAAACCAATGAAATTCACAGAAAAAACCATAGGTTATAGACCATATATAGTTAGGAATTTGCATTTACAAAACCTTGAAAATTCACTGAAAAAACCATAGGTTATAGACCATATATAGTTAGGGATTAGCATTTAAAAAACCTTATTTTATTTGCACAAAACCATTGAAATTCCATATATAGTTAGTTGCACTAACTATATATCGCGGACCCGCAATCCACTGCTAATGATGTCACATATTACATCATTCATGACATGGTCAGTGACATCACTGATGACATAGTTAGTGCAACTAATATATATATATATATATATATATATATATATATATATATATATATATATACTACTATTATAACCTCACCTGTTTAACACCACTCTGTAAACTATTTCCCTTTTGTTTTGCCCTCTGATTCGCCCTCATCTTCCAGCGCCAGGATACTATTTTTAGTAATAGAGCGCGCTACAAAAGTTTTTATATCATATCATATCATTATCATAAAGAGAGAACAGACACCTTTTGGCAAGGTAAACTCGGGAACCACAGCACCAATCCACACACCCAATACATTGTTGTAATCCTCAGGGTTTGTAGATGGACATAGGCTGCATAAAATAAAAAAAAAACGTAAATTAAAAAATGAAAGTTTAAAAACAAAGTAGTCCCCTAAAACAAGCGCCAGCCGCGACGTAGCGCTAACCGCGACCTACACCTGCGTGATGACGACAGGCGGGGAAGAGCGGTGACGAGCAGCGATGTGCGGCGAGGAGTGACGTGCGGCCAGGAGTGGCGCGGCGCCTCAGGTAAGGCGAGGCGGGAGGCGGGAGCCGGTCCGGGCAATGTCGGTGCAGGCGGGGGCCCGGGAGTGGGGGCTAAGTCGGGAGCGCGGGAGGCGAGAGGCGAGCGGGAGGCAGGCGAGCGGGCAGCGGTATACGCAATGTCGGGGCGGGCGGGCAGCGGTATACACAATGTCGGGGCGGGCGGGCGGCCCGGCCGGGACTAAGCAAATGCTCAAAATGCAGCCCCCAGTCCCCTTCTGCCCCCAGTATATATATATATATATATATATATATATATATGTATATATATATATATATATATATATATATATATATATATATATATATATATATATCCCAAGAACTCCACTGCCAACCGGCCTCTAGCAAATTCCATTTTCCTACAGAACATGGAGCACGGACCCAATTTAGTGCACAGAATAGCCTTTATTTAGTTGCATTCCTGTCAGCCATTACGCGTTTCGGCACCGGAGTGCCTTGATCTCATGACATATTTATATATATATATATATATATATATATATATATATATATATATATATATATATATATATATATATATATATATATATATATATATATTCACTGAAAAAACCATAGGTTTCAGGTCATATATAGTTAGGTACTAGCATTTAAAAAACAGTGCAAACTCACTGAAAAAACTATAGGTTTCAGGTCATATATAGTTATGAATTAGCATTTAAAAAACCATTGAAATTGCTCCTTTGTAGTTAGTTGTACTAACTATATTTCGCGCACCCGCAATCCACTGCCGATGATGTCACATATTACATCATTCATGACATGGTCAGTGACATCACTGATGACATCACTGATGACATCTCAAATGACATCACTGATGACATCACTGATGACATCATCCAGTGACTGTGTGTTTCTGTAAAGTTTAAATATGTTTTACATATTGAAGAATGAGTGGATGTATAAGTGTCTGGATGAAAGATTTAGTAGGTACATGACTGAATGTATGAGTGAGTGATTAAAAGTGTCTTACTGAATGCATGGGTTAGTGACTAAACTGTCTGAATGTGTGCATCAGTATGTCTGTTGTTGTGTAAGCTACTGCATGCGTTGATCAGTAGCTATATGAGTGGCTATATGTGTTATTGATTGGTTGCCCAAGTATTTGTATGGGATACTGAGTGTGTGTGTGGGTAGCTGGCATATATAAATGACTATACATAAGAGCCACTGATTGTGCGAGTGGCTGTATGGATCATTGTGTACTTGTATCAGTAATTGTATAACAAAGTAAGTATGTGCTAGTATATGTTTGAATAAGTAAGGTGTTGTGTGTATAACTGTATAGTTGAGGAAATGAAAGTGTGATGATTCTTTGCATGACTGACTAGATGTGTGAGTAACTTCATGGATGAGTGGCAGAGTGTGAGTGTCTATATAGGTGTTTGAGTGCAGATGATAGTGTTGTATTGATGAGTGACTGTATGTATGAGTGATTCTATGGGTAAATGATTGGATGTGAGTATAGACCTAGCAATCAGTGTGTGCGTATGTAGTAACTGGTATTGGTGTGTCAATGGTTTCAAGAATGGTAGTCTGTGTTTAACACTGGGTATATCAAAGGTTATATTAGAGTATGAAGAGGTGCATCGTATTATCACATGAATGATATCATCAGTGATGTGATCAGTGATGTCAATGGTTTTTTAAATGCTAATTCCTAACTATATATGACCTGAAACCTATGGTTTTTAAGTGAATTTGCAAGGTTTTTTAAATGCTAATTCTATTAGCGAATAACGTTTAAATATGTTAATATCCTTGTGGGACCACCTGAGCAGCCCTAGGGGTTTTTCTCCGGAAAATTGCCGGGGTGCACGCACCGTACGCGCACCGTACTGCATACCAGTCCCTACCATTTTGCCAAGTTTGGTGTAATTCCATTCAGCCGTTCGGGCTGTAGCCGTGTCTAAAGGTCCTATGGAAAATTGCATTGGGCTACAATTCACATTCAATTTTTTCAAAAACTACTGGAGGGATTTTCACCAAACATACAAAAGGCACTGCTGCATACCAGTCCCTACCATTTTGCCAAATCTGGTGTAATTCCGTTTAGCCGTTCGAGCTGTAGCCTTGTCAGAATGTCCCTATGGAAATTAACATGGGGTAAACACATTTTGGGACCCCGCTTTTTTCTCGGCCCTCGCTTGACGAATCCCCCTGAAACTTTCAGGGAAGGAGTGGAGCGCAGCGAGGCAAATTTAAGGAAAATTACAGGCACATCCCTCAATCGGCGCCAAAGTTATTCCCAATAGAATGTTCGGAATTTCCTATGGTAACTAGGTCTTAACTATATATACCTACTGGCGACCGCCAGTAGGAGATATATATATATTTATATACATATGTATATATATATATATATATATATATATATATATATATATATATATATATATATATATATATACATCTCCTACTGGCGGTATATATATATATATGTATATATATATATATATATATGTCGGAAGAAATAAGTGCTGGCGAAGGGTCCCAGGAAGTGCGGCCTCTGGCCAGTCTGACCTGAGACACGCAAATGCCCGGGGCCTGGAATACATGGGGCCTTAGTAGCGAGACCTGGAGCGGAGGGAGGAAGAGGTGGAGGAGGTGAGCAGCCTGCAGCTCACCACAGTGTGTGTCATTAAAGTAAGGAAAAGCACAGCGTTAAGGAGGCAGAAAGCCTGGTCCTGTTCTTGATGAGATTAGACACAGGTGATCCCCTTAGGTGAGCCGGTATATAAACCAGGGGATTAGAACCCAACATTGAGGTGCCGATTTTGACCAGGAAAGACCCAAGCGGGACTGCACAGCATTTTTAAGTAAGTGTATAAGAATAGGATTGTATAGGGCAAAAAAATCAACTTATGAAAGCTTAGATCCACTCTCTCTGTGTATTAAGTTTTATTCCCTGTTGTTGCAAAAAAGACACTGAGAGGGCATATCTGCCTTGTACCTCCATCCCTACTTGTACGCCACCAAAGCGTAGTCTCATTAACTGGTGTTTCACCGATGGCTTCATGGAGGATGACAGATAATGTGGTAAGGTTTTAAGATCATAAAGTTTTAACGCCAAGCAGCCATTGGATAGATTTATTTTTCACGGCTAATGCACCGTGTTCCACTAAAAGGACCTTTGCTTGTTTGGTCAGAGCTTTAGCAGAAACCCCTATGGGCAGCGAGCTCGCCCATAGATCATGAGCTTCTAGTGCGCCCAAGAAGAATGTTAAAAATGTGTTCCAGGAAGTGCTGGGGTTATTTAAGTGACCAAATGCATCCCTTTAGTGTGGAGTCATGATACATTTCGTTTTTTGCACAGTAGGCAGTGAATCTTGCTTTCACATATTTATAGAGCGCGCTGCTACTCCCTGGAGTTTCCCGGCGCTAAAACAAACAAATGTCAAGTAACACAAACACAACCAGAACACTGGCAACAACTCACAACTGAGAAATCAACGTTTTAAGCCTTTTCCTAAAGGTAAGAAGGTCAGGACTCTGATCGCGAAAGGGAGACTGTTCCACAACCGTGAGGCAACTCTGTGAAAAGATCTACCCCCTATCCAGGCCCGAAACACCCTAGGAGTAGTGATCAAAAGTTGAGATGAGGATCTCAGGGAGCACTGAGGGAGATAAGGCTGAAATCTTTCCCTTAGATAAGGAGCTCCGATCTTATGGAAGGCTTTAAAAACCAAAACCAATGCTTTAAACTGAATTGTCTTCCGGAGTGGAAGCCAATGAAGGGAAGAGAGAAGCTGGGTGGTCTGAGTTCTAGAACCTAACAGGAAAATGGCCCTGGTAGCTGAGTTCTGGATCACTTGTAACCGGTTCAAAAGATATTCAGGCAGGCCGAGATACAAGGAATTAACATAGTCCAATCTGGACATTATCAACGCCTGAACCACTGTCTTCCGGTATGGGATAGAAAGCAAAGGGAAGAAATTTCGCAGCATGTTCAACAACCCAAAGCATACCCCAGCAACTGAGTGTACTTGCACCTTCATGGAAAGGGTGGAATCCATCTTGACTCCCAGGCTTTTTACTGTAGAGACAGCTGACACAGGGGGAGACGTATCCTGGGGCCACCATTGATGCCAGATATCCGGCGGCTGAGGCCCAAAATAGATAATCTCGGACTTCTCTGGGTTGCCTTTTAAATGATTGTGACTTAACCAAGAAAAGACTTTGGAAAGACAGGTGTTAATTAAGTTGCCTTCAAACTCAGCTCCCTTCTCACAGGTAAACAACAGCTGAGTGTCACCAGCGTATGACACTATTGTGGCACCAAAACTCTCAGCGAGAGGGGCCAAGGGGACCATGTACAAATTAAAAAGCATAGGCCTCAAAATAGAGCCCTGAGGCACCCCCACATTCAGTGGGGGAACTACCGCCGAGAAGGGAGGAGCCCAGATATTTTGAGAGCGGTAAGCCAAAAAGGATGCAAACCAACTCAACACCGTTCCTCCAATACCACTATCACTGAGTCTTTCCTGTAGTCACCCCTTTTTTTCAATATCTATCTACAGCCTTTGATTCGACTGCTCAACCAGATGGACTGCCAGGTGTACAATTATGCGGATGACACCCAGATCATCATCCAATTGGACGATGGTCTGGGTGCTTTCGCAAGATTGCAAAACATCTTGAAGTATACAGCCAATTGGATGTCCATGAACTCACTAAAGATCAACCCGGACAAGACTGAGGTGCTGCCTATTACCATCGCTGGCAGCCCATGGAACGATCAATTCTGGCCAAGAGAATTAGGGCCACCTCCAGAACCTGCGGCCGTGGTTAAAAGCTTGGGCATCCATGTGGATGGCAAGCTGTCCATGCAGAAACAAGTTATGGCTGTTGTATGGACCTGTGTCGGCCTCCTTCGACAACTTCGGAAAGTTTCCTCGCTGCTGTCTTTTTCTACCCTGAGGCGTGCGGTCTCTGCCATGATCCTAGCCAGGCTGGACTACGGTAATTCGTTATACATAGGGCTGCCGCAAAAACTCCTGAACAAGATGCAGGTTGTCATGAATTACGCTGCTAGACTTATCTTTAAAAAGTCGAGGAACACGCATGCATCCCCCCTCATGCGAGAACTGCATTGGCTGCCAGTTAAGCAGAGGGTAATGTTTAAAGGGCTGTGCATTGTGCACAAAGCCCGTTATGGTAGGGCGCCAAGCTATATGAAATCCCGCCTGACTCCCTACAGGCCGGGTAGGGTGCTTCGATCTGCAGAAGCTACCCTCCTTACTCAACCACGCTTTAGACTGGCTACTGTGGGTGGTCGTGCCTTTTCCTATACTCTCCCAGCATCTTGGAACAAGCTGCCAATGGAATTGCGGAAGGAAACCAATTTGCTGTCCTTCCGAAAGAAATTTAAAACAGTGCTCTTTCAGCAAGCGTGGGGCGGCCTGTAATTTATGACCAGCAGCTTTTTCTGTAAAGAAATACTCTCGGGTGTGGCACGGTGTCAAAATCTGCAGAGAAGTCCAGAAGCACCAAAACGGCACTGCCTCCTCTGTCTAATGCACCTTTAATAGTTTCCAATAAAGCCGTCTCAGTCCTAAAGTTGGCTCAAAAGCCCGACTGGCTAGGGTGCAACAAATCATTAGTCTCCACAAAGTTTTTTAAGACTTTGTTAAAAAAAATTTCCAGAACCTTCGAAAAGAAAGGCAGAAGCGAGATAGGTCTGTAATTACATGCTACCTCAGGATCTGCTGTAGGTTTCTTCAATAATAGAAGGATGTTTCCACCTGTGTGGCATCAGCCCCTCCCGTAGAGCCATATTCAGAATAGTATTCACACAAGGATTGATCACATCTGCTAGTGAAGATAAAACCTTTCCTGGTCAAGGATCTGTAGACAAGCTAGATTTCAGAGTTTTCATAAACATCAGAAATTACTCTCAGGTAATCTCTGGGATCTCCCTCAGGGCGGCCCTGGGGCTGGAGCAGGCAGCTAGATGGGGGACCTCAACACCCTCCTGATCCAGTGATTGAGTTTCAAAGGAATCCTGGATCAGTTTAATTTTTTCATAGAAAATTAGGGCCATTCGTTCCGTCCAATCGCTTGTAGAAGCAAACGGTTGGTTTATAGAGGCAGGGATGGTGAAGCTTTTTACATTAAAAAGGGTTTTACTCTTATTACCCGCCATATCTATTTTTGTGGACAGAAAAAGTTTCTTTGCCTCGCGTATAATCTTATAATAATTGTTCAATGCAAGTTTGTAAATCAGTTTGTCAGAAGGATTATAATTCCTCCGCCACTCTCTATCACAATGTTTGCAGGCTCTTCTACTATCCCTAAGAGCCTCAGAAAACCAAGGGGTTGAGACTCGGGTAGATTTGGCAGGTCTCACACAAGAGGGGGCCAATTCAGTGGCTTGTTGCTGAAGCCAATCCTCGAAAGTCTTCACATCCTTTTCCAGGATACCACTTAAGAGAATCGGCCAGCTGGATGGCCTCGGGTGTCATCAAGTGAAATGGTCTAAAGCAATGATTCACCTTGGCTATATCTATAGGTTGAGGCCTAACGGCAACTCTGCAGATTTTAAAATTGATCAAATAGTGATCAGACCAGGTTAGGGCTAAGGGGGCATCCACATGAATCTTATTAAAGGAAATAACCTGATCCAGTATATGGCCTTTGTCATGCGTAACGCCACATACAAACGGGGTCAAATTAAGGATATACAGAGATTCATACAGTCTAGTAGGGTCAGGCTCCTGAGATTTATCCATGTGGATATTAAAGTCCCCCAAGACCATAAAATGGCTATATTTAGCTGCAATGGAAGAAATAGAATGGCTAATCGAAACCAGGAAATTATTTACCGGACCAGGAGGGAGATAAATTACTACTCCTGCCATGGATTGCTGAGCCGAGAGAGTTAAGAGAAAGCCCAAACGTTCCGCCCCCTCTATCTCCACATCCGCTAAAGGAGTGCAAGTAAAGGGGCTCCTATAAGCAATAGCTAGCCCACCGCCTCTCCCCTACGGGCGGTCCTTCCTCAAGATCTGGTAAACCCTGCGAAATCGCATTGGCGATAGTGGGATTAGAAGCATCCGTTAACCAGGTTTCTGTGTGAAACAACAAGTCAGAGGATGAATCACTTAGAAAGTCATAGATTTAAAATTCATGTTTTTTCAAGGACTGGACATTCAATAGGGAAGCCTTCCAAAATATATCTGGGACCTCTTGTCCCCTGACCGGGGTAGGCACAGCCCATTTAACTTTGGGCTCTTTTAAAGAAGGTTGGGCTGACCAATTACAGTCTTTGCACCTCTCAGAACTATTATACCCCAAAGTAACCAAATGGGGTCTACACGCTGAATCCTTATCAAGCGCTACCAAGTGGTCCCTATAATAGGTAATTACCTTAGATGGCTCCAAACCAAAACTGGCAGCATGACCGGCCCCGGGCCCTTCCGGGGCGCTGACGGGCACAGACAGGCTTGTCTTTGGCGCACCCGCTGTGCGCTAGCGCAGCAACCCATTTTGAAGGGGCCAGCATCCAACCACTAGACCACGCCGAAGAGGAAAAATGGCAGCTAGCAGTCACGGAGCTCGAGAAGACTGGTTCGATTCCCCCTCCCTCCAAAAATACAATTCCCAGTTTTTACAATTCCCACAACAACAAGGAAATAAAACTGTAGGGCAGATTAAAAAGGTAAAGTGCAGAGAGTAGATTTTAAAAGCAGATATTATAGCCAATGTTATAGCAGCAAAATGTTATTATCAGCGAAAGGGCAGGATGTCATGTAGTGCTCGAGTTACTATGGCTGTGAGGCTCACACAGCGACCCGTTTAAAGGGGTCAGCATCCAACCACTAGACCGCGCCAAAGAGGTAAAATGGCGGCTAGCGGTCATGGAGCTTGAGGAGTCCGGTTTGATTCCCCCTCCCTCCACAAATACAAATTTCCAGTTTTTACAATTCCCACAACAATAAGGAAATAAAACTGCAGGGCAGATTAAAAAGGTAAAGTGCAGAGAGTAGATTTTAAAAGCAGATATTATAGCAAATGTTATAGCAGCAAAATGTTATTGGCAGCGAAAGGGCACGATGTCATGTAGTGCTCGAGTTACTATGGCTGTGAGGCTCACACAATGACCCATTTTGAAGGGGCCAGCATCCAACCACTAGACCGCGCAGAAGAGGAAAAATGGCGGCTAGCAGTCACGGAGCTCGAGGAGACCGGTTCGTTTCCCCCTCCCTCCACAAATACAATTCCCAGTTTTTACAATTCCCACAATAACAAGGAAATAAAACTGCAGGGCAGATTAAAAAGGTAAAGTGCAGAGAGTAGATTTTAAAAGCAGATATTATAGCAAATGTTATAGCAGCAAAATGTTATTAGCAGCGAAAGGGCAGGATGTCATGTAGTGCTCGAGTTACTATGGCTTTGAGGCTCTCACAGTGACCTGTTTTGAAGGGGCCAGCATCCAACCACTAGACCGCGCTGAAGAGGAAAAAAGGCTGCTAGCGGTCACGGAGCTCGAGGAGACCGGTTTGATTCACCCTCCCTCCACAAATACAATTCCCAGTTTTTAAAATTCCCACAACAACAAGGAAATAAAACTGCAGGGCAGATTAAAAAGGTAAAGTGCAGAGAGTAGATTTTAAAAGCAGATATTATAACGAATGTTATAGCAGCAAAATGTTTTTAGCAGCAAAAGGGCAGGATGTCATGTAGTGCTCAAGTTACATGATCCAATGTTGGGAAAACAAGCGGAACTCCATGCGGATTTGGGCGTGAGAGGTCGAGTTGGGTAGGTGAAACACTCTGCGAAAACAGGTTGATTGCATTCTATCCAACCAGGTGAACATTTTATCTTTAAAAGTAGTGGTACCAAAGGCTAAAATGGACAGTAATTTGGCATCTATCACTCTGATTAACGGGGTGAAGTCTGGAGAATGGAGAGCTTTCTTAGTTCTTAAGAAGGCCCCCTCCAGGCTGCAAGCCACACCTTGCATTGCAGCGATTTGCAGACCGGGCTCCATCTGTGATCAATCCAGACTCCAAAATATTTATACGTGGCAACTAACTCTATAGGTTTCCCAGTGATGTACCAGGGGCGCTGTCTCTCTCGACATCTCGAGACTATCATCACCTTGGTTTTAGATATATTAATCTTCAAGAGCTTTTGTTTCACAGTATGTTGCCAAGGAATCAAAAAGTCATTGAAGGCCCACCTGAGTTTGATCAAAGAGAATCGTGTTCATCTGCGTATTGCATTGACTGAATTTCAACAGATGTGATTCTTGGTGGAAAAGCTAGAGAGCGGGCCAGAAACTCAGTTTAAACGGTACAGAGGCCCCTTCTGCCATACCTCGTGGAGGCTCAGATCTGAGGCGCTGTTGGACCCTCCATTCGCTACAGCAATTTTGGAGGCCCTGGGAAGTTATTTTGAGGAAAATTGGGGGTCAGCCCGAGCTAAGCTCTCGGATGGGAAGCCATGAAAGTGGTAATCAGGGGGATATGCTTTAAAACATCATACGGGGTTCAACGGCAACTGTAACAAGACATTACTAAGTGGGAAGGAGAGCGAAGGGAACTTGGTATATTCACGATAGCAGAGGTCCTGGCTGATCATTTGGAGAAAGTGTATGAGCGGTGACCTTCTACAACGCAAGATATGATCCAGGATTCTTTGGACTCGGTTGCACTTTCCCAGTTAGATGTAGATGCGCACTAGACCTTAAACACCCAATCCAAAAAGACGAAATTCTGTTGTCTATTCAGTGCCTTAAAACCACTAAAAGTCCTGGATCCCCCCGTGGAGTTTTACCGAAGGTTCGCCTCATTGCTTGCTTACCACCTTCTAGAGGTTCATAATGAACCGCTTGCACAAAGGGTGCTTCCACATTCCATGAGGGATTCCTTAGTTGCCATGATTCCCAAATCTGACATGGACCCCCTGATGGCCAACTCATATAGGCCAATCTCCTTATTAAATGTATATGTAAAAATACTTAGTGGTATCCTGGCAGTGTGACTGATTCCCTGGGTCTCCGATATTGTTCACACGGATTCAAGCAGGTTTTTTATCAAAACATAGCACCATGCATAATCTGTGGAGACTAGCACTTTTCTGGCATGCACCGTTTTTAATGGAGGGTGGCTCTGCCTTAGTGTTGTTGGACATAGAACAGGCCTTCAACTCTGTGGAAAAGCTCTATTGATGGCAGGTCCTCTGGAGATTGGGAATCGGAGGGGAGTTTATCAAGTGAATCAGGTTACTTTACACAACCCCTATGGCAAGAATCAGGCTGAGGAGCTTGGTTTCTGAGCCGTTTTTAAGCCGAGCAGAGGCACTCGACAGGGATGTCCACTCTTCCTGCTTTTGTTTGCAATGGCCATGGAGCCACTTGCGGCGACATTGAGGGCCATTCTAGGAGAATGGGGAGTTCGATTGGGGGAGACTAACCTTGTGGTCTCTTTATACCCTGATAACACTTTAGTCTACTTACGGCAGTCGATGACCTTGATGCCGCTCCTGCCAGCAGAGCTATGAAGATTTAGGAGGTGTCTGGTCTCACGCTTAGCACCGGGAAATCCAAGCTCATTCCCATTGGCAGATTGGTGGAAATACCGCGGTCAGAACTCCAAGGAGGGGAACTGACATAAGCGGGCTAAGGGACAAGATACTTGGGGATACAGCTGGCAAATAAGTCTGCCACCTGCCTTGACCTTAACATCGGTAGAGTTATAGAAGGACTTTGCGGCTCCATACAGTTCTGGTGGGAGTTACCATTATCTCTCATGGACAGAACTGGAATAATAAAGATGATCCTTCTACCAAGATGCCTAAATGGGCTGCAGCACTCGTTGTACATGATGCCACAACATTACTTTCAGATACTAGACCAACTCCTAATAGACCTACTATCAGGTAATACATGTAAATGGGTGCAGTTAACAACTCTGCAAAGGATGTGGGGGTGGGTGGGCTTGAGGTCCCATGTCTGGAGCTTTACTACATGGCCTCCCAGTTACAACATGTGGGAGTTACAGAACTGGGAGACTAACCTCTTGGCGGGTACAAATCACGGATATACATTACCCGAAATTTTGATGAGAGGTAGAGGCCTCCCCCAGAAATCGCGTATATTGCAAAGGATGTGGCACTGGTGTGGGAAACCGTAGTTCCAAGAGTGGTTCAGCGTGCCTCATATGCCCCTGATATACCCCTCTGGGCGATACGTCCTTTTGCCTGTATAGCAAACTCTATGTCTGTGCGAAGATGGAAAGATGAAGGTTGTCAAACACTGGGGGGTCCTGTATATGGATGACAGGTTTATTACTCGGGATGAAGCAGTGGCCACCTTTAACCTAGGAATGGGGCAGTTCTTGCAATATGAGAAGATCTCAAGTGTGGCGCAAGAAATCTGGAAGGGGTTCCCGGGGGAACCCAACAGCACTAATACGTTTAAGGTACTGCTATACATGGTGCAGGGCAAGCAGTTAATATCACATCTGTACAGAGCTTTGAGGGATGACTTCCCTTGAGAAGTACAGCCAGTAAAGCGGAAATGGGATGCCGTGTTAGAGGGGTTGATACTGAATTGGGGAAAGTGCAGGATGGGGTCTGAGCAGTTAGTTCTAATGTGAGATTTAAGCTCCTACACTATAACATGGTACACCAGGTATTCCTCACCTCCAAGTACTTTACATATAATCTACCTTACCCTCAGTGATGAATGTCCAAGATGTAGCACACATGCGACAGACTTCCTTCACATGGTGTGGTTGTGCCCCTTAATACTTTCCTGCTGGGACTCAGTGATAACACACTTACAAAGGGCCATAGGATGAGTGATCTCTAAAACGGTATGACATGTAATGTTATGCCTATTCCCTACTCCAAAACATTAAAAAATCAGCAGCCACTTTCTCAAATTGGGGGTGTGGTTGAGGGACTTGAACGAGTGGGTAATTGCGGAAAGGATGCGAATGAAACTAGTGCGTACGGACGAAAAATTAGAGGAGGATCTAGGAGCATGGTCCCAAATGCTAATAGACCTCAAAGAGGAGGAAGATCCGGAGACTCAGGGCTGGGAGACGAGATGAGGGCCACTAGGATGGGAAGGTACACCAACAGGGACATAAACTGAGGTTCAAAATAGATGAACAACATGCAACAACCATGCGCACACAATGATGATATCATGGCTTTATGTTCGAAGAGGGATATGGGAGGGAGGGGTGAGGGAGTGGGAACTAAGGAGTTGAGTTTGGCATGATATATATGTATACTTCATGGACTGAATAATGTACACACGTGGTATCACAGACATGGAACAGGGTTCTAGAATGTGGTTTCTTATTTGTCTGTTTCCTCAGAAATGTAGGATGGACTGTTCCCAATGATGACAAGTGCTATTATTCCCTTAGGTATAATGAGCTTGCTGGTATATACTGTGTGCTTGTTTCTGATGTCTATGCGATTTCCAAAATACCAATAAAGTTAGTTGGAATAAATATAACATTTCTCCCAAAATATTATGAACATTTCACAATAAAAGTTTGAAAAAAAAGTAAAATCCCACATCAAAAATGTTGTAGCAATATTTTTAATGATATTTAATCTGCTTTATTAACTTATGTTACATTATAAAAATAAATGTTAAATAAATCAATATAAGAAGTTGTTGATTACGTTTGCTTTTATATAGGCTTTTAGGAATGGGGCCTGGAAAAAATTGTAGCTTCTTTCCTCTTATAAGCTTTTAAAAAAGAGACGTTTAATCCGATGAATTTTATATCGAACATAAGAATTGATCTATCAAATTGATCCAATAACTGTGTGTGTTTATGAATTATATTTTTTTTACCTTTTTAATGAGACTATTGTATTTTAATATGTGTTTGATGATGGAAATTTGTAATCATTGTATTATAAGCCTACCGCAATGCTGAAATGTTTTATGTGTAGTATACTTTTTATGCCTTCATTGTGATGGAGAAATAAAGTTATTCTGACTGACTGACTTATTACGTTATTCCCAACAATTAAAAAAAAATTGTAATTAAATAAAAATTATATTCATTTAAATTGTAAATTAAATTTAAAACATTTCATATTATAACTAATGCACCTATTTCCACATAAACATTAATACAAACTTATTTTAAAAATCATCCCACTCTTTTCCCTATAAACCAAAATCTCACTCCTATGAATCACTTCACTTCATAGATTCTTTATTTCAATTATAGAATCATAAAAGACAATCCAACAATAGAATGAATCCATTAAAACATATTAGAATAGTTAAAACAAGCACAAAGTACCCTAAAACAAGTATTAAACCACTAGCCAAGACTCACTGTTTAAAACCATGATTAGTACACAAAAGATAGATAAGGTTAAAACACTCAGCATCTATGACTTTATACATTTGAAAAAGGGTAAAAAGCAGTTCACACTACCCCACGTCTGAATTCAGTATGGAAAGACATATCTTTAGGCCCTAAGTTTATTGGCCCAAAGCCTCCATGCCCACCCAAGAAATTTTGCAGTGGCAATGACAATGGCCTCCTGGGGGCTTGTCTTTAGGATCTTCAGGGCTTCACTGGCAACCCTTGTGCCGAGGACAAGACATAAAGGTTTAAGCCATTTCCTCCTCGGGACACTGTAGGCCGAACAAGCAAATAGCATATGGGAAGTAGTTTCAGGGGAGGCCTGACACAACGGGCATAAGTCCGTTGTGGGCCTAAGCCATCTGCTTGTGAAGGCTCTTTTGGGCAAGGAACCAACCCTAAACTGATGGTAGAGCTTCCTATCCAGTGGTTTTAAAATAAGATCCCAGTAGTGGTCAAACACTGGTACATGCTTGACGGATAGGAAGTCTCTAGTGAGGGAAGGACCTGTTGTACTAGAAAAGCGTTTCTCCAACACAAACCCCATGTAAGCGGCCTTAAACTCTTTTTTAGAAGGAAAAGGAGTCAAGTCAGGATGATCCCACAAGGTACCCAGCCCCATAGCGGTGAGGGTGTCTATGATATACTGAAGCCATTTGATCTTCGATATAATCCCAATCCCCCTAAAATCCAAGAGGGCTCTAGCATAAAGATCAAGTTTGGGGGTGGTCCACAGCCTTCTCCAGAGGGCTAAAGGCCTGAATCTGACTAGGTCCTCAATATGGTGACAGCCCAAATCCAGAAATAGGGGGACCATAGGGGAAGATTGCAGCAAACCTGTTAAAGCCCTCATAAATTTGTTTTGGGCAGTACCCAGACAGGTTAAATCCCCATGCCCCCAAAGTTCTGGGCCGTATAAAACGGCACTGACCACATTGGTGTTATATATTGTAAGTTATGGGGCAGTGGGTTTAGTATATGACAGTCTGTGTTCTTTGAGTAGGGCCCCAGCAAGCTGAGCGTGCTTCAGAGCAAGCACGTCAATTTGCGGTTTCCAATGCAATTTTCTATTTAGAGTTATACCCAAATAAGTGAACACATCTTTCTGATCTAGGGCGACAACCATAAATTTCATCTTGTCCACGTTAACCTCCTGCTCATGATCTCGGCAAAACTCCTCAAAACTTGGCAAGGCCACCTGTAACCCAGATTGGGTCTTGGATAATATTAGAGTGTCGTCCGCGAACATGAGAAGGGGCATAAGAGCATCGGTGGGGTATGTGGAATAAAATTGAACTACCATGTCAATAAATAAGGAAAACAAGGTAGGCGCAAGGACGCATCCTTGGAGCACGCCCTTTTCCACCGGAAATTTAACAGTGACCTCTCTGTGTGAGCCCCATCTAACCTGAGCATTGTTGGAATCATGGAGCTTAACTAACATCGATAAGAGCTCCAGGGGCATTCCCACTTCTAGGAAGACTCTCCACATTTTGCTACGTGGGACAAGGTCAAAAGCTGATAAGCTTTAAAAAAATAGATGTTTAATCCGATGAATTTTATATTGAACATAAGAACTGATCTATCAAATTGATCTAATAACTGTTTGTGTTTATGAATTATTTTTTTTTACCTTTTTAATGAGGCTATTGTATTTTAGTATGTATTTGATGATGGAAATTTTTAATCATTGTATTTTAAGCCTATCGCAATACTGAAATGTTTTATGTGTAGCATACTGTTTATGCCTTCATTGTGATGGCGAAATAAAGGTATTCTGACTGACTGACTTATTACGTTATTCCCAACAGTTAAAAAAATATTTTGTAATTAAATAAAAATTATATTCATGTAAATTGTAAATTTAATTTAAAACATTTCATATTATAACTGATGCACTAATTTCCATATAAACATTAATACAAACTTATTCTAAAAATCATCCCACCCTTTTCCTAGGCCTGGGCGGTAAATTCCGTTCCGTTCACGGAATTTGGGTAATTTCGCATTCTGCGGAGAACTCGAAATTGACCAAAATTCCGCCTTCAGCGACTTCGTGAAATTGTTTGCTTGTTCGCGTTCTTAAAGAGAGTGTTCGCGAGATATTTCCCCCCGAGCATGCAAACAGCGATTGCGAACAGGAAAAAAGCATCGCGAACAAGCAATGCCGCGTGTTCGCGGAATTTCTGGGTGTTCGAGGAGATTTGTTACTGTTTTGCGGGGATTTGGTAACGCAATTACGCAAATTGCGCCCACCCCTAATATCTGGAATGTATCAATGACCCTTTTGTCAGGTTGTATGTCTGAAAAATACATTGCCTTGCACTCCTGCAGAGGTAATGGGAGCATGAAATGTTCACCTCCTGCATGGAACCAATTTGTGAACTATTTACGCAAGTTGAACATTTAACAGTGTTGTTCCAAGTGCTGGAGGTAATTTATAAAAATGTGTCATTATTCGATTTTCCTTTATTTTAGAATTCACACAATGCCCTTAAATTTACATTTGCAGTACACACCATTATCCCAGTACTGAAGTATCCTGAAAGCTTGGACAGGGCCTTTGTAGCTTGGCCTTTAACATGGACTGTATCAGAACACTAAGACATCCAGAGGCGCGGTGACAGTGTTGACCTGCGCTATGAGCTGCTATTCCACTTCTAGGACACCCTCATAGCACTGGAAATGTACCTCTATCATGACCTGCACAAGAGCTACTATCCCATGATTGGGACATTCTGAGAGCCCTGACAGGGAACCTCTGTAGTAACATATACCGTGGACTGTTATCCAAGCACTGAGATATTCTGAGATCTCTGATGGTTCACCTCTAGCCTTAACTGTACCATTGACTGTTATCAAAGCACTAAGACATACTGAGGGCTCTGAGGGTGCACCTCTACCTTGACCTGCACCGTGGAGTGTTATCGAGCATTGAAACATCTCGATGACTCTGACAGTGCACCTCTATCTTGATGTATGCCCTGAGGGACTAATCCACTTGTGAGGCCCTCTGATAGCATTGAAAATGTACCTCCACTATGGCTTCACCAAGAACCATTATCTCATTACTGAAAGTCTTCTGACGGTGTGCACTATCTTGACCTGCACCTGATCCTGTAGCAAGACATCCTGATAGCACAGACAATGTACCTCTTTCCTGACCTGAACCCTGAGATGCTCCTCTACTTCTGAGATATCCTAGGAGGACTGGCAGGGCATATCTATTCAGGCCTGGACCATGAGCTGCTGTCCCTGAGTACCCAGTGGTGGCTGGTAACATTAAAAATATGTTGGGGCGCAGCGTAATGCCGAACAACTCATCATATCTGCTGTTGGCCCTCCATCCAGTGTGTTATATCCTAATTATTACATTTATATGTAATCAGCCTAGATCCTCCTCGCTGCTCAGCCAGAGTGAGAGATGGTAATAGAATGTTGATGTGACTGTGATGAATGGAATGCCTGGGTGTCTGTGTGGATGAATAGTGACAGTTGGAGATGGGCTCAGCAGCTAGGCAGGCTGCTCCTGGTGGGGCTGGTGTAGGAGATGTAGGTGCCGGCACATGGCTAGTACCTGGCTAGAGCTGGCTGGACAGAGATTGATACTACCCTGAACTGGAACTAATAAAGAAGACTTGAAACATACAACATGGTTTCCAGTATCACTATGTGCAGGGTACAACATTTATTTTGACGACGAGCGGACCTGAACCCAAGCATACTTATGGATTGTACAAAAACCAAGAGACTACATAGAAACTACAGTAACCAGCGGAACTACAAGAAAAGAAAGCAACTACATGAAGTGTTATGGAGTTCCAGGCAAGCCAGCCCCACCAGTGTCCGTTCCAACGGATCGCCCCACCCACTAGTGTCATTGTCCACGGACACTACAGCCTGGTAACACTCCTATGGTTAAGGAACTGTGAGTTGGAGGAGTAGTCACTACAGCCAGATTTGGTGTTCTAGCCACAGCGTTCCCTACAAAAGGTTCAGTGAGTTGGAGGAGTAGTCACTACAGCCTTATCTGGTGTTCCAGTCTCAGCGTTCTCTACAAAAGATTTGGTGAGTTGGAGGAGTAGTTACACTACAGACAGATTTGGTGTTCCAGCCATTTCTTTCTACAAAGACCACAGTGTCTGTCAGTTTTAGTGAATGTACTTTAGAAGCACCTCACAGGGGCAGTTTGTTTTTGTTTTGCCAAAACTAGTGCTTTAGTGTCACAGGACAGCAAAATTAAGGACATGCGATTCCCACTACCTCCACATCTCAGAGTTTCTTTCTTCCACATCCAAATGGATATACACGTCTGGTGTTGTCTGGAGCTTTACCATTTCTACACATTTGTGTTTAGAGCGTGAGGAATTGTGTCCTTCATGGTGATGTATAAAGGATGCATTGGTCTTTATTTTGTGGCAAGCTGCAGCGGTTTTCCTCAACCATGCACAGCATTCAATTCTATGGTGAGACATTGCACAAGGAGTGGCATGATCTGTGCTTTATTTTTACGATGCCGGTGGGAGTACCGAAACATGTGTTGAGATATTACATGCTGCTGGACGCGGAGGCAAGTGCACAAATTCAGATTATTGAAGACTTATGAGGTGAGACAATTTCATGTTTTCACTATTTTTTCACTTCTACGTACTATCAGCCACGTTTACAAACATTAAGCTAATTTGGCAGTTCAACCGCTGTGTATTAGTTCAAAACGGACGCACAAGTTCAGTATTGCACGCGTGCGTCATTACCTTCTCTTTGGAGTCGCATGGTATTCTCCTGGACTACATGATGACATCTCTGCATCTAAGTGACACACAGTGCTGATAGCCAATGTTTAGCACACACCGCAACCACAAGCTACATGGCGCTGGCGTGACTACGTGCCGCCATCTTTGGGATACTAAAGGCAGGCATGAAGACAGTGTTCCTCCGGCAACTGTGTACCAGGTCTTGGAGCATCTCTCTTAGTTTTTCAATTGCTGACCTCTTCTTCAGGAAATTGATAGAGTCTGGTGTTGTCGCTGTGCCCGAGACAGGTGCGGATTAAATCTTCTTTGTTGGGTGTTTGTCGGAATGGTGATTTAAGATTATTTGCCGCCATTTTGGACATTAGAGTTTGCGCAAATCCTGGAGTATGGGTGGTCACAATGTGCCTGTCACCCATGGAGTGTATAGGAATTGTTTGGGCTACAAAGGCGGCTGCACTGTCGACCTGGTTAATTTTTGAGGTGCATGAAGGTACTCTGTGCACAGTTGTGAAGCGACTAATAAATTCTTCATGGTGACACAAGCGCTCCAGCTTATGGGGATGCCAGTTTTGGGCACTGTGATTGCCTAAAGCGAATTACGAACAGCACTACCTGTTTTTTTTAATCCAATTGCAGCAATTAGTATTGGAAGAATTTGGTAATTTGGATTTGCTTACGATGTAATACAGCAAAAATAACACACTGATTTGTAGTTTTCCTAGGTCTGTTACAAGTTATTCCTGGGTCTGGTGTAAATTTGTCAAGTGTGTGGCAATAGTGCAACTATTCGGGTGAGGGGACGCTCACCGGCATGGGGCACAAGTATCTAGTGTTCTACAGAATGTGGAATGATATTAGTATTATCAAATCTTTCAAATTTCATGATGCCACAGTTTTTCGCTGTTAAAGTATTGGGGCATCCTTGTCTCCTAGTGGGTGGACATCACAGTTTATTCCCTTATATGAGGGTGGTTCTGCTCTTGGTGGGTTTTTTCCACGAATCACTGACAGATTATCGATTTCTAAAAAATCGACCTACTATAACATCGAGTCTCTAATATCGATAGCACTAATATCGACACCCTATACTTAACATGAAAACTACAATAATATCGAGCAATCTATATCGATGCACAAAAATATCGTCTACAGAAATATCGTTAGCATTATTTTCGAATACCATAATATCGACACTCAATACTACATATACCACACTACAATAATATCGAATACAAAAATTTCGATAGCACTATTTTCGTCAATATCAAAATATCGATAGCTAAATTATACTCTTTTTTTTATATATAACACCAATAAATCTATTGTCTAAGTAATACACACATTTCTAATTACTTCACTAATGTTTTTAGAAATTATTAAGTCACATTTAGTGTACAATATTGTGTTTTCGCAAACTAACGAAATTTGTATATAAACTCTTTGTAAACATACTTATTTAATACTTAGTACTCATTTTACATAATCTTTATTTATTACAAGACTTTTATTTTACATAAATATATCATTTCAATTCCTCAACATAAACTATTTAAGAAGATATATCTTCAATGTTTTACTTAAAAAAAATTCAAACTGACCAATTGTAACTCGTCTTTACATATCTGACCAATCAGATGGCAAACTTAATTACACATAGACTATATAAACCAATCACAAACAGCCATACAAGTTGCAAGAAATATTCTTCGTGACCACATACTGCCAATTTTGGGAGCACCATCTATATTCTTCTCTTCAAGAAAATTCGTCCTAAAACTACAAGTAAGTAATCATATAGCCCTGTTAATAAACTCAAATTTTTTTGTCTATTAATTATAGACGAAGATTTGTCACCTAATTTGTTGTTTCTTTATGTACTTTACCTTTAAACAGACTCTACAAACAAATCAAGTTATACTTCAACTTCAAGATACAGGACACTTTAAATTTAAAAAAGGTATCTACATATGTTTAACATTTACTTAACGTTCTTTGCCAATTATTGGCCTAATTTAAAACTCTATACTTTCTTTCTTAGCCTGTAAATCTTAATACATAGTGTGAAGCCTAAATTTTTTTAAGGAATAAACGTTACAATGCTGTGTAAAAAATATATTCTTCCTGTTCTTAAATATGTTTTAATGTGCTTTTACTCATAATACATGTGTCATCCTCGGTTCTTTTTAGCAATTAAGTAACAATGCTTTATAAGAAATGTATTTTTTTATATAACATATAAACGCATTAGTAATTTTCATCAACTTTCTCTCTAAACAGAACTCAAAGGTACAGAAAAGACATAATTCACATCAAAGAACAAACATTCTGCTACTACTATAATTCTCTTGGTAAGGTCATAAATAAAACATAACTAGCCTTTATAACCTCTATGAAAAGTAATAAAAATAAAATGCCTCTTGTTATGCATCTGTTACTATAATCTTCCTGTTCTTAAATATGTTTTTTAGTGCTTTTACTCATAATACATGTATCATCCCCGGTTCTTTTTAGCAATTAAGTAACAATGCTTTATAACAAATGTGTATTATTTACATTACATATAAACGCATTAGTAATTTTCATCAACTTTCTCTCTACACAGAACTCAAAGGTACAGAAAACAGATAATTCACATCAAAGAACACACATTAGGCTACTACTATAATACTCTTGGTAAGATCATAAATAAAACATAACTAGTCTTTATAAACTCTATAGAATGTACTAGAAATGAAAATGACTCTTTTTATGTATCTGTTAGTATAATATTGGAAATGTCTCTTTTTAAATTCAAATAAACAAAACAATTTTTAGAGACGTTATAACGTAAAACAAAAGTTACCAAGAAAAAAATTGTAACTTTTCCTATAACATACTTAATTATTTCTCAACAGACCGTGGCAATAGAAGAACAACATCTAACTGAACAAGCATCTACTTTCGATAAATAGAACATTAGTGGTGGTAAGTAAATTACTAGAAGAATACTAGCTTTATTTAAAATATTTTATACATGTCAGATTATATTAATATTTGTATATTAACTTTTCTAGATACCAGAAATCAAGAATGACTGATAATGCAAGATTTACTACATCTCAGAAAGGCAAATTTTTGTTATGCTATATGGGCTACATTTATACTCAGGAGAAACAAAAAGACCTTAAAGTGAATTGGAAGTGTACAAAATATTACTCCAATAAATGCTATGGCCGTGCTACAACAAGGGAAACTAGTGTTATAAATACCACTGAACATAATCACCCACCAAACATCTCGGAAATAGAAGTGAGATCCACTCTTGAAAATATCAAGGAATTAAGTACCAGATCAGAACTACCTACCAACGTAATTCTGAAAGAATTACTACCTAAAGTTCCCAAAGAAGCAAGAGGTCAGCTACCATCTATTGCTACCATTAAAAGAACAATAGCAAGAACAAAAAAAGCAAGTAGACCCAATATACCAACGCCTAAAACTTTTGAAGAAGTCATAATACCGCCAGAGCTTGTAATTACTCATAATGACGAGCCATTTATATTTTATGATAATCATAGCAAGGACAAAAGAATAATAATGTTTGCAACTAATAACAATATTAAAAAATTAACAGAAAGTACTACTTGGATGATGGATGGTACTTTTTCTATATGCCCAAAACCTTTCTACCAGTTATACACAATTCATGGGCAATATCATAATACCTGTATCCCCTTCATATATTGTTTATTACCAAACAAACAAGCCACTACTTACTCAGAAATCTTACAAAAAATAAAGGAACAAAGTTCTGACTACTTCCCAATGAAAATCATCATAGACTTCGAGCAAGCTATGATTAATTCTATTTTGAAAACTTACCCACACACATCCATTCAAGGATGTTATTTTCATTTCAATCAATGTCTCTGGAGACATTTACAAAAATCTGCCCTTAGTGTTGAGTATGCAACAAATATAACTTTTGCATACCAAATTAAACATCTCATTGCTCTGGCATATGTACCAGTAACTGATGTGGCCGAACATTACAATTTGTTAATTGAAAGTCCTTTCTACACCCAAAATGAGCAAAGACTCGCCCCACTTTTAGATTACTTTGAGGACAACTGGGTAGGAAGACTACATAGGTCAGGCCACAGACGCCAGCCAAAATTTGCAATTCCCTGGTGGAATGTCTATCTACCAACACTCAACCAAGAAGCAAAAACGAACAATGCTGTTGAAGGTTGGCACAATGCCTTCCTCTCTTCTACTGGACGTACAACACCCACATTACACAAGCTAGTCTCAGCTATACAAAAAGAGCAAAGCTTTCAGGAACTACGTATGCAGCAATCAGTCATACAACTGAAACCAAAACTCTCTAGACAAACTGCTCAAATGTATATATATCTTCAACAGCAAGTCCAACTATATCCTACAACAAGAGGACTGGAATATTTAAAAATGATAGCCAAAACATTGAACTAATTGCTATAACTAAATTAATTGATAGAGATCAAACAATATCCTTAATGTAAAAAAACACATATTTTAATATAATAAAAAAATATTTATTTAGTCTAATTTATTTTTTAACACTATTCTAAAAAGACTAAATAAATATATTATTATATCACAATATTTGTTTTTAAAAACTGCTTCCATCCAAATAAAATAAAAAAATTTCTAACTTACCTTTAAATAGAACATCATAAAAATAATCCTTTACCGACAATACAATGTGTAAATATCAAAGACTTAATCCAACAAATCATTAATTATGTTTTCTTTAACTCTGCAAACACTATCCATCATCCAAAGTAAACGACTATGTAAATGCCATTTAAAATAACGACTGTTATCTTAAAGTGTGATAAATATTTCACAGAACTCAAAATATAAAGGAAGAATGTAAATCATCTCCGTTCTAACAACTGAAACACACTTCCTTTCCCTTAAAAAAAAAATATCGGAAACGGAAATAGCTGTTTCAAAATACGAGAAAAAAAAACAGCTAAACAATCCCACCGACATAACACTAACGAGTATTCCAGAATATATAAACATAACATTCCTATTTATTTATAATTTAATTACATTATATCACATACTCATTAACTCCAACGATTTTAAATGGCTCAAAAATTTGTGACCGAAAATACGTATTAATTCTACTCCATTATATGTAAATAGTCATACTTTAATTTCCAACCCCAAAATAACAAAATATAACCTTTAATTATAATTTACAATACTTTAACAATATAAAAGTAGATTGGTACCTACTCAAAAGTGAATCTGCTTCCAACCGCGACTTTCCCTTTACCAAAATAACGCAAAAAGACAAAGAGTGGTTACAAAATTAACGATCCAAATTATATGTAACTGTGAAAAGTACTACTATAAATGTCGATTATTGTTATATATATGGCTCGAAATTATGTGTAATGTTACAAAAATTGTATATTATATTGTGAATAGAAATTGTTTTTGCCTGTATATTAATTATATATTACATACTTTTAATATTTATTACATTAAGTATGAAAATATAAAAATATTTAATGTAATATTTATTAAAATTATTATATAACAAAATGTGTAATATTGTATTTGTTTATCAGATTTAATTGTTTACAATATGACTAATATGTGAAAATTGTTATTATTAAAACATATTTATTAATAATAATCATCATACATAACAATATTGTAATGTAAAAAGAATCATTGATGATGATGTACATGTTCTAATTAGGATATTTATATTATATTATAATTTTAAAAGTGTTCATATGTTAATATCATCATCAGTATATCACTATATGTATTAAAAATTTGTGAATTATGTTTTTCATTACACATTTTGATGTTTTATTAAGAAACAATAATAGTATAATGTATGTATAATATCATACATTGCATTATGTGAACTAACCATTTTTTCTCTACAAATTAAAAGTACTTGTCACGAAATTTCTTGTAAAATGTGATTATAAAAAGGACATTATCCTCCATTTGTGTTTATATGTATACCAAAGATAGCGTAATAAAATGTATATCTGTTCGTATATTTCAAGTGTTGAATAAAAAAATTAACATGAAATAAAACTGGTGTGATTATTTTGTATTACCTATAACAAAATCATGTTTATGTATTTTTGCAAATGTATTATAACTGTAATGTTCTATCTATTTCTATATACCACATGTAAATAAATAACATACTATACACTGAAGTTATAAAAATTATTATTCATACACCCATATACATATAATATCAATATTTGAAAAACACATAAAGAATTTTTTAAATATTCCGACTCCAATAACCATTTACTTTAGGTAATAGCTTCTCAAAAACCGTGATTAATTTACAATTCGAAATGCAATCACCATTTAATTAGAGTAAGTGCAGTACACAGAACATATTAAATTTACTCTTCCAACTCCAATTAACAATTAATTTAAATAACTGCAGGACATAAAATAATAATAAATTACTATAAAAAATCAAATGTCAAAAAATGAATAATGTAATATCATTAAATTTAATTTATTATAATAATTGTAATGTAAATAGAATCTTAATTTATGTTTTCCCTGTACCCCTATAATAAAAAACTAACCCTGAAACCTAAAAATACCCCTTAACCCACAAACTGAAAACTGACTCTGAAACCTCACAAAACTCCTTTACCCACAAACTAAAAACTGACCCAGAAACCTACAAATACCCCTTTACCCACAAACTGAAAACTGACTCTGAAACCTCACAAAACTCCTTTACCCACAAACTAAAAACTGACCCAGAAACCTACAAATACCCCTTTACCCACAAACTGAAAACTGACTCTGAAACCTCACAAAACTCCTTTACCCACAAACTAAAAACTGACCCTGAAACCTGACAAAACCCCTTCACCAACAAACTAAAAAGTGACCCAGAAACCTAAAAATACCCCTTTACCCACAAACTAAAAACTGACCCTGAAACCTTACAAAACACCTTTACCCACAAACTAAAAACTGACCCTGAAACCTAAAAATACCCCTTTACCGACAAACTAAAAACTGACCCTGAAACCTGACAAAACCCCTTCACCAACAAACTAAAAACTGACCCAGAAACCTAAAAATACCCCTTTACTCACAAACTGAAAACTGACTCTGAAACCTCACAAAACTCCTTTACCCACAAACTAAAAACTGACCCAGAAACCTACAAATACCCCTTTACCCACAAACTGAAAACTGACTCTGAAACCTCACAAAACTCCTTTACCCACAAACTAAAAACTGACCCTGAAACCTGACAAAACCCCTTCACCAACAAACTAAAAACTGACCCAGAAACCTAAAAATACCCCTTTACCCACAAACTAAAAACTGACCCTGAAACCTTACAAAACACCTTTACCCACAAACTAAAAACTGACCCTGAAACCTAAAAATACCCCTTTACCGACAAACTAAAAACTGACCCTGAAACCTAACAAAACACCTTTACCCACAAACTAAAAACTGACCCTGAAACCTAAAAATACCCCTTTACCCACAAACTAAAAACTGACCCTGAAACCTGACAAAACCCCTTCACCAACAAACTAAAAACTGACCCAGAAACCTAAAAATACCCCTTTACTCACAAACTGAAAACTGACTCTGAAACCTCACAAAACTCCTTTACCCACAAACTAAAAACTGACCCAGAAACCTACAAATACCCCTTTACCCACAAACTGAAAACGGACTCTAAAAAATCACAAAACACCTTTACCCACAAATGAAAAACTGACCCTGAACGCACAAAATGTACCTTTGATAAAACTACCCACCCTGATCTACTATAAACTCTACATCCCACTCCTAAAAATATGATACATTATTTTATTTAATATCTACTACATTATATATTTGTGAATCATTTTACTACATACACAAAATACCTCAATGTATAACAACAACCTAATATTGTTCATAATTTCGTATTTTAATAATATTTATCTAAAATTTGGGTTAAAAAATAAAATGAAATAAAAGGCGAAATTTGTACTTGTATGATTAGAGTATACTTTGTTTATACACTACCCACCCTTATCCCCTTGAAAATATACATCCCACTCATATCATAAATAGTCAAAGATGTTTTGAAATTATATGAAAATAGTATAATTACAAATATATTTTAGTACATTAACAACTGCAAACTTAAAAAATAAGTACTATATTCGAATAAATCGATATCATTTCGCTAAAATCGAAATATTATTTTTAATTTTATAAATTTCGCAAATTTTTATTAAATTGCGAAAATTTCATTTTTATAATTACCCTATAAAATTTTGAAACACTACCCACCCTTATCCCCTATAAACTCTACATCCCGCTCCTAAATTTATAGTACAAATATTATAAAAATGTAATTTAATATTTTAATATTTATAATATTTTTTTGTACATACAAAAAATGTAATCTTAATGTTTAATGTACTCCCTAAATTTCAATCTAATTTCGACTACTCCCTAAAAAAATTTTTACATTTCGAAATTTTGAAATCTGAAGGAAATGCGAAATTTAAAATTTTACAATTTCAATATACTTTTTTAAAACACTACCCACCCTTATCCCCTATAAACTCTACATCCCGCTCCTAACATTAATATACAATAATTTATTTAAAATATTATTATTTAGATATATTGACACAATTTAATAATAATTATCCAAAATCAAAGAACTAATCATTTAACAATAATCAATAATTTTATATAAAATTTCGCATTTATAAATTTTTGGATTAAAATTTCGCTAATTTATAAATTTACTTCAAATGCGAAATTTATTATTCCATATTTGCACTATACTTTTTTAAAACACTACCCACCCTTATCCCCTATAAACTCTACATCCCGCTCCTAGACTTCTAACTAAAAATAATAAAATGTAATATAAAAATTATCTTATATATAAACAACATTTAAATAAATAATTACTTAACATACTTTAAAACATCACTTTTACATATCGATATTTTTGACAATCGATATTTTCAGCATCGATATTACTGATTTTGAAATTCATGTCTTCGATATTTTTGACACACACATAAATCGATATTTTCAACGACGATATTTTTGTTTTCGAAATTTCTTACCATCGATATTTTGGACTCGATATTATGTCACATCGACATTAACAACTCGATATTTTGACTGTCTACCTTTTTCCACCTCTATGTGTTGTGGTTACGTTACTTTTGTGTTTTTGTGTTGTGATCAGTGTGTGTAAGTCTTCTTGCGCTGGATGTTTAGTCTGCACATTTGGTTTGATGTGTTGGTAAGTCGCCTTGTGTTGCACGTCTTGTCTGTTTGTTGTGTGTAAGTTGCCCTACGCATCACGTGTTGTCCTGTGTAAGTCGCCCTGCGCCTCACTGTGTGTACCCTCTATGTGGTCCATTTTGTGGTACACTTGTGTATTTTGGTGTTAGTTCACCCTTATTGCCTGTTTCTGGCCTCGGGTGTTAGTCTTGGGATGTGCCCACCCTTCACTACAATATTTTCTAATGTTTTTTTGGGAAGGATGGGGTTATTGCTAGCTTGATATTTAGTATTGCTTGATATTTATTATTGCTTGACAATTTTAATTCATTCCCAAAGATACGCAGTGTTTCTACGAAGTTGCTTTTAGTTTGGCTTCTCTGCGTTTTATCATTGTTTGTGACTTAATAATTTATTTCATGATTTGAAATGTCTTAATAATTTTCATGAGGAAGGGGGCATATTGATGCACATTTTGGGGCCGATTCCGATTTGGGAAAAACCTCTTCGAATAACCGTACGGAGCATTTTTCCTGTACGAATCGTACCCTGCAACGTCCCCGTACGTACGATGAAGTACGATTCGTACCAGGAGCAGAACGACGTACAATTCGTACAAAGACCGTACGACTCTAATCTCCACTCGATTCACCCTCGGAACCCACTGTACGCGACATCCGTACGGTTCGAAGCAGGTTTTCCCGACCCAGCAAGTACGATTCGTGTCAGGTATGCACCGTACGACGTTTTTTTTACGGGAGCCCAAAACGTCTAGAGAAGCAGAGTTCGCCTCGAAACAGGTAAGGAACACCCCCCGCCCCGGGTACGGTGCGTACACCCCATGTCTGCAGGGGTACGGTGTGTACCCCTGCAATCATGGGGTGTACCATACCCCATGATTGAAGGGTGTACTCACTGTACCCCATGATCGCAGAGTGTACGATGCGTATACCCTGCAGTTATGGGGTATACGCACCGTACGTGTGTATGTGATTGTGTGGTTGTCTGTACGAATCGCCCTTACCTGACGTGGACCGTACGAATTGCGTCCTCATACCCCGGTCCGGATCGTACTCGTCGGGTCGTACAGCATGTTTACAAATCGTACGGTTCACTGTGATGGTCCGTGTCGTACGGTTTCACCCTTGCAATTCGTACGCTTCGCGACGATTCAGACAGATTGACGAGATACGAATCATACTACGCGATTCGGACGGACATGTACGATTCGTACGGAGAGGGCTCCGGATACAATTCGGACGGACACTTTTTTCCCCGAATCGGATTCACCCCCTTTATGTCGTATTTTGCCCATATTTTTCTTGATTTACATTGTTCATTCTCTTGTGACGTTTTGCTTTTATTTGCATCTCTGAGTTATGAACATTACTGCTTTCTTGTGTATAGTTCTCTTCTTTAGAATTGTAATTTTTGTTTCTATTTTAAAAGGAAAGGGATAATGTTATATCCTAAGTATTATATTTATATGTAATCAGCCTAGGTCCTCCTAGCTGCTCAGCCAGAGTGAGAGATAGTAATGGAATGTTGTTGTGACTGTGATGAATGGAATGCCTGGGTGCCTGTGTGGATGAGTGGTGACAGTTGGAGATGGGCTGAGCAGCTAGGCAGGCTGCTCCTGGTGGGGCTGGTGTAGGAGATGTGGGAGCTGGTACTTGGCTAGTACCTGGCTAGAGATGGCTGGACAGAGATCGATACTATCCTGAACTGGAACTAATGAAGAAGACTATAAAATGGTTTCCAGTTTCTCTATGTGCAGGGTACAACACAGTGTATCCATCATCTCTAGGTGGAATCCTGAGGGTGAGGATGTGCAGGAAAGGGACGGAATTTGATTGACTTCCTTCCTACCAAGTGCAAGCGAATCCAACCAATCTTGGATCAGCTCTCATGCTGTTTTCAGACAGAGAGTTGCTCCTGGATTGGTTGGAGAAGATTAACCCAGTGCTCATTTCGAGACTAGGGGCCTGTGCCAGTTTCACATCACTAGGTTTGCTGGGTCTGAAGTGCAAATGTCGGATTGGCCATCATGCAGCCGGCCAATCCGACATATGCACTCTGCACTGACTGGGTAGCAGTTATCCTGCAATCCGCAGGAATCAGTCCCGCACCCTGCCCAAACACTCGTGCTATACCAGTACGAGCTGGTGGCAAACGTATATTAACATTGCAATTACCATTTTATTAATTAGTGTTTACTTGCTGCGCTCGCAGCAGGTGAGGCAGCGCTCCTCCGGCCTTGAGGTGAACCCGCCAATGAGCACCTCTGCCCTGGTTTGCCCCATGTGGTTCTATCCCCCTAGCGAGACATACTAGCGCTCTGACAGCGCACACCCATCCTGACAAGCAGCATGCATTGCTATCCTAATACTGAGACACCCTGGAGCTGTCATCTTTCAAAAACATTATCCTGCTGCACTGTTGCAAGATACTGTTCCTATTAAGGGATCAGAATGGATATTGGTTTCTGTGTTACAAACTCTATTTCGGTAAGCAAGCTCGTGACACACCACCAGCAAATGCGCTTCGGTTCCCCACATATGGGTATGAAGCACTACACAAATACTACAGTACAATACAACACAACACAATGTAATGCTGGGGCAGGTAGACAGAGTGCAATTAAAGGTGCGTTGGACTGTCAAGGAAGAACATATCCCTGTCATACAAGTTAAATCCAGCGTTATTGTGAAGTTAGAAATATATTTGCTGCTGTAGATGCTAAATCACCTACAGATACGTGTGTGTTAGCTATTTGAGTTCTTGATTTGAATGGCTAAAAATATTCAATCCGTGGGTGACATGGTGAATAGACCCCTGCGCCTGTTCGTGGCAGGGTTAACTGGCGCTTGCACAGCAAATGGCTGACCTCTGACAGCTTTCTATTATATAAACTGTCTCACACACTCTCTCTCTCTCTAATCCTATACCATAATTATTTCTCTTTCTTCCTGTCCCCTGCTTTCATTTGCACTTATACATTCTGCAAAATTATATGGCGATGGGGAAAAAAAAAGCTTTTAGATGAATCATGAACGTTTAAGTCTAACAGACAGAATGCTTTTCCTTTTGGCTATTTTTGAATATTTGTTTTGTAAGTAGTACAGCTGGTGGAAAAGAAATGTTCTTTTTTCTACACCAAAAAGACACAGAAAGAGAGCCATGTGGCAGACTGTACAGCCAATGGGATAATATAGCCTTCCACCTCGAACACCAGCAGTCAGATCTGGAAAAAACAAGCATTGGCAAAGTCAGTGGGCCTTTGGGACCTATTGACTGTGCCAATGTGTTTTATCCTTGGTGCACATCCCTGATGCTGTGCAGCATGGTATTAAAATGAAGGTCCTTGAAGCTGAAGATTATAAAATAGGAAGTTTATTTACATCACGGCAAAAGGCATCCACTTGAGTTGAAGTTCAGATACAACTGACTCAACCAAGTGGAACTATCCATTAAGAGAATTCTATAAAGAACATAGAACATGCATGGAAAATATACAGGTCACATGCAGTTAAAGAAACAGAGCATAGAATGACAACAGAAGTATACATGCTTTGCATTGAATATAAATAAATAAAATGTAACACATCCCCCTCATTAGGAGAAAAGAAAAAAGGAAAGGGTAATTACATTAAATCAAATATAATCCTCAAACAATTTAGGAACACTTCTGATGTGAGTGTTGGTTTTAACTCTTGACGCAACAGATTCACAAGTTTGTCCATTAAATTGGTTATCATTTTGGTGGTCAACTTCTTTATGCTCAGAATCACGTGTAAAACTTTGAACAGGACATTTTCCAACTTTCCTAGAATTCCATACTTTACCATCTTGGGTAATTATGCTTTTTTTAAAACTTTTTTCATTCATATAGGTTTACCATATTTAGTTGTACCTTTATTAAGAAATCCAGATTTTAAAATTCTTACCCAATCACGAATATTAAAATCATGTTCCTTCGTCCCCATTTGTTGTTATACCATAATTTTGTTTTGTTTTATTTATTTTCCACCCTCATGGCATTATCATGTACACACTCTTTATCCTCCAACAAACTTTTACATTTTTCTCTGAACCACCAGGGACACACATCCGACGCTGAATCTCTTCCTTTCGGTAATTTAAAGGGAATGATCTCAGTGGTAGAATGTGGGGTGATGCGATAAACCCACAAACGTTCTCTAAGAGCATTCAACCAATTTTCCCTTTGTTTTAAAGATTCAATATCAAAACTTCTGAGCACACGGTTAAACCTGACCATTCTCGTGAGGTTCATAAAGTGAGGTACAAATATGTTTGATGCAACAATTTTTTTTTTTTTCCATTTTAGCAAACACAAGTTGCACCCCATTGACAGAAACCAGAGTGGGCGGACATCCTTCCTGTGCAAAAACTTCTTTAAAGAAGCTTATGACAGCACTGGTAGTAGCCTTCGGCACAAGCTTTACTTCAGGCCATTTACAATGGTAATCAATAATGACCAAAGCAAAGCGTTAACCTTCAGGTAACATATTAAATAGACCTGAAATGTCAAATGCAAATGTTTTCCATGGCTCTTCTGGCCATTTGACTGTTTTAAGAGGAGAAATATGTACCTTTAACATTTTAGCACTGGAACAACAATCATTGCACTCCATAACTGTTCGGTCAATAAATCTGTTCATACCAGGCCACCAGAAATAAGAGCTAATTAATCGCTTCATTGCAGATATGCCAGTGTGTGTCTTGTGTGACAATTTGAGGATTATACCCTGAATCCCTTTGGGAAGAATACACTTACCAGCTTTAAAAATTAACTCTCCCTCACTATTAACCAATAATAGTGATTATAAAGACCTTTTGATCACGGAACAGGTGGTGAGCGACCACAATGGTGTTTCAATAGCCCTGTTAAGCTGGGAAAATAAGCAAGTAAACACATCCAACTGCGTTATTGATATTATCCCCGTAAAACAAAATGGCATGAGGCTAAAGTGGGCAGCTGTTGATCCAAATAAAATACAAAAGGAAGTTATAATGAACTGTAAACAAGAAATAGATTATTGTTTAGGAGAGGAGGCGGACTCATGCTCCCTGATCCATAACTTTCAAAAGATTAATGGATTTATAGAAGGACTTCTTATAAGGAAGCAGAAAGCTAGGAAACAGCAACATATAGGATGGTTTAATAAAAGCTGTACCACTGCCTTACATAATTTAAAGCAAGCACTGGGTACAAAACCTCGAAATAAAGAGAGCTTTAGAGTATCACGCCTCAACTACAAACACACTATTATGGCCCGGAAAAAAGAACTGCAAAATGAGGCTTGGGACCATTTTAGTCTGGCAGCAATAACTAAGAATAGCAAACATTTTTGGGAAATATTAAATTGTTCCTTTTTAAAAGATGATAGCCGACCAGAACTCACCTCATATGTAAATAGCGATAATTGGATTGAAAATTATACATCTATTTTTAACCCAGATGGGATTGGTATAAATCAGCCACTTAGCTCCATCTGGCCCATATTACCTCTATTTATACAATTAGATGAAGTACATGCAGGACTATTTGATAGTAAAGGAGGGAAGGCCCAGGGGCCCGAAGGAGTACCCATTGACTTATATAAAAGTCAGGAGGATCTCTGGGCACCAATTTTAACTAAGATTTTTAATGCAGCCATTGATGGCCAAATTCCCTCAACATGGGGTCAATCATTAATCATTCTCCTTTTTAAAAAAGGTTGTAAATCTATCGTCCCATATCGTTGCTGGACTCGTCCCTCAAAGTAATGAGCAGGGTCATGCTGAAACGACTTGAAACATGGGCCGAGGATAATAAAATTCTTTTGCAAGCCCAATATGTGTTTAGAAGAGGCTTGGGGACCCTGGAACAGTGTGTGAATTTGGATCTTCTTATAAATAAATACACTGTGGCAAAGAGGGGGAAATTATTTTTATGTTTTGCGGACCTAAGCAGCACTTTCGATCTGGTAGATCATTCTATATTGTGGCAGATACTTCTGGACACCGGTGCCCCAAAGTAAATTGTTTATTTTGTGGCAAGGGTGTATGAGAAGTTGTCCAGCAAAGTGCGTTATGGTCCCGCAGGCGAGTGTACTCCTTTGTTTAAGGTAAAAAGGGGCATCCGCCAGGGATGTGTACTTCGCCATTTTTATTTTCATTATTTATTAACCATGTGGATAGTACACTAAAACAGATACCTTATGACGCACCCTCTATCGAGGGCACGGTTGTCCCTATATTATTATACGCAGATTATGCGGTTTTAATTTCACGTACCCCTATTGGCCTGCAACGCTTTATAGATAATGTTACTAAATTTATTAATGACAGGAAACTCCAAATTAATAAAACAAAGACATTTGTAATGTGTGGAAAACCAACAACTAAATCAGGGAAGGCCTTTTACCTAGAAGGAACAAAAATGTAAACAGTTAAATCATTTTGTTACCTGGGGGTAACTTTTGCAGGAAATGGGAAATGGTCACAGGAATATGATAACATCCGCCACAAAATGAGCAGGAATGTAAATGGCATTTTCCGCCTCGCTGCAAAAGTTGGTGCACGAAGAATTAAAGATATGATAACTATATATAACGCCAAGTGCGTAGCCTCCGCACTTTACGGTGCAGGAGTATGGGGTCACCATCTCAAACAATCATTACAGCATGAAGAAAATACATTCATTAAACGCCTCCTGTGTGTACCACCGTCAGCTTCTAGTGAAATAATACATCAAGAAGTGGGTCTAAAATACATCTCAAACTTGGCAGGACTCCGCCCCCTTTTATTGTGGCGATCTATTTGGGCAAAGCCTGAAACTGCATTTACACAAGCATAATAAAGGACTGTATTAAGCTTGACCACAGTTTTCGCATCCTGTGGCTGAGCCACATACTATATTGGTACAGCCTTTTATTTAATTGTGTCATCCTTAGCGAACCTGAGTATGCAGTTGCAATCACTAAAACGGATATTAAAGAAGCTTTTTTGGCCCATAAGAGTGAGACAAGAGGAAACTTAATTAAGTCTCTGCCAACCGTTGTATTTTATAATGAACTAAACCCCATAACAGGCTTTCAGTCATATCTGGATGATGTTACCATACCTTCCCACCGTTTTGTCTTAACGCGTTTAAGGTTGGGGATTGTACACCATTTATTGGCTTTTCCTGTTTTGAAAAGAAGTACGAGTGTAGTATGTCCTTGCGACAACATGTCCACGCAAAGTTCCTGCCATTTTTCATTGTTCTGTAAATTTTATCTCTTTTAAAGAAAATTCTATCTGAAGCCACTGTATTTAAAATATAATGTTCGATCCACCAAAAATGCATTGAAGCTGCTATTTTCATTGGAAAGTCATGATATTTGCTTTTTTACGGCATCTTATATTTTAAAACGTATTGCCGTCAGGAAATTAATTATATCTTAAAGTTATATTTATGAAGTTTAAATTTTGTATTTATCTACAAAGTTAACCACTGTAAATGAAACGGAGACTTATATGCACTTTATATTTGCCACTTAAGCACATTTTGCACATGCCTTATAACCAATTAACTACTTTTCGTGAATCCGCTTGTATGATAGTATAAGTTACTTTATTGCGTTTTTTGTAAGATTGTTTCAACATCTATGCTCAGTAACTGTATAATATGCCATTGAAGCTGTATTTTTTGTCTATGTATACTTTTATGGATGTTACAAAACACGGAATAAAGCTTTGAAACTGAACTGAACTCTCCCTCACAAAATAATTTATCTGCAACATTATAAAAAGACAATAAGTCTGACCTTACATCATTCTTCCTTGGCCAACCTTTCATCACAAACCTCTTGAGGTCACCCCACCAGTCATCATTCTCTTGACACTCTCTCCAATGGTGTTCTGTGATCTCCTGATATTGTAAAGGAATAACATCAGACATCCCTAATACAAAATCTAATTCTTTAACATTATTTACATTATTGTCATCATCACCACAAGGTAGACGTAACAAACAATCAGCAGTAAAAAAATGTCCCCGTACATACTCAACTGTAAAATTGTACTCTCGAAGTCTTAAAGGTAAATCGGAAAGTCTTGCCGTGGAATTGCATCATCCGCCAGTGGACAGAATATGTACCTGTGGTTTGTGATCTGTTCTGAGTAAAAATGTGCTGCCCCACACATAAATCCTATAATGTTCAACTGCTCATACACATGCGAGCAACTCTAGCTCAATTACAGCATAATTACGCTCAGTTTCATTGAGAGTCCTGGAGGAAAAAGCAACATTTTTTTCATTTCCACCATCTCTTTGAGATAACACGCTTCCAAGCCCATATAAACTGGCATCAACAGTTATAATACATTCTTTCTCCATTCGAAATGGTTTTAAAGTGGGTGTTTTAAGAATATCTTTTTTTATATCAACAAAAGCTTTTTGTTGTTCCTCATTCCACTCGTATATAACCTTCTGCCTCAACAATTTCCTTAAGGATTCCATCTTGGTGGTGAAATTTCAACAAATTTACTGTAGTACTCACACATACCAGAGAATGACAATAATTGTTCTTTGTCCAATGGGGCCGGAGCATTTAGGATAGCTTCAACATTTGATTTCTTAGGAATTAGACCATCCCCAGAAAGAGTATGCCCCAAATATTCAACAGAATGTTTTAACATCTTACACTTGTGTGCTTTAAGGGGGAAGACCACAATTCTCAAGCCTCTAACATACTTCATTGAGATGTAATTCATGTTCTGCTTCATTTTTAGAGGAAATTAAAATATAATCTTGGAAACATTTATAATAGGTGTCGATATCTCTAAAAATTTGGAACATTACCCTTTGAAATACAGAGGCTGCCGACTCCAACCCGAAGGGCATTCTGGTATACAGGAAAAGACGTAGTGGCATGATAAAAGCAGTATATTTCTTTGACTCCTCTGTAAGCTCAATCTGGTGATAGGTAGATTTTTGGTCCAGTGTAGAAAAAATTATGCACCATCAAATATTGAAACAAGTTCATTGATATTAGGGAGGGATGGCAGTCTATTGCAATATTAGAGTTTAATGCCCTGAAATCAACACATACGCACAATTGTTGATCAGGCTTGCGTACCAAAACGATGGGTGAAACCCACTCAGATGATTCAATGGGCTCAATAATATTCTCATCAAGTAAATCTTTAAGCATTTCTTTCAACTCATCTCTAATAATAATAGGCACCCCTCTTAACTTCTGTTTAATTGGACTGGCATTTTCTTTCAAAACGATTCTGTGTGAGAAATTCTTTAGTTTTCCCAATTTATCACAAAACACTTTGTTACACCTGTTTATCAACTTAGATACTTTTTCTATACTCACCCCACTAGTATTGACTGTGGCTACCTTTTGCATCTCTTGTTCGTTGCAAAGTGAAACAGGATCTTCAGAACGTGGATTGAGAATTATGCCCAATTCCCACTGATCACACCAACCTAAAACATTGACTCCCTTGACAGCAATGTACAACTTAATGTGAGCAGATTTCCTTTAAAAACCAATGGTACTCTGAAAAAACCCTCTCTATCAATGTTTGCCCCATCAAAACTCTCAGCATTAATGTCAGTTTGTTGTAAATCATTTAAATTGCAAACATCCTGTAACTTTTCACTAAAATACTGCATACTAATAATTGTCCATGGTGAGCCAGAGTCTACCATTAGTTCTAAATCAATACCCAAAACTTAAAAAACAGATTTAAGAGATTTCATGCAATTTCCTTTTTCAGGGTCAGAATGTGTAATAGAAACAACAAAACCCTTATTATGATCCTGACTTTCATTGACACTGGTGACTTTGTTGGCATCAGCATTACTAGAACTAGTACCACGTGGTTGGTTGATGATACATCTATCTCTGCAAACATTGCTGAAATGTCCCATGCTACCACAAACTCTACAAGTTCTATTTATCGCTGGACAGCCTTGGAAAGAAGCTACATGTGATCTGCTTCCACATCTGTAACATGATATATATAGTTGTTTGGAAAATCATGTTTTGTACCAACAACGCTGTTCTAATTATATTTAGATCTCCCTTGTGGAGTAGTGAGATTCTTAACTTCACTTTTTGACTTGACAACACAAGTTTCTTCCTCTGAAGTAGATTTGATGGCATTCTGTTTGATCATATCCATCCATTTCTCTGACAATTCTGTAGATTTAGCTGTGGCAATTGCTTCTTCAAGCTTAGGATCACCCATGACCCATACTGTTTCTTGTATTTTTTTATTCTTGACATGTACAATAATTTGATCACGTATCATTTCGTCTGTGATATTGCCAAAATTACAGTGTAGACTTAAAGATCTGAAAGCTGTTAAAAAGTCATCAAAAGACTCATCATCCTTTTGTGCTCAGATGTAAAGTTTGAATCTGTTTAAAGCGATATTGGATGTCGGTTTGAATCTCTTTTCTAATCTGGTCAAGGCTTCTACATAAACATTCGTATTATCACCCTCACCAGATTACGGTGTAATTTGAGGCAATGCTCTGAAAACAACTTGACCTTCAGAACCAAGGCAGTGAAGCAAAATACTTTTCTTCCTTTTGGTACCCATGCGCTCACCATCTATGGCCTTCATATATGTAATAAATTCCTCCTTCCATCTGGGCCATGGTATAGATGAGTCGCCCTTGATTTGAAGAAATTGCGCAGGAGCTTCAAATTGCATTTTATATTAAATATGTTGAAATATATTGTAGAAACAAAATGCCAAAAGGACTAACTTTGAAAGTCTAATGTGTAGTTGACAGTACACACATTCATTAAAGATGAAAGTACATCAAGCAGATACATCAAAATGAGATAGAGAAGAAAAAAAATAAGTAGATTAAAACTCACATGTAGATAAAACTCACAGTAAATCCAACGAATTTCAGCCTTGGCGCTTATTTTGACATGGAGAAGGCACCACGTGTATTATGTACTTTAAAGTAAATAATTAATTACGTGAGCACGATACACACGTATGCTCAAAGTATCGTTATTCTCGTTTGTAAACTTTCTGGTAAACAGTGGTGATTGACAAGTCACATGAAAATGGCCGCCGACATGTTGCACGCAGGAATCAGCGCAGTGACGTGAGCACCGGTCGGGCTGCGTGTTCACAGAATCCTTCTTAATGAAAATTTGAGTGAGAGACACGGAGAGTTGAAGGACAAAGATGACGCACAGAGGTTCTTAAATACGGTAAGCAAACAACTTACAGTTGAACTCTTGAAAGATGCAAAGCGATGCAATCTAGGTCCCAGCTAAATACTTTCTATTTTCCTGCTGAAAATGTCCTTCACTGCCTCCCGATGATACGAGAATCTGCTATAATTGCGATGTACTAAAACGTCTCCTCACAATTTTCCACTTGGCAATAGATAGAAATTATTTTTAAAAACATTTGTGGGTTGTAGAACACTCAGCTCCTGTGCTGAGATTAGGCAGGATAGAACATTAACCACCTCGTTGCCAATATTAAATTTAAGATCCTTGAAGCTGAAGATTATAAAATAGAAAGGTTATTTCCAGCACGGCAAAATGCATCCACTTGAGTTGAAGGTCAGACAAAACTGACTCAACCAAGTGGAACTATCCATTAAGAGAATTCTATAAGCAACATAGAACATGCATGGAAAATATACAGGTTGCACGCAGTTAAAGAAACAGAGCATAAAACGACAACAGCAGTATGCATGCTTTGCATTGAATATAAATGAATAAAATATAACACATGGCTAAATAATAAAATCAAATAGTATAAAAAAAAATCATGCGGACAACCATATCCTTTTTTTCTCATTTTTAGTTAGTAATCAGAGTTGGTTGGGTAACTAAAAAGAAAACAAAATGCTGGGAAAAGGTAATGAAGCAAAACGGGGTGCGTGGGCGGTAAAGTAAGATGGGGGATGCACGCGTTTGGAGGAAGAAACAGGAAAGTGAGAGCTATTGGGTTCGCCAATACATGTTCCAAAATTGAGGGATTTACCATCATGAGGCAATTTTAGCTTCGAATTTTCTTGGCTGAGGAACATTTTTGACCATTCCTCCCCCTCAGACCAGGGGCTCTCCTGTCTTCACCCTTCTGATAGCCAAATGAACAGAGAGGTTCAGCCATCTTGATAATGTTATTCCAGGGAGCGAAAGTTAATACCGTAAGAGCAGATATGACTCCCAACAGTCAATTACGGGCACATATCTTAAGTATATACAGAGGGTCTTGCTCAGACCTACTCCCGACCTCATCCCAGGAATTAATTACTAGGAAGGGTTTTAGAACGGGGAGTTGTAATTATTATGTTTGTCTAACTTCTGCTCAAGGTTGCAGTGCAAACCCATATTCAGCCAGAGGCTACAGTAACAAAAAAATAAGTTCATATTATAATAGGTTTCCTTCCAGAAATGTTCAAGTAATTGTGCTCATATTTGTTTGTCTACCAATGTGTGATGTTTTCGAGGGGGGCTTCACTACTGTGAAAGCAGGGCTCGATTTGAGGGTAGACGCAGGTAGATGCAGTATTGTGGATGGGCATAGATTGGAGTAGAGTGTCAGAGTGGTATAGAGTGTAGTACAGTGTTGTCAGGGCTGGACTGGCTACCGGGCGGTTTGGCATACTGCCGAGCTGGGGCTGATTTAGTTGATGGAGACCTGCCTGTGCGGAACGAAATTTGTTTTGCTTTGTTTATTTTGAAGCACACACAGGTCTCCATCAACGAAATTAGCCCCCATCACAGTGACATCATCCCCCAGCTCAACAGCATGCCAAAACGCCCGGTAGCCAGTCCGGCCCTGAGTGTTGTAGAATGTAGTTGCATACAGTGGAGTAAAGTGGTAGACAGGGGAGCAGCATAGAGCACAGGTCAGTACAGTGACGTAGATTGGGATAAAATGTAGTAGATCGGAGTATAGTGGAGTGGAGTACACTGGAGTGGGGCAGTGTAGAGTGGAGTAAAGTGTCCTAGAATGGAGTGGCTTGTCAGACACTATATTGACTTGGAGTGCATTAGAGTGGAATGGCATAGCATACACTAGAGTAAAGTGTCATAATTTGGAGTACCGTGTTGTACAATAGAGTGTAGTGGGGTGTTGTACCGTATTGGAAAGTGATGTAGACTGCAGTAGAGTAGAGTGGCATACATTCTAGTTATTTTTTTTGTAGAGGGGATTGGTGTACAGTACAGTATTGTAGAATGTGGTAGAGTGGATTGACATACAGTGTTATAGAGTACATTGGCATGGAGTGTCATAGAGTACTGTGGAGTAGCAGAGTAGAGTACTGTGTCAGAGTAGAGTAGTTTAAAGTGGGGTGCAGTGGCATACAAAGAGTTGCGCACAGTGTCATATAGTGGACTACAGTATTGTAGAGTGACTTACAGTGTTGTACAGTGCCATACAGTTAAGCACAGTGTTGTACATTGGAGTGAAGGAGTATAGACAGGAGTAAAGTGTCGGAGAGTGGCATATAGTGTAGAAGAGTGTTGTAGAGTGGAGTTGCAAAGAGTACAGAAGTCTTTGAAACAGCGGAGCTGCGTAGAGTTTATTGTTTTATAGTAGCATAGAGTGAGGTACAGTCTTGTACAGTGGAGTACAGTTGAGTAGAGTAACATACAGTGGAGTAAAGTACAATAGAGTGTATTAGTGTGTCGTAGAGTAAAGGACAAGGAGTGGAGTGTACTGGCTGTGAAGGTAGTAAACTTTTATAATTTGGAGTCAGTCTTGTACAGTAGAGTGGAGTGTTGTGTCGTATAGAAAAATGTGGTATAATGAAATAGATGTTGTACATTGGAGTTTAATGGCATTGAGTGGGATACAATGTCATAGAGTGCCATGAAGTGTGATATACGTTTATATAGTGGAGTTATATGTAGCGGCGTAGAGTGGATTGGAGTAAAGTAGATTGCTGTAAAGTGGAGTATCATACAGTGGACTACAGCATAGTGGTATGTAGAAGAGTGGAGTGGCATAGAGTGGAGTAGCATTAAGTGGATTGGTGTACAGTGAAGTGGCGTAGAGTCGAGTAGGGTACAGTGGATTAGCGTAGAGTTGGGCGGCCTACATTGAAGTGGCATAGATTAGAGTTGAGGAAACTTATACATTGGTGTACCGTCTCATACAGTACAGTGTAGTGCTGGGTTGTACAGTGTTGGAAACTGCCGTAGAGTGCAGTAGGGATACAGAAAAGGGGGTGGTGATGAACAGAGTGTCTGAATTAAGCAGACCACTCTTACCCAGTCCAAAGATCAGGGCTTGATCCATCACCGTTATTTATCTCACTGCCCCATCCCAGCTCAGAACCTGGCTATATGCAAATTAGTCTGTCCCTGGCCCAGTGCATCATGGGAACAGGGCAGACCAAACTACCAAGCCAATTCTTCACCAGAAAGGAGACAAGCTACCGGGGACCGGTTTCTGGCATTTCAGCCTCTTCGGCCCGGCTTGCTTGAATCCTGATGGAGCAGTGAGAAAGGGACTCATGTCTGAGTATACCCTGCCACACCTATAGTGGCCAAAAACGATACAGAAAAGGGGGTGGTGATGAACAGAGTGTCTGAATTAAGCAGACCACTCTTACCCAGTCCAAAGATCAGGGCTTGATCCATCACCGTAGAGTGCAGTAGAGCATTGTACAAGAGAGTGTACTGACATAGAGTCAAGTGCAAGTTTGGACAGTGGAGTGTACAGGGATTGGAATAGAGTGTACTAAAGTTTTGTTGAGTGTAGTTATAGAGGATCGAGGTGAGTACACTGGAGTGGCGTAGAGTGGAGTTGCGAAAAGTGAAGTGGCATAAAGTAAAATAGCGTAGAGTGGAGTAGCTTAGACTGGAGAGGTATACAGTGGAGTGAGTTAATAGCCTGTAGTGGAGTAGCGTACAATGGAGTGATGAACAGTGAATTGGAGTAGACTGGAGTGATCTATTGAGGGTTGAGGGAGAGTGTAATAGCATACAGTGGAGTTAAGTACAATGGAGTGTGGTACAGTGGAATACCATACAGTAGAGGAGAAAAGATTGAAGTTGCGTACAATGTAATAGCGTGGAGTGGAGTGGCATACAGTGGAATAGCGTAGAGTGGAGTGACAAAAAGTAGAATAGCGTGGAGCAGAATAGTGGCAGGTGGAATGGCATACAACGGGGTGGGGTTGAATGAAATAGCATATATTGGAGTGGCTTAGAGTGGAATGGCATCCAATGGACTAGCGTGGAATGGAGTGGTGTAGAGTGGAGTGCTATACACTGGAGAGGCGTGGAGTGAAGCAGCGTAAAGGGGAGTGGCATACAGTAGAATAGCGTGCAGTGGAGTTATGTACAGTAGAATGGCATAGACTGGAATAGCATATAGTGGAGTAGCATATAGTGCAGTGGCATACAGTGAAGTGGTGTAGACTGAAGTGGTGTGCAGTGGAATGGGAAAAAGTGTAATAGCATACAGTGGAGTGGCGTCCAATAGAATAGCGTAGAGTGGGGTAGAGTAGAGTAGAGTGAAATACACAAGAGTAGTAAACAGTGGAGTGGCATACAATGGAATGTCATAGATCAATCAATCAATCAAAGACATTTATAGAGCGCACTACCTACCCGTAGGGTCTCGAGGCGCTTTGGGGGGGGGGTGCCGCTACTGCTCGAACAGCCAGGTCTTGAGCTTCTTCCTGAAGGAGAGGTGGTCTTGGGTCAGGCGCAGGTCGGCCGGGAGGGAGTTCCAGGTCTTGGCGGCCAGGTAGGAGAAGGACCTTCCTCCTGTAGTGGCTCTGCGGATGCGTGGGACGGCGGCGAGGGCGTGGCTGGCGGATCGGAGGTGGCGTTTGGGAGCGTAGAAGTTGATTAGGTTGTTGAGGTAGCTCGGGCCTTGGTCGTGGAGAGCTTTGTGTGCGTGGGTAAGGAGGCGGAAGGTGATTCTCTTGTTGACCGGGAGCCAGTGCAGGTCTCTTAGGTGTCCGGAGATGTGGCTGTGTCGTGGGATGTCGAGGATGAGTCTGGCTGAGGCGTTCTGGATGCGCTGGAGTCTCTTCTGGATCTTGGCGGTGGTTCCGGCGTAGAGTGCGTTGCCGTAGTCCAGTCGGCTGGTGACGAGGGCCTGGGTGACGGTCTTCCTGGTCTCTGTGGGGATCCACCAGAAGATCTTCCGAAGCATGCGCAGGATGTTGAAGCATGACGAGGAGACGGCGTTGACTTGCCTGGTCATGGAGAGGGAGGAGTCCAAGATGAAACCCAGGTTGCGTGCGTGGTCCGTCGGTTTGGGTGCGGTGCCCAGGGCGGGGGGCCACCAGGAGTCGTCCCAGGCGGAGGGCGAGGAGCCCAGGATGAGGACCTCTGTCTTATCTGTGTTCAGCTTCAGGCGGCTCGTCGTCATCCACTCGGCTACCTCTCTCATCCCTTCGTGCAGGTTGGCTCTGGCGGCGGCGGGGTCGTTGGTCAGGGAGAGGATCAGCTGGGTGTCGTCGGCGTAGGAGATTATGTTGAGGTTGTGTTGGCGTGCGATGGCCGCGAGGGGGCTCATGTAGACGTTGAAGAGAGTCGGGCTCAGTGAGGATCCTTGAGGGACGCCGCAGATGACTTTGGTGGCCTCTGACTTGTACGGTGGTAGGCGGACTCTTTGTGTTCATCCGTCGAGAAAGGAGACGATCCATTCCAGCGCCTTCTCCTGGATTCCGACGTTGCTGAGGCGCTGCACTAGGGTGCGGTGGCAGACCGTGTCGAAAGCCGCGGAGAGGTCTAGGAGGATGAGGGCCGCTGTTTCCCCGTTGTCCATCAGGGCTCGGATGTCGTCGGTGGCGGCGATGAGGGCGGTCTCGGTGCTGTGGTTGGCACGGAATCCGGACTGCGATGGGTCGAGGGATCCATTCGTCTCGAGGAAGGTGGCCAGCTGTTTGTTGACGGTCTTCTCGATGACTTTGGGTGGAAACGGGAGTAGCGAGATGGGGCGGTAATTCTTGAGTTCGGTGGGGTCTGCTGTAGGTTTCTTCAGTAGAGCGCTGAGTTCGGCGTGCTTCCAGCTCTCGGGGAAGGTGGCGGTGTCGAATGAGGCGTTGATGATGTCCCGCAGGTGTGGAATAGCGTATACTGGAGCAGTGATAACTACATTGCGATGTCAACCCAGTATATAATTGGGTAATAGCTGTTCATAGAGAATGAAAAAGCAGTCATATTATTTTTACTACACTTTGGTTGTGTTCAGTGTTAGGGCCACAGCTATAGATAAGTAGTAGGTACCTACCTATTACCAACTTGTTTTAGTAGAAATCGGTAGGGATATGTTTTTTGCTTTTTTTTTTAATTATTAAATACGTTTACGTTCATGTACCGCAGTAGTTTCACAAATGCTTGGTGGGAAAACACATTTTGGGGCCTCTTAACGATTCACCACAAAAGTTTACATCATCTCAAAATTGAGAAAATTATATAGGTCTGGAAGGTTTATTGGTAATTCGTCAATGGGTAGGAAGTTATTAGGAGCTAATCTCTGAAGAATTCATATCTTTTGGAATGCTAACTATAACTACAGAGTGGCAATTAGATTTAATGTGATTTCTTTCTTTTTATCTATTGTATTTGGTATGTACTTGTTTATTAGTTTACCTTATTATGTGTCTTTTAGTTGTTTGTTTAGCATTTCTCAAACTTAATATAATGCTCTTGTTCATTTTTTGGATTCCTTGCTACTCCTAGTAGGATTGTTCTTCATATGAAGCCCAAAGTGAATAAAAGCCATCATTGTTGTTATAAAAATTACGATTTTTTTTTCCTATTGGCCCATTATCATGTCCTCCATATAGCAGGTTGTGTAACTCACTGCTAGGTCACTTTTGCATTTTGTTGCACAAGAGTACATAAGAAAGATAGTTTATTTTGGCTTGTTGGGCATAATTTTATTTTGTGAGCCAGACAGCATGCATAGAACACATATGTATATTACAGTGTATTCAATTCATTATGTATTTGTTTGCATTAGCATGTAGTAAATCTGAAACTTTTCATATGCAGTCTAGTTTATTCTTTGGGCTTTATTGCTACTTTTAGTAGGATTGTGCTACACATGAAGGCCAAAGGGAAAGAAAAGCAATAATTATTATTATTGTAAAAACTGAGATTATTGTTTCCCTGGTGGCAAATTATCAAGTCCTTCAAATAGTGGTTTGTGTGGCTCACTGCTAGGTAAATTTTTAATTTTGTTCCAGAGGGGTGCATAAGAAAGAAAGTTTTTGTTTGGCTTGTTGTGCTAGTTTTATTTTGTGAGTAAGAAAGCATGAAGAGAAAACATATGTAGATAAAGATGTATTCTATTTTCTATGCTATGTATTTGTTTATAGATTTTCATTAGTATGTGACCATATATGGGTCTTTCAGTTGTTCATGTAGTAAATCTGAAAGTTTACATATGCAGTTTAGTTTGTTTTTTGGGCTTCCTTGCAACTTTTAGTAGGATTGTGTTACATATGAAGGCCAAAGTGAATGAAAGGCAATCATGTTAAAATAGATTATTAGTTTTTTTCACTAGTGGCCCATTATTATGCCCTCCAAATAGTTGTATGTGTGGCTCACTGCTAGGTCAAATTTTCACCTTGCTACTTTTTGTAGGTCTGTGCATACATGCCATTAGACCCTGCGCTACTCAACACCCACTTATACATCCAAGCTGCCACTTAAACACCCCCACACACAATGAGACATACAGTCACACAGTCACTCACATAATATACATTATAATTAGTATCACTCAGTAGTAGTACACCTAGGGCCAGATGTAGGTGGGAGATTTTGGCCATTTACCGTCCGGTAACGGCCGAATTCCGACCGGTAAATGGCCATGGAGATGTAGGGGGATAAAAAACATGCATTTTCGGTAATTTTACCGAATCGGTAATTTTACCGATTCGGTAAAATTACAGAATCTGTAAAATTACCGATTCTGTATATTTTACCGAATCGGTAAATATACCGGTCGGTAAAATTACCGAAAATGCATGTTTAGTATGTAGGTACCAATTTTAACATTGACACAGGGCTTTGAAAATCAGTATTTTACCATGCAATACAATTGCATGGTAAAATACTGATTCAGGTGTACATGCACATCTGTGCATGTACACCTGTGCCATGTGGCACACATACATGCCCTTAGGGCATGTATGTGTGCCACAGGTGCCAGAGGGTGTCAAAGTGACACCCCCTGCACCCTTGCAGAATTCGGTATTTACCGATTCGGTAAATACCGAATCGGTATTTGATATTGAATCCTATGGGCTTCAAGGCCCATAGGATTCCATATCAAATACCGATTCAGTATTTACCGAATCGGTAAATACCGATTTTTACTGATTCGGTAAAATTTACCGAATTGGTACCTACATTAGAAATACCTACTCTTAATTACGGAATCGGTAAAATTCGGTAATTAAGAGTCTGTATTTCTGCTTTTGCTACATCTGGCCCCTAGTATACTAATTTAACTTTTTTAGTAGGCTAGTATATATGTTTATCACCCATAAACTCTTGAAAACACTTACACTCACTTGATGATGTCTTAAGTGATTCATTTGAGATGTCATCAGTGATGTCACTAACCATGTAATGAGTGATGTAATATATGAGGTCATAAGCAGTGCATTGCGGGGCTTTAGTTATAGTTCTCTCAGGTACCCATAACTGCTGAATTTCACTGGTTTTATGAGTGATTTCTAAGGTTTTTTTAAATTCTATTTCCTAACTATAATGTCCCTGTAACCTTTGATTTGTTAAGTGAATATCTATGTTATTATTACTAGTAGTTGGGTTTGCAGAGTGGTGGAGAAAGTGGATGGGCCTCTGAGCAGCTCTCAGGAGTTCAGCTGTAAGAGACTTACTTGAGGTAACAGGAGTGCTTCTTGGCCCCTAAGGTCCCTCAGCAGCAATGGGGACTTTCTCCCCCAAACATTAGTGCGCCAGGATGCACATTTGCAGAGTGGTGGAGAAAGGGGCCATGGCCTCCAAAGTTCTCTCAGCAATCAGGCTGTGTGGGACTCACTGGAATTAACAGGAGGGGTAGTTGGCACATGCAGGGAGTAGCACTTTTGGCTGCTCCCTACATGTGGGAGCAATGCTCCCATTAAGTTTTGTCTGGGCCCGGGAGATGTGGCCCTCCTTCCCTTGTATATTTTACAAAAAAGAGATATGTTCTCCCTTTTAATTACCCTGAGTATGCAAAAGCACAACATTATCCGTAAGCTCCACTCCTTTGGCCCCGCCCTGTGATCCTTAATAGCACGCAAAGGTTTTCCTGCCTTTCCCCACATTGATGGACAGTTTATCAAAAGGCCCCAGAGTGCATCTCCAATAAACAAACAAGCAGTTACTTCATATAGTTAAGAGGAAGTATCTTTGTTTGGTGGACATTCTCCTCTTTGTAGTCTCGTTGTGGTCTCTAGATAAGGATTCATGTTAGCACATATTTGTGGATGAAGACGCTGCGGGAACAATTCCATTGCTGAAATTATATGCACACAAGGTCAAGAGAGACATTACCTCATGGTCCTTTTTGCAGCTATAGTGAAGACTATGCTCAAGATATTTACCCACCGAAGTAGCATTTACTAAGTAACCAGTAGAAAGTACTCCAGCTGGGTAGACATGGGCAAAACTATGGAATCTTCTTGAAAAAAATTAGGTTCCATTCTGGACCTGATGCTCATTCCATAGAAATTAAACCTCAACTGGTAGGACTTACAAATATAAACACAGCAGGTGCCCCGGTTGAATTTCCACTTCTGTAAAGCACAAATAATACTAACTTCTTGGGCTTGGCGAAGGCAAAGCAAGTGTGTTTCCTCTCGTATTCCTCACCTAAAAATAGTCTGAAATGCTTAATGGAGGTGAATACATAGTTGATCTTTCGGAGCACAATCTGATCTGTACTGACTGTGATGAGTGGTTTTGTTCGTGACTTGAGAGCAGAATCCATGGTTCTCCCTTTTATTTCAAAACAAGGTGGCATGCAGTTCCTACTGTGTACTACAGGTCATTGTGTGTATGGAAAGCATGGGAGTGCTTTCTGGAGGTCGAAGAAAATCTTTTCTCCTTTCAGAAAAAGACCCTCACACACCCCGCCATCTAGGTGTTTAGCTTCATCACTGGGTCTGCTCCTTATCGGGTCAGCGCTGTAATAGCCGATCGGCACCCGTGATGGGGCCTTCTTGGCGGAGATCTTTATTCTTAGCTGTTGGGTGTGGTGCGTGTCAGGGCCCTATTGAGTGTGGATGTATGGATGTGAAATATGTGAGATTAAAACAGAAGTTAATGGTCCACCCAAAAGAACTTTAATGAATTTGGTCACTATCCTGATAAAACCCAAAAATGCACGCACACATGCGCTAAGGTTGCAGGGGTCTGCGCTAGAAAATCAGGCCAACATGCTTCTTACCTCATGTCAGTTCGACCGCAATTCTTCGGGACCTATGTGTGATCTATCTGCACTTTTTGGTGGTGGTCTGTTTAATGAAAAAAATTAGTGACCACCCATATACCACCCTAAAAAGTGGTACCTGTAGATCTCCAACATTACCCAGATTGGGTCAGAAATGTGTAACAACGTGCCCGGCAGGTGTAGACGCTGTAATGTGCAGTGTCGTTTTGCAATTCGTCCGTGTGCGGTTGACCTACCCCTCACTCTGCCAGTCCCTTTAAATTACCCTGAGTATACAAATGCCCAAAATCATCAGCAAGGGCAGCCTGTTTGGCCTGCCACGTTTTCCTTAGTAGTATGCGAAGATCTTTCCGCCTTTTACCACATTGATTGACAGCTTACCAAAAGGCTTCTCTGCGTATTTCCCGTCGATTTTGGTGACACGTTCTTGATGTAAATGTAAATGTAAATGTACATGTATTTATATAGCGCAAATCGCCCACACCGCAGGCATCTATGCGCTTGCTTAGGGAACCCGTCCTGGTATTCCCTTGTGAGATACCCCGGCAAGGTATCCACAAGGTGAAAGCCAGGCATCCCGCCGCGAGGGGCCGTTGTGGAGATTAAGCAAGCTATTGCCCAGAGTCGCAGAGTGTGAACCCGTGAGTCGAGTAGGCACCGGAGCGAGAATTATCGAGTCCGTGGAATTATTGAGCCCAACCCCCGTCGGGGCGGGGAATTGAACCCTGGTCCAGGGCCGATCTCAGCTTCCGGGTCTGCCGCCTCTAACCCCTGAGCCACACTTCTCCACTGATGCAGAGGAAATTTGAGGACATCAACACCAAACAAACAAGCATTTACTTCATACAGTTCGGAGGAAGTACCCTTGTTTCATGGAGATTCCCACTTCTGTAGTGTCCTTCTGTTCTCTAGATGAGGATTCATGCTATCACAGATTTGAAAATCAAGATGATCGAGGGACAGTCATATTGCTGAAATTACATGCAATCAAGGTCAGTGAAGACATTTCCTTGTGGTCCATTATGCAGCTGTAGTGTAGAATATGTACTAGCTATTTCCCAACTAGGAAGCTCTTCCTAATTAACTAGTAGAAAGTACTCCAGTTGGGTAGAAGTTGTGTGCACCACTGTTGACTCTTGTTGGATAAAGGGGCAGGTGAGGTTCTGTCCTGGCCCAGTCACTAACACAGCTACTTACATACCAACACAGGCATCCATTCAGCCTCTCTCACATGCACTCACATACCCATACAGCCACTCACACACCCATCTACCCACTCACCCACAAAACTACTAACACAGCTACTCACAGACCCATACGGCCACTCACACACCCACATAACCACTCACACAACCACACAGCGACTCACATAACAAAACAACTACTCACACACCCCTACAGCCACTGACATACCCAATTACAGATCCATAAAGCCACTCACACACCCTCTTACCAATCAATACATCCAGTCACAAACACACTCACAGACCCATACAGCCACTCACAAAACCAGTCACACATCCCCACAACTACTCATGCACTCACTCACAGACCCATACAGTCACTCACACACTGAGTCACTGACCCATAACACTACTCACACATCCTTTCATCTTGTATATAGAAGTTTCTATATTATATATGGCTAACATCTTATCCCGCCAATGGCTAAAGATAGGAGGCTCAACAATTAAACACTGAGAAGTAATACACAAGTGAGCAATGGCCATTGCTAAATACAAAAAGCCAGTCTCTGCCCTTACCATCTCATTTACCCCCGTACTGACTGATATCCCCAAAATCATTAAAGCTGGAGTGAAGGAGACGATACACTTAAAAGCCTACCTAGATCCTGTAAGAAAGTAAAGAGCCTAGGGCAAGAGTAGAACATATGAAGAGTATCACCTGACTGCAGTCCACATCTGGAAGAATCATCCATTTGGATGCCCTCTTTGGTTTACGATACCCACATAAAAACCTACAGCATACTGTTTCCAAACTCACCAGTCATGATGAGGAAAAGTCTAGAGCAGAGGTCTTCAAACTGGGGGGCGGGCCCCCCTAGGGGGGCCTCAAGTGATCCCAGGGGGGGGGGGGCATCAGGCTGTGCCCAAAAGAAGCATTATGCTTACAGCAGTGCTTTGTTTTAAGCAAGGAAAACAAGCAGCTGTAGCCTCTCTGTAATGTGCCATCACTAACAGCTTTTGTCATTTATATCAGACTGGGAGAATGTGCCAGAAGCGAAGGGACTCTAAATATTCTTCTACACCCAACCCCCATTTCTATTAATCACACTGTGGGTATTTTTACATGTTAGTAAGGCCTGCCTGACCACAATAGTATGTTTGACAATCATGTATTTGGTTGCATTTTTACAACACTAAGAGGATTTAACTGGAATGTTTAAATATGTCTCCTGTTTAAATAAACTGAGACATATATAAACATTGCCAATTTAATGGAATTATTGTGAAAAATTCTGAGGCAGGGGGCCCGATTAATTTGATTTTTTCACGGGGAGGGGCGCGGCATAAAAAAGTTTGAAGACCACTGGTCTAGAGGGATAGTCCTAAAAGCATACAACACCTGTGGCAAGATCGACATTGTTGCGTGTTTATCTAGGTTCCTGATCGATACTGTGACCTTATGCCCCTATTCGGCTATAAATCCATTTATTCCCTATATTGGCATAACCGTTCAAGTGCGATTTTCTGAAAAGTCATCTCTGGCCTCACACGAACAGAGCCACATTCCAGCATAGTTCTCTCTGCCACTTCCTTTGCGACCAATTAGTGCAATGACAGAGCAGTAGTCACTATCTGATATTCCTAGATAACACTCCGAGTTCTTCAACAAGATAAAAACTCAGCAAACCTGGAAATCCCCGCTTGCTGTGTTTTGATTAGTAATGGAACTCTAATGAGCAACTGATAACTATCACTTCCTAGTGACATCTTTAATTGACGTCTTATGTCCAGCAAACTTGCGTCAAACCCGGCACCTGTCAGGTATAAATATTACCAACGTTGCCTTAAGCAATGGAGAGCTACTGTTGCTGATGCAAGCTGTCTGCACGACCCCGTGTTGGTGACTTTAGCACCCTGTCGCTGCAGCCTGCTGTCCCTTGGTGGTGAAGCTGCTGATACCATTATCGCTGCTAAAGCGCGAACGATGGTACAGTACGCTTAGGAGCAGAACAGCCGCCCCTCTGCGAAGACATCCAGCAGATTCCAGCTGCCCGCGGACGCTGTCCCCCCTCCTTCCTCGACGCGCTGAAGAGACCCGCTGCCTTTCTCGTGCAGAGAAATCCAGCTCCGGCGTTTCCGGTCTACCCTTGCGGGTGACTGGGATATCGAGAGTGACCCCTGAAGGAGATACCAATCCTCCATCATTCTATTCAGAGGTATGGTGTTGACTAAACCCTTAGACGAGAATTCTTGAAACAAACCTTGGCAAAACCAACTCAACTTAAGCTATTTACTTACTCCCCTTCCACGTGTTAGGCTTAGGTCAGGCACACTGGGGTAGGCTTAGTTAGAAGCACCAGTTGAGTATGTTAGCCTAATGTATATATGACTGTATATATGTTTTATTACTTTTAAATCATTGTATGGATAAGAAACCATATCAATGCTTTTACAGTTCTATTTCGCAATCCTTATCTTACTGTACGTACTTTTTATAATAACAAGTGTTGCAATTGTGGCAATACATTTCTCTTGTATGAGAAGAAAGACTGTTCAATAAATGTTAACCCTTTATTGACAAACGCCCGTCTCTCTATTCTCTACATCTCATGAAAGTAAACTGCACTAGACTGACTGAGTGAAATACATGTCTATTGTTTCACACGACCCTAGAGATTGACTCTTGATCTGAGGAGCAAAGTTGTCATGTTGCACGGTTGTTGGAAAGCTGAATCCCTTCTTGTCTGTGCCAAGGAAGCTGATCACTTCCTATGCAGAGAAGAAAGTTTCCAGTGACCTCTGAGCTAGTTGGTAACACAACCCAATTAAGTTTAGCATAGTCAGTGGAGGCCTGGAATATCCGCAGTTACACGTCGATACTACTGTTTATGTTATTCCAATGCGAAGGGCCTAGTGGGAAACTAGGAACTACACTACATGGCGCCCAAACGTTTGGTAAGGCGATAAACTAACGCAAGACAGTAGAGTAACTCAGTCGTGCATATTTCACACAGACCCCTTTCTCCCGTAAATACTCCAATAGACGTCTGGAGTGGGTGAAAGGTTAAAATCAGCCCGACCTTAGTAGGAAGAGATTCCTATGTAAAGCTCTGGTTTATTCAACGTTGAAGGATACAGTGTTCCAAAATATTGTGCACCTAATCTTTGTCTCCTTGGAGACCTACTCTGCAAACCTTGCATTTTAACAAATGTCGGTAGAAAATAACGGAACCTCTGGGGCCGCAGTAGATGCGACTCAGCAAGGTCCCGAATAAGCAGACCCGGATGCTATTATCATCCCGGTCCACTTAAGAAGATCTATAACTTTAAAACTTATAGAGAACGGACTGACACCTCAAGGTGGTACAGTAATTTTCGTGATAGAGGCTCACAAGTATCGGCAGACAGAGGTATTCTATTCATGGATAAACTTTCCAGCGGTAAACGCTAGAACAAAAGAATTTCACTATTACAAAATAGAGAAACCTCCGGAAGAGTACGCTCCTTTCGAGGAGATTGAAATTCCACTTAAATTTTAAGAGCACCTGCTCTGGTTTAATGGCGCCCTAAAACACAATGATCACATTACCAGGCTCGGTCCACTAGGTAGACCAGGAGCCACGTGGCCAGTTCTAGCCAGCTACACACCACATCCTGACATTGTAAGAATGTCAAGAGAAGAGCTGTTAGTACAGCTAAACACATTAATAAAAATACATAGGCAATTAATCCAATATGTAATGCGGACTGCAACAGTCCAGCCAGCTGTTAATTCACACCAGCTGACCCCTCATCAGGGGAACACTAATAAAATTACACCACAGAACATACAGTCATGTCTTGGTAAAACACCCGTAAAACGGGAACAAATTCCTTTCTGGTTAGCACAGAAAATCACTCAAATAGAGGCAGTATTTCATGATACTACCCCTATAGAGAAACACAGAATCTTGACCATCTGCCTTCCTATGGAAATCGCACCACACGTGGAGGACTGTGACACTTGGGGTACAGTCTTTGCTTCCATTTATACAAAAACACACAGTGTTCCGTCTATGGCGGTAATACCAGAAGTGCTAAAACAGATTCAAAATGAATTCGGTCCAGAGCCCGCTTTAAATCTAGGTATGAAATTACTGAAAGACTTCAAGCAGGTCTCGGCTATACTATTAGCCAACATTAAAGGAGAAGCAGCATCTGTGGCGATCCGCCAGAAGTTGAAGGAAACAGATATAAAAGATCCTGTTGAGCTTGCAAAAATCATAGAAAAGTGCTATGAAGAATTAGGTAGAGACAGCTTGGGTGGGAAACCGGTAAAACCCCAACTGCTCGAAAATCCTGAAAAATTATTTATTAAAAATAATTTAAACACTCCTAAAAAGAGCTGGGATGGAAATAAACAATCCACTCCCAAGGAAAAAGTTTTCCAGTCCAGAGGAAGGTCTCCTCGACGGAGGGAAAGAACTCCGACTCGAGAACACCAGTCTCCCCAGAGGGAGCCCTCTGAGAAAAGATATAACCTTAGAAATAGGGATAATCTGAAAAAACCTGATAGATATCAAAGTATTGATACACGTCCCTCTCGATCTCTTCCACAGAATTCGGAAAGAAGAGGACGGTCAGACCCAGGAGAGCACACCAAGTCCAAAGACAAGGAACCTGCTCAGAATAAAAAATCTCAATTTCAGAAAAAGAAGGTAGCCAGTATTAGAGTAATCAACCATGCCGAGGATACTGAGGACACAGTTGAAAAACGGGGAGTGGGCATTGACAATGTTGGACAGTGCAGCAGAAATCAGTATAGCGCGCAAGATCTTGATGAGTCATCTGGAGACAGTGGACACGAATTAATACATTCAGGTTGAAACTGCCGACGCCAGACTTAGCGAGCCCCATAAAATATACGAAATAACATTGCGTATAGAGGATGATAAGACTAGGAAAATTAAGGGTCTGTTTTGGGATAAGCTCTCAAAAGGCTATGATATTCTGTTAGCTGAAAAAGATTGGCCCCCAGAATTTGTCAGGGAGTGCCCTCGTGGCGAAGAAGTGATTATGCCTGCCTTCTCGAATCACATTCCGATTCACAAAAAATATACATATGCAAGGAAATGGGCAGTAGCCCAGGCACCTGCATTGTATAAAAATCATGTAGGATGGGATGAGGATTCTCCTCCTCACAAAATCCAACTAAAAAGTGAACCAACTGCCCAACGGCAGTATCCCATAAAGCAAGAAGCTAAAAAACAAGTCAGGGAGATCTTAGATCAACTTGAGTACCAGGGGGTGATTGAAACATGCACCTCTCAAATGAACAATCCTTTGTTTCCTGTCTCCAAGCCAGACAATTCATATCGTCTAGTTTTGGACTACAGACATCTTAATACATGTTGTAAAACTTTTGCAGTACAAAACTCGCATAGTGCAGCCCTCATGAATAACATAGTTAGGAAAAAATACAAAACGACATTAGACATATCTAATGGTTTCTTTTGTCAAAACATTGCACCAGAAAGCAGATATTTGACCGCTTTCTCCGCATTTGGGTCGCAGAAAAAATTCTGTCGACTCCCACAGGGGTTCAAGAACAGCCCAGGACTATTTTCAGCAAGGGTAACAGAGTTACTACAAATCTATGATGATGAAGCATTATCTTACGTAGATGATATTTATCTCACAGACGACGACTTGGATACTCACTTGAAAAGAGTGAACACCATTATACTTGGGTTCGCAGCAGAGGGTTACAAATTCAACTTTAAAAAGTCTCGAATTGCCCATCTGACAGTACTGTTTTTAGGGTACGAATTATCAAGTGAAGGGAAAAGCCTAGCGGACAACTTCTTAGAGAAGTGCGCTGTACTCCAAGCTCCAAAAACGCTGAAGAATTTACAATCCATTCTAGGTTTTCTGAATTTCGGAAGAACTTACATACTAAATTACGCAGAGAGGGTTAAACCTCTCTACGAACTAATTAAACCTGATTTTAAACAAATCAATTGGACTCAAAAACACACAGAAATTTTGAGATCACTGCAAACAGACATGTTAGCAAAAACAAAATTAGATACACGTGACAACACACGTGATCTTGTAATCCGAGTCATCCCAGGAAGATGCGGATTCACATGCCTAACCTCTAATAAGGGAGAAAAAGTACCAATAGCTTACAAATCACATTTGTACACAAAAGCTGAAATAAAATTCAGTTCAACTGAGAAAATTCTAACTGCGGTTCAGACTGCTGTAGCAAAAGAAAGGCCCCTAGCACAAGGTAAACGAATAATAATCGTAACACCTATACCGGCTTTAGAAGCGGTAACTAAAGCAAGCATTCCTAATGCTAAAGCTTTGCATCCGAGATGGATTCAGTGGGTTAATTCTCTTTCCGCAACAGACGTAGTTTACGAATTTGATCCTAACTTAAAAACACAGGAATTTTTACAATATGAATATGAATGTCCTCTGCCAATTGAAATCCTGCCTCTCGAAGAGTACGGAAGTATTATATATACTGACGGATCAGCACAACCCGCAGTTGGGGGTAAGCAAGCTTACAGTGCTGCGTGCGCGATTGTTAAAGGTCGCTGGCACAAAGGAAAATTTAGACCATTGGTCACTAAAACACAATCTCTAGGAGATTGCTCGGCTCAACGAGCTGAATTAGTAGCATTTAAGATGGTGCAAGAAAATACCGATCGCGAATTCCCCACACTAATAGTGTGCGATTCTTTTTATTGCGTACAATCTTATAATGAATACTTGCAGAATTGGGTGGAAAATGGTTTCAAAGATGCAAAAGGTGGCACAATAAAGCATAAAATGCTTTGGGAACAGGTAGTTCTTTTACAGAAAGAACTACAAAAGACTCACGTGATACATACACTGAGTCATCAACGTGATGGCGTTCACGTTGCAGGGAATTCATTGGCTGATGAAGCCGCGAAGGCAGCTGTGCAAACGGCTTCCGTAGCTGCGATAACTCGGTCCCAAACAAAAATAGACAGCGATATTCTACAAGCTGTCAGTACGTCAGTAAAAAATGATAAGAAAACACTCCCAAAAGGTTTTCCTGAAAAGTACTTGTACTTAACGGATACAAATAATGTTCCTTTTGCTCGAATCCCTGGAGTGGGGGATAGAGTAATTCCAAACAGGGAACACAGATTAGGACTAATCAAAGCGGCACATGAAGGGCTTGCTTCTGCACACGCTGGCGTTTCCGCAACAATATCACTATTAAAACAGAGATATTGGTGGCCTCGCTTGAGAATACAAACTAAAAAGTATGTATTAGAATGCGACATATGCCAAAGGATGAAAGTATCAACAGTAAAACGACCAGCGCAGACACCCCTTCTCATCTCGGATAAACCATTTGCATGCGTTTACCTGGACCACTGTGGTCCCCTGCAAAGGGACGGCAACTATAGATATATCATGGTAGCAGTGGATTCCTGTACGAGGTTTATATGGATGTGGCCCCAGCGCTCGGCTGACGCTAGAACGGTTATAAAAGATTTGCGAGTCTTTATCGGCACATATGCAATTACCACGTTCCATTCTGACCAGGGTCCTGCTTTCAGCTCTCGAGCCTATAAGGAGGCCATGGCTAGCATGGGAATTGGGTTGCGGTATTCTTGTCCGTCGCACCCCGAAGGGAACAGTGTGGTAGAAAGAAAAAACCGTGACATAAAGCAATCTATAACAGCGAAGGTATTAGGTTCAGGCGCTGGGTGGGTCAAACATTTAATAAGTGTCCAGACTAGCCTTAATAACATGCCAAGAAATTCTCTAAAAGGTTTCAGCCCATACGAACTATTGTTCGGAATTAGAATGCGCGTTCAGGACCTCGATAGTCAGATGTCAGTGGTACAAGAAGAAACAACGCACTTTGATGTAAAGAATCGTTTGGCTGTTTTACAGGAACTGAATGAAACAAGAAAATCATTAAGCAACATAAAGTTAAAGCAACAGCCAAGTACCACTGACGAGGCACCACCAGCAACAGCCCCAGCAAGGCCTGTCTGGATTCCAAAGATTGGGGATCTAGTCAGAGAAAAGATAGCGGTTAAGAAGGAATTTGGGCCTTCTTACAGAAAAGCAGTACCTGTCTTGGCAGTCACCGGAAGATCAGTTGTGCTACCGCCCCTTGCTGGTAAAAAGGAGAACAGAGTCGTGTCCATCGATCTGGTAAAACCACAAGCATGTGGCCTATAATCAACAGTAGGCCCAGTGGACTCCCAAGAAACAACAGAATACCCAAACTTGCAACAATCCAAGAGGTTCAAACTGAAAGACTCATCACATTCGATCAGCCTGCAGTGCACAATGAAGGACTATGCAATAATGCCATGGAACTCGTGCCTCTTGAAACACAGATTGAAACAGTTCGTCAAGAAACATCACCAGTCTACAATGATGTGGCATCAGAAAGTGCTACCGAGAGACAGATTGAAAGAACAATCCCATCAATTGACAGAACTGCCTCTGGTTATTTCATCAACTTCGACAACTTCTCTGAAGATCAAAACGACCTCGAAGTGATGCCAGAAACAAAAAAATCTTTTAAAGAAAAAGCAACAGAACTCAGTCATCAACTGAAGGAAATCTACCTAATTTCCCCTTGGCTAGAGTTCTGGTTCGGTCTAGGTGTATTTTTCCTCCTGCTTTGGCTCATCATGGTACTGTGTTTGGGAAAATTCATTGAAGGAAAATATATTACAATGGACACAGCAAGTCAGAACATCAACCTAGTCCTGAAACCACACAGATCATCCCACGTGAAGAAAAGAGAACTGTCAACAGTAAATGTCACAGCAATTCCAATACCTGGTGGGGTAGTATGGGAGAAAACAGACTATGAGACATATGGTCTGGTCGAAATCCTGAAGTATCCTCATCAACTAAAGGTTTCCTTAAGTGACTTTGTGACACCAAGTACATTCTCTGATGATTGGGACTTTAACAGTATTAATGACATGATGTCTGATTTAGTAATGTCAGCTAGATTTACAGATCATGATTATTTGCAAGGTTCATCTAGTTATGAGCAGTTATTCTGTTACACCCACTATGGGGATCATTACTTGCATAAATCTGCACAGCCTAGAAATGTTTTTATGTATAATCAATGGGAACATTGTGCTACACCACCTAAAAGCAGTTCTAAAGCATTTTTTGAGAAATTCAAATACTTCTCAGGGTTTAACACCAGTAATGCAGAAACGTTTTATTACAAACTGTTAGATAAAACAGGAATGAAAACAATGCTGACAAATTCTAAATTGATATATTCAGAAGCATTTTATGACAAAATGATGACATTTGGTTTTGATTATTGGAAAAATAATATTGAAACGAAAACAATTTGGGGTACAAAAGATTGGCAGGTGCAAGGCATTGAAGCACTATTTAGAACCTGCATGATACCAGAACAAATGTTGTTTTTAAATGACACAATACACAAACATCTTGTCTTGGCCTAGCTAAGAACAAAGACTTTAAAACACCGTCTATTCCAAAGCCAATACCAGAAAATATAACTGCAGATATTGAGTTGGACGTATCACAAATTTTACATTTCAACAGAACACATCCTGATTGGAAAAAGTGGTTAATCTGGCCTACAGACACAAATAGCTGTCAAGATAGATTCCTGAATAAAACACAGGGGTTAAAAATGACCAGATTAGACTTGAGATACTCCCAGAGACAACATCCAGGGATTATAACAACATACAGTGTAGGGAAGCTCTGCCTTGAATGGCTAACAACATCCACACTGGCTGAAATTAAGCAACACTTGTCTTTACTAAAAGATGGTGCTGATTTGCGGGATTTCATCCTTGGACCACGCAAACAGCGTCAAAAGCGTTTCATAGCGACCAGTATCTATGCTGCTTACAACGAGGCTTGGAAAGTAAAGCAAATTGAAACTGCTGAAAAAATACGAGAAATTGATCGTATTGATTTGGAAAAATCACTTTCTGTAGAAGACAATGGGTTAATGACTCTGTCTTCCAGAATATATTCGTTGGACAATATTGTATCATCTGCCTTTGATGTGATAGACAGAGATTTGCTTATGTTACAACATGGCCAGTCTCAATTACGCTCTATTATAGAATTAGGCTGGACGCTGCAAAATCTTCGTTCAGGCTATGTGCCTTGGCGTTTAATCAACACAACGTCATTATTTTCCAGTTTTAACCTTACTGATAAACAGATCAGTTTGGCACAGAAAGGAGCAGACTATACAATCCTGAGCATCGAAAAACTTGAGAGATTACCATTGACAATGTCAGAGAGTCCTGTCATTGAATGGATAATACACGGAATTATCACAATTCCGATAACAACTTTCCAATTTAAAAAGTGCCTTGAGTACATACCTGCTGGCCGGTATGAACAATTAGGTAAAGGATATGTAAAATCTGAATGGAAATTACCATACACTCATTCTTGCTATAGTGACAGCGACAAAAATTTATTTCTTAGTGGTGACAACTGTAAACATTCACTAAGCGGTATACTTTTGTGTCAGGGTATTAATTTACACGGAGCATGCGATGGAAATTCTAACAACCTTTCATGCCACCAGCTAGTCACACCTGCAACTCAGATAGAGCCCTTCTTTATGCAACTTTCGAACGGGAGTTACATTCTTAGAACGGATCACAGATGTTGTGGCCTCGTGCCAGGGAAAAGTTATCTAGTGAAAGTAACATCCATGGTCAAATGCTGTATGCAAGCATTGTTTCCGAGTGGGCCTGCAGACACAGTGACTCCCATCTGGCCTCGTCTGAATCTCTATTCTATACGAATTGATACATTAAGCAAAATGAAATCTGTACTTTTACAGACAACAGTGCCTATAACGTCATCAAAAGAGACGTATGATCTTCTAGTTGCAAGGACAGCTACTGAAGTTCATGACCTTTTATCAACAAATTGCCCCATGCATTTCGTGCCTTTTATCAACAAATTGCCCCGTGCATTTCGTAGAAATGTTGAGCCAACTCCTTAACATGTCTAGTGCCACAAGCATCCCAGGCATATTTAAGACAGTCTTTACGGGACTTCTAACACCCTTCCAGGCAATTTTGGGAATCGTTCCTAAATTTGTACACTCTGTTTTTGGCGGCATGCCATTATTTTTGGGACTCGTCGCAGGGATTCTATTTTTGACCCTCCTGCTTCGTTATGGCAAGCCTCGGCTCAGACATAGCTCCCATGGGAATGGAAGAGACAATCCTAGCAATGCGCTACCGGGACAGGATAACTAACGTCCTTGGATTGGCCAGGTTGAGAGATCTAAACATGACCTGGTTCCTTTCATTCAGACCGATATGGCAAGATTGCATTTTACCTGTGCTACGGTGTATGCTTTGCGGCGATGAATGCGTGTTGGACATCTGTCTTTCACTTCCATCAGCAGTACCAATGGACGTCGATACTTTGCTCAGTCCAATAACGGCTCACGCATTGTGTTGTCCCCAGCGGCTACCAATCCTGATGACAGCATTCGTTAAAAAACTCCTGTACTACGACTAGGTGGTAACAGTGGAGCGAGTGACAAAAGCAACATCACCCAGGTACGGCCTTCTGTGAGCATTGCTGCTCCCGACTATGATGACAGCAATCATTCTCACACCTGCCAAGTTACAGCGCTATCTAATTTGGTTGAACTGTCACCTGAATTTGTAGACCAATTCTTTGAGAGCCTGTCTGATACGATGTTCTCACCCGTACAGAAACAATAACTTTTGAGAAGCTTTCCGACTCACAGCGTTCCCATGAACTCTGAATTCGGCCTTCAGTTTTGATCAACAAAAACTGCTAAAAGCTTTGGAATTCTATTTTCCCGGTCAAGCAATAATTCTTTTGATTTGGACAATTTTTCTAATATTGATTTTTTTTTGGCACGAACAATTCTTTGCTTAACGTAAAAAAACTATTCTTAGAGAACAGAAGCTTCACACTTCTATTTCTAAACACATCTAGAGACATAACAACATTACACCAGCCTCTAGCACACATGTTATTACAATGCATTTTTATGTGATGATTTATCTCGCTTTTCTTCTGTCAGAGATACTTCATGTGTAATTCTTTTTGCATAATCGTTCATTGATTTCATATGCAATAATTTTTTGAATGATTTCTATACTTCAAAAAAAACGTACAGTACCTGAATTTCATGTATTACAAGTACGCCTATTTCGAATGCATTTATGTATTCTGGGGTGGGCAATGTTACACATGCATCTAATTGCTTTAGTTTTAGTAATTTTGATGGACATTAACCCGTGGAGTGGGTGTTGCGTGTTTATCTAGGTTCCTGATCGATACTGTGACCTTATGCCCCTATTCGGCTATAAATCCATTTATTCCCTATATTGGCATAACCGTTCAAGTGCGATTTTCTGAAAAGTCATCTCTGGCCTCACACGAACAGAGCCACATTCCAGCATAGTTCTCTCTGCCACTTCCTTTGCGACCAATTAGTGCAATGACAGAGCAGTAGTCACTATCTGATATTCCTAGATAACACTCCGAGTTCTTCAACAAGATAAAAACTCAGCAAACCTGGAAATCCCCGCTTGCTGTGTTTTGATTAGTAATGGAACTCTAATGAGCAACTGATAACTATCACTTCCTAGTGACATCTTTAATTGACGTCTTATGTCCAGCAAACTTGCGTCAAACCCGGCACCTGTCAGGTATAAATATTACCAACGTTGCCTTAAGCAATGGAGAGCTACTGTTGCTGATGCAAGCTGTCTGCACGACCCCGTGTTGGTGACTCTAGCACCCTGTCGCTGCAGCCTGCTGTCCCTTGGTGGTGAAGCTGCTGATACCATTATCGCTGCTAAAGCGCGAACGATGGTACAGTACGCTTAGGAGCTGAACAGCCGTCCCTCTGCGAAGACATCCAGCAGATTCCAGCTGCCCGCGGACGCTGTCCCCCCTCCTTCCTCGACGCGCTGAAGAGACCCGCTGCCTTTCTCGTGCAGAGAAATCCAGCTCCGGCGTTTCCGGTCTACCCTTGCGGGTGACTGGGATATCGAGAGTGACCCCTGAAGGAGATACCAATCCTCCATCATTCTATTCAGAGGTATGGTGTTGACTAAACCCTTAGACGAGAATTCTTGAAACAAACCTTGGCAAAACCAACTCAACTTAAGCTACTTACTTACTCCCCTTCCACGTGTTAGGCTTAGGTCAGGCACACTGGGGTAGGCTTAGTTAGAAGCACCAGTTGAGTATGTTAGCCTAATGTATATATGACTGTATATATGTTTTATTACTTTTAAACCATTGTATGGCTAAGAAACCATATCAATGCTTTTACAGTTCTATTTCGCAATCCTTATCTTACTGTACGTACTTTTTATAATAACAAGTCTTGCAATTGTGGCAATACATTTCTCTTGTATGAGAAGAAAGACTGTTCAATAAATGTTAACCCTTTATTGACAAACGCCCGTCTCTCTCTATTCTCTACATCTCGTGAAAGTAAACTGCACTAGACTGACTGAGTGAAATACATGTCTATTGTTTCACACAACCCTAGAGATTGACTCTTGATCTGAGGAGCAAAGTTGTCATGTTGCACGGTTGTTGGAAAGCTGAATCCCTTCTTGTCTGTGCCAAGGAAGCTGATCACTTCCTATGCAGAGAAGAAAGTTTCCAGTGACCTCTGAGCTAGTTGGTAACACAACCCAATTAAGTTTAGCATAGTCAGTGGAGGCCTGGAATATCCGCAGTTCCACGTCGATACTACTGTTTATGTTATTCCAATGCGCAGGGCCTAGTGGGAAACTAGGAACTACACTACAACATCTTGAGCACATTACTCCTACTGGACAGCAAAAGATGTAGATGATCTATTCTTTCCTATTTTCTGCTAACGTTGCCTAAAATCTGGACTATATTTAGTTCGACAATTTTATCTATGACAGCATCTAGCAGGATAACTCAGTGGTGAATCTGTGGCCTGTGCTCAGTCGAAGAGGGTTATGACTTGGCCGACGTGGTCTGTTGTATGTTGTCCAGGGATAAACGGGATAAACCCATGCTGTCGCTTGAGACCAAAAGAATAATAATCTTAACTAACCGATTTGCGAACATTTTAGAGTCAATTTTACTATCGCAATTGATAAGGGATATAGGTCTATATGAACCTGGACTCAGTTCTTGTTTCCCCTTTTTTTAAACACAACCTTGGTAGTCCTATGCCACGAGGGAGGAACATACCCCTTTCGAGCCTGCAAAAATATTTGCAACACTTCCTGTTTTAAAGACTGAAAACATTTTCTATAGAATTTCAGAGGGATGCCATTAGGGCCAGTGTCCTTGCCCAACGCCAAAGAATTTAGAGCCTCCTCGAACTCTTCGCTGTCTATTGGGGCCGCTAATCTGTCATTTTTTTCATATGTAGCCTTTATCATCTCCAGATCTTTATGAAAGTGTCCCAAAGCCTCGTCCTTCAACAGGCCTGCTTCCTCAGTATACAGCTGTTCGTAATAATTCTTTAAAACATTCAGCACTTCTGAGGATGATTAGTAAATTAGGTCTGACTGGTCTCTAATCTTGGAGATTCTGTTGGTCACTTCTCGCTGCCACACACGTTTTCTTAGTAATCGCCCAGTGGTTTCCCTCATTTCATAAGATTCTGCCCTATATTGCATAAATTAAGCACCGACCTCGGTCCTAAATGCCGTTGGATTTTAGACTTGATGATGGCTATTGTCTGCTGACATCCTTGGATATCTTGACGCTTAATCACTTCATCCATAAGTTAAAATTCAGCCACTCTTAGCTGCTTATACCACTCCCGGATTTCAGCCTGCAGTGCTTTTTGATGATGGAGAGAGAAGCTCAAGGTTTCCCCTCAAATCCCAGCCTTGAAAGCATCTCAGACTGGCGCTATGTCCCTATTGATGTTGAAGAATTCTGCTATCTACTTAGCCGTATGGTCGTGATATGCTTAGTCAAGCAGAAGCTTTCGTTCAAAGGTCCAGGGCCTACGTGCTCTGAATGCACCCATCAACGGGAAGTCTGTCACTAAGGGGTTATGATCTGAGAGAGTACTCGGGAAACTCTCGATCTTGACTTGTTCGGCGAGGGCATTTGAGACAAAAAAATCATTTAGCCTAACTAATTAATTATGGGGGACTCAATAAAAAGTAAAGTCTGGATCAAATGCGTATGCTTTTACCAAGTACCTACCAGGCCATGATCTTTTACCAGACCATGCAGCGCCTTAAAGACCTTCACTTTCCTGCCCTGATATAAATGGTGCCCATTTAGATTAAATTGACTATCTAAATGAATATTAAAATCACCACAAAAATTAGGGGATGTGGTAAACAAGGCTAGTTCTATATTTAAATGATCCACTGCCTCGGGCTCATCAACATTAGACCCATAAATGAAACAGATCGTAAAAGATGCATTGTCGAAGACTGACTCAAATTAGATAATGGCCCATCGCCCAAACGTGTCTTCTTTTATTCACTTGCAAGTGCCTATGCCCTTTCTTGCTAGAATTGCCACCCCTCTTGTTGTTGTCCCTTGGAGGGCACATGCTACCACGTTATATCCCAGATCCCTCAGCCACTATCGATTATTCACATTTTTTTTAGTTCTATATAGCGCAAACTATTCCCGAGACATCGGTATCAGAGCGCTTTACATGGGCACCAGTTTCGTTACAGAAGGACACATTCATTTTTGTTAGGCAAGGGGAGATGAAGTGATTTGCACAGAATGTTGAGCGTCATTGCGAGACTTTAACCCGGTTCTCCAGCTTTGAGGGCGACAGCTCTAGCTGTAAGGCTACATCCTCTCCCCACGATTTGTGAGTTTCTTGGAGGCACACCAAGTCAGACTGCATTAAATTGAAGCTTCTTAGCCAACGTGTCCCTTTTTTATCATTGAGGCCACAGACGTTCGCTGAACATATTCAAATTTTACATCCCATCATTATGTTTGAAATTCTCTAGCCTAAATCCTTTGATGCTATGAATCTAATTGTCACTCTCTACAGTAATCACTTTATTGCTCCTTACAGAGTTAAGAGTGCCATAACAAATACAAAAAATCCATTTCCTTGCCCACCACACCCCACCACCCTCTTCAAACAGCTCAGGAAGAGCACCTTTAAGGGGGTCAGCAACAAATATCAATACATTGTCCCCCTATGACGCCTCTGGAATGCCTAAGACCCTCAAATTGTTTCGTCTCAGTCTATTCTCAAAGTCTTCCAGCTTCCATTGGGTATCTGACATTTGATTCTCCAAAATCATTGTTGTCTGTCTGTGTGTTGAAGCCTCATTTTTCAATGTGACTACCCTGTTCTCCACCTCGGTCATTCTTTCTGTGAACTCTGAGCAAGTTTTTGAAACCTTGCGGATAGCCCCCTGCATCTTCTTGCAGACTATCTGGACTCTCGAGCTTTCCAAGGGTGTCTCTTCCCTATGGGCCATGATACTTTGGTATATAGACTCCAGTGAAACGGCCTCCGCCCCTCCTTGTGTAGTATTACCAGCTGCTGCTCCATCCCCTTCAAGCCCTGAGGAGATAGAATAATCCCAAAGAAGCCCACAAGCTCTTGCCTCGTTTTTACTAGCTTTATCTTGTGTAGACAGATTTTTACCCTTCTTCACTGTGGCAGCATCTTTAGAGACATGGTCTTGTCTTCCATCTGTGCTACTAGAGTCGGACTCATGGCCATGGCTCTCTGTGTTAGACCAGTCTGAAACATCCAATAGGGAAAATAACGTATCTGTACACTCAGTTTCAAACCCCGACTGGTAGTGGATCTCCCACCTCCTTAGAATTAAGATGGGCGACCTATGTGACTTATGTGTCACAATTGAAAATAGGGCTGCTTCATCCTGCTGGGTAGAGAGCACACCCTCCATTCCAGATTCCTCAGTACCCTGTACCACCACTCAGTGTATTAGATCCCAAGTAGAAAGAAGCTTTTGCACCTCTGGATCTGTGCGTGCTGGGCGGGATTGTCCCTCAGAGGATGCAATTTCTACTGCTGTGGAACGGGGGTCCACAGCCATCACTGCCTTTGCCTGAGCTGCCTGAAAGTACTGATCTGGCACCACAACTGTTTTTCCTTCATGGGTGTTCCCACTTTGCTTGGAAGTTGTACGCAGAGGTTTTTAAATAAGCCTGTCCAAATGCCACCTGGGTCTATTGCTGCTGCTACCTTGGAAACAGAGCCCAAATCCGGATTAACCTTCACTGTGGGTTTCTTCATTGATGTTCCTGTTTACACGCAGCTCTTCGTGGCTTTAAAGGCCTTTGCTGAAGACATCGCCAGAACGCTCTCAGGAGGAGCTGCACCCCCAGCAGCAACACCTAACGCAAGAGAAACCAGTCAGTGGCCGAGTCGGTTCCAGATGCGGTAAGCCTGAGATATGCGGGATGCAAGCAAGCCGAAGAAAGTAGTCTGCAGCCCGATCCATGGTTTGGTAAGAGTTGACAGTTCTTTCATCCTTTTTCACCGAGAGGGGGGACCTTAACACGGCTGTGGGGCGAGTGCAGCAGAAGGGTTCCAACGGCTGTGATCAAATGGCCGCCATCTTGCCTCTCATCCTACCCACTGATGACATCTCAAATGACATCACTGGTGACATCATCCACAGAACCATTCACACATTCATTCACACACGCACACAACCACTCATACACCCCCTGACACACCCTTAGAACCACTTACAAACCCACTCACTCTTCCATAGAGCCATTCATATACGCATTCACTCACTAATAGTCACTCACTCATCCACTCACTTAATCATACACCTACTCACATAACCATACAGTCACTCACACAGCCACACACTCACCCATACAGCTACTCATATACCCACTTACTGAGCCATACAGTCACTCACTCACCCATACAGCCTCTCAACAAAGCCACTCACTCACTCACCCATACAACCATTCATGCACCCAGTCACCCACACAACCACTTAAATACCCATTCACACATTCATACAAGCACGCACTCATACACTCACTCACCCATACAGTTACTCACACGGGTAGTCACTCTCCAATAGAGCCACTCATACACTCAGGTAACCAAACTCCTACTCAAACAGCCAATCACTCACTGATACATACATTTACATACCCAGTCACTCTCCCATACAGCTACTCACACAGCCACTCAGTCAACTATGCTGCCACTCACACACCCATTCACCCACCCATACAGCCACTCACTCACCCATGCAGCCACTCACACATTCACTCACTCATCAATACAGCCACTCACACAGCCACTCACTCACCCATGCAGCTAGTCGCACACCCCTTAATCACCCGTACAGCTGCTCACACTTCCACTTATTCACCCATAAACTCAGTTCCACACCTACTCACACATGGATACAGTCACACAACCACTCAGATCAAATACGTTAAAAATTGTTTCACTTAGTACTACAGAAAGAATAGTAACTTATGAGGGAGCTCAGTATAAATCTTTAAGTCTCAGAAATGGTTTTGAAATACACTGACTGGATGGTGTCATCTGTGATGCCATTAGAGATGCCATCAGTGATGTCACTGACCATGCCATGAGTGATGTAATATGAGAGGTTATAAGCAGTGCATTGCGGGGTCATAAGTTTTAGTTAGCTCAGGTAACTAACTTCTGAATTTCACTGAGCCTAACTATAACGTCACTGGAACCTCTGTTTTTTTCAGTGAATATATATATATCCTTTCCTTAGGCCTAACATTTTGTGCAAAAACAAACTTTGATTACGAAGAGATCAGAGTGGACCTCTTTCAGTTCGTACGCAAATTCAAATTACAAAAACATTTCTTTATTATATCTAGAAAAAGTTATGATTTCTGAGACAATCTATGACACTAACAATGCTATAAATGTGGAAGACATGTCTCTCTTTCGTAAACAGGCATTACTAGAATGTGAGGAATCAGACTGCCTGGAAACACCTACAGAATTGACCACGGCGACAGGCCTTGATTTCTGTGGCATTGTGCGCACACTGTTCCGACCTAAATCGGTCTTCATCCCAATGATGCCAAAAGATAGGCTGGACATTTTTGCAGAAAATGTGATGAGAGACCTAAAAGAACTAGCCAAAGAAAGTAGCAGAAAGTTTATAAAAAGCAAGCACAATAAAAGGATCCAATATATTGACCTTATACAGAAAATCAAACAACATCAAGATATAGTTGTCCGATGGTCTGATAAAGGTGGCAATGTAGTGCTATGGCCATTGAACAAATACAACATGGAGGACCGGCAATAGCTGCAAGACAGAGACTGATATAGCCACATAAGTCCAACCAGTATCATTGGAATACAAGAAAAATATCATTAGGCTCTTTATGAACAGAGAGGAATGGGGTTGATCTCAAAACAAGAATTGGATTTTTTTTTTAAATGACTATCCAATGACACCTCAGCTGTATTTAATTCCTAAAATACATAAGAAGCCCCAGGGAATACCCAATATAACAGCCATAGGTGGACTCTTTGAGAATGCCTCAAGATGTATTTACTTTTTTCTTCAACCTGCTGTTTGTGAGCTTCCTTCCCACATCAGAGACACTGGTGACTTTTTGACTAAAATCTATGATATATCTTGGAATGTTGATTGTGTATTAATCTGTGTATCATAAAAGCAATCCTAACAATCAGAAGGGAAGGGTAATTGCAAAAAGGAAATTGGCAATCAATACTTTCGCGCACGTTTCGGCATTTCGAAAAACGCCTTCTTCAGGAGCCACAAATTGTATCTGAAATACACAATTAATAGATATAAAAATACAATCACTTACATTTGTTAAAAAAGGAATTTGTTTCACTAACAATGAAACATTACATAAGACATAACTATTGATTGCCACTTTCCTCTTCTTTTAATATTGCGTGATTATATTTTATTAGTATTGTAAAAAAAAAATGTGTGTCATTTTTTATGTAATTTGGATGTATATGATTTATGGTTTTAACATGAATACTTATTAAAAAGAATAAAGTTTTTGTATCTAAATATATTTGTAGTTTCCTTTTTGCAATTACCCTTCCCTTCTGATTGTTAGGATTGCTTATGATATACACACAATCTATTTCCCTGTCCGAGGAATTATTTATTCTGATCAGGGGGTCCTTGTTGTTCACATTATGATTGTGTATTAATGACACTGGATGTAAACACACTATAAACCAGTATAAGACACAAAGATGGATTGAAGGCTCTAAGCCATTACCAGGGTAAAAGACAAATACATTTGCATCAGCATACTATAATGTTGTTACAAATGGCAGAGTTGTGCGTGGACAATAATATTTTAATCTTTGACAAACTTTTATACAAACAGCTACAGGGTACAGCCATGAGTACTTGCTTTGCCCCCAGCTATGCTAATTTGAATATGGTCTGGTGGGAAGAGCAAGTACTCATGAAGACACAAGAAAAATCTATGACAGAACACGTCATTTTGTATGTCAGATACATCAACAACATATTAATTCTCTGGCGGGCAACCCACAAAAGTGCTAAGACCTTTGCTGAAGAATTAAACTGTAACAATCTGAATCTCTTATTTACATGCAACACCAGTAGGGAATCTATAAAAATTTTAGATCTCCAAATATATGTGGAAAACAACAAAATACAGTCCAGGACCTGCAGAAAGTCTACTGCTGGAAATGTTATCCTCCACGCTAGTAGCTTTCACCCCACCAGCCTAAAAGAGAGCATCCCATACGCAGAATGCTTGTGCATGAAGCGCAAATGCAGCACCAAAGAAGGGTTAGAACGATCCACAGACGACCTTTACCTGAGACTAGAACGGATAGGGTATAGCATAGAAACACTATCCACAGCAAAAGCAAAAACCTCTAACATAAAAATGGAAGATCTGCTTTTCAACACCAACAGTAAGAATAAGTGTACAAACAGAAAAACTGATACACCCAGATTAATCGCAGGCTACAGCACTTACCATGCCAACCTGCATAAGATATTGCACAGACATTGGAGTTTAGTACGCAGCGATCCCTACATGCACTAGGGCTCCCCCAATAACCTTTAGAAGAGCGAAATTGATGCGCCAGGAACTAGTCTGCAATGCACCAGCAAGAGCTCCAATTAGCTCCAAACACAAAGAGGATTTCATAAATGCATCAGATGCATAGCCTGTAAATATGGAGTCAACACCAAAACAGTCCAAATGCCATTTAGACATTCCCCATACGAGATTCGCGACAGCTCCAACTGTAAATCAGACTTTGCTGTCTATATCCTGCAGTGTACTTGCGATAAAAAGTTTGTGGGCAGTACCATTCACCCAGTACATGTTCGTATATTGCAGCACCTCAGGGCCATCTCTAATAATGACCAGACCTATCCTGTTGCCAGGCACATAAACTCATGCCATGGAGGTAGGGCCCGTGATCAATCTTTCTTTGTGATCGACACTGTCCCTAAAAACCCAAGGGGAGGAAATAGACAGTTGAGAAGGTTAGAATCGAGGTACATCATCCTCCTCAATTCTAAAATCCCCAACAGGATGAATGCCGATGAGGCACTTAATGTACAATACGTAATACACTTGCCGCTTGTCCCGCCCCTGACCACTCTCCGTAGGGCCAGGTCCTTTTATTTGCTCATGATTTTCTTTTTTAGATTTTTTGCACTCACTATTCACGAGTTCCCAGTACACAGTTCCAGGTTGTGCCTATCTTAATTATATAGTTTTAAAGAGACAAGGCAACACTCTAGGTAGTCAAGGACATGGGGTGATAGTTTTATAAGGCAACAAAGGTCCTTAATTTAACATGATAAACAAGAAGCAAATAATAAATTATAGACAACAATGTGTGCTATAAGCATGAGCATGTCTAGCCGGACACTGATTTAATCAATGTAAGAATTCCAAAAGGATAAAGTGGACAAATCTACAGTGGGATACAGTCGTGTATCCAGTACGTATAACACATAAAGGACATAAAAAAGGAAATTGACAGGGGTTAGTTTCAGGCAAATTTATAAAGAGGGGACGCTGGTAAACAATTTGAGAGTAGCCTAGCTGACCTCATGTAGTGAACACAATTGGGTAACACAATGGAGAACTAGTGTGTAACTACATTAACTGTCGACGGCGTTTCGATCCTGTACATAAATAAAAGGATCATCATCAGGTCTAAAATGACATGCCTGAGTATTAAACATGCAAGCCTTGGGTAAGGCTGAGTTAAGAGCGTACCGACGGGCAATCAGGGTGGGAAGCCGTGCAGCTGGGAGACAGTGCTCCTGAGGTATCTGGGGTACGGATGGTGCAGTCGCGGGACCACAGACCTGCAGGGTGCGGGCGGTGTGGTTGCTCAGGGACGTGATGAGTCTGGGTTACGAATGGAAAAACGGTCACGGGACCGTGAACCTGCTAGGGGCGGGTGGAGCAATTCCTCAAAGTTGTGAAGAGTCCTGGGCGGTACCTAGGAACTAGAATCCGCAGCGAATCCTACCATTGGTGTGTGTTGGCCGTGGTTAGGATGTGTGAGCAAACGCTGATGGGGGATTCCGTTTAGCGATTAGCGGAGTATTCGATGTCTCCGTGTTCCAATTGAAACAATCTGCTGCCACTTCCGGGCACGATGGCTTACACGAGCCATCGTGCCCGGAAATGGCAGCAGTTTTATATATATATATTCACTGAAAAAACCATAGGTTTCACACCAGTTATAGTTAGGAATTAGCATTTAAAAAACCTATTAAATTCACTGAAAAAACATAGGTTTCACACCAGTTATAGTTAACTGGAAATTTTACTGACATAAAACGATTGAAATTCCAGGTTATAGTTAGTTGGACTCACTATAACTTGCGCGTGTAATGCACTGCTGATGACATCACATATTACATCACTCATGACGTGGTCAGTGACATCACTCATGACATCACTGATGACACCATCCAGTGAATGTGTGTCTTTCTAAAAATAAATATGTTTTATATATGTATATGTAAAGGTAGATGGAAGAATAAATGTTTAAATAAGTGTCTTAATGGATGTTTTTTTTTAAATGATTGGTTAACTGGCTTATTAAGTGTATCTTAGTGAATACATATATTAGCGAGTATTGTTTAAATATTTAAATGTTTGTATCAGTGTTTCACTTTGTGTATAAGTGGCTGCATGGGTTGGTGAGTAGCTACATGTGTGTGTATATGTGTTATTAGATTTTTTTTTAGTATCAGTATGAGTGTCTGTGTGGTTTGGTGGGAGTGTTACTTAGCACATAGATGCATCAATGACTAACTCACTGTTTGTATGTGTTTTGAAGACAGCATATGTGCAGGACTGTATGGGTGGAAGAGTGTGTATATGTGTGTGTTAGTGAGTGAATGACTGTCTCACTCGTGTCTTTATGAGTAACTACATATGTTTTAATCTAGTATATGTGAGTATTGATGTATATAAGTGAGTATATATGAGAGTGAGAGATTGAAAGAGTTCCTGATAAAAAAAGTATGTGTTTCTATAAGTGATTGTTTAAGAGAGTAAGTATGTGTAAGTTTATAATAAAAGGATGTTCAATAGTTTATTTGCATGTGTGAGTATGTGTGTGAGCAGGTTTTTGAAGACTGTCGTTGTGTTAATGGATGTAAAGGTGTCTCACTACATATGATAAGTGAGTATATGTATGAATGACTATATAGAACTGTTGGTGAATGAGTGGATGTGTATATAAATGGTGGAATTACTGAATTGGTTGTTGTAACTGGTATAGGTATCTCCACTTTTTTGTAAATGTTAGTTTCTATTTTTGAATATGTGTTTCAAGGGTTACATTACACTGAAAGGAGGTCTGTCACTCTATCACAAGGATGGAGTCATCAGTGATGTCATGAGTGATGTCACTGACCATGTCATGAGTGATGTAATATGTGACATCATCAGCAGTGCATTACACGCGCAAGTTATAGTGAGTCCAACTAACTATAACGTGGAATTTCAATGGTTTTATGTCAGTAAAATTTCCAGCTAACTATAACTGATGTGAAACCTATGTTTTTTTTAGTGAATTTAATAGGTTTTTTAAATGCTAATTCCTAACTATAACTGGTTTGAAACCTATGGTTTTTTCAGTGAGTTTCATAGGTTTTTTAAATGCTAATTCCTAACTATAACTGGTCTGAAACCTATGGTTTTTTCAGTGAATTTCATAGGTTTTTTTAATGCTAATTCCTAACCATAAGTCTCACTTTATAAGTAAGACTGTTAGTGCTCTAGTTGTTTAGAACACTCTGGTTCATTCTGTCATTGGGCTACAGTTGGGCTACATTTGGCTGATATTTGGACTATATATTTTTTTGTCTCCGGTGGCCATCTTTGGGCTACATTGGGCTACATTGGGCTACATTGGGCTACATTTGGGCTACATTTTGGCTCTAACATATATATAGCCCAATGTAGCACAATATATATTTTTTCAAAGTTAATTTTCGTAAAAACCACTTAAGAATAGGGCTACCAGTCCCTACAATTTTTCCCAATTATTATTTTTTTTATTTTTTGCTTTGGAGCGCTCCCGGTGCGCGCCCCAGAGAGCGCCCCGAAAAGTGTCTTTTTATAAAGCGCCCCGGGGCGCGCTCCGGGGAGCGTCCCGTAAGCGGCAATATCACATACGAAAACATGATCGTGACGTATCGCGTAGCCGCGTCCGCATGATACGCACGCCGTAAGCGCACCCGGAAGCACTTGAGCGAATACGATCGCGCAGCATAAACAACCGACGCGGTCATGTGACCTGAAAATAACAATTTTCATTGGTTCATAACAGTTTTGGTTTCATAATGATGAAGCCCCTGGTCATGTGACCTGAAAATAACACTTTTCATTGGTTCAATTCATTTTTTTTTTCAAAAGGATGAACGACCCCACCTTTTTTCCTTATTCTGACTTTGTCCTTTGACTTAGGAAGACCTGTTTGTAACTCTCTCTACTTTTGTGCTCAAAATAATGGCTTCAGTAGTAGCAGCAGCTGGTGCATCTGCACCACCACCACCACCACAACCACCAAAAGGACCTCCTCAAGATATCATTGGTGGTCTTCAAGAAGAGGAAGAGGAGGAGGAGGGGACTTCAAGATGGCTGGAAGAACACAATACCCCATACCAGCCAAGACCACACATTATTTGGGAGTTTTTTACTCTCCCAGAGGGGAAAAAAAAAGTAAATGCACCCAAGGTCAGTTGCAAAATTTGTGGCATGGAACTTTCCAGGGGAAACCCAAATAAAAAATATTCATTTGGGAACTACACAATGATACGCCACATGCAGCGCAACCATCCTATAAACTATTCTGCTGCAGAAATGAGGGAACTGCCCAGTAACCCTCCCCGATCAACAAGAACCAGCTCAGAAAGGAAACAACCCACTGCGTCTGCCCCAGAGGAAAGTGAGACGATGCTGTGCATTCAGCCCTGATTTGCAGATTTCAGAATTATCTGTAAATTTTGTGGGAAGACCATCTCCTACGGAGAACAGAGCGTAAAGCTCATCGTCCTTGCTGGGGACAACCATAAATGCCCCAATCAACCCTAATTTTTTCTTTTCTTTTAGTTTTTTGCTCCAGTTGAGCCATTTTCAATTCCCTGTTTTTTCGTTTTTCCCCATGAAAAATACAAAAAAAATCTAAAACTGTTCAGAAAATCCAAAAAAAGTACAAAATGTTCAAAAAACAATATAAAAAATATAAAACAACAAAAAGAAGAAAAAAAACAGTTCTTTTTAGAACTACCTCCAATTTCTAAAAAAAAAGGCAACTTTTTAAAAAAACTCTATCATTCATTTTTCCTCATGATACGCTCCCCGGTCCGCTCCCCGGTGCGCGTACCGGGCACGCCCCCCGTGCCAAACAAAAAAAATAATTTTTTGCCCCGCGGGGCCCTTTTTAAGCCCCCACATCAAACCTAGGGGGCAGGGGGGATCTACCCTGCCCCCTTATGGTCATTTCCCCCTTTGTTTTGGCCACCTCTTGTGTCTCGATACTACCGAGACACAAGATGGCGGCCGCTCCGGACTGTTTCGAATGTTTACAGACACCCAAGAGCCAATCAGATTTCCGTGCACACCTCGCGTGTCGCGCCCGGGGCGCTCCCCGGTGCGCGTTCCGGGGCGCGCCTACAGATATATATATTTTTTTAAACCTAAATTACTCAAAATCCACTGGAGCACATATATTGAGGCATAGCAAAGGCACATCGGGCTACCAGTCCCTACAATTTTGCCAAATTTGGTTGAAATCCATTCAGCCGTTTGGGCTAAAAGTGAAATCGACCGCCCTATGGAAATTAACATGGGGAAAACGCGTTTTGGGACCCCCTTTTATCTCGGCCACCGCTTGACGAATCCCCCCCAAACTTTCAGGGAAGTACCGGATTGCCGTGAGGCCATTTTGAGGAAATTTTCAGTCAGATTCGTCAACCGGCGCCAAAGTTATTCCAAATAGAATTTTGAGATTTAACATTGAAAAAAATCCTAACTATAACTACCTACTGGCGACCACCAGTAGGTAATATATATATATATATATATATATATATATATATATATAGATATATATATATATATATCTATCTATATATATATATATATATATATATATATATATATATATATATATATATATAAATATACATATATTACCTACTGGCGATAGCCAGTAGGTATATATAGTTAGGATTTTTTCTCTATGGAACTTTTGAAAATTCTATGTCTAATAACTTTGGCGTTTGTGGACTGAATCGGCACATTTTGTTTCTGAGCAGCCCCTGAAAATTTGGGGGGGTTCCGTCAAGGGGGGGCCTAGAAAAAGGGGGGTCCCAAAACGCGTTTTTCCCATTCATTTTTCCATAGGGCGTTTGGCCTCACTTTTAGCTCGAACGGCTGAATGGATTTGCACGAAACTTGGCAAAATTGTAGGGACTGTTAGCCCGATGTGCCTTTGCTGGGTCTCAATATATGTGCTCCAGTGGATTTTGAGAAATTAACGTTTAAAAAACACAGATATATCTGTGACAGCGTACCCGATAGCGCACCAGTTCGCGTACTTTTCGCGTAACGGAGCTTTGCGAAGCGAAGCTGATTGGCTCTCCGGTGTCTGTCAACATTCTAAACAGTCCGGAGCGGCCGCCATCTTGTCTCTCGGTAGGATCGAGAGACAAGAGGAGGCCAAAACGAAGGGGGAAATGAAGGAAAGGGGGCAAGGTAGACCTCTTCTGACCCCCTAGGATTGATGAGGGGGATATTAAAGTGCCCCGCGGGGCCCAAAAGAAAAAAAAAAAATTGCGATTTTTTGTCGTAGAGGTGCAAATCGGTACGTGAACCGGGCAGCTAACCGGGCAGCTAACCGGCAGCGTAACGGGAGTCTGAGGAGAAGCTGATTGGCTGTCAACATTGTAAACAGTCCGGAGCGGCCGCCATCTTGTCTCTCGGTAGGATCGAGAGACAAGAGGTGGTGAAAAACGAAGGGGGAAATGAAGGAAAGGGGGCAAGGTAGACCCCTCCTGACCCCCTAGGATTGATAAGGGGGATATTAAAGTGCCCCGCGGGGCAAAAGAAAAAAAAAAGAAAATTGCGATTTTTTGCGTTAGAGGCGCTTCCCGGTATGCCAACCGGGCAGCTAACCGGCAGCGTAACAGGAGTCCGACATCTTGTGTTTTTGGAGCGTCCGGTTTGCGTACCGGGTAGCGTTCCAGTAAGCGTAACAAGGGGAAAACCAAGAGAAACAGTAAAATAAAATTTAAAGGAATAGATTTCCACCAAACTTGGCAAAATTGTAGGGACTGTTTGTTTGTTGTGCCTTTGCAAGGCCTCAAGATATGTGCACGTGTGGATGTTGTCTAATTAAGGTTAAAAAAAATATATATATATAGGTAAGCGTGCTCTGGCGCACTTACGTTACGGGTTTTGTTTGCGCTGCAGAGACGATACGTCACGTTTATGCGACGCGTCATGAGGCGTCTCATGTGGCTACGTGATACGTCACGTAATAAAGAATATATTTTACAGCTATAGATATTAGCTTTTAAGAAACCAAAGAAATTCACTGAAAAAACCATAGGTTATAGACCATATATAGTTAGGAATTTGCATTTACAAAACCATGAAAATTCACTGAAAAAACCATTGGTTATAGACCATATATAGTTAGGGATTAGCATTTACAAAACCTTAATTTACTCGCACAAAACCATAGAAATTTGCATATATAGTTAGTTGCAATAACTATATATCGCGCACCCGCAATCCACTGCTGATGATGTCACATATTACATCATTCATAACATGGTCAGTGACATCACTGATGACATCACTGATGACATCTCAAATGACATCACTGATGACATCTCAAATGACATCACTGATGACATCACTGATGACATCTCAAATGACATCACGGATTAAATCACTGATAACATCTCATTTGACATTACTGATCACATCACTGATGATATCATTCATGTGATAATACGATGAACCTCTTCAGACTCTAATATAACCTTAGATACAATCAGTGTAAACAGACACTCACAGACTGTCACTCATCCATGGAGTTACTCACACACCTAGTCAGTCATGCAAAGAATCAATCACACCTCCATTTCCTCAACTATACAGTTATACACACCTTACTTAATCAAACATATACTAACACATATTTACTCTCTTATACAATCACTGATACAAGTTCACAATAATTCATACAGCCACTCACACATTCACTGCCTCTTATGCACAGTTATTTATATATGTCAACTCTTACATGTACTGTGTTTTACATATGTACTTACTTTGACATGTAGCACTGAGAAATCCAATCACTCACCAATAGACTCATGCAGATAGTCAACCGCCCATACAGCTGTTTCCACATGCACTTTTGAACCCATACATCTACTGAATCAACTGCTCACACATCTATGCACAGAGTCACACACCTCCCAGCCACCCCCACACACACACTCACTCTCCCATACAAATATTTGGGCAACCAATCAATAACCCATATAGTTACTCATATAGCTACTGATCAACACATGCAGCAGTTTACAGAACTACAGAAATAATGATGCACAAATTAAGACAGTTTAGTCACTAACCCATGCACTCAGTGAGACACATTTAATCATTCTCTCATACAGTCAGTCATGCACCTACTAAATCATTCATCCAAACACTTATACATCCACTCATTCTTCAATATGTAAGACATATTTTAACTTTACAGAAACATACAGTCACTGGATGTTGTCATCAGTGATGTCATCAGTGATGTCACTGACCATGTCATGAATGATGTAATATGTGACATCATCAGCAGTGGATTGCGGGTGCGCGATATATAGTTATTGCAACTAACTATATATGCGAATTTCTATGGTTTTGTGCGAGTAAATTAAGGTTTTGTAAATGCTAATCCCTAACTATATATGGTCTATAACCAATGGTTTTTTCAGTGAATACATATATAGATAGATAGATAGATAGATAGATAGATAGATAGATAGATAGATAGATAGATAGATAGATAGATATATTACCTACTGGCGGTCGCCAGTAGGTATATATAGTTAGGATTTTTTTGAATAGGGATTTCTGAAAATTCTATGTTGAATAACTTTGGCGTTGAAGGACGGAATTGGCTGAAATTTTCAGGAAAATGGCACATTTTGTTTCTGAGCGTCCCCTGAAAGTTTGGGGGAGTTTCGAGAAGTGGGGGCCGAGAAAAAAGGGGGGTCCCAAAACATGTTTTAAACATTGGGTTTTCCATAGAGCGGTTGGACTCACTTTTAGCTCGAACTGCTGAATGGATTTCTATGAAATTTGGCAAAATTGTAGGGACTGGTAGCCCGATGTGCCTTTGCTAGGTCTCAAGATGTGTGCTCTAGTGGATTTTGAGAAATTAACGTTCAAAAAAATATATATATCTGTGACAGCGTCCCGGTTAGCGCCCCGGTTCGCGTACCAGACGCATATCGGAACTTCGTGAGGAGAAGCGGATTGGCTCCCCGGTGACTGTGAACATTCTAAACAGTTCGGAGCGGCCGCCATCTTGTCTCTCGGTAGGATCGAGAGACAAGAGGTGGAAATAAACGAAGGGGGGAAAGAATGAAAGGGGGCAAGGTAGACCCCTCCTGACCCCCTACGATTGATGTGGGGGCTATTAAAGGGCCCCGCGGGCAAAAAAATAAAATAAAAAAAATTTCGATTTTTTGCGGTGGAAGCGCTACCCGGTACGCGAACCGGGTAGCTTACCGGTAGCGTAACGGGAGTCCGCCATCTTGCGTTAAGGTCTAATTTGGACACAAGATGGATGATAAACAATGCTGAGATTGTGTAAAAGGGGGCAAGGGAGACATATCCTGACCCCCTAGGTTTTGTGAGGGTGGATGAGGAGGCCCATATATGCCCAAAAAAGAAAAAAAAATTAACATTTTCGCGCGGTTAGCGCCCGGTGCGCGAACCGGGTAGCGCTCCGGAAATCGTAAATCGTGAAAATTAGTAAAAAAAAAGTTACATTTAAAATTTATTTAGAGTGATATAAGTTAGCGTAGCTCTGAAAAGAGCTTTTGGGTCTGTGGAAGATTTAGGTACTTATAAGTAGGTACCAGTACACAGTCTTAAATTCAGGATGAAAACTCTGTTCCCCTCATCTGAGAAGTGCACACCATCTCCTCTGTAGATATCTTGCATGTAGTAATGCAAGTTATTGTTGTAGATGAAGCCCATTCCATGGTCTCTCATGTAAGCTGAAACAGACTTATTTACATGCTTCCTCGCTTTCTCAATTTGTGGACAAAATTGATTGGACCAGCTCCATTTCTGTCTTTGGCATATATTGGAATATACCAAGGCAGTTTGAGGAAAAAGTGCCATCAATTGCTCAAAGGTGTCCTTTAAAAGCATTTCCAGACCTACCCCAGTCAAAGTGCCCAAATCATTTCATCCACAGTGCACTATTATGAGGTCAGGGTTTGGCAAATGCAAAAAGGTTTTCACCAATGGTATCAATTGGTGACATCTCAATCCTCTCTGGCCAATCCATTTAATTTCCACATTTTGTAAATTGAGGTTGTGTAAATTTCTGTTATCAGCATACCTGTGAGCCCAGTGGATGTAGCTATGTCCAAGTATCCAGACAGAAAACATGGTGAGAGGAGGTTCTGCTGCAGTCAGATGAAGTGTGGGAATGAAATGGTAGTTGGAACAGTAGGAGTTTGTAATGAAAAAAACTGTGTAGTTTCAGTGCTAATGATTCAGTAGCAGTGATTGGTGGATTTTGATTGCTGAAAACAGAAAGTTAGGGTGCTTGGATGTGTTCTTTGAAAGATGTAATTCGAATAGTTAAGAAAAAATCATTTTAAGAAACATTGCACTGGATAAGCAGGTGTACTGAGAGTTCAGAGTTCATTTGAAACGTTGTGTGAACTTGTAAACATGAGAGGTCTTTCAGGAGGTAGTTGCTATGGAAAAAAGGCAGAAAGGGTAGAGGGGGGAAGGGTGTTGATTTGAAAAAAGTGAGGGAAGAGTTTTGATTGGGTGACATGAGAGATAAGTGTGATGAATTACAGCATTTCTGTGCCATTGTTGGTTGCAGCCTCTGGAGTGCATACCCTTTTCTCTGCTAAAGAAAAATTGGTGTGTGTCTGAGACTGTTTTGAAATTCAAAAAGCATTTGCTAAGGTGAGAAAAGATTCATTTAATTTAGATAGAGACTAGTATGCTTTAGGGAGAAAATTAGGAAGAAAGTTGTGTATTTAAAATGTTGCTTTGTATCAAATGTTTTACAAAAAGATTTTGTTTCTTTGAGAAATTGTAATTGGAGATAATGTGAAGTATTAGTACTGAAAGGGTGTGCTTGTACATGGGAGCTGTGCTGTGTTTTCAAATTAGGACTTGAAAATCGTTTTTAAGGAAAAGGAATGCTTTTTAAATTTATGAGAAGGAAAAAATGGTGTCTGCTTCTTTAAACAAATATTTCACTTGCCCCATGATTCAGGGAGAATAATTTGTTTACTTGATGTGTTTAAAAACGTTTCTTGAAGTCATTTAGGTTTCTTGATATGTACTGCTAGAGTTTCATAGCCAGCATGGGGCATATTTATAAGGACTTTGAGCCACTTTCACGTTATTTTCCCCATGTTAAAAGTGACGCAAAAGTGGTGCAAGGGCCTTGTAAATACGCCATCATGTGTGTTAGGGCATTTTAAGTCACTTCTCCATGAATATGGGAGAATAATCTGGTTGCAGCCTCTGGAGTGCATACCCTTTGCTCTGCTAAAGAAAAATTGGTGTGTGTCTGAGACTGTTTTGAAATTCAAAAAGCATTTGCTAAGGAGAGAAAAGATTCATTTAATTTAGATAGAGACTAGTATGCTTTAGGGAGAAAATTAGGAAGAAAGTTGTGTATTTAAAATGTTGCTTTGTGTCAAGTGTTTTACAACAAGATTTTGTTTCTTTGAGAAATTGTAAATGGAGATAATGTGAAGTATTAGTACTGACAGGGTGTGCTTGTACATAGGAGCTGTGCTGTGTTTTCAAATTATGACTTGAAAATCGTTTGTAAGGAAAAAGAATGCTTTTTAAATTTAAGAGAAGGAAAAAATGGTGTCTGATTCTTTAAAAAAATATTTCACTTGCCCCATGATTCAGGGAGAATAATTTGCTTACTTGATGTGTTTAAAAACGTTTCTTGAAGTCATTTAGGTTTCTTGATATGTACTGCTAGAGTTTCATAGCCAGCATGGGGCATATTTACAAGGCCTTTGATCCACTTTCAAGTTATTTTCCCCATGTTAAAAGTGACGCAAAAGTGGTGCAAGGGCCTTGTAAACACGCCCTCATGTGTGTTAGGGCATTTTAAGGCACTTCCCCATGAATCAGGGAGAATAATTTGCTTACTTGATGTGTTTAAAAACGTTTCTTAAAGTCATTTAGGTTTCTTGATATGTACTGCTAGAGTTTCATAGCCAGCATGGGGCATATTTAGAAGGACTTTAAGCCACTTTCACGTTATTTTCTTCATGTTAATAGTGATGCAAAAGTGGTGCAAGGGCCTTGTAAATACGCCCCCATGTGTGTTAGGCCATTTTAAGTTACTTGCCCCATGAATCAGGGAGAATAATTTGTTTACTTGATGTGTTTAAAAACGTTTCTTGAAGTCATTTGGGTTTCTTGATATGTACTGCTAGAGTTTCATAGCCAGCATGGGGCATATTTACAAGGACTTTGAGCCACTTTCGCGTTATTTTCCCCATGTTAAAAGTGACGCAAAAGTGGTGCAAGGGCCTTGTAAAAACGCCCCCATGTGTGTTAGGGCATTTTAAGTCACTTCCCCATGAATCTGGGAGAATACTTTGCTTACTTGATGTGTTTAAAAACGTTTCTTGAAGTCATTTAGGTTTCTTGATATGTACTGCTAGAGTTTCATAGCCAGCATGGGGCATATTTACAAGGACTTTGAGCCACTTTCACGTCATTTTCCCCATGTTAAAAGTGACACAAAAGTGGTCAAGGGCCTTGTAAATACGCCCCCATGTGTGTTAGGGCATTTTAAGTCCCTTCCCCATGAATCAGGGAGAATAATTTGCTTACTTGATGTGTTTAAAAACGTTTCTTGAAGTCATTTAGGTTTCTTGATATGTACTGCTAGAGTTTCATAGCCAGCATGGGCCATATTTACAAGGCCTTTGAGTCATTTTCATGTCATTTTTCCCATGTTAATAGTGACGCAAAAGTGGTGCAAGGGCCTTGTAAATACGCCCCCATGTGTGTTAGGCCATTTTAAGTCACTTCTCCCATGAATCTGGGAGAATAATTTACTTACTTGATGTGTTTTAAAAATGTGTTTTTTGACTTAAAATGGCTCAAAGGCTTTGTAAATATGCCCCATACTGGCTATGAAACTCTAGCAGTACATATTCTGTCTATGCTGCTAAATTACCATAGGTAGAATTGACAACTAGTGTGTTAATTGTTTGCTTACTGTTATTGGTTTACTGTTTGGTAATAGTGGTTAATAACATTTTTTTTTTAAATTTACTACAGTTTCAACTCAAGATCTTTTGAAAAATTCAAACATGCCCTCAAGGCAAAGGAAAAGAAAAGAAGCAAAGCGACTTACACCCCACCTTGGTAAACCTTTGCAGCAGTCCTCTACAATAAAAACTTGTCAAGTCACCAAAAAAGCTCCGGGTAAGACAACAAAATCTTTTTTAAGAAACATTTGCAGACGAAAAAGTATCACTACAGAACATGTTTTAGTCCAGAAAAAGAGAGCCAATTTAAATGGGAAGGAAAGGCCCCTCAAAAATGTTGCTGCTAGAGCAGGAGATAACTCTGTGCATGGTAGTAGAAGGAAAAATCTGTTTAGAGACATTCGTAGACGAATGTTCCGCAACAGGATAATTGGCAATTTGTTAAAAAATATTAAGAAAGTTCAACAGGAAGTGGCTTTTTATAAGAGAAAGAAAAATGTAGAGAAAATTATTGATCAGGCTTTCGAAATTAAGCAAAAGTTATTTATTTTGATAATCAATAGAATTAGGAAACTAAACAAGGCAATTTATGATTTCAAATCAAATAGTAGATGGAAGAGAACAGTTAATCGTAGTAATTTTTGTGAAGTTTTTTCTGGAGAATGGATGCATAGTTCAAGTTGTGAGGCATTTTTTAATGAGGAGAGTTATTTCCAGGACAATGATTTGGTGCATGCAGTTGACACCAGTGGTCAAGCTTATGAGGTGAAAGATGGTTGTCCGGTTGAAAAAGAAAAACTTGTGTCAACAGAGGCAGAAGAGGTGTTAGGTAATGAAGTTTTAGGAAGACGTCCTAAGGGACCAGTGTACACCTGGAAGTGTAGTAGTATTTGCAGTGTGCGACAGGATTCCATCAATTTGCTTTGTGATTTTGCACGGATATTTAATAAGAAAAGTTTAAAACAGAAAATGAAGTTGTTGCAAGAATTAGATCCTTGCAGAGTGAGAGAAGTGACAGGTTTGCATGGTCATTCACTGGCTTGTCTTTCCAGGAGAGTATGCCAGAGTGTTTTTCATCATTTCAGTATGCTAGCAGTGCATCATAATAAAGTGAGGAAATTAGTTAGAATGTTGTATTATGCTAAGAGTCCAGCAATTATGCTTAAACAATTAAGCACTGCTCTTTTGCATGGTTCTGAAGTAGATGTGAAGAATATTTGTGAAGAAATTGAGTTTTGTTACTTTGCTAGTAAAGAGAAAGAGAACAATGTTGAAATTGACCCAGTAGAAGAAGGTAATGTGGAAAAGAGTGTACAGATTACCAGTACAGATAAGTTTCACAAGGAAATTTCCACGTTTATGGTGAAATCAAGTGAGAGGCCTAATTTCACTTGTGTGTGTTGTCGACGGACTTATTATAAGAATCAGACTAAGTTAGTGGATTTATACACAAAAAGTGAAATGGTAAACAATAGTGAATGGAAGGATTTTGCAACATACTTGATGGTAGAAAATCATTTTGATTTGGGATCAGATCAACGTATGTGTACTTATTGTTTTAACAAATTAAATCAAAATCGGATGCCTGCTAGAGCGGTTCATAATAATCTGGAATTGGTTGACATTCCTTCTGAACTGAAGGATTTAAATACTTATGAATCTATTTTGATTCAAAGTGTCCATCCTTTTCAGGCTATTGTTCGAATGGAGCCTAAGACAGGGAAATTGCCTCCTAAAGGGAAGAGTTGTTTATTTACCTCTGGATTTGAAGAAAAATATTGATACAATTGGTGTAGACAAAGTGGAAGAGGAACCTCTGGTTATCCTAGTTAATGGGGTTCCGACAAAGAGTAAGAAAATCTGGCAAGATTTAGTGGATGTTAGGAAAGTCAAAAAGGCAACGTTGTATTTGATGAAAAACAATGAGTACTACAAGAATGTATGTGTTGCAGAAGACGAACTAAGTAAAGAAGAGGACAGCGATTTGTGTACTGGACAAATAGAGAAAGTAGATGCCTCTAAAAATGAAGAAATATATGAACATTATAGTGTTCATCCTTTGCATTCTAAAGAAGTCATGGGGAATGCTATTGAGTTGTTTCAAATGAAACAAGCCAAAGGGAGTCCCATTAGTGTTTGGGAGGAAAGTTTGGAAGCTCGGTGTTTCCCACAGTTATTTCCAACAGGTCGAGGAGGAAGATATGATGAGCGACCTGATCAAATTCCTGCTTCTGAATACCGGACTTTACGATTGTATGCAGAAGATCCTAGGTTTCGTCGATGCATTCCCTATTTGTTTCATCTACTGTATGAAAGTGATCTGTCTGGACTGTCTTATGCAGTGAACCACATCCTGAAAAGTGGTGTACAGCTGCAAAATATCTCGGCAAGGGAGTTTATGGATAAAGTCAATGTGCAAGACAGTATTTTGGATTCTGACCTGATTAATCTCATGGCATGTCAGCGTGGTAATAATGAGTATTGGTACCGTTGTCATGGTGACTTAAAATGTATGCTGAGGAACTTAGGAACTGCCACATGGTTCCTCACTCTCAGCTGTGCCGAGTATGGCTGGGAAGACTTACTTGAATTTCTACGAGAGGCAAATGGAAACATTGAAAATATCGAATTCAAGACACCCGGAGAACTGTGCTCTTTGGATCCAGTCAATGTATGCAGGTACTTCAATCATAGATTTGAAGCTATGATGTCTTTCATTACGAACAAGAAAAATCCACCTCTTGGAGAGGTGTTGGATTTCTTCTGGAGAAAGGAGTATCAAGCAAGAGGTGCTCCTCATATACATATGCTGCTATGGATCAAAGATGCACCCAAATTTGGAACAGATCCGGATGACTTAGTTATGAGTTTCATAGAACAGTATTGTACATATGCTGTTCCAAAGAAAAAGGAAGACAAAAGTTTAAGAGAACAAGTTTTACGCTTTTAAAACCATTGTTGTGGAAAGTACTGTCGTCCTCAATTTAGAAACAAGAACAAGTTCTATACAAAATGTCGTTTTGGGTTTCCACGATCAGTGATATCTGAAGGAAGAGTGAACAATTTGATGTCTTCGCTGCGACATAATGTGACGAGGAAATCACCCAAAAATACATACAATTTAAAAAGAAACGAAGAGTCCAAGTACATCAACGACTACAACCCAGTGATTTTGTCCATGTGGAATGCTAACATGGATATACAGTTTGTGGCTGACAACTGTATGGCTGTGGCTCGGTATGTGACGTCTTATATCACAAAAAAGAAAAGACAGAACTGAAGGATATGTGGGATGACATTTCACATGAAAAGAGCCTCAGTAAGAAGTTGTACAGTTTCAGTCTAAAGATGTTGTCGCATCGAGAAATCGGAGCATACGAATGTTCTGATCGGTTATCTTCAGCAAGTCTCTATGCCAAATCTAGGAGTATAATTTGGGTGAGTCTTGGTCTTGCTGCAACACGTAATCGAGTTCTGAAACCTGTACGGGAAATTGAGTATTTGGCGGAGAAGGAGCCAAACAGTACAGATATTATGAAGACCAACATGTTGGATACATATTATCCAAATAGAAGCAGTCACCTCGAGAATGTTTGTCTGTATGAGGTTCTACAAAATTACATATTCAAGAGGAACATCAAAGAAAATATTGATAAAGGAGTGTATGCTGTAATTGGAAGTGAGGGATGTCTGGTCAAGCAAAGAAAATGCCAATTGGTAAATCATCGAAAATTGAATTGCGAATCTCCTGAAAGAAAAGAGTTTTTCTATTTAGCTCTTTTGCAACTTTTCAAGCCTTGGCGTGCAGAAGAGGAACTGCTTGGAGATTTCCTCTGTTATGAAGATTCTTTCAATGCAGCCAAGGAGTCCATAGAATGTCCTGTTTTTCCAAAATATCTAGAAATGTTGAATGCAGAAATCGAGCAGGAAGCAACAATTGCAGCCGAGATTGCTAGAGACAGTTCTCAGGACAGTCAGAGTTCCACTTCATTGAGTCAGGATCCACTAGGAGGACCAGTTATTGAAAATGAAGTTGCCACTGCCATGATTGAAGTGGAAAGAGCCATGGCACATGCTCAGGAGGATGCGGTTAACTTAGAAGATTTGGAAAGACAACTCAACGTTGAGCAGAGGAAAATATATGACGAAGTTACCAACCAAATTGATCATGGATTAAGTCATGAGAAGAAAGAGTGCTCATGTACGTCGTTGAAACCTGTCCGACTGTACGTGAGTGGAGAAGCAGGAACTGGAAAAAGTTTCCTCATTAAAGCAATTTCATGTTATTTGCAGAAAAGGACTGAGTCATCGCTGTCTTGTGTTGTCACCGCTCCAACTGGACTGGCAGCACATAACATTAAAGGTATTACTTTGCATCGTCTACTGATGCTGCCAGTGGAGCATGATAACAAATTACAATACCACAAGTTATCTGGAGATGCTTGTTGTGAAGTTTCAAGAGTCCTAAAGAAGATGAAACTTCTTATCATTGACGAAGTAAGCATGGTTTCCAATGTCATGCTTGCCTTTGTGCATTTGAGAATGCAAGAAGTTCTTAAAACAGAGTATGATGTGTTATTTGGTGGCAAACACATCATTGTTTTCGGTGATCTTCTGCAGCTGACACCAGTGAAAGGACAACCAGTGTTTAAACTACTTACGCATGAAGATACCAGGAAGTGCCTAGGGAGCATTGGCAACGTCAATATATGGTTAAACTTCAATTATGCTGAACTGCGTGAAAATATGCGTCAGGCGAAGGATGAAGATTATAAGAATATTCTACAAGATGTTAGAATTGGAAAAGTGACTGAGCATGGGAAGGAAGCTTTACATGCACGATTATTGTCAAATTTGTATCCAGATGAAGACGTTCTGCCAGAGAATATTTTTCAGAAAATTACTGAGAAGAAATCTGGGATATGTTTGATGCCAACTCTGCAAGAATGTTCCATCTTCAACAACAAAATGTTGATTTTTGAAAACCAAGACATAGTGAAACTGGAAGCTATTGACAGAATTGAGCATATGGGAGCAACAATTATTTTGTCTGAAAATTTGAAATCTAAATTGGATTCATTAGAGAAGATTATATCTAAAACTGGGGGTTTTGAAAAGACTCTGAATGTGTGCTTAAATTGCCGTATCATTTTGAGAAGGAATTTAAATGTTGAAAGACGTCTGGTAAATGGATCAATGGGTAATGTTGTTGATTTTGAGAAATACAGAAATAGAGATGGAATTGAATTTATAAAAATTAAATTTGATGGCATTGAGGATGTACAGCTAATTGGTCGTTGCTCTGCTAGGTTTTTGCTTGTTAAAGACTTATATGTTCGCCGTAAGCAGTTTCCTGTTTGCTTGGCATATGCGATGACAATCCATAAATCGCAAGGTTTAAGTTTAGACAGTGCTTTGGTGAATATTGGCAGGTCTGTGTTCAAGAAGGGTATGGCTTATGTGGCATTATCACGAGTCAGAACTTTATCTGGATTGCACTTGATTGAGTGTGATGAGACAAATATTTGTGCAGATCTAGATTGTGTTAAGGAATACAATAGGTTAAGAAGAGAGTATGCGCCATATTTGCCTCAATATCCTTTGTTTGAAAAACGTGTGGTAGGCCGGAAACGAAGAAATGTGACCAATAGTAGGGAGGTTGTAGCCAAAACACGAAAAGTCGATGAACCCGAAATTGTAAGCAGAAAGAAAATGGATGCTGTTCAAGATGTTGTTGGTTTTCAATTTGAAAATAGTTCTGGTGTCAACTGCTATGCTAATGTAGTGGTTAATGTTGTCTTTTCTCTAGAAACATTAAAAGAACAGATTGTGGTCAATTCGGATCAAAGATTTTGCTGTTTGTTAAATTCTGTGTTAGAGAAATGTAGCACTGATAGAAGAAAAATAGAAAGTGTATCTGAAATTCGAAATCTCTTAGACAAATGTTCAGGTCAAACGCAATTCTCTCAAAATATTCAGCAGGATTGTCAGGAGTTTTTAATGTATATGCTTGATGTTTTGCAAGATGAAGGTGTAGATGTAGATTATCTGTTTGGTCTTTCTTATCAATGGCAGCATGACTGCGAGAACTGTAGGCTATCAAGTACTACTAGTGTAGACTCAGAAAGATTTATATATTTAACTTTGCCTGAGAGTAAATCAGTATCCTTTAATAAGCTAGTAAAAGCAGCCGATCAAAACATGGAGTGTACCCAATGTAAGTCTGCAATGCTGTCCACATTATTTATACGAAGATATGGCCAGTATGTCATTTTAATGTTCCAACGATGTAGGTCTGATGGAACTAAATTGACAACTTTAATTAAAAATTTTGTGGCTTCGCAGTTGTCAATATCAGGAAGGACTTTTGTAACTGCAGCAATTATATATCATGACAGTCCTTCAACAACTTCAGGACATTACACAGCTTATTTAAAATCTGGAAACGGCTGGTCATTCTGCAATGATTCTGTTTTAACTTTCAAAAAACGTTTACCGTTTGACTTAAAAAATTCTTACCTAGTGTTTTTACAACCAAAATTTTAGGGAAGGAAAGTGGCCTACGAAGATTGGAGCAGTTGATAAATTTTAGTCTGCTGTTTTAAATTGCTTTGTGAATTAGAGTGATCATAATAAATAAAAATGTAAAGTAGTCATAGAGATACATAACTGGTCTATAATGATTCAAAGAGTTGATATGATTTACTCTGTTGTTTTAAATTGCCCGCTGTTATATGATGAATACCTTCAACTCACTGTTTTAAGTGAAATTTGATATATTCTGAGAACAGCAAAAATAAACCGTTTAACATGTATAATTAATTCCATATTTTGTATTGTGATTTTAAATTTGTACTCATCTTGTCTCATGCTCACTTGTCTTTTACTACCTTATATCAATTCTCTTTATATACTCACATTGCCTTTTGTTTTATTCTCTTTCACCCTTGTTCTCTATCTCCACTTATCTTTCAACCTTTGTTTCCTTATTCCAACTCTGCTTTTTTCTTTTCTCTCATGCACCATTTTCTAGCTTTTAGACCCTGTGCTTTGCTTCTCTTTTCCATCTTTTCTCCCTTTTGTTTTCGAAATTAAATAATTTTGGGTTCTCCTTTTATGTTGCAATCAGTTAGTATAACTCACCTTCACTCATTTATCTTTCTTTGTTGCTTCACTCAGTCTGTATCTGACACTCTTTCCTTCACTTTCTCTGTCCCCTCACTCTCTTTTCCTTATTCACCCTTTCCTTATTTAGTTTACCTTACTCACATTCTTTTACACATCTTTAGTTTATTTTTCTCTTCTATCTTTCTTTTCTGTCACTGAATCTATCCTCCTTTTTATACACTTAGTAATTTACTCTATTTCTATTTTTGTTTTTGACTCTGTCTGTCTTTCACCGTTACTTTATTTTCCTTTCTGAATGTTTATCTCTAACTTTATTTCTTTGTAAAATAGAATGATTTTCAACCTTATGCCTTGTCTTTTCTATTTTTAAAATACATGTTTTAATATTTTTCAAATTTTTGTTCTTTCTTTCACAGATTGAAAGTAAAAAAATTATAAGTGATGGAGTTAACAACAACTATAAAGTAAGTATTTAGTACTTTTTCCCTTACATCTCTATCACATTCAACTTCTATTACTTCCACTGCTTTATTTCCTTAACCCTCAGTTTCCTTCCTTTGCTTTTTCCCTCATTCCTTTTCAATTACTTACTTACTCCACTCCTTCCACTCCTTTTGTCAGTCCTTCAGTTCTCACAGTTCCTCACTCCTTTTCACTCAGTCCGTCTCTCTTACTCTCACTGTCTCTGTCTCTTCACTCTTTTACTAGTTGTTCTTTATGCTTTCTCTCTGTAGTTCAAGCACACTATCTTATTTACATTTTTTGCTGCTTTAATTATTCTTTTTCTATCACTTCTTCTTTTCTTCTTTCTGTTTTTTCTCTCTGTCATTCCACATTTTTTAACCTTATTCACTATCATACACCTTGTTTTAATCCTATTTACTTTCGCACACTGTTTTTTTAACACCTTCCCTCGGGGTTGTTGTTTTAGTCCGGTTCTATCCCTACCTCTTACTCCACATCCTTTACTCTCTTTCTTTTTAATTTGAAGATTCATTCACATTCTCCAAGTAACTCTTGTTTATTATTCTTCTACACTCTTTTTTCTTTCACTTCCTTTTCTATTTTCCTTTTCTCAATTTTTCCCTCTTACATCTTTTCTTTGTATGATTATCTATTATACAGTATCTCTGTGTTACTCCCTCTAGCTGTCTTTCTTTTAACATTATTATCTCTGTCTCCTTCCCATATATTCACTCTTTATTTTTTTTTTCATTTTTTTTTTGGTTCGCGTACCAGGAAGCGAATCAAAAAAAAAAGAGATTGCCAGAGTGCTAAACATTTTAGCAATTTTTTATAAATGGGAGGTAGTTCTGATAAGAACTTTTTTTTAATTGTTTTTTTTTTATATTTTTTTTATTATTTTTCTGAACATTTTTTTTATTTTTATTTTTTGAACAATTTAAAAAAAAAAATTTTTTTGAGGGGGAACAACGAAAAACAGGCATTAGAAACGGCTCAACAGGAGCAAAAAACTTTTTGGGGCGTTTTGAGCACTTGTGGTTTTCATATGCTCTGTTCATTAAATTCACACTCATCTCTCCGTAACAAAGTAGTCCCCCACAATAAATACACACTAGCTTGATGTGTGCAAAATTGCTCTGGATACTGGGGACCGTCTCCCTTGCCTCTGGTCCCGAAAGACTTTCCTGTGTCGAGGTGGTAGCCACAGGAGTTGGTGGGTTTTCGCGGAGGTGACGCACCTCAGCCATGCTGTAATTTATTGGATGCCACCTTTGCATGTGGCGATGCATAGTATAGTTCCCGTAACTATATTTTTTATCTGTGCCTCGGGACAGAACTCCTTTACATATGAGGCATGTCACATGACGGGCATTGACTTTTTTTGGCCTTCAGGAAATGAAAAAAAATGCCATATAAAATTGTCCTTGTGGTGGGATTTCCAGGGCTGTTCAGGCAAGAATTGTCCTTCCTGTACCTCCTCTTCCTCTTCTTCCTCCTCTTCCTCAGGGTTGGGAAGGAACTGGGTAGGTGGTCCTTCCTTCCTAGGAGGTGGTGGTGGTGGTGGGGGTCCACCAGCTGCAGCTACTATTGAAGCCATTACTTAACGATGAAAAACAGGTCTTCCTCTCACAAAGTTGAAAGTAATTATGGGCGGAAAATCCGTTCCGCTCGCGGATTTCGCGGATTTTCGGGAAATTCGCAATCCGCGAGATTCGCGAATCTCCCGCAAAATCCGCAAATCCGCGAGCAGCGGATTTTGCTCGCACTGCTCGCACTGTTCGCGTGAGTTCGCGCCCCGCGAATAAGTGCAAAATTGCAGAAATACGATCTTAGCAAAACTGAAAGTAACTACTTACCAGGTTCAAAAGTTCAGGCTCATCATTAGTAGCCATTTCCTGTAGTGCTTCCTGAGGGGCCCCTCCAGAGTTCAGTTGCCAGTTGAAACTATTATGTGACCCTGCTCTGAACCTCAGAATAGTTACACATATGCCACAAAGGTCCTGAATTACAGCTAAGGGAGACAAGCAGGAGCCAGGCTGGAAGTTAAAATCCATTAATCAGCCCCTAATTCATTATTGTCTGTTGGGGCAGGGCAGGTGTTGTAACTAATTTTGCAACAATGAAAGCACTTAGCAAGTGCAAAAGATCACTAATCAGGGCGCACTAAGGAAGCAGGTGCCAGCTAAAAAAATATTCTGTGACACATTAATCAGCCCCAAATTAATTCAGGTCACTTGAGGCAGGGAAGGTGTGCTTTGCTTTGCCGAAAATAATGTACACTGGACAACCAGAGGGTGTGGTGATGAAACAGAGGGTGGCATGGGTGGGCCAGAGGGTGGCATGAGTAGTCAGAGAGTGGCAGTGATGAAGAAGAGTGTCCCAAACAGGCTGGACACGTAGAAACAACAAGTTCGCAAAACTTGCGACCCGACAGGTAAGTTCGCAAATTGCGAAATTGTAAAAACCCTCGCGAACTGGCAGAAACACGGGCGAACACAAAAAAAAAAAATCTGCAAATTCGCGGGAATTCGCGGATTTTGCGGATTGCGAATCCGCAAATCCGCAAAATTCGCGAACGCGAGATCCGCAAAATTCGCCCATGCTTAGTTGAAAGTCAGAGTGAGAAAAAAGGTGGGGGCTTTCATCATTTGGGAAAAAAAAGTGTTCTAAACCAATGAAAAGTGTTATTTTTAGGTCACATGACCTAGCCTTACATCATTAGGAAACCAAAAGTGAAATGAACCAATAAAAAGTTTTATTTTCAGGTCACATGACCTGTTACGCTTAAGTTACGCGTCCCGCTACGCACCCGGAGCGCTTCCGGGGTGCTGCGCTTCGCGCCTTGGTTTGCGCTCCGGAGCACTTCCGGGTGCGCTAACGCGGTGCGTCATAAGACGCATTACGCGGCAACATGATACGTCGCGCTTACGCGACGCGTCACAATGTTGTTTTCTAACGCGGCAGTTGAGCTAACGGAACTTTTCCCGGTTCGCGGACCGGGTCGCGGCACCAAATTGAGCTAACGGGAAGCTACCCGGTGTGCGGACCGGTAGCGAAACAAAAAAAATAATAAAAAAATATATATATTCATAAAAAAATTATATTAAAAACATATAAAATATATTTTTCCATTAAAAGAAGAATACATTTTACAGCTTTTGATATTTGCTATTAAAAAACCATTGAAATTCACAGAAAAAACTATAGGTTATAGACCATATATAGTTAGGAATTAGCATTTACAAAACCTTGAAAATTCACTGAATAAACCATAGGTTATAGACCATATATAGTTAGGGATTAGCATTTACAAAACCTTATTTTACTCACACAAAACCATTGAAATTCGCATATATAGTTAGTTGCACTAACGATATATCGCGCACCCGCATCCAAGAAAATCAATAGTTAGGTTCATTAAGAGCTGTTCAAATCCGTAGTCTTAAAAACTTCTTGAAAGTGCGTATAGTGAATTCAATTCCATATATCATACATTTTGGACAAAGGGCATTATAATTGCAAAGTCAATCATCATAATATTCATTAGTTAATGCATCTAAATAGGAGTATATCTTTCTTTCTTTTCTTAATAGACATTTGTGTAAAATTGCAAGCAGCATTCATGATTTTATAATTCTCCAAGCTACAGATAAAGTTAAAAGCTTGTTTATAATAATAAAATGTATTTGCTAAAAAAAGAGGTTTCAAAACAAGTTTACAAACGTCCCTATAAAAATTACAAAATAATAGGAAATGTAGCATGGATTGAGGAGATTTTCCATCACATGGGCAATTTGGTAAAATATGGTACCTTTTCCTGGACTTAGGGAATGCAACTAGATAGTGTAGGGTACCAAGTCTTAGTCTTGTTAAAAAGAATCTATGTTGGGTATTTCTTACTTTAATGAGATATGGGTGGATGCTCATAGTAAGAAATTATACTTTGTTTCGTACTTGATTCACCATCCCTTACCAAATTCATTGCGGTAATAAGCCTTGTTTTCAACTCTTTTTTACTATACTCTTGTATTGACATTGGATCTTTACGCTCTAGAGTTAATTTACAGCTTTTTAATAAAGTTTGAATATATTCAAGCCACAGTATTTTTCTGCTATTATCTAGAGTCAGACAATCCTATTATTATACTCTTAGTAAACCTTGCTTCTTCTCTCGTCCATATCCCACGCCATAGAGTAAGACCAGCTGTTCCTATAAAATCACTAATGTAAGGGACAGACAATTCTCTGTGGACTAAACAATTTGATGTAGAGCTTGGAACTGCTAGTAAACTTCTTACAAACGTGTTCTCTCGTATTTGAAGGGTTACAGTGTTAGCTCTTATCCATAGAGCTGCACCATAGCATGCAGTTGTACTACTGTAACTCCCAAGCTCAATGGTATGGACAGTACACCCCTGACCCAACAAAACTACTGTATCCAGGAGGAATGCTTCATTATACAGTTTTTGATTTTCCCGGTTTACAGTGCCACTCCTTTGTGGCCATTGGGCGTACAGTGACCAAACAAAAGTGACACTGGAAAGCAGGAAAATCAAAAAACTGTATAATGAAACATTCCTCCTGTATTGTATTCGTATTTTTGTATTGTGTTGTGCATTTGTGTTTGTGAAAATGTTGTTTCTTTGCATCCACTGTTATATATCTACATTTATATATTTGGGCAAAAAATATTGATAATTCATTTCCACATTGGCCCTTTTTGTGTGACAAAATAACAAAAATCAATTTTAAAAAAACCCATAAAAAATAAATGGTGACCGCTTTTATTGAGTATAGTGGCCACAGGTGAAATGGGCTTGTAAAGGGGTAGTTAGTTTTGGCATTTGTTTGTTTGTACTTATATTGGTGGCTTAGACTGACTGACTTTATGAGCCCAACCCCGTTTTGGTTTATTCACTTTTAGAATGTGGAAATCTCTCTGCTCTTACAGCTCTGTGTGCCTGCTTACTGTCTCCAATACTCGTCTACAGTGGGTGACAGCTACACTTTTTTGCATTCTCCCTAGACAGACACAAACACAGAAAGGCTAGGTGTGGCTTAGTACTCATCTGTATTCTGATGGCTCTTCCTGGGCAGGAAGGGCTGTGGAGCTGACACTTCCTCCTAAATAGGCAGTGCCCTCTCCTCACACAAAATGCTCCCCTTACTGACAGTCTGAAGCCAGGGCTGGGAAGAAATTACTTATCTGCACTTCACAGACCCCTCTTTGAACTCACCCCCACTTCAAAGGCACAACTGGATTTAGGTACTGGGGCACTGACCCCACAAAATCAGACACTTCTGCACCTGTAACTGAAGTCGGTCAGGAGAACTGCTGCGCTGCATCAAAGACTGACTCTCTGCTGGACTGCTAATCTGGAAGACATGCTTTCCGATGTGCTTCCCTGCTGCATGATGCTCTCTGACTCTGCTGAGGGAGAGCTGGACTCTGCCTTGCAACCAAAGTGACCTCTCAGGGCATGTTGGCTTGCCTCTTGTTGCTTGAGATTTAGGGCTTTCTAAGTCTCTACACCTACTCCTGTGCCTGGTTCACTGGAATTGTACCCAGATACGTGCACCAGAAAATCAACACATCTCTAGTCTGCATGTAGTGGAACCGGCGCATCGACCCTGTTGCAGGAGTAGGTTTGGGGCATTGTCTAGGAACCAAAGCATCGCCTTGGGAGCCCGACGCATGGGAACCGCCCATTGCCGCTGCTGCAATGTGGAGAGATCAATGCATCCCCTTAACTGTGTGGAGAAACCCATCACATCGCACTTCTGAACCAATGCATCTGGGCTTGGCACTTCGTCTTCGGAACGGATGCTTCACCATCACTACGTGGAGAAGTTCGACACATCACCTCCACTGCGGACTCAACTTCGATATATTGCTTGCCGGCACCCTGTATCTAGCTTTTGCAATCACAATCAAAGTCTTCTGTTCACCGGCTCCTGTCCCTGGCCCGTGCTCTATCATAGTCAGCCTAAACTATTGACTTTTTCCTGGTCAAGTGTGTCCAGGTTACTCCAACTGGTGCTTATTACTTCTAAGCGCTAGAACTTTTCTTATTCTTTAAAAATTCATAACTCAGATTCTACTTACTGGATGTTTGTTGTTTTGGTGTTCTTTTATTCAGAAAATTATTGTCTATTTTTCTAACCCTGTCTGAAGTCTTTTCATGGGGTGTTCAGTGTGTTTCTGTGTGTGTGTGTGTGTGTGTGATGCACAAATACTTTACACAGTGCCTCTTTAGATTTGCCTGACTGCTCTGTGCCAAGCTACTAGAGGGTGTGCACAGGCTATCTTTCAGTGTGTATCTGACCTACCCTAACTAGAGTGGTGGCCCCTACTTGGAGAGGATGCATACCTCTACCAACTAGAGACCCCATTTCTGGGGCAATCCCTTAGTGGGAGCTTCAGGCTCCCCTACAATCCATGAAGTGCCCTTAGGCCAAACAAGAATCAAGATCTTAAATGAGAAATGAGGGGCAAAGAGAAGCCCAGAAAAGCAACAGCGGCAGGGCCACAACCAGAGCCATACAGCCCCGAGAAGAGAGCTGTGCAAACCCACCTAGCCCACAGAAAACCAACTCCTAATGAGTGGAGAGCAAGAGGACCCACCATTGACATGCAGCCAGTGAGGGGAAGCCTAGCAACAGGAACCAAGAAGTGGAAGCAGGATCCTCACACAGAAACTAGAACTGACACCACCCACCACCACCACTAAACTGCAGGTGGAAGGCCAACTTAAAAACCTCAGCAGCCTGGATGCAGTAGTGGCCAAGGAAACCAAAGTAACAAAGCCCAGCCGTGGCAGGAGACCCCAATAACCTATGCCAGAAAAATAGCATTTCCAGAAAAACAGAAAAGAAAAGAGAAGAGCTGGACGTGGACCAACCAAAGCTCAAAAGCACTGTCTGATGGGAACATAGACAAAAGAATAGAATGTGGTATCTCCCCCCTCTATGCACCCTCATTATGGAGGGGCCTCACGGGAGAGAGAGGAGAAGGCAAGAAAATATTTTTTGTTAGCAATGTAATTGTTAGCTAGATCAAGTGATTGATTAGATTCTTTATTGCTTGATTGACCACAAGCATTGCAATTAAAACATGTTAGGAACAAAACAGTGTATAACCCATTATCACATTCCTAGAGATAGTAGGCAGCTATAAAATAAATCGATATTTACTGGCCATGACATAATCATAGAATCATTTGTAGTCTTTTCTTTAAAACAACTATACAAGTATCCTCAACAATTTGTAATTACATAAATAGATATACATTAAAATCCAATTAACCTTATGAATCAATGTTTAAATTATCTATAAAATCTATTACAACATGACTGGATCATTATACATGAAAGTGCAGAAGTGCAGTAAACATTAATTCCATTGTGCAAACAAGCTATAAAAGTGAACAGGTATCTTCCATTGTGCAGACAGGCTACGAAGGTGCGTCAATATCTTTATTATTTAAGTTTCTGATAGATTACCTATGGCAGCATAGACAATAAATCTTTCTAGAGGCCGTAATGTGCAAAATAAGCAGTTAGAATGCATTCATGTTTTCAAAATTTCTTTTTAAAATCATTTAATTTAATTATAATATGCCTTAAGTAATCAATCCCAAACATTTTTTAACAGCAGCTAAAAACTTTATCAATTGACATAGAAGTGGAATAGACTTGCCAGACAAAGTTAAAATAAGAACCTGACGTCCCGATCTTACCCCAAACTTCAAGAATTAAGGTTTTAAGAATATACAACATATTTTAAGCAAATTTGGGCGCACACATACTATATGCAATAAAGATTCATGTGGCCAACCACAAAATCTACAGCTGTTACTAGGTCACTGCTGAATCCAAGTCGGCGTGCCCTCCTTGGTTGGGTTTAATCCAAATCTAATTTTTAAATACTTTTTTCTTTAAGCAGAAAAGTGTGCATTGAGATATGGGTGAATATGCAAAGACTGATAGATCAAGTGGTTGCAGGAGAAAGCTCAAAGAGGAAGTACTAGGACAAGGAAGGGCTGAGGAGGATGTACGCAATGCTAGAGTGCAAAGTTAAGCCCCACACAATGCAACATTGGCTTTGTCTCATTTGCATGGAAGCGTTGCCCCATACTATCGGGAAAAAATCTTTGCTTGCGGACCTGAGCCATATCACAAACAAAGGCACATATGCAAAGACACTCTTAACCCCTTGCATGCTGCCGCGATTCTACGCCTGTGGGGCACATTCCGATCGCGGGTGCGGTCATGACGGCCGGGAGCTGTCGTCAGCTCACGAGCACTGTGTGTCATGACGGTTCCCGGCCGTCATCAGCATGCAAGGGGTTAAGAGAATTTTTTTGCCTGTGCACCAGCGATCAAGAGTTGCCCACTTAAATTGATTTCCTAAAACACCTGTTAAATAGGGCACAGATGCTATGTATGTCTCTGTCTGCTGTGGACTGTCCAACGCATATAAAAAAAATATATATTTTCCAGGGTTATTGCATGGGTAGGAGACACCGCATTTTTTTTTTTGATTTCAAAGTATTTTATTGAGTTTTCCTACAGGTGCATTCGCTTTTCTGCTACATGGTACAAGTCATTCTTGGTTCTAGTTGTTTTGGTTACATTTTGGTGTTATACATGTTAGTATGGCCGTTGGGTGCAAAGCTCTGTTCTGTCCAGACACACTCAATCCAGATCCACACCAGTGCAAAGCAGACATGTGTGCCGGGGACAATAATGCGTCTTTAGGGGTTTAGACATGATCTGTGACTGCTTTCAGCTCCTGGCCTATCCTCTCAGCTCCTTGAGAGTGATTCGAGTGTTGCACAAGTGCTTTGTTCTAAGCTGTGCCTCTTATAAAATCCTTGCAAAAAACATATTGCAGCTAATCCATTACAAACTGCTTTGACTAATAATGATTCCCATTTGGTAGGGCCCCTACTAGAAGCCTGCGGTTGGTACTGGCTGCATTCACCGTGCCCCATTAATTGGAGGCCTTTTGCCCTGCCCATGCCCTTCGGAAAACACATCACCACAAATTCACTGGCAGCCGTGCACGCGCTCACAGCTGTGAAAAAGATGTTTTTTTCAGTCCACAACAGTAGCCATGGTTACTTGCATACTTCCATTTCTCTATTAATATGTAATTCTTTTCTTTCCTGGAAATGCTATTAGGATGAAACGTAATACTTTAGAGTCTTTCAAAATGTAGCGAAAAGTGTGAGAAACAGTGTTTTCTCGGTGAATCTCAAACCTGTGTGCATTCGTCAGAACTGTTATATCACACCTACTCTATGCTGTTCAGTGCTAACTCTTTGCACTTGCCTTGGTAAATTAGACTGGCATGTCTTTTCCTTTACATCGAAGGAACGTTGTCGCGAAGCTTGTTTCAAGTCCACTCTCTGCGTTAAGCTACGTATTCACATATGTGCAATTTATACATTTCCTGTAAAATCCAAGTGACCAAAGCAGTGAAATACATTCTCGCCAGATATTCCGTCTTTGTCTATTTGCAGGTGCTCTGATTCTTGTTTCATATGGAGCTCATTTCAATTCACCAAAATGCCATGGGTAGCGGAAGTGACATCACACGCCCTTTGATCCCCACTTTCACTCACACTCATACACACAAATTCACACATTTACACTCTCTCGCCAGGGGCGGCTCTAGGCTCATGGTGGCCCTGAGCAGGGAGCGTAGGTAGGGGGCCCCAGAAGAGGGGTTCCAGGTGGGGCAGAGCCCCCCCCGGAGCACAGGAAGGTACCCGTCGGCCAGCAGTGGGTAGGGAAAAAAAGAAGCCAATCAGGAACCAGGAGGAACGCAGGCACGGAGGCCAGTGAAGAGGGGAGGTCAGGGTGTTTGGAAGTGGAACTGAGCCGGAGGCCCCCAAGTCCCTGCCAGGGGCCGCTCCGCAAATATGTATCCATCGTCAGCGGATTATTATATTAAGGATATATATTGGCGTGGTGGCCCCTGGGGTTTGGTGGCCCTGTGCAGGTGCACAGCTTGCACATGCCAAAGGCCGCCCCTGCTCTCGCACATAAACACACTCTCACCCGCAAACACACACACAACATACATTTAAAAGCATTTGTTACTTACCTCAGCTGCCATGGAAAGGCATATTCCAGCTTATCGTACTCCATTTGTATTACACTATTAGTGAATAATAAATTTTATTTATTCACTATTAGTGTCATTAAAAAAAGACAGGAAATAAAGAGAGCGGAGCTCCAGCTGCCCCCGTGTTCCTGTCACTGAATTTGCCACCTCTGAGGCCAGGGGTCGCAAAGGCAGTGCTAGGGGTAGCAAAGTGCAAGCCACGGGTCACAGCTGCGACACCTAAATGACGTTGATGATGGAACTCATTGAGAATTTGGGGGCATATTATCAAGGACGGCATTAAAAATTATCGCCGGTTTAGCGTCAGAAAGCTGCCGCTAAAGCGGCGATAATGGGCTTGATAATGTGCCCATGAGAATTCCAATAGAAGTCCCTGTTCCAGTTTTCTGCCGCTAAACGGTGATCATTTTTAACACCGTCCTTGATAATATGCCCCGTGGACCGCAGTCTGTCGGTCAGCTGGGGCAGCATAGGGATTTGCTCGGCTGTCCCCGGTGGAAGACCACCCACCTCATTTAAAGATCTCTGCAGGGGGGCTCCTCAGAAGGCACTACAGCCTTTGCCGAGAAGCCACCTCGATGATGCTGCTGCTAAGGAAAGGTTTTTGTTTTTCAAAAACAATCTCCCAAAGTAGGTAGTTGTCGATAAACAGACGATAGCATGCTCTACACATGAAAGCAAAATGAAATTGGAGAATATTGTCCTTCATCATAAGAACTGCAAGAGTAATTGGTGGTGAAAGCAAACAGGGTGCAAATACATGTATTATAATTGGGAATACGCATTTTGCAATTTACGGCGGGCTGCTCACGCCACATGTGCCATTTGCCTCTTTCAGACTAAAGGAGCTTATTCACATTAACGCACATCAGAGTACATAAAGTCATATGTGTGTACAGTAGTCGTTGAGATATTCTTACATGCCTTTGTGAATTGGCCACAAAACAACTAAAATGGGGGGGAAAAAATTATATTATGGGAATATTCCTATACAGTTAGTATAACTCTTTTCATGTTAACTTATATGAAGTTAGACATTTTTGGGGGCGAACTACAATGGGATATGTAAATGTAAATTGATACTTGTATAGCACACTACTCACCCGCAAGGGTCTCAAGGCGCTTGTACGAATACCGCTGTGGAACCCATCCTGGCTTTCCCTGTGAGGCATCCATTCCTGGGCACCCCCAAGGTGGAGGCCAGGCATCCTTGGCGTTGTGGGGGTTAAGCAAGCTATTGCCCAAAGTTGCAGAGTGGGACTCCATGATTGGAATAGGCACTGAGGAATTTTTGAGTCCAAGACCGGCCGAGGCAGGGAATTGAACTCTGGTCCCGGGCTCGACCTCTGCATCAGGGTCTGCCGCTCTAACCATTGAGCCACACTTCTCCACTGAGTATGAGAGTACATAAACGAGTACTGCTACAATACTACTTCCTGAACTCATAAATGCTTCTGTCTGAATTAATTTTTGTTGTTGAGAATAGTTTTACAGCCCAGATTAGCCAAACCAACAGTTAATGTCCCAATCCTGATGTGCAGCATGCTGCCCAAGGCATTAGCTGTGTTATTGGTATGCCCTGAGGCAAATGGCTTATGGAGGCAAACCAAGGGACTGGGAATAGCATACATCAAGACCTGCCTGAGACAGTGGATCTCTGTGCTACCTTTTGACAAGGCCTTTTGTCCTATGATAATCTTATTTACTTAGCAATATTTATACTGGTGACATAGCGGTCCACGGCCAGTATGGACCTAGCATTTGGGAATACTGGAAAAAATATAGTCAGAACTCAGCTTATGTCCATTTTTTTTAACCAGGTCACCTGACCGGCATAAAACCTTTATCACAGAATTGACCGAAATATTCCTTCATGGCCCAAAATATCATCCCAAGCTGACCATAAGTTTTGGCAAATACGTCTGGGAAAAACACCAACAATGACACTAATGACCAAGCAGACTAAGCGGTGTCAATGTTGAGCCTCCAGATATCTGCATCCTTAGTCAACATTTTTCAGTTCAGGTTTGATGAGTTTTAGAGTGATGTTGTGTTGGTTTTGTTTCCATAGTGATGAAATTTAGAGTGTCATTTCATCAATTCTGGAATGTAATTCTGTTCCTTTTTTTTTTTTTTTAATAAACACATTTTATTGTGTCAGTATTCAAATACAGGGCAGGGCACTTGATCACAGAGGGCAACTGCCATATCACACACCACAAATTACTGATATTGACCTTTAGTTTACATTTCACCAAGAACAAAATTATAGGACACACTAGCAGCCCGTCCCGACGTTGTCCGGGTATGAAATATAATGTCTGCAATGGTTGCATTAGACAAGGGAATTCTATTTTAAAATCTCACGGTATACCACATTTTTGGTACCGCGCCCCATTTTTTCTGATTGCCCAATGAATACTGCGCACATTGCTGTATGGCCACGCTCCCACATGCCCACATCGGAGCCCTGTATGGCCACGCCCCCACATGCCCACAACGGAGCCCTGTGAAAGCTTGTTTTACCGGATTTCCGCGCACAATTTTTTCCGAATGCTGCTTGAATGCCACGACCATTGCTGTATGGCGACGCCCCCAGCACAACGCCCACGCCCACAAGGAAGTACTGTGAAGGGTTTTATTTTCGGAATGCCGTTGTAATACGTAGCGAATGCCGTCCCCATCGCTGTATGGCCACACCCCCAGCACAACGCACACACCCACAATCAAGTACTTTGAAGGCTTTAGTTTATCGCTGTATGCACACGCCCTCAGCAGAACGCCCCGAGCAGAACGCCCACGCCCACAAGGGACTACTTTGGCCCTAAGTTTCTTTTACCCTTCTAATGTATATGGTGGCCAGCTGTATAGCCTATGTCCATCTGTTGCAACTGTCCTTTCCAATGCTGTATTGGGTGTTGAGATTGGTGCTGTGGTTCCTGCGATTACCCGCCTCAAAGGTTTGGGCTCCCTCTTTATAATATTAGTATGGATAACAACATAAACATTTTGAACCAAAGCCCTCTGCACTGCTCTACTGCTGCGTCTCTTCTGCCCCAACGTCACTCGCCACAACACGTGAATCTCAAACAAACCATGTATTCCCTATCCCACCCGGCATCGCCCCCCCCCCCCTGTCTATTAAAATAGAAGTGCTCCCGCTGGAGGCCATTCTGTTGCTTTTTGTCAGAAAATTGTGTCCCCACAATTTGACTGTAGTTTGCTGGCAAAACAAGTAACTCACTCCATTTGTTTAATTTGAAGCAAAATAACCCCAACTGCATTAACTTCTTCATGATAAACAAGTAATGTTTCCCTTCATGTAATGTGCTGATCTGGGTTTCTTAAATTTATTCTAAACAGGAATGTGCCTTTTCTTTATCTTGTTAGAAATGTGTCACTCACTTGTGAAGATGACCTTGCTGTGTGCAACCAGGGGCTGCCCCTCTGTAATGGCAGGGGAGCGTCGCCCCTCTGGTCAGAGCCAGTTGCAGAAAAGTAAAATATTAAAACAATAATATAATTGCATTGTGTATGGGGCCGGGCCATAGCATGCAGGAGTAGTGGGCACTTGAAGTGCGCATGTAAGTTTGGCTGGCCGTCTCAGGCTGGCCAAACAGACAAGTGCAGTTCTATTTCTCCAACCCAGCTGTGTTCACCCAGGCAGTGTCTGAGCGGCAGAACAGGCTGCTCAGACCAATCCTGGCGCTGCTCTCATAGCATGAGGGCAGCCTTTGGATTGGGTGAGGAGCCTGTGCCCAACCAGAGGCTGCGGGGATTCAATCACCGAGGTGGGCGTCGGGCAGCGGAAGATACTTGTTTTATATATTATTTTTTCCCTCCATCCCCCCCTCCCTCCTCCTCCCACCACTCACCTACCTTGTGAGGTGGCCGCCACTGTGACCAACACTGTGTGCAAACGGTGTTTTTACATATTAGTCATGCAGTGGAACCATGTTTAATTGGAGCATTGCACAACACACCTGCAGCGTGGCCTTTCGTATTCATGTTTAGCTTGCTGTTTTTGAGTACTTGCCCGTTTCCTTTAATTTGCTTACCCATCCCATTTCAGCAGGTTACCAGACAATTACCCACCTTAAACTACATTTGTGACTTTTTAGTCGGCAGTTCTTTTGTTCTTTTAAAAAATGTTCTTTTCTGGTCTCTTTCTGAACTATTATCCGAAGGAAATAATTTTAAAAAATGTCACGTGGGACAGCGGTAACTCGCTGGCCAGCATTTTCCTGCCCTGTGTTCCAGCCTGCCCCTTCTCAGCGAAGCACTGTGTGTCGTGTGAGGCGGCACACGCCTCTGGTACCAAGAGCCACACGATTGAGTGGGACTACAGTGCTTGTGATGGGCTGTCGAGATCTGACTGCTGAACTTATTTGGACCCCATGCGAGGCAGAAACTCCACCTTCCAGATTTCCTGGATGGTGAGAATTATTCAATAGTTCATTGGCTGTGCTTATGGGTGTTGGTTGAACAGAATCCCATCTACTGCGGTCTTCAATTGTCAGAAATGACACAGACTCCTGGTGAGAGGTTTTAAATCATCAGCATGAGACATGTGGCATACTAAAGTCATAAAAAAAGTCCCTTGCAGCTTGTCTTGTGGTGACAAGAGAGGTGGAAGAGGTGGTTTACTGTGGCAGGTGGAGTCTGGGTTCACGACTGATGATAGTGTACCCTGCCCCGGTCCAAGGTGGGTGAGCTTGAGCTCTGCACTTATCCCTAATGCTATGAGCTCTAATTGAGTAAACTTTACTTTCTAAGAGGCATAGATGTGTCTCACACACACAGTGATGAGAGATTGCTGCACTCTAATGTTCATTGGTAAGCTGAAAAACTACTGAAAATCAGTTAATATGCAATCAGCTCAAGAACTATAACGTCTGTGGTCTGTGTGATGGCTGGAGTAGGCGACAAAGGAATAACCAAACTGAAAGTAAAATAACTTGTTCCTGCTTCCTAACATATTTGTCTGAAAACTCATAATCAAACAGAGCAGACAAGCACAGGATTTTTGGTGGGAAAATGTACATTCTACAAATTCTACATAGTTTGGAGATGGGTGTTATGCAGGTCCAAATATTTAATTTATAGACATTTTTGCTTTTCTCCCTTTCATCCTAAGAAAGACATTGTAGCTGAACATATGTGGAACCCCTCGGAAACACCTGTGACAAACTGTCAAAAAAGTAGGCCTACTGAAGTGGTGAGATTCGCCTTTAGAAACTGCACTGAAAACTCACTTTGCACCTTGCTTGTCCGCTGAAAATGACTGCAGAATACAAGTACTACATTTTAAGAAGTGGAAACAGTAGTTTCAACAGGAATTGTATGTACAAATGTGGGAATTGTGAAAACAATAGAAATGCACTCTGAAAGTAGGGCTGAAAAGTATTGAAAATCCTAGTTTGCGCTTACCAGTTTTGCCAGTCACTGCTGTTCAGTAGATCCAAAATGGCACCCATGCCTGCAAGGTTAATATGACCATAAGCAAGGTGAAGAAAGTCAGTGTTAGAGGATACACCTGAAGTGAGTGGTGACATACCAGAAGACATGAAAACACAAAGGAACAAATAAGGGTAAAACAGACATGCACAGACAGACAATCCTTTCCAAAGCATTGTAAAAAGAACAAATATGGTTTGTTACCAGCTGTGTTTTCTAAAAATAGTGACACCATTTCTTCCAGATAGGGGCATTGAAACTACTGGTCAAACCCTCTTGCTTTTCCAACTGGATGGAGCTAATGTCCTGTTCCTTGACCTTTACGGGCATCATGCACACCTCAGTACATCTCATCCTTGGCCTGCAGAAACATGTTCACATCACCTCTATTATAATGGAGCTTCTTAGACTCCCTTTGCTGACCTGCACCATTTAAGGGATGAGCTGCATTATATGCAAAGATCACCACCATTAGCCCTGCTTATCTCGCAGACAAGATTACCATCTCAGGTAGTTCTCAGTACACTCACAGGAAGTATACTATCAGACTGCAAACTAAGTAGTGTAAAAAAGACTAAATAAGGCAGCAAGACTTTTCCATTAGTGCATGCAGGAAAAAAGGGGCTGACAGATGCCCACTTTCACTACTCTTGCAGGGTGTGTATATGTTAGTAACCGCTATGCATATACAGCATCATCTGTGAAAGGTATTCAAGCTCGGAGGTGTGAGCTGTTGTAGACCCCCCTGTGAATCCCAGGAGGCTTTTTTCTCAATTAGGGTATTCCGCCCTCATGAAGTGGAATATTGTAATAGAGTTATAGCCCACTATAGCTGGCTATTCCCACCATCAAAGTCCAATTCCCTTGTTGTAGACCTTTGCCTTTAGTTTGGGCCTGTAACTCTGGAGCACACCTTTAAGGGCTAATATAGACTACTATAGGATGCTATAGGTTATATTAACATTAAGAAACAGACAAGTCAAACAACATAATTTCTTTTCTATCTTTTAACCAAGAAAGATGGTTCTAAGAAGGACTTTACATTTTTCTTGTTTTTTAAACTTTTCAAACAGTTAACTGGATTTTTCTTTTATTGGGGTGGCACCTAAAATTGAGAAAAAAGCAGATATTCACAACATGAGTGAAAAAAATATTTTTTGTAAATAGCTTGATGATTAACCATCTGCTTGTTATAAACTCGAATTCTGTTCACCCACAGACAATAACTTGCTACAGCCAATGCACAACACTCCAATCCTTGAGAAGGAATCTTTATGTCCCTCTGTTGTGCTCCAAGAACATTTGCTGGTACTGTATCTCCACCCTGAAGACTCAATGTCACAGAATATGTAGAAGGTCCCTATTCTTCATCCCACCATCATTTTCCCCAATGAACTGGTAGAAAAGCCATGCTCCAAGGTGTTTGAGCATTCCAAAAGTTCTGAAGGAACATTTTGTCCGGTTGTAGCTAAAGAATCTTTTTCATAAATTTCAACTTACAGTTTCAGCAGATACCTTCTTCACTTCTTTGGGCTACAGAACAATTCCTATACTAGAGACTGAAGAGTGATCCTCTCCATACTTCTTCATCCTGAAGCTCCTGATGTTCACCTTGGTCTCCTCCTGTTGCCATAATTATTTCTGAACAAAGTTAATCCCACCCCAAATGAGACAATAGCAGAAAAAAACAAAGCATAGTAGTGTCTCTGTAATGAGAGTAATGAGATGGGAACCACTCCCAGATGAATAAAGACCCTGATAGCAAAAGGTTGGACTGTGAGTCACAGGCACCATAGAGCCATTTTCAGGCGCCACAGATTCGTGACCCCAAAAGGCACAGAAATTTCCCAAAAAAACAGTAAGACATCATGCTTACTTGTGCCTATCAGAGGAACCCTTTGCTCAACATTTACTTAAAATTACCTCTTCATAGTAAACACTTTTTAGGCTTGGGAGTGTAGCAGGACTCCTGCTAGACCCGGGAAAGGAAGCAAAGGCCACCAGGAGTGAGGAAGCACTCCCTCTTTGACTCATTGTTTACTTCATACATTAAGACATTATTTCCATAACTATATATAAAGCCACTTTAGCCTTTGGAATTTGCACTGAAATTCAGTTTTTTTTAAAAATGTTGTATAACTTAAGGCCTTTTTTCCATACCTACCTATAGCATCACTTTAACCACTGTGTAAATTTAATTAGGTCACAGTTTCCATATGAAGAAAATGTTTTGTTTCTTTAAATTCGTTGCTGCTTTTTGACGAATTGTCCCGAAACGTTCCAGGAATAAAGTGCTTCGACCTCGGTAACTTCATAGACAGTTTCGGGAAAATCCGCGAGCAAAGAAGTGAGGGTTCCCAAAAGAGCAATTTTCCATAGGAAATATTGTTGTCCGATATAGAAAAAACAACTGAGCAGAATTACATCAAATTTAGCAAAAATGTAGAGCTTTACTATAAAAGCATGTTTTATTTGATTTAGTGTAAATCTGTTCATCAATTTGCAAGAAATTAGCTTTGGACCAGGGGTTCGGATTGGGCAAGAAAAGGCTGTCTCTCAGAAAAAATTAGGTATATCTGGATGGTTGGTTCTGCGGGAGTCCCACGTGACTTCCATTGTACCAATTTTTTTTTAAAAAGGACATTCTGATTGATGGAAACAGCCTTTTCTCCTTCATTCATTTTGGTACTGTGGTATCAGTGCTGGTAGAGCAATGCTGAATTATCTGATTGGCTGGCCTCAAATTTTGCAGCTGCCAATAGAGTACTCGTGGACTTGATCACAAGTCTTGAAAAAATAAAACAATGAAAGGCCACATAAGTTAGCCAGGTGTGCACACCCTGGCCGGTAGTGTCATGTGAAGGGCTCCCAAAAGGAGCCTCCCTTAAGTCAAATTAAAATAAAATAGATAATACTGGGTTGCTGGCACCTGGTACTAGCACCTCGTACCCCAGTATCCTGGGTGGCAACCTCTATGGTACTGCAATACTAAAACACTGTTAGAAAATAATTACATTATCTGCTCGCAGACCAGACCCTGCATCCATAGGCCTGTGCAGTGGGGGTTGGATAAAGTCATTGGGTTGGAAGCTAGGCAAACCCACCACTGCACATTGCTAACAGCTGTGTGCAGCAGGGGTGCTCCGTGCCCTTGTTGAATTGGGCGCCCTCAGTGGGTTTGGTGTAGGGCCAGACCACAGGTTATGCCCTGCGCCCAACCTTTGCTGCACATAACCGAAAGCCATAACCAGCAGGAGTTGGCTTCTCCCCGTCAAGTTGAGTTCAGGTTGCCAAAGGGGGTTGGGTATGTGTACATTTTTAAATATTCAAAAAACCTCAAAAAATTTTATTTGCAAAGGACGGGGACCTCCATGGGTTTTACGGGGGCGCCCACCTTTGCAAATATCTTCATGGCAAGGTTTGAGGATGAGAATGTGTTACAGAAACCAGAATGGAGGGATCATTTGAAATTGTATGTCAGGTATATCGATGATATACTAATAATCTGGAAGGGAGCACAGGAACAATTGGAGAGTGAACTGCAAAAACTGAATTGTTGCCATGAGCAAATTAAGATCACATATCAGTATGACTCACAAGTGATGAACTATTTGGATATAATGATCGAAAAACGAGGCAATGAGTTAACAACGCGAGTATACCATAAACCAACAGCTAGAAACAATGCGTTGCATTATCAGAGTTTTCACACATTTTCTTTGAATAAACACCTGCCATACTCACAGTTTTTGAGAGTATGGAGGATATGTTCCAAAGAGGATCAGGGCTTAAAGGAAATGGAGACTTTATCACAGCAATATGAAGACAGAGGTTATCCCACAAATATAATAAATGAAGCTAAAGAAAAGGCTTGTACAATACCTAGAATAGAATTGTTGACCAAAACTACCAAGGTGTCATCTAAGAGAGAAATATTTGTACTGAAATACTCGACAGCAGCCAGGTTCATTCAGAAAAGCTTTCTACGCATATGGGAAATTATAGAACAGGAAACTGATTTTCTGCAGGTTTTTCAGGCAAAACCCATGTATGCATACACTAAGTCTAACAATTTGAAAGAAATTTTCAAAAAGGGTCAAGACAAGCGCACAAACATTAACCACAAAGGAATGAGGAAATGTTATAACTGTAGCCATTGTGGTAATGTTATAGTAGGAGATTGCATTATGCATCCACAAACAGGGAAACCCATTAAACTTAGACATATGGCGGATTGCAATTTTAGAAATGGTGGTGTATGCAATTAAATGCCCGTGTGGGCTTGTCTATGTAGGCAAAACCACACGAAAAGTTAAGACTCGCTCGACTGAACATAAGAGTCTTATTCGAACAGTCAATCAAAAGTCAAATTTAGCCATGCATTGGCAAGAGAAGAAACACACAATACCACAATTGCGGTTTACTGTGTTAGAACAGATTGATGTAAAAGTACATGTTGATGCCAATCGCTTTTTGTCCCAAAGGGAAACATTTTGGATAAAATTCTTACACACATTAGAACCTTGGGGTCTGAATGACAAAATAGAGATGATTTGTTTTCTGTAAAAATAATTGGCATGTGTTTAGGAATTTGTAAAAACAGTAATGAGTGGTTTTATGTATATGATGATACTGGGATTTTAAAATATGAACATCTCAAAGGTAGGGAGTAAGCTGAGTCATGTGAACCATACAGTGAAAATGCATTAATTTTCAGTTATACATTTTTCTTTTTCTCGAGTTAGTTTTGACACACAATTACAGTAGTGGTAGACATATGCCAGTCACGAGATGGTATGGAAATACCTATAGGATTTACGTGGTAGCACATTTTATAGATTTCCCATACAAGCACACAACAAGGGAAGTTGTTACAGAGTTTTGCGTAGCCTCACGGACGACTATAGACCGTTTTAAGATGGCGGCTGGATATTTCACTATGGCACGACAGTCTTTTTTCAGTTATTGAGGTCCATGTACCCGTCACACGCTATGTAACACAAGCAGACGCAGTTGGTTTGGAGAACAAGTGTTGATATCATATGAAGGACAGTTGCGAGTGAGCTGTGAGGAGTGTTGAAACAAGGTAAGAAACAGTTTTGGTGATAATATGGAATTAGATGGAGCCGGTAGATATATGGAGGTTACAAATAGTGTTTATCTTGACAGTTTACAAATGTCAAGCTACAACGACATCGAAACCAGCATTCTACAGTGAGTCACGTTTTATAAGCGCAAGGTACGTGTAGGAATCAACAGACGGAGGTGAGATGGCACATTAAATATTATCGTGAGTCTGATTACGCATTTATTTTTTGGCAGATGTCTTAACGAGTACACAACTGGTCGGAGAGGCATGTTTATTGATGATTACTTGGTATACCACCAGGGTGTTGGTAGGCAAGGAATAATTAACACTATTATTATTTTTTTAATGTTACTTTAGGGATGGTTCAGCAGATTCACTGTTTGATTCACAAGTTTGGCATAAGCTCACTACACTAATCCTAAAATACAAACAAAATTGGCACTGGTTTGTCTTGATGTAAGAATAAGGCTTATTTACAAACATATTGATGAGATTTATTATGTATTTCATTGTAGTATTCACCTGAAGAAGGTATAATTACTGAAATGCATTGGGAATCAGGTTGTATGCAATTCATGATGTAATGAATTAAGCAAAGAATTTCAAGCAAAAGAAAAGAAAAGAAAAGAAGAATAAAGAAGAAATTATGAAGAACTATTTGCATATTGTCTGTGGAAATATATGATTTGTTATTGAATAACATGTTTATGTCACAGTGATACAACAATTTACACGTTGGATTACGTTGGTAGAATTCATTTGGATTATATTTTAGAAAATATTTAAAATTTAGCACCTTCGGGGCTAGTGTACAGTGCGTCTCTTTGCAAACAGGTTCTGTTTGGGATAGTGATGTTATGTTATGTTATGTTAAAGCCGTACTTTTAGAGCGCACGGCTACCCCAGGGGGTGTCCCGGCGCTTTGACAAAGAGGCCTGAAGAACCCAGAAACACAAAGGCAGAAACGCTACAGTCACAGTGATTACATGGAGAAGAGCGTGGTCTTCAGCTCCTTCCTGAAAGCCAAGAGGTTATTAGCTTTGCGGAGGGAAAGAGGGAGCTCATTCCAAAAGCGAGCTGCCACATATTGAAAAGACCGTCCTCCCATCCGAACTCCTTTGACAGCAGGCACCTCCATTTTAGCCAAGTCGGCTGTCCGCAACATCCTCCGCGGCAAATAGAAAGCGGTACGCTTTCTGATGTAGTTAGGACCAACAGAGTGGAGGGCTTTGAAAGCCAGCGTGAGAATTTTAAATCTAATTCTACTAGAAATAGGTAGCCAATGCAACCTAGATAGAAGCAATGAGGCACTGGCTCTCCTGGGCAGGCCAAATATGGCTCTGGCCGCCGAGTTTTGAACAATTTGCAGCCTGGCCAGAAGGTACTTGGGCAGACCTGCAAAAAGCGCATTCGCGTAGTCTAGCCGAGACCCCACAAGCGCCTGGACTACAGTCTTACGATATTGCTGGGAGAGCAGTGGAAGAAATTTCCTAAGCATCTTGAGGATGCCGAAGCATTTCCCTGAAAGCCCCATAATATGGGGTCGGAAAGAGAGGTCGTCATCAAACACAACTCCCAGATTTTTCACTTGGGAGGATGACTTCTCAGGAGGGAACATGTCCTGGGGCCACCACGACTTCCAACCAGGATCAGGGGCACAGCCAAAGAAAAGCAACTCAGACTTATCCGAGTTGCATTTCAGGCTGTGCCGCTGAAACCACGCAAAGACTGCACTCAGACAGTCTTTAATCCTGTCGCCGTCAAAAACCTCTCCCTTCCTGCAAGTAAACAGGAGCTGGGTGTCATCAGTGTATGAGATGACCCGGGCCCAATAAGCCTCCGCTACCATCGCCAGAGGGGCCATGTAGATGTTACAGATGGTGGGGCTCAGAATGGACCCTTGAGGAACCCCAACCTCTAGCGATGGCATTTTAGTGGAGAACGGTGGCGCCCAGATCACCTGTCGACGGTCGGATAGAAAGGATTGAAACCAATCCAACACCGTCCCCTGCAGTCCTATCTCCCTGAGTCTTGCAAGGAGACCTGCGTGTGGGATGGTGTCGAAAGACGCCGACAGGTCCAGCATGACCAACATAGCCACATCCTCCACTACTCCCACTCTAGGAACACTTGCCTGTTCCACGAAAACAAGGCTGCCTATTACAGACTCCTGAATCTTAGCAAAAGTAATTTTTGACTCGGACAAGAATCCTTGAATACAACAAAACTATTAAAGGTTGCCAAGTGGAAAAGATGGATAGCCAACTTCTTATACCAAATGTAAGCCTTACGAAGAGCAGCGTAAGGTCCCAATCTCTGATCTACTCTGTCAACACCACCTATGTGCCTATTATAGTCCAACATTCACACAGGTTTGTGCGCTTTAGCAACCTGACCCCAAACAGTCACAGGTGAAGTGCTTTCATCATGGATGGTAGTCAGCATGTAGGCATCTCTCCTGTCTGAAAACTTCACAGCTAGAAGTTCCTCGCAACGCAATACACTGCACTGTCCCCGCACAAGCTTTTGACAAAGTAGTTTTTCAGGGAAACCTTTACGGTTAGAGGGAATTGTGCCACAAGCAACAGTGTCCACTTTGGCCAATTCCCTAAACAACCGCACACCAGTGTAGAAGTTATCTACATATAAATGGTGACCTTTGCTAAAAAATTCTCTACCAAGTTCCCACACAATTTTCTCAGTCTCTCCAAAAGTAGACAGACAACCAGGGGGGTTAATCCTGGAGTCCTTACAGGTGTACACCCTGAAATTAGAGACATATCCAAACCAACTGTCACACAGCATATACAGCTTAATTCCATAGCGTGCCCTCTTCCTAGGAATGTATTGCCTAAAAACCAAGCCGCCCTTGAACAAGACCAAAAACTCCTCCACTGCTATTTCTTTCCCTGTAGCATAGATCTCAGAAAATCGATCTACAAAGTGATCAATGTCAGGTCGAATCTTAAAAAGATGGTCACACTCAGGGTGATCTCATGGCAATGCTAAACCATTATCGACAAAATGCAGCATCGGAAGCAAAAGCAAATACCTTTCACGACTCATGGCTGCCGGAAATATAGCCTTGCCATCAAGGGACTAGTAGACCAATATGAAGACATTAATGGCTTCCTTAGCAAGCCCATCAAAAAAGTTAAACCCAACCACTTCTTCATCACTTCCATATTTGTGGGAGTTCACCGGGTAGCTCTAGAATGGGGCTTAAGGCTGGCACTGTTGTCCCTCAAAAACTGTTCAACATACAAATTAGTCTGCTCAACAATCTCTGCCAAAAACTCATTGTCTATAAACAACTGAAAAAAATGTATTGGCAAAACGTTTTTTTTCCCTCTACACCCTGGAACACCAGTAAAGTCTGACAATGCCGGCTGCACCATGCCTGGGGCCACCCAGAGGTCATCACTTCCAACCGGAAGCCTTGCAGCCCCAGGCTGCAACTCAGATGTGTCTTACTGCACTATTGGCACATTAATGTCTTCCTCTAAAACAGGCACCTCATCCACGCTTAGAGTCGCTTCATCCGCACTGAAATAGCTTAATCATCCGATGATTCCATGTGGAGAGAAAAATCACTGCCTGAATCTTCCCCTCCCTCCTCTGCCTCAGATGCAGAGTCAGTCTCTGTACCATGGTCAGAGGAAGACTCAAAAAGTATACCAACAACCTGCTGAGCAGTAATCCTGCGGCTAGCATTATCCTTACTAAGAAAGGAGACTGCACAAACAAGTCAACAGCTACCAACACTGTGCACAATAAGTAAGTAAAAAAAATGTGTGCCTTTATCACAAAGATCTATATACTCAAAAACCTTGATTCACTTACAAGAGACAGCTACGCTCACCAGCACCTACTCTGCAGAGAGACAGCAAAAACGATATCCCACTAGAAAGAAAAAACAAAACCAATTACTCACAAGACAACAAAATACACATCAAGCACTAATGCAAAAAGTTTTTGCCACACAAAAAACAGAATACTGCTATTATTACACCATTTGCAAAAAACACATTCATGCAGAGAAATGAAAAACATTTACATTGTACGAAAAAAGTCTCTTACCAAACACATGCAACTACACAAACAGCAGAACCACCAGTAACGAAACAGCAACCTGGAACAGTCTAAAGAGCAAAAGCCTTGAACTAGAACAAAAAGGGAGAAATAAAGCATTACAATTGCAATTCAAAAGAAATAAAACAATTAACATTATAACCCGCTATGTCACTACCCATATGGGGGCAGAAAGGCCAAATAAACGGGCAGATCACATAAAAAATATATGTCCCCTGGAAGCCACCCTTGCACAAGGGGTCGCTTCCAATTGATTTATTTTTAAATCCCTGGCTCTAGTGGGCTTTTCTGCCCCCCCTGGCCAGAAACGCCCCAAAATTCAGGTGATCTGCAGAACAGTCTTTAAAATAATCCCATAAGGAAACGGCCCTTGCCCAAGGGGTTGCTTCCATTTAAAATTTAAAACACTCCCTGGTGACTAGTGGGGTTTTCTGCCCCCCCCCCCCCCCCTGTCAGGGGTTGTTTAGTGCAAAAGCTGGCAGATATTTTTATTGTTCGCCATCTGAACAGTAGCCATTTTATCGACCTCAGAAGAATGAAATGCTGGGTTAGATCTACTAACTTTCACATCTTCCTGAGGGTGAAGTAGACATCCTTGTGTTTGCGTTAGCCACTTATACACCAGATCCCGCATTACACAATAAATTGATACTTGTATAGCGCACTACTCACCCGCAAGGGTCTCAAGGCGCTTGTACGAATACTGCTGTGGAACCCATCCTGGCTTTCCCTGTGAGGCGTCCACTCCTGGGCACCCCAATGGTGGAGGCCAGGCATCCTTAGCGTTGTGGGGGCCGTTGTGGAGATTAAGCAAGCTATTGCCCAGAGTTGCAGAGTGGGACTCCATGATTGGAATAGGCACCGAGGCGAGAATTATCAGGTCCGTGAAATTTTGAGCCCAAGACCCGCCGAGGCGGGGAATTGAACCCTGGTCCCGGGCTAGACCTCTGCATCAGGGTCTGCCGCTCTAACCATTGAGCCACACTTCTCTACATTATACCCTAAGGGCGCATTTGGCATGTGTGCCCGCTTTGAGCCCGCTTTGAGCGCCCCCAGGGAACAATGGTATTAAAGAAAGGGCTGCACAAGATTGTGATCCCCTTCTATAATATAGATAGCACTATCACACATGTTGCACTAGCTCTATCATGAAAGGGCATTTCCCTCATTTACATGGGGAGGTGGCCCTATGCAAATGATGGAATCACTTTGCTTCTGTACTCGCACCCTATTACTGATGTGGGCCCAGAGGCAAACATGTCTTTCAGAGACGCACTGAAAGTGTGTCACAATAAGTTAGTGCACTTTCAGTGCGCCTTCTAAAGGCAGCCCTCTGGGGATGGAGAAAGGGGGTCCCATGGCCCCCTCAGACATCCCCCTACAAGTGGGTGCAGTCACTAACTACACCCACCTGCAAGCTGACTTCTAATCTCCTTAAAATTGCAGGCGGTTTACCACCAGCACAGTGCAACATGTAGCAGCTTTTAAATTGCTGCTCCGTATTTCATTCGAATGTGCCTCCCTGGGGGCAGCGTGAGTTCGCGGCTGCCCTGGGGGCATCACATTCATTCTAATACGGTGCACTTTCCTTGTTTACGCAGGGTGCGCCTTTTGAAAGGTGCACTGCGTCGCAAACAAGGTTAGTGCTTTTGCATCCGTAATAAGACCCCAGGGGCCCTATTACATATAGGGCACACTTTCCCCGTTAGCGTCACGGTGCACCTTCAAACAGGTGCATAAGTGTCTGCGACCCCTTCTGTAATTCTAAAGTGCCTCGGGGTGCAAAAAGGGGGTGCAAATGCCCATTTCGCCCCCCGGGGCACTTCTGCAATATGGCCCAAATTGAGTGACAACATGTTATGGGTTATCAAACTAAATAAGCCATATCATTCTTAAAGCTTTTTTCTTCTGAAGCTCTTGTTCTTTCTTGACAGCGACAGTACTCTGGACCCTGAGGCTTCACAGGCTTTCTGTGTCAGATTGTGATTTTCCGGTGCTTAAAAGCGTGTAAATAGCATCAGGGTGATGGAATCATGGCTCGCCCGGCTCCTTGCCAAGGGCGCTCATTCTGCCAACTTTCAAAGACGTGTTTAGTACTTTTAAGCCAGAGTAATGTATGTTGACAGAGAAATCCTGTTTCAGTGGGGTAGTGTTTTACAGTTGGATTACCGAGAGAGGAGCTGAGCAAAATTCTCAGTCGGCCTGGAGGATAGCCCTGCAGACCTTTCTAATTTTACTTTCGAAATGTGGCTAAAAGAGCAAGGCAGATTTTGTATAAAACTTCTTGCCACAATACGTTTTTATTGATCAAAGTTTCCTGTTTTCATTTTTTGTTTTAGTGTATATTACAGCTGTAGAACAGTGTAATGTGCATTTCTTCATTCCCAAAGCACAGTCATTTCTTAGTAGATCAGATATTTTTATATTCATTATAGGACAATAATTCCACAATATATTTTCACAAAAAGTTGTCTTTTTCTCCTTCAGCTCTTTACCCTTTACACTTAAAGTACACTGTGGTATGTTGGAAGAATGAGTTCCACAACAACGACTACCCTAACAATGAGGTCGCTACCACGACTTTGTCTAAACAACAATTTTTTTACCAGGCATTCCTTCACCGATTTTTTGTTGTGAATGCATGCCTGGTAAAGAAAATGCATACCAACTACTACCCTGTTCTCCCCCCAACCCCCACCTCCTAAAAACGAATCCCAAGCCCCGCCCCTAAAAACAAACACGATCACCCACAACCCCTAAAATCAAACACAACCCCCTGTAAACTAACCCCAACCCCTCCCACCCCTGAAAACGAACCACAAAACCCCTAAAAACTAACTGCAAACCCCTAAAACCTAATCCTAAACCCCGTACCCCCTTAAAACTAACCCACACCCCTCCACTCCCTAAAAACAAACCCCAACTCCTCCACCACCTGTAAACTAACTCCAAACCCCCTAAAAAGTAACCACAAACCCCTCTTACCTGTTCCTGTGCGACGCAAGCCGAACTCAGCGCTACCCGAACACTTGACTGACTCAGCCTTAACCACGCACATTTGTGGTTAAGGCTGAGTCGTTGTTCGAGCAAATCGTGTTCGGCTTGCGTGACTCCGGAACTTGTTGTTCCAGAGTCGTGGCAAAGGTTGTTTCCCAAAGTAGACGGTGTTGTGATATGTGCTGTGCATCTCTAGTTAAAAGCTTTTCAGCTGCACCAAGTAGTGAGGTATCCACAATTGGGTTATTACATATGGAGTTGGGGGCAGGTTCATTCTCTCCAGTTTTTGGGAGGGAGGGGTGGGGGGGGAAGCAGACCACGAAACAGAACTGTGTGAAAAAGGCCGCTTTATTGAAATAGGTGCACATTAACAAAATATAAACCTCGGCAAACGCCTTACAAAACTAAACCTCACTAAATAAACTTTTACCTCAAAGCCCCCGTCCCCTCCCCCACCCCTAACACGTCATTGACCCCACCCCCACCCATACATTACAACATATACAATACCAACAATGCAAATTCCATCATAATCAATTAAACATAATACAACCCCCTTACTGATAACCAAAATCCCCAGCCTGCCCCTCAAACAACGTCATAGCCCCCACCACATAAAACACCCCAACAGATCCTCCTGCCCAAATCACCCCTACAACGACCCAACCAAAACAACGAAGCATCAGAATCGTGCCAATCCTGGCAAAAAACACCATTGACCCCCGCACGGCACCTGTTCCAAGCGACAATACAAAACGAACCCCATGTATACCTTTTCCAACAAAAACCACCAAAATGGAAAATGAAAAAGATACAAAATATATAGGGAGGGAGACAAAAAACACTATAAACCCCGGCCACCAGGTCACCGAAATCTAAAATGGTGGCCAAGGGAGGAGTGCAGGCCAATATATAGGGAAAAATTGGGCGCTACCAAAAAGAAGCCCAAATACGAAAAATGCGCCCCGTGGTCTAAGATGAAACCCCGCCCCCACCCCGACCATCCCAAACTGCCGGGGGGGGGGGGGGACCTCCCTGTGGTCGGCGGCCCCCCCAAGCCCACCTTGGGAGGGAGGGGTGGGGGGGGGAGCAGACCACGAAACAGAACTGTGTGAAAAGTCCGCTTTATTGAAACAGGTGCACATTAACAAAATATAAACCTCGGCAAACGCCTTACAAAACTAAACCTCACTAAATAAACTTTTACCTCAAAACCCCAGTCCCCTCCCCCACCCCTAGCACGTCATTGACCCCACCCCCACCCATACATTACAACATATACAATACCAACAATGCAAATTCCATCATAATCAATTAAACATAATACAACCCTCTTACTGATAACCAAAATCCCCAGCCTGACCCTCAAACAACGTCATAGCCCCCACCACATAAAACACCCCAACAGATCATCCTGCCCAAATCACCCCTACAACGACCTAACCAAAACAACGACGTATCAGAATCGTGCCAATCCTGGCAAAAAACACCATTGACCCCCGCCACCCAGGAGGCGGGAGGGAAGAAACTGACCTCCCACTTGCTGCCCCCCAAAACAGAAAAAAGAAAAATCAACCAGAGCACCTCAACCATTAAACTCCTGAACCTTCAAACAGCGGGACAACACTTCCCGAAGCTCCAACAGATATAAATCCATTCCCAATCGCGAAAGATAAACACCATCACTCCTGAAGAATTCAACCGTATCGAAACGAATATCGCTATGTACAACCCTGCCAAAACCTAACCCCCTACAAAACCTGGAAACCTCCAAATTAATCTTACTGCGTGCTCTGTCCACTGCTTTTGGCTTGATGGCACCCCTCCAGACTCTACGAGGAACCAATTCCGTCCACAAAACGTGGCAACCTGACCACTGCTCCTTCAACAAGAGAAGATCCCTTTTCATGGCTTGTAACAGAACAATGCCCTTGACCCCACACATGTCGTTCTCCCCCAAATGAATGAGTAACACATCTGGGCACCGACCCCCAACCAACCAGGAGTTTAAGGCAGGAATCAATTCCCTCCACAACATCCCACCTTTACCCTTCCAAACCACAGAAAACAAACGATCACTGAAACCAAGGGATGAACCAAAATAACTGCGGCAAGCCTGAACATGAGCCCATTTGACAAACGAATGGCCCACAATCCATATGGTCATCTCTGTCGCTCTGGGGCCAGCCACAGAACCTGAAAAGAGAAAAACAGCATCAAACTTATGACATAGCAGATGACCCAAGCTCCTCCTCCCCCGCTGGCCGCACATAACGCTGAAAGCAGTTCGATGACCAATGCCCTAAGCGCATGATATCTGCCTCGACCAACCCCGTTGATAAGCTTCAGTGGCAGCTCCAATCCGAAATGAATGAGTACCATAACGGGACTCGTCCAAACCAAGACTCCTCAAGGCCTTCCGAAGGACCATGTGAAGTTGGTATTCAGTGACTCAAAACCCATCAAGATGACAAAAAACCAAGCTGAAACATCCCCACCAGACAAACCCAACCAACGCCGGGCCCACTGTAAAGGACAAGTCTCCGGCGGAGAGGACGCAAGTAACCATATGCCCTTCCCTGTACTCCTCTGATCTGTTTTGGACTTACGGAGCCAAATATGAACCCCTCTGTCGGACAAATGAACCTCCTGCCATAATAAACCTATAACCAACTTAGAACCCAACAATTCCGAAACTCAGAACGCTCCAAAAAACACCCACACCATCAAAGTAGAAAAAAGGCAAGCCTCAAAGGAATCCCTGCAGACCGAGGGCAACACCTCAACCACCCTCGCTAACGTCTGCCAAGACAAAGGGGGGCGAACAGGACGCTCAGATCCCTGTTCCCTGGATCAACCTTCTAACATTCTCTTCCCAACTTCCCCTGCCGAAGGAGAATAACCCCAAAGGAGCTTACCCATAAATGCTATGCCCGCTAATTTGCCAGCTATGGTGACTTTAGACAAGCCTTTGTCCATCAGGTCAAGAATAAACTGAACTACATCTTATGCCCTTTGCCAACCAAAAGCCCTCCAACAAGCACCTGACACTAAAAATTAGACCAAGCCAATGAATATGCCTCTCTAGTAGAAATCGCCAAAGAGTTCACCACCAGTTGTATGACCATACGTTGCCTACATACCACAGATGTTCCGGCATGGGGGTCGGGGTCCAGTCCGCGTCCTTGGCAAGCCCATGGAATCTCTGCCACTGTGAACGAGACAAAGCATCCGCAATGTCATTGTTCACTCCGGGGATGTGCAAAGCTCTAAAGCTGATATCAAACTTCAGACAACCCAACACAAAAACTCGAAGCAATTTCAGCACTTGTTCATCCCTGGCTGACTGTCTGTTAATGATATCGACCACAGCCATATTGTCAATTCAAAAAAGGACCTTCTTATGGGCCAGATTCGGACCCCACAGCGTCAAAGCAACCAGCACCGGGAAAAGCTCCAAAAAGGTAATGGACCTCCCCCCACCCTTCCAGTCCTCAGGCCATTGTTCCGCGCACCATTTGCCTTGCCAATACAAGCCAAAACCTTCACTGCCTACCGCGTCTGAGAAAATCTGCACATCCCACGAACCAGTCCTCCTCCCGAGCCAAAGGAACACCATTAAAAGATTGCAAAAAGACAGACTACATCCGAAGATCCTCCTTAACTCCGGCAGACAACCTGACATGGTGATGAGGCAAATGATGGCCAGACAAAGCACGACACAAGCGCCTACAGAATGTCCTTCCCGCCCTGGCCACCCGGCATGCAAAATTCAAATGGCCCAACAGAACTTGGACGTCCTTCACAGTTGCTTTGTGACATTTCAGCATGGAGGCCAAGAGTTCCAACATTTTAACTTTCTTGTCCACAGCTAAGCGAGCTTCCATGGCCACGGAATCAAGTTCAATCCCCAAAAAAGACATGGTCGCGCAAGGACCCATGGTCTTTTCAGGCGCTAAAGGCACACTAAGTAACTCCATAAGCCTCTGAAACGTGTCCAGAGCTGCTTGACACTCCATAGAACCAGGGGCACCCACAAAAAAGAAATCGTCCAAGTAATGCGTCACCAAGACATGGCCACTGCGCTGAGTGAAAAACCATTGCAGGAAGGTACTGAAAGCTTCAAACAGGGAACAGGACACAGAGCAACCCATTGGCAATGCTTTGTCCAAGTACCATTTACTGTTGAAATGGATGCCCAGAAGACTCCAATCATCTGGATGGATTGGAAGCAAACAAAATGCAGATTTAATATCGCATTTTGCCATTTCTGCAGATGGGCCCGCAGACACAACCAGGGACATAGCAACATCAACCGAGGAGTATGACACAGAGGCAGCCTCCTCATCAATGAAATCATTGACTGAACACCCCTCTGGCCATGAAAGATGTTGAATTAACCTATATTGACCGACCTCCTTTTTGGGAACTACCCCAATCGGAGACACAATCAAGTCCTGCAAAGGCCATGAATCAAAGGGTCCCGCCATCCTACCCTCTCGAACCTCTCTGTCCAGTTTGTCCTGTACTACCTCTGGGTGTTCATAAGCCGATTTCAAATTTCTTGCAAAAGCGTCTCTGACGCGGCCCATTATAACCAAGGCGAAAACCTACAGCAACACCTTCAAATAATAACCTGGAAGCTCGCACATCTTCATATCCCTGTAATGCTTCGGACAATGGACCTAATTTAACTGGAGTATGAGCCTTTGGGCCCAGATCCCTGAGGAGCCTTTCCCCCCCTAGCGGGCTGTGGCTGTTGTGATGGAGTGGCAACATTGCCTGCCGGGCGCACCCACTGCTGAATGCCGGAGTTCCCCGCACCCCAGCACTTGAACAAGGGATGTTTCCTCCCACACTGGGAACACTCATGCCTGAAGCGACAATATTCTCTGTTGCACGTGCCTTTATTGAAATCCCAGCAGGTACCGGTGCCAGCTGGTGTTGATGAAGTACTCCCCACCCCACCCCGATAAACTAAAGGTAATCCACTAGCCGTAAAAATCGTTTTACCACCAGCTGATGCACCCATCGTGTGCTGCCATAAATCCGTATCCAGCTCACCTCACTTTACTTCCAGATCCCAAGCCATGCGGGGTCTATACTCCTCATCGTACTGAGCCCAAGCAAAGCCACTACCAGTAATTTGGGCTTTGCGTATCACATCCATATATTTGAAAATGGCAACGCAGCGCTCAGGAAATTTCTCACAGTAAACGCTAGCATAAATCAGAAATGCTGAAGTCCAATTTTCAATAGTCAAAGGGACTTTAGGGCGCTTAGCCAGCTCATACTCCTCCTCTTTAGAGCCTTCTTTGGAATGAACTTCTCTATGCAGAAGTTTCAAAATCTCAACATATTCGCCCTTCCAAATTCTTTCTTTAGTGGCCAGCATTAAATGTGCACCCAACGGTTTCGTAACACCCATGTAAGGCAGCTTCTTAATTTTCAATTCTTTACTATGTAAAGGTTCCTTACCAATGGTAACTTCATCCGTGTTCACACCACTTTCTACTTTGGAACCTAAAGCTCCCCCATCTTCCCGTGTACCAACAGCTTGGTCTTTAACATAGCGACCTTTGTAAAGCTTACTCACACTTTTTTCCCCGGCTTCATCACCCCCTGTCCCCACAGACACCATTTTTGGTCTGGCCCGTGGTTCATAAAGCTCACCTGGCTGCAACAAGGGGGCCTGGCCAGGCACCGACCGCCATGACGCCGTGTCAACGCTGTCCACCAGACGAGGAACCCTCACCGAGGAGCCGCGCTCTCCTCCAGGTCCAGACGTCGTAGCCACTCGAGGCAGTATCACTGGCGGTGCCTGAAAGAAACTACGAGAAGGATGAAAGAGCCCCCCCTGAACCTCAAGATGACGAACTTCACCTTTTTCAGGACTTTCCTCATCGTAGTCCAACACCAATGGCTCCTCCACCTGCGGAGGGCCTGCAGTAAATACTGCAGCACGGGCCTTACCGAGCCCAGTAGAACCAACCAGGGCCTTACCGGACCCTTCATAACCAAAACGAGCCTGATTAGACTCTTGCCACACACCAGCAGGAGGAGCCGACTGTCCACGTCGGTACTCCCCAACCCTTTGACGATCCAGCAGTGCATCTTGTGTCGTCCGCTCAATCTGACGTGAAGGCCTAGCAGTTGGGGCCAGTGAGGTCGCGCCTGACCTGCGTGTACTGGCCGCTCCGGGATCCCCCGACAGTACGAAATGTGCCGCTCCAGGCTCCACCCTCCCTTCTCCTCCGCGACGCTGGGCCACGCTACGCCCTACCGAGTCTGCAGGTCTCGAAAATCCCTAACCTGTGGAGAGAAAGATCGGACTGATGTGCCGGGACCCTGCAAAACACATACATCTCCAGAACCACCAGAAAGAACCCTACCAGTCCCTAACGCCTGCGCAGATCCAAACAACCTACTCTGTGTAACCTCTGCCCTACGCAACACCGGTGCAGTAGGAGGGGAATCAGGCACCTCATCCACACCACCCCAATCCAACCTAGATTGTACAATAGACGCTGCAGGGCCTAAAACCTGAAAACCTCGAGCTGCGTCACCAACAGACAACGGAACCCTGTCCCCAACAGACTGACTGCGCACAAGCAACGGACGACCCTGAGAACTCTGAATCTTCTGAGCATGATGTTGTCTATGCACAACCACATCCGAGTCATCCCGGGCCGCGCCCTGCAACCCCTCCGACCAAGACGGAAAAGTCTCCAAGCCTCCCCAAGATCTAACGTCCCTGCTCAGACCTCTAACCTCAGGAGAACCAACCAAAATAGGCCTATTGCCCAACGAATCCACAAAATCTCACTCAACTAGGGCCCCAGAGCGGGAAGGAGGGGCATAAGGCTGGGCTCAACCTCTAAATTCTGCTGCGGAAAAACCTCCCACCCTTCCATCTGGGCCCACTCCCCTTCACCCACAGAGACACTTTGAACCATAGACGCATCTCCCTTCGGGGAATCTTGAGGAGAAAAAAGGAGAGGACTGAAAGGGGGGGGCGCCGAAACTTCCAACTGCCCTGAAGAACCAAAATCAGCACACATAATCCTGGAACTGGGGGGGGGGGGGGGACCAAAACAGGAGCTGGGGTAGAAACCATGACACTCTGCCCCTCCCCAATCGCTCCACCCGAACATATTTGCTCCGAAAACACTAATGAAGGGGGGGGCACTAACCAAACTCTGAAAACCCTGACCAGAGCCCGATTCCAAAACCAAGGCAGGCTGATGTGCGCGAAACGGCTGTAGGCTCCCACCTGCCTTAACCACCTCCGTGCCAGACACCGGTAAAAACGACACAGAAGCGGATGCGGCTGGCGGCCTGGAAGCCGGAGCCACATGGGAAATCGACGGAGCCAGAAAAACCCCCTCCAGCCCCACCTGACTCTCCACACCCCCGAACCCGGCGAAAGAACAGCGCCCGCGTCCTGCACCACAAAAGCACGTGCCTTCGCACCTGGAGTCGCCTTGCGGAAACGCGGTCAGCCCCTTTCACTCACCCCATCCAGCTTCTGACGTTTCGGAGTCAAACACGCAGCAACCACCGCTGCCACACCAGCAGAAGCCTGCCGAGTAGGCCGCGACGGTCCCGCCACGTCCCCCAACACAAGGTCAAGGCGGCCCGCTTCGCTAAGCAGACGAATGGCCTCCAAAACTCGATAATCTTCAGCTGCCATAATGTCAAAGAACAATGCACTACGCCACAAAACACTTGAGACAAAAAACACTATAAACCCCGGCCACCAGGTCACCGAAATCTAAAATGGTGGCCAAGGGAGGAGTCCGGGCCAATATATAGGGAAAAATTGGGCGCTACCAAATAGAAGCCCAAATACGAAAAATGCGCACCGTGGTCTAAGATGAAACCCCGCCTCCACCCGGACCCTCCCAAACTGCCCGGGGGGGGGGGACCTCCCTGTGGTCGGCGGCCCCCCCCCAAGCCCCCCTTCTGAAATGTTAGTGTTCATGTTATTCTTCGTGCAACGCGTCATGCACATCACTTGACACGTGAGTGGGAAAAATGGTATTGATAATACTAGAAATTACCAGAAGCTTGATAACAGAACAAGGGGTGGGCAAAAATTATGATACGCCGGGTTAATTTGATGAGTTTTGACCACTCCATGCTCCGCTTGGATGTCAGGTTTTTTTTCAAACACACAACATTTAACTATCCAATTAGTGAACTAGGTATAAAAGCACAGTTTTTGTAACTCTCTGTGATGAAAAACAACATTGTAATTGGATGAAAACAAATCAGAACACTTTACTTGGTGATGTGCAAATGATAATAATTTTTGCTGAAACCCAATTTCCAAAGATTATTGTTTTTACGCTAAATAGTTTTATCAGTAAAACGGCATGTTCGTGCAAAGGTTTGTGCCCATTTTAATAGAAAATGTGCTGTCTGTAAATGACAGTGCACTACCACATCGTGCTTTATTAATATATTTGTTAAAAGTCCGTTTTTACACTTGAATTGAGAAACATTCTTGCCCCTGCCCTGATGGCAATTCTATTAGTGAACTAATTGGCAAGTCAGGGGTCATGTGTACCCTGTATGTGAGCAGGATTTTTATAGTATTTGGAGCAAACATGTAGGGCCATGTTTATATAAAAGTAACGCAACTCAGCAAGTCACTTTACTGCGCTGCATTTAAGGGAAAGTGCAGGAATTTGCTGTATTTATTACAATACAGTGCATTCCTGTCGTTTCCCCAGTGTTTGTACACAATGGGCTGACTAGCACCAAAGCAGGCAACCTTGCTACATGGTGCGAGGGTGCCTGCCTTGCTTGCTGGATTGTTTTTGTGCATGAAATGGCACCTTCTTGCACAAAAACAATCCCCTGAGACATATTCCTCTCTGTGTGCTGCGTAATGCAGCACACATATAAAGAGGAAGTAACACGGAGAAATAACGATATTTCTCGTTGTTATGCCTCACCTGGGACAGCATAGCATTTTGGCACATACCCAGTCTAGGACCAGGAACACTCATGCAACGCCCATGGAAAGACTTTCCATGGATGAATAACGCAAAGCAGTAATTTGCTCTGCACTGTGTCACTCCTGATTTGTCAAGCCATTCAAGGCCGTGCAAAGTTTCCTTGCGTAGCTTGATAAATTGCATTTTAGTGTTTGCGTCACACATGCACCACATAGCGTGGTGCAAACTGAAGCAAACCCTTGATAAATGTGTCCCTTAGTGTATTAAATGGAACAAAAGAGGGTTTTTTGTACAGCAGAAATGGTGAACTCACATATTTGATGGTGCTCTTGTGATAAGGAAGAAAAAGGCAGCTCTGTAATATTTGCCTAGGATCCCACAATTTGAGACCAGTTATGGCTCAAGTACGTTACAGTTAGGTCGAATACATTTTTAAAGTTACTAGGCCTGCAGGTCTGGTAACATTTCTATGATTTTTCGAGGCCTGGCTCAGGCACTCCCTTTGTGGTGCACTAGGTTCTGTCTGGTTGGCTTGTTTGTTTGCTTGTTTGTTTATTTATGTGTTAATTGTTATATAGCACAGACATTACCAAAAGGTATGACAGTACTTTACAATAAAATAAATAGATTGTTACATAGAGTAAACATTACAATATTGCCGGTCCATACAAAAGGCACAGAATAACAGTAGATAGAGGACGTAGGTAGTATAAGTAGAAGAGCCTGCAGGTACACAATTAGTGTGGTCAGATGAAGCAGAGGTAGTGCAGTCGACCTAAGCTTTAGATATGAGAGCATATTTCCACCAGAAAGTTTAGCTAAGGGGATGGTAGATGTGAGAACACATTTCCAGTGGAGTGTTAACTTTGGGGAATTTAGCAAAAGTGTATGTATGAGAAGGGTTTTCAGGTCCTTTTGGAATGGTGCATAAGTTTGGAGTTAAGGAGTTCCATGTCCTAGTCATGCTTCCTGATCAGGATTGTGCCATGAGTCTTTGCTTTTTAAAGGTTGAAGGTTCAAGCAACAGAGCTTCTGCATTTTGCACTGTTCTGGTGCCTCCATATAGCTTAAGTTGGTCCACTAGGTAGTGAGCAGTGGATGTGTGCCGTCTTGTATATGGTCCTGGCTCTAATGGGTAGCCAGCGAAAAGTGACCAGCATAGTTAAGATATGGTTATTGCTTTTGAGCCCATAGACAAAACGTGCCACAGAATGTAGGATTTATTACAGCGGGATAAAATGACTTTTGGGGAGACTAGTGAGAGATAGTTGCAATAGTCGATTCTGGAGAGCACCAGTGATTGAACAAGAGATTTAACAAGAGATTTCAGATATTGTTCTGGAATGTAGCAGCGGATTCTGCAGAGAAGATGCTATTGCGCATTCCTGCCCATGGTTTTGACTTGCGATTATATGTTGAGCCTTTTAACTGGGTGACAACTAGAGATTTAGCAGTGTTAGCATGGGTTTACTAATAAGGATGTTGAGTGTGTCCATTCAGAACTGTACAGGAGGCAGTGATTTCAATGAGGCCTGTGTGCTTCTTTGGATAGTTCCAGGCCTCTAAGGGCCAGATATAGATCTTGGGGATGGGTTACTCCATCACACCGGTGACAGATAAACTGTCTGCCAAATTATAAAACCCAGAGGATATAATGTGACAGATTAACCCTTCAGCCAAGACCTAAATCAGGCCCTAAGTGAGAAGAAACCAGGGAAATTGTGTCATGACACTCAGAGTTGCTCTGGAAACACATTCAAGTGGAACACAGAGTCATTGCTGATGTGCCTGAGAATTAGCTGTTTCAGTTTGATTTTCTGACCAATTCAACTGATTCTCTGACCAATCTGCGTTATTCGCATGCATGAGTCTTGAGTTCTCTGTTCATATATCTTTGTTCTGCCACTGAGTGCTTCCATTACTGTGTATGCATGACACAGTCCTTATTTCTTGACAAACAGAACTAACATCACCCCATTTTAGTCCTTCACCTATGTCATGCATCATCAAATGTGCTGGCAGAAGTGATGCTTCAAGTGGTAAAATTTAGTCCAAACAGCGGCTCAAGGTATTATGAAAATATCAATTTCACACACAATCAATAACAGTAAATACGCTTTTTAGAAGAAGGAAAAACTATACATACTTAGAAAATGAATAGAGAAAAAAGAGAGAAAAGCCCATATAAGAAATATTAGAAAAATATACAAAATGTAGTCAATATATAGATAAAAACAAGTTTGAGACCACACGCTCAGAAATACATTGTGGTACATATAATATTTGTTGTGCAATACAAAACCAGACAGGTGTCAAACAGAAGGTATTATGTAGCAGGGGAAGTTTAGCTTCTAGTTACTTTTTCAAATATATGAAAATGCAGCACTGGGGTAAATTTCCCAACAGGCGAATGGTAATCAGTATGTAAAGCATCATTGTATCTTTTACATTAGATAGCTAGATAAAGCGATATAGAGTTGAATTGCAGTTGTAGTCACATTCATTATGATATAGGCATCAGGCAGTCACCTTGCTTTCCGCACAGCCCAGGAGTCAGTGAGGGCTGGATACTGAATGACCTTCGTGTGACATTGCTGTAGTATATTCCTGTAGAGGAGACCAAACGTCTTTTGGTCTTGAAGTATGGGGCAACATGGTAGCATACACATCTATACTATCGTAACAAAATATCAGATCTCTTACCCAAACTCCAACTCTAAGAGGCTTACCCCTACCCTGGCTAAGCTTGGTGGTACACTACGATTTGCCTCCTGGAGTAATTTTTATCTGAATCATTTTAACCTGTGTCACAAAGAATGATGACTAATAGGCAGCTGTTGTGTCCTAGCAGACACAGTCTAAGGGTTAAAAATGTAAGCCTACACTTAACACCCACCCACCACTGATGTCACGACATCACGTGTCACAGTTAATAAAAAGAGCCGAGCGCACGTGCTCGGGGCTCATTAACCAACTATACCTCTGGTGTCTCTGTCGCAGTTATTACTGACAGTACCAGCATGTGGGCCTAGGGCCCCACGACATAACATTTGGCGACGAGGAGTGGTTCTAAATCCACGCGACGCAGCCACTGCTGAAAGGGAGGAGAATGCTGCCAGTGTGAAGGGCACCCCCTGACGAGGTGGCGCCGGCTGCTGAGAGGCCCGAGGGGTGTGTGCCTTGCCCCGGGCCTAGCCGTCGAGGAGGAGGTGACCGGGAGCTGACCCCACACCTCTCTGGCCCCGCTGACTGCTGCTGTGCTGAGGGAGGCGTGTAAAGAAAGCAGACCGTGCGGAGCCCACCCGCACCGGCCGTGACCGACCCCCACCGGAGCGGAGTGCTGACTGGGCGAAGCCCACTTGCCACAGCCGCAGGAGAAGAATAGGCCCGTAGGCCGGAGGTGAGCCCGGATGCTGCGAATGGCCCGGGGGGTCGCGCATGCCAGGAGCGACCCCCCCCCATGACTGTACCGATAAGCGGAGCCCACCCGCATGGCCATGGCGCTTTGCCGGGAGAGGCGCGGCCGAACATAAACTTTATATAAAGCAGTGCCAGCGGAGCCCACCTGCGGCCTGCCTGAATCATCCCCTGCCCCGCGCAGCGTGTGAAAAGGAGCTGCCACGGGCAGGGAGAGGAAAAGCGAAAGCCCCTTGTGTCTGCACGCTAAGCGGAGTCCACCCGCATGACCAGCGCGCCTCGCCGGGCGTGAGTGTGCCCCCATCGAACTTTAAATAAGACACGACTCGCGGAGCCCACCCGCGGCCTGCTGGAAGCGTCCCCTGCCCCCCGCCCTGTGCAGCGTGTGGTGAGAGGAGCTGCCGCGGGCGGGGACAAGAGAAAGCAAAGTGCAGCACGGCTCCCCTCCTAATGGGGAATAACAAGCGGAGTCCACATGCACCTTCCCTGTCCCCCACCACGCAATGAAAAGGCTGTTGCGGCTGCCGCGGCTGCCGCGGCGGGCATCCTAGTGAGAAGAATGTCCTTCAGACACTCCATCCTTTGTAATGTGAAGCCAAGCTGCTGACAGTGAAGAAACCGACGGACCAGCGGAAGACAACATCATCCCCTGTCCAACATCTGGTCATCCTGTCTGACGTCATCCTCAAAAACAACATCTCAGTAGACTGACCAACACACTTCCACGGCGCAAGTTCACAAGCGCACGCCCACCAAGAACCAAGACGTCAAGCCAAGAAGAACTAAAGGTTCAGCAGCAATTTCCACCGTCGTCATCAAGCAAGCAGCTGAAGAGACTCAATGCAAATGTGTCTTTCCTTACTTTTTATCAAATTTTGGGAGGAATGTTGTGTCCTAGCAGACACAGTCTAAGGGTTAAAAATGTAAGCCTACACTTAACACCCACCCACCACTGATGTCACAACATCACGTGACACAGTTAATAAAAAGAGCCGAGCGCACGTGCTCGGGGCTCATTAACCAACTTTACCTCTGGTGTCTGTGTCGCAGTAATTACTGGCAGTACCAGCATGTGGGCCTAGGGCCCCACGACATAACAGGCAGCTATATCTGGAAATTTTCAGGATAGACAAAATAATCAGCTCTGTGTGGCCGAGCCTCGTGTAAGTAGACTAGCAGGAGTGTGATAACATCTTTAAATGTACTAAAAGCGTATCAAATCTTTGTTTACTGTTCAGTGATACCAGTTTCATGTGTGTGGAGCAAAATTTCCACTGTTCAGAATTAAATGCCAGAGGAGCTAGATTGTTTTCCCAGCTTTTGCTTTGCTATGGGTGGGGATGGAAGGTCGCTATACCCAGTGGCGGCTCCTCCGCTAAGGTGGTGGAGCGTCGCCCTACTCCGCCGTGAGCAGTGCAAAATAATAAAATGATAATAACAAGAAGTTATTATCATTTTTTTTTGCTCCAGCCAGGTATGGTGGGGCTGGCTTACCGCAGAGGGGGCAGGAGATGTTTGCACTCCCTCCCTACATGTGCATGACCGTCCCTCTAAGTCCAGCCAAACCGTCATGCGCACTTGGCATGTTCTCCATTGAGCTATGTTGCACAGCCCCCTTGGAAAACATCCGCCAGCCTCCCCAGGCAGTGCCAGAGTGGCCAAACAGGCCACTCAGACCAATCACGGCGCTGCTCAGGCAGTGCTGTGATTGGCTGGGATAGTCCAGAAGCCTGGTTGCATCCGTTGCTGCCAGCAGATGGAGGAGAGGCTAGTGGCGGCTACGGTGGTGCAGATGGTATTTAGTTTAGTGTTTATTTATTTTTTCACCCACCACCCCCCTTCAGAGGTAGACGCCACTGGCTACATCCCAGTTTATACAATAGAGATATCAAGCTGCAGGGACTGGGTGTCTGTAAAATAGGTGTAAGTGCGGGCATACCCACAGGATTTATAGCCTGTGATACAGGAAAACTTCTAATGGTTTTACTGGGACATCCCCCTCCTGGGTCAGCTCCTTTGTTTAGGAACAACAGGGATAGGGGTTATACCGCTTCGCTTTCTGTTGCTAAGTGTGCAAAGTCCTGCATCCCTGCTATCCAGAAGTGGGAGGATTTTATGTGTGCAGTATGGTAATATGTTTCTCCTCCTTCATAGGGCTGTATGAATGTTTGTCAATGTATCCTTGGTTGTCTATCTGCCCATGCTACTCATATACATCAGTAAGGATTTTAAAGGGCTGAAAAATGTTCTAGTGTGGACAGTAGATTTACTGAGAAAGAAGTATAGGGACTTTTTATAATTGCAATACTCCAACCAATGTCAGTAGCAGCCCATTCACCTATTGATTTGATTGGTAAGTTTTCAAATAGTTCCCTTTTATCAACTGTAAATAGTTCTGTTTCTGGCCGCAGCACCCAGGCTATTCGCAGCCCCTCCTGCAGACAGAAGCCTGTCCAAGGTGGGAGGAAAGCGTAAAGTGGACAAAATGGCACAGTGTTTCCACAAGTGTCCGTCAAATACCAATACAAGTGTGCAGTTACTTCACAATATCTCTTTTTGTAAGATGCAGGTTATTAATAAATCCTTTATACTCAGGGGCTGCCTGCAATCTGTTAATAACAATGGGGAATAAATAAATATCATAAAGTGACAGTGCTATTGTGCTGTATTTGCTTTAACAGAAGCTGTTATGCCGTAAGATAAATACCCGGAAACTCATATGCCGTAAATGTCCTCACAACCCACCAGTCGCCCTAAGTTGTTTTGACTTCAGTGGATCCGTTCCTAGCCCATACGCACTATAGGGAACATTAGGCCAAAGTTCTACTGCTCTAACTCTGGAAACCTGTGTATGTTCCCTGCGTTACTGAGACACTCTTGATTGTGGGCGACCCCATGGGGCAAGCGACGTCTTGACACCATGGTGCCTAGCTGCCAATAGTCTCCGGTATGTGTTTATATCTGAAATTCCTCCGAGATAGTGATGTGCTTTGAGCATGTAGCAAAGCAGAAGCTCCTTAGTATTACTGCACATAATCAGCCACTCCACCATATCTCATAGGTGCGGTCCCTCAGAGCGTTCAGCTCACTGGACCATTGTAGGTCCCGAAAACCTAATAACTGCCCCGGTCTTAAAGTGCGCTCACCGCACCAGTTTCAAGCCCTGAGGGCCGCTGGCACCGCCCTAACTTGCGGCCATAGCGCAATCGGCACCGCAACAGATACACCTGAGAGGTGGATGTGGGCTGGGACGAACCTGCGGTGGCCCCTTTGCCGCTGGCCGTACGACACGGAGGGGAGCATGGGCGGGACAGCGTCTTAGTCCCACACGGCAGGCAAGCGGAGCCCCCGAGCCGCCCTCCTCGCCAACAGCCAATAGGGAGGGCTCTCCTGGGGATGGGGGTGTTCCGTGGTATAAAGCAGGCCCAACAACTTTGTTCGGCCTCTCCTTCCTGCGGCTGGTTCCCCAGGCTCTGCGCTGTTCAGCAGCGGGTTGACCCTCACTCTCACTCCCAGGCTGTCCCTGCATCGTGGGACGGTGTCTGCTCGTCTTGCGTCAGTTGCGTCGGGTAGAGCAAGGTATGTGCTCCCAATTGCCTCCCCCCGGCCCCGTCCCTGGGCAGTACCAGGTTGTATGGGGCCCAGTGGTATCGGCCACGGGGGGGGGGGTTAGTGGTGGCGGGTGAACGGGTTAGGCGGGAGAATCCAGCGTTAGGTAGCCGGTAGTTAATCATGTGCTTCGCCAGCACTTTCTCTCGAAGGGATCGGGTGGGGCATGAGCGTTAATTTTCCGGCTTTACCGCATCCAGATTGAATGCGTGTCAGTGCCTTCTGTGGCCTCCTGCACGCTTCACTTACCGCGGGGCCCAGCGCCAGTAGCTTTCGCCCACTCCCCCCCCGGGCTCCGGCGTTTTCGCCTCCACCTGGGTCACGCATGTTGGCTCTGGCCCACGGGGTACCCCATCGGGCTAAGCGGAGCGGGGGTGGGATCGTTAAGCTGTGGGCCTTAATCGCAGGGTCGTGGGTCGTGCCTCACGTTGTGCGAAAACGAGTAATTTGGAGTATCCAGCTTAGGGACATAGAGAGTGTGACCGATCAGCTTTGGATCGCCTCGGTGCTGCGGAACGACACGCTGGGGCTTTGCCTTAATTCCACCACGGACGTTCGAATTCCGTCTTCGGCTCAGCAGCATGTGATATTGGCAAAACACGTATTACCCTCAGTGGGTTCTCCGGGGTCGTTCGTGTTCCCCTCGTGTACTGTCCTGCACCAGTTGCAGCGGCCTAAAATGGCTACACATGCTGTGCGAGTTCTATGCGACACAGAATATATCCGAGCAGAATATATAAGATTGTAAGCGGTTGCTGCTATTTAAAGTAATGATGCGGTTTATTGCAAGTCCCCTCTGTTGCCTAAAGCATTTTCGCAAAGCGCTCGACAGCGAAGTCCGCGAGGTTGCTCTGGGTTGATGCTAGATCCGGCCTCCATTGCCGGCCACGCGTTCTTTTGCCAGATCCGGCCGCCATTGCCGGTCACGCGTTTTGATTGTGAAGTCATGTATCCAAAACATTTGAAATGCGTGCCTGATCTATAAGCTTCATTAACCATAATGCTTAGCAAATGATGAGGTGACTCATCCCATAGGATGCGATCTACAAGTTATGCCTTGAGTCAACCAGACCTCTCTTCCGCATTATTGGGATGCCGAAGGAGTGAGGTCTGAGTAGGACGCTGCCGGAAACGTCAAAGAATTATCTTGGCATGTCGCTTTTCGTACGCATGGCCAAGACACCGTTTTAGTACGTGAATTGCGCTAATGCAATTCTAAATCCCACCCCTTCATTATTATTTCATCGCACATGAGCAGTGCGCAAAGCTCGAATAACGGCATCCCCCGTCCTTGATTAAGCACGAAACCTTGGGACAGTCTTTCCTTTACGTCGAGGAATTTTCTGTTAATTAGAACTCCTGCGCAAGTATTTAAAGCAGACTTTAAAACAATTTCATTGTGCGTGCAGTGACAGATTAATTACCTACCGTGTGACCTGTAATTACCTAGTATAACGAAATAAAATGATAATTTACTGCACCGTCAGAGCATCGTCTCGCCGTGCAAGATGGCTCCTTAGGCATGCGGGTCAGCGAGGGGCTGCCGCATTGGATCGCCTGTAAGATGACCCACCTTATCAGCTACCTGTTGTACGAAATAAACCTGCATCACTGCTTTCCCACAAAATATGTCTCATGAGTTTCCTTGGTATATAAGTGTTAATGTGCGCAGGGCGGAGGGAGCGCTGGCGGTGTGGGCACTATGCCGCTGGCCGCGCGACACGGAGGGGAGCATGGGCGGGACAGCGTCTTAGTCCCACACGGTGGGCGAGCGGCGCCTGCAGCGCGCCAACCCCCCGAGCCGCCCTCCTTGCCAACAGCCAATAGGGAGCGCTCTCCTGGGGATGGGGGCGTTCCGTGGTATAAAGCAGGCCCAACAACTTTGTTCGGCCTCTCCTTCCCGCGGCTGGTTCCCCAGGCTCTGCGCTGTTCCCACCCTGAACCCTGACCCAGCTGCAGAGCGGTGGGCGAAAGTTGTGAATCTTTTAATGGTCATGTTTTGTGTTGCAGGCGGAGTCACAGGGCGATCTGGAAGCAGATGGACAGTAGGGGTACCTCTGTGGCAGAAGGATACAGTCTAAATACCTCTGCCTGGCACAGTAGGGGTGCCTGAGCCAAGAACCTGGAGCCGAGGGGGTTCCAGGAAACAGCGTCGGCGCCCCGTTAGTCCTTCGGGCGGTCTGGGGGCCTGAACCGACCGGGTGTGTGCCTCATCGCTCCGCCCTGACAGAGGGGGGCGGGAGTATAACGAAATAAAAGGATAATTTACTGCACTGTCAGAGCATCGTCTCGCCGTGCAAGATGGCTCCTTAGGCATGCGGGTCAGCGAGGGATCGCCTGTAAGATGACCCACCTTATCAGCTACCTGTTGTACGAAATAAACCTGCATCACTGCTTTCCCACAAAATATGTCTCATGAGTTTCCTTGGTATATAAGTGTTAATGTGCGCAGGGCGGAGGGAGCGCTGGCGGTGTGGGCACTATGCCCCAGCATCCCCCAACAGCCTTGCAACCAGCGAATCGCACTCACGGTATGGCTTAATTTGTGCCAGTGAAATCCTGTGCGTATCAAGGTGTGCCGCTCGACTATTATTTTGCTGTTTTGGTCATTGCTTCCAATATTAATGCAGCAAGAATCATTCCCTGACGTGTCAGGGTCGTGGCTTTGACAAGGAGTTGGTTGCATGGGTAATAGGCAGCCACTGTAGCTTGTTCTTATATTAAAAACTTTCACTTGCAGCGCATTGACGCATGACGCCTGGCAGTCACGCCATATGCAGTTTATAGCCACATTCCACTTCAATTGTAAAGGTGGCTCACTTGATGCTGCTGCATCGGGTATTGACACGGAACTCCTTATGTTTCATTCGACTCTCGCCCTGCTGGAACCATTACATCTTTACTGCAGGCGAAGGGCCCTGCATCGCATGCTTAATGCCATCCGCGCTGGCCCAGCGACCGCCGCGAGATACACCCGCTGGGCTGGACCGAAGCCGAAGGGGCCGGCCGACCACGTGCCCCCCCCCCCCAGCAGGGGACCAGAATGGACTCCAGACAGGGAAGGCCTTGAGGGCGAGGGCAGTGGGATGCACTGGCAAGCGGCTGGCTATTCCGTGTCCGTGCATGCCAGCGGCGGGGGTACGTCCACTTGACTTAGCCCGCGCAATGATTGAACCTTTGCTAATTGAGCTCTCACCAGGGACGAGCACCTGGCCCCCTCCCTGATGCCCGGGCTGCAGTTGAGGCGTAGTTGCGGGTAAAAACCCCTTACAATTGAGCCCTAGGCTGGCCCCTCGCACCCCTAGAGGGCGAAGGCCTACACTACAGTGCGCCGATATCACCTCGCGGCGTGGGTGGAGAGGGACGCGGCACAAACCCCTAAAAGAGCTGCAGGATGAAGCAGAACGTGCCTTGGGATAACTGTAGGGGCCGTTGATTGATCCTGGGGCCTCCTAGCGGCGAAGCACACGCTCTACCGCTGAGCTACTCCCCCTGCTAACGCATAGCCTTTACCATACCAGTGGCACAGGGCCTCGTTGAGGAAACCTGGAATGCCGCTAGGATAATGACGACCATAACAGAGCTGCACCCCATTGCATCAAAGTGCTGATGTAAGGCCCAGTCCCCAAAGGGCGTCAAGGACACATGGGTGCTGGTCATGCCGAAATCAAAATTACATGGTAAAACGTAATTCTTACTGTATACAATAGCGCACAAACTCCCCCTGAGATCTCAGGAAGCTTTACAATCACATTTCATTTGTTGTAAGACCAAGGGGAAGCTAAAGACGACAAAAACCCTAAAATAACATGTTTGCCATCAACTTCCTCCTGGCTTCTGACTCACCAGAAATGAAGCTGAGGATGACCTCTGCTTTGAGGAGAATCGCGAAGTGCTGGGAGTGCTTCCCGCCAAAACCCGTTTAGACGTATTACTTCTCGGAGAACACTTACTTATTATGCAATCCCCCTGGCGATGTTCTGTTAGCATGCACTGTCGATAAAATTTAAACTAACATAGCTTTTTCTTTATTTTTTTTAAGCTTGTTAAAGCCCAAAGGTTTGGCGTTAGCTGTCAGTATTTTGTGTTGCTAGTGCTTGTCTTGTTTTATTGTTATGCTAAAACAACAATTCTTCGGGATACTCTTGTGCCCTGTCTATCTGCAGCCAGGTTAACTAAACTTGCTCGGAGCTCCTGCCAGCTTATTTAATAGCTTATTAAATGAGGTGATCCGGCAGTACTAACAGGGTCCCTTGTACTTTAGACGCAGCAATCCTGTCACGCCTGGAGATTGGAAGAGCCGCGGGGAATGGGCGAACTGAACCCATACGTACTGCTGCAACACTGTGTGGGAACTCCCGGAGCAAGGGGAGCCAGAATCCTCTCTATATGTGCAACGTTTTAACTCCGACCTTCAAGGTGATTTTACTCCTTTATGACCTATCACCGCACTATCGGCCCCGTAAGGGCAGGTTTAAGGAAGGGTGGGGGCGCCTGTTGCGCTCTAGCCCTCGGTCCTGAAACCCCGCCACCCAAGAGCAGGAGCCCAGCTGTAGTGATTCCAGTACACAGGGATAGTTGAATATTGATTTATTCAAGGAAACAAGTAGTACAAGCAATAAAGGTGCTGCCAGCTTGAAGAGGAACTCTGTACTGGCAAACACTCTAAGTATAACTGTACATGACATGCACACATTCCAAAATGACATATACAACATTCTAACATTATCTAACCAGATCTAAATATAACAAGCATCATTACACCAGCCCTTTTCGCCTCAGTGCACGCCGGGCCTGCACAAAACAGCGGCATGCCCCGGACCGCCCACATGCCCAAGTGAGCACAGCCCAATCGCATGGCCTCCGCGAGCCTGGAGCGGCCGGCCTCCAATGCCCACGATAGCACCCCATAGCGTGTCAGGCTAACGAGCGGAGGCGCCATTCTGACAATCGTGACCACGAGGGGGGCCTGTGGGGAGGGGCGGTGCATCGGCCTCTCGATGCAGCCGCCATTTTACTTCAGACCAACCAGCCGGGGCGCTGCGGATATTGTAAAGGCAGTAAAATTGGGACTGAGCAAGGGCAGGAGACAAAATGACTTTCCGCCATGGCCCGCTGTAAAGTGCTCACCACGGTGTCTCGCCCTGCTCCATTACGGCACCTTATGAGGAGACCTAGACGGTGAGACCGGTAGGGGGGGGTGCACCGCTGCCCCCCCCAACCCGACCAGCACACGGGGGGGGTGCACCGCTGCCCAGGGCCGGGGTAACTATGGCAACCCTGGAGGCCTCCCAGGACTGCATTTAACTCACCCCTCCGCAGCGGCCCGCACCTAAGCAGGCCGCCCAGCCCAGCGTCAACCCCCAGAGGGGGGGGAGCGAGCGGAGGGGGGTAAGATGTGAACTCACCGTGAGACAGATCAAAACTCCTGACCCGAAAAGATAGCGTGTCCCCGCCCGAGGCTCCACGTCGCGCCCGGTGCACCAAAGAGGCAGGGGAAATGGCGAGGGGGGCTTAAGTACCCCTTTCCCTGCCTGATGCAGCTCCCCGCGACCCCCCAAGAGACTTCACCTCTCGTCACCCCCCTTTGGGACAAGGAGGGGGAGAAAGGGGGGGCGGGGGAAGCCCGATGGTACTAACAGGCCGCCCTCTTGAGTGGCCCCCTACGGAGGCCTGGGGCAGCCACATATCATATATAGTGCTGGGTGGGAATATCAATGGCGAAAAAAGGCATAACCATTGTGGGCCATTGATATTCCCACCCAGCACTATATATGATATGTTGACAGGTGCAAATGATGATGCAAATTAAAGTTACAGAATTATTCCCTTTGGGAAAACTTGAAGGGCCCAATTCTGAAAAAGAGATGGAACAACCACAGGTGGAGATTTACGTCTGTGGTTGTCCTATACTTTTGAATGTTAGGAAATGTACGTAATCGAAAAATAACATCTAGAATCAATCACATGACTCCCGTAGGGGTCTGACTATAAGCATTACTGTTTCCCAGCACCTGGAGGACAATCAGCCGATTGTAGATTGCGATGCACAGTGCATTTGCACTGTAGATATACCAGTTTTTCTGTCACTAGGAAAACCATTTTCCCTTTGAAGAAGCCTCTTACTTTACACCCCCACACTACCTTTGAATTTGTGCACGTCCTTGCTCTTTCCCATTCAGCCAAGGCACTTACATCAAGTAGTTTGTTTATATACATTTGAGATCTTTTTTCGAAGTGAAAAAAGTTTGTGAATCCCACAAACCTCTAACTTGTTTGAGGTTTCATGTCTTCACTCATTCGTCCCGACCCTTCACCTTCTCTTTTCACCTTCCCTTTCCTCTACTTATTCAAACCAAAAAAAAGTACACAGCTTATCACTTATTTTTCGTGATGAGTAAAATCTTGATCCCATTCTTAAGGATTTTATTTTAGAAGGGGTCTCAACTTTTGTTTCACAGAAAGCAAAAGCAGCAGTTTCAGGCTATGCAAGCATGCGATTTTAATCCACGAAAAATGGATGAATATGGACAGCACTGAATATTTTGACGCGCGTTCCCATGTAAGCAAGTCTAATGTTGCTCTATCCAAGCAGCTGTTTAAGTCAGTACTTCTCTAGACACAGCAAAAGCCACAGCAGCCAATGCCATTTCCAGATGTTGCAGAAGGCTGCAGCAGCAGAAGCCTGATCTGAAGTCCAGGAGCTATTTGTTAAATCTTCTACTTTTGAGGCATTCCTATATGGTACTTTACAGGAAATTGTTTCAGTTACAACACTCTACCTGCAAGTACAAGATCAACCCGCTCAAAAAAACAGTATTTTTTTTTTCACAGGCCACATGGATGGGTTCAAGACCATGGCTGAAAGGAAAGTTAATGCAAAAACAATAGTTGATGGACAGAATTCAGAACAATGTCATACATTCACCCAAGTACAGAGATCTGGGTCTAATCCATCGTTTTTTTTTTGCACTCCACATCACCCCAGTTCAGACATGGCCATATACAAAGCAGCCTTGACCCTGTGCCTCATGGGAACAGTCCAGCCCACACTGCCAAGCCATGTCTTTCCTGGACCGGAATCAAGCATCCTAGGACCGGTTTCTGGCTATCAGCCATCATCAGCCAGGATAGCTTGACTTCAGTGGTGTGTAGAGCACAGGACTCACGTCTGAGCATACCCGTCACAGTCGGGGTGACAAATGCAAAAACAACAGTTGATGGACAGAATGCAGAACAATGTCATACATTCACTCCAGTACAGAGATCTGGGCCTAATCCATAGTTTTTTTGCACTCCACAACACCCCAGTTCAGACATGTCCATATGCAAATCAGCCTTGACCCTGTGCCTCATGGGTACAGTCCAGCTCGAACTGCCAAGCCATGTCTTTCCTGGACCGGAATCAATCATCTTAGGACTGGTTTCTGGCTATCAGCCATCATCAGCTACCTAAGGAGAGAAAGTTTGAGACATAAAACATTCCGCTTGAAGTGACTAAATCGTATACTGTTGCCAACGGAATTGGAGGATAATACAGTTAAACACTTGCAGGCACCCTGCAGTGACTCATCCATAAATTTGACATGACCACCCTAAGTAGACCAGAAAGGAGCGTACGTTTGTGCGTTCCCCTTCAACAACTAGGGGCATATTATCAAAACAGGCGATAAAATTATCGCTGCTTTAGCGGAAGAAAACTGCAGCTTAAACGGCGATAATGGGCTTGATAATATGCTCTACGGTATTCCAATTGAAGCCCCTGCTAGATGTCCTTCACATCTAACATGGGACACGCCACTGAACTCTGGAACCTACTCGACACTGCGTCACCGGACATCGCCTTCCTTACAGAAACCTGGATGAACGCATCATCAGCACCCGACATCGCCATAGCCATCCCGGACGCTTACAAGATCATCCGAAAAGACCGCACCAATCAAACAGGAGGAGGCATCGCCATCGTCCATAAGAACACCATCAAAATCACGACCAGCTCTGACGATATCCTTGCAACTGCCGAACACCTCCACTTCCAGATCCACACCGACCCCAGTACCACACTTAGAGGCACCCTCATCTACAGGCCTCCAGGAACCCGTAAACAATTCAGCGATGACATCACTGACTTCATCAGCTCACATGCCCTCGCCTCCGAGAACTACATTCTACTAGGAGACCTCAACTTCCACCTGGAAAACAAAAACGACAACAACACCACCACCACCACCCTTCTGGACAACCTGGCCAATCTCGGACTCAAACAACTGGTTGACTCCCCCACCCATGTAGCCGGACATACGCTCGACCCTATCTTCCCCTCCTGCAAACACATTTCCTTCGATCACACCACAGCTCTCTATTGGACGGACCACAGTTGTGTTCACTTCAGCTACAAAACCACCTCGACCCACAACCTATTCCTCGAAGAAACTGGAACAAAATCACCACCGACCAACCCCTCACATCACTCAACCAAAACCCTCCCACCCTCTCATCGGACCCAAACCAAGCTGCCACCAAACTCAAGCAATGGATCACTCACAGCGCTGACGAATTAGCACCCCTGAAAAACCACCAGATCAAATCAGGTAACAAAAAGGCTCCCTGGTTCAATGATGACCTTAAGAAATCCAAGAAGCTATGCTGCACCCTAGAGAAAACATGGAGAAAAAACCCAACCACCGACAACATGACCACCTTCAAGGCAGCCAGCCGCAAACACCACCAACTGATTCGTTCCACCAAGAAATCAGCATTCAAGGATCGACTCGACAACAACGCCCATAACAGCAAGGAACTTTTCAACATCGTCAAAGAATTCACCAACCCCACCGCTGCCTCAAACGACATTACTCCCTCCCAAAACCTCTGAGACTCGTTATCCTCCTTCTTCTACAACAAAATTGCCGGCATTCACAACAGCTTCGAGACCATTCCCCACAAACAATCCTCCCACCCCCCTCAGAACCTTCACCGCCATCCAACAACCTCAGCGCCTGGAACCCAGTCACCACTGAAGACACCATCCGCCTAATGAACTCAATCCACTCTGGATTGCCAACCGACCCCTGCCCCACCACATCTTCAACAAAGCAGACTCCATCATCGCAACCCATCTCCGCGATGTCATCAACTGCTCATTCAACTCTGCTACCTTCCCAAAAAGCTGGAAACACGCCGAAGTCAGCGCCCTCCTGAAGAAACCCACAGCAGACCCCTCTGAACTTAAAAACTATCGCCCCATATCCCTCCTCCCATTCCCTGCCAAAGTCATTGAGAAAGCCGTCAACAGCCAGCTCGCCGCCTTCCTTGAATCCAACAACTCCCTCGATCCCTCTCAGTCAGGATTTCGAGCCAAACACAGCACCGAAACCGCCCTCATTGCAGCGACAGACGACATTCGAACACTACTGGACAACGGAGAAACAGTGGCCCTCATTCTACTCGACCTCTCCGCCGCTTTCGACACAGTCTGTCACAACACCCTTATACAACGCCTCAGCAACATCGGCATACAAGGAAAAGCCCTGGACTGGATCATCTCGTTCCTCGCTGGGAGAACTCAAAGAGTCCGACTTCCCCCATTCATTCAGAGGACACTGAAGTCATCTGCGGCGTACCACAAGGATCATCACTCAGTCCCACCCTCTTCAACGTTTACATGAGCCCACTCGCATCCATCGCGCGCCAACACAACCTTAACATCATCTCCTACGCTGACGACACCCAGTTAATCCTTTCCCTCACCAAAGACCCTAACACCGCCAAAACCGACCTTCACGAAGGCATGAAAGAAGTAGCCGAATGGATGAAACACAGCCGCCTAAAACTTAACTCAGACAAAACGGAGGTGCTCATCCTAGGATCCTCCCCCTCTGCAAGGGACGACTCATGGTGGCCTTCGGCCCTGGGCACAGCACCCACACCCACAGACCACGCACGTAATCTTGGCTTCATCCTAGACTCCTCACTCTCGATGTCCAGACAAGTCAACGCAGTCTCATCCTCCTGCTTCAACGTACTTCGTATGCTCAAAAAAATCTTCAGTTGGATCCCCCCCGAAACAAGAAAGACTGTCACCCATGCACTGGTCACGAGTCGGCTGGACTACGGAAACACTCTATACGCCGGAATCACAGCCAAATTACAGAAAAAACTCCAACGCATCCAAAACGCATCAGCGAGACTCATTTTGGACATCCCTCGCCAAGATCACATTACCGGACACCTGAAAGACCTCCACTGGCTTCCCGTCAACAAGAGAATAACGTTCCGTCTCCTCACCCACGCACACAAGGCCCTTTACAAACTAGGACCCGAATGCCTCAACACTCGACTGTCCTTCTACACACAACCACCCGCCAACTAAGATCCTCCAATCAAGCCCTCGCCGCAGTCCAGCGTATCCGAATATCCACCATGGGAGGTAGATCCTTCTCCTACTTGGCGGCCAAGACCTGGAACTCACTCCCCACTCACCTCCGCCTTACACAGAACCACATCTCCTTCTGAAAAGAACTCAAAACCTGGCTTTTCGACAAAAAATGATCCCCCCTCCCCAAGCGCCTTGAGACCCTCTGGGTTAGTAGTGTGCTATATAAATCCCTGAACTTGAACTTGAACTTGAATTCCATAGAGCATATTATCAAGCCCATTATCAGAGTTTTAGCAGCAGTTTTCTTCCGCTAAAGCAGCGATAATTTTATCGCCTGTCTTGATAATATGCCCCTTAGTTTGAAAATGTGTTTAGGTCTGTTACTTTGGACTATGAAAACACACAAAGTCATTTTGAATGCAACATTTTTCCTTTACGGAGTGTACCTGGCTGCATTTTGCATGGTCTCAAATATAAGCTGCATAATGCTGTCATAGGAAATGGATGCAGTGAGCCTTTAATGTGGTGTATGTGTTAGTTTGAGCTTTAAAGAGGCACGCTAGCCAGTACGGACTCCTGGGAAAAGGCTTGAGCCAGAATGTGTTTTTTTATTGTTTTGAATATGTGTATTGGGTTTTGATGGTGCCAAGAAAATTAGGTCAGGCTGACTTTAATGGAGCATGAACTGGTGAAAAATTGAGCTTTAGGAAGTTATTAGTATTTTTGGCCAAATATTCCGGGCAACGGAAATGGGTTGAACATCTGTGTAATTCGCATTTTCGATTGAAGTTAGACTATACTCCCTTTCAGTTACTGTGAGGTACACTGGAATTTTGCTGACCACCTGCTGATGATATTTCCCCATAAACCTGTTGTCAAAGCGAAACACTTCACACGTAAAGTTTATGTAAACAATATTTATTTACTTTCTATGTTGTGTTTTCTAGCCTTTATTTTTTACATTTGTATAGCTTGGTTTGAGTTCCACTTTGGCACAATGCAAGCAATGCTTAACATTTAGGTTTTTGGGAAATGTTGTCAACTCACACTTGGTGACCGTCTATTTTGAGATGTACTCACTAATGGGTAACTGTTCTTGTAAGAAGAAGATAGGCAACCTATTATGGTTGTATAGTATTGTCGGGGTGGTCTCCAGAAGTTCAACAGGTTGGCACAAGATGAAGGTGGGGGAATTCCTCCTTTTGGAATTACATACAATTTTTGATCTCCCATTATTTGTACTGAAGTGGATCTGTAATTGCCAGCAGTAGACACTTTTAGTGCGGGTGTCCTGGCCTTCACCATCACATGACTTAAGTGTCTTCATTGTTCTTTTCATGGTCCTGATACACATATATATTAAGTTATTTATACTTCACTTTGTGAAGCACCCACATCTTTATTTATGTATGTGTTCGAAATCCTCTAGAGTGCTTTGACCTATCACAACAGTTTGTCCTTGAACACAGCCTCTTCAGTGTTAATCCTCCATCTGAAGATAGTCAACGATTTATGGGGTTCCTGCAGCACCACCTGCACGCCTACTTCCAATGCAACTGATAGCCAGTGTAATTTGTCGATAAGCACCTTAGTTGTTTAGATGTTCAGTAATTTAGGTAGTTTAGATGTCCATGTGAGGCCCACCAGGTTACCAAGTCAGTAGAGGCCACTCTCTCCACTTTCTTAGAGACCTGCCTACCATATAATGAGGCCTCTACCAAAAATGCAGGGATCTCTGCCTTCTGTGCATTCAACAGTGCTTTTGTTTTGCAGAAGGCAGAGCAAATTGCTGAGCATGTGCCATTTAGTTTTGGTCCTGCTCAGCAAATGTTTTTGTTTTTCCACAACACATGCCGGAAACCAGGGTTTGTTTCTGAAAAACAAAAAACAAATGGTCCTGATGTGATGAGAGTTTCCTCCCAGGGTGTGAAGGTCATTTGTAGTGTTTCCTGTTCAGGACTGACAAGCTTTTCCTGGCAGTATTGAAAATGTACGTCACAAGGACTGCCCTCAAGAGAATTAACGTTTTGGCATACATTGACTGGCAGGGATCTGGTGTGGGATCTGTTTTCTTTTAAGCCGTAGTGATTTACACATACGAAACCAAGCTTACGTTAACTTAGGCCAGCTTTGTGTTTTCTTCCATCTTGGATGCAATATCATAGCATAACATGTGGTCATCTTGCTGTTATTATTTTCACTGTAATAAAGAACTGTAGGCTTTGTACTGAAAATACTAAGGGGCTTATTTATGAGCCCTTGCGTCACTTTTGCGTCGCTGGTGCGACGGACCAACGGCATAAAAAATGCACCATGTTGCGTCATATTTACAAAGTGACGCATCTAGGTAGATGCGTCACTTTGTAAACCCTGTTCCACATTATACCTGCGCCAGGTATAATGTATGCAGGAGGGGCGTTCTGACGCAAGAAAGGGTCATAGAAGTGACGCATTGAAATCTATAAGATTTCACTGCGCCACTTCTAGGACGCAAATGCATCAATATCTTACGCCTGCCTCACAGCAGGCGTAAGACTGACGCAGGCACATTTGGAACGGGACTTGCCCAAGTGAAATGACCCATTGATGGAGTTGCGTCACTTTTGTGACACACTCCAGCAATGTGTCATTTTTGCGCATACAGGTACGTCAGAAATACTGACGTATCTGTAACTCCTTGCGACATGATGCGTCATATTGTAAATATAACGCATACAGCATGTCGCAAGGAGGGAGCAATGAAAAGTGACGCATCTCTGTTCTCAAGCAGCAATGCGTCACTTTTCATAAATGAGGCCCAAAGAATTTCATGTCACACTTAATGTGATGTACCTAATGGAGGACAACCTAACTGACTCAGACCAACTAACGTACTATGTTACTAGTCATGTCACCTGAATCGACTCTGGGAATGTCCTAATCTAATGTAATAGAATGATGAGATAATCTTCAAATGTATTCTGTAGTAAAATGTTGCTTCTTGCTTGTCCCCTATTGGTGCATGCCACGTGAACCATTTACTTGTGTAGTGAATGTATGAAATCCTTTGTGTAAGCTCCTATAAAATGATGTAATTTCTCTATGTTAGGGGCTCACTTTTACCCTGACTTAGAAGGCAAATCTATAATGGATTTGCGGTAGAACTTTACTGAGTTCTTCCTGTATTCTTTATAATTTATATGCTCAATTGACCGATGGTCCAGTTTATGCATTTATGTACTTTTTTTGAGGAAACCTTCAAATTGTAGTCCTTCTCTGTCATTCTTATGGAAATGTATGTAATTTACTACTAATATATAAAATTTAAATTGAGCAGCGATGGGTTTATTGGGGAACACAAAAGTCTGCTAGGGACTACACCCCTTCCAGTCCGAGTTGTTGATGCAAATTGGAGATAGGAAAAGAGACGCGGGCTTGCACTTGTCATATCTGGAAGCAGAGCTGATGGTTCCAATTGGTACTGATTGGACGTATTCGAATGAGGTAAATTGACCATTGAACTGATTACTGTACTTTCATGGTTCAGGCAGTTTTGCCCCAAGATTTATAATGACCCAGCCCCAACCCGATCCTGATTCCCAAAGACCATGGGAAGATGAGGAGGCTGACTCAGTCATCTGGAAAGAATAATGTTAGTATCAGTAAGGATTGGCTTGTGTGCTGAAGCTGGATGGAAAGTGAGCCAAAGCAGTGCATATTATAATTTGTAGTCTGAAATGTAGAGAAATGCCGTGGACGAATTTTGAATGAAATTATTATGTGGCGTTAGTTCTTGAACTTGTGAGAATGGAAATATTGTGTTACTAACTATGTTTCTCGATGTTTGAAGACAATATTGTATGAATTGTTTCAGCTAAAGAGGCACTTATGGTATAACGTTGTAGAGAGGTACCTTAGTCATTCCGTCATAATCTAAATGTTTGTTGAATTGTCGAAGTTGTCTGCTAAGGTGAAGTGTACTGTGAGACTCTATCAGTCACACCAGGATGGGAAACTAATCTCTCTGTTCTTTGAATGTACTTAACGAGCAAGGTACAGCCACCTCCCACAGGTCTAGTGTCTGCTGTTGTGTGAAAGTGGGTAGTATTCTCTAAATTGTGGAAGTTTCTGTTGCTGCCTTTCTGTGAGAAAGGTAGGAAGAATTCAGGAGAAGTAGCAGCCTACAGGTGCTTGCGCCATAGGATGCTGTGCAGGGATTGGTGGCCAAACTCTGGAGCCGCGCTGCAGTTGGGTGACCTTTGACTGAGTTGCGCTGTTATTGGCAGACGAATCATGGACTCGACACAGTGAGGAGTGCTTGAGAGTAGTATGAAGAGAGATTGTTGAATATTTGACAAAATGAGAAATCCCTTTTTGAAAAAGATTCAAATGAGGAAGAGAAATTCCCACCCAAAGTCACATCAGCTAGGGAAATGGTGGAAAAGAAAGGGTTGCATATGTGCATGTGACTAAGCTAATGGTATAAATACACAGCAAAAGACGGGGAATTATGGTTTCCATTGAGAGGCATGAGAAGAATGTATGATCTAAGACCTCCGCCTAGACCCACACTATTTAAGGCTCTCAAACTCAGAAAACAAGCTGCAAGTGAAAAGAAGAGAATGAAATTTGCTGTGAAAGTCCATAACAAGTCTTTTTTTAGATAAGCGCACAGGATAATGAGATGCAGATGAGATGGAGGGAGGAAGTGATCTAGGCAGTAGGAGCCTATCTGTTGATTGATTACGAGATCAGAGAGAAGGAAAGGTTCAATGCTAAAATGAAACCTAGGGATGAGACTGAAATCAAGAGTGAGGAGGAGGACGCTCTCATAGACAAACTCTTAAGAATAAGACCACCGCCATATAATGCAGCACCATTGCCATTAGCCACAGCCTAGGCACCAACAGAGAACGAATCCCTTCTCATACACTCTTCCAAAGCCAGTGCACCCCCAAGTTATGCTGAGACCAATGTCTCACCCACTGCCCGACACCTTTACTTTAGTTAAGTCCCAGTCTTTGACTAGCACAAGTAGTCCTTCTGCCAAAATGGTTACTAGCACACCTCAGAGTCCCCCCGTTGAGAATCCCCCAGAAAGTAGTAGATGTATCCAGTATATTAGATTTTGGACCACCAAAAAAGAAGAGACCTCAGGAACCCCCTTCGCGACCAGAACTTAGCAAACTACCCCACAGCTCAAAGAACAGGCCCCTCAAAGATTTAATATAGCTCAACCAAAAACAGAGTTTTAGAAGATTAGTATGGATTTAGTGGAACAATATAATGAGAATTTATAGCTTTACCTGAGCAAAGAGGCTGCGAGGGTGGTGCGAGAAGTTTATGCAAAAATGGAAAGAATAGTAGATGAATGTGGATTTGACTTAACGCAAAGGAAGAAATTGGTAAAGAATGTCAGGATGATGATAGGCAACAAAGACTTGAGATTATTAAAACTGAAGGGACTGAAAACGTAATTGAGAGAACTGATTGAAAGCATCAGAGAGTGATGTGTTGTGGAGAAATTCAGGAAATTGTGGCCGACCGAAGTTAAAATGAAAGAAGGAATCCATGGGAAATGGAGAGGTAGAAGTTATAGAGGGAGTAGTGAAGGGGTACTTTCTGAGGAAAGTCTAGGGAGGAATATGCATATATGTCCCCTGCTCTTGAACAGACCGCTTCACTAAAACTTTCTGGAGATTGCTGTAAACGGCAGACAAATGGTACACTCAGAAATGGCAAATAGTGACAATTTTGAAGGCGCTGTGGGAGGATTTGGATTTGCTTTTTGAGGTAGTAGTCCCAGAGGATCTGTGGGCAGAATGTAAGAGAGTTGTAGATTGGCAGTCACAAGAACCCCCGACAGTAGTAAACACAAATGCTTCCTCACCATTGGAAAAGACAAGTATGACGCAATCATTGACCACCTCAAAACCAAGGTTCTCAAAAGGAAATTAATTGGTCCAAGATTTTCAGACATCCCAAGAGCCCAAAGAATCTGTACATGCATACTTTGTCAGATTAATGCAGGTGTACAGGGATCATAGCCCTATCAACAATCCCCTCAGAGATAACATGAGAGGGCTTCTTGGCTCCTTTGGGCCGGGTTATAACCAGAAATTAGTAATCAGATCATACAGGGTGTTTTGTGCTGGCAAACCAAGCCTGTAGACGAAATACTGCAGTATGCAAAATATTGCAAGAACATGCTGGATGCCACACGAAGAGGGCTGAAAAAAAAGTTTATGGAAGCCCAGACTAAATTAGCACAGAAAAGGAGCGTAAAATAAATAAACATGCATAGTCCAGGGCTAGACCTTGACACTAGTATAGGACTAAACATGCAGGGAGAGTTGTGTGACATTACAACGCATGCTTTTACCATGCATGCCTTTACCACATATTTTTACAACGCCTGTCTTTACCACGCATACGCCTTTATCACACATGCCTTTGCAGCGCAAATAAGTATAAATAAGGTACGTGAAATATGTATATACATATATATGTACAAGTTATTGATAGTGTACAAAGCCGATGACATTTAACAGATTCGACTATATCCTGGATTCGACAATGTATTTTTGTAAATATGTATATATGTTTACTTTTATTGTATACATGTAAATACATTGATTGTAAACTCTTTTATTCAAATGAATGTTGCCAAAACAGAAATTAATTAGATTTAAATTGATTGGATATATGAAAAACTACAGGTCTGTTTTCATTGTCTATGACGGTGTAGTTTTCACGTGACACAGAACTTTGATGGTTTAAAAATGGCAGTTTTCTTGAACTCAATTGTTGGTGAGCAAGGAGCAAGGAGCAAGGAGCAAAGAGCTCCGAAACGTGTTCGATAGAGGCCGGATAAAGAATCTTTAAAGCACCCCACACGGCGTCGTCATTCATGGTTTGGTAGAATAACTTGTACATTTTACGGACCTGCTCCCTGAGGGTCCAATGGGACGACGCAACTCACGGTTTGGTGGCAGCACTTCCATTTCAAGGAGACAAGAAAAAAGAATTGTTTTCATTGCTGCCCCCCCCACCACATTGCATGAAGGACTGGATCAGTTGGGCATTGAGCAGTAGCAGCGCTGAGGTGTTGAACGTCGTCCGAAGTGTCGGAGAACCTGCGGAAGGCGTTTTAGCATTCAGGTAAGGCTGCACTGTAAATGCGAATTGGGGAGTGAGTAAAGCTGTGTTGCCTGTAGCATTGAAGCACGAGGAAAACCAGTGGTTGGGGTTTAATAAGGCACTGTCCTTATAAATATTCAAAATGTCGGCCTCAGAGCTCAGAGAACGGGAAGAAGCAGCTCTCCTGATTTTTGATAATGAGTGTTCTAGTGCAGTGAGTGCGTCTGGTCTGGACAGTGCAAGTGGTGTATCAACAGACCTGGGGGCACGCCTAAAACGTCTGGAGAAATTACAACGGGCCGAACTGTCTAAGTGGTAGAAGTCTAAGTCTCTACAACGCTATCTGGAAGTATAACGGGTTCCCAGCGGGCTACGTATTATCGTTGCACCCAGCTATGAGGATCCAAATCCAGAAATGCTTCGTGAGTGGGGAGCCAACAATAATGATGCCTCACAAAGGATGTTGGCAATATTAATAAAGTATGCAGACATAGACAGAAAATTGTGGAGGAAATGGATACCCTGCTTTTAATCTTGAATACAGAACCTGATCAAGAAAAAGGTACCAAATTCTTTACAGAAATGAAAGAAAGACTGCGCAAATTAGAAACAACTATTAAAGAAAGAATTACGCAGAAGTTTTTGCGTGACAAACAAGACTACGACAGAGGGTAAATATATACTTTTGCGAAAAGATTTGATTCAATTCGGAAACAAAAGTTAACTAATGCGGCTATATCTTTTCAATAAACACAATCAGGTCAAAGTAGTCTTCAAAGTTCAGAAGTGGAGGATGATTCTACTGCTAAGATCAATCGACCGGTACCAACAGTCATAGATGAGTTCTGTTTTTTAGGGAAGAAAGACGGTTCAACTTAAGACCAAAGCCACCAATACAGACAATCAAACCTCTAAAGGGAAGAGGAAGAGGCAGAGGAACAAGAGGCGGAAAGAAGCAACCAGGAGGAGACAAGCAAGAGAAACTGAGAGGCAACAACAAGTAGAAGATAGCAACACAGCCTCTATAGTACATCTCATCACTCTTTCAGATCATGAGCAAGAAATCCTTAAATTGGGGTTATCCTTTTGTCCAGAAATGGATATAGACTATGTACAAACAAGAATCGATTTGTTCAAATGTATACGAACTTTGAAATTGAAAAAACATTTCTATTTGAATCCATCCACTAAACAGTCACCCATGCCACAGGGAGACACAATTGTCCAAAGAGAATTGACTGAAAAGACCAAGAATTTCCTTGTCACACTGAACGGGATGTACCCAATCAAGAACAATCTAACTGTCTCGGACCGAGTAACATACTATGTAACAAGTCCTGTCACCTGGATAGAATCTGGGAATGCCCTAATATCATGCAGTAGAATGGTGAGAGAATCATCTAATGTATTCGGTAGTAAAATGTTGCTTCTTGCTTGTTCCCCAGTGGTGCTTACCCTGTGAACCATGTACTTGTGTGGTGAATGTATAAAACCCCTTGTCTGAAGTCCTATAAAGGATGCAATTTCTTTACATTAGGGTCCCACTTTTCCCCTTAGAAGGCGAATCTATGCTGGATCTTCAGTAGAACTTTACTGAGTTCTTTCTGTATTCTTTACGATTTATATGCTTATATTCTCATTTGACCAATGATCCAGCTTATGCATTTCTGAACTTATATTCCTAGAGGAAATATTCAAACTTAAATCTTTGTATGTCGTTCTTAGGAAAATGCATGTAATTTACTACTAATGTATGAAGTGTAAATTACGTAGAGATGGGCCCATCGGGGAGCACCAAAGTCCATTAAGAACTACACTGCTCCCGGTCCGAGTAGTTAGTGTGCATTGGCGATAGAGAAAGAAAAACAGGTTTGCGTGCTGACGGATCTGGTAGACAGTTTTCCAGTCAAAGGTGTCCAATGGCAGACCAATCTAAAGTTTTACCGCCAGAATCCTGGTGCTTCTGGTATCTCTAATCAAGGCAGATGACCCACAGGTGTGGTAGAGTGAGGTTTATGGCAAGGCTTCTGCCCTAAACTCTAAATGAGGCTCCTAGACTCACTATGAAGATGTAACCATTCTTTACCTAAAACTGAATTTTAGAAAGTGGAAAAGCTGATCTCAAAGGAGAAAGACCTCCCAAACCCCATCCTCAAGCCTTTTTTTTCATAAGCTGATAAGTTGCAATGAGAAGTGATAAAAGATATGAAATGCTAACAAGAGATTCGTTTTTTCACAGTTGAAGATGCTTATGTATTCAGTACATAAAAGTAACCTTGTCTTCATGAACTCTCGGGATACAGACAAGCGCTGACAGCATATTCTTTGCTGATATTTAGACTACCGTCCTTGCAAATTTCTGAGGGCCTCATTCACATGGCTAATTCTGTGCAAGTTTGGCTTACACATGCAAAAAGCTTTTTTCACATGTGCAAAACCAGAATAGGAATTCTCAAAAGGTTGTTTTGCACTCGTAAAAGAATTTCTTCATATGAAGATTTTTTTGTAAGACCTATCAAAGGGGTGAGGGGAGGCTTTCCTGGGCCGGAATGCAGTTTGGCTTTGTGAACACTCCCAAACCTGAAATTTTGTTGTAATGTTTACAAACTCCTTTCTGATACTGCCCCTATGCCACAGGCAGGAGTAAATCTCTTTCCAGGACAGGAGGGGGGATATTCTCAAGAACGTGTGATAACCATCGCAAAATTAGCTTACCGCAACTTTCAACATCGCAGTCTATTGCGGGAAAATAACGCTGTGTTAACTAATTATTCACAACAAGGAGGCACCATGCTATAATCCCACAACAACGCGTCAAATGTCTGCGATAAAGTCAACGCAACACCGCAAAAATGGAAAACACGAATGCAAAAAAAAAATGCGATTAGGCCAATTGCGATACAAAAAGCCGCAAAAACCAGCGAGAGGCCTACAAATCCCACGTGTCAGGCGGGAAAATGTACTATAAAAGCAACAAAAAGAACACATCAAAAACAATTCAAAGTGCGTAGCAACATGGATGCACCCGGACCGAGTGCAGAGGTCAACGCGAACCCCACAAGCCCCATAGACCACCAGCAAGGAACACCATGCAACACTGACACCACAAGCCCCACAGACCACCAGAAAGGAACACCGTGCAACACCGACAAAGTGCAACACCGACACTGTAGAACAGAGGACACAACTGGCTCCGCTCACTGTCCCGCATCAAAATCCAGCACCTCCAAAACAGTCACAATGTACATTGTCATACAGTCTGCTTGTAAACAAGAGCAATGCGTCAATATTCATAACAACACAATGTCAACATGCATCTCCCCTTCCCATTGCAGAGGGACATTAACACCTCCAGCAGAGCAGAGCAGACAACTCATTAGTGATGCTGGAGAGGACCACCACACCTTCGACACCGACGCCCTACAACAGCTCATGGAAATCCCACGCAACCCACCACCAGGACCAGGGCAGCCAAGCTACATAGAGGAGAACCCTGCCCCTGCAACAGACCACACAGCAGGAAGCACCCGCTAGCAAGGCAGGCTCCCAACACTTCACCGAGCCACACATGGCATTCCAATGCCAGGTGTCAGAAGGCCAAAATGAGGTGGCCAAACAGGTGCGGATGGGGTCTGAACCCATGGAAGACGAACTAGATCACATACTTTGGTATCTGATTCCCTTCATGGACCACCTACACACCACAAAGGAGACCCACACTGCGACAGAGACACATGCACTTGCACATTTCCTGTACTGAACCACACCCAGAGCCCTGCAATTATCAGTCACACACCTGAGCTGGACCTGCGTATGACGGCCCAGCCCACTACACTTACGTATTACGTATGTGGAACTGGCTAAGGGCACATGCACCCGGCCCCTTTATTGGCAGGGCCAAATGTACAGTGACGCCTGTGCTGGATGTGTGTGGGGTGAGTATAAGCCAGCCCTCACGGAGGGGTTGATGCTGGAAACAAGTACAACAGTGATCACTATTAAAATGGAAACAGGAAACACCAGCATTACATACACAACTGTGAAGTATCACAGTGGTAGCCGGAGCAAGTACAGAGGTCACCCAATATGCAAACAGAAGTGTCTGTGAGTTGCAGTTCACTGAGGTTGGGGCACTAGAGCTGAGTGTGCTCATGTGAATGAATTGTCTAGGATTGTGTCCATTCGGGAATTACCTGATGCAGCTGCAGGGGGTTGTGTTAGACCTGCATCATCTTCCTCATCATTGTCCTAGGTCTCCCACACTGCATGAGGTGACATTGCTGCATAACCTCTCCACAGCACAAAAATCAATCAGTAACGCTCCATGGGTTGCGGTGCACTGAGTTAGTGACAACTGGAGTGCTGAGCAGGGAATCAGGCAGATGATGGCATCCACGACAGGTGTGAGCAACTCAGTTAGTCTGCCAGTATGACTGTTTCGACTCTGGCAGTTGGCGGTTGTGGAGGTTTATCCTGTCGGTGGTGGCGTGTGCATCCTGCTGTGATGCGAGGTCCGGGCTGGTCAGGACTCGATTTAATGTGTGAGCACTGGTGGAAAACAGTTGAGGCCAGAGGCAGCTGACAGCGCAGGGCCACATACAAATGTGTCATTGACCCCAAGGCCATCGTCTCAGAGGCCATCCAATATCTTAGAAGACAGTGTCCCTGACTTGAGCTGCACAGAGTTATTGGGCCAGGATGCACTGCGGCGGGCCCAGGCACACCGCCATGGAACGGTGACTCTTGGTGCACTGAGGTAGGGCCACACGGACTGAGCTGGTTCTCATCGATTTCCGAGGTGAATGTGGTGGAGCGTTGCAAGGGACAATGGAAGGTGTCCTCGGAAGCAGCAAATTGAGGAGTGGAATGCTAAAGCCTCGTTTTCACCACAAATTTGGTATCAGCTACGTGAGGATGAAGACAACCCCCTAGTACATAGGCTCAGACGCCAACAAAGTTCAACCAGAGAGTGTCCATGAATGTCGGGGAACAGACTTAGTGGCACCAGGTCTGAGAGGGGATGCTGTCTTCGATGAAGCCGGTACAATGATATGAACTCGGCCATTGCTAAATCAAGACTCAGTCCCAAATGTGTGACCTACTTGACCACAGTGTAGGCCGGAGGCAGCGATTAGGAGTGGCCCACAGCCACGTGTCTTTGAATTGAGATGCACAGAGTTGGTGACACCAGGGCAGTTGTTGGTAGTGCTCGATCACCTCTGAAACGATGATCCTTTTTTCCTCCTGACTGAAATGCATCATCCTCTTACACCTCTCCTTGTGTGCAATGCTATGTACTCTGCCATTGAAAAATAAAGACTCAGTTCCAAATGTGTGACCTACTCAAGCGCAGTGTGGCCCGAGGGCAGTTGTCAGCGTGGGCCCACAGACATGTTTGGTTGGTGTCCTATACACAGACATAATGTTCTCTTCCATGGTGTAATCAAGACTCGGTTCCAAATGTGTGACCTACTAGTCCGCTGTGTATGCCAGTGGAGTACGTCAACGAGAATGGAGTACTGTGGACCTGTGTCGCGGAGGCCGTGATGGTCTGGGGAGGCTGCCAGGGTCACGGCCCTTGGTCTTGGAGCATGCACCATCCCATGGTGGGTCCTCTTCGACACAAACCATTGTCTGCAGGTGAGCATTGAGGCCTGGGTGCGCAGGGGCGGGCAAGACTGGTTAGGGGACCAGCGGCCCAGGGTGCAGCAGGCGCACAGGATCGCAGGCAACACCCCTCACAGCAATGGTGTCTGCCTTGTGGCAGGTTGAGAGGCACCGCCCTGGTAGAGATGTTGGGCATTCTGGAAGAGAACCACACCCAGAGTTATGTGCTTTTATTCACACCCCTATGCTGGTCTGGCATACGCCGGGCCAGCCCACTCCGCTCACGCCTATGGGAGGGACATAACAAGCAATATTTCCGCAAGCTTCCCCACTGGCTGGGGTGACATTGTTGCGTCCACTGTCCACTACACCCTAAACACCAGCGGTGTATGTCAACATGGATATTTGTGTGGTTGGCATACTACAGTCTGGCCCTCACATGCATGCCACACTTGGCATTGTGTACATTCTCATTCATCAGTCACTTGCCTCCTTCACACATGCCTGGTCCCGCCTCTTCCCACATTCTGCTATTGTGTGGTTGAGGTGCCATGCCGTTGATGGCTTATCTGTTTTGTTGGCCCTGGTTCCCACAGTAAGTTATCCTGTTGTGTCTGGTGGGTGGGCATGTTGTTTGGCATGTTTTATGTGAGTTTGTAACGTGTGCATTCCCAGTGTTGTTAGTTGCATGACTGTGGAGTTGAGGTGCGTGGTGTGTTCATTTGGTACTTGCCAAAGTGCAGTGCATTTCTGTAGGTGCCATCCTTGTAGTGCTGGTGGATGATGGACTGTCAGAAATGTAGGGATCATGAACACTGCCTGGGTGGTTGGTGCAGGCGTTAGTGGAGATTCCCCGGTTGTCCACTATTGTCTGCACGTTGACAGAATACATGCTCTTTCTGTTGTGGTTATTGTGTGCAGTGTTGCCAGGGGCCCAAGTCTCCTAATACAAATACATTTCTCTAAAAGCTAATGCATTTCATTCTAATAATTAATTCATTATTCAAATAAATTCCTCAGCATCCTCCGTGTGACAATTTCAAATTAATAGGAATATTTATGTATGTAGAAATTAATGGGAAGACCTTGTTTTAATAATTTATCTCTTGCATTGCACTTCTTTCATGTCCTGAAGTACTCAACATCATTAGTGTTTTCCTAATGAGAAGATAATTAACCGCATTGCTGCTAGAGAGTTTCCCCTGCTGTGCTGGACAGCAATAAAAAAGGGTGTGGTCATGATGAGCTCAGCTCGTCATGAGCACACGAGCACTGTGCTGCATGACGAGCTCAGCTCGTCATGAGTATGGAAGGGGTTAAGATAGGTAACCTAGCATTTAATCATGGATATCATAGATAAGCTTACAATAGTTCATGTCAAAGACCCATGTAGTTGTTTAATAAAATGATGTAAGTCATTATCTGTATTTAGTCCGTATTCCAAAGCTCGCAGCCTACTAACCCATCTGGTCACAGATTGACCTAAAAACAGCTCTTGATCCCCTCGACAAGGCCACTGATTATTCTTTGTATTCTATGAAATATAGATTCACACTTATCTGGATCTGAGGCTATTAGACAGTAGCGGCCCATCCCCTACCGAAGTGGCGGGCGGGCTGGGCTGGAAAAAGGAGGTGGGGAGGAGGGGGGAGGTCGGGAGACAACACAAAAAAAAAACTTACCCTTAATGCTTCAATTTCTCGCTGCCTTGCACTCTTCCTTATTTTGGGCACAGGCTATCAGAATACACAGCGGCCAATCTTGAAAGCATGAAAGCAGCATCTGGAGTGTCCTGAGCGCCGGCAACTTGCGCTCCAAGGCAGATTCGGAGCCGGTGCCTTCTCTCTCCAGCCCTAGCAACCCAGCTCGGGCTGGAGAGAGCTGAGATGGCCAGTCGTACACCTAATGCACAGTAAAGGGAGTACCCACTACTGTCATTTTATTTGCTGCTGGTGGTGGGGGGGCGGTGCTCCTCTGCTCTAACTGAACGGATGCCTCTGCTTTTGGATACCAGATGTCCCTATCTCTTACTCTACTGTGCTCTTGTATACATTTTTTGAGCGATCTTACAGTACTCCCCACAAATATCTTTGAGCAACTACATGCAATTAAGTACACATGAAAAGTGCTTTTACAATTGCTAAACTGATCAATGTTGTATTGTTGTTCAGACGTGTACCTGAACTGCAGCAAACCATACTGCTAAACTTGCATGTTACATTCCGAGCATGTATAGAATCCTTTAGTCAATTGACACCTTGTTTTTTTTAATAGGTAACAAATAATTCTTAGTAATCCTGTCTCTTTACATTTTCTGCAGGTAATCAATGGTCTTTTAGAAACTATATCATTTGACCAGGTACGCCAGATAATAGTGGCCAGTGTCTAGAGATACTTTTATCGATTTAATTATGTTCCACATTGAATTTATTAATTAATGCTTTTCTATCACCCTAATTGTTTCTCTTTTTAGGTATCAATGTAGTAGTCCTATCGAGCTTGCAAATATTGCTGTATTGCTGTCTGCTTGCTCAAAAGTGGAATGTGTATGCATGTATCCTGAAACAAGTGAGGGCATGAAGAACTTGCTTGTTCTTTTAAATAAGTGTGCTTGGTATAGTAATACATTAGTAGTGCATATTCTTGGGAAGGCAAGATTGAAGTGATTCATGTAAGTTTGTGGGGTGATAAGGGCTATACTGGGGCAAGGGACGCACACAGTAAAAGGGGGGGCTAAAGACGGGGAGCAAAGACTGGACACAACCACTCTCAGTTGGGATCCGTGCCGTCAGCCATGAGCACTGACGTCACCATTTAGTTATACTCCCTGGTCCGCGCCCGGCCCAGGGAGTTGCGGTGGCAACATTTTATTACAGGAACCTGGTGGCTCACTACATCCCATCCCACCAAAGGGTGGCCCAATTATGCACTGAAACCTTAACCAAACAAAATAACTGTATTGTTCTGATTGTTCAATCACCAACACTTTCATCAAACTCATTTCAGCATAGGAAGTCCTTCAAGCGTGTACTGTGCTGTGGATTGTCTCTCAGCCGGTAGGGATGTCCTTCCCGGATATTGGAACCCTCTGATGGCTCACTGTTTACTCCTGAGGGCAGCTCCGTCTCCGGAAGACCTTCCTCGTCACCCAGGGCGTCTTCCATCTCAGACAGCCGGGTCTCCCTGTTCATCGGGGTACAATCACTTCCTGATGAGCCTCTGCTTCTTCAGCCCTGACTGGTCCCGGGGATCACTACTTTCTTGAACCATGATGCGTTTCTTACTATTTGATTTCTCCCTCTTTGCGCCGTGATCATGGACCCTTGAACACATATGACCTCCCATGGTTCCCTCTCGAAGGGAGTGAGGAACTTCGAACCTGGGTGTCTGTTCTTGACAACCACCTGGTCCCGTCTGCGAATCTGGCCGTTCCTGGCCTTCCGCTTCTGGCTCGCTTTGTCATTGGTCTGCTGTCGCTTGGCCTGTGTTCAATCACTGTCCAGCATCGAAGGCTCACACCTCGGACTGGTAGGCACGGCGTCTCTCACATCCCTCCTCGTCAGCAGATTGCCAGGACCACACCCCGTCGTGGAATGCGGGGTTTGACAATAGGCACGTAAGAACCTCTGTAGGCACCCTTCGAGGTCTTCCTCCTGGTCTGCACCAAACCGCAGGGCTTTGTTCACCGTTCTCATGAACCTCTCGACATCGCCGTTGGTCTGGGGCCACTGAGTGTTATTTTGTGATGACGGACGTTGTATAGGTTCAGATACTCTTGGAATTCCTGCCACTGCAAAGGTGGTCTGTTGCCAGTGCATACCTCCTCGGGCGTCTCCAGCGGAGCAAAAGTTTTGTCAAGCACTGGCCTCAGGACATCAAAAGCTGTTGAGTGTACCACTTCCACCACCGCAAACTTGGAGTAGCTTTCCATCAGGACCACTGTGTGCCTCCCGTCTGGGAAGCTCCCAAAATCCATGCTGATGTTGGGCCAGGGCTTGGTGCTGGGTGCTTCGGTGATTATGGGGAGAGTTGGAGGTTCCGCTCCCATTATCAGGCATGCATGGTAACCCCTCACTTTGTCTTCTAACATCCGATCAACACCAGGGAACCACACCTTGGATCTAAGGCGGGCCTTGGTTTTCTCATTCCTTGGTGTCCTTTATGAGCAAGGTCCACAGTCTTCCTCCAGAACTGTGATGGTATCACCAGACGCGCACCCCTGAGAATCACACCTTGGCAACCTTCACTTAACTTCTCTCGACATCTCCACAGACTGAGTCTCCCGCTTGACCCTTGAAAGAATGTTTTCCACTGATGGTTGTGTAAGGTCTCTTTGACCACCTGTAGGCAGGCATCTACATTGGTAGCCTGTATAATTTCCTCCATCGACAGGGCCTTGGGACACGCTGCATCCACAATCTGCTTCACAAACGATTCCAACCCTTCGTCAATCTCGGACGGTGCTGCTTGCCGATCTGCAATGGGATGCCTGGACAGGAAATCAGCAGGGTTTTTCACTCCTGGGTGGTAGATGAATTTGAAGTTATAGTGTTGGATTTGGACGGACCACCTCTCAATCCTGGGCAGACCACTCCTGGCTGTGCCACCGAACAGCGGTACAAGTGGCTTGAGATCGGTAACCACAGTGCCTCTCTTTCAATTTGGGCGCACCTTGTTTCCACGGCTGGCATGTGCAATGTGTACCCACTATTCATCCTGCTGCATCAACACCGCTCCAAGTCCCACCGCGCTGGCATTGACTACCAACTCAGTCGAATGTCTGGGCTTGAAGTACGCCACCGTCGCTCCCATCAGCAGCGTTTCTTTGATGCCGGTAAATACATTTGCCTCCGCATTGGACCATCGCCATTTGACATCCTTTTTCGTAAGACCTCTGATTTACTCCGACAGTGTGGCCCGATGTGGGATTAATCTCCCACAGTAATTCACCATTCCTAGAAAAATCCTCACCTCGGACTGATTCTAGGGGACCGCCGCCAACCGTATGGCTTCCACCTTAGCCAGATCCACTTGCAGTCCTCTAGCAGAGAATCGGTATCCAAAGAACTCTACTTCATTTGTGTAGAATGCGCACTTTCCTTTGTGGAGAGTTAAACCCTGCTCCACGAGCCGTTGCATCATCGCCCGGAGTCTCACATGATGTTCTTCAAGAGAGTTGGAGAAGATAAGAACATTGTCGCTGACATTGATGACACCCACCAGCCCAGAGAGTGCTTCCTGGATTGCATCCTGGAATACCTCAACCACCGACGACACCCCAAAGCTGAGGCGCTTGAATCTCCAGAGCCCCACGTAGGTTGAGAATGTGGTGATGTAGCGATTTTTCTCCTCCAGCACGAGTTGGTGATAGCCAGAGTTTAAGTCCACTTTGGCCAACCACTTGGCTCCGTTAATGTTTGTAACTATCTCGTCAATGGTGGGTGTGACATGCCGCTCTCTCTTTAGATCCTTGTTGGGCAACCTCATCTCCACGCAAAGGCGAATTGCCCCAGGTTGCTTGGGTTTGGGAGTAATCCCCAATGGCGATACCCACGGAGTGGGGCCTGACACTTTCTAGATGATTTAATCTCGTTCCAGACGCTCCAACTCACCTTCCACTAAGGGTCTCAGGTGGAACGGTAGCCTGCAATGCCTTAGGGCCACCGGCTTGAATGTGTTGTCTACGTGGAGTTTGACCTCGACCCCTTTCAAACAGCCTAGGCCCTTGAACTTCTGCCATCATCGACTCCGCATGGGACTGGTGAACTTGTCTCGCAAACATCACTAACCCCAGGTCTTTAGCAGAGTTGCATCCCAGGAGTGACCCTGGGCTGTCTCGTGTTACGTAGAATCGGGTGATTGCAGCTTGTTCACCATGCCTGACCTCCACCTCGATCACACCTAGTAGTGGAATGGGAACGTCTCCCCCACAGGTAAAGATCTTCACTATGCTTTTGAGGTGCACAGGTCTTGGCTCCAGTGCCCAAACTGAGCCGCACCGAGGATATTGTTGGAGGCCCCTGTGTTGATGAGTGCCTTGATGCAGTTGTCCCCCCACCCACAGTTGACACATTGGGGGTGGCCATTTCTTGATGATGGTACCTCTAGTGTGTGAGATCATGAACACGTCGTCCTCCTCGTCATCCTCAGTGAGGTTCATTGTGCGGCAATTGCTCTCTACCTCCTCCGCTTCCTGAGCGGTGCGCACCATGGGCTTTTTTTTTCTTTGTCTGCCTCCACGTGCTGTCGACCTGGCTGTACCCATGCAGACCTTGGCAAAGTGACCATACTTGTTGCACTTCAAGGATTGCTTTCCCTGTGCCGGGTACCCCCTCGGAGGGTGGCTCTCCAGGCCGCAATTTCCACATCCTTTCTTTACTGGGTGTTCCCCACTGCCACTGGCACCCTCCCTGCCGCAGCCACCGAACTTTCTGAAGGCTGCCATACGCTTCTCTTTGATGGGGTTTGGGTATAGTGGCTGCTGGGCGAGCAGTCGTCTCGGCATCTCAGATTCCATCGCTCTCGCATCTGCCATCTTTTGAGCTCTTCCCAACACCAAGATGTCATCCAACGATATCCCCCACTGGTGTAAGATGAGCTTGCGCAGTTCCGATGGCATGCACCCCAATATTAGTTGTGCCTGATCTCAAATGGCCGATCAATGCCCACACACAAATTTGTCAACTTCCTGGGATGCGAGTGGAACATGTCAACTGACTCCTCCTCCTTTTGCTTCGCCTGGCGCAGTTTAAAAATCTTGAAATCAGTATTGACCTGTGGGTCAAAATGTCGGTTGAGTGTCCTGACAGCCTTCTCATAGTCGTGGCTGTCCCCTGTATCTGGGAGATCCTGAAAGAGTTCTTATAAAGCTCCTTTCCTCCCATGTGTAGAATGGTTGAGCGCTTCACTGCGTTGTTCTCCCTCCTGGCAATAAAATAATTTTCCAATGCCCAATAAATTTGCGCCATCTTGGCACCACTGTGCCCGGATCAGCCAGCTGACTAAACGGCGGTAGCGCGTTCAGTGACATGTGGAAGCTATGATCTGACGGGCCTGGGGCGCTACCCCCTGCCTGCTGTGACATGTCTCTGGAAGCACCTGGCCCTTGCCCACTTGCTGGTCTGAGTTCTGTGCTCATGAAGTCTGGTCTCCCATGTCCTCTACAGTGCCTGCCCCCCACCGGCTTTCCACTGTACTAAGTTGTATCTGTACCTGAAAGGAAAAGAGAAGTTTCACAGTAGTCACATCTAATAGTAACATTGCTGTTGCGGTATATTTTACTCTTAGTACAATTGGGTACTATCTACCTCCTAAACCATAAAGGTGGTGAGTAAACCACTTTTTTCACTTAAGAGCCAATATACATTCTTAATCACTTGGTCCTGACGAAAGCCTCTAAAGATGCCAGGAGGCTGAAACATGTTGACCTCTCTCACAAGTGCGTAAGGCTAGTAACTAGGCCTGAAAACGCATGTCTCTGTTTTTAGCTTCCTCTACCAGTGTTCTACAGAATAAAAACACTTGAGACTGGATATAAGGAATTATTTTTTACACTCACTTTAGAACTAACACGCCTTCTTTTTATGCCTGGCTACTACTGCCACTCCAGTTGGTCTTCCTCCATGTGGAGGTCAGCATAACATACTAAGGAAAAGACCCAATGATATTGCTGTTGCGTCACTGAATGGCGGAGAACCAAGATCTACCGACCGACGCCTGTGTCCGCATATGAGGCTTTTTTACTATCATGACCCTCCGTATGTGATCATAGACCCTGGGAACACAGGACAAGTAGTTCATTCCCCCCCTACTTGATTTTTGGGGATTTAGTGTGTTGTCAGACTTCCCAGGACAGAATTATTGGGTGTGCAGTATTGCCGCAGACCATACAATTTGATCATATGGAAATAAAGCTGACTTTTAAAATGTCAACTACATTAAAGTCAAGTTGAAATTGTCATGATAATGGGGTCGTACCCTTCTTTATTATCAATGTCAGTTTAAAAAAATGTCCAATTTTAAAAGCCAAACTACTTCCTAATTCTCCCTCCCTGAACCCTCAGAAACTCCTAATAACCCTTAATACTATCCTTCTCTGATCCCTAAAACCGCTAATTATCCCTTAACTCTATCAGACCCTAAAACCTGCCAATCCCTTGCTACCTCTTACCACTATCCTTGTCTGATATCTAAAAACCCCTTACTACCCTTAACACTACCCTTCCCCAAACACTAAAAATTCCTTATTACCACCCCCTAACCCCACCCATCTCTGAACCCTAAAGCCCCATTACTATGCCTTAAAGCTTCCCTTCCCTGAGCCTAAAAACCTTTTACTTCCCATTATGTCTACCCTTCCCTAAGCCATAAACAACATTTCTTACAGCTTAACACTCACCTCCCCTGAGCCCTAAAAACCCTCATGCCATTTTATGCTACCTATCCCTGAGCCCTAAAAAAACAGAACTACCCCCTAAGGCTACCAATCTCTGAACTCTTGCAACCCCATACAACCCTTTTATGCTTCCCTTCCACATACCTTAAAAACCCTTACTGGTCCCCTGCCCTCCTCCTCATCTCATTGTAAATGCTCTTCTTTACGTTAGCAGGAAGACACTCCATTACACCTGATACTAGTAGACTTATATTTGTCCCACGAGGCATTACACTTTTCAATGTTTTAGAAGCCACACTACTTTTTCACCCTATTTTTTCAGTAGACAACATTTTTGACAGCTTTACATAAGTCTACTTTTTTTCAAGAATATTTTACTGCAATTCCCATGTGATCAGTACAGTTGTGACTGGCAGGGAACCGGGTGGCAGGGCCTGGTAGAAGACAACATTTTAAAAATAAAATAACTTACTACCTCACAGCCTCCCACCACTATCTCTCCGCTGTTGTTGCTTCAAACCGGAAGGAGAAGCACACAGGTCCCCTTAGCCAAACACAATGCTGCAATTCAGCGTTGTAATTTGTCTGAGCGCTGTGGTTCGGTGCTCAAAGGGGGACTGGGATCCTGGGCATGTTCTCCACTCAGGCTGTGTATTACACAGCCTAGGTGGAGAACATGCTATGTGGGCATGACTGCCAGGCCCAAGATGTCCGGACAAACAGTCATGCGGTACAAAAAGGGGTGGTGATGGACGGAGCATCTGAATCAATCAAACACTCACACCTATCCATGTCTGAACTGGGGTGGCAGAGTGGGCTAAAGAACGGTGATGGATTAAACCCAGATCTTTTGACTGGGTGTGAGAGTTTGATTGATTCAGATGCTCCGTCCATCACCACCCCGTTTTGTACCGCTTTTGGCCGCCATAAGTGTGGCAGGGTATGCTCAGACGTGAGTCCCTTGCTCACTTTGCCACTGGATTCAAGCAAGCCGGGCTGAAGACGGCTGGAATGCCAGAAACCTGTCCTCGGAAGCTTGTTTCCGGTTCGGGGAAGACATGGCTTGGCAGTTCGGGCTGGACTGTTCCCATGAGGCACAGGGTCAGACGGATTTGCATATAGCCATGTCTGAACTGGGGTGGCAGAGTGGGCTAAAGAACAGTGATGGATTAAACCCAGATCTTTTGACTGGGTGTGAGTGTTTGATTGATTCAGATGCTCCGTCCATCACCACCCCCTTTTGTACCGCTTTTGGACAAACAGTCATGGGCATTTATTTTGCACAAACCACACCTCCTCCCTGTGACACCAGCCTCACCCCGTGCTAACCCAGCCCGGAGGGTATGAAAAATACGATGACAATAACGATGCATTTATCATTTTATTTTTCCTTTTTTTGCTCTGAGAGCCTAGTAGAACACTCCTCCGCCTTAGCAGACGAGCCATCCCTGGATCATGTGCAGGAGTTACCAGCTCCAAGCACTTTTACTCTACTACTAGTACATTCACCTCTGCACCATGGTGCGAGGTCGTGCATTGTGCACGGCTGCCTAGTTATAGCAGCAGCACAGGGAATGAACGCAACAGCAGACTAACCTTAGTAGATATGGATCTCAACTTTGTTTCCCTCCCCCTTGCACAATGCAGCGCTCCAAACATGGGGCCTCATTTATGAAAAGTGACGCACCGCTGCGTGAAAACAGCGATGCGTCACTTTTCACTGCGCCATCCTTGCGACACTAACGATGCGTCATATTTACAGTATGAAGCATCATGTCGCAAGGAGTTACAGATACGTCAGTATTTCTGACATATCTGTAGGCGTAAAAGTGACGCATTGCTGGAGTGTGTCACAAAAGTAACGCAACTCCAGCAATGTGTGCTTTCACATGGGCAAGTCCCATGTTGTTAGTGCCTGCGTCAGTCTTACGCCTGCCATGAGGCAGGCGTAAGATTTTGACGCATTAGCATCCAAGAAATGGCGCAGTGAAATCTTATAGATTTTACGGCGTCACTTCTATGACCCTTCCTTGCGTCAATACGCCCCCCTTGCATACATTATACCTGGCGCAGGTATAATGTGGCCCAGGGGTTTACAAAGTGACACATCTACCTAGATGCGTCACTTTGTAAATATGGTGCAACAAGGCACATTTTTTACTCTGCTGGTGCGTCAAAAAAAGTGACACACCAGCGGCGTAAAAGTGACGCACAGCCTCATAAATGAGCCCAATGGTTGTTACATTACACTGCGTGACATGTTAGTAAAATTGCCCACATCAGTGGTGTAACAATAGCTCCACGGTGCGGGGGGAGGTGGGGGTCTCCATGGGCCTCCCTCCGGCACAGTGCACAGGCTGACCTGAGAGCTCCTGACTGAGTCCGGAGCATAGGGGGGCCCCCTCCATGCACTTTGTGGAGGTGCGGGCGCAAGTTTCGTTACATGACTGGCCCACACAGGTGCTAAACAGGGTAATAGATATAATTAGCGTGGCAGGAATAGTGGGGTCTGGAGCGTAGAAATTGGAATCTGTAGATTTATATACCACACAGCTTATCACCGGTGGGGGTATCCAGGTGCTGTCCATGGGCACAGGGAGATAAGGGGCAGATTTACAAGCCCCTTGCGCCACTTTTGCGTCAAATTTCCCATGTTAAAAGTGACGCAAAGGTGGCGCAAGGGGGCTTGTAAATCTGCCCCTAAGTGATTTCCCAGAATCACATGATGTTGAGCCGACGGTGAGACTTGAACCCGAGTTGGTCGCTCTGGCCGCTGCGCCACATCCTCTACAGGCATGAGCGCCCCCCTGCAGCCAAACTATGGCGTATTTTTAATACTCCCCTTACAGTAATTGACAGGGGAATACTGGGGCATATTACCAAGCAATAGCGATAATTATCGCTATTGCTTGGTTAGAGACAAAAATTTACCGCAGCGCTGCGGCGATTTTTACCGCAAATAAACCTTGGTATTACCAAGGTTTAACGCAAATGCGGTAAAAATCACAGCAAAGCATGAATATCGCTGAAAAGTCAGCGATATTCATGCATTAGCGAGCTAATGCTCTTAGCCATGTTATCCACCTCCCATTGGATAACATGGCTAAGAACTGCTCAGGGCAGGTATTAGCTTTTGGAGATATTCCCGCTTAGCGCGAATATCTCCAAAAGTTGGTAATAGGAGATAGCGATGTTAGCGACTGTTTCCAGTCGCTAACATCTTGGCACGCCCACTTTGCATCTCATTAGTGATAAATATCACTGACATGCAAAGTGGGGCCCAAGATGGTCGTTATCTCCTACTAGCTGTCGCTAACTGGTGTTAGCGGCAGCTAGGTAATAGGGAGATAATTTTATCTCCACTTTCTTGGCTTTTAAAGCCAAAAAAGCGGAGATAAACCCCCTTGATAATATGCCCCACTATTCCTGACTTGCATTAGGGCCCTTGTCACCCTTCCTCCGCCACTGTTCCAAACTCAAACTGTTGCACAACTAGTTCTGTGAGCCATTCTTCGAGCCTGGCTCAGGGGTCTAGGCAGCCCGTCCTCCCTGCCTTCTGCAACACATTACAAATCCCGGGCTAAGAGGAGTCTGAAGGCTCTTCCAAGTCCGGCTGCTGAACGCGGATACATTGTTGGGTCTATCGCTCATCCTTAACAACTGACCAAATATTTACTCGGCTCATTGCTGAAATGGAGGACATTCCAAAATATGAAACAGGGTTAGATTCAGAACACAGACATCTAGGCAAGTCCAAGGAAAACGGGAAGGGAGTCGAACTTTATTTAGTTGAAGCTTTTTCCACAGAGGCACTGTATATTGGACGTCTCTGGGTGCACAGAAACACAATAAACGTGGGCAAGACGGATGTAAATCTTAATAGGAAGTAATGGGACAATTAAATACCTTGGCTAAAAAAATGTTTTTTGTATTATTTATGTTTTATAGAATACTGCATTGCTTTAAATGGGCAGGCACTGCCAGGTAATACTTTTAATGAGAGACTGCCAGCTCTTCTCAAATGTGATGTAAATACATTTAATGACAGAGAATAGGTACTTCTCTGTCCCAAATAGGTACTCTCGGATAGTGTGTCCCTGTACTTCTATATTTCTGTTTCAAGCACTGAAGTACAGGCTAGCCAACCTGGTATCCTGTGGAATCGGACATAGCAGTTTGAAAATCCAATCTCCCATTGGTGGGAAAATCCATCAATAGGTTGTCATCCCACAATTACTTTTCAGATCTAATTCTGATATCTTGTGGACACATTAGCTCTTGATTGGAAGCAGAAGGGGGCTACGTGTGAATAGGTCCTATAGTGACAATTTCATGTGGGTCTTTAATCCACTTTTGGACAATCAAAATATTATTCAAACACCTGCGAGATTCTCATTTCCATTCATACAGGTGAAAGCAAAAAGCCTACTTATGGCCCTTATTTTGCCTGCAATGCTGTATAAGTGGGGTGCAAGTCACAGATGATTTCTGTGTCCAAAGAGAGAAAGAAAATTGATGCTGAGCGCATTTATAATGTAAAAGGCCCCAGGATTCCAAGATGTTTTGCAATCTTTTTTTACAAGCAGACAGTGGCGGCTCCTCGAGGGAGTGCTGCGGGGCAGTAGGGCGGGGAGGGGCAGGGTGGGGGGTAGTAAACTCCGGCATCAAACAAATTACACTGCGCGTGCTGCAATGCCAAATGGCGATTGCAGCGCGCGCAATGTAATTGGCTTTATTTATTTATTTCTTACTTAACTCCCTTTGGCCCTATGCCGGAGTTTACTACCCCCCACCCTGCTCCTCCCCCACCCCGCCACCCCGCAGCACTCCCTTGAGGAGTCGCCACTGCAAACCGGGGATGTTTTATTCCTTATAATACATGGTCATACCATCACTGTCTCAGCTCCAATTTTAAATCCCCTGTCTCTGGCGCCATATGATGAAATAAAGTGCACAACTGCAGATGCTTTAGTACAGTTGTATGTAACGTGCCAGTTTTCATAAGTATTTTTAGCAGTATAATTTGAGTCACTATCTTGTAGGTAGATTCCTAGTCCATTCTATTGAAGCATGGCAGTGCCCTAAAAAGACATTCCAGTGCCATTAGCTAAGAACCACCTTTTCAAGATCTAAACTTTAAAAAAAAGTGAGATTCCTTTCATTTGAGCACTCCTAATGGAGGACGTTCAAACAATCAAGTCCCACAATTTATAGATTCAACTGGTCTCATGATGTGTTCACAAAAAGGGACTTCCTTTATTTTATTGGCGAGTATTTTCATCTCCCGGTGTTTCTTTTCCTGTAAAAGGCATTGATTTCCCTTCAGCTCTGACTTCCCCTCGTGACTTCGTTCAAAACGAGCTTTTGTATGGACGCCTTTCTACAGGAATCAATTGGACAGATCTATTGGGAATTACCCTTCTCCTGGATTTGACTCAGGCAGCAATCATGTCCAGTGGGCTCATTTTGTCCTGATGATGACCTGTTAAATTGTGGAAGGTCAAAACGCCATCAACACCGGCAGAAAAAGGATACTTATTGTGCATAAACATTACATTGAAACTTTGCACGTATTAGATTCATGCCCAATAATTATTGATTGGTTTCTTTTTGCCGCTCTTAGGTTTTTATGTGTTTCACTTTGCGCCATTTACCTGACTTTCACAAGCACTTTGTGTTCACTTTGCACCTCAAGCACTTTAACAATTCATATTTGACGCTTCTCTTAATTGTGTATACAACTGATTGAATACCTTTGACTTTATGTGTCTGGCTATATCTATACCTTTTCTTCTTTTGTGTCATAATTTAGTTGGTTATGCAATACATGGTTTCTCAGTATTGTAAACACTTTTTTTATTCTTTTCTCTCTTTTTGATGGCCTTTGGGGCAATGTTGTTTGATACAAAATGTACTCAGGTCTCTATTGGGTGTACGGGTTACTCCTCTCGTGTATACAATTCCTTTATTTATCATCAGTAAAAACAAGTTATACAAGAGACAGCTATATGGACAAGTTGTGTTTCATTGTGTCTTCTTTTCTCGTAGCTAATGGTGTGACGAAGCTACTGCTGTAATAAATGAACAGAAGAGCAGTGACATCATTTTTTATTACTGTCATAGCACAACTGACTGCAATACTAACATTTGCTGTAGGTCTATAAACAGCACTTAGTGATGAGTTTGGTGAGCAACCTGTTTTGTGGACAGAACTTTATTATTCATCTCTGTTTCCAGCAAGGTTTCAAAACACAATGTTTTGTTTTACTGCAGATTAGACCTCAACACTATTGCTTTTTTATGGGCTTGCTCACATTCCTAATTCCTTATGTCCAGATATTTCGGATTTTTTTTTAAAGGATATTTTCTCGAATTGCCATTAAAATGCCTGTGCTCATACTTCAAAGGCAGCCTTTACTAGCTATCCATTGAAGGACTGGCATATTTGGGGCGCTTGTTCACCGCGGTCTTCTCGGATGCACTGGAGGCAATTTGGAGGAAAACATGGAAAACTAGGACACCCATGTGATGATGGTGCCCACATTTGTTATATTGCTAGCTTTGGCAGAAATGTAGTATTTTTTGGGTACTTGCTCTCTTCTCCAGCATGATATTTGTAGCGTACTACTCACAAAAATGCTTCAACACCTCATCAGGGGTAGCAAGCGCTATATAAATTCAAACCTTTTCCCCTCTTCTATTCCTCAACTATCCTTCCCAATCCAAATAACTGACTAACATATCCACCACTCAAATTACTTTCACATTTCACTATAACAATTCACCATTAATCCTTTATGGGTTCCGAAGTTGCGTGTCACTCACCGAAAAAGAGCTGCAACACCTCATCAGGGGTAGGAAGAGCTACATAAATGCAAACCTTTTTCCCTCTTCTATCCCCCGACTATTCTTCTTAATTCAAGTAACTGATTAATATATCCACAACTCAAATTATTTTCATAATTCCTTATGCTAATTCACCACTAATCCTTTATGGGTTCCCGAGTAGTGTGATACTTGCCAAAAAAGTGCATCAACACCTCATCAGGGGTAGCAAGCGCTATATAAATTCAAGCCATTTTCCCCTCTTCTATCCCTCGACTATTCTTCTCAATCCAAATAACTGACTAACATATCCATCACTCAAAATGATTTTATATTTCACTATACTAATTCACCACTAACACTGTATGGGTTCCGGAGTAGCGTGCTACTCGTCACAAAAAGAGCTTCAACACCTCATCAGGGCTAGCAATGCTATATAAATACGAACCATTTTCCCTTTTCTATCCCTCCACTATTCTTCTCAATCCAAATAACTAACATATCAATAACTCAAAATACTTTCATATTTCACTATACTTATTCACCACAAATCCTTTATGGGTTCCGCATTAGGGTGCTACTCCCCCAAAAAAGTGCTTCAACACCCCATCAGGGGTAGCAAAGTTATATAAAGACAACCCATTTTCCCTTTTCTATCCCTCCACTATCCTTCTCAATCCAAAAAAAGAACATATCCACCACTCAAAATACTTTCATATTTCGCTATACTTATTCACTACAAATCCTTTATGGGTTCCGCATTAGCGTGCTACTCGCCAAAAAAGCACTTCAACCCCATCAGGGGTAACAAGCGCTATATATATGCAAAACTTTTTCCCTCTTCTATCCCTCTGCTGTCCTTCTCAATCCAAATAACTAACATATCCACCACTCCAAATACGTTCATATTTCACTATACATATTCACCACTAATCCTTTTTGGGTACCGGAGTAGCGTGCTACTCGCCGAAAAAGTGCTTCAACACCTCGTCAAGGGTAGTAAGTGCTATATAAATGCAATTACAGCAATATAATACAATATCGTTCACTCCTGGTAGAACGATGTCCCTGGCATAATGATGCAAACACAAAGAGATGATGGACGGAGCACTGAAACTTTTCAGGCACTCAACCCCAGTCACAGATCTGGGTTGAATCCATCATCATTCTTTAGCTCACTTCGCCACCTCAGACACATCATTGTCATCCATTTTATGATGGTGTTCACCCCTACTTGCACTATTACTATTATGTTGACTCTGGCATAGCAACGGCAAATACTTCAAATGTTGTGGACATCTATAGCACAATAGTGCCCTCACCTGGCATGGTGATAATTTTGTACAATGGTGATAAGTTGTGGCAGGTTTTGAGTGTCCATGGCATGATGGAGTCCCTTCCTGATCTATTTCTGTCTTGGGCATAAGGGTAGCAATTATTGGTCTATTGTAGACATTAATGGCTTAATGGTGACCACATCCATGTAATTCTCGCAATGGTATACTGGTGTCAGTTAATGTGCAATGTTTTATTTATCTATGATACCTGTACCAAGTAGCTCCCTACCATAATGTATGACTGGGAATCTACTTGAAACAGTAGTCAGAAAGGAAAAATGAAAAGCAGTGAAATGCAAAAGTGTAGAAAGGTGTTATAATATTTAATTGTCTAATCTGCCTGTATCATCTTTTACGTTTTAGACACCTTAGGGATATTGCACGAAGAAATGTAGTAGTCATTATTTTCTGTACTCAAAAACTATCTACTCTGTAGACAGGAAAACCTTTATTTATTGTATCTATTCAGCTTCATACAGGTCACAATAAACCATATGAGCTATAAAATAAATGTTTAGTCATAAAAATGATAATCTAAGCAGATGATAAGACTTGTGATAAATATAGTTTCCTCTTTTTTAGCTGTGCTATCTGCTTTAATCATAAACAACTTCAGCTATTCAATCACCTTCCATCTATCTTTATATCTTTTAAAACTATAATCATTCACTTTGACTTTTTATGAGACCAAATACTAGATGTTCAGCAAGTAATAGAGGGAGTATGTGTTGGCATGTATTCTCCAACATTCTATCATGCTGCATGAAAAATGGATTCTGAATGTCCGTTGAATACATGTAGCTCTTATTATCCCGAAACAGTCTCTTCCAGTTTGAAATCAATTCTTAAAGAGGCAATTCACCAGCTTGCAATAGAAATTAGAATATTGGAATGTTTAGAGCTCCAGTAAAGACAACAGAGTATCACCAGGCTTATAATGGCTGGTATAAGCCTGGAACTGCAACATTCCAATATTTGTCTTCACGTTTCTTCCCTTTTATTTACAACATTACAACCTTAGTGAGTGGAATGTTTAAATAGCCTTGTAGCCCTTCTGCCTCAGGCTTTACCAGTTGTTAAAGTCAATCTCCTTTATAATTGGCCCTTGCCTGCGGCTCAAGCCTATACTCAGGTTCAGTGCCTTTAACAACCAATATTAGCCCTCTGCAGCAGACTTTAAGGCTATAATAAAGGTTTTTATCACCTATGCTAGTTCTGTTTTTTTAATGTAATTATTTAATATACCACACTTAAAAAATTGTATATAGATTTGATAGGTTGATTATTTGTACAAATCATTTCAATGTTATCTCTTCTTAATCAATTTATTTTTTCATCAGCCATTTAAACTGCCATTTACGATCCCATAGCAATCTACTCTTGATGCAAACATCCTTAACTCTTATTAGAACATTGGAATGTTGGGAGCTCAATTGAAAACAAAGGAGTGCAGCTGGCTTCTAATGGCTGGTGAAATCCAGAAGCTCCAACAATACAATGTTGTCTTTCACAGCTGTTGCTTTGAACAAAGACCTCACAGAGCCCGAGGAGATTTAAGTCCCCTCGGGCTCCATGAGGCCTTTGTTTTATTTGTTAGAACATTTTACACTCTTGTGATGGAATGTTCTAATAGCGTTAGAGCCGGGGTATACCGCTATTAAAGTCCCACTCCCTTGTTAAACGCTGGAGCGGGCCTTTAATGGCTGGTGTAGCCCGCTACGGCAAGCCATAAGGCTATAATGAATACTTCTATAAAATGTACATATGTTTTGGGTAATTACTGATTGTGTTACCCACATGTGCTGTCTTACTCTACACCACATAAACAATATTGATCAATTCACCATAGAATTAACAAATGTTACACCCATCTCTAATTTGATTGCCTATATTGAAATACATTTACACAACTCAACATCCTCTTTCTATTCTTGGCCGTCAATTTAAAATTCTGAAAGATAAGCGATACATAGACACAAAATGTAATTAGTAGAGTCATCTTTGCAAAAGGTTGAGAGGGCAGCCCAGCCTATTTTTTATATTTCTTAATATAATTAAACATTCTAGAGAAGATCTTGAGTGTTACTTTCAGATTTCTATGGCGATATATTTCCAAGACTCAGGATTGGGATTGCCAGCATGATGGAGCAAACCCTTGCCCATGATTCGATAACCAAAAAAGAAGGGGATTTCACGAACAGCAAAAAACTGACAGTACCCTACTTTTACACAATCCCTAAGATACATAAGTCTTTAGAAAGACCACCAGGGTGACCAATCGTCTCAGGAATTGGAGCCACTCTTCACATTCGCGGATGCAATCCTACACCCACTAATACAACCCACCAACACCTACTTGAAGGACACTAAAGCAGTACTATGCCTACTGAGAGACCTCAATTTTGACCCTACTGATCACATCCTGATAGGCTTAGACGTGGAAAGCCTTTATACTAGCTTACTCCACAAGGAAACATTGGATATCCTCGAAAAAACTCTGTACGGATCAACCTGGCCCTACCACACACCACATGTGGTCCTCGAGTGCTGTAAATGGGCACTAACAGAAAACTAAATTCAGTTTGAAGAACTACTGTTCCAACAACAACATGGTACGAGTATGGGTAGTACTTTCGCGCAAAGTGTGGCGGGGCTGTACGTCCACCACCTAGAAGAGCAGAAGATTCTTTCAGATGAAAAGCCACATCGCCCAAAAAGTTTGGAATGGAAGAGATATATCGACAACATCCTGGTGATATGGGAAGGTGATGAAACAGAAGCCAACACTTTCATTGATTGGCTAAATCTGCAAGATCCCTTCCCGAAGTTCACCCACACAATGAGCAGGTCTGAGCGAGTATTTTTAGACCTAAACATTTTTTCAACAGGAGGCGCTTTAAAAACCACAACACATTTTAAAACGACTGCAAAAAACTGCCTTCTCCTATATGAAAATTTCCATCCGCACAACCTCAAAGACAACCTCCCTTTTGGACAGTTCCTCAGATTGAGAAGAAACTGTTCAGAAACATCGGATTACGACACACAAGCAAAAGAGCTAGCCGACAAACTAAGAGTATGAAAACACCCTACCAAGACCATTGCAAAGAAAAGAGCAAGGAATAATCATAGGGACACTCTTCTAGAAACCTATGAGAGGTGTGAGACAGAGAAAGACAAAAGACCAATATGCATAACAACATTCAGCATAGCATCAGACCAAGTCGCAAAACTGGTGAAAAACATTGGCAGATTATTAACAGTGGTACATTAAACATATCAACACCAATGATCTCACACAGAAGGGCAAAAAATCGATATACTAGTACACACCAGCCCCAAGCCACAAAATAAGAATAACCAACAGGTAATCAGTACTTTACCTACAGGCCACCCCCCATGTGGCAAATGTGGTGTATGCCATCTCACTACCACTACAAAAAAGGTTGTTTTCAACACAGGGCAATCATGGGAATTGTGTAAATTCACTAACTGTAACACTGTAGGAGTTGTGTACCTCATTACGTGGGTCTGTGACTTACACTATATAGGGATGACCACTAGAAAAATAAGCACAAGAATCTGCGAACATAGAAACAACATCCGATGCCAGAGGGCAAGCACCAGGACGACTGCACATTTCAACGAAAAGCAACACACCCCAAATGACATGAGATGAGTAGTTCTAGAACACATAAAACCATGTGAGAACTTGGAGCAAGTCCTTCTAGAGAGAGAACAGAGATGGATTTTCAAACTACGAATGGACACCATAGAACTGAACAATAACATACCATGGGGACAGTTCCTAAGATAACCCACCCCGTTCATACAGATGAGACAATGCTGAAAAAATACCCTCTTCCTTGACAGGGGGCCATGAGCATATCCCTCCCTGACCATACTTTTAGAAAAAGGTGTGGGCAAGCAACAAACAATGATGAAAAAATACTATAGAAAGGGTAGATCTGTGTGAAAGGTATGTGTTATATGTTAAGTATGTGACGTTTTTTCACAATCCACCCAGGGACATTTGCAAAATAACCTTTTCTAAATAGCACTGACTATATTTCAGTAAAAAAAAATATATATATTTATACTTATTTTCTTCCCAAAAGTTTTTGTTTTATTTTTAAAAAAAGAAAGGCGGATATACCACTGCCCAATTCCAAATGGCCGACAATTTTTCTACCAGGCGCTGGGTTCGATACCCACCGTCTCAATATTAATACAATTTTAATTTCACTCTAAAATTCATTATATATTGTCTCCTAAACTTGAATGCCTCTTTTTCAAATCACCAGTGGGAATGTAATGGCGCCCACGTCGTGCAGATGGGAAAGCCTCCAGTGAGCAACGCGCGCTAGTCTTTTCCGCCACAAGAACATAACTCGACAATCACCCATCTACAGTCCCAAGGCTCAGACACGCTAAGATGGGGTCGAGCCTGGGACTTACAGGTCATACTGATGGAGGGCAGCCGAGCAAAGTAAGAACTCTTTCCTTCTTTTTAAACAGGAACCTGCATTTTTCATTTTTTCCCGCATTTCTATCCACCTGATTCCGAGAGAGCCTACTGCGCCTTTGTGGATGTTATATCTCTCCCAATTTTAACCCCACAGGGTTCTACAGGCCCTCCACCCAGGCTGACCATGGGGGAGATTACTGCTACTAAATAAGTACGTTTTTGGTGCAATGTTACATGTTACATGTTATGTGTGTCAATAAGTGTGTCCAGTGAAACAAGTGTCTTCACAATGTTTAAATGTTTTTAAAGGGTTCCTTTGAACAGGGACAGCAAGTGTGATTCACACACAATTCAAGCACTAACCGCTTATTTTTTAGGAGCACCAGAGCACTTATCATTGATAAACTTTACAGGCACCAACTACATTGATCAGCACTGCGTAAGATCATGACCTGCCCACTGGGGCAGGCAGTATGAATTAATTTGCTATCTGTTTCTCTCCCTCAATACAGGTACTACGGGTACATTGTTAACCGTATGTATAAATAAAATGCACATACAATATGTGTGCTTTCTATATTCCTTTTTCAACTTATTTTAGGTGTTTGCACAGGAGTGGTGCACATGGGGCTGTCCCCCAAGTTGTCCTGAAGAAGAGGTGTAGGGGACACCTCGAAACATGTCGACGGAATATCAGGGATTATAACCACATGGCAGTTGTTTTTCCTTTCATCTACCCCTTTTCATCCTACCAACTAGGAGCAGGAATAAAGTTTTAGCTTACTAGTTAGGTACTTTTAACTAGCACAAAACACAGCTCCCCACACACTGCACCACACATTGATTCACAAAATCAGTGCTCCTACGTATCCCTCGTAAGTCGTAGCACGCCCCAAGCAGTAGATGCTTGGGATGCCCCCAATGATGAAGCATGTCACCTAGGGCAACCCTGGGTGAGTGAGGGGACTCAAGAAAAGATTTTTTTTTTCTTTTGAGGCGCACCCAAATTGTGTAAACTTACAATTTCTCCCTGGTTAGGTTCCTATGATCCATCATCTATGGATTTGTGTGTTGTACTTTGAACTTACAGGAGGTTGAACCTAGCCTGATCCTCCTTCTCCCTCCTTTTTGATAGGTGTAGGATAGGTGTACTATCCTGACCAGCTATAGCATCAACCTTCAAATTTTTATCAGATAGGGCAACTGATCTAGGGATCCGATTAGCTTTGACAATGGCTTTGTCAGTCGTTTCAGCAGCCCCTGGCCAGAAACCTGTCTCTACTTGCACACTGGGCTGTCTTGCATTCATCTTGTGTGCGGAAAATGCACCTGATACGCAGCATTTCCCCAAAAGGAATGCTGCATATCAGGTGTCCCAGGTGGTGGCTAGCAGCATGCAGCACAGTATTACCTGCCGTGGGCTTCCTGAAAAGTCTGGTCTCAAGTTTATTATTGCAGATGAAAACCTCAACATCTAGGAAGCATACCTTTTTATTTCTTATGTTTCTTGAGTAGTGCGTTGATCTCGGTGTGCTTCCAGATCTCCGGGAAGGTGGCGGTCTCGAAGGAGCTGTTGATGATCTAGCGGAGATGGGGTGTGATGGTGGAGCTTGCTTTGTTGAAGATGTGGTGCGGGCGGGGGTCAGTTGGTGAGCCAGAGTGGATGGTGTTCATGATTTTGATGGTGTCTTCGACACTGACATAAGTCCAGGAAAGCAGTGAGTCGATGTGGCTGGGGCACGGTGAGTCGGAGGAGTCTGTGTCTGTCGAGGGGGCCTGGGTGCTGAATCTGTCGTGGATATCTGCGATCTTGCGGTGGAAGAAGGTGGCTAGGGAGTTGCAGAGGTCTTGTGATGGCGGGATGTCGTTGGAGTTGGAGCTGGGGTTGGAGAGGTCCTTCATGATGTTGTAGAGCTCTTTGCTGTTATGTGTGTTGTTGTCAATGCGTTCTTTAAAGGAGGTCATTTTGGCGCTTCGGATGAGTTGGTGGTTTTTGCGGATGGCGCTCTTGTAGGCTGTGTTGCTGTCCGGTGTCTGTTCGTGGTGCCACTTCTTCTCGAGTCTACGGCAGGCCTGCTTGGATGCCTGGAGGTCGGCGGTGAACCAGATGGCTTTTCTGTCAGTGCATATGTTCAAGGGTTTCTTGATCGGGCGAGAGTGTTGGGGCAGTCAATCCATTGCCTGAGGTTGAGGGCGGCGGAGTAGGTGTCGGTAGCGTCCGTCGGTGGGTCACCACGAACTGTTTTAGTCTTCACTTTTCAACTTGGACATAATTTTAAACTGCTGTTGTCTACTCTGTTGCGTAACATTTTGTCAGAACCCCCTATTGCTCATCTCTCTTGTGACTCCGTTTTTCACAGCCTCTATTCTTTCTTTTAAAAATGTTTTAATGTTTTTACCTTAGACATAAATGGAAGCAAGACCTTTGTGTATTTTCACTTGTACTTCTCTGGAAAGCACTCTGAGATCCCATCTGTAGGGTTTTGGCAATACTAAACAAAAACGTAACTAAAAAAATTGAAAAAAAATGCAACTTATTAGTCATATGATGAACAAAATGGATACAAAGCAAGGACGCATTTAAGATAGATTCTTACTGCTCCCTGATTCAACATACTTCTAACTGAAACCCAGCACATTAGGGGTTAAAGGCTTGTGGTCAGATTCAGTGTCATTACACAAGTTGTACATTGACTTTAATATTATGCCCTGTTCCTAAGACTGGCCCCTCCTACAAGCTGAGTGATACCATGGGAAAGTTTTCTAGGAGTTGAGCAACCGTCAAGAAACGAGCTTAGCTTTATTGGAAAAGGTGCACCATGACATTTATTCATATCTCTTTTTAATAGAACTTTCTGGATTTCTCTCTCCTGTATTATTCTCACCGTTCCCTTCTTATGTAGAGTATTAAGAAAGGTTCAACTGATGCTCGCATTTCACTCAACATAGACTCTGAATGCTGTATATGAGTGGATCTTGAAAAACAGCGTCTGATTTATTCTTTAGTTTGAAGCTTTCAAGTATGCATACTAGGCTTTACTGCCGTTAATTTGTAAAGCACCAGGGGCTTATTTACAAGCCCCTCGCGCCACTTTTGTGTCACTTTTACCCTGTTAAAAGTGACGCAAAAGTGGCGCAAAGGGGCTTGTAAATAAGCCCCCCAGTTCTTAATTTGAGCTGTGGTTTCGGGTGCTCAGCACCTATTCTTCAACAACAGCACTTACGACAGTCTGCCACACGGTGGGGCTGTTTGTCTAATTTATAGATGAGCACAAGCACAGTTGTTTATTAATGCAATATGCATTAAGATCAGTAATACCTGTCGCCCAAGACATGTTATAGCTTTGGAGGGAGGGGCGGGGAAATAGTCTGAATTGTCACACTTGTAGAAAGAAGTGTGATGGTTAGTAGCTGTGTGCTACAGTGGCCTCCTGACGAAGGCCCTCGCACTTATTTGTTTAACAAATTCCGCTCTGTAAAGCACTGATGTGTGCTGCCCTACTAAGATGGTATTACCAAGTTGTGGGAAGGCATGGCAGTGTAATGATGCTGGTGTGAAATGCGGTCTTTCCATCTTGACTAGAGGGGTGGTCAGGGCCATCTTTAGGGCACTGCGACTGGTGCGGCTGCACTGGGCGCTGACCTGTGGATGGGGCGCTGACCTCAGGGGGGGGGTCACTTTATTTAGCAATAGCTTATGATTTGAGAGCTGATGGGCACTTTTGCCCAGTGGTACGGAGAGAATCCGAGGAGGCGGTCATGGGGGCACCAAAAATTATTGTCGCACAGGGCGACAACAGCGCTGAAGCCGGCCCTGGGGGCGGTGGCAGGCTCTGCATTGTCGGGCCGTGAAGCCTACCTGTATAAGAGGACAGGAGAACATTATGATAGTATGATGACTAGACTATTTGAGGGGCCTAGTAGCTGTCATGGTGATACACCACTGAAGTCAGCAAAGTGTATGGATATATGTTGTGTTATCGTGGTGAATGTGTGCGAACAATTTGGTAGCAGAACTCAGAAATATGCCAACAGAGCAGAAGGATGAGTGAGTCCTCCTGGGTTTGGCCTTGTGTTTGGGTGCCAAATAGCATTGATTTAATGCATTCAGTACATAATGTTAAATTATTAGTTAACACTTAATTTGAAGTTGAAAGCCACAAAAGCTAGGTATAAGGTTGTGCTAGGTTGTAGTCAGTACATCATTGTGGGGAAGGGGGGAGTTGGTCTACTTTTTTATATTGTTAAAAAAACAATTAGCTTAGCTTGGTGCTTGGCATATAGTTAATATGGGAACAAACGTAGTTATTGCAAAAAAAAATGTTTTTTTTATTTCTACAAGGAATACAGAGGCTTCCTAAGAAAAGACACACATTCAGCAAATACCATCTGAAGTGCTATTTGTCAACAATTAATGAGTTTGTCTTGCAACCACAGTGATGCAATTTTATCAATATTGTCTTCTCTACTTCGAAGAGTTAAATAGTTTGTGTAAAATATTTACAATGTTTCACATAAGAGAACGTGTACATACATTCCGTTGGAAAAAGTGTGCCTTTGTTGTTGCTTATATCATTTACATTTTAAAACGTGTCTCCTAGAGATCAGTTTTTTCCACTCTTGAAACCATGGAGAATCTGGAGGAACACTTTCCAACATGGAACAGCCCTGCAAAACATTTTTTTTAAATTCGCTATTTATTATGTGTATCACTATTAGTCGTTTCAGGTTGAAGACATCGGTATAGATGCATCAAAGGAAAAACCAGTCGCAAACGGGCAGATTCTCAGAATCTGCCCCTTTGCGACCAGTATTTTTGCATTTGGGATGCATCATCCCAAATGCAAAAATTACAATTTAAGAAATCTCAAAATTGCGATTAGTTAAATTGCGATTGCATTTAAGGGATCTCAAATTGAGATTCCTTAAATGCGATGCATCAAAGTAAAAGAAATCGCGATTTCGCTATTAGGGGGAGCAAATTACCATGAAGTTGAACTTCATGGTAATTTGCAAAAACTTTGAAAAATGCACTAAAGTGCATTTTTCAAAGTTCCATTTTACACACGCACATGCCCTTGGGGCATGTGTGTGTGCAAGATGTTCTCATATGCAGATTTCAGGGGTGCAACAGGGTGTCCTTTTGACACCCTGGCACCCTTGAAATTGTATTCTCAATTATCGATTCTCTAATTGAGAATCGCTAATTGAGAATGAGGCCCACAGGAATGAATGGGACGGTATTCCTTAATTGCGTCTGGCAATTTACGAGTCGTAATTAAGGAATGTTTAGAAATCGCTAGTATTTTTGCGATTTCTACATGCATAGCCTTTTGCTATTCCTTATTAGCGAATTCTTATTTTTCGCTAACACGGAATCGCAAAGGGCATTGTTGATGCATCTATACCATCATTCCTTAAAAAGTAACACTCATCTAAACTATGTGAGTCCACTAAAGTTAACTGCTACTTTTTTCTCTTCAAAGCATTGTTATTTGGGAAATGTATTCTAATGCTTTGCCTTTATAAGTTGTTTCTCCTTTTCAGCCCATTGCACTTTGTAGATATATACATTTTTAATTATTGGTAAAATGAATGGACTTCTACAGTTAAACTACACATATTCATATACAAAAAATGCAGTAACACTTCCACTCTCAGTCAGATATCTGTAAATATGCTATGCTTCTGTTTTCTGCTTTAGTCAAAAGATTTCTAAACAAACTGTCCTTTGGGAATAGTTCTAACAGAATTTGGGAGACTTTTTCACCCCATAGGGTCTGTAAAAAATATAATCAAGTGAGGTGTAGGCAGCTAACGTGTGCACGTCTTCTCTATTATTATATACTTTAGTAATCATTGGTAAACATGAATTGGCTCCACCAGCTGAACTAAATATTTTTACATCAAAAAATGAAGTGACACTGTCGACTCTCTTTCAAATATTTATAAATATGTGGCTCAATTGTTTCTGCTTTAGACAGAATAATTCCAAACAAGCTATCCATTAGGAATAGGATACTAACAGAATGTAGGAGCTATTCTCACTACTTTCAACACACAAAGGGAGAGGGGACGTCTGGCCACCATACGTCCTCCCTAGTTTACCACTTCATCACTAAAAGGGTATTGTAGCTCCAATATAAGGGCAGTAGACTGCCCTCCTATTTTGGAGTTCAGGTCGAAGTCCAAAAACTGAGACGTTATACTTGAGGAGCAATGGCTTAACCTGTCTCTCTAAGCCAGGGAGACAGATTGAGCTATTGTTCCTCAAATATACTGTCTCAACTCGGTTTTCAGGTGTACTTGAGGTCCCCACTATTAAAGGTGACAAAAGCTCTGATACCCAATTTGGGTCAAGTTCTCGCTATATAAAACTCTGTAAAAAAAATTTAAAAAACGGGGAAACCTCAAGGTATTTTAGTTAATCTAGATCTCGTCTTTGTCCAGTAGTTTTTATCCAAGAACTTATTCCTGTCGGAGTCCGTCAGCAGGTCGAGTCTGCCCTGGTGGTATTGTCCGACCAGGGTGGGGAGCTGCAGCGGCCTGCACAGGTAAGCGCAGAGGGGTGTTGCAGGGCACAGAGGGGCGGGGGGGGCGGGTTAGGCGACAGAATACGGAATAGGTGTTATTTTTTTTTTAATTATACCTATTCCATCATCTGTCGACTTCGATTTGAGCTTTTCCCTTTCCGCACATGGTGCAGCGCCACCGGTGTGCTCTATTGAGGCGGCGCTTCCCTGCTCAGGTGGTGGGGTGAGTAATGGATTTGAGGTCAGCAGTATTGGACCATGGACTGCTTTGGGATTTGCAGCCCATATATCATTTAAAGTTGAGCCCAATGATGCTGCCTTTGAACTGAGGTACCTTGTGAGGTCCTTGTGGCCTAAGACTGAGTTTTGGCAGCTGGGGCTGGCACGGAAGCCTTGGTCCACGCTGTGGAGCAGCCTGATCCTGCCACACAACACCTCTGCCTTTTTGTGTATAAAAGCGCGCAAGTGAACTTTCACCAGCGTAAATGACTTTTGGGGATCTTTCTGAAAGGCACTATTAACTACAGCTGGATGGACTTTTTACTATTTTGAGCTTTTGATTCAAACATATTATTGCGTTGTGTGATTTTTTTAGCAGTGGGTAATTCCTTTTGGTTACAGGGAAACTGTGATTTTAATAAATTTTTCTTTTCTTTTTTTTAAATTATGGGTAAAAGGAAGGCTAGGGAGCTTTTGAGTGGCCCTAGAAGAATTATTAAGACTAAAAGAGCAGGAAGCAGTTGTTTGGTTGACCAAATTGATGATCTTTTGGTCGATTGCGAAGAGTTGATAAACCCTGATCCACCTCAGATTGCTGAGGTTCTATTAACTAGGGAATCCCCTATAGCGACTAAGTCCAACCAAGAAAAGGTATGAATACCTAATATGCTTATAAATTCTAATACCCGGATAGAGACAATATCACCAGATGTGGTCCTAGATTAATCAACTAACCCAGTTCCTCATTCCTTGTCTCCTACTGGAGTTGCTCTCCCCTGTAGCAATAGGTTTATACCATTGCTTTTGTTAAATGAGGAATCACCATGCCCCTCAATCTTTATTAGTTCTTCTCCTATCACTGCAGCTTTTCCTTTCTTTTCCACCTAGCTTTTATTATACATCCCTGATTATGGAGCTGAGGGCCTAGGTGGGAGAGTTTACAGCTATTATCTATCAACTTTCTACCACAATAAAGCAATTACAGCTGTCAAAAGATACTACTGCACCTATTTCACAGGCCAATGCCAAGTCTCTGGCCAGTAGGGTTGATGCTCAGCATCCTAAACCCCATCCTAAACCCCAGCCGAAAATTGTCTATTCATGTGCTGTGGTGGGCCCCGGCCTGGGTGCAGCTGGGAATGTGGGGAATGCAGTTTGCCCCTTCCCTGGATGCAGTCCTGTATCTAAATCAAATAGGAAGAGTAACTATGATAGACAAATAAAGAGTATGCCAAGTCTCCCAAAAATTTGCCATGCCATGCCGTGTCGGGGATTTAGGGGGATGGAGTCAAAAGTCTATTGAAAATTCAAACTTGAGGCACAATTCCCTCAAGAGCAGAATAGCAATGATCAAGGTCCCAAAACTTCAATATGAATCTGAGGCCTCCCTCATCAACAAGGTCACACATTGGATTAGGCATGTTAGGGGTTGTTGCTCTGTGATTCGTGAAGATATACTTAGCGCTTGGAGGAGTCCAACACCTTAACCAATGTATGACATGATTGAGTTGACCCTGAATGATGAGAGAATAGGGGAAAACCTCATAGCCCTTGATATTCGGTGCAGACCACCTAGTAACTCTAGCATTCAGTTTCAGTACTGTTGGCCTGGTACGGATCTATCTTTTCGGGCCCATCAAAGGTCAAGAATACCATCTACATTGATAGATTTTGATTGACTGGAGACACGCAGTAACCCACTACCCCATCTTAGGGGTGATTAGGATGCGGAAACAGGACCGCCCGCCAGCCATGCGGCGGTCCCACCACCCAAATCATGATGCAACCGCCACCGCGGTGGTCATAGCATGCATTCACAATATTGCGGCGGGTGCTGCTGCCTGCAGCACCTGCCGCAATGGTGGAATGCCATGTTGTGCATTGCCATGCACAACGTGGCAGGCACCACGCTGTGCCTGCCACAATGTGCAGGGCACTGTAGGGGGTACCATAGGTACCCCCAGTGCACCCAGCTACATGCCCCCCTCCCCCGGGGCCCGCAACAGGCCTCCAAAGTGAATCCTCTGCAGCCTTTTCATGGCGACATCGTTGCCACGGAAAGGCCTTGATTTCCACACATCCTAATATGGATGTTGGTGCCAGCTAGGCACCAACACCATATTGTGTCCCAGGTCTGCCCGGCCAGCAATCGGAATGATTGCCAACCGGCGGAAAAGCAGCAGACACACTTTGCATCCGCCGCAATACCCCCACCATTATAATATGTCGGAGGTAAATCAGGTTGCGATGGTGGGTGGATTGCCAGCGCCGGGCTGGCGGTGGCGATCCGCCCGCCATCCTAATCAACCCCTTACTTAGCCAGTCTTTGACAACCCTGATAATGAGGCTAGGATTAGGTTAGATAGTACTCCAACTTCCCAACCGTGTGTCCTTAACTCGCATAACGAGATCACTTTGTGTAATTCTTCTGAAATGGCTAGTCTTACTGCCACAAGGGTGGCCCCAAATAATGTGCCAGTAGTACAGAATTTCATGGTCTATAAAGTTACTCCTGTTTTAGCTGATGTTTTTCTTCCATCAGGGCATATTCCAAATAATGACCACTTAGTCACGAGGTCTTCCCAAGACCAAAATGTCCAAAACTGTTTGTCATATTATTTCTTAAATAATCAAGAGCGGGGGTATAATAATGTTAATCTTGATAGTGCTGTCAACTTTACTCTGGGAGCGGGGGCTTCTACTTGTATTGCTGTGGCCGATTTTGAAGATAAATCTGATTTGTCCATCATCTCCTGGAATTTGGCAGGGATAACTTCTGAACTTTTAGATTCAGGGTGGTTTGCTTTTATTGAAGGAAACAATGTTTGTATCTTCCATGAGACATGGGCTGTCGATAGAGTGTACATTAACGGTTACACCACATTAAGGTGCCTATTACGATGTTGGTGCATGTGTTACCGCCGTAAACCCACCTTAGTCCATGCTTCTATAGGGAAATGGGAGATGATGCACCTCAAGATGCCTGCCTCGGGGTGCAGAGAATAACAGGGGGGCACCATAGGTGCCACCTCGGCCCCCAACCGGAGGCTGCAAGGAAAAGGGAGCCCTGCTAGGGGCCTACAATCACGCTGTCTGACAGGGTTTCCATATCGAAAAGGCTAGCATGGAAACTCTGTTGGAAACTGTGTATTGTAGTCCGGTTAAACCACTGTCCATTTGGATTACGGGCTGGTTCCAACTGACCGATGAGCTCCATGAGCCTGTCGGAAGTCAGCCGGAATAACCAAATAACCAGCCAGTTTCATTTTCAACCGGCTGAATCAAAATCAGCTGGTCGGAATTGAAACCGATGATGTAGTTCGTAAGGCCTCCGACCTGAGGTCAGAGGCCATGCGACCGACATCGTAATAGGCCCTATAGTGTAAAAGCACTATCTCTAAAGAAATCTGTAAGAGCCAGTGGAGGCCTAGTTATCTTGGTTAAGAATGCTATTGTTTGTGTTCATAAACAGCTGTTGATTGACTCACACGATATAATGGGGATCCAGTTTATCTTTCCTTTGGGATTAATCCTCACTATTTTTAATGTTTATGTTAGGTCTGTTTCATCAGGCACAGATTCGTCAATTCTGACAATGCTAGATGATTAGGTTAGCATGTACCAGCACAAGACTGAAATTCTGGTAGCTGGGGATTTTCATGTCACTTTTGACCCATCTGCTCTAATTAATATTCTCACCGAAGAAGCAGATGAGTTTTGTGGAATTCCTCACCTATCACATACAGCACGCTGCAATTGTTCTACTAATGGAGTTTTCCTGTTAACTGCGTAGGTGGTTGGGTGGGTGGAGTCTAAGGGCTTGTTGTGGGAGGACTCGTTCAGACCCTTATAGGCAGAGCACTTTTAAGAGAGGCCTCTGCTCAAGCTTAATTGATTATATTCATGTGGTCATCAGAATTTGGGAACTGATGGGTGATATGACAATCCCTTTCGGTCCGATAATGACCACAGCCCACTAATTTTAACCCAGGGGGGTACCCCTCTTAATGGGAGCCCCACCGGTTTCCATTCAACATCCGATGAACCTAATAACTTCAAAAGAGTATCTTGGCCTAGGATCCAGGTGGGTAGTAAATTCCAATCAAAGATCTATGATGTATTCATGCATGATCTTAGTGACTTTGAAAATGCCTTTTCTTCTCATTAGCTAATACTAGTAGTCCATGGTAAATTTTATGAGGCATTGAAAGCTGTATTTTTAAAATAATTATCTGGGAAGAAACCCATCGAAGGGAGGAAATTAGAATGGTTTAACCTAGTATGTAAACAGGCAAAGAGCAAGCTGAAGAAAGCCATCAGAGAGGACAGTCGCCCTGGTGTAGCATCAGCATGAACTAGATACAAGTTTGTGCATGCTAGATCCAAACAAGATTGGGCCGATAACTGGCAGGAACTGCAGGATGCTGCCAGGTGAAATGATAACAGCTCCTTTTGGCACATTACAGCCAATGGGAGCCTAGAAGGGTTGGAGTGGGGTAGTGGGGTGGGTTAGGGTAGAGTGGGGTTGTCTGGATTGGATTGGAGTGAGGTGGATTGGATTGCAGTGGGGTAGATTGGATTGGGGTGCATTGAATTGGTGTAGTATGGATGTGATTGGTGGGGGGTGGATTGATTGGTATGGGGTGGATTGGATTGAGTTGGATTGGATTAGATTTCAGTAGGGTGGACTGGTTTGGATTGGAGTGGATTTGATTGGATTGGAATGGATTGAGGTGATTGGTGTGGGTGAGGTGGAGGGCATTGGATTGGATTGAAGTGGGATGGATTAGAATGGGTGGATTGGAATGGGCAGATTAGATTGGAGTGGCTTAGTGTGAGGTGGACTGAATTGGGGTTGATTGGGAGGATTAGTGCACGGCAGATTGGGGTGAGTGGTTTGGATTGAATTGCAGTGGGATGAAGTAGGATGGATTAGAGTGAGCTGGATTTGATTGGCCTGGGGTGGATTGCATTGTTCTGGGGTGGGGGGGGGGGTTGGATTGGGGTGGGGAGGATTGGAGTGGGTGGATTAGGGTGGGGAGGATTGAAGTGGGGCAGATTGGATTGTTGCCAGCAGGTTGGGCAGATTGGATTGGTGCAGGCTGGTTGGGGTCGATTGGATTGGGGTGCGTGGCCTGGATTGTACTGGAGTGGTGGTTGGTGTGTGATTAGTCTAGAGTGGATTGGATTGGTCTGCTGTGGATTGGATTGGAGTGGGGTTAGATGAATTGGCTAGGGTTGATCGGATTGAGTTGGGTGGATTAGATTGAGGTGGATTGATCTGTTGTGGGGTGGAATGCAGTTGTGCCGATTGGGGCGTACTACACAATTATTATGGTACAGCATAATTTCGGTAAATGCACATAAGAAAGAAACTATGGGGCATATTTACAATGAAACTATCGGAGCGCAGCGTTAAGCCAAGATTGCTAAAGCGGCGCTCCTACAGTTTCCAAACTCAAGTGTGCGCCATATTTACAAGAAGGACCCAGGCACTTGCGGGCACCAAAGGGGGTGAAACATGTCTACCCTCTCCCACTCTTAAAATAGGTGCTATAGAAAAGTAACCCTTCTTAATATGCACCACCCTGATTTTTATCCTTGCCCCACCTCCAACAGAATTAAAACAATTTTGAGAGATGGAGGTAATTTTAAACTCTTTTTAAACACCTTCACTATCAATGTTCACTACTGTACTCACCAGTTGGTCTCCCTCCAGAAGGAGGAAAGCATCCTGAAAGACCCAATGATGATGCTTTTTACCTAGGTAATAAATAGCGGACAATCAAGATATACCGCCACGCTACTAACTATGTGAATGAGGGTTTTTTAAGACGGTTAAGGACCCAGACCCTGGTAAAAAATGCAGGACAAGTTATCCATTCCCCTATGATAACTTATATATATAAATATATCACACTATTAATAAAAATATCTTTTTTATTTTATAATAAATGTTTTTAATTATTGTTTTTTAATGTAATATTACAACAAGCATATATATTGATATAAATGTATATATATGTATGTATATATATATTGAAATAAACATAATATTAAAACAAAAGGACAAAACTTTAAGTTAAATTTGAAAAATAATTAAATACAAAAAACTATCAAATAAAAAATATTAAAAAATTTTTTAAATCTATATATAAACAAACAACATAACATATAAAAAACAAATAATACTGATTTATATATTTCAACAATTTTAAAAATAAGCATTTAAATCGGAAATACAAAAACACTATTCCCACTTCAGTCTGGGCAACAGTTGGGAAAGCGGGGGACTTCAAAGGAGTAAAATATACGGTTACCACTCCAGTCTCTGCAACAGTAGAGAAAGCACTGGACTTCGGAGAGGTAAAATTTACTATTCCCACTCCTATCTGTGGAACAATAGAGAAAACATTTGACTTTGGAGGGGTTAAACTTACTATTCCCACTTCAGTCTGTGCAACAGTAGAGAAAGTGTTGGACTTCAGAGGGATAACAATTACTATTTTTTACTGCTCATGGGGGCGCACCAAAATAGAAGTCCAAGAAGAAATTAGTAGAAACATTTTCTTTATTTATCTTTATCCATTTAAAATACACGTCATCAGTAAAATATGTCACGAGTTCAGCCAACGCGTTTCACTCCCTACCAAGGAGTTTCTTCAGGGCTGAAAGAACAATAAAAAACAAATATTCCCATCAATTTCCTGCATCTTCAGGTATATACACATTTTCCCATTTGATACTACATCATATGGGGGTTCTTTGTAGAGCACTTATTTCCCAAAAGAAAGGGAAAAAAGAAACACAATAACCTGACATTGGGAAAGACTGATCAGCGAATATCGTTATTATCTTAAAAAGCACCTTTCTAAGCGGTTGGCACCACGGAATGGGGAGAGGTTTACATGGAAGACCTTGAAGAAAAGTGCAAACGTCATGATTGAATTACATATTAAAGTCCCACTATAGTTTTAGAACCTCACCGCAAGAGGGTCCGCGGAGAGAAGTGGGTGACCCACAGTTGGTAGAAAATAACACATGTCTCAATTTGCAATAACATAAGCATATATATGTATAGTACCACTATTTCACATTTATGAGTAAGAGAAAAATCACAACCAATAATTGTAAACTAATATATCACCTTTCTATAGGTGCTTAGATCACAATTTTGCGCCTTATTACACCATGCAGTTAGAAAGGACAAAAGGCAAAAGAAACATAAAATTAAATAAATCACAGGTTTAGACACAATACATCATTTCTTGTCTAATCTCTGAGGTTCATACCGTAGCATTGCCATCCTACTGACCTTTCTATAAATATGACCCACATCCAAAGTAGTACATCTTTCTTCCAACTATTTCTATTTAGTTTTAACTTAGGGTCGAGCGGGAATGGATCGGAAGTGATGACGATGGTTTAAACATGACTCTCCTATCAGTTGGTTAAACGGAAGAGTATAATATCGGGACTATAATTCTTACCGCTGCAAATCTTTTTGGTGTGTTGCGTTCAGGGGTTCCTTCTATAATCACGCTAGTTTTTTATGCCATTCATTTGTTCACTCCGGCATAGTTCTATTCAGTAAAGGAAAAATTATTTTAAGCCATTTGTATATATTTTTTTAGAATTTTTCTGAGATAACATTCGTTTTTGTTCCCTTTTGAGCATACCTTAAAATTATGCAGTATCTGTCTTCCCTTATCTTTTCACGTTTTCATGGACTTAATGTATCTTGTCCACAAATCGGTTCCGGTAATCCACTGTTTTACCCGTCCCTGGCCGTATTCGTTCAAAGTAGTTGCGGTACTAGATGGTAAAGAAGTCAAAAGGAGACACTAAGTCCATCACGTGATCATATTTTAACATTTTGCTATATGTTTAAGCTTAGTGTCGTAAGGACTTCCCTGCCGGCAATTGTAAAGTCATAATAGCCCGGTTTTAAATGGCAGGCTATTAATTGGGTGGAGATAAAAAAATAATTCTGCCTTACATCCCATCAAGATATTTCACATTGTCAGGGCAGGGGGACATCCTCCCCTATGCCATAACTCCTCGAAATATTATTGCGTCCCCACCAGCGCAAGGAATGGAGATCAACCGTCCACAAACTGATCCCCGCATTATTCTATCCAAAAAATGAGAAAACGATTTAGGGAGGGCATTATTCCGAATGGGTTCCATTAATTTCCTTATCTTTCAACCCTCAAATGTCCCAAAAACAGGAGAAGACCTATGGAGATACCGTTAAAGTCATCAGGTGGAACTTAGTTGTATAGAAAGCACCCGCTTGCCCTGCTATCCTCCGCAAAAACCCATTAGCTTCTAGAGCCCATTACAGTTACTCACTACAATTCCGTCCCGGTCTCTCACCGATATTAGTAGACGTTCGATTTCAGCGTCTCGGCATGGCTGGTTCCAGGCTGAGTTCGCCATTATGGAAACCGCCTTATATTCAAACAAAGGGGTCGTCCATTGGTCAATCTTTTAGCCGGCCCCGTTGTCGGTTTCAATAGCTAATCTTTTTAGCCTCAGGCGCCATCTTAGAGTAGGCAATGATCGCGGTAATTACGTTATAGTGGGTTACATACGTATACCGGATAGATATTGAATAAGGTATCGAATTGGATTTTTTCGGAAAGCATTTTATAACTCTACCAGGAAATTCGCTAGGTTATATATGTAGTGTTGCCAATCAGATTATATCGTTATAAATTTTATAGTCGTCTATTTTCATGTCTTAACATGGATATCTTGTCCTGACCCTTGGGTCACACAACAACGGTATATTAGTGGCCAAAGGGGCCCTTATCTTGTGTGTAAGGCATTGGATGAAGTTTTTACTAGATTGCACACCAAATGCTCTACGGGCGCCATCTTGGAATGGTTAATGGCATACAGGGTTCAGTTTGTTTATAGTTTTGGTCGTTTAGCATCAGGGAGTATTTATTGCATGTATGCATACCGACTATCTACTAGAACATTAGCAAGTCCATTTGTTTTAAAAAGGGATGAATGGGGTTTATGCTTAGCGGAGCACCCTAGTTGTGAGGGGGTACACTGTTTACTTTAGACAGGGTGGGTGTTAGGATACGGAATATTCATATTTGCATTTAAGGGATCACAGGGGATGGAGGGGACGTTGGCGACACAAGAGAAAGGGCAGGTGTGGAGAGGGAGAGGAAAGGAGAGAGAGTTTCTTGCAAGTATGCCCAATGGTATTTCATATGAGGGGGTACCGGAAAAAGGATGTACCTGGGTGGGGTCATCCTGATCATTCATGTGGTGTAGTCTTATTAAACAGTTACTGCACCCTTCCCTGGCAAACTTAATAGACAAGATGTATAGATCTCAGGGTCTTAATGTACCTCTAATTCAGAGCAATACAGATTATTATATCATCACAAAAAATGGTACATTTCACTGTCCAAGTTCATACCGTATTTTATACATTGTAGTTTACATATCCATCTTGCCTCCCGCTGTCTAAGAAGTACCTCCCGATTACCTCCTCTTGTAAGCGGTTGTACATGTTCCAAACCATGGAACCAAAAATCAGGTTTCCCACCATGTTTCTCCCAAAAATGTTTTGTATGAACATATCTAGCATCTTTATTCAAAATTGCTCTCCTATGTTCCTGGATTCTTACCCTCAAGCTGCGTTTCCAGCTGCCCACGTATATTAGTCTGCAGGTACAGCCCAAGATGTATACCACAAAAGTGGTCGCACGGTTTATGAAGGATAGGATTTCAAAATTTGGCGAGCCATTGAATGCAAAGTGCTTAGTTTTGTCTCTGCCATATTCACAAATGTTACAGTCCCTGCATGTAAAGAAACCATTCGGTTTTTGTGGCAGCCAATTTGTACTGATGTCTCTGTTTGGTTTTAGATAGCTAGGGCATAGTTGGTTACGTAGTGTCCTGCCTCTACGGTATGTTACTGATGGATTAGTTCTCACATGTAGCTGCAAACCTGGGACCTCTTTTAGGAGATGCCAATTGTTTTTTAGGATTTTAAATATACTGCTGTTGTGTCTGGTATATTTTGTTACAAATCTGACATCTGCACTTGTTTTTAGTTTTTTGCGTGACTTGGTTTTAAGGGTTTCATTTCTAAGGATCTTACGTGTCCTGCTCTCTGCTCTGTGGATAATATCCTTACTGTATCCCCTAGCCTCAAAACGACTCTTGAGTGTTTGTAGATTAGCATCAAAGGATTCTGCTTCCGTACAGTTCCGCTTAAGGCGTACCATTTCTCCAAATGGTATATTGTTTATTGTGGAACTGGCATGTGCACTCATTGCGATCAATACTGCATTGCAAGCAGTATCCTTACAGTAAAGGGTACTTTGGATTTTGTTGTTCCTAATATAGAACTTCAAGTCCAAGAAGTTTATACTCTCTCTGCTATATTCTATCGTGAGTTTCACATTCATGTAGTTCTTATTCAAGTAGCCAAAGTAGTCCAAAAGATCAGTTTCAGATCCTGACCAGAGACAGATGATATCGTCAATGTACCTCCCCCAGAACACGATGTTATTGGTCCAGGGGGAGGCACTCTGGTTCCATGCATGTTCTCTTTCAAATTGTCCCATAAAGAGACAGGCATACGATGGTGCAAATTTGGTCCCCATCGCAGTACCCCTCTTTTGGTGATACCACACATCTTCAAACAGGAAGTAATTTTTTGTTAAACTTACTATTCCCACTTCAGTCTGTGCAACAGTAGAGAAAGTGTTGGACTTCAGAGGGATAACAATTACTACTCCAACTCCAGTCTGTGCAACAGTAGGGAAAGCGTTAGACTTCAGAGGGGTTAAATTAACTATTTTCACACCAGTCTTTCCAAAAGTAGGGAACATGTTGGAGTTTAGAGAGGTGAAATATACTATTCAAACTCCAATCTGTGAAACAGTAGGGAAAGCGCTGAACTTCAGAAGGGGATACATTTACTATTCCCACTGCAGTCTGTGCAGCAGTAGGAAAAGTGTTGAACTTCAAAGGGGTTAAATTTGCTATCCTAACTCCAGTCTGTGCAACAGTAGGGAAAGCGTTGAACTTTATAGAGGTTAAATTTACTATTCCTACTCCAGTCTGTGCAACAGTACGGAAAGCGTTGGAGTTCGATGATGGCACGTTTACTATTCCAACTCAAGTCTGTGCAGCAGTATGGAATGTGTTGGACTTTGGAGGGGTAAATTTACTATTCTTATTCCAGTCTGTGCAACATTAAGGAAAGTGTTGGACTTTAGAAGGGTAAAATTTACTATTCCCACTGCAATCTGTACACCAATAAGGAAAGAGTTGGAATTTAGAGGGGTTAAATCGACTATTCCTACTCCAATCTGTACAACAGTAGGGAAAGCATTAGACTTTGGAGAGGTAACATTTACTATTCCAACTCTAGTCTGTGCAATAGTAGGGAAAGTGTTTGACTCCAGAGTAGTAGTATTTCTTATTCCCACTCCAGTCTGTGCAGCAGTAGGGAAAATACTTCACTTCAAGCACATATTTTTAAAACCCTATTAGTTGACCAGAAATGTAAAACTCTTATTTTATAAACATTATATTTAAAATGAAAAAACTATTAAACAAGTTACGTTTTTTTTTCAAATATGTCTATTGCATTTTATATTTTTTGTTACATGAGATCTAATCATCCGCATATATCGCACTTGTAGTAACATTGCTGGTGCTAAAGTACTATGTATAACAATCAATATAGTTCCTACCTACAATCATAGCACTTCTCGTGTCTACATCTCAGGATTTGACGTGCACTCGTAAAATAACATGGCGCCAATGGCCCATATATACGGTTATCTCGAGTTGTGGCGTGAGACATGGTTATCATTTGTAACTCATTCCAGCAGTGGCCATTCTTGTGCAGACATAACAACATATACAAGGGTACGAGACCCGTACTTAACTCAGCTTTGAGAGTATGACACGCAATGTCTCATGAGTAAAAAAAAATGAAAAGGTTATACATATGCTGTTGTTTGTTAACAGATATCTTCTTATTTCAACATTTAATCCACAACTAATGAAAACAATATAAAATCAAAAGAAAGGGAGACATCAAATATTTAAGGAAATGTATAGCCGGTAGATAAAATGCCGTTCGAGTGTAGCCGTATCTAGGCTTGCATGATCAAGTTGAATACGGGCTGTTGCACATGCGCCATGCACAGTTGCATGGGAAGTAGGGTGTCTTATAGCAGAAGTCATGTTCACAAGTAGTCATTAAGGAGTGTGAGATCAGTGCCCATCCCAACAGCCGTATCCAAGGGTTCCCCTGATTGTAGCGTATCCGCTACACTCAAGTGTCATGTCAGGCATCGTCCCCTGCTTGTTGTGTGGGGTTGCACACAGTGTGGCATCAGACTGTGTAAGGGTTTTGAGAACATCATCCCAGGGCTGTGCGATAGGATACTTTCACAACCCTGATGTTTCTTCCCTGTGAAGGATAGAGCTCTCCGCCTGCGCCCAGACCTCTAAGGATTTTTGCCAGTGAAGTACCTCCGGGGGGTCTTTGTGTTTCCATCTATTAGTGATCAGTAGTTTTGCAGTTATGAAGCCTAGGTCTCTAAATCTAGAGCTTACCTTGTTGGCCTTGGTCCGCTTGTAAAGTCCCAGGATGCAGACTTCCCATGTGGTAAGCACTTCAGTACTGGTGCAGTGTGTGTTTCTGTTATCGCGCGCCAGTAGGGTAAAAGCAGGGGGCAGGACCATAGTATATGTAGTAGGTCAGCGCCTAGGAGATGGCACCCGAGGCATTCGGAGGTATTGATGTTGAAATATTTATTGATCTTATCTGGTGAGAGATACGCTCTATGCAACATATATGTTTGTATGAGTTTAAATCGTGAATTGTGTGGTATGTGTGTGGCGCTGGCTAGGACACGCTCCCATTTCTTATCAGTCCAGGGTCGGCCCCTGTCCTCAGTCCAACATGCACGGAGTCTTTGTAGTGGTGTCAGTACATGAATAAGCAGGGCCTGTACCAACCAATGGACCACATGCGACCCCTCCCCCATTACATCTAAATACTGCAATAGCTGATGAGTCAGCGGCTCAATTGTCAAGTCTCCCCATGTTTGCGTCAGTGTCCGTATGATAGCTGCATGCAGAAGGAATTGGCCTACCGGTAAATCATTATCTGCCGATTGGGTCGGGAAAGGTAGAAGGGTTCCGTCTGGTTATAAGTCCCCCAGCGTCTCCACTCCTGAGTTTCGTCCAGGGCATTAGTGCTACGTCAGTTATGAAGTCTCTGCCTCTGGGCATTCCGACAAGCGGCAACATTGGGGCATATGGGACCGGATCTCTTGTGATTTGAAGGCTCCTCTTGTAACATCTGTGAGCCAACTCAATGTGCAACTGTGTTGGGCGGGGGAGTTTTGCCAGTGAGTGAAACAAACTGTAAACCTGTGTCTGTGTCCACATCGATGTCTCGGTTCCCGTGTCTGTCAGATTTCTTCCACTTAGCCATTTCGCGACCCATTGCAGCTGTGCAGCTAAGTAGTATAATTCCAGATGAGGAACTGCCAAGCCTCCACACTCTAGTGGCAAGTATAATTTCTGCAATGCTATCCTGGGCCGCGCTGTGTTCCAGATCAGGCCTCGGGTTAATCCCTCTAGCTCTCGAAAGAAACGCACTGGGACATATTCCGGAAGGTTTGTGAAATATTACAACAGTCGCGGCAGCACTATCATTTTGGTTAAGGTGATGCGACTCATCATATTGAGCGGTAGAATCTTCCAAAAGTGCATCTGCACTCTTATGGAGGAGATGGCGCGTACCAGGTTACCCTCCAAAATGTCCGCAGGGGATGGGTAGATAAATATGCCCAGGTACCTGAATGTGGTCGGATACCAAATAAGCGCCGTTCTGTTGAATACTATATCCGCCATGGCCACGTCCTTGCGAAAAGAGTAAGCGCCCGATTTAGCTCAGTTTACCTTGAGGCCCGACACCTCCTCTAAGCCAAGGAACAGTGCAGATATGGCCAGCAGCACAGCATTCAGGTCTCTTACTTACAGCAGCAGGTCATCTGCGTATAGGGACACCATGTGGATACTGTCCTGCAAGGAGATGTCCCAGTCTGCACCACTTTCTCAGAGGAGAGCTGCTAAAAGCTCCATAGCAAGGGAAAAGAGCAATGGGAACAAGGGGCATCCCTGTCAGGTTCCTCGTCTAACCCTGATCGTTTCAGAAATCAGCTTACCCGTGCTGACCCGTACCGTGGGGCGCCGGTACAGCAGTTGTATCAGTTGTAGATATCTGTCTCCTAGCTTGTATTTACGCAGGACCGCTGAAAGATAGGGCCATTCCAATTAATCAAAGGCCTTTTCTAGGTCCAGCACTAGACAGCCAGCCCGTGGCCAGTTCTTCGTTGCATACTTCTGGACTCTAAGCAGTCTACGAATATTTAGAGAGGTATTTCTAGTTGGGACAAAGCCGTTCTGATCGTTGTGTACCAAAGTCGGCACAAACGGGGCTAATCGTCTAGCTATGGCGGAGGCCAGTATTTTGTAGTCTGTGTTTAACAGAGCCAGTGGACGGTAGGAGCCCAGCAGCTCTGTGTCTCTGCCCGGCTTTAAGAGGGAGAATTAAACAAGTTACATGATTATTACATGTTATAATAATTAATTTTTATTTAAAAAAATATATTTATTATTTAATTGAGTTCCCACAATATACTGCCACAAGCCTAGCATCCCTTACTCGACATATAACTAAATTGAAGAAGTATAACACAATTAATATATTTAATAATCAATTAAATAATTATTAATAAATCGATAATATTTATTAATCAATTACATAATTATTAATAAATGAATCATTCATTGTTAATTAATTATTACTTAAATAACTTCCCACCCTATTCTCCTATAAACACAACAGCCCACACCTAATATATAACGTAAAGAAATATAATTATTAAACAATGTACATAATGATCAATCAATTAAATAATTTATAAAAAATAATTGTTAATTAATTATTACTTAAGGAAGTTCCCACCCTATACACGTACAAACCCAACAACCTGCACCTAAAATATAACTTACAAATAAAATATTTACACAATGTACATAATTAGCAATCAATTAAATAATAAATTAATAATTAATCAATTACCTAATTTCCCACCCTATACCCCTACAAGCCCAACAATTCGCACCTAAAATATAACTTTAAAAATGTAATAATTACGCGTGGCATCTGCAGCGCCCTGATTATTCCCAGCATCTGCGTAGCGCGATCGCCCATTATTGGCAGGACAACCTTACCGGAGGGATGGATGCGGTGACAGTCTGGGAGGCTATGAAACCCACCCTGCGGGGCATAGATATTGCTTGGTGTGCGTCGGCTCGCCGGACTCGGCTGGGAGGCATTGCTGCGGCCGCAGAGCGGGTGGAGGAGCTCGAGGCTCGGCACAGTGAGGCACCCGATGATATGTCACTGCGGCTACTCCTGCAGGCGCAACAGTCTTATTCCTCGGTCCTGTTGGACGAGGCTCGTCAGGCGTGGTTAGCCACCCGTAGCCGGGTCTACCAGTGGGGCGACAAGTCTTGCACCATGCTCCATAGGCTGTGCCAACAGAACCTACAGCCTCTTACACTGCCGGGCCTTGTTGATGGTGCAGGAGTGGCGATTACGGATCCGGCAACTCTTGCAACGAGCTTTGCGCGCTATTATGGGCACCAGTATGCCTCTCGGGAGACTCTCTCCCCTGCCATTATCGCAGATTATATTGCATCTGTTCCCCCATCTGCTGTATCTGATGAGGTGCGCGAGGCCCTGGACCTTCCCCTGTCGGCTGAGGAGCTGGGTGATGCACTGGGTCAGTTAAATGTAGGCAAGGCGCCGGGGCCGAGCGGTTTTCCCAGCGAATTTTATAAGAAGTTCCATCTGCAGCTCGGGCCGCACTACTTGCGGGCCCTGGAACCGGCGCGAGAGCATGGCCGCCTCCCACCGTACTGGCGTCATGCCGAAATAGTGGTGTTTTTGAAGCCAGGTAGGCCCCCCGATCGCCATGACTCTTATCGCCCCATATCCCTCATCAACTTCGAGGCCAAGCTCCTGGCGAAGGCGCTGGCGAACCGCTTACTTCCACACATTTCGGCCCTTGTCCACCCAGATCAGGCGGGTTTTATGCCGCGCAGGGCAACGAGACACAATATACGACGGGCGCAGGCCGCGATACAAGCGATTGAGTCTTCAGAGGACCCGGCGGCGCTCCTGCTGGCTGATATTGATAGTGCCTTCGATTCGGTCAGCTGGACCTTTCTTTTTGCTCTGTTGCCGCTGTTGAATCTCGGCCCGATATTCCTCTCCTATATCAGGCTGCTCTACACTGAGATCACGGCCTCGGTGCGTATCTCGGGAACGGCGTCTGCTCGTTTTCCGGTGTCCAGGGGCACGCGTCAGGGGTGTCCGCTCTCCCCCTACCTTTTCGCGTTGGCCATGGAGCCGCTGGCCGCCAGGGTGCGCCGCGATGAGCTCCACCGTGGCTTCGTCTGGGGTGCGGATCACTCAGACCGCATAGCTTTATATGCGGATGATGTGCTATTTTTCATGACTGACCTGCAGCGTACGGGTCCTCGTGTCCTGGAGTTGATGCAGGAGTTTGGTCGGGCATCGGGGCTCTTCCTTAACCCGCGCAAATCGACCATGTGGGTGCTGGGGGGTGCCACAGTGGACTGCCCTTGGGCTGCATCCCTTCAGATGGCTGTGGAGGGTGTGAAGTACCTGGGTGTCTTCCTCTCTGCCTCGCCAGCAGTGGCATGGGACCGGAACATCCTGCCGGTATGGGATCGGGTCCAACTGGACGTCAAGACATGGACGCGCATGCCACTTAATATCTACGGCCGGTCGGCCATCTTCAAGATGGTGGCTTTGCCCCGTCTGCTTTATCAACTGCAGAATCATCCCTTCCAGGTTGACCCGCAGTGGTTCCGTACTGTTGATTCTGTGCTGGGCCGGTTTCTGTGGGCTGGCGGTGCTGCCAGGGTGGCGCTGCGCACGTGCTTCCTCTCTACCTACTGCGGCGGCTTGGCGGCCGCGGATATTTTATCTTACTATCAGGCCTCCCATCTCCTTGTGCTCAACGAGTGGTGGTATGGAGACCGTAGTGATCCGGCTTATGCCCTTGAGCATTCACTGATGGGTGGCGCCTCCCTCCACACCCTGCTGTACTCGGCTAGGCGGAGGCGACTGCTTCCGCAAGTCACCCAAGTGGTCTTCGCTGTCTGGCGGCGGGCCCTGCACCGGGTGGGCTGGTGGGGTCGGCTTACAGCTGAAACCCCGTTGTGGCGGAATGGCCTATTACCGGCGCTGGCGTCTCTGTCCGGATTTGACGGCTGGGATGCGATTGGGATCTCGTCCCTAGGTCATGTCCTCTCTGGTACTACCCTAAAGTCCTTTCGGGAACTTAGCTCCGAATTTAGCATGCCCAAGACACAGTTTTTCCGTTACCTTCAATTTCGCCACGCACTTACTCCTAGTCTGGTGGGCCTGGAACAGCTCCCTGATTTTAGCCCTATCGAGGCTAAACTGTTTATGGGAGACCTAGGTGACAAGAAGGTCTCGCAGATATATCGCTCTCTGGTCACTCATTGTTCCCCTTCACTCGAAGCGCTGAGGGCCTCTTGGGAGGGTGTTGTTGGTCCATTGGATGATGACGACTGGCGTGAGGCCTTGGAATCTCCCCGAGGTGCTGCTATAGCCATCCGCCTTCGCTTCATCCAGTTCAAATACCTCCACCGGGCGTATTATACTAGACACCGCCTATGGCGGGCAGGCCTTATCGCGTCTCCGGAATGCCTGAGGTGTGGTTCTGAAGAGGGCACCCTTTTTCATACAGTATGGTCCTGTGAGAGACTGACTCGATTCTGGGCTGGGGTTTGGGACTGCCTGTCAGAGGTGTTGGGTTGGGACCTGCCCCGTACCCCCAGGCTGGGCCTTCTTCATGTTCTAGAGAATGTTGGGGGCAATATTTACAAACGCCATTTGCTGTTGCTGGGGCTGGTGGTGGCGAAGAGGGACCTGGCGCAGGCCTGGAAGAGTGAGCGCGCCCCCCCACTCGGGGCTTGGAGGGCAGGCCTGGATTTCCTCATGGGTCTGGAGCAGCCTGTTTTTGAAGCCCGGGGATGTCCCCGCAAACATTACAAAATCTGGAAACGGTGGGCGGATTACCGGGGCCTGCTCCTTGACCCCCCCGTGGACATTGTTGATGCATTACAGCTGGATGTGGATCCCGCACTCTAGGCCGCTGGCCGGCTCCACCTTTGTAGGTTATCTCATGTTGCTGGACTGTGATCACGTGCACTGGGTTAGGGTGGGATAAGGGGTGGGTAGCTGGGGGCGGGGCTGGTTGGTGTTTTTTGGGGTTGGGTGGGTGGGGTAGTTCGATGTCCTTCACTATATAACGCTGGGTTCGATGCTGTGCTAATGATGTGTCTCTTTCTATCTGTCGTTGACAGTCTCCTCCTGTCTGTGGAGGGCTGTGTTGAGCCTTGCTTGAACTCATAATAAAATTGGTTTTGAAAAAAAAAAAATGTAATAATTACACAATAGACATAATTAATTATAAATAAAAAATAATACATTAAAAATAAATTATTAATTATTATACTTAATCAAGTCAAGTCAAAAACTTTATTCGTAAACATGTAAATCATGTCCATAAAAGTACATACATACAATACACGTTAAAAGAAAAGAAAAAAAATACACTTTACAATCGCAATCCGCTAAATATACAGTACGATACATGTAAGAATCAAATAACACACTTTAAAAGATTTCCAATCAATAAATTATTTTAAAAAAAAATTATTTGTTTAAAAATTCATGCTTTTCCTAGAGCTAATAGCCCTGAGTAAATAACTAGCCGTATAAAAACAGATGTCAGGGTGATGCAAATTAAAAAGTAATTTCATTGCCGCTTTGATGGTTTTTGCTCCAAATTTAATAAATAAAGGTTTTAAAAAGAATTTACGATATTCACTATACAGGTTACTTATAAGTAGAAAGTGCTCTGTGATTTGTTCTGAAATATTGTCGCACCGACATGGACCTATAGGGCGCATCTTGATCTCAGGAAATGCAACCAATAGGTGGACCGTACCCATCCTCATCCTGGTAAGAACAAACCAATGTTGACCTTTAGTTACTTGGGGGAGGTAAGGGTGTAGGCCCACAAATTCATTCAATTGGTTGTAACGTATACAGGTGGAAAGTTTAAGATCATCCGTGGCTCGTCTTTCTGCACAATGATTTAAAAAGATTGATTTCAGACTCTCTTTAGAGAGATCCGAAGCAGAACAGTGATCTAATGCAACGTTCAACCCAAACACACTAGAAAAGGATTCAATTGTGTATTTAATCCATGGGATTTTGAGAAAATAGTCTAGACGTAAACAATCCTCAATGATGGCCCTATTAAATGAGGTTTCGTCTTTCATCCAGACCGAACGCCATAACATCAGAGGTCTCAACAGTAATAGATCATTTAGATGTTGTAGTCCTAATTCTTTGTGGACCAAACTATTAGCAGTGGATGTCGGGAGACACAATAATTTTTTCAGAAATGTATTCTCTTCTACCTGTAGAGGTTCTACCCTGGATACCCCCCATACCCCTGCTCCGTAGAGAGCAGCCGAGAGACACCTAGCTTCAAAGATCTTAAGCATTACTTTAGGCCTTCTACTACCTAATTTACTTGCAAAAGCAAATATTCCATTGGCACTCCTGATCATTTTTCGCGCACCACCTTGTGCTCGACATCCCAGCGACCATTTTTGGAAAAGGTAACCCCCAGGTAGCAGAAATTTTCCACACACTGCACCACTTGGCCATCAATAAGATACCTATAGGGCTTTTTAGTTTTGACATTACTAGCTCCACACTCCATCACATATGTCTTGCTCTTGTTAATGACCAGCTTTCTTTTTTCGATAAAGGCCACAAATTTGTCCATCAAAAGCTGTAGACCCCGAGGAGTCCTAGAGAGCAACACAGCGTCGTCCGCATAGAGTAACACGGGAATGGTACTTGTGTTTACTCTAGGGGCGTCCGCTGGTGCCTTTTTAAGGATCGAGTCTACTTCATTAATAAACAGAGTGAAAAGCAGGGGTGCCAAAACACACCCTTGTCTAATACCTCTCCTGACCCTGAATTTGTCTGTACATTCGCCCGAAGGCCCGTACCGAACACTCGAGCTAAGCCTCTCGTACAAACGGGCCAGAAAATATATAATTTCCCTAGGTGCTCCCATTTCTAGCAAGGTAGTCCATAGTATGGCGTGATCCACCAGGTCAAAAGCGCTGCTCAGATCAGCGAAACAGAGGTAGAGTGAACCATTTTTTGCTCAGGTGTATTTACCTATTAGGAGTTCCAGGTTTAAACATTGTTCAATGCAACCTCTTCCTTTCCTGAACCCGTATTGGCAGTCTGTCATTATCTGATTAGACTCTGCCCACTCTTCTAATCGGACGAGGAGTACACGGCTCATAATCTTGACGGACGAATCCAGCAATGAAATTGGCCGGTAGTTTTTAACGTTTCCTCGGTCCCCTTTCTTGTGAATCGGAACTATTATTGATTCAGACCAGGTGCACGGGATAGTATAGCGAACAGCAGCATTAAAAACTTTGACTAGTACTGGCCCCCAAGTCTCAGGTGCGAATTTATACACATCAACTGGGACACCATCGGGTCCCTGGGCCTTTCCGCCCTTACTAGCCCTGATACTACTTAGGACCTCCTGTAAGGTGATATCTAGGCTAAGTACTGGCCAAGAGCAACTTATCGGCAACATTACCGTGTTAGGATTAAAAATGCCAGAAAAATGCTGTACCCATGATTCCTTACCTACGTTTGAGGTTAACACGGGGAGTTTATCATCTTTTAAAAAGGGGCTGTTTACTACTGCCCAAAAAAGAGTACAATTATTCGATACAGCCGCTAGATCAAATCGCTCCCAAGCTTCCTCACGTAGTTCAGCTTTCCTTTGCTTAAGAGTTAAGTTATAGTCAAATCTAAGCTTAGCTACAACCGTTTTGTCTCTAGGTTTGATGGATAATGCCCTTTTTAGTGTCTTCAGTGCCACAGTACATGCATTATTGAACCATCCCCTTGCTTTATTGTTAAAATTTCCAGCAGCCCTAGTAAACTTTAAGCATGGGCGAATTTTGCGGATCTCGCGTTCGCGAATTTTGCGGATTTGCGAACTCGCAATCCGCAAAATCCGCGAATTCCCGCGAATTTGCGGATTTTTTTTTTTTTGTGTGTTCGCAATTGTTTCTGCCAGTTCGCGAGGATTTGGTACTAGTTCGCAATTGCGAACTTACTTGTCGGCTCGCAACGGTCGCGACTATGTTGTTTCTACGTCTGGTTCATCATCACAGCCTCCCAGCACCCTCTGTTTTACCACTGGCACCCTCTCTTTGACCCATGCCACCCTCTGTTACATCAATGCCACCCTCTGGTTCATCATCACTGTAGAAGATGGGGGGGAAAAGCAAGCCCACCTGCCCTGCTTGAACTGACATGAATTAATTTGGGGTTAGTTTATTAACAACACCTGCCCTGCCCCAACTGACAATAATGAATTAGGGGCTAATTAATGTGTCACTGAAAGAATTTAAAGTTCCAGCCTGGCACCTGCTTGTCTGCTCCTTTAGCTGTAAATCAGGACCTTTGTGGCATACAGTTAAGGTCAGAGCAGGGTCACACAATAGTTGCAAACAGGCAACCGAATTCTGGAGGGCCCCCTCAGGAAGCACTACAAAGAATCGTTACAAATCATGAGGTTGACCTTTTGCACCTGCTCATTGCTTTTGCTTTTGCTGAAATCGTTTTTCGGGTTTTTTCGCGCTATTCGCGGGGCGCGGCGTCGTGCGAAACCGACCGCGGAAGCCGCCAATTCGTGCGAATGAGCATTTTATTTTTTTGCGGCTTGTTGTTTCGCGAGTTTTTTTGCAGTATTCGCGAGCCGCTTGCAGCGCAACACGCGAATTTACCCCAAGGTCGAGTACGGGCGCGGCCATTTTGTTTGCGTGACGTATTTCCGTTTCCGCCCGCTATGTATAATCTCGCGCAGTAAGCGCATTGCGAGTAGAGGTTCGCACGAGATCGCGCGGGAAATCTAGAGGTTCGCACGAGATCGCGAGGAAAATCTCGCGCGAACTTACTTTCGCGCTCGTGAACGGGCGCCGGCCATCTTGTTTTTCATTCATTTCCTGTGTCTGGGCATGGTGTTTAATCCTCTTGGTATCTTTGCCATCCTTTGCTTGTTTTCAGTTTTTTTTTTACGATTTTGCTTCTTATCTATCCCTCTCTTTTCCTAGCTGTAAATTTTTGTCTTTTCTGCTATTTTTCTTTACTTTTAAACTACTTTTTTAAACTCTTTTCTTTTCTTCTTCCCTATCCTATTCTTTCTTAATTTTCTACTTCTTCCTACCTTACCTGCCCAGACCATGGTCAAGCCAGGCGCCGTGAAGCTGCCCAGGCACTTGAGGGCCGCAGCGGCGGCGGGGAGTAGTGCTGGACCCAGTGGCAGGACAGCATGCGGGAGATTGAGGGGGGAGCAGGTGACGCGACGGGAGATATTCAGCCCTGAGGAAGTGGGCGCGCTGGTCTACTTCGTCCAGCGCCGCCTGCCCAGGACCATCGCGGGAGGCGGCAGGATCGCGGCCGGCGGCTACAACATGCGGGAGCGCCGGAAGCGGTGGGAGAAGGTGTGCTGGGCCATATCCCACCTCTACGGGGTCCAGCGCACCTACAGCCAGGTCACCCATCGCTGGACGGACCTCCTGGACCGCGAGCGCGACCTGCTGGACCAGCTCGGCTTGGAGATCCCCGGGCTTGGTGAGTAGTAGTAGCCATTTAATCACTCACTACTATGATGTTTTCTCCTGCTCTGTGTTGTTGTATTGCAAATATTTGTTTTTTACACGGAGCAAGCCAATAATGCCGCTGATGACGATTACATTGTAGTTAAATTATATTTCAAAATCTTCTGTGCATTTCAGGTGCACTGCTCTCCTTCTCAGTGGCGTTGCTACTATGCTTATTTGTTTTCTATTTCGTGGTCTCATTGGCCTGAGTAACTATTATGTATGAGTGTACTTTACAGAACTGCGTAATGCTAGACACTAGGGGGCAGATTACATTTACAAGCCCCTTGCGCCACGTTTACGTTGCCTTGCGTGACGCAACAGTGGCGTAAACGTGCCGCATCCCTGCGAGTCATTTACAGCATGACGCATCTAGGGAGATGCGTCACGTTATAAAGCCATGGGCCTGCACCACAATGGGTGCGTTCCTAGTACGCAGGGTGGGCGGTCCAGCGGCTGTGCGCCTCGCAAAATTGCCTGCGTGAAATGTACAAGATTTAACGCAGGCACTTCTGCGACGCTGCTACGTCAATTCAATTCCTTATGTCTGCTCGAAGCAGGCGAAAGGACTGACACAGCATGTTAAGTATTGGGTGGCCCTGAGCATTACTGGAGTTGCATTGCGTTGGCGACGTGACTCCAGCGATGCGCCGCTCTTACGTGACGAGATGCGTCACGCAAGTGCCTACCCTTGCGCCAGGGCGTGCCGCATTGTAAATGAGCTACATCTGCCGTGTCGCAAGGGTAGTTTTGCGTGACGCATTTGATCTGGCGCATCTCTGGAGATGCGCCAGAACGCGTAAGTAAGTATGCCCCTAAGGGGCAGAATTGCAATTACCGTCGCATCCCTGCAAAGTAGCAGGGATGCGCCATTAATTGTGCGGCCCGCTACCACCACCAAACATGGTGCGCCGTAATTGCAATGCGGCGCACCATGGGCCCAAAACGTCACCGAAGCTTTACTGCTGGAGTTGCGTCGCAACGATGGCGCAGCTCCATCAATGCTCTGGGGTACCCTATCTCCCCAATGCTGGGTCAAGCCGTACGTCTGCTTCAAGCATGTGCAGGGTTTGTGTGACGCATCATTGTCCTAAAGGTGACTGATTGATATTTTGTAGATTTCCCTCAGCCACTATTAGGATGTGTTCCAGCGCAGGAATGCCCTCCCTTGCGCCGGAACGCCCCCTGATGGCGCAGGGCTTTATAACGGGATGCATCACGTTGTTATAATATTATACGCCGCACCATGGCGCCCTTTTTTGTTTAGCTGCTGCGTCACAAAAGTCACGCAAGAACGGCGCAAAAGAGCCGCAAGGGCTTAAATCTGCCCCTTCCTTTGTACCCCTGACAATAAGAAAAATAGTGGCGGTGGATTGATAGTTTGACTATTTAAATGACTGGTAATGTAGCAGGCAACTGTTAGTGTTGTCACTGATCTGACTGAAATCACAATGGAGTTTGTCTGTCACTTTGCGTCTTGCCTGCGGACTGCTGCCTGCCAGTCCTAGGTGAACGTTTCAGTACTTTGTTTAGTGAGTTACGTGACTTTCGAAGTCACAGGTCCGCAAATAAATGAAAAGTAACCATAATCAATATAATATCGCAGAAATATTTTGTTATTGTTCTTTTGAAATGTTTGATTTGGTTGACATTGACAAGCAACAATCATCCATGTTTTCTGTTCTTTCTTTCATGTTGTACGTCAGCTCCCCCCAGGGGCGAGAGGAGGACACAGGAGCAGCAGGCGGCGGATGCTGTTCAACAGGGCCAGGATCGGGCAGGCGAGGGCTCCTCTGCTGGCCCCCCAGTAAGTTTTCATTTTAGACTAGTACCTATTTTTCCTAGCGTTCCTCATTTGACTTTTTTCAAAATTGTCTTTGCTCTTCTTGTAGACTGTATCTAAATTCTTATCCTGCCTCTACTATGACTCCCTGTGGTATTACTAGATTATTCTTATTAGTCTGTCTGTGTAGCTAACTAAGATTGCACTGTTGGCGAAACTCCCATGATTCTAGTCAGCAATAGCTCTATCAACTTAGTGCAGTCCTCTGGGATTGTCCATAATGTCTTTTGAAGTGTTCTATCTGGACTCATGCTTGCAAAAATTGCAAAACCTTTCGCTCAGTCACTCTAGTCTGGACCAAAAAACACAGATTGTATTTAAGTTTAAAAGCTTTATTAAAAGTAAACACATTTATTAAAATGAAGTCATAATAAAACTAAACGTTTAACTGATAATGGAAAAGTGGTTAGTGCTGACGATTAATTGAAGACATTTCTTGTGGTCGAGCCGAGCTCTCACCTGGTTTCAACTTGATCTTGTTGTTAGAAGTCCATCTTCTGTCTGTGTGGAGAAAAATGGTGCGTGTTAAAAAAACAGCCTTCATCAGTTGTGCCAAAAAGTGCAGCAAGACAACCTTCCCTGGAAAAAGGGACATTTTTTTTAACTTTCACGTAGACAGTCACAAATTACATTGTTTTCACATGTCTTCATTCCTAGACCAAAGACTAGTGACTAGTGAGTGCTTTATTCTAACATTCTTAAATGTACTTTGTAGGTGGAACATCTGGTGGTGGGGCCAGTGTGGAGGTGGTGGTGCTCGACACGGAGGCGGAGGGCGATTCTTCAGGGGAGGAGGCGGCGGCGGCGGCTGTGAGAGTTGAGACGGTGGTGGTGGCGGCCAGAGGTAAGCTCTTATATATTCCTTACTTATTGAGATTGAAGACTAGCTGGGAAGGCAAGAATATGAGATGCATGGCTGGGTGAATGATGAAGCAATGATGGGTGGAAGGACAACAGCCTGGGTGGGTGACACAGAAACTGTATGTGTCCATATACCTGGATCATGCTACTATCTGACTCTTAGATAGCATATGTGTATCTAGAGCAGGGGTACTCCTAGTACGGCCCGCGGGCCGGTGGTGGCCCGGCAAGCCTTCCTTGGCGGTGCGCAGACCTTGCAGACAATCACTGCTCCCCCGGCCCCCACAGAGCAGAGGCTTTTTTGTATTTCACCTGTTAGCGCCCCTGCATCTCCACTCTGACAATCACTGCTCCCCCGGCCCCCACAGAGCAGAGTGGAGATGCAAGGCCACAAAGAGGTGAAATAGAACAAAGCCTCTGCTCTGTGGGGCCGGGCAAGCAGTGATTGTCAGGGTGGAGAAGCAGGGGCGCTACAACAAACAAAGCCTCAATAATATGTTAATGGTATTTTAAAGACCTGTTAAGTACTTTGGTGTTGTTGTCTGTGTGTGCGCGTTGAGGAAGCGGTCTCAACCCGGGCTGAAGGCTGACACAGATAGACACTCACACAGTGAGATGACAGAGGGGGAGGGAGAGGGAGGGCAGGAGGGAGAGAGAGATGGAGGGAGGGCAGGAGGGAGAGCAGGAGGAAGAGAGATGTATGTAAATGCTGGGTCTGGTGGCTCAGTGGATGAGGGCATCTGCTGCAGGGACCTGTGTGCAACCTCATGGTCACAAGTTATCGTTTTGCTTTAGCCCCGCCCCCTCTGACTCCGCCCCCACCAGTGCGGCCCTCGGCCCCAAACTACACTGTAAATGTAGCCCCTGAGAGAAAGTTTGTGAGTACCCATGATCTAGAGAGAGTAGACGGTCAGTGGATGAACTAAGTGTAACTTTGAAGAGCATGTAACACTGCACCCGCACGTCCATTCCAGTGTAGGAAAGGCAAGGAAAAGAACTTTTAATTTTGTCCAAATACTACCATAAATAGTAGCAGTAGTTTGTATTGCAAGCACTGCATAGATCCGGTTATTATGGTGGCCACTCCCTACCTCTCTTAATAAGTTAAGTAGTACTCAGTCATTCATGTGTGGATGTATCACTGGTCACTCAATAAAAAGCAAAGCACCTAAAGTCATCCCATATATAAGCAAAAACATCCCATGTGAAGTGATAGATAATCAGATTATTTATCTTCTTCAATTTTCCATTTCTAGTACTCATTTCCACTGTAGGGTGAAAGTTAAATTAATTAAGCAGTAGCCCTTGAGTTGTAACAGAGTATTCTCAGTGCCACCCGTAATAGAAAAGTAAGAGCTTCACCACCTGCATGTACTGGACGGGTACAGTAACGCAACGGCAACGCAAGTCTAGGTCACTCCTCATGGCGTGCGTCTCTTTTTCTCGGGTGCAAGTTTACTGCGCTGGCATTATGCCGGCTTGCAGAAAATAACGTACCAATTTTCCAAAACAAGAGATAAGAAGAAGAATAAGACTGGTGTACTTTCATAGTCGACTCCAATGGAAGTCCACAGTGCTCGTAGAATTTGTTCCTTAAACTCCCACTAATGTTAGAGCAAGGATGAAGAAGTGTGAGGTTAGATAGATACTGGCCTCAATAGTTATGTAATGCGCTTGCAAGTTGCTAGTTGTAGTGCAACACAAATTTCTGCTGAATGATTGAGTTAATCTTAAAGAGCATTGGTTACAGACTATGGCTTTCTTTCTTCATATAGGTTCTCCTTCCAAACGAACAAGGAGGAAGGAGCTGGCTAGAGCGGCCCGGCAACGGAGGATCGAGGCCACTGTTGCGGAATATCGGCGGCTGGTGGCCCTGGAGGACGAGGAAAGTGTGCAGTCGACAACAACAACAACGTCGTCTGCATCGGCCTCCGTGGCCCCACGGGCTGCCACCCAGCACAGTGGTCCACCCAGACTGAGCCGGGCTGCCAAAGGCAAACGCCACCGCCGAGCAGCAAGGCCAACAGCTGCCTCTCACAGGCATTGCACCTGCAAGGCAGTGAAGGCACGCCTGCGCCGCACTACCCTGATGGTGTCCCGCCTTCAGCAGGAGCTCGCCTTGCTCCGCGAGGAGCATGATGCCCTGGCCCAAAAAGTTAACAGCATCCACCCATAGTGTCCCTTGCCCCTTTTTTAGAGACTTTTGGGGGGTGGGAATTGGGAGTTGGGTTTTTGGGGACTTTTGAAGGACAATCGTTGGGGTTAGGGAGGGTCTTGCGGGAGATTATTTTGTTAGGGATATAAATATACTTTTTCAAACTTTATCTGAGCATACCTGTTTTTTACTGCTTGCCTGGTGGGTGGGGGTTTAACGTTGACTGTTTTCCTGAAAGTTTAGTTCCATTTTCTTCCTTTAAGTGTAAATGCCCAAATGTTTTCAACACTAAGTGCCTCTCACAGACTAAGTGAAGTGAATCCAAGAGTCCTAGGACTTTAGTAGTACTACCTTCAGTCTCTCGTCTCTCGTACTAATACTCCATTATACCCCCAAACCACCAAACGCTTATCTTACCTGTAATTTGTGTTTGAAAGTAGGGCTAGACCCAGGGCTGGCTCCACGGGAAACACCGAATAAGGTTGGCAATCTTGGTCGGATAAAATTTCCTCATAGCGGTGGTACTAGTGGTGTGACACAGTGGCAGTTGCATGCCTATGAAAAAAAAGAAAATGAAATCTGGTTTGTCCTCCTGAGCAATTCAACGGTACAACTGAGAATATAGCAGGTGACAGAAGTACAGTAGAGCAGTGCCACATTGTAGCCTAACAAATGGTAAAGTATAACTACTAATTCGGTTGAAGTTCTTTCACATTAGCAATGGTTCTTTGTCAAGCAGAGTAAGAATATATCCTCGGATTTCTTCACCAGCCTGTTGCTATCACCTTATCCTCCCCAGCAAGTGTGTGGATTTATTGCTGTCATAATAATTTAGTCACACATCAATCAAAACCACACAGCCCGGGGGAAGAGGGTTAGGGTTTGAAAAATGGATGGGTACGGGGGTTTTTGGGAAAGGTTTTGGGAGACAAGAAAAAATAGCACAGCATAGACAAACTATTGTGAACATAAACAAATCTTTGGGTACAAACCTATCCATCAATCTTTGAAAGTGCATGCACTACTGCATGCATGTCAGTGAAAAGTAAGTAGTACATTCGACAACTGTGGAAAGAAAGAATGCGACAGTACAGGGCCTGTGTGGAATTATTGATAACGATATTCAACATAAGGTCTCTGTAGCCAGATACCCGAGAGCCTTGCTGGTCACTATAAATCCATTCACAACAACACTCAATGGGGTTGGTCTGGAAGGTGTCAGGTTTACTCCCCGTGATCCAGTCGATGCAAATATGGTTCCACCTCCAAATGTCACCAACACCCAGAAGTGTAAACACAGGGTGTTCGAGCCATTAGGCGGGGGAGAAAAATAACAAACTAAAATAAAAAATGTGGGATGGGTAAAGGTAGGGTCAGCAGGGAAAGGATACCTGTAACAGAAGACAAGACAGGCATCAGTGAAGTGCTGTCCTAACATACAAGGGTACTCTCATATAGTCTCACTAAATAACCAAGGAAGTAGACAAGTACCTGAGCACCAAGAAAACATGACCTTGGATAGGAAATACTATAGCCCTTCTGCCACAATCTGTGAGGAAGGCCTAAGAAACACATAAACATATAGTTAACGAACACACTCCTGTCGCACCAAACACACTCGCGTTATACTAAGACATCAAACCCACTACTCACAACATACCACAAACATGGTAGAGGACTCAATGTACAAAGGGGGTTCCAAATAGTCAAAGCAAAGATGTATGGTCCAACAAAAAGGAAGAGGGAAACGGTAGTGTGTAGGAAGCAAGAACTACAACACTGCGCTCTCTAAGTAATGACCCAGTAGAGAATCTTTGGTGAAGGTCAAACAGAAAAACGTAGTTGCGACCACCACTGAATTCTGCCAACAACACACCCCACGGTGCACTACACAAAGAGAACTGGGGTAGCCTGTAGTTACCTCACTACATGCCCAGTTATGGAGGTCCTTTGAAATACACAGTTATACAACGGAGACGCGTAGTTGTCCTTACTACCGCGCTCCGTTTTAATAGTACAAAAACGATCCCCGATGTGAACGCTAACACGTGGTATAGACCGCCACTGTGCTCCGCCACACACAATTCAACCAAACAGGAATTCATCAAAGGTAGAATTCTGTTAGAAAACAGTCACAGAACCTCCCTTAACAATCCGTTCAGGCAGTAATCAGCTGACCGCACGGGCGGCCGAAGAGTTTAGAGCGGCTTTACCTGAAGACGCGTGAAGTCCGTCTACCGCCAAGGACAGAACACGGAAGCGCTCCCCACTGAGCCTCAGGGGGGGGGGGGGAAGGTGATAGTCCACAGGAGACACGATAGAAAAGCATGCAGAGCGTCCGCTCTCATGCCGGTGCAGAACAGAAACCAGAATAACGCGCAACAGGAAGCGTGTCTGTTCCCCAGATAAACTTCCTGCAAGTCTCCCGCCTACTCATGGGAAATGTAGTTTCATAGTACGGTAGGCGCTTAGGGGCTGCGTAACCTGACAGAAGGTATAGTAGATAGAAAAGGAGAAATTGCTTTTTTTCTAGGTGTCCCCTCACTCACCAGGGTTGCCCCTTGGTGACATGCTTCATCATTGGGGCCATCCCAGTCCTCTACGGCCTGGGGCGTGCTGCGACTTGCGAATTACGTAGGAGCACTTACAAATGACTATGTGTGGTGCAGATGTGATAGTGGAGTGGACTAAGTGATGTGTTAAGGGATCAATTTAGAAGCCTAGAGAGAGCCAAGAAATGCAGTCACAGTCAGAGAAAAAGGCAAGGGATACTGTATCTATGTGGTTGTAGTGGTACTGTTGGAAGTGGTAAGTAAGTTGCCTGCAGAAAAAAAATCCTCCTATTAGCGGCACTCCTCCATTGCAGCCGACGCTTCGTCCATCGATGTTGGTCACCAGAAGACACCCTGTAAAAAAAAGCACAGCATAGACAAACAATTGAACATAAACAATTCTTTGGGTACAAACCTATCCATCAATCTTTGAAAGTGCATGCACTACTGCATGCATGTCAGTGAAAAGTAAGTAGTACATTCGACAACTGTGGAAGAAAGAATGCAACAGTAAAGGGCCTATGTGTAAATTATTGATAACGATATTCAACATAAGGTCTCTGTAGCCAGATACCCGAGAGCCTTGCTGGTCACTATAAATCCATTCACAACAACACTCAGTGGGGTTGGTTTGGAAGGTATAGTAGATAGAAAAGGAGAAATTGCTTTTTTCCTAGGTGTCCCCTCACTCACCAGGGTTGCCCCTTGGTGACATGCTTCATCATTGGGGCCATCCCAGTCCTCTACGGCCTGGGGCGTGCTGCGACTTGCGAATTACGTAGGAGCACTTACAAATGACTATGTGTGGTGCAGATGTGATAGTGGAGTGGACTAAGTGATGTGTTAAGGGATCAATGTAGAAGCCGAGAGAGAGCCAAGAAATGCAGTCACAGTCAGAGAAAAAGGCAAGGGATACTGTATCTATGTGGTTGTAGTGGTCCTGTTGGAAGTGGTAAGTAAGTTGCCTGCAGAAAATAAATCCTCCTATTAGCGGCACTCCTCCATTGCAGCCGACGCTTCGTCCATCGATGTTGGTCACCAGAAGACACCCTGTCCACTGCCTGCCTGATGCTGAATTGTGGCTCGCTACTGTGAAGCCTGACTCCATCCTTTTTTCCCCATTGCAGAGACTGAAACCCGGCCTGTAATTATTCAACGAAAAACAGGAAGTGATATAATATTACAACACCACTGATAAATAAATATAAGGTATGTAGGCTGTGGAGTGCAAAAAGTCACAATTTGATTTTCCTAGTAGACAGTACAATATTTTTGAAAGTGCGTACTCTGAGTCACCTTTTGAAGGATAAATAAGTATGGGCAAATTAATGTAGCGGATCTTGCCCCTCAAGCTAGGTGTACTGTAAACTGTGTTTTAGAACAAAATTAGATCTTCCTAGCAGTGCTCCCACCCAGACCCTTACTAAAGCCAGTCGCAAAAATGTAGAAGACCCCCAATCAAATCTCAAAAAACGAGGCCTAGCAGAAAACTGGTGACAAAACTTACTTTGAAAGTAAAAGTAGGCCGAAGTACCCCCTTCCTAATTACCCATTACCCACCGTGGATTGCATTCAAACCACTTGCAAGCAACCAAGCAAAAGTAGCCATAGCCAGCATCGCTCCAAGACTCGAAATCCCCCCCACTCAAACACATGCAATAGAAATACTGCTAACCCTAACGAACCCTAAGTTAAGAATAGTGGTAAAGGCTTTCTTTAACTATGCCAAATTCCCCCTTTCCCACCATGGATTTTCTTCAAATGACTTGCAACCAAAATTACACATTCTCACGAGTGCTCTAAGACCCCAGAACTCAGTTGGAAAAATCTAGAACACCCCGAAACACATGCAATCCTGCTGCTAGGGCTAACCCTAACGAACCCTAAGTTACAAAAAGTGCCAAAACTAAAGGCTTTTCCGCGCGGATTTTGTCCCAACCACTTCTACCCGGTATTAGACCTTCCCAGGAATGCCCCAAGACCCGGCAACCCACCCGCCAAGAAGCATAACACCCCCAAACAGGCCAAAAGCAAAATCTCATACTTGCAATATTTCTGGGCCTTCGGTCCAAACGCGCTGCGTAGCTAGGCCATAAGTCGGGGTTGCCACGACGGATTTCCTGAAAAGCAAATGCAATCAAGATTAGAGTGTCCCAGCAGTGCTCCCAGACCACGAAACTCACCCACAAACACCAGGAAGCCCCCCAAACAGGCCCCCGAAAACGCTACATAGAGCAAAATGTCAGAAATAGCCCAAAAAAAAAATCGGCCTGGATTTTGTCCCAACCACTTCTACCCGGTATTAGACCTTCCCAGGAATGCCCCAAGACCCGGCAACCCACCCGCCAAGAAGCATAACACCCCCAAACAGGCCAAAAGCAAAATCTCATACTTGCAATATTTCTGGGCCTTCGGTCCAAACGCGCTGCGTAGCTAGGCCATAAGTCGGGGTTGCCACGACGGATTTCCTGAAAAGCAAATGCAATCAAGATTAGAGTGTCCCAGCAATGCTCCCAGACCACGAAACTCACCCACAAACAGACGGAACCCCCCCTAAGAGCACCTCAAAGGCAAGCAAGTCATCAAAAACACAAAAAAAATTCCGCCTGGGATTTGGTCCAAAACACTTTTATCCGGTATTAGAGCTTCCCAGCAATGGCCCCAGAGCCGTCAACCCAGGAGAAAACGAGTAGAAGACCCCCAAACAGCCAAAGAGCAAAAGTACAAAAATGGGGACTTAGTCAATTTTTCACAAATTTCCCAAATCACTCCGCGCGCGCTCTGCAGCTAGGCCCTAAGTCCCCTCTGCCACCATGGATTTGCTTCAAACCTCTTGCAAAGTAAAGTATATATAGCCAGCAGTGCTCCCAGACCACGAAACTCACCCACAAACACCAGGAAGCCCCCCAAACAGGCCCCCGAAAACGCTACATAGAGCAAAATGTCAGAACTAGCCCAAAAAAAAAATCGGCCTGGATTTTGTCCCAACCACTTCTACCCGGTATTAGACCTTCCCAGGAATGCCCCAAGACCCGGCAACCCACCCGCCAAGAAGCATAACACCCCCAAACAGGCCAAAAGCAAAATCTCATACTTGCAATATTTCTGGGCCTTCGGTCCAAACGCGCTGCGTAGCTAGGCCATAAGTCGGGGTTGCCACGACGGATTTCCTGAAAAGCAAATGCAATCAAGATTAGAGTGTCCCAGCAGTGCTCCCAGACCACGAAACTCACCCACAAACACCAGGAAGCCCCCCAAACAGGCCCCCGAAAACGCTACATAGAGCAAAATGTCAGAAATAGCCCCCCAAAAAATCGGCCTGGATTTTGTCCCAACCACTTCTACCCGGTATTAGACCTTCCCAGGAATGCCCCAAGACCCGGCAACCCACCCGCCAAGAAGCATAACACCCCCAAACAGGCCAAAAGCAAAATCTCATACTTGCAATATTTCTGGGCCTTCGGTCCAAACGCGCTGCGTAGCTAGGCCATAAGTCGGGGTTGCCACGACGGATTTCCTGAAAAGCAAATGCAATCAAGATTAGAGTGTCCCAGCAGTGCTCCCAGACCACGAAACTCACCCACAAACACCAGGAAGCCCCCCAAACAGGCCCCCGAAAACGCTACATAGAGCAAAATGTCAGAAATAGCCCCAAAAAAAATCGGCCTGGATTTTGTCCCAACCACTTCTACCCGGTATTAGACCTTCCCAGGAATGCCCCAAGACCCGGCAACCCACCCGCCAAGAAGCATAACACCCCCAAACAGGCCAAAAGCAAAATCTCATACTTGCAATATTTCTGGGCCTTCGGTCCAAACGCGCTGCGTAGCTAGGCCATAAGTCGGGGTTGGCACGACGGATTTCCTGAAAAGCAAATGCAATCAAGATTAGAGTGTCCCAGCAGTGCTCCCAGACCACGAAACTCACCCACAAACACCAGGAAGCCCCCCAAACAGGCCCCCGAAAACGCTACATAGAGCAAAATGTCAGAAATAGCCCCCCAAAAAATCGGCCTGGATTTTGTCCCAACCACTTCTACCCGGTATTAGACCTTCCCAGGAATGCCCCAAGACCCGGCAACCCACCCGCCAAGAAGCATAACACCCCGAAACAGGCCAAAAGCAAAATCTCATACTTTCAATATTTCTGGGCCTTCGGTCCAAACGCGCTGCGTAGCTAGGCCATAAGTCGGGGTTGGCACGACGGATTTCCTGAAAAGCAAATGCAATCAAGATTAGAGTGTCCCAGCAGTGCTCCCAGACCACGAAACTCACCCACAAACACCAGGAAGCCCCCCAAACAGGCCCCCGAAAACGCTACATAGAGCAAAATGTCAGAAATAGCCCAAAAAAAAAATCGGCCTGGATTTTGTCCCAACCACTTCTACCCGGTATTAGACCTTCCCAGGAATGCCCCAAGACCCGGCAACCCACCCGCCAAGAAGCATAACACCCCCAAACAGGCCAAAAGCAAAATCTCATACTTGCAATATTTCTGGGCCTTCCGTCCAAACGCGCTGCGTAGCTAGGCCATAAGTCGGGGTTGCCACGACGGATTTCCTGAAAAGCAAATGCAATCAAGATTAGAGTGTCCCAGCAGTGCTCCCAGACCACGAAACTCACCCACAAACACCAGGAAGCCCCCCAAACAGGCCCCCGAAAACGCTACATAGAGCAAAATGTCAGAAATAGCCCAAAAAAAAAATCGGCCTGGATTTTGTCCCAACCACTTCTACCCGGTATTAGACCTTCCCAGGTATGCCCCAAGACCCGGCAACCCACCCGCCAAGAAGCATAACACCCCCAAACAGGCCAAAAGCAAAATCTCATACTTGCAATATTTCTTGGCCTTCGGTCCAAACGCGCTGCGTAGCTAGGCCATAAGTCGGGGTTGCCACGACGGATTTCCTGAAAAGCAAATGCAATCAAGATTAGAGTGTCCCAGCAATGCTCCCAGACCACGAAACTCACCCACAAACAGACGGAACCCCCCCTAAGAGCACCTCAAAGGCAAGCAAGTCATCAAAAACACAAAAAATTTTCCGCCTCGGATTTGGTCCAAACCACTTTTAGTGCTTCCCAGCAATGGCCCCAGACCCGTCAACTCACCTGCAAAGAGGTAGAACAACACCCCCACAAGTGCTGAGTCTTTCTTCATTGGGCGTAAACCAGCCCTCTGCTTTGATGGAAATAGGAGTCTGGAGGAGGAGGATAGAGGAGCATGTTCTTCTGAACTTGTGAACCTGAGGAATGCAGACTGCGGCACCTTCAAATCAATTAGCAAACAAGTGAAGACAGTTCTGCTGATGGGCTTGTTTTTGTGATTATCTGATTAAAGTTTGAATTATATTAACTGTGTACAACAAAGAAAGACAGACACAAAGGAATAAAAGTGAATAAGGATGAAAAAGAAAGTTATTGATTCGTTGTCTCATTTTCAGGGCTTGGTATCACGGTCCAGGAATAAGAATAAGGCTTCGTCATCATACTCTGCGAATTCAGGCAGGGTGAGCTCAGTGTCACCTGACAGAGTAGAAATTCCCTCATCTATGTTGCTGCCCACCTCCTCTTCATCCGGCACGCTCTCTCGTACTCTGAAATCTGGTGGTATGAGGTGCTGATTCATCTTGATCATTGTTAACCTCTCCACATTTTTGGGCGAGAGGCGGCTCCGCTTGGGAGTTACAATCCCACCAGCCGCACTGAAAACCCGTTCAGAAGACACGCTTGCGAGTGGGCAAAACAAGTAGTTTAAAGCCAGGTTGGTGAGCTGTGGCCACAATTCTTTTTTCCATGCCAATACGCCAATGGGTCAGAATTAACATAGACCTCTGTTGAGTCATTCAGATAGTCCTTCACCATCGACTCAAGGTCCTCATCCAAGGTTCCTCCACTTTGCTTAGCTCTTGCTGTGCCTCTGACCTTTTGAGAACCAAACCCACGCAGAGCTAGCCAATCCTCTTCAGCCTCCAATGTTTCTGTTGTCTTTCGTGCAGATGATCCGGTTGCCGGTGTCTTTAACAGCTGAGAGGTCACTTGTGCCACAGCCACAGGTGCAGAAGTGGATTGTTTTGACTGGGGATGGCCTGCTGATGTACTGCCATTTCCTTCAATTTCCAGCCGTTCTGTTTCAAACTTCTTGGCTGACAAGGCTAGCCAACGTTTGTACTTTGGAACATGTTCATCATCAAAAGGAAAGAATGCTTGGCCTGCCAGCGCCTTTTTGTAGCGTGGATCCAGAATAGTAGCACAAATGTAATGCTGTTCTGAGTGGATCTTTTTAAGACGTTCATCACCTTGTAGGAGCTCTAATAATTGCTAAGCCAGAAGCAAAGAGTCTTGGTTTTTATCTTTTCGAAACACAGAACACACCTCCTTCAGTTGGTCCTCCAGCATGTACAACAATGGGATAGCTTTTCCCAAATTAGAGTCCTCCTTGCTGACTGCACGCGTGAAGAACTCAAAAGGACGAAGCATGCGTGTCAGGCTTTCAACTATGTTCCATTGCGGCCCACCCATCCTCAGCTCCTCTGCTGTACCCTCTTTAAGGAAATATTGATCGAGTTCCGCATACTGCTCATACAGACGCTCAAGCATGTAGAAGGTTGAGTTCCAACGTGTTACCACCTCCTGGATGAGTGCTTTCACTGGCATTTGATGTTGATATAGCAGGCTCCTCAGCTGCTTCCGGGCCTTAAAAGAATGGCTGAAATGCTTGCACATTTTTCGGCAGGTGTCCAATACACTGTACGCTGCACTGCCTTTATTACCCAAGAATTTTTGGACAACCAGGTTTATACAGTGCGCCAAACACGGCACTCTGAAATAGTAACCGTCCCTCATGGCCTTAACTATATTGGCGCCATTGTCCGTGGAAACATAACCAACCTTGCGTTTTAGTGGGGACAGCCAGTTAAGGACCTTTGTGTTAAAGACATCCAAAATGTTTTCTGCTGTGTGACGTTTCTCCAAACCAAACATGGCTAGTGTTGCATGTTTCCGAGCAGCTTTAAAAACAATGTTCGTGTCAACACCTGCGTTTAGCTTTGATTTAGCCCCTGAAAAAGAGACCCAGTGTGCAGTGATGCACATGTAATCAGCGCCTGCGCCACTGGTCCACATGTCTGTTGTCAGATGTATAGTGTGAACAGCACTCTTCTGCAAAGCTGCCCCAATCACCTTCAGAACATCTTCATGTAGTGCTGGAACCGCAACTCGGGCAAAATAGAACCGGCTAGGAACCTTCCATTTAGGGCAGAGCGCTGTCACTAATTCTAGAAAACCAACCCCTTCTACAAAAGAAAAAGGGAGAAGGTCCAGAGCTAGCATTTTAGCCAGCTTAGTGTTATACAGACGGGTCATTGGGTGGTTGCGTTCATATTGCGCTTCTGTAAACAACATCTTTTTAATGTTGCCCTGGACCAATGATTTACGGGATGATGATGATCTCTTCGACCCAGTTACGCTCGCTGATGAACTTTTCCGCATTGATGTCTCACTCTCTCCCACACTCTTAGTGTGGCTCCCATGGGGTGTGCTGCTGACATGGGAACTGGGTGTAAGTGAAGTGTTTGAATCGTCTTCTTCTACCTCCTCGTCATCAGCAGATGAAAAATCAACGTTTTCATTACGTGCAATTCCGGCTTTCTTGACCGCCTCTAGGTGCGGAAACCATTGGACAGCGTGCCTTCTCTCAAGATGACCTCTCTGGCCTCCGGTACCATAGTTAGAACCAAGCTTACCACGACCAACTCGAACCTTACAAAGGCTACAAATGGCTACGTTTTCCATTTTTGGGCAAACACTAAAGAAGTCCCAAACTGGAGACTTGAAATGTCTTTGGGGGCCGGAGGAGGCGGCGATACTGGTGGTGGTGGTCCTGCTGCTAATGCCAGATGAAGTGGAGGATGTGGATTGCCGAACTTCAGTACGTTTTGCACTTTCACCACCACGAATTGAGGTCGAGGACGAGGTGGGTACCTTCTTGCGAGGAAGAAATATGGAAGCGGTAGGTTTTGGTGTACTACTTAACTCCAAATCTAATGATTCCATTTCCATTGCCTCCTCGCCGACATCATCATCACGCTCAGCAGCTTCTCGGGATAGGGTCAAAATGTCTCTTTGCTGCATGCCCGGTGGGGCTGCAGTGACCTTTGTGATGACTGGCTCGTCGTCATCGTGAGAGGCTTCATCACCAGCAGTATCTGTCACTTCTTGTTGAGCCTCATCACACTCCATAGGTTTGAGTTTTTGGACGACCTTCCTTTTACGCTTAGGTACCGGTGTCAGATCATGGTGTGCCTCACTGTCAGACCGCAGTTGTGGTTCCCAAGACAGATCACTTGCATCAGAACGAGGTGGGCTTGAAGAAGATGTAGACACCCCCCTTGATCTTTTCCTTGCTAGGGATGTGGAAGACAATGAATGATCATCAGGAGGAGTGGCTTCCAATGATACCTCGGCTTCATTGTCGATTTCCTGATGTGCCCCTACTTCGGGAGGAACAACTATTGTGGGCACTTGTGAACCTCCATGCACCTTTGCTTGCGCATCTCCTTTTGCTGCCTCTCCTTCCACATGTACTTGGGCGTGTACTTGCACATGGTGTTGTTGTTGCGGCTGTGGTTGTTCAACACTTGTCAGATGAGTTACAACAACCTGTGTTGATTCAGGGACATTGCTGCTACTTTCTTGCGATGAGCCAACATCACTGGTCGATGGTGATTGGAGAAGTACACTGACTGCCTCTGAAGCACTCAAGGGCTTTGACTTAAGTTGGCGTGGTGGTGGAGGCACTGAACCCAATGGAGCAGGGGTGCTGCTCCCAGCTTGGTCCCCAGCAGATCCTGCTGCTGCAGGCGTACTTTTTTTTTTGCTCCCAAAAAACGTGGCGGGTGGCACACCAGCCTCCTTGGTAACTTGCTTCTTCTGCTCCTTACTAGCAACTTTCTTGCTAGAGGAGCTACGGAGAACTTTCTTTGGGGGCGGGGCCATCTTCTTCAGAGCAGGTCAGACAGCAGGCCGCAGTTGCACGAATTGTAGAGTTGTCTGAGGCCAGACGTGACGTCGCGTGACGTTATGCTGCACACACACACCGCTGCAGGACTTCTTCCTGGCACTGGTGGTTCTCTTGAGTCTTGTGCACCTAAAAAAAATGGAAGACAGAGGAACATCAGTTCAGTTATAGAGCACAAAAAAATCGAAAAACACTGCAAAATCAGCACAATCCCAATCCATCCATGCCCTCCATAATGTTTAAATTCAAGACAACCCACAGAAAGACTAGGCCCATGCAAGACTCGCTACCCCTGGGCATAAATAAAGGTTGAAAAGTAGGCAAAGTGGTTGGAGGCCTAACAACAAAGCCTGCATTCAAAATGGCCACTTGCCTGCCAGCACATGGCCAGTGCCTGTAGCTGCACTCAAAATGGCCACCAGCCACATGGCATGTCCCTCCCCATGAACACCCCCAAAAATCGAAAAACACTGCAAAATCAGCACAATCCCATTCCATCCATGGCCTCCATGATGTTTAAATTCAAGACAACCCACAGAAAGACTAGGCCCATGCAAGACTCACTACCCCTGGGCATAAATAAAGGTTGAAAAGTAGGCAAAATGGTTGGAGGCCTAACAACAAAGCCTGCATTCAAAATGGCCACTTGCCTGCCAGCACATGGCCAGTGCCTGTAGCTGCACTCAAAATGGCCACCAGCCACATGGCATGTCCCTCCCCATGAACACCCCCAAAAATCGAAAAACACTGCAAAATCAGCACAATCCCATTCCATCCATGGCCTCCATGATGTTTAAATTCAAGACAGCCCACAGAAAGACTAGGCCCATGCTAGACTCAAATACCCCTGGTGAAAAGGCCACAAGTACAGGCCCAAAAAACGAAAATCACTGAAAAATCTGCACAATCCCATTCCATCCATGGCCTCCATGATGTTTAAATTCAAGACAACCCACAGAAAGACTAGGCCCATGCAAGACTCACTACCCCTGGGCATAAATAAAGGTTGAAAAGTAGGCAAAATGGTTGGAGGCCTAACAACAAAGCCTGCATTCAAAATGGCCACTTGCCTGCCAGAACATGGCCAGTGCCTGTAGCTGCACTCAAAATGGCCACCAGCCACATGGCATGTCCCTCCCCATGAACACCCCCAAAAATCGAAAAACACTGCAAAATCAGCACAATCCCATTCAATCCATGGCCTCCATGATGTTTAAATTCAAGACAACCCACAGAAAGACTAGGCCCATGCAAGACTCACTACCCCTGGGCATAAATAAAGGTTGAAAAGTAGGCAAAATGGTTGGAGGCCTAACAACAAAGCCTGCATTCAAAATGGCCACTTGCCTGCCAGCACATGGCCAGTGCCTGTAGCTGCACTCAAAATGGCCACCAGCCACATGGCATGTCCCTCCCCATGAACACCCCCAAAAATCGAAAAACACTGCAAAATCAGCACAATCCCATTCCATCCATGGCCTCCATGATGTTTAAATTCAAGACAGCCCACAGAAAGACTAGGCCCATGCTAGACTCAAATACCCCTGGTGAAAAGGCCACAAGTACAGGCCCAAAAAACGAAAATCACTGAAAAATCTGCACAATCCCATTCCATCCATGGCCTCCATGATGTTTAAATTCAAGACAACCCACAGAAAGACTAGGCCCATGCAAGACTCACTACCCCTGGGCATAAATAAAGGTTGAAAAGTAGGCAAAATGGTTGGAGGCCTAACAACAAAGCCTGCATTCAAAATGGCCACTTGCCTGCCAGAACATGGCCAGTGCCTGTAGCTGCACTCAAAATGGCCACCAGCCACATGGCATGTCCCTCCCCATGAACACCCCCAAAAATCGAAAAACACTGCAAAATCAGCACAATCCCATTCAATCCATGGCCTCCATGATGTTTAAATTCAAGACAACCCACAGAAAGACTAGGCCCATGCAAGACTCACTACCCCTGGGCATAAATAAAGGTTGAAAAGTAGGCAAAATGGTTGGAGGCCTAACAACAAAGCCTGCATTCAAAATGGCCACTTGCCTGCCAGCACATGGCCAGTGCCTGTAGCTGCACTCAAAATGGCCACCAGCCACATGGCATGTCCCTCCCCATGAACACCCCCAAAAATCGAAAAACACTGCAAAATCAGCACAATCCCATTCCATCCATGGCCTCCATGATGTTTAAATTCAAGACAGCCCACAGAAAGACTAGGCCCATGCTAGACTCAAATACCCCTGGTGAAAAGGCCACAAGTACAGGCCCAAAAAACGAAAATCACTGAAAAATCTGCACAATCCCATTCCATCCATGGCCTCCATGATGTTTAAATTCAAGACAACCCACAGAAAGACTAGGCCCATGCAAGACTCACTACCCCTGGTCATAAATAAAGGTTGAAAAGTAGGCAAAATGGTTGGAGGCCTAACAACAAAGCCTGCATTCAAAATGGCCACTTGCCTGCCAGCACATGGCCAGTGCCTGTAGCTGCACTCAAAATGGCCACCAGCCACATGGCATGTCCCTCCCCATGAACACCCCCAAAAATCGAAAAACACTGCAAAATCAGCACAATCCCATTCAATCCATGGCCTCCATGATGTTTAAATTCAAGACAACCCACAGAAATACTAGGCCCATGCAAGACTCACTACCCCTGGGCATAAATAAAGGTTGAAAAGTAGGCAAAATGGTTGGAGGCCTAACAACAAAGCCTGCATTCAAAATGACCACTTGCCTGCCAGCACATGGCCAGTGCCTGTAGCTGCACTCAAAATGGCCACCAGCCACATGGCATGTCCCTCCCCATGAACACCCCCAAAAATCGAAAAACACTGCAAAATCAGCACAATCCCATTCCATCCATGGCCTCCGTGATGTTTAAATTCAAGACAGCCCACAGAAAGACTAGGCCCATGCTAGACTCAAATACCCCTGGTGAAAAGGCCACAAGTACAGGCCCAAAAAACGAAAATCACTGAAAAATCTGCACAATCCCATTCCATCCTTGGCCTCCATGATGTTTAAATTCAAGACAACCCACAGAAAGACTAGGCCCATGCAAGACTCACTACCCCTGGGCATAAATAAAGGTTGAAAAGTAGGCAAAATGGTTGGAGGCCTAACAACAAAGCCTGCATTCAAAATGGCCACTTGCCTGCCAGCACATGGCCAGTGCCTGTAGCTGCACTCAAAATGGCCACCAGCCACATGGCATGTCCCTCCCCATGAACACCCCCAAAAATCGAAAAACACTGCAAAATCAGCACAATCCCATTCCATCCATGCCCTCCATGATGTTTAAATTCAAGACACCCCACAGAAAGACTAGGCCCATGCACCACTCACTACCCCTGGTCAAGGCCCCAACAACAGGTCAAAAATCGAAAAACACAGAAAAATCAGCACAATCCCATTCCATCTATGCCCTCCATGATGTTTAAGTTCAAGACAGCCCACAGAAAGACTAGGCCCATGCACCACTCACTACCCCTGGTCAAGGCCCCAACAACAGGTCAAAAATCGAAAAACACAGAAAAATCAGCACAATCCCAATTCATCTATGGCCTCCATGATGTTTAAGTTCAAGACAAACCACAGAAAGACTCAGTCCACCCACCACTGAGTACCCCTGGGCAAAAGGCCCCAAAACAGCCCAAAAATCGAAAATTCCAAAATTTTAGTTGCAGCAACTGTAATGCCCCAAACAAACTTACTTGTAAAATTTCTAATCCAACAGTGATCCAAAGAAAGTCAAAAAGGCCTCAAATCCAAAGATCCAGCAGCATCCACAAAAAGTAATCCTTCCAGCTCCACATCCAAATGAAAAGTGACCAGGAGATGGACAAAGCACTGGGAGGAGCCTGCTGAACAGGAACAGGAAGTTGAAGACTGTGGGGCACTTCCTTCCTCCCACCCCCCTGCCCCCCTCCCCAAAATGGACTCCTCGCTAAAAAAGTGCAGGCAAATGTCAAACTAAGGAGTTATTCACATAAAAATCATCATTTCTAGAAGGTTTATGCTGCTTGCTGGTGGATTTCTTGTGCAGAATTGCAAATTTATATTTTCGCTCGCCGCATCTCAAATCTCGCAATTGGGAAGTACCGCGAGACATGATCTCGCCGTACTCGCGTTGACAAACTATCGCTGGCAAGCCGCGATGACGTAATCGCGCTCGCCAATTCCCGCGGGATCACACAGCAAGATCCAAAATGGCGCAGCACTCGCAAACTATCGAAAAAAACAACTCGGCAAACGATGATAAACGCCGCGCGCCGCAAAAATTGTATCACCAACGCCGCGCGCCGCCAAAAAATCCGCTGCGTGCGAATTTGCGGATTTTGCGGGAAATCCGCAAATCTCGCGGATTGCGGATTTCCCGAAAATCCGCAAAATCCGCGAGCGTAACGGATTTTCCGCCCATGCTTAGTAAACTTACCACTAATAAAAACATTGATTTTTGTAAAGTGAAAAATACAGGCCTCCATATTTGATTTCTCATCAATAATTGATGTAATGTCATTTAAGCAGCATGAGATAATGCAATTAGAAGTTACTTCAGCTTTATCCCCTGCCCACCTTATTCTGAATCCATTCGGCCTATGTACCTCAATGTTTGTGATAGGGCTACTATCTGGAATTATGCAAACTTCCCAGAACCTGGTTTCAATAACAAGACAGTTATGATCACTAACCATGTGGTCTACAACCTTGACATCAGAGCTAAAATGAGCTAGTTCGGAGGACATGCAGATAAAATCAATTACAGTGTTCGCCCCTCTCCCTACAAAAGTTGGCAAGCTATCACCCTTCCCATCCTGCTCAATCTCTAGGATCTCCATATCATAGGCGAGTAGGAAGGAGTTCAGAGTTTCCCCATATGTGTTGTGTTGGAAATGTGTAGCTGGCTCTCCAACACGGTTCAAAGTGCCACACAACTTTTGATTCGAGAGAGGGCAAACAGAAATGTTAAAATCTCCAACATATATGAACTCAAAAACTGTATTAGAAGCTTTCATCAATTTTTTGATTGCGACGTCTAATTCTAAAATAACCATGTGTCTGCTAGCATCAAAAACATTATTATACATATTAATCAACAGAATGTTTTTGTCTGCCTCATCAGCTAACCACAGCAGTTGGGAATTATTGCCCACGGTGATATGTTCCTTCACTCTAATTCGCATTTTCACAGAAATCAGAATTAGCAAACCACCTTTGGCCCTCCCTGAGGTAGTTGCCACTGCTGGTAGCTCATATGCTACAAAACCATCAAGGCCCTTGAAATTTAGACACCAGGTCTCTTGTAAACATAGGATATCAAATGTTCTAATTAGTTCTAACCACCCTAATACTTCAAATTTAGAAACTAGTCCTGCTATATTCCAACTAGCAATATGACAAGATGTTGATGCCCCCTCTAAAGTATTGCAAGATGTACCCAGAGACTTAGGCAGTGTACTACCTATAGTATTTGGGGACTGATTTAGGTCTACTCCTACGAACACTTCGGCAATCTCGTGACTGACCTCTTGTCAATCGCAGTTATTAAGACCAGACAGGGCATCAAATCTGTTGTGTAATAGCAGGCTTGGTACTAGGGGAGAAGCCCAGCGGTTATGCATATTCAAGTTGTTATCCCATCCTAGTGCTGGCGTTTTTGGTAGGGTTACATTTTGCTGTTCCCCATAGAAGAATTTTAATGTTAGGGGAACCACCGTACCTCTTCTGCGCTGAGGCGGAAGAATATGTGTTAAGACATTTGGAAGTACATCGGGGTGTGCAAATGTTACCGCCACACAATCCCCTTTAAATCTTTTGGGGTGATTCCCTATCCAGGGGACACGTTTAACTGCTTTAATATCGTGCGCCAGTTGCTGTAACCCTCCAGGCGCTAACCTCATATTACCAGAGAGCCAATGGAGGGCCTTACTACTCAGAGAGCTAGATGACTCAGTAATGCCGTCATCCAAAAGGGGTACATTAGCTAACACAAGTACAACGGGTGAGGCTTCCTCAATAAACTGCAGTGGGTCTGTACCGTGAACTTGTGCTTGTGGTAAATTTACTGTCAACGGACGACCTTCTGCTGTTGTTACATGTTGATTAACTTTCGGGGTCGGCATATGGACTGGATTAGTCAGTACACCAGATGTCCCTTCTCCAACTTGGTTAACCCCTTCGGTACTATTTCTTGTTATTAATAAAGTATTAAGACTGCCTATTTCCTCCGTCAACTTTGTTTGCACACCTCCAAGTCTTTTTACTTCAGCCTGCAATTTATCGATTTTAGAGATCAGAGGTTTTACAATTTCAATAAGTTTACCCTCTACAACCTCAAGCAGTTTGCTTAACATTTCGTCATCTCCTCTGTTTCTTAAAGTCCCTTCCCCTACAGCCTTTTGGGGAGCTCTCAAGGAACCTGGGGATAATGTTCTTTTCCTTTTCACTCGTGGCCTTGGACCGCCCTGTTTCCGCTGATTCTTCACACAGGTGCGCACAGGCCGGGGTGTGTGCTCAATCGGTGGTAAATCATCCTCCACAAGATCAGTTACAGTTTCTGGATCTGAATCTATAACATTTTCAGAGTCTACATCCAGAATAACAGGAGATGGTAACGTAGTCAATGGCTGGCTGCCAGACTCAATAATAGGTGATGCGTTTAGTGAGACCCTGGTTTCCACCAACACGAAAGGGCTATCATCAGTTGACAGGGGTAAAGTAGGGCTTAACCTGCGCAAATCTGGTGACTGGCTTAGCCCAAGTGATTCCCTCCTTTGTTCATTTATTTTCTTTACTGTTTGCACAACATAGTTATCCATGGTGTTTGCGGGCAGAGCAGCAGGTTTCTTTTTGGACATCGTCTGTATATAACACTGGTAACAAACAACACAGGGACGACAACAGAGTCTTACTTGTAGGAGTGTCTCTGGAGGAACAGGGGGTCAGGCCCTGCCCCTGCCTCTTCCTGCCGATGAGGGCCGTAGAGGGCCCGCCCTTTGCCTGGGCTTAGCCCGGCGTCCCGCTCGCGTCCCGCGCCGCGGGTCCGTGTGCCTCTTTATCCAGTCTCGCGCTCTCCGTGCGCGTCACCCAGCGCGCCGCCGCGTGGCCTGCCGGGTGTTGTGGTTCCCGGAGCGGCGGCGCGGTTTCAATGGCGTGTTGACTCTTGCCGGTGTCGGCTTTCCCCTGTGCAGGACGGCGTGGTCAGGTAGGTTATGGACAGGCTCCCCCGCTTTGCCGGTCCGTGTGCCTCTTTATCCGGTCTCGCGCTCTCCGTGCGCGTCACCCAGCGCGCCGCCGCGTGGCCTGCCGGGTGTTGTGGTTCCCGGAGCGGCGGCGCGGTTTCAATGGCGTGTTGACTCTTGGCGGTGTCGGCTTTCCCCTGTGCAGGACGGCGTAGTCAGGTAGGTTATGGACAGGCTCCCACTCTGCTTCGCACTCTGTACCCCTACAAATCTCACAACCTGCTACAACACAATAAATCACTATATACAATTAAATTAAAAATTAGATATTACTTAAAATTACACACTATATTTACAAATCTTGTCAAAAATTATACAAACAATATTAACATTTAAAATTAATATAGAAACTAAAACACTTAAAGATAATTTAAAAAAAATGTTTACAACTATTCTATTGAAAAAGATATTAACAGCACAGATATTCTTGAAAACAATATTACTCACCTAAAAATATCAATATTCTTGTCAACGATATTTCTGCATCATGATATTTATGTCACGATAATTTAAACTCGATAATTCTGAAGCTCGATATTTGTCAATAAATATTTTGTCTGTATACCAGATTGTGAGCCACTCTACTGGTGTTCCGATTGGTGGAGATTTCTGGCTGATGTCAGCACTCATTCCAAGAGCTAGAGTTTCAATGGCCCCTGATTTCTTAACATTCCTCACTTTCTCGCTAGGCCTCTCATGCTGCTGGTGCATTTGGAATTAATGGCAGCAATGGCAGCATCTGTGCTGACCTCTTAGGGCCTTATTACGAGTTTGGCGGACGGATTACTCCATCACAAAACATGGCGGATATCCTGTCCCCCGCAATACAATTCCATTATGTTTCATTGGATATAATGGAACTGGTAATACAGCGGATGGGCTATCCGTCACATTTGTGATGGAGTAACCCATCCGCAAACTCACAATCAGGTGCTTAGAGTTACAGTGGAGGGGCGCTGACTTAGTTGATGTCGGTGAGGTTCAGGTGTAGGGACTACTGTGTGTGGTGCTTGGTTGCAAAAAGGGACAGTTCTGTTATCTGCAGGTGGTTGCATCTTCAGAGCTGGGCATCCATGTAATGTTACTTCAAAGTATGAGTACTTTAGAGATGTCTTGGTGATGCGGCTTACACCGTATAGCTTGAGGGTGAGTCTGTAATTATTTGGCAATTGTATTGTACATTTGGATTCGAGTGTGGTGCCCCAGCCCAGTGTCCATCTTTTCTGAAGCTTTGTGTGGGAGGTGGGGGTGTTTACAACCTGGTTACTATACTGTAGCAGGGGTAGTTGTGGCACGCATCGTCAATCAATATTTTTGTATGCACTGCACTGATACTCTGTGGCATGTTGTCCTTCTACGGTTGCATGAGGTTTCCTTCCAGCAGCTCCGGTGCCTCTGTTTTTGACGAGGCAGGTAATGGCTGGAGCCTGTAGACAGTGGGTATTGAGCTTTGTACGTGGATCTACAGGTCTGTGTTACTAGTTAGACTGCCATGGTGCACTTTTTGGGCCAGATGTATGAACACATTTCTCCATAGACACAGAATGGGTAAAACCCTTTGATACATCTGTCCCGTTGTGCTTTAACTGATGTGTGAGGGTCTGTGCGTGTCTTATGGTAGAACAGCCTATTGTCCTGTGTTCTTATAGGCATTCCGTATCGGGTCGGCTGTGCATTTCCAGTACTTTCCCACATTATCTTACTTATGTTGTATCTTTGAATTTTAGTGCGATATTACCCGTGTTATATGTTCATTGATTAGTATGATGTCCTTCTTAGCGCCTTGCAGCTGGATTGAGACAACTTGGCCTTCTAGAATCGTACAGATGCCCACAGAGAGAGAGAGAGAGAGAGAAAGAGAGAGAGAGAGAGAATTTCATTTGGATGGAGTTGCTTACCTGTATATGTGTCGACACATTCTATTTTCCCACTTTTAGTAGTATAGGTTGTATCTACTTCCCTTGCTAATGAGGTGTTTGCTCGATACCGATTTACAGTGCGAGACATGCGGGTTTGATATTAGGTACTATTTTTGTGTTTGGTTTATAGCACACACTGACTTCTTTGCGGTCCACCTGTTTGCTTTTGTTGAAGTTTGTCTCCTGGGCTTCTCTGGGCTCTCGGAAACCCTGCGAACCAGACTTTCTACATGAGCTCACCGTATTTGGAATACACCACTATGAGAAATTTGCACAAAAAAGTTTGAACTAAATTCCAGCTGCACCAATTCGACGAAATTAATAGCAGAGCCATAAACACTGTCTTGTTGCCGCGCAACCCGTTGACCAGTGTTGGAAAACCTTAAAACGCTCCCTGGAAGATGCATTCAGAACAAGGAATATATACGTGTACTTGCGCTCGGGGTCAAGTTTCATTTAAGTGAACGCTGTGGGTGAGGCAACTCAAGAGTGTGTTTTGATTAACACTCATTTCTCTATTTACTTTTGAGGTCACTTTCTGAAAGCCCCGGGAAGCCTTGAGCTAATTACAAAGAACAATTGGCAAGACGTTTTCTCTTTGCTGCCCTTCCAGAGTGGGATTTCCCAGAGCCAAAAGCAACCTGTTTTTGGAAGTCATTATGTAATTCTTAATCTCTCTGGACAGTTTGAGTTAAAACGATGCAGTCACTTTCTGCAGTGCGTCTGTGGCTCTTGCCTCCACCCTGTTACTTCTCCCAAGCCCCCCTCCAGCACCGGCAAATAACTTACAGCTAAGAGTTCTTACATCAAGGTCATAATATTTGTACACTCGCTTGTCTGCACAATATTATCGGAGCCTGTTCGATGGTAAAAACGCCGTTTCCAAAATCTCCAAGCAAGGTAGAAATAAGAGGCCCGGAAGCCGTATCTGATTGGACGAGCTTTCCCAAGTACTTTATAATCCTATTTGACGGATGCTTGGAAGCTGAGTGTGAAACTGACGTGATGGAGCCTCGCGAGCCGGAGGTGACACACGGCCTGGCTCGCGAGCTCGTGCCAATGAAACGATCTGATTCCAATTGTCAAAGCACTCTCGGGCTGAGCGGCGTTCTCCGTTTTCCAACGCACAGTGACACCTTTCCTCTGAGAAAGACAGATGTGTGCAGATGCGCAGCGCGGCCAAGTTTCTGAGGCTGTGAGTCTCCCTGGACTGCAGAAGAAATAAATAGCCAACGTGACGTCAATATCTTTTCTCACAACTATTCTGGTACATTTTAAAGCGAAAAGGGACAGTAGGGATTGAGGGCATTTCCTCTATGTAATCTACACATATATTCCAGATTGCTTTTCATTTTATCACGAAGCATGTATGCCACGCGAGTATCAGAGGTGCAAAAAAAAGGCGGCAGGGGGCGCTTCTTCAAAGAAAAGTCCCAAAACATTGAGGCTGATTCACAAAGCTGTACTTTTGGAAGGAAGTCTGGTAGTAACATGGGGTGCGCTGCTTTTTTGAAATTTCTGGTGGGGGCCCGAGGGCACCCGACCGGGCAGTTGATCCTGCAAACATGGAAACAAAGCCTGCTCCCTGAGCGGGGACTTTTAATAGAGAGCACACAGCCTTCAAGGAAGCGATGCAGGGCAATGCTAGTGGCCAGGGTGCCAACAAGAGGTTGACAGAGGTGCAAGTCCTCAGCAATCGGAGATGGTTGTATGATGGACAACCCAGGGAAATACATTGCGTGACGTAACCACACGTTTTTCACCCCCATGTTTTTACAACGCTCATGCTTTGGCAACGTATGCCATTACCACGCATTGTTTATATATATATAAACACAATATATTTGTGGGGGGAGACCCCCCACACTCACCAACTTACCTTCAATGAGTGGTAAAGGCATGCATTGTAAAAACATACACATGGTAAAAACATGCGTGATAAAAAATGAGTGGTAAAGTCACAATGTGGAAAAAACTTGTAAAGGAGATGACCAAGGGGAATCCGATTACACTTTTGCCTAAAATGTATTGTAGTGTAGTTCCTATATTCCCAATAGGCTCTGCGCATTGGAATAATATATTTAGCAGTGTAGACGTAGGACTGAGGTCGACTAGGTCTCTACTGACTATATTAGACTTAAGGTTTGCCAGCTAGCTCAGAGGTCACTAGAAACTTTCTCGAATAAACGAGGAGGAGTTTAACCTCCCTGGATAGACAAGAAGGGATTAGCTTCTGACAACCATATAACATGACAACTTTGCTCCCTCAGAATAAGAGTGTATCTCTAGAGTTGTGTGAAAACAATAGACAGCTATTTCACTCAGTCAATTGTGCGTACTTAGTTTCACCAGAGTGCAGAGAAAAGAGAGACGGGCGTTTTCAATAAAAGGTGTAATTTATTAAGCCGTCTTCTTTCTCATGCAAGAGAAATGAATTGCCATAATTGCAATACTTAATGTAAAGTAAAGTGCGTACAGTAAAAGGAGTATTATGAAATAATACTGTAAAGCATTGATATGGTTTCTTAGCCATAAGATACTTTAAAATGGATAAAATATATACATACATATCTACATTGACTAACGTACTCAACTGGTGCTTCTAAATACGCCTACCCCGGTGTACCTGACCTAAGCCTAATACGTGGGAAGGAGTAAGTAAGTAGCAGTTTAAGTTAAGTTGGTTTTGCCAAGAATCTGACTCAATAATTCTCTTTAAGGGTTTAGTCAGCTCCGTACCTGGGTAATAGAATGCAGGAGGTCTGGTATCTCTCTTTCAGGACTTGATATCCCTGCATCCCGCGAAGGCGGCTGAGAACACCGGAGCTGGATTTCTCGGCAGGAGAAAAGACAGCGTCTCTCTCAGTGCGTCAAAAGGGAGGGGCAGCGTCCGTGGGCTCTCACATCAGCTAGGCTCTCGAGCAAGTAGATAGCTGCTCGGCTCCAAAACCACCACCGTGTGTTTGCTTAAGGCAATGTTGGTATATTTATACCTCAAAGGTGCCGGGTTTGACGTAAGGTTGGACATAAGACGTCAATAAAGATGTCACTAAGAACTGGCCGTTCTTACAGTGCGTCGCAGGAGTTCTAGGACGAAATCAAAACAAACGCAAATGGGGATTTCCCAGGTTGCTGGAGGTTTGTTTTGTTTAGAGAACTCGTTTTGCTTTCTAGGAGTCCGGGGAAGTAGCCTTGCTTAATGTGGACTGCATGGGCTACAACTAAATATGGATATGATTCCTATGCCATTATAGGGATATTATTGATTATAACCGTACAAGAGCATAAAATAGAAATATCGATTTAGGTTCCTAGATAAATACACAATAGTATTTCAGGTGGCAACTAGGCCAGGCACAGATCCAACTGATCAGGAAGCAACCCACCCATCGGAACCATTGTTTAATGGTGGGCGTGGGGCATGAAGGGAGAAATGTGGGCGAGCCAGAAGCACAATAGGCATGGCGGATACCACTAGGTCTGGAATATACTGATTGGTGAATACAACATTTTAGTAGGGCAAGGCCTATGTAACTTGATTCCACTATACTAGAAAGGTATTAGTGACTAGTGTTAGTGTGAGCGACTGATAGCATCTGACCATTAAGCCAACAGGGAGGAGGAGGGAAGTTTAGGAAGTCCCAAAGTATGATGGGTGGGGGGACCGAGAGGTACTTGATGCTCAGATGGCAGCTAAGGGCTTGGGGGAGTGGATTAGTTACGTGGTTTATTTTGCATCAGATTCTACAGTATCTCGCAACACATACATGGATGCTTTCACCGGATGATGGTATTATTGCTGATCACATTGTTAGATGGCAGAGAGAAAGAGGAATAGGGTGGTGACTCAGCCCAAACTTCTATTGTGGAGTGTGAATGGCTTATTAGATATAGTTAAGAGAGGGGCCAAGTGTTAGAAATGGGGGTCTCTAGTTGGCAAGGGCTTGCACCTTTGTCCAAATAGGGACCCTTCTTCCTAGTCAGGATGAGGGAGTTACACACCTAAAATAACCCCTGCTCATCCCCTTGGTATCTTGGCACTAGCAGCCAGGCTTATCTTAGAGGCAGTGTGTAAAGCATTTGCACATAACCAACAGTAATACAGGAGCCTTGACAACGTAGTCCCAATAAAACGCTAGTTGCTCCAAACCGAGGCTTGAATAAAAATGGCCGCGTCCCGGAGTGAGGCTTGAAATCTGCGTGATACACAACCAGAGACATGCGCAGAGACCAGCAAGGGAGTGGGGGACTAAATACATTTCACCTGTTGCAAGACCTCGACAACCAATAACAAACTCCTGGGATAAATTTAAATAGGTCCGGTAAACGCCGAATGGTCTCTTCGCTTTTTGATCGGAAGAAGACCGGCTGCCGTTTTTGCTGATAACCTGAGGAATACAAGGGGCATGGGACACCTAGGTCTGGCTGCATATCGGTAAGAACTCACTCCAGTTGAATAAATATTAGCGGCAACTGCTTAAATGCACTCAGGTAAAACTATGGGGCCCAAGGATTCTCCGTAGGGTTTTTAAAAGATATGCAGGCTTATAATCACGCCTCTATAGGCAATCTTGACCTCATTGAGGAAGGGAGAGCTGCATTGAGAGATGCATTTATATGAGCAATTCCCAAATCAAGTAAACCACCAGATCAGTGTGGATCGTATATGCCAAACTGAATACTTAACATTGAGGTCAGCCTATTGACCCATAAATTGGCTAATAGGCTCACTACAGTCATTTTCTCATTGGTTCATATAGACAAAAGTAGGTGTGTGCCTAATAGAGCCTCTCGCAAGAACATATGAATGACATTTTTTAACTTGGCATTGGCCCACAGGGTTAACAAGTTTCTTGGACTCTTGATAGTTGACATAGAAAAGGCCTTCTCAGTTTGGATTACCTCTTTACGGTATTGGCCGGATAAATAATGGCTCTTTTCATTTCATTGATTTGCTTGATGTATGCATACAAAGATCCAGAGTACAGCACCATGTCACAACCATTTGACATTGGTCAAGGCACCCGTCAATGCAACCGTTGGCAGAGAGCATCAGGCGAGCTATATCTTGGGATTTAGATGGGCCCTAGGTTGGAAGAACGTGTCTCTCTATATATCGAAGACCTTATGATATATTTCGGTGCCCAAACTGACGCAAGCACTAGGATCACAAGAATCTTAGACAACTGTTTGTTACACTCTGTTGAAGAGTTTAGCACTTGTTACGTTTGCGAAGAGCTATTATGTGGCATGTACTGTAGCTTGGCAATCAGTTCACTGGGGAATAGGTAGTACAATGTGTTCACTCAGCACTTCACTGCAGAATGACCGTATCCCGTTGCTGGTGCCAACTTTTCAGTTCACACTTGGGAGAAGGTGTGATGGTGTTTGGGCAAGCGAAAAGGAAAATCGGCCAATTTCTGTGTTTTTTCCTCTGCCTCTATATTTTCCAGAAGCCAAGCTACATTAAATCAGTTAAATTAATTTCCATGAGTAAATGTTAATGGTCAGTCTAGATTTTATGTAATAATAATAGATTATTCTGCCACCATGAAAATGGCATGGCATTTCATGAGCTGGATAAAAACGCTATCATAAATATAGTAAGTAAATAAATGCAATTGTACGTCACCTTCCTTAAAAGCTTCTGCATGGAAGCAGTAGAGGGCCTAGCAAGACAAGCACTGGCAAAGCCAATAGGCAGTACCTATTATAGACAAATTGACTTTCTCTATGTGTTAAGCCATTTTGTACAGCAGCAGGGCTGAAAGTTTGAAAAAAAAGAGCTCTGATACGGCCAATGCTTGATTTTCTTTAGCACTTTGTTCTGGTGGGATGGTTTGGCAGGCAATACAGTGCGGAGGGATGGGGTAAGCAGCACAACGTGGGAGGGGCAGGAGGGTTCCAAGGGGGATGTAACAGATGATACAAGCAACATAACTTGTGAATTGCAATGGGCAAGCGACAGAACGCTGCAGGGGGCGGGGCCAGTACAGAAAAGGAGGGTGGCAAGCAACACCAAGGACAGAGGATGAGAGGGAAAAAGCAACATGCATTCTTATGGAGTACTTCAACAATAAGATAAAAGCAGGTCTTAAAGCAAGATCAATGGAAGGATACTGAGGAAAAAGCAGTAATTGGACCATGCTCCATGGGAGTCCAAAAACAAAAAGAGGAAATCCATGCTGACCAAAGAGGAGCAAACAAATGAGAGTAACTATGAAGCCAAACAATGATAAGAAATGGATGGGGCCTAAGCCCACTCTAGGTAAATAAAAATGTCTTGCAAGCGACAGCGCATGCAATTTCTCAGGCAAGTCCTAAAAAGGCTGGCAGCTGGTCAATATTTTTTCTTTGAACCCCTGGGCCATCCTTAAGAAAAACAGTGAATTATTTATTACAGGGTATGAGAATGCCTGGATCAAGGTGCCACACTCTTCTGGGAATAAAAGGTAATAAGCTGGGAACACAGAACCAACATTTAGAGAAAAGCAATATACATGTTCCCCTTAAAATTTTAGATGGTGTGGAAGGGACGATTACATGCTGACTACCGTAATATTAAATACTAATATTCGCTCCATCACTTCTCTTTCCAAATTGTGAGGTTTCACACAAATTACACAGTTGGTGGAGACAGCATTTGACCCAGTGTCTCCCTATAAAATTAAAGGCCAATTGGCTCTATAATTATGCCAAACTTTCTGTACTTGAAATCTGAAGATGAACACTTCTTCTCACATGCAAAGTGCCCCCATTTCAAGGCCTAAGAATTTAATAATAGTTTGTTGGGCAATGATTACACAAGGCAGACTTTGCCACACATTGTCTGTTCTCTTATTTTGAATTTATTTACCCATGCCTCAAGAGGGGCATATGCACTTAATCTACAGAATTCATTACCAAGGAGAGCAGTTGTTTGAACTCTACTTAGGCACTCATTACGAGTTGGCCACATTTTACAGGGGCTGAAATTCAGTTTACTAGCCTTGTCACTGCAAAGTCTGGCCTTTATGAGTTTTACCCCAAATTGGGTAATAACTGCTTGCACATTGTAGTGTTGTGAATCTATGTGTGCTAGGACCCTTGAGTTTCTGGGTTTACTCAACAGAGGAAGTATGTAACTGGATGGGAGGTGTTAAAATGTGGTTAATAACGGTTATGACGTAATCAAAGGATAGTGTGTGTTTGTGTGCGGAGGAATAAAGACATACAATCCACGGCTTCTTGTGCAGTGTATTCATTAGCATGCTCCCGGACTGGGGAGGATGCTACAACTGGTGATGAGTGGGAGATCTGTGCCCCGAAGAAAGAAGACTGTTCTTACTGGAAGTTTGCAATGTTACAGCAATCTTCTTTTGTGTGTCACATTCGCCTAATTCAATGAGAAGCAATTCGAAGTTGGCATGTGGGGATTCAAAGCCCTGCTTCAGCCCATATACAGCCCTTGAAGAAGTGAAGGCCCTGCCGACATGTGCATTCGAAAAGCCCATCAGAAACCCACTGATAAGACCAAAAGAAGAGATACTATGCCGCAGCATAACACAGAAAGCAAAGGAAAATCCGGGTAGCTACCCAGAAGAGCCCAGTGCACTGCTCAAGTCTCTCTACAGAGTGTAATCAGAATCTTTTAACATAATGAGATTAAAACTGAATAACGCATATAATACAAGTGATGCGACATAAACATCAAACAATTATACCGATGACACAATGATAAATTTCCTGGAGTCTCCAGCTGTTGGTTAGATGTTTGTATTTAATCAATGTTCATAGAAATCGTTGCGAATGTCACAAAATCCAAGACAATTACATCATTAGTTCAGATACAAATCCCAATGCATTTCGGGCTTCACGAGGTGCCCTTAGTCAGGGGAATCTACAAATGATAATTACACAATATTATACTTGGGAAATGCAGCAAAAATTACATGGGTTCATCAATTTCGGTCAAGAAAAGATACAGTAATGAAGGAATAGTGACCTTACTCCATAGTATAAATTTGTGTGGCGAATAGGTGCCAAACCACCAGAGAAAAGAAAAGAAAAGAAAAGAAAGACCAGAATGGCAAATTTAGGGCTGCCAGGGAGACAGCTATATCCTTAGGTAACATACCAATGACCCCGATATTGTGAGCAGAAATCCATATTGACAAGAAACGTGCAGAAAAAAGGAACATGAAGTGACGGTCATCTTAGGAAAAGTTCTTACAAGATATTGGGGCGTTTCTCATATATATATGAGATGTGGCCTCAGGTTAAATAATCATGAATCTGTGCAGTCGTGCTGACTCTGAATCCTCGCTATTGGTAACAACAACTGTAGTGAGGGAAAACGTAAAAGCGAATGCAGTGAGATGAGAACCAAAAGCATGATTAACCAAAATGAGGAGCGTTTAAGTCGAGGACTCACCCGCCGGTTGCTAAAACTGAAACCACGGCGTGGGGAGGATGGTAATTCGCTGTCCCTAAAAATCGGGATAATCGTGTAAATAAACAATCGCTGCAGGTTATCCTATCACTAAATATCACAAAAATGGGCTGGTGGCTCAAACTCACCAAAAGCAGCGGCAGCTTAGTGGACGGCGTCTCAGGTGGACGTAGCAATAGCTAGAAACGCTGAGTGCTCGCGCCACTTGCAAGCGTGTTAAGAAAGCGCCTGGTCAAAAAACGACGGACTAATACAGGACTTACGAAATGGCGGCCATTTTAAGATGGTGAAGCTAGAGAATAGAAGAAATGTACAGGTACAATCGAAGGAAGAATAGAAACAAGAAGAGCACCGAATATTAGTGAATAAAGTACATAATGTCATGTACAAATGTGATAATCACAGCAGGTTTGGTCCAGCATTAACATGGGTATAGAGTCAAAATATCGAGTTTTTATTATCGACTAGACATAATATTGAGTAAAAAATATAGAATAGACATAATATCGACTAGACAGAATATAGACTACCAAAATATCGACTAGAACATTTTAATATCGAATAGAATGGACATAATATCGAATCAAAAGTATAGAATGGACATAATATCGACTAGACAGAATATAGACAACAAAAATATCGAATTTAAGGTAAGTTAATATTAATTTTTAATTTTTGTGTAATATAATTCTGTAGCGGGTTGTGGGTTTATAGGGGAATAGGGTGGGAAGTAATTTAATTATAATTAATTAAATATGTTATTTTATTTATTGGTATTTATTGGAAATAATTGTGAATTAATTATTACTTTGTAAACAATTAAAATATAATTGGTAATTAATTTTAATTGATTAATTGAGAAATATGTTAATTTTAGTAATTTATTTTCTGTAGCGGGTTGTGAGTTTATAGGGGAATAGGGTGGGAAGTAATTTATTTATAATTAATTAAATATGTTATTTTATTTATTGTTATTTATTTAGAATTAATTGTTAATTAATTATTAATTGGTAATTAATTAAAATATAATTTGTAATTTATTGTAATTGATTAATTGATAAATATGTTACTTTTAATTAATTATTTTCTGTAGTGGGTTGCGTGTTTATAGGGGAATTGCTTGGGAAGTAATTTAATTGTAAGTAATTACATTTTTTATTTAAATATTTTTTGTGTCTAATTTTTAATTATTCTTATACAGTAAATGAATTTATTGGTAATTGGTAAATAATTAGTATCAGTAGGTAATTTTTAATATTAGTTAATTTTTATTTATAATTTTAATTGATTAATTAATATATTTTATAAAATTGTAAAATATTTTAATTATTTTGTAATTGGTATTAATAGTTATGTTATTTATATTTATATATGAAGTATTTACTTTCCCTACTGTTGCACTCTCTGGAGTGGGAATAGTAATTTTTAACCCTACGCTATCCAACGCTTTCCCTACTGTTGCACTCTCTGGAGTAGGAATAGTAATTTTTACCCCTACGCTATACAACGCTTTCCCTACTGTTGCACTCACTGGAGTGGGAATAGTAATTTTTACCCCTACGCCAATGCTTTCCCTACTGCTGCGCTCTCTGGAGTGGGAATAGTAATTTTTACCCCTACGCTATCCAACGCTTTCCCTACTGTTGCACTCTCTGGAGTGGGACTATTAAATGTAACCCTCTCGCTATCTTACGGAAAAAATATTATATCTATCTATATCTATATCTATATCTATATCTATATCTATATATATATATATACATATATATATATATATACTAGCAGCCCGTGCTGACGTTCTCCGGGTATGAATTGCTGCCGGCCAGTAGTATATTGTTTTGTAGGATTTCGTTTTGATAGCATTTCTTATCTGTGACAGGCCTGTGAAACGCTCCGAATCACAGTGCACTGCTGATACACTTAAGAGTGCGCGTTCAGGTGTGTGTGAACTCGAGTTTCCCTACTTTATTTTTCCTTGCAATATTATATAGCGCAAACTCGACAACATGGCATGAGCACAATTTACATTACAGAAGAACACATTAATTTGTGGTAGGCACGGGGAGACAAAGCGATTTTCCTGGAATCACAGGATGTTGAGCTGATGCCGAGATTCGAACGTAGCTCCTCAGCTCTAAAGTTCCCAATTCTAGAACTTGTGGCGGGAGGTGTGTCTAAAAGTGTATGTCGGTGCTGGCCATCAATGATAGAGACCTGTGCATTTTCAAATGGCTGGTGAAAAAATACGAGTATGTTGCTGGAGATGTGGGCCGCCGTGCCACGAATGTACTTACCGGGGGAGGGTAAACACCCATTATTCCGCAACTTTCTTTCGGCATACCATCACTCCACATACTTTCATTACGAAAGTACCAAGACTCCGCAATGCCATTATAACGCATGGCATTCCATTTTATATGCTTTTACCAAGCATACATTTACAACGAAATTCATGAATGGTAAAAGCATGCTTTTTTTTAATGTTTGGATAAGGTAAGTATGGGTATAGGGGTATATGTTTTGGGGTACTGAGGTATATGTTTTGGGGTGTTTGGGTATTTTAAGGGTTCAGATATAGTTTTGGGTTATGGGGTACATGGGTAGTTTTAGGGTTTAGGGATAGGTATGGGTTTTGAGGTACAGGGGTATTTTTAGGGTTCAGGGCTAGGTTTGGGTTTTGGGGTATAGGGGTATATTTAGGGTTCAGGGTAGGTTTGGGTTTTGGGGTACAGGGGTATTTTTTGAGGGTTCAGGGCTAGGTTTGGGTTTTGGGGTACAGGGGTATTTTTAGGGTTCAGGGCTAGGTTTGGGATTTGGGGTACAGGGGTATTTTACGGTTCAGGGGTAGGTTTGGGGTACCAGGTTATTTTCAGAGTTCAGGGCTAGGTTTGGGTTTTGGGGTACAGGGGTAATTTTAGGGTTCAGGGGTAGGTTTGGGTTTTGGGGTACAGGGGTATTTTAAGGGTTCATGGCTAGGTTTGGGTTTTGGGGTACAGGGGTATTTTAGGGTTCAGGGTTAGGTTTGGGTTTTTGGGTACAGGGGTATTTTTAGGGTTCAGGGCTAGGTTTGGGTTTTAGGGTACAGGGGTATTTTTAGGGTTTATGGATAGGTTTGGGTTTTGGGGTACAGGGTATATATATATAGGGTTAAGATGGGTTAGTGTTTAAGGGTGTTGGGGTACTTTAAGGAGTAAGAGTGGGTGATGATAATGGGGTGCAGGGGTATTTAAAGGGAGCACGGTGAGATTAGCACACAATATGAGACATGGCAAGAATGGCGGAACGTACCACACGCCCCCAGCGTATGTGACGCCCCCAGCACACGCCCACAGCACAACGCAGACAAGCCCACAAGGGACTACTTTGCTGGCACGGTTCTTTTACCTTTTGAATGTATATGGTGGGCGTCTGCATAGCCTATGTCCTTCTGCTGCAACTGCCCTTTCCAACGCTGTATTGGGTGTTGTGATTGGTGCTGTGGTTCCTGAGATTACCCGCCTCAAAGGTTTGGGCTCTCTATTTATTATATTAGTATGGATATATGTTTTAAAATTAATATATATATATCACGGACCGCTCGCCGCGCCTGCGCGGTGCAGATTTCGCGCCTGCGCGACGCATTTCATTAAGCGGGCGGGGCTGTGATGGAACCGTTCCGTCACAAGCACAGCTCACCCGCGAGCCGTGACGTAACGGTTCTGTCACCCGCGCAGGTGAGCCACGCGCCCCCCACAACCGTTAGCGCTGCGGCGGAATAGCCACCGCAGCGAAGGTGTTAACATGTCATGAACAGTAGATTATACACAACAGGTTGTTCGCATAACTAGTAAAGTTACGATTTGAAAAAAGGAGAAAATGAACACTACAAAGATAAAGGAATATACATCATCTTACACATCGCAAGTATGATCTGCAATATGCAAACCGTGTCACTAAGAGCATTGTGCTGTATTAAACAGAAAACATTCCTGTGCAGCAATGTCATACGAAGTTACAAAAAACATGCTAACTCAAAGTGTTCCAGTGCTGAGCAATGGGAGAACTAGCAGTGTTGGTTCTTATGCAACTCTTATGCTCAGTGATACGTGTGTGCATAGCTCGTTCAGTTTTGCCTACATAATATAAGTCACAAGGACATTTGATGTAGTAGATCACATGGTGAGTATTGCATGTTTTTTTTTTTTTTTTAAAAGGAATGGGTTTGCCTGACCTGGGGTGGTGTAAAACTTTGCCAATGATGGCATTGTTGCAATTAGAACAATTCATGCATTTGAGCAAACCATTATATGCCACTTTCGTCTTAGGTGGGTTTCTCTTTAGAATTTCCTTTAAATTCTGGGATCTCTTATACGCGAACATGGGAGGTGCTGTAAACATCCCTTTAAAATCAGGTTCTGATTGGAGTAAAGACCATCTGTTGAGTATGATGGATTTCACCAATTTGGATTGGGTTGAAAATGTAGATACAAACACTTCTCTGGGGGGTGTTGTGGGCTTGCTGCTTTTTTTCCAAGAGGTCGTCTCGGTTGAAAACGGAAACCCTTGTAACTGCCTGTTCTAGAACTGTATCAGGGTAACCTCTTTGTTTGTATTTGTCTTTGAAAACGTCAATCGTCTGCATGCCAATCATGTGGTCAGAATTGATGCGCTTGACGCGCAAAAACTGCGAGAAAGGTAGGTGACGCTTAAGTGACCAGGGATGAAAACTCTGGTAAGCTCGAGCATTATTCCGATCAGTGGACTTGGTGAAAATAGAAGTTTCAACGCTACCATTGGAAATGGTTATGAGAACGTCCAAGAACGGAATGTGCTGTGCATCAATGTGGTGTGTGAATTGAATAGGTGGGTTAAAAGTGCTGAGTTACAGAATGTTATTTTCTAGATCAGAACGTGGACCTTGCCATATGATGAGAATGCCATCAATATAGCTTTTGAATGCAATCAGGTTCATAGTCCAGTGGGGTTGTGTCAGGATGTGTTCATGCTCATACTTCATCATAAAGATGTTTGCATAGCTGGGGGCTCCAGAAAAGCCCATTGATGTACCATTGGACTGGAGAAAAACATCATCATGCCTGTCGAATAGTTCAACAGTCTATCTCCTGTGCCACACCTAAACCCATCAAACACAAAAGTGTACATGTGGGCAGCTTCTAATCTAAACCATTGCAGAGTCAAGAGTCAATCACTGTGATATTAAAACATAAAGCAGTATCTGTGCAAGCGATAATTCATGTTCTGCAAGGAGCTTCGTCCAGTGCTTGCCTACTCATTTATGCCACCGCTGCCTACATGAGACTGATATCTTTCAATTACAACCTCCACACTCAGTCTGAAGTTGCGAGTCTGTTGCCGTCATTATTACACGTCCTAGGTAGGCTCAAGAGGATGAAAGTGCGACTTCACATCAATGAGGACATTCAACCTGTTGCCCTGCGGCACAGCAGAGTTGTTTTCCACTTGCAAAAAGCAGTTGAGAAAGAGCTAGCAATGCTATTGAAACATGGCATCATTGAGCGCTCAACTGAACCTATGCCATGGATGTCACCCATAGTGGTGGTGCCAAAGGACAGTAGCGATGCAGTGCACATCTGCATTGATATGCGCCAGGCCAACAAATGGATGGTGGAAAAAAGATGTCCTGGTCCACACATAGCAGACTTGATCATGCAGCTGATTGGCGCCAGAGTCTTATTTCTTCTTGACCTGAACAAGGGACACCATCAACTCGAGTTGGAAGAACATTGCAGGTACATCACTTCTTTTGTGACTCAAGGTGGTTTGCTCAGATACAAAAGGTTGAGTTTTGAATTGTCGTCAGATGCAGAAATATTTATGGATGTTATACATCTAATAATAAAAACTGTCACTAATGCTTTTAACTATAATTATGATATACTGGTATTTAGAGCAACTGAATGGGGGCATGGCAAGGATCTTACACAAGTGTGTCAGTTAATTGCTGATGCAGGTCTCAATCTGAACGCTGCAAAGAATGACTTTTACAAGCCCAAATGTAAATTCTTTGGGCAATTATTTTCTGATGGGAGAACGACTCCTGGCCCTGATAAAGTGAAAGCACTATCAACTACTTGCCCAACACAAGATGTCACTATGCTGCGATCCTTCTTAGGCATGGCCAGTTATTGTTCAAGATACATTTGTGATTTTGCCACTGTGAGTGCTCCATTGAGAGAACTGAAAATAGCAAAATGTCCAGTTCAAATGGTCTGATGAATGTGATCAAAGCCTCATAAGAATAAACATGCATTTGAGAATGCAATGAAGATGGCCCACTTCGCACCAAAACTACATACTGCAGTCACAGTAAATGTGAGCCTGGTGAGGCTGGAGGCAATCCTTGCTCAACATAATGGTCATCTGAATGCCCAAAGACACATTGTAGCCTATGCAAATCAAAGCTTGTCCGATACAGAATGTGCCTGTTCTCAGTCGGAGAAGGAGAGACTGGCTGTAGTGTAGGCCTGCGAACATTGCCACATGTTTCTATACGAAAAACATTTCACTATCATAACAGACCATCAAGTTCAGCTCACCATTTTTGAAAATCCAAAAGGCAATATGTCCCCTGTGCATCGAGAGGTGGGATTTTAGTATGCAAGAGTACGACTATGCAATTGTACACAAGCTGGGTAAAGACCAGAACTCTGCCAGCTATTTTTCACAAGTACCACTAAATTGCCACAGTTCAACATCCAAAGCAGCTGGGGTGTACATTAACTCCATTGTGAAGTCCAGTACTCCAGCAGCCCTATCTATTAACCCTTTCGATGCTGATGACGAGCTCAGCTCGTCATGATGCACGGTTGAGCTGTGCTGATGACGAGCTGAGCTCGTCATGAAACAATGGGAAATGGCATCATCCAGCACCGGAGGGGAAAACACCTAGCAGCGAAGGTGTTAAACAAATCATTTCTGCTACCAGTGCTGATAAGAACATGTTTATCCTCAAAGACAACATTTCAACTAAATCCTGGAAAATTAGAGTACAACCTCTTGCTGAGGATGTCGAATTTCAACAAATTCAAAAATGTACAAGATGAACAGTCCATTACCAAGGAAGGTGTTGTATTTTGAGGCTCGAGGATTGCCATACCTAGGAGCCTATGACAACAGGTCTTTGAACTAGCCCATGAAGGACATCGTGGCATTGTAGCTACCAAAAGAGTCTTAAGAGACCGAGTGTGGTTCTTGCGCTGAGATGAGCGAATTGAGAGGGAACTAAACAATGCTATCTTTGCAAATGCCTTTCCCCCAAAGTGACACAACATCCATTGACAATGTCTGACTTTCGGACACAAGTTTATGAAAGAGTTGCAGTTGATATCTTTGGGCCCATTGGAAACGGACATCATCTCATTGTACTTACTGATGAGTCTTTAGGTTTCCATTTGGTATAGGAGTTATCATCAACAAACCATTACAAAGTCATTGAACTATTGGATAACATCTTTGCAGCTCGGGGTGTCCCTGCTGTTCTTAATCTAACAGTGGTCCGCTGTTCAATAGCAAATAATTCAGAGAGTGTCTACTCAGAATGAATATCAAGCATCAAAAAATAACACCTCTTTGCCCCAAGCAAATGGTGTTGTGGAACAGGTACCCTCAAAAGGGTAGTTCAGCGAGCATCAATGGAGAGGATTGAATTAACGCAAGCCCTGTGTCAAGCCCTCTGTGCCTATCGTTCAACTCCTCACTCCACAACGGGTGAATGTCCTGCCACCTTGCTATTTGAGAGCCATCAGAGCCAAACTGCCACATTGGACAGAGACTGCTCCATGAGTGCTGATAAGGTTTGTATCACCGACACTACTCAAAAGTGCAAAATGTAGCTGTACGCCAACTGGCATCTAAGAGCACAAGACACAGCTTTCAATGAAGATGACTTAGTCCTGGTCAAGCAAAAGTGAAAGAGGGAAATAGATACTCCATTTGCTGTTGATCTCCGAGAGTTGTGATGTACAAAGGACATATGTTAACTGCCCATCGCCCCAGATAGTCCATTACTCATGGCTTGCCATATTTTAAGCCCCTACCTCTGTGATCCTCAGCTCCTGCAATTACATATGAGGCTGTCCGGCATGAAAATCCAGATCAAGCATCAGAACCTGTACCATCGGTGCATCTCAACCATTTCATTCTACTCAATCTGGCCGACTAGTGTGAGCGCCCCAACGACTTATTAAATAAATATAATGTAACTGTATGTTATGTCATGTTATTTTTATTTGTATCGCGCACAGCTTCCCCGTACAGCTGTTTGTACTTTTTACTTAACAAGGGGGGCGATATAGTATTGTGCGACTATGTGTGACAGAACACTTGCGGTTCTGGGCAGACTCAATAGGGTAAGTATGTAACTGGCTAAGAGGTATTAAGGTGTGGCTATTAACTGTTATGACATAATCAGAGAACAGTGTGTGATTGTTTGCAGAGGAATAAAGACATACAATCCAGAGCACTTTGTGTAGCGCATTCATTTGCATGCTTCCGAGCTAGGGAGGACGCTACACATACAAATTTAACAGGTGCTTCTTTGAGTAGCTTGTCACCATTTCAGTGACAAAACACTGACATTTCCCAGTTTCTGGAGAAGGTGGAACTATTTAATGTGGGCTGTGGTAAAGGGAAATTTTGTGCAAAGACTCCCCCCTGACTGCTGCAAGCCTTGAGTGGGACTGTGCAATGCTGCCCACCAGCCCCTGCAGCCTTACTGAGGGCCAGGTGTCTCGAGGTCTGGAATCATCCGGTATGGAGATTTAGTAACAGATAATTCCGGGACCTCGGAGTTGAAGTTGCATGTGAAATAACAGAACTCATAATGAGGGCCCTAGTGGCAGGAAGCTGTAGGTGCACATGCAGAGCGACCAGTTCGAAAACTTGAGTAAGCTGCCTCCAGAGCTGAACTATTGAGTTTAGATGGGTAAACCCAAAGAAACTCGGGGACCTGGGTCACTAAGTACAGTACAGAAAAAAGTGGTCCGAGTTTTCAGTTATTTCTAAATATTGAGCTCTTTTTACATGAAAAAGCGTTCACCACATATATGTACCATTATGCATTCTTAAACAGAGTGAACGATAAAGCTTACAATATTCAAAATATGATTGTATTTATTTTTTCAATCGTGTTCATTGTGAATTGCTACATCACAAAAGTAACTTTTTTTCTCTTTTAAGGTATATAAGCATAATTTTCAAAACATCACAGCGATAGTGCTCTCAGTGAAGGAAGGAAGGGATGTGATCGGGTTTGTGAGGGACTGGGTAAAGGTGGTGTGACATTGATAGCATCACATTAAAATCGGTAGGCCTTTACACTTAAACTAGTACACATGTTCCCTAATCACATCACACATAGGCTTGACAAATCCATTGTATTTAATCCTATGGTGTGTTGGGTTGGTGTGGTCTACGTTTCGACCCCTATGAAAATGGAAGGGTTATTCTTGCCTCATGTTGGGGTCTTCATCAGGAAATAAATGTGAGCACCTAAAATATAAAGACGAGCATTATATGCTAGTGGTGGACTATGAACATAGTAGAAGCTATGAGTAGGGTGAGTACCTACATTAATGTAACGGTCAGCGTCTGCACCGTCACTCCTTGGGCCAGCGTGGGCTCCTAAAGATTCTAAAGAAAAAGGGAGGGACAAGTCTCAATATAATTGACTGGCTCATGGGCCATGTACCCGAAAAGCAGGGCGGGGAAGTTGGGAGAGACTTACTTGGGTACTGCTCATGTGGATGAGCATACTCTTGCACCTATTTCGCATATTTGGGCCGAACTTCTTAATTCAGTGCATGTCTGGCACCATTCTGAAAGGCATGAAAAAGGGGGGAATTATCTTAGTAATCGTGTCGTTAACAAGGATAGTATAGAACGAACTGAGGCGGAATATTGGCGTTACGAAAAAGGCTTTGTGAGTATAGTCAGGCCTATCAGGGATACTACGTAGTGTTAGGACAATAATGGAAGTATTCTTTGCGAGGCCGCATTGGTATATTAATAAAGGTTCACAACTCGCCAACAAATACACGCGAACCTGAATCGGGGGGGTGAATTCATGAATAAACAATAGTGCTGCACTGTGTCAGCCACTATCGGAAGTTCAGGCAGCATTTTCAAAAGGGGGGTTATTGTCATTCCATGACGAGCGTATTAGACAGTTAAGAAATCACTTGTGACTATATCTCCATCGTGTGACTCATTATTGCATATTGATGAAGACAGTTAAAAAGCTTCTGCGGGGACTCGGGGCAGGGTTAAGTTATTTAAAACAAACAGGGAAATACTCCTGATTGTCTAGCGCGGGGCTCGATATTGCATAGTGGTGCGATAGTTGTAACGCATCTCCGAGACCTCGGAGCAGAGCGAGTTCCTACCTGCTGCTTGATCAGCGTTTACTTCAGTCGGCCGCTCAAGATACTGACAAGGTGAGTCATAAGTATCTCGCGATGCCGCAGCTGGATGCTAGGCCTGGGGGCTTGGCGGGTCTAGGCCAGTCACCAGCAAGTGTAGCTGGGGGCCGTCTCGCAACCTGCTTCGTGGTCAAGGGGGCGTCTAAAAAGAGGCTCATTTACGGTCTACTCGGTACTGAATCAAAATCTGCTGAGTGTTTCTATGAGGTTAACATGAGGGAATGCTTCATCACAGTAGATGCCCAAAAATAAATAGCTGTGCCATTGATTGACTCGAAGTGGTTCAAAATGCAATATTGTCTGGATTCATCAATGTAATCATTGTATGCAGGTACATTTCAGGCATGGAATCAATCATGGTTGTGCAAGCAACAGATTCTATAGTATCATCATCAGTTAAGCAAAAACCAGCCTGAGAGTAGGCCATTAAGGATACATACCAATAACATGAGAACATGAGGGTGAAGCATTTCCACTCATATAGTTACGGCATTACTGCGTTTAAGCTGGTATACAGGTACATTCAAAGGTAAAATCGTTTTGGTAGATCTTTCATTAATGGTTGGTTACACCGGGGTACAATCAAGTCTATCCTACGATAATTCCTATGTATGTAATAGCACAGCCCATAGGTTTCATCTAGACCGGTTAAGGGTTATTGTCTGTAACTATGGCAGTGGGGTGTGTCTACTCAGCATCTAGTCCTGCCAATTGTGCAAAGTTCGCATCAAGCTCGTTCAGGCCTTTTGCTATGGTGTTGAAAGTATGCATCCATTTACACTCCCTAGTATTTAAAATGGAATTCAGGTTGCCCCCTCTGGGGCCCAAGGTGATTTTCTCAAGTATCACCCATCTCATAGATTCTGGGGTGTGTTTCTTGTCCTCAGTGAAGGAAGGAAGGGATGTGATCGGGTTTGTGAGGGACTGGGTAAAGGTGGTGTGACATTGATAGCATCACATTAAAATCGGTAGGCCTTTACACTTAAACTAGTACACATGTTCCCTAATCACATCACACATAGGCTTGACAAATCCATTGTATTTAATCCTATGGTGTGTTGGGTTGGTGTGGTCTACGTTTCGACCCCTATGGAAATGGAAGGGTTATTCTTGCCTCATGTTGGGGTCTTCATCAGGAAATAAATGTGAGCACCTAAAATATAAAGACGAGCATTATATGCTAGTGGTGGACTACGAACATAGTAGAAGCTATGAGTAGGGGAGTACCTACATTAATGTAACGGTCAGCGTCTGCACCGTCACTCCTTGGGCCAGCGTGGGCTCCTAAAGATTCTAAAGAAAAAGGGAGGGACAAGTCTCAATATAATTGACTGGCTCATGGGCCATGTACCCGAAAAGCAGGGCGGGGAAGTTGGGAGAGACTTACTTGGGTACTGCTCATGTGGATGAGCATACTCTTGCACCTATTTCGCATATTTGGGCCGAACTTCTTAATTCAGTGCATGTCTGGCACCATTCTGAAAGGCATGAAAAAGGGGGGAATTATCTTAGTAATCGTGTCGTTAACAAGGATAGTATAGAACGAACTGAGGCGGAATATTGGCGTTACGAAAGAGGCTTTGTGAGTATAGTCAGGCCTATCAGGGGTACTACGTAGTGTTAGGACAATAATGGAAGTATTCTTTGCGAGGCCGCATTGGTATATTAATAAAAGTTCACAACTCGCCAACAAATACACGCGAACCTGAATCGGGGGGGGTGAATTCATGAATAAACAATAGTGCTGCACTGTGTCAGCCACTATCGGAAGTTCAGGCAGCATTTTCAAAAGGGGGGTTATTGTCATTCCATGACGAGCGTATTAGACAGTTAAGAAATCACTTGTGACTATATCTCCATCGTGTGACTCATTATTGCATATTGATGAAGACGGTTAAAAAGCTTCTGCGGGGACTCTGGGCAGGGTTAAGTTATTTAAAACAAACAGGGAAATACTCCTGATTGTCTAGCGCGGGGCTCGATATTGCATAGTGGTGCGATAGTTGTAACGCATCTCCGAGACCTCGGAGCAGAGCGAGTTCCTACCTGCTGCTTGATCAGCGTTTACTTCAGTCGGCCGCTCGAGATACTGACAAGGTGAGTCATAAGTATCTCGCGATGCTGCAGCTGGATGCTAGGCCTGGGGGCTTGGCGGGTCTAGGCCAGTCACCAGCAAGTGTAGCTGGGGGCCGTCTCGCAACCTGCTTCGTGGTCAAGGGGGCGTCTAAAAAGAGGCTCATTTACGGTCTACTCGGTACTGAATCAAAATCTGCTGAGTGTTTCTATGAGGTTAACATGAGGGAATGCTTCATCACAGTAGATGCCCAAAAATAAATAGCTGTGCCATTGATTGACTCGAAGTGGTTCAAAATGCAATATTGTCTGGATTCATCAATGTAATCATTGTATGCAGGTACATTTCAGGCATGGAATCAATCATGGTTGTGCAAGCAACAGATTCTATAGTATCATCATCAGTTAAGCAAAAACCAGCCTGAGAGTAGGCCATTAAGGATACATACCAATAACATGAGAACATGAGGGTGAAGCATTTCCACTCATATAGTTACGGCATTACTGCGTTTAAGCTGGTATACAGGTACATTCAAAGGTAAAATCGTTTTGGTAGATCTTTCATTAATGGTTGGTTACACCGGGGTACAATCAAGTCTATCCTACGATAATTCCTATGTATGTAATAGCACAGCCCATAGGTTTCATCTAGACCGGTTAAGGGTTATTGTCTGTAACTATGGCAGTGGGGTGTGTCTACTCAGCATCTAGTACTGCCAATTGTGCAAAGTTCGCATCAAGCTCGTTCAGGCCTTTTGCTATGGTGTTGAAAGTATGCATCCATTTACACTCCCTAGTATTTAAAATGGAATTCAGGTTGCCCCCTCTGGGGCCCAAGGTGATTTTCTCAAGTATCACCCATCTCATAGATTCTGGGGTGTGTTTCTTGTCCACGTAATGTTCTACTAGGGGTGCCCCTGCCGTCTGACAACGGATCCTGCTGCAATGTTGGAAGATCCGGTTCTTTATCTTTTGTCTTGTTTGTCCAATGTACATAAGCTCACATGGGCACAGAATGGCATAGATAACTCCACTAGTATTGCAGTTTGTGAGAGCCTTGAGATCTATGGTGAGATTATTGTGAGTCACTTTCTTAGTTTCCCAACATGTAGGACATGCTCTGCAGGTTGTACATCTGAAATGTCCTAAAACCTCTGTTAGGTTCCTGAGTCCTTGAATGGTTGGTGCCTGTGGTGTTTTCAGTAGTGAACGGACCACATGGTCCCTTACATTTTTCGCCATTTTGAAGGCATGCATTGGAGGTTCAGGAGTGTCGATGACTTCTGCAATCAAGCCCCAGTGTTTGTTCACAATTTTTTAAATATTGTTGCAGTATTTCGTTACGCATATCATCCGTTCCTGAGTAGGCGTTCTTTCTCTTGGTGTCAGTAGAGTTGATCTGTCCTGGTACCAAGCTCTTTTTCTAGACCTGGTCACAAGTCTCCTAGGATAGCCCCTCTCGATCAGGCCGGAAATGAGATCATCAGATTCTTTGAAATAGTCTTCCTTTAAAGTACAATTCCTCCGGATGCGGAGAAATTGTCCGAAAGGCAGGTTGTCTCGTAGTCCTCTGATGTGATGGCTTGTGTATCTCAAGAGGGTATTCCTTTCCGCTGGTTTCCTGTATAGCGTGGTATACAGTACCCCATCCCTTTCTTTCATGCTGATAGCCAAAAAGTCTATGGACTCCTTATCCATATTCATGGTGAATTTGATATCCTCAGACTGTATGTTTAGCCATTCTGTAAAAGAATTCAGGTCAAGTTCATCACCTGTCCATATCATGAACACATCGTCTATATATCTGTGCCATCTGGAGATCTGGTTGCGGTATGGATTATGACTTGATAGGATACATTGCTGTTCAAAGTCTGACATGTATAGAATTGCCAGATCCGGGGCGAAGGCAGCGCCCTTTGCCACTCCTTTACTTTGAATATAAAACTTGTTTTGAAACACAAAGAAGTTCTTAGTCATGGCAATTTCCAATAGATCAATGATGAACTCTGTGGGGACCCCTGCTGGTTGTTCCCTCTTTTGTAGTGCTCTTCTCATACATTCCAGAGCTGGCCTCTACGGGATGCTGGTGTAGAGAGAGCCGATGTCCATCGTAACCAGGAATTGGCTATTCTTGTTAAAGGGCATCTGGTCAACCAAGTTGATCACTTGCATCATATCCCTTAGGTATGTGGGTGTTGCCTCAGCGAGTGGTTTTAGAAATATATCCACATATTTACATAGTGGCTCTAGAAGTGATCCCCATCCCGAGATGATCGGACGTCCAGGCGGTTTCGATAGATTTTTGTGGACTTTGGGTAATACGTAGATTGTTGGTATCCATGGTTGGTTGACGTTAAGGTAGTCGAATTCCTTCTTGGTGAGGAAACCCATTTCACTTGCTTTCTTTGTAATGGCCAATATCTCCAGTCTGATCTCCTTGGTGGGGTCTGCTGCTACTGGTCTGTAGCTCACACCGTCCCTCAATTGGGAAAGGATTTCAGCCTTGTAGTCTTCAGTATTCAACAGCACGATTGATCCGCCTTTGTCGGCTGGTTTGATCACCACTGGTTTGTTGTTCTTGAGTGAATTCAGTGCTGTGCGCTCTCCTGTTGTGATATTGTGTTTCACGTAGGGTCTGGCTTCGCAAGTTTTTAGGACCTCCCTGAGCACCACACTTTCGTATGTCAAAATCCTGTGGGAGACTGATGCCATAGTGGGCATGAATGTCGATGGAGGTCGTAGGTTCGTGAAAGCTGTCATGGGTGTCGAGGGTCGGCTTTGAAAGAAGTTCTTCAGTCGTATCTTTCGGAAGAATCTGGTGAGTTCCGCTTTAATGTTAAATCTGTTCACATGGGACGTGGGTACAAAGGATAATCCCTTACTGAGTACACTTGTTTCATCAGTGGTCAGTATGTGGTTGGACAGATTGATTAGAGGGCTGGCTCTGGTTGTTGTTCGGGGGATTACCATCTGTAGGTTTTTCTCCTGGTGCTCCTCTCCCCGTGGTCTTCTTGCTGGAATCTCACCTGTTTCGTGTTCTGGCCCTGTTGCCTCCCTCTGTCCCAGTTCTGTTGATTCTGTCCCCGGTCGGGCGGTTATTCCAGGATCCACCTCTGCCTCTGCCTCTTGGTGGTCTCTATTGAGTGTCTCCTAAAAAAGGCGACTGTGGGCCGATCATGCGTTCTTGAGGGGGTTGGTACCATTGGTCTTGATGTTGGTAATTTCCACTTGGTCCGCCCTGGTCGTTTTCGCTGTCGCCACTATATGAAGAGTCCGAGAAGTTGGTGAATCTTCGTGTTCCTCTGTAACCACCTCTTCCTTTGTAGAAGAAACGTCCCTGAGTATCCTGCCTGTAGTAATCAGCTTGTAGGTAGGGTTAGGTCTTCTTCTTATCGTAGTATTGGATATCTTTTGCTAACTTATCCAGTTTCTTTGTTTGTGTCTCCACGTCAAAGTCCTTCAGGGTTTTCTTAAATCTCTCAAGGGTCTCTTTGGCACTTGCAAAGGCGGAATGGCTAGCTATTTCCTCCTTAAGCTCATCGATCTCTTTAGTTAGTTGTTCAACTTGCTCCTTAGCCGTCTCAACACCCAACACCATCCAGTGGCGTGAGCAATTGTTTGCTACGAAACTGAAGCCTTCTTTAACCTTGGGATAGTCGACGAATATGGCAGGCTCAATGCGAACTTGTAATCCCGTTGGTATAATATTGGATCTTAGGTATCCAGTGAGAAGATGTCCATGTAGCTTTGTTCTTACTAGCTTCTTTTCCAACCGTTCAAGTTTGTTTATTTTCTCATTCAGGGAGTAATCTACACTGGTGCTATTAGGTGTAAGAAAGGCTGCCCCTGCATCTCCCCCAATTAAATTCTTTATATGATCCTCCGTATAAGAGAGGGTCTCAAGTTCGATTGTGATATGGCCCTCAATTGATCGGCAGACAGATACTAATGAATAGTGTAATCAAAGGGAACCCTCGCAAGAAGCCTCTTGCTCTGAGAGTATTGAGTTTAGACGGGGTAAACCCAAAGAAACTCGGGGACCTGGGTCACTAAGTACAGTACAGAAAAAAGTGGTCAGAGTTTTCAGTTATTTCTAAATATTCAGCTCTTTTTACATGAAAAAGCGTTCACCACATATATGTAACATTATGCATTCTTAAACAGAGTGAACAATAAAGCTTAAAATATTTCTTCCTTCACTGAGAGCACTATCGCTGTGATGTTTTGAAAATTATGCTTATATACCTTAAAAGAGAAAAAAAGTTACTTTTGTGATGTAGCAATTCACAATGAACACGATTGAAAAAATAAATACAATCATATTTTGAATATTGTAAGCTTTATTGTTCACTCTGTTTAAGAATGCATAATGTTGCATATATGTGGTGAACGCTTTTTCATGTAAAAAGAGCTGAATATTTAGAAAAAACTGAAAACTCTGACCACTTTTTTCTGTACTGTCCATAGGTGAACTGGTAAACTTTTTGTGTGCAGTCCTTTTGTCGCAAGTCTTAGGCTCTGATTATTAGCAGCCCCATAAAAAAATTGGTATTCACCGCACCAGTTAATACCATTACCCTGAAGTGATTTGCTTACCAGGGGCCAGATGTAGGTAAATCTTATTTACTGACTCTAAAATACCGAATTTTACCGTTTCGGTATTTTAGATTCAGTAAATAAGATGTAGGTAATTATTCGGTAATTTTTACCGAATCGGAATGATTCGGTAATTACCGAATCGGTATTTATCGATTCGGTAATTGCCATTGATTCCTATGGGCCTTAAGGCCCATAGGAACCTATGGCAATTACCGAATTGGTAAATAACGATTCGGTAAAATTACCGAATTGACAAGGGTGACAGGGTGTCATTTTGACACCCTGTTGCACCACTGATTCTGGCTTGTGTGCTATGTGACACACATACATGCCCTTAGGGCATGTCTGTGTGCCACATGGCACAGGTGTACATGCACAGATGTGCATGTACACAGGAATTCGTTATTTACCATTCAATAGTATTACATGGTAAATAACGAATTTTTAGGGGCCTCTGGCACTGTTTGCAGTGCCACCTACATATCGATTTACCGATTCGGTAAATTTACAGATTCTGTAAGATTTAAGCCCCCCTACATCTCAATCACCAAACACCGGTCGGTAACGGCCGAAATCGGCCGTTACCGGCCGGTATTTGGTGACCTACATCTGGCCCCAGATGCGGTAAATACCTCCCCTTGCATGTTTTTCACTTGGAAGTTAGGGCTAACTTGCAGAATCGGTATTTAACACACCGAATTCCACATGCCTGTACTTTTTCCTAAAAATAATAAAAAGATTAAAAATAACGGATTATTGAGTATTTAAGTTGAGTGCAAAAACAGTGTTTTCTCAAACTCTGTATATAAAAATAATTTTTCTTTTTTTTCATGTTTTGGAGAACAAAATACTCTCCTGGTTCAAGTTTGCTGGGGCACAGTCTGGACACATATTTGATATGGAAAGGGTCAGATCCTAACCGCTGGTGTCTGAATTTCAATAACATGTTATTTTTTAACCACATGGCTGCTGGGCGTTCCCCCCCCCTGTGCTGGAAAATGCCATTTTAGTGGCACCATGAGGAGCTCAGCTCGTCATCAGCACACGACACCCGTGGGTGATGACGAGCTGAGCTCGTCATCAGCATCGAAAGGGTTAATTTTCACTTTCTGAATTCATATTTTTTCATCTTAGTGCGCAATTTGATACACATGATTATTCTGACTACCAAGCATGCCTTTGTTTCTTTTCTTAAATATTTTTGCCGTATAATCACTATGGATGGATTTGAATTATAAGTTGGGTTACCAGCACTGTGTGACATAATGTTTGTGAAGTGGGTTGTGTTGGAGACGCCCACAGGAAAAATAAATGGGATGCCAGTGTGGTTTTTAGATACTGTAGTGAGCAGCACTGAAATTGTAAAATCTTTCTCTTGCTCTCGTTCACAAATTACACTTAGCTGTACGCACAAATGTCCAAGTGACTGTAAAATGGAAGCCACTAGCAGGAAATGTGGGATGATGTGTACTACTACTGGTCCATGGAGTTGAAAAAGATAAAACAAAGCTCCCACAATACAACAGCCACAAAGGTACTAGCAGGACTAAAGCTCAAAGTCTGGTAATTAGGGGATTCAGCAAAAATTATGATCATAAATTGCAAAGAGATCCTTTATGAACAGAGTGAAAAGTTGTACTTCAATAGAAAACACAGAGAAGTCAACATCAGCATCGTCTGGCCCGTTCTCAATCCAGGATACATAATTTGTGAATTATATTAAGATTGTTTTAACAATATGTAATGTCATAAAAAATAGCCGTAACTCTAAGGGGCTCATTAGGATGACGGGCGGACTTTGTCCGCCTACCATCATGTTGCGTGGAGGGACCGCCGGCGGCCATAATGGCGGGGGTCCCGTTGGCGGTATTAGGATGCACTCGCCACAGTGGCGGGCGCATCCTGTATCTTTAGCATTGCGGCGTGCGGTGCTGAAAGCACCGCCGGCCGCACTGCTAAAGATACATGTCATGCATTACAAAGCACAACGTGACATGCACCGTGCGGTGCCTGCCACGTTGTACTTTGAAATGGTGGGGGGTACCATAGGTCCCCCCCATGTGCACCCCCCACCCCCCGGAGTCCCTGGGGGCCCGGAACGGGCCCCCGCAGGGTGCCTCCGCATGCCTTTCCATGGCGGCATTGCAGCCACGGAAAGGCATTGGAAAATGCCCATGCTAATATGGCTGGCGGTGTCTGGGACCGGGGCGGAAAAGCGGCGGACGGTCTTTCCGTCCGCCGCGGACACCCAGCCATCTTAACCCTATCGCTGCTGTCATCGGCCGCTGTACGTCGCTCGAGCAACCTCCCTGGTGCTGCACACGTCCAACGGCCGACGCGGCCACACCCGTTTCTTCGAACGTTCAGCACTGGCGTTGAACGTTCGAAGCAGTAAACGGGTTAATATAGCGGGGGGTCATTCCGGAGCGGATGGCGTGCAGATTGCCCCCGCCAGGCCGGCGGTGGCCACCGCCAGTCTGGCGGGGGCAATACGCCCGCCATCCTAATGAGGGCCTAAGTCTTTATTGTGCATATAATTAAAAAAACAGCATTAATAAAGCCATTAGGTCTGATTTATAACTTAGAGTACCTCTCCAGTCAGTGGTGAATTTAGGACACTAAATAGGTAATCATTCTTGCATTCTGTGTCCATCCTTGAATCTGTTAATCCATTCAGCCACATATTCTTTATACACACAGTTACCCATCCATAACTAACATAAATAAAGTGTAGTAACGAGGTCCACGCAGGCAGGATGGATTACAGGAAGCTTTATTGTGGATAGTTACAAGTAGATAAGATCTTGTCAAACAGCCCCACCAGGAGCAGCCTGCTTGCTGCTCAGCCCATGCTCAACTGTCACTTCACCTCTCAGTCTTCCAACATTCCGAGGCACATCATGACTCCAACATTCTATTGAGCACACATCACAAACACTGGCTGAGCAGGAGGTGTAAATTACATTACATTAACAAATGCATGATACTACATATCCCCTTTCCTTACAGCAGAAGTACAAGTCCTATATATCAATAAAATGTAACAAGAGTAAACCAAAAAAAGAACAAATAGGAAGAACAACGATGAAACAGAATAAACGTCATGGAAAAGAGCAGGCAAGGCAGAGTGAAGAGATAGGTGGGATAAGACGAGGAGGAAACAATGGGAAAGAATACAAAAATGGAAAAAACCCATACTCTCCAACAACGAATTACAACAGAGCAGAAAATAGTAGGAAGGCGTAAGAAACAACAAGTTAGCAGAAAGACGTAGACGCATTAAAGACTGCCCCCGAACACACCCACTGGCCAGGCAGGCAAGCAAGGAAGGAAGGAAGGACAAGGCACGACAGGAACTGAACAGAAGAACACACCTAAACACACGAACAAGAGAAGGAAAGAACTCGTCCTGAACACGGAAGAGCAAGAAGAACACTGCAGAAAAGGAAAGACCAAGGAAGAGTAACAGCAAAAGTGTGGAGTCCAGATTCCATGGATGAAATGAAAATGAACATCACGAGAAAAGCTGAACCGGAGAAAACAGAGAAGAAGCGAAGTAAATACAAACAGCATCACTTATCCCCCCCCATTTTCAAATTGACGATTAATAAAGATAAAGCATTTCGTTGGATTTACAAACCGACAATGTAACATCGTAGCAGAGTACGTGGAGATTGGAAAAAGACCCATTAACTACCCTAAGACGTGAGAGAGGTCTATATTGTAAATGAGACTAAAAACACATGAAATAATAGCCTGTGTCAGGACGATCCCTGTGTAGGGGTTACGTAATGTGAAATGTGTTAATGGTAATAAGACCCATACAACACACCCTGTGTGAGGGTAAAAGTGTAATAGAAAATGAGACTGAGACCCAATGACCTTCCCCTAGACGTAAGGGTGGTTAGCTTTTGTAAATGGGACTTAGACCCATGCAATGGTGCCCTGTGTAAGGGAGAAAACCATATGTAGCCCGTATAGGCATGTATATAAGGAAATGAGGCTAGAACTCATTGCCCTCCCTGTGTAGGGAAGAGATAAAGTGTAAAACGTACTCATGTAAAATTAACAATGAACCCAATGAAGGTATGTACCCGGAGTCCATAAATGCAAAATGTAGCCCATGTAGGCAAATGTGATATGAGAGAATGGGACAGGTACCATAGTGGTGTGGTGTGGCTCACTGGTTAGAGGCGGCAGACCCGGGAGCTGAAGTTGGCCTGGACCAGGGTTCAATTCCCGACGTGGCAGGGTTGTGAACCAGGGTCAGCAGACTTGATAATTCTCGCTTCAGTGCCTACTCTAACCAGGGGTCCCACTCGGCAACTCTGGGCATTAGCTTGCCTAATTTCCACAACGGCCCCATCAACGCCGTGGATGCTTGGCTCCACCTTGGGGACTCCCAGCAGGGACCATCCCACAGGGAAAGCCAGGACAGGTTCCCCAGCGGTATACAGCGCCAGGAGTATACAGCGCCAGGACGCCGGCTGGCAATAGTGCGCTTTACAAGTAATACATTACATTACCCATTCCAATCGCTAGGAAAAAAATTGTTGCCATACAAATTATTGCCAAATGTCACAGGCATGAAAGATAAGATGGAAATGCTTTCATATATTGCGTACATATAATCATGTAAGCTATACTGTAGATACAGGCGGGTGCACAATTGGGTAAAGAACAGAAGAATAATGACACTAACCGGCAGTCAAAGTTTTGGATTTGCATGACCCCACAATCCTATCCTGTGTTACACATCTCAGTTCCTGAGGAAACAAACTTGCCTGTTGGCGAAAGTGGTGTGCGTGTCACCGAAGTCATGTGAAACACACTGGAGATCGCATTGTGGCCAGCTTAGCAGAAATGGCAACTAGCTCACAGTTCCTCAAACACCATGAAGCACAAACAGTGAATACGTGCATTTAATCCCGTGGTTTGCTCACACATTAAGTATGTTGATGCAGTACAGTTTTGCTTGGTGTGGACCACTAACATGACACCCACAAGTAGTTGTATAGAATATCTCCCGAACACGTCTGTAAGAGAACATATCCAGATCCTGAAAGACCTCCATAAAATAAAATCAGGGTGCAGGACAAAACAGCACCGCACCTGAGGGCAATGAAAACGAGGACGTTGCGTGCAAGCGCCAACCACAATATGGTGTCACACACAATCAGCTGTGCTGGGTGGCTCCCCGCCGTGAGCTGGGCGCTGGCATTTTTATCATAAGGATGACAGTTGAAACTTTCGATCACCGGCAGTACGCAACGAATGTTGAGGAGAAGTACAACTAACTCCCCACAGATTGAGACATTACTTATTTATTAGCCTCCTCCATATGACGCTGGCAATGGCAATGTCAAATTCGGAAACCTACTTGAGGGAAAAAACAGTTTTAGTGTGTAACGCCATGTAGACTGGAAAAATCACGATGCCATACACGTGTTTGTCCCCTGCTCCAGTAGATGCAAGCTCAAACATAGGCACAATGTAAACACCACAAACCTTGGTGTTTTGTCAGGAAAAAGGTCAGTCAGCAAATTGTCCTCAGTGACAGACACAATCGAAGACAGCTTGACAAGGTGTCGGGAAAAACCTGATCTTCAGGAAACGCATAGGCGTCGGCGAAGCGTGTGGCATACCACACTCGTGTAGCATCTATCATGTAGAAATGTCTCACACTGATTTGGAAGCTCAACTGTGAGAGCGAATGTTTAAAGTGCACAGATTTCCTTACTTGTTGACTGGAATGGTAGACTCGGGGTCAAGCAGTGTGTATGGCAGGGGAAGCACATACAATATCCAAATGAATTTAAAGGCAGAAAAATGTATGTGCTTGTGGACTCAAGCTGTACTGGTTATTCCAAAGTCCAAATAGGGAATTTAGATGAGCACAGCATGTTATCATAGGCGGTGTGATGTGAAGACATAGGTGGTAAAAAACAGAGTCAATAAGTAGAAATTCACATGAACTCTGAACACCAGGGCTAGGGCTGTCCATTGGTGAGGACACTGGTGGGGCTGAAAGGCGTAGTGCTTTCTGTTCACCTGTATCTTGTTGTCTACTTTTCTTTTTTGTGACAATCTTTTTTTCATGAAGACGTCTTTGATGTTCAATGTAGCACTCCATTGATCCTTCTACGTAGATTTACCTTTCCTGTGGATTCCTCAGCTAGTGTACATTGTGGAAGTTGCCACTGTAGTCTCTTTAGATTGTGCCATCTCAAGGTTCACCTTTGTTTGCGAGAATGCTGAGCGCCGCTTGTTCCACATAGGGACGTCACCAACTCGTTGCCAAATAAATGTAGTAACGAGGTCCAGTCAGGTAGGATGGATTACTGGAAGCTTTATTGTAGATAGTTGCAAGTATATAAGATCATGTCAAGCAGCCCCACCAGGAGCAGCCTGCTTGCTGCTCACCCCCAGCTCGAGTGTCACTTAACCTCTCAGTCTCCCAACATTCCGAGGCACATCATGACTCCAACATTCTATTGAGCACGGAGCACAAGCACTGGCTGAGCAGGAGGTGTAAATTACATTACATTAACAAATGCAGGATACTAGACAAACTCGATAAGCATATATGAGATAAATGAAAGAAATAAAAGTATAAAAAAAGAAGGTATGCTGCTGCTTCAATGTGGCGGGCATACGCTTGAGATAAAAAAATAAAATTAACTGTTGCAGCGGGCAGCTGTCTTGTAATGGTTTTGTAGCTAGCGTATTGTTGTTTTAAAATTCCAACATGGCCGCCACATTTGAAGGAATGTGTTGGCCATCTTGGAGCAGTAAAACACAGCCATAATACCATTGCGAGAGGGCTGCTCAGTAAACATTGCAGTTGGCACCCATCCCTGAATTGTGGTGTACGTAGTGTATCACTGTTGTACCAATAAATGATGGCCTACATAATGATTCTAAAAGTGGCGACCATCATGGAACAGTAAAACAGTAATACACTAGGGACATTGCTATTCCAGCATGTCCACCTGATTTGGAAGCAGTAGGTGACCAGGTGAAATAAGAGGCCGGCAAGTGGCCAAGTAGTACTGTCTGGGGAGTTGCAGGATGCTCTATAATGCCAAGTGGAAAACTAAAGGACTGTCACACTATCCCTGGTGGTTGAGCACACTCATTTCAGATGGTTTGGGGTTTGATGGATCGGAATTTCCTCCATTTTGTGCTGGAGGTCGATGTGCCTGCAACCAGATCCCTCCATCTTGGTGGCGTGGATCGGATTCCTAGCTCTCCGCTTGAGGCCGGTCTTTGTTATTGTTTCACCGGCCTGACTTCCGTCTCTCGTCGATCCCCCCTCAATGAGATGACTACTCCTATTGACGTTGGTGATCCGTCTGAGTCAGTCACTTTGCCTCCCTCCTCTCGCCCTCTCCACAGCCAGGGTGCTCCAGCGCGGTGAGCGAGGCCAGCCCCAGTGGATTCCATGTCCCTGGCCGGTCTAATTGGGTTTGCTGACATTGCCTTTGGATGGACTCCTGGTGTTTAACTGTCTTCATTGCCAGTATGCCTGACTTACTTTGCAGGACTTATCCTGGAGGAATTATCATCATGGGCCTCCGAAAATGCCATCATTCCCCTTAATCAAACGGGTTTCTGCAAAGGTCAAGGGACCATCACCAACATCATGGCTTTGTCCCTCCTGATGAGCGCAGCAAAAGCAGCTAAGTCACCCTTATTCCTTACATTTATCGATTACACTGCAGCCTTCGATCATGTGGATCGCAACAAACTTTGTCTGAAACTCTACAACCGGGGCATTCCTAAGCGTCTCTTGGACGTCCTAATACTTCTCCACTCCAATACCTGGATTAAAATCAAGCTTGGGGCTGGCACACACGTCTCGAAGTCGATCAGGACGACAAAGGGATTAAAACAGGGTTGTCTTCTAGTGCCCAACCTATTTAATCTCTTCTTAGCGGATCTGACTGCAGAATTAGAGAAATGCTGTAATCACGCACCCAAGTTAGGGCACATCACCCTCTCCAATCTGTTATACGCCGACGACCTTGTGCTGATAAGCCGCACCCAAGTAGGCCTTCAGCACCTCCTGAACGCAACCTTTGCCTTCTCAGCAAAGAACGCCCTCCAAATAAATCTTCATAAGTCAAAATCCATGACGGTCAATTACAGGAAAAAATTGAATCCTTGCTGGTACCTAAATGGAGAAAAACTTGATAGGGTGGCCTCATATAAATATCTGGGTGTCCTCTTGGATTCAAACAACTCCTCTAGACCTCAACTCCATTCCATTCGAGGGAAAGCCACAATGATTTACCTGGCATTAAAATCTCTAAAGGGAAAACTCCCTGATCTCACACTAAAACCATTTCTTAAAATCTTGCGTGCGAAACTACAACCAACTCTCTCGTATGGGAGTGAATCACTACATGGGAAGAATGCCGAACTACTGGACACGGTTATAGCCAACTCCTATAGGGCCATTTTCAACCTTCCTACATATGTCTCCCCTGCCCAGATTCGTTTGGAATTCGGCATTATCAGACAAACTCTAGAAAGGCGGAGCGCATATGTAGCAACCTGGCGCAAAATCCGCAATGCAGAAGCCGACTCCTTAAATGCCAACATATGGGCTGAGCTACTACGGCACCGCACATCGCCGCACAAAGTTTATCTTTTTTAATCAATTGAACTCCTAGGTTTGTCTAACACCTGGGAAACGCCTACAGACCTCCAGTCCTTCAAAAAACTGGCAAAAAAATCAGCACGTATCATCTCTGCGATTGAAGACAAGAAAGTTTTGGCAAACAGAGCGCACGGATGGACAACCCTGGGTGGATATGGCAAAATACAGTTACAAGCATACCTTAACATCGGGATGAAAATACAAGTCAAAGAAAAGTTTTTAAATCCCGATATTGCCTGACTTATCTGTTGTCCAGCTACGGGCTCAATTCCCCTCCACCACCACCTTATATGTTTTTCTCTGACTTGCTCTTGTGTTTTTCTTTGTTCCATGGTAATCTATGCAACTTGTGTAACTAGATTTTTTACTCAACTTCTATGTAAAGCGCTCTGATACCTCCGGGTCTAGCTAATGATATATAAAACTCTACAAATAAATCAAAATAAATAAATAAAATATGCACATATGATGTGGCAAATTGCCTCACAGGGCAACAGATCCAGTGGCTGAAGTGGAATATCCTATTGCCCAATAATGTTTAACTGACTTGCTGCTATAACCAACAAAGATCTGCTATATTCAGTACAAGTTTTAACCTTTCAGTTAGACTTGGCTTTTTCAGTGGGTTTATCCCCAGACTTTTGGTTTTTGGTCTCCTGATTTATACCTTATTTTTGTTGGTTTTAGAACTCTGGGCTCTTTACTACTGCTATTCAGTGCTAAATTTCAGAATGATCTCTGTGTAAATTGTTATCATGGATTGGTGTTTCCATAATTTGCTTATTAGATTTACTACTAAGTCCTTAGTACAGTGCACTGTGTGTGCTAGGACATGTATATCAAATGTTGAGAGTGGGCCTGCGGCACGATTGTGCCACCCACACAAGAGGTCCTTCAAAGGGTTCTCAGACCTGCCAGTGCAGGGGGGTTGATGTGTGTCCTGCCTTTCCTTAATGAGTCAGGGGTGGGCTGCATAAACCTGAGCTGCCTTCAGAGTAGTGGGAGGAGTTCACTAGCACCGGAATAGAACTGGTCTGCATTTAGAGTGGTGGGTGGAGATTTCCCTTGCACCTGAATATGACCTGTCTCCCTTGCACAATGCTGCCTCCACCTTCTCCCAGCAAGCTGGACCAAAGAGGACAGACTGGTTTGGGCAGAGCACAGACACTCTCTGCCCAAAAGAAAAAGGAGAAACTGAGTATAAATATTGGGGCCCAGACCCCAGAACTTTAGATTACTGCTAAACTAAAGAACGTGCAAGGAAGAAGAGCTGGAAAAGCTGTCATGAGGAACTGACACTTTGCTGCGTGCTCTGCTATGTTGGCCTGCTGTTTCCTGCTTCTGTTTTGGCCAGGGAAAGGACTGGATTGCATTTTCATCATCCTGCTGTTAGAGTTTTCTCCAAGGGCTTGAAATAGAGCTTGTCTTCTGTTGGAAGTCTGAGGGAGAAAAAGATTTCAGGGAACTCGCTGGAATCAAGGAACCTGCCAAGAAGAAGAGCTGGAAGAACTGTTAAAAGGAGTACTGCACCACTGCTGTGTTGTTGCTGTGTTGCGTTAGCCTGCAGTTGCTGCTTTTGCCTTGAGCAGTGAATGGACTGGACTAAACTTTCTTAACATGTGCTGATTATCTCCAAAGGCTTGAAGCAGAGCCTGGCTCCTGTTCTGAAGTCTCAGGGACCGCAAAGACTTCACCAACCTCTGGATACCGCTTCTGGGTCCGTTGCTTCAGTTGCCAAGGAGGTAGGAAAGCAGCCGATTCCAGTGCAGGCTCCGTATCCTGAAGGCGCCGCATCTCGCACGTAACCCTGGTCTCACCGTCGACGATGAGCAATGCCACCGCCACCAAGTACCAGCTTTCACCGTGACCTGTGGGCTCTGCATCACCTCGCTTCACTTCGCCACTGTGGTCTCATCAACGCTGTTGCTGCCTGGGACTGCACCATGGCTTGGGGGCAGCACTTGTAAGTCTTGTGATGCAATTCCCACACCCCAGTACGGACTGACCGATGCCAGCTCCCTGCAACTGGCTCTGTTGCCTGCACCGGTATCTGTCAGCACCGCAACTAGCACCACCTTCACATCACAGCCCTGGTCTCACCGACTCCGCTGGACGTCCATCACGAGGCTCTGCCTGCACCGTCCCTTTAGGGTACCGCACGCCGCACCGATACGCTTTGCATCGCTATCGCAACGGTTGCCACCACCGGCCCGCACCAACATGTCGGCTGCAACAAAAAGGTACTGCTGACACCACGACCAACGCAGTTGGATGGAACTTTTGGATTCTCTTGTTTTCAGGCACTGCAGTAGCACTGGACGGAGCTACTGACTTCAAGGAACTGCATTTTTTATGTTATTCTTGCAAGGTGCATATTTTTAAGTAGTGTATGTTGCATTTTTATCATTTTGGTCTTATTTTGAATATCCAACCATCTTTCCAGCAGGGCACTGGGTTAGCATACCCCATAATGGTAAATGTATCGTAATAATGTAATGCATAATGTCTGGTAAGTGGTGCGCCCCTAACCCACTCCAACTCGATCTTCACTCTCTGAGTCAGTATCTCGCACAACCCTGGTCAGTAAATAAACCTGTAGTGGACTCCAGAAATCTTTAGGCCTAGAGTTCACCGGCATCATGTCAGCATATATATTATACTGATCCTGACACTATGTGACATCATCCAGCCACTCCTTGAATTTCGGCGCCCTGCCTCTTCCCCAGCGACAGGCCACTCGCCGTTTCGCCAATAGTAGAGCCACATCTGTAAATCTACGATAAGGTGCCGGCTCCTCCTTAGTGTACCCTAGCAGCATCACTATGGGATCAAATTGCACCGCCTTCTCAGTCATGACCTGCAGGGCCTCGTGAACCTGTGCCCAGTATTCATATATGGCTCCGCACTCCCATGCCAAGTGTAGAAAATCAGCACCCTCTGCCCGGCACCGAATACATCTATCGTCCTCTGCCAGGCGGAACCTGAACTTTCTGGCCGGGGTGTAGTAACAACGCTGTATAATTTTATAGTGAATGATCTTCAGACGGCAGCTAGAAGAGATATTGGCAGACACACCACAACAGTAAGCCCATTTCTCATCAGGAATGTCAACTCCAAGTTCAAGATTCCAATGTCCCCGCGCCCGATTAGTCGGTGCCCCTTTCTGTTTCCTAATAGTGCCGTACAGCTTGGAGACCAGATGACGTCCGTCCGACACCAGCATCGCGTGTAACGGTAGAGCCACTCCCGGCTCCCTCAGGAACTCAGGCAGCAGCGTACGCAGGCCCTGTCTAAGCCGGATATAATAAAACACATCCAACGGAGAGGGAGCCGCATCACCAAAAAATTGTTCACAGGTACAAAAACTGCCCTCACGGAACAGACCCCCCCATGTAAGCATACCAAGCCGTTTATACATGCGTTGAAACCCTAGTTCTTGTAGCAAGGACATTGCAGGATGATAGGCCAGAGGAAGTGCCGGCGAGTAAAGGAAAGTTAGGTCTAATGCCTTCGCAATTCGTGCCCAGGCGTCTACCGTGCAAGTCACCGTGGTAGGCTGTGTATCCACATCCCCGACTTTCCCCAGCACCATACCCTCCAGCGGGAGGGGATGCGCAACCCATTGCTCAGCAGCTATCTGAGGCATAAATGGCGTGGGACGCATCCAGTTATAGGCATATTGCGCTTGGGCGCTCATATAATAAACTTCAAAATCCGGGTTGTCAAACCTCCTTTATCGTAGGGCAGTATTAAAGTAGACCATGCCAACCTCGGTTGTTTGCCTCCCCAGAACAGTCGGAGCAGTTCCGAACGGAGGCGCTTAAAAAAATACGCGCCCGGGTGATAGGGAATATTCTGAAATAAGTATAAAAGCAAGGTAATATCACCATCTTTACCAATGACGCTCTACCCGCCATAGACAAGGGCAAGGACATCCATCTGGTAACATTATCTGCTAGTTTGGTAATAGCGATGCCATAATTAAGTCTGATTGTTTCCTCCCTATCAAGGGATACCACTATGCCCAAATAGCGAATATCCGAGTCGCACCACTCCAGGGGATAGTGCAGCGGTTCACAGTGAGAGGGAAAAATTGAGATTTCCGCCAATTAATATGTATGCCAGATATACCTCCGAACGCAACGCGCTCTCGTAGAAGCGCGTTGAGATTCGCCTGCGGATCCCTCACATACAGCGTGACATCATCCGCATACAGCAATATCCCTATTTGGCGCTGATAACAATTAAACGCGCTATGTTTATGCAATTGCCGAATTCTACAGGCCAGCGGTTCTATGGCAATAGCAAATAAAAGGGGGGAGAGAGGACAGCCCTGTCTGGTCCCCCTCGTTATGGAGAGTTGGGGGGAGAGGACACCATTCACAATCACCCTCGCCACCGGCTGAGTGTATAACAGTTTCACCCATGAGATAAAAATCCTGGGGAAGCCCATTCTACATAAGACGTCTATAAGGTAATTCCACTCCACCGAATCAAACGCCTTCGTGGCGTCTAAAAAAATCGAAGCCACAGGGAGATCTGGGGCTATGGTTGGGATCAAAGAGAATAAAGTTCGAAGATTATGCGAGGTCGCGCGGCCCGGTATAAAACCGGACTGATCCGGTAGCACAATGGCGGGCATAAGCAATGTAAGACGCGCTGCCAGGACCTTTGCCAAGATTTTGACATCGCAGTTTAGCAGGGACAGGGGCCGGTAGGAGTCCACGTCCGAGGGACTCTTGCCAGGCTTAAGCAAAGAAGTGATTGCCACCTCCCTCATTGACCCCGGTAGTATCCCCACCTCCAGAGACTCCTCAAAGACCTCCCTGAGAACTGGAGCCATAATATCCACATAGCATTTGTAGAACTCGGCAGGGAGCCCATCCAACCCCGTTGCCTTTCCATTATTCAAGGACATAATGGCGTCCCTGATTTCCTCCACCTCAAGGGGCCTACCAAGAAACGCCCTATGATCGTCCGACAGCCAGCATAAAGCAAGATCATCTAAGAATCCCCCATATCGAAGCTCACCCGCTTGTTGTGTAGTGTATAACTGTGTCTAGTGCTGCACAAACGCCTCCTGAATCTCCGTCGCCTTCCGACAATGCCTACCGTCCTGCAGGACCAATTCCAAGACATCTGTGCTAAAGCGGGGGTGTCTCGTGAGCGCAGCGAGCACCTTCCCTGGTCTCTCACCCTCGCAGTACTTCCTCGCAGTCCAATATTTCCCTCTGTGCTTCACCTCCCTTGCCGCCTCTTCCTCATATTCTGATAATTTGTCTCGAAAGTGACGTCTAAGTTCCGGGTCATCACTGGTCAGCATTCTATTTTCTAGCTGCTTTAGTTCAGCCTCTAAGCCTGAAATGGTACGAACTATAGCCTTGAGCACTCCACTACTCTTAGACATTGTGACACCACGGACCGTTACCTTAAACGCCTCCCATATCATTTCCACACTATCCACAGACCCCCTATTCCTGGGGAAGAACGCCTCAATTTCCTCTCTAAGCTCTGCCTTAAATATGGGATCCAACAGGGCGGAAGGGAACAGCCTCCAGGGGGGGCGCGGCCTACGGAGCCCCGGTATCGTCAGCACAATCTTAACAGGGCTATGATAAGAGTACGTCCTGGGGAGATGTTCTACCTCATGTATCCCTACAACAAGTCCCCTGGATAGAAAAATATAGTCCAAACGAGCCCAAGTGCGAGCATGTGCGGTGAAGTGTGTGCCCTCTTTACCACCCGGATGAGCATATCTCCAACTATCCACCAACCCTGCATCCTCCACAATGCCCTGTAGCACATCTCTTGTTTGCGTATTGTATTGGTGACTCCCATCAGATCTATCCTCCACAGCCCGCATCGCCAAGTTAAAATCACCACCCCACACAATATGCGAGGCCTCCACAGCCAAAACGTGACCCCAAAGCGTAAGAAAGAAGTCAGGGGTATCAACATTCGGCGCGTAACAGTTCACAAACAGCACAGTATCCAACCCAAGCCTCCCCCACAGCATCACATGCCTCCCATCCGGGTCCACCCGGACTCCCATCTCCCGAAAAGAAAGAGTTTTTTTAATCAACACAACAACCACCCGTGCATATGAGGAGTATGACGAAAATTTCCTAACTGTGGCCCATTGCTTACCAAATGCGGGATCCGCTGTCTGTCGCAGATGTGTTTCCTGAAGGAGAGCAATTTGTATTGAATGTCTATCCAGATACTGTAGCACATTCCTACATTTCCTGGCATCATTGAGGCCACGTACATTCCAGGTCAAAATCGATATCCTATCTAGTACGGCCTCTGGCATCACTCATGCACAATGGGTACTATAACAGACATCCACTCTATGCCCTTGCCTCCCCGGCAAGGAGCAACCTGATCCTGAACCAGCATACACTCCCCCCGCACCAAATCCACACCACATGCATCCCCGACCTCCCCCATCCCCTGAACCTGACAACCCCAACCAATGACGAACATGAAACAATCGCGCATTCAGTCCTAGTGCCAACGCAAATTCAAAATACAGCGTCAAAAATGCAAAGGCATCGTCCCCATCAATGCGACATTTACATTGTCCTCCCCTCCCCACATGTCGATGCCAATAGTGATCAGACGGCACGGCACCACCCCAAGGTACTCCCACATAGGCAAGACCCCGTGTGGACCCAATAGAAGCAAGACTTTGGTCTAAAACGTAATGCACAAGAAGAGCATAACCACAAACATCAGTACTCCAAACCACAGACCCCAATAGCAATCGCACCGCAGTGGCAGTGCATCCACCCCCCTACCACCGGACCAACCCCAACCTGCCAGGACCGCTAGCCCACCCCCCGCCCATCCCCCCACCCACCCAACAAAACATTAGCATTAGTAACATCCACAAGAGTGGGGTATACCCTCCGGAGCGTAGTCTAGAGGTGCACAGAACCACCCCCTCACACCACACCATGAGCCCCCTCATAGACAGTGTGTATGGCCCAGGCGCAGGGGGGGGTGGGTGCCTGGAGAATATTACCCTCGTCAACCAACGTTCCTCCAATAGCCCACAGCAGCAACCAGTCGTCTGTGTCCGCTACTCCACATATTAAGTTCCAATAGTACCAAGCGTAGAAACAAATAGGCAGTTGAGTTGTCCATCGCAGTACCAGCCCAAAAAGTACAAAACACAGTGAACAGCTATGCAGTGAGTAGGATCAAACCGCCTCATCCGCCGAATGTGAGTCCTCCTGTCCGCCTCCATCACGTCGCTGGTCCGCAGCACGTTCCCGTCTGAGGCGCTTCGCGAAATCCTCCGCTTGTTGCGGATTGGTAAAGAAATGCTGTTTCGCCTGATGCGTCACTCTCAGCTTCGCGGGGTATAACAGAGCATAGTCCACCTGTAACTCTCTAAGTTTCTTCTTGACGGCAAGAAATTTGCGCCGCTGCTCCTGTACCATCGGCGTGAAGTCTGGGTATATGGTGAAGTTGACCCCGTCATAGGAGAGTGTACGGGTAGTGCCGGCTGCCCGAAGGGCCGCGTCCCGGTCCCGATAGTTCAGGAGGCGCGCAATGATAGGGCGCGGTGGGGTACCCGTGGCCGGCCTCGGCCCGAGGGATCGGTGCGCCCGCTCCACAATAAACTGGGTAGAAAACGCCTCAACACCAATCGCACCCAGTAGGATTTTCTCCACATACGACTCCATTTTCCCCACATTTGTTGTCTCCGGTACGCCCACCACGCGTATATTGTTGCGCCGACTTCTGGCCTCCAACTCCTCATTCTTAGCAGCTATCACCCGCAGGATATTGTCCATTCTCGCCAGCTGCGTTGTGTGTGTAGCGGCAGTATCATCATGGTCCGAAATTCGTTGTTCCGCCGCAGTTATGCGTTCCTCATGCACATCCAGCTTCTGCACCACTGCGTCCATCCGCGAAGACAGTTTATCCACTTTGTCAACAATGGTGGCAAACCCCTGCCTCATTTCCTGCATCATTTGTTGGAAGTCTGGGGTAACAGGTGGCGGAGCAGCTTCCGTGACAGGCGGGGGGGACTTAGAGCTCCCAGAATCCTGTGCAAGGCGTGTACCCCTCCTGTCCGCCATTGACTCAAAGGGCAATTTGGGCTGTTTATTGTCCGGCTTGCCCATTGCACAGTGCCCACAGTCCGTCTCAGCACTCACTAGGGGCAGGAAGGGAAGTCAAAGCAATCACCAATCGCCCCGCAACGCTATCCACAAGTCGAGTCTGCAGTACCTCAGCCGGTGTGACACATTACACAGATGCCTCAGAGTAGGCCACAGCTCCCAGGCCCTAACACCGCTCAGACGTGTCCTATAAGCCGCAGCACATTCCAGGGCCACCACGATCGGGCACAGCCCAAGTATCAGTGGGGTACTGTCACGCCCGCACTACTTAACGCACAGTGCGGTATCACCAGCCACAGAGCTCCATAGGCAGACAGGCGGCACAGCAAACCCTCTCCCCAGTCCGTGCCATAAGCAAATTGCAGGTCACAGCAGTGCCCTCAACAGTGGTGTCCAGTCCCAAAACAGCATGTACAGTAGGGCAGGCAGGCGGCAACAGGGACGATTAATGTAAATGTTAATGATGGGCACAGCGTAATGGCACAGAGCACCTAGATCCTCGCTGCGCAAACCCAGATCACCGCCAGCAACGGGACACGCATACTAGACCGCCCACCACCGATGGCCGAAGGCCGTCTCCTCAATTGCACGGGTCCGGTGTCACCAATGGCGCCAAGAGTCACCCAGGCAGTAAGGCAGCGATGCGCCCGGAGGGCGCCTACAGCACAGCTCACCTCCAGTAGCAGAGAACCCAGGCAGGGAATGCTCGCAGGCAGACGGGGGCACGAGCAGGTGGAGGAACCCCGCCTCGCCCGTCCTTGTGATGGCCGTCTCCAACCACGGCCGCCAGTCCAGAGGGAGCGAAGTCTCCCCTCAGCCCAGGAGCACCCCACTCTTCGCCTCACAGCCCCAACGGTACCTGGGCAGGATCGAAGCGCCAAGGTCAGCGTCCAGCGGCGGGTCCCGCAGCGGAGCAGCACACCAGGAAACCACTCCGTGTGACGTGCTTCTCGGCCTGCACACCACGTGTCACGCCTCGGGCTCACGTAGGAACGAGAGCCGGTCAGCAGTACAATCCACCTCCAGAGCGTCTCCCGGGGACAGCTTCAACCCCGCACAGCTCCGGCCAGGAAGCTCCCACGCACGTGAAACTCGGACCGAGTGAGTATCCAGTCCACACCGCCTAGGATCCGGGGCCAAAAAGGAACGGGGTGACGGCAAAAAAGGATAAATAACCGGATCAGTTCTCCAGGCTGCAGGAGCCTCACAGCAGTGCGGCCATGCTGCAAGTGCGCCCTCTAGCGCCCCCGACAACTGTGATTTCAATCAGTCATGAAAACTATGGAAGACTGCACTTTGGGCCTAATTTAAAGTTTGGTGGTGAGGGTATTCTATCGCAATTATGTGATGTTATGTTACATTTATTTATAGAGCGCACGATTACCTGGAAGTGTCTTGGCGCTAGCTCAGCCAGAAACCTGAACCAAAAACTCAAGGGATCGCCTGTTATCAGAATGAGAATAAAGCTTTGACTGAAGTTCATAAAGAACTGAATAACCAAGTCTTTCCTGAAGAGATGCAGACTGTTCATGGTTTTTAGATGGAGTTGAAGGGCATTCCAGGCTCGAGATCCACTGATCACAAAAACTCCCCGCCCTCCCAATGAGGCGAATCTAAAGTTGGGGACTATTTCGTTATTGGCTGCAGACGACCTCCAGGTTCTTGATGGCCTGTACCACCTACATTTCTTCTTTAGGTAATCTTTAGGTAGTCCTGTCCGGTGCCTTGCAAGTCTTTAAAGGCAGTGCAGGGGGACTTAAATACTACTCTCTGTCTTTATGGCAGCCAGTGAAACTGCTTTAGGTCCCCAGAGGCAGAATTGATTTTGGGAATGCCTAGAAGGAGCTGTGCTGATGCATTCTGCAGAATCTGTAGTTTGTTGAGATGTTGTTTTGCACATTGGAATAGAAACTATTACAGTAGTCAAGTTTTAAAAGCCATAGACGTGACTACTGTTGTCTGCAGAGTGGTCAGTAGTGAAGGATGTGACCCGATAAGGGCCACCCGGGGCACTCGCGACCACCTCTCAGCCTTCCATACAAATGAATAGTCGGTCAGGCAGTAGAGAATGCAAACTAAGTTATTTTATTAGTATTCACTTGAGCGGAATCCAGTCTGACCAGCCTCCTTAGATATCTGCCGAGGGAATGACCCCGTCTACACAGTAACACAAAATATACATTTCGAACACCTCTAAAACTCTGCCCAAACTGGAATTTTCCAGCCTGGGCACTAACAAATAAAGGGAGTACAGAAAGGCCAGCTGCCATCTTGGGAATGGTTACATGCTATCTTAGTATCAAGGTTACTTTACCTCGGGGCGCTAGGTGGCGCCGGACCAAGATGGCCGCACTACAGTGAGGCTCTCGCCTAGCCGAGCCTGCAACAATCCTAAATGCCATCCTGACTGGTGATACTCATCCTGCCTGCTATGGGAACAGGTCCGCCTTGCTGAGCTGATCGTTCCGATACCGAGATCTCCCGAATCACGCCTCTGTAACCGGAGATAATTGCCATCGAACTTGTGAGCGGCGCTTCGCGCTCTTCTGCGGTCCAGCCCCTCTGCGAAGACGGACTACGCGACACTGGGGACTTGAGGCCTAGTCGCGGCTGCATGGCCGTCAGGCTGTGGGACCTTCCAGACTCCCCAACGGCGGATTCCTGCAGAGGTGAGGGGCCCCCGTTCGGCTGCATCCCTTGCGGGCCACCCCCTCCCCCCGCCTGAACTTAGACGCTGCTCGGCGCATTTCCTTGCGAACTGCTGCCGCGTCTGCACCCCTGGCGTGGGGCCCAGTGCTACCTATCAAACTTGCGCTGCCTACCTGGATATCTGCCGAAAGCCTTTGAAAACGCCGCTACCCTAGCAGCCCCACACGGAGGTATCGGCGCGGGCGCTGCCACATTGACATAGACATTAGGCGCGAGGGAAGACCCAGTCGTCCCGCATCCTCCTGCCCCCGCACAGTTGAGACTTTGCTGTTGATGCTGGACGGACAAACGGGGGAACACGCCAGAGCCTGCTTCTTCACAGCAGGGCCCCCATCTTCCTTCCCTCTCATCACAGAACTACCGGGGGAGGTACGCAGAAGCCATTCTCCTTCCCGCCAAAGCGGCCATTTTGCGGGGACCATCACACCGGAGGCCCAACCAATCAATCAATCAATCAATCAATGACACTTATAGAGCGCGCTACATACCCGTAGGGTCTCAAGGCGCTGGGGGGGGGGGAGGTGCCGCTACTGCTCGAACAGCCAGGTCTTCAGCTTCTTCCTGAAGGAGAGGTGGTCTTGGGTCAGGCGCAGGTCGGTCGGGAGGGAGTGCCAGGTCTTGGCGGCCAGGTAGGAGAAGGACCTTCCTCCTGTAGTCGCTCTTCGGATGCGGGGGACGGCGGCGAGGGCGTGGTTGGCTGATCGGAGGTGGCGTTTGGGAGCGTAGAAGTTGATCCGGCTGTTGAGGTAGCTCGGGCCTTGGTCGTGTAGGGCTTTGTGTGCGTGGGTGAGGAGGCGGAAGGTGATTCTTTTGTTGACGGGGAGCCAGTGAAGGTCTCTCAGGTGTCCGGTGATGTGGCTGGTTCGTGGGATGTCGAGGATGAGTCTGGCTGAGGCATTCTGGATCCGCTGGAGTCTCTTCTGGATCTTGGCGGTGGTACCGGCGTAGAGGGCGTTGCCGTAGTCCAGTCGGCTGGTGACGAGGGCCTGGGTGACGGTCTTCCTGGTCTCGGTGGGGATCCACCAGAAGATCTTCCGTAGCATGCGTAGGATGTTGAAGCACGCCGAGGAGACGTTGTTGACTTGCCTGGTCATGGAGAGGGAGGAGTCCAGGATGAAGCCCAGGTTGCGTGCATGGTCTGTCGGTTTTGGTGCAGCGCCCAGGGCGGGAGGCCACCAGGAGTCGTCCCAGGCGGAGGGTGAAGAGCCCAGGATGAGGACCTCCGTCTTGTCAGAGTTCAGTTTCAGGCGGCTGGTCGCCATCCACTCGGCTACCTCTTTCATCCCTTCGTGCAGGTTTGCTCTGGCGGAGGCGGGGTCGTTGGTCAGGGAGAGGATCAGCTGGGTTTCGTCGGCGTAGGAGATTATGCTGAGGTTGTGTTTGCGTACGATGGCCGCGAGGGGGCTCATGTAGACGTTGAAGAGGGTGGGGCTCAGAGATGATCCTTGAGGGACGCCGCAGATGACTTCGGAGGCCTCTGACTTGTACGGTGGTAGGCGGACTCTCTGTGTTCTTCCGTCGAGGAAGGAGGTGATCCATTCCAGCGCCCTGTCCTGGATTCCGATGTTGCTGAGGCGCTGTACTAGGGTGCGGTGGCAGACCGTGTCGAATGCCGCGGAGAGGTCTAGGAGGATGAGGGCCGCTGTTTCTCCATTGTCCATCAGGGCTCGGATGTCATCGGTGGCGGCGATGAGGGCGGTCTCGGTGCTGTGATTGGCTCGGAAGCCGGACTGTGAGGGGTCGAGGGATCCGTTCGTCTCGAGGAAGGCGGCCATCTGCTTGTTGACGGTCTTCTCGATGACTTTCGCAGGAAACGGGAGGAGCGAGATGGGGCGGTAGTTCTTGAGTTCGGTGGGGTCCGCTGTTGGTTTCTTGAGCAGAGCGCTGAGTTCGGCGTGTTTCCAGCTCTCAGGGAAGGTGGCGGTGTCGAAGGATGTGTTGATGATGTCTCGCAGGTGGGGTGCGATGACAGCGTCGGCCTTGTTGAAGACGTGGTGAGGGCAGGGGTCGGTCGGTGATCCGGAGTGGATGGAGTTCATCGTGCGGATGGTGTCTTCGGTGCTGATCGGGGTCCAGGCGTGGAGGGTGGTGGTGGGGGGTGGTTGTTCGGTCATGGTGTGCGTTGGTTGTTGAAGCTGTTGTGTATGTCCGCGATCTTGTTGTGGAAGTATGAAGCGAGGGAGTTACAGAGGTCTTGCGATGGGGTGATGTCGTTGTTTCCTGTGCTGGGGTTGGAAAGCTCTTTCACGATGTTGAAGAGTTCCTTGCAGTTGTGTGCGTTGTTGTCCAACCGGTCCTTGAATGCTGTTTTCTTGGCGGCGCGGATCAGCTGGTGGTGCTTCCGGGTGGCAAGCTTGAAGGAGGTCCTGTTGTCCGGTGTAGGTTCCCTTCTCCAGACTTTCTCGAGGGCTCGGCAGTTCTTCTTGGAGCTCTTGAGTTCGTCGGTGAACCACGGGGCTTTCTTGCTGCCGGGTCTGCTGGGCGGGGTCCTCAGAGGGGCGAGTTCGTCCGCGCAGTTGCTGATCCACTTCGTGAGGTTGTCGGCGGCCTGGCTGGGGTTCGCTGAGCTGGCAGGAGGGTGCTGGCTCAGGGAGGTGGCGAGCTGGTCTGCTGTGATCTTGTTCCAGCTTCTGCGGGCGGCCTGTTGCTGGTGGTGGTGGGTCGTCGTTCTCTTGAAGGTGAAGTGGACGCAGCTGTGGTCCGTCCATTGAAGCTCTGTGGCGTGGCTGAAGGCGATGTCTGTGCTGGAAGAGAAGACTGCGTCGAGTGTGTGTCCGGCGAGGTGGGTGGGGGTGGACACCAGTTGCTTGAGTCCAAGATTGGCGAGGTTGTCGAGCAGGGTGCTGGTGTTGCGGTCGTTGTTGTTCTCCAGGTGGAAATTGAGGTCCCCTAGGAGGATGCTTGATCACATTCTCTTTGGCTCGTACCCCCCCCCGCACACTCTGTCCCGTGTTTGACACTAGCCTAGCTATTCCCAAGATCTCAAAATCGCGACAGCACGGACACCGAGGCGTGCCATGGGTTGTGGCGACGCCAAACAATCCAAGATCCCATTTAAAACCAGGAAAATTACCAAAACGATGCCTGGACCAGACGACAGCCCCACCACTTCCACTTCCACACCGCCAGATGAAGACTGGAAATCCCTACTTTTGGGCATGAAACAAAGCCTCTCCAACATAGATGCCAAAATAGACACCATGGGCCCGATTCACAGAACTAACTTAAGACAAAATCCTAAACTTACTACTTTTGGTATTCACAGAAGTTAGGATTTTGTCTTAAGTTTGTCTTAAGACAGACTTAAGATAGACTTAAGACAGACTTAAGTTAGGATTTTGTCTTAAGTCTGTCTTAAGACAAACTTAAGACAAAATCCTAACTTCTGTGAATACCAAAAGTAGTAAGTTTAGGATTTTGTCTTAAATTAGTTCTGTGAATCGGGCCCCATGAACTCCCGCATGGATGGGATTGTGGCAAAAATAGATCAACATGACACACGCCTCAAAGAAGCCGAGGACAGAATCTCTGGACTGGAGGACGGTGCCGCCTCTGCGAATCGCCAAGCTTCCCAAATGGAAAGACTCCTCAAAATCATTGCGGACAAGAATGAGGACTTGGAAGCCAGGTCCTGACGAAACAACGTCCCCATCCTAGGCCTGGCGGAAACAACAAACACCGGGAAAATAGAACCCTTCGTAGAAACCCTGGTTACTGAGCTATTTGGGAAGGAATCCTTTTCCCCACACCTCATAGTCGAACGGGAACATAGATCTCTCGCTGCTCGTCCTCCCCCGGGAGCTGCACCCAGACCCATTATTGCACGCTTCCTGAATTACAGGGACCGCGACACGGTGCTCCGCCGCGCCCGAGAACTTGGCACAGTGAACTATGGCAACCCCACCTTGTCTTTTTCCCGGATTTTACCCCTGCAGTGCAGGAAGCTCGACGTAAATTCATTGCTATTAAAAAGAAGTTGCAAACTCTGGAACTTTCCTATGCCATGCTCTACCCTGCGAAACTGAAACTCTCCTATCATGGCAAACAACATATCTTCACAAACCCACAGCAAGTCGTGGACTTTCTGAAGCAGCAGAAACGTGACCGCGCCAGGGACGACGAAGAAGGGCGCCGCTCCAGGTCGCGCTCGCCAATGGAGCAACAAGACTGAAAACGACTAGAACTAAATTGGGAGACAGTGACTCACATGCCTATACCACGCTGCTCCAGAAACTACAATCCCGGTGAGGTACTTTTCCAGACTTTCTTTATACCGGTCTGAACAATGAACTGGACTCGGCAACCCACCTCCATCCCAAGACGGGCGACCCGGTTGTCGACTGGCGTCTGTTGGGTGTGACTTGTGAGGTGGGAGGCAGGTCGGGCGCCCCTAGACTTGCTTCCCCAATGGGTGATCCCCTTTATAACCTCTCCCCCTTCAGGGAAGAGATAGCTTTGAACTGTTGGTTTACTGTATTTTGTTTTTGTGGGATGTTGGGAGGGATGGGAGGTGCTCTTCACCCGGCAGGTTGTGGTGGCCGGCGTGGGTGGGATGGGGTTCCGACAAATCAGAGTCATAATCATCGTACCTTCGTAGTGGGTCTGGGTCAAGTGGTCAGACTGGGATTGAAAGTCTTTACATGCATAGATAGAGTGGCTTATTGTATGTATAACTACTTCATGCTTGTTCAATGCACATTTCTGCACTTGTTGAGATGGGTGACGTAGCAGATGCGCAGCCTCCTCAACAACTGCAATTGATGTCGTGGAATGTCCGTGGGCTCAACAACCCGCGGAAGAAGTGACAGATTTTAGGTTACTTAAATAGGCAGGGTGTTTCCATAGCCATGCTCCAAGAAACACATTTGATGTCAGGGAATCCTCCATTGTTTGCGGCCCATTGGGCCTCCGGCAGAGTGTTCTCATCATACTCCAACTACGCTAGAGGGGTGACGATCTTGGTTAGACGGGGAGTACGCTTTATCCTTGAAGGAACTGAAATAGATTTGACTGGCAGGTTCTGCATGGTATGGGGCAGACTATACTCTCATAAGGTTCTTTTTGCATGTTACTATGGGCCCAATACAGATGACCCATCCACACTCCTTACGCTATGGGGTAAGGTTCAATCGTTGGGGATTGCACATGTTGTCTTAGGCGGGGACTTCAACACTGCACTCCGTCCCAACATGGACAGATCCCACCCACAGGCGATGCACTACACGCATACTCAACGCGCTCTCTCGAATATTGTAGAAGAATACCGCCTGATTGACGTCTGGAGACACATTCACCCTACACACGCACAAGGCACCCACTATTCTGCGGTACACTCCACCTGGGCTCGTTTAGACTACATATTCTGTACCACTGGGCTCTCCTCCTGGTTAGTTGCAGCATCCCACCTGGCTCGCACCTTCTCCGATCATTCCCCAGTGTTGGTGACGCTGCATGACCCACAGGCTGTATCCCCTTACTTGAATTGGCGCCTTAACCCTGCACACCTAACCGACTCGGCCTTTAAGGCTGAACTAGAACAAGACATAAAAGATTTCTTTGATCGCAACATAACTTCAGTTTCCAGCATAACAACAGTCTGGGAGGCCTTTGAGGTTACCGCCAGGGGATGGTGTATAGCTAAAGGGGGCGGAGTCCTCAAATCCCTTTGGGGCGAGTTGCGGAAGCTTGAACTAGAGCTGAAGCAGCTAGAAAAAGATGCAGACAGTACCACACCCAACCATGCAGCTAGAGCTCAACTTCGTGAGAAACTGAACGAATATTCAGACCTATCAGAGAAAGAATGTAAGTTCCTAGGGAAGCCACACACAGCACGCAGTTACGGTGAAGGTGATAGGCCTGGCAAAGCGCTTGCATCCGCGGTGAACCCCCCTAGATATCACAACTATATCACTACACTGCTAGATGAACATAATACGCCCCAACGTAGTTTGCCGGACCAACTTCGGATACTCACTGACCATTACTCCACACTCTACACTTCCTAGCGGTCCACTCCAATAAACCTAAATGCCTACCTAGATGACACAGCGCTTGCGTGGCTAGGCCCATCTCAACAAAAATTCCTACATCACATACTCGAACTGGAAGAAATCACAGACGCTATAATGTCCATGAAATCGGGAAAATTGCCGGGTTCGGACGGTCTACCAATTGACTTTTATAAGGCCTACATACACATTCTTGCCCCGATACTACAACAAGTATACTACGCAGCTCTAGAGGAGGGTATCCTGCCGACAACTATGCGGGTAGCCCTCATTGCATCGCTGCTGAAGCCGGGCAAGCCGCCGGAGTCCTGCGACTCGTACAGACCCCTATCCCTACTGAACTCAGACATAAAAATACTAGCGAAAGTGCTTGCATCGCGCCTTAATCTACTAATGGAACGGCTGGTGCTGCCGGATCAAGCGGGCTTTGTTCCGAATCGCGCGACTTCCCATAATCTGCGCACACTTCAGGCAGTAATACAGGACATTACCCCCACATGTGAAGCAGCCGCCGTTTTTCTAGACGCCACGAAGGCTTTCGATTCGCTAGAGTGGGATTATCTACTAGCGCTGCTCGAACTGATGGGGTTTCCTTTTAGTTTCTTAGACTGGATTCGACTACTATATCGTCAGCCGATGGCTTCAGTGCTACTGAATGGCTCCCGTTCTCCCCCCTTCGAGATCCACTACGGAACACGGCAGGGATGTCCGCTGTCCCCGGTCCTATTTGCTATCGCAATCGTACCCTTAGCGGCCAAGCTGCGACAGCACCACAATCACTGATCCCTCATATACCCGGAAAGACAATTGCTTATTGCTCTTTACGCCGATGACATGACCCTTTACGTTCCAAAACCTAAGGAGAACCTTAATCCCCTGCTGCACGAGATTACCAAATTCGGTGGTTTCGCAGGGATTCAAATAAACTGGTCGAAATCAGCCCTGTTCCCGCTGACTGACATCACCACGCAATTCCCCCTTGATTACCCTCTAATCTGGAAGGCAGAGGAGATCAAGTACCTAGGTATAAATGTGACAAGACACAGTGACACTCTTATCAGAGCTAATTACGGTACGGTCCTGGACAAGTTGACTGAAAAAGTCACCAGATGGATCCATCTCCCACTGTCAATGGCAGGGCGCATTTCCCGGATTAAAATGGTAGTGTTACCTAAACTACTGTACCTTTTCACCAACAACCCGTATAACCCGGCCTCCCATTTTTTCCGCGCACTTACCTCACAAATGTCAAGATTGATATGGGGTGGAAAGCAACCACGGATTGGCATGAAAACACTAATGCTCCCCTATCATCAGGGGGGATTCGACGTCCCTAATTTCTGGAGGTACTATGATTGTGCGCAAGCCCACTTTGCTGCATACTGGCCCCCCCCTTTATGGCTCACCTGGCAGTCGAATACGGCTACATGAAGCCAACGCAACCATCTGGCTACCTCTACACGGACTCCAAAATTGTAGACCGGGATCCCAGTACGGTGGGCTGTACGGTACTCGCCTGGAGGAGCCTAGCGAACGCTTTGGGTACTCCGTTCCTATACTCACCACTAATGACACTGGCTCATGACCCACAACTCCGTATCGCATGCGAGGAAATAGGCCGTAAAATGCTCACGAGGTTAGCACTCCACACGTGGGGTGATCTGTACCTTCAAGGCACTTTCCGAACATCAGCACAATTCTTTGGCGATGACTCTCCATCCGTCATGGATGCTTTTTTGTATGTGCGTCTGAGGCAGAATGTAAAGGCAATCACTCCTGCCTTCCCGGACGAACCGGACACGGTACAGCCCCTCCTTTCTCTACTCCAATCTGACACACCGAAACATGTTGTCTCTATGCTCTATAAACACACACAGACAGCTCCGTCCCCGCCCTCCCTTAGAGCGAGACGCGACTGGGACTGTGACCTAGATGCCCAAATGTCAGACAAACAATGGGAAGAAAGCGCAGAGACGCCTATGGGCAATTGTACGCGCTGTATAAATCTCAAAAATAAATATATAAATAAATAAAGCTGCGCACACACTATGGCAGTGACAGGAAACGCGCGCCTTAGACTCATACACTACAAGTTTTTGCATAGACTCTACTATACGCCGGCCAAACTGCACCGCTTCCAACTCCGGGAAGATGACAGGTGTGTCCGTTGCAGGGCTGAGGGTGCGGATTTTTTCCATCTCGCGTGGACGTGCCGCAGAGTGGCGGCTTACTGGGAGGAAGTATTCGCGGCTATATTGGACATGGTTGGGGTCGATGTGTCACCTTGCCCGAAAGTCGCATTGCTGGGGCAGACGTGCCCTGCGCTGCAAGCACACCGTAAATGTTTTTCTTTAGGTATTCTTCTTGCGAAGCGTCAGGTGGCATGCCGCTGGGGACGCGGACGAGCACCCACGTTTAAGGATTGGCTCACGACAACGTCCACTTGGCAGGACCAACAGCATAATTATGCAGAGCTCCTCCCCCATAAATCAAGGCCCAAAGACGTATGGGGTCCACTTACTGCATACCTTCTGAGCCTCCAAGCCACTACACAGCTAGACACAGACGCCAGACCAGGGAGACTCCTCGCAACAACACGCACACTGCACTTCATTCCTAATGCATAGCGTCTTGCGAACCACGCTTTTGTCCATGGACCATGCCCGTGGCATGTGCTACTGACTGCGCCCCTTACCCGTTGACTCACCTGTGCCATATTCAATAGCACTCAGCATGCTCGCATGATATGGAATACCTGCATCTCATTCCCAATTCATAGGCTGGGCACATATACCACGACACTCCACATTGTTTAGCTGTTTCATATGCCTCTTCCGCGGCACCCGACGAGTGCAGACCTGGCTAACATGCTGCTAGCCACGCTTCATATTCTAGCCACCTAGCTTTCGGTTCCACCTCCCCAACCCCCCCTCCTCCCCGAACTACACACTTCTTCACAGGATATAGAGGTGTTAACGTACAGCCCTCATAGCCAAGGCATGTTAAACGCAGCGGGCTCGATCTCGCGCATAGAAGGCTCCTCTTCTCTCCTCATGATACGGAGGGGCGGGTGCAAGGAGGGTAGACCAGACACACTAGACCCACCAGGTTGTCGGACCACATGATTAAGTTGTAGTTGATTGTTGATAATTAAAAAAAAAAAAAATGAGAACCTCATGCATTCTCTGCTCTATGTATGTCGCTGTTTCCAACATTATTGAATGCTACCTAACACAGCTCCCTATAGTCTTCAACGCGGCCGGCCCTGACGGGTTGTAGGCGGCTTGCTGTGTCAGATATGACCCCCTCAATGAATAATTTGTATTGCGGATACTGTGATAGCTGCCGGCCTGCAACTTGCAGGATGTAGGCGAAAACAGCTGTGTAATTAATAACTGCCTCAATAAAGGTTTTCGCAAAAAAAAAAAAAGGTTACTTTACCTGTGCTTGTCTTTTTAGGATGGGAGCAGAGCTTATTCGAGAGGAAAGGCATGCAGAGATAGAGCGATCTATTTATTAGGGCAGTGGAACTCAACCTTTAATAATACTAAAGAGAAACAAATCCAAGCTGCGTTTCTGCTGAGGCAAACATTGAGGCAGGAGCTTATTTTCGATCATGGTACAAAATGGTGGCTGAACACAAAATGGTGCCACAAATGCTAACTTAACTTGCATAATGCTTGAAAGAGTCAGCTAGATGCATTCTCAGTCCAAAAGAGGAAAAGAGGAAAAAGTAAGATACTTTTAGCCTCTTGATGGTGTAAAAAATGGAAGAGTACACTGAGTTTACCTGAAGATTTTAGAAGGGCAAGAGCTACTCCTTTAATTCCGATGACAAATAATTGGCCTGTCACCAGTTTATGATTAACCTATCAAAAGCTGCCAATAGGTTGAATAGAAATGAGGGCCGTTTTACCTCCCTTGTTAAGGGTCTCCCTGATCTCTTCCATCACCTTAATTAGGGCTGTCTCGGTGTTGTGCCCATATTGTGAGGGGTCCAGAAGATTATTATCTTGCATGAAGATGGCCAGCCGGAAATTCATTATTTTTTCAGCAATCTTAGCTGGTAGGCACAGGCATGAAATAGGCCTGTAGCTGTTGGTGTCTATGGACTAAGAGAGAGTTTCTTTAAAACGGGCAATACTGATGCTGCCTTCCGTTTAGTGGGAAAGAAACCAATGGCAAACGTTCTGGAAGGTAGCCGTGAGAATATATTCAATTTTTTTAGGTGTCCGTTTGGCCACAGAAGGAGGTCAAGTGTCGGGGTGGATTTTATAGACTTGATAAGAGAAGTGCCCTGCTCTACAGTCGGATCTTCAAGTTTTGGAAAAATCTTGTTGTTGGAAGGATCAGAAGGAGAGGGCAATTTCTCACAAGGAAGCACCTTAATGGAGAAAAACCTGTGGTAAACTTCTTTAACTTTATTTTAAAAGAAACAGGCCAAATTGTGGCAGAATGATTGACTTCTGTAACCAGCTGTCTCTGATTCTATCAAGGTCAATTATTTTACCATTTGAAAGAGTTCTTTTACAGATTTCTTGGCGGTTCCTTTTTTTAAATGTAAAACATAATTACTTTTCCGTCATTATCAATGCTTTGTAGTTGGCCAGATCTTGTTTATATTTGTTCTTCTCTGACTCAAGATAGTCCTTCCTCCAAATGCGCTCTTGCCATCTTCATTTTTTTTTTGCTTTTGACTTCTAAGGGTATTGGTAAACCAAGCAGCTAAGGGATGTTGTCGCTTACTATGAGAGGCCTTTGTTGGGGCCAAATAATTGACGGCTGAAGTCAGCCAAGATGCGTAATTGTCTACGAAACATTGATGTCCTCTATTATCAAATCTGAAGATACTGACAATGCTTCATTGAATTGATCAGGCTGAATCTTGTGCCAGGGATGAGCATAAAGTTCCTTGGAAAGGGACCTGCTGTGTTGAAGATGTTGTGCTAGAGTTAGGTCGAACCTTACTTCTAGGTGGTCAGACCATATTAAAGGTAGTATATTGATATCTGATATGGAGCACTTGTTGGTGAAAATACCATCAAGACAGTGACCAGCAGAGTGAGTAGAACCTACTACAACCTGGGAAAGACCAAGACTAGCTTTCAAGTCAAGTAGAATTATGGTATCTTTATCGGTGGCGTTTTTCCAAAGGAAAATTAAAGTCTCAAAATAAAAGGAAGTCCGTTGCAGTAGTGGAAGATTCCAAGATCACGATCAAATCTTGGAGGAAAACATGTCTGGATCCCGGTCAGCGATACAAGAGCAACCCATTAAAAGAGTGAGCTTTTGTACAGCTTGATACCAAAAGAAAGTGCTTCACAAGGCCCAAGCAGAACTAGTAATAAGGTTATGTTATGTTATGTTATGTTATAGTGTACTTATAATGCAAAAAGATACTCAAGAGTGTCCTGGTGCTGCAGTGACCATAGGAGTGTGGGGCAGAGAAAATGGCCTTCATATGGGAGTGATAGATTATGGCTAACTTGCCTCCTCTTCTGACTGGTCTATCTGTCATATATCCTGGTGGTGTCGTAGAGACAGAATCTGGGCCAGAGGACCGATCGGCCCAAGTTTCTGTAATGAACAAAATGTCTAGTGCATCAGAATCAATTAAGTTAGCGACTTCGCGTTTATGTTTGACATGGAATCTAGAGCTGACTAAAGCGCAGTACCATTTGTTAACTGTGGCATTGTGAGGACCTTTCCTGTGAAGTAATCAACCTCTTGATGGCCCCCTTGTCTATGTGGAAATTACAACCTTATCACTAAAAGTAGAATAAACGGACCAGGAATTTAAGTCTAGACATGTACAATCTAAGTCCTTACCTGTTTTATTAGGGTCTGTAAGTTAATTCCTCATATAGCAGAGTCTAAGTGTGGGTTCTGAGACAAGACATGCAGGTGTTAGGGCCCTGGGCGCGGTCCAGGGGCAGATGGGCTTGCCTTTGGTGCACCAGACTGTGTGGACGTGCTGTTTGCTTATAGAAATAGCCCGCCAATGAAGGGTCTATGTCCATGGGCGGAGCTAAAGTGCTAGCCAGTGCTGGTTCAAGCTGCCATGAAGAGGTGGGTAAAATAAAGTTTGACGGGGGTCCAGCAACCCCAAATCATGCCTGCAGGCTCCCCTGCTGCATCAAATACTGGTAAATGAAAAATGAAGTTAAAATAATAGTGAGAAAATAATACCCATACAAAGAATAAAAAGGGGTTCTGACCCCTCCCAATATGGCACCCTTACAACGAAGGAGCCAGGCACCTCTTTTAAAAATGGCACACGCATGCTACTTACAAAGAAAATAAAATGGGCTTGAGTTAGGCTTACTCACGAGCTGTGCTGATGCAGTGTTTGCTTGTAGCCCGCCATAGAGCGGAGCATGTCCATGAGCAGAGCTGTGTGGCTATTCCATCACAAACTCGCGCCCACCCTCCTGATGTATAGTTGGGCAGACCGCCAGGTTCACGTAGATGGAGTACAATTTACACCATCAGCATAAACCTTACTCCAAGGGCCCAAAGGAGTACGAGCCATATAGAAAAAACCATCTGACCGTCATCTTATTTAGAGTGAGTTGCAGGATGACTTTTTCTTATTGCTCATCAGCACCAGGAATATTCTGGAGGTGAGGGACAGTAAGTGTGGAAGAAAACTCCCATGATGTCTGGCAATTCGTTTTTTATTTTCCCCCAAAAAACTTCTGTTTTGAGAGTTTGCTTTTGGAAAAAAATGTTTTTTAAAGTTGGGCGTAAGCATCTGTCACCAGTGGAGCTTGCAGAGCAAACTATTAAATGGCCTGATGGTGGTAGATACAAACCCAAAGAGTTCACCACAGGGCTGGCTGTGAACTCTAGGGGCCTCATTTATGAGACCTTGCGTCAGTTTTGCGCTTCTGATGTGTCACTTTTGTTGACGTATCAGCGGCGTAAAACATTCCTTCTGTAGCACACTATTTACAAAGTGAAGCAGGTGCGTCACTTTGTGAACCCTTGCGCTGCATTATACCTGTGTCGGGTATAATAAAGCCTCGTAGAAGTGACGCAGTGAAATCTATGAGATTTCATTGCGTCACTTCTAGGACGCCGTTGCGTCAAAATCTTGCGCCTGCCTCACAGCAGGCGTGAACTTGACGCAGGCCCTTTCATGGGGCTTGCCCCATGTGAAAGGATGCATTGCTGGAGTTGCGTCACTTTTGTGACACACTCCAGCAATGCATCACTTTGCGCTTACAGGTACGTCAGAAATACTGACGTATCTGTAACTCCTTGCGACATGATGTGTCATACCCTAAATATGACGCATCGGGTATGTCGCAAGAAGTACACACTGACAAGCGACGCATCACTGCTTTCACGCAGCAATGCGTCATTTCTCATAAATGGGGCCCTAAATTTGTTGGATGGAGTAAAGGCAGGGTGGTGGATATTAAGTCCTCCGCCACCCTGAATCCCTTTACAGCATTTACCAAAGTCTAAATTGGGCTCTTTGTTTTTCACAGCCTAAAAAGAGGCAGTTTGCTGGCTTGCAAAGCTTAGTTTAAGAAATTAAGAAATTACCAACTTTGCTTTCCTACAAGACAAAATGATGGCAGTTCTTGAATAGAACAGCAAAGTGCAGTGTTTAATTTGAACAGATGGATGCCAGGGTCAGCATTGGACCTCAATTTAGAGCAGAGCACATGGGACCACATTATTATGGAGCACTGTCCCTGTTTGCATCACAGTGCACGTTTAAACAAATGGGCTGGGCACAAACACAAATAGTCTTCCATATTACAATCAATGCACTAAGCCCAGAGCAGCAGAGAGCTCATGCCTGCCTTGGGGCAACCATTAGTGAAAGACAAAGCTGTTGTTTGAAGCAGCCTTTTCATCTTCACTGTGCAGGTGGCATTCGCCTGCACTTTTAAGGAGGGCCCAGACACAGTCGGGAAACAACACTTACAACACAACTTTTACAACGCATTACCTTTACAACGAAACTTTTACAACGCAACATCCATTACAACGCATACCATTACAACGCAACCATTACAACGCATGTCACTACACCGCATACCACTACAACGCATGTCATTACAACGCAGTCATTACAACGCATACCATTACAACGCATACCTACACTATCCAACACTTACCTTACTGTTGCACCCCCTGGAGTTAGAATAGTAATTTTTACCCCTACACTATCCAATAATTACCCTACTGTTGCACCCTCTGGAGTTAGAATAGTAATTTTTACCCCTACACTATCCAACACTTACCCTACTGCTGCACCCCCTGGAGTTAGAATAGTAATTTTTACCCCTACACTATCCAATACTTACCATACATGCAATGTAATGGTATGCGTTGTAATGGTATGCGTTGTAAATGTAGTATGCATTGTAGTGGAATGCGTTGTAAAGGTAGTTTCAAAGAATTCGTTGTAATGGCATGCGTTGTAATGGAATGCGTTGTAATGGATGTTGCGGTGTAAAAAATGCGTTGTAAAGGTATGCGTTGTAAAAGTATGCGTTGTAAGGACACAGTCAGAATACATCCTGAAGGCCTCCTTGCCTCTGCGCCCATTTCCCTTATTTGCATGAGTCCATGCCCCCATGCAAATGAGAAAGCGCCCTCTTAAAACTATAAGTGTGCCGGCACTATCGAATTACTGAATGGGCCACACAGCTTCTGTGACTCCTTCTGTACTACAACAGTGCCCCAGAGGTGCAGAAAATTGGCTCACACGTTCTTTGCGCTCCTGGAGCACAGTCTGTAACGCGGCTCCTGGAGCACTGTCTGTAACGTGGCTCCTGGAGCACTGTCTGTAACGCAGCTCCTGGAGCACTGCCTGTAACGCGGCTCCAGGAGCACTGCCTGTAACGCGGCTCCTGGCCTTAATGAAGTGTGCAGTAGCCATATAGTGGTATACTTCTTCATGAAAAAACCACCACTCTAGCAGCATTTCTAAATTGCGAGGAGCGTTCAAATATTTGTATCTCAAGACGGTCACTGTTTACACAGGAATTGAGCAGCAATGCACAAGACATCTTTCAGGCCCCACAACACCATAAGCAGCGACAACTACTAGTGCCCCAGCCATTGGTAGATTTGAGCACGGGTGGGCTAGCCTAGTGCTGTACTTCCCGGGTGCCCCCTGAAGAGCCATCTATTGATGTGGGACTCATGTGTCAGAGCTACATTTATCTATAGGATCTCAAAAGGTCTCTTAAGTTGATTTATGGCAGCAATGCACACTGTAAAGTCATATTTGTCATTGCTGATTTCTACTACTAGTTGCTTATTTCACAATATAAATGTTGGAGTAAAATACCAGGAAGGAATAACCAGCAATGGACCATCTGTTCGTAGGCGACAAATTATGACCATTCCCTCTCTGTATCAAGGTGGAACAGAGCTAATGTGAAACAAATACCAACATTGCAGTGAATGGCTGGGGTACTGTGCATGACTTTGGAAGACGGATTTGCATATAGCCATGTCTGAACTGGGTTAGCGGAGTGAGCTAAAGAACGGTGATGGATTAAACCCAGATCAGTTGACTGGGGGATGAGTGCTTGCAATGTTCAACACTCCGTCCATCATCCCCTTTGGTTCTGCCATGACTTTGGAACTGGTATAGAACAATATTGGTGGCCCTACTGGTTGCAGTGGATCACGCTGCAAGTGGACAGTGCATGCAGCAACGTGTTTCTGCACTAGCACCTGTTGTCCCTTTTCTATTTATGATTTAGGCACTGCCAAAATAGTATTCATTCGAAGAGGTGAAGGAGAGCACTAATGGATTTTAGGAGTTTTAGAGGGTTCCCAAAGGATGGCGCAGTACCTGGCAGGTTGGAGGGTGCTTTTCTTGAGGTATCGTATGCTTTGCTTCTATATTTGAGCTTCCTAGGCAGTAAAATTACTGTGATCCAGAAAGCTCAGATGGGTTACCTGAAAGTGCTCATTCATTTTTGTCCATTCAATTCAATTCAGGACATTTGTAAAGGGCACAGCTACCTCCGTAGAAGTCTCCCGCCACTAGCGACCAGTCTGAAGGGAGAAAGGCAGTGAACAAATTACTTAGCTATCAGATCCGTATCAAACAGGAAGGTTTTGAGCTTGCTTCTATAACACACACACAAGCATATGTGACTTGACTTATAACACCTAACCATTAACCCAACTAGGAGAAGTCTTTCTCCTACTCTGTACATGAGTCACTGATTAACTATGTGCAAAGTATCTCACTTCTTAAATGATTATTCTTGTTATTATGAGGTCAATTCTATCTTTTGTTCTCTTGAGAATAATAAGGGCGAAGAAATAGTAAAAAAAAATACTCTGCCCAGTTCACAAATACTTTGCTATAGGTAGGTGTGATTTATTCTTGTAGTACTCCTGGCTTACTCCTGAATTCTGCAGATGCTGCTTTGCAAGAGTTAATGACTTAACCCTTTTGTTCATGACTAAAGTTTTACATACTTACAAAAATAGAGAATGGGGCATGTAGAGGGTGGTACAGTATAGTACTAGAAAGACATGTACTAGATATTGTCCTACAAAAATGTTTTGCTGAAATATATGCCACCAAAATATTGTGATGGTGCTAGAGCAGATACCAAACCAGATTCATTTAGGTCACACTTAGGTGGGAGACTAACTTATTCAAGGTTTCTAAGCTACTCGGTTTGCAATAAAAGGACTAAGGACAATGCTTCATTCCATCTCTTTTCATTGTATTCATATTAATTTATTTATGTAGCACTTTTGCCTAAGTGCTTTACCGTGAATAATTAGACAAGCATTATTGAAGGTACATAAAACATAACCCTGATGAAGATGCGCCGAAGGGAGATTCAGCTATTTTGGTCTAAAAGATAAAACTGTTGGCAAAAGCCTCATGTTGGAAGAGGTAGTATTTCAAGGAGGAGCAAAAGCAGTGTAAGGAAGGAAAGGAGCATGTAGAAAAATAGGATGGGGTTTCACAGTCTAGGAGCAAGGAGGGGAAAAGATCTGAATTGGGAAAAGGGTCATGGAGGGAGGGAGGGAACAATCAGCCTAAAATGAGAGACAACGCATAGAGAGTGACAAGAAATATAGGGCTGTAGAAGAGAACTATGATTTGGCAGCCAGACTGTCGACACATACAAAGAATATACATAGGAATGAGATTTGGAAGCAAAGGGAGGGAGCCAGGGAAGAGAGAAGTGGGGAGAAAGTGGACCAGTGGGGGAAGTATCCAAAGAAAACAGATGGCATAGTTAAAGATAGGTTTAGGAGGAGCAAGAAGTGTAATGAAAAGGTTTTAGAAATGTTGCAGTTTCTGCAGGGTTACCCCAGATCTTCTTGCCTTTTGCTGAATTCTGTTTTTCCTATCTATAGCAACCTGTGCACTTTACCCCTTCTAACTAGTATAAAGTGCCTTTGCTCCTCCTTTCAACATGATGAAATTGGTATACACCTAGATGGCATATTTAACTTACCTATAAGCCCCTGCCATACGTACCAAGGTGTGCCCAGGACCTGTAAGCCACCCCTAAGTAGGCATTATTGCCCATAAGGCATCATACATTGCATTTAAAAGTAGGACATATAAATGTTTGATGTCAAACATGTCCTTTCAATGACTAGCCCATCAAAGCTAATTTCGTTGTTCCATAGGAAAGCACTGGGAAACAATAGTAAATATTAACACCATATCTCGGGAATTTGACTAGCTAGAAAAATAATTAAACAACTATTTTTTGTTTGTTATTTAAAGTCCACTCAATGGTTAAGTCAGATTTTTCCTAAAATATTACAGAAAATACATTTTTAAGAAAGTAACATTTGTCACTCCCGAAGTCCCTGGAAGTTAAATCTGCATTCTGTTCTCCCACACCAGCCAGCCTCCAATTTGCACTTAAATAGATGTGAATGAGGTGTAAATGTTCTCCCAGGAGCAAACAATAGGCTGACCTGAATCAGAAGAGATGACCCATCTAAACCTGACAAAATATGCAGTAGGGCCTGTTGGGAGGTTCCTTTTTGAGATTAAAGTCCCCAATCCTGCTTGAACATCACATCCTGCTTGACAGGTCTGCTGGGGTTTTTCATATCACACTTGGGATGTACTTCAAAGAGGCATCCCCGTCACAGACAAATGTTAGCTGATACTCTAGCAAAGACCTTCTTTTGTCCCTCCCAGTCAGTAAACTCCCCAATAAAAGAGGGCCTCGTTTTGAAATTACAGTGTCACAGCCTGTTTGACAGGTCTGCTAGGTTTTCAAATAGCATTTGATGGGCTCTTGAAAGGGTGAAGGGTGGAAGCCAGAACACTTGTGGTGTCTCCAATGTTTGGTTGCTGAAAACTCAGCTTTGTTCTACCAGACCTCTGTTACTGAGGTTATTGTGGGTGCAGGGACTGCCTAAAACTAGATTTGGTGTTAGATGTGGGAGTACACCAGGATTACTATAGTACACAGCACATGCAGTCCCCCTGCACTCAGAGCCCAAGTTCAGTGTGGCTGAAGACTTCGGCCATCTTGAAAATGCACAAAGTAGGTAGGGTTTGATCTGGGAACGTTTATCCATGGATCATTCTAACCACTAGCTCATACTAGGCATTAATGTGGCATCTCCAGGCACCCACTTCAGAACACTCCTAGACCTGTGGATAATTAGAGAAACTGAGCCTGCTGACTGGGAGGTGAGAAGAACCTTGAAAAGTGAACCTGCTTTCCATTTTGTACAGTGGACTCCAGCGGTTTTAAGACTAGACTGTTAAAGCTACAGGGACACAACCAGCTACAAGAGGTCTTTTCCTGCAACTGCTCAGCAGACCAGTGGCAACTGGAACCTCCTGTTGGGCTCTACCTGCCACTCTGTAAGTGTCTAAGTGCCTCCTCTGTGGTCCGGGGTGGGCATTAGAGGTGTATTTCTGGGCTGAATTGGAACTTAAAGTATTAAAGTCCGAAGGTAACATATTTTACCAGGGTGAAACTAGTTACTTTATCCGACCTGCACTCCATGACAGTCAGCGTCAAATTGCTGAATAGTATTGGCGCCATTTCTATTTAAAACCTGAAAAAATAATATCTCCAGTTCCCCTGGTTGGATTCTAGTCATGCTGGTGTCATTTTGTTTATTACATTATTTGTCTAATTCTTTATGGTATTTTAATTGTTTTCTATCTCATCTTTATTACTATTATAGTACAGAATACACACTTTACACTTTGCCTCTAAATAAAGTCTCTCTGCTCTGTATCACAGCTATCAGGCAGTTGAGCTCAGGTTTATTTGATGACTTTAGTGGTTCGTCCTGCTAAGGGCTGTCGTTATTAAATGAGGTGGTTAGTTACCCTCTCAACTAATGATCCAATTTCTCACAATACAATAGAACAATATTCAAGAAAGGTGAGAATGAGAGTTTTAGTATGTAACTGCAACAGATACCCTCCAGCCCGAATGTTGAGTCACAGTGCCCAAATTCAGTATCTTGCTCCAAGCTAACCTGTGTCATGATTGTGTTCCCAAATCCGAATTCATGTGCATGTCAAACTATCCATAAACGGACATGCCCTTGAACAGGGAAGCAGGCAATGTGTTGGGATGAAACAACTAGCAGAGAAATGCAAAGATCACAGACAACTCTTGTTTCTTGGATGGCTCACACACTAATGATTGTGATGGCTACAAAATGTGAACTAAGCCTGTGCCAAATTTTGAAAGATAATTTAATAATAGGGCAAATTAGTTTGAAGCAGCACTTACATTTAAAATTCATAAATAAAAAGTGCTTCCTAGTAAAATGTTCCTAGAAAATACATCTCCAGTACCCTGTAGGAGCATGTAAACAATTACACAACCACATTTATTTTCTCCTTGTCGGTCGCATATTAAATTGTAGGAATTTTGTCAAATATACATACTAGTCATTTTGTTTTTTTTATTATTGCAAGGTATTTGAAAATCAAACACTAATGTGTCCGCTGGTTTTCTACAGACACACATGCCTGAGTCGTAAGCCTGCTCTTCACATACATATCGTTCACTACTGTTTTTTTTTATATAGCACACACTGCAAAACGAGTCTCATTTAGGCAAGCAAAATCGGGGAGAACAAATCACTTGCTCAGGATCACAACGTAAACAGTCAATTAGTCAGTCAGGCAGTCAGTCAATAATCTTTATTCTGTTTTAAGAAATGCTATGAAAGAACAATAAAATATGTATAAGTATCAACATGAAAAAATACTCAGATATGTACAAGAAAAAGAAAAACACACGGGGGGGCGTGTGCTGATGACGAGCTGAGCTCGTCATCTAACGCGGCTTTTTGAAAAAAGCCGCGTAGCGCGAAACTTACAGAACATTACAAACTGTAGGTTGCCCGTTTGAGATAAGTTATTGTAACCTCAGTGACCCCAATTACAAAACTCCACTCTGCAACCTAAAACATTACTTATCAAATCCAAATGAAACCACATTAACAGCCTACACTGATAATCATTTGTGACTGACAGCAAATATGCTTCACAATGGGGAGAGGATTTCAATGAGAGGTAACTTTTAACTGTTGGTTTAGTTAATTCCACCTCTTCTCTAAGTGTATCCTTCCATGTTAGACATGTCAGTTTTAGGGTGGTTGATCTTCCCCCAAACATGTTTCCGTCTTGCCTCCAATTTGTCTGAATTCATTTTTTTGGCTTAGGCCTCCTAACCAGTGCTAAAGTGCTTGTGCTCACTCAACTGAACATGGTTTGATTGACACATTCCTAGTTACATATTTAATTTACTTATAAGTCCCTTGTAGAGTAGTATACCATAAACCCATGGCCTGTAAATTAAATGCTACTAGTGGGCCTTCAGAACTAAGTAGCACTCTAAAACGTGTCCCAGGCCTGCCATTGCAGCCTGAATGCAGTGTTACGCTGCCATGGTCACTTGGCAATTAGAACCACGTGCCAAGCCTTACACACCCCTTTACTTACATATAAGTCAACCCTAAGGTAGGCCCTAGGTAACCATAGAGAAGGGTGCTGTGTAAGTAAAAGGTAGGACATGTACTTTTAAGTATTGTATGTCAAGGTAGTGGCAAACTCTCAAAATCTTTTTTTTACTACTGTGTGGCCTCTCCTCTCATATGATAACATTAGAGATTCCTTATTATATCAAATAAGCTGTAATTCCTAATTGAGAGTAGTTAAATCTGTCATGTTTTATACCTATGGAATTGTAATGGTGAACCTTCTTTAATGGCAAAGTCAAATTTACCATTACAATTTTGAAAATGTCACTTTAAGTAAGTTGCCATTTTCCTGCTATTAGCCCAGAATGCCTACAGGCTGTCTCTGATTGCATATCTGAGTTGGTTGACAGCTGGGCTTTGCGCTTCTCTCTAGACAGCCATACACAAGGGGAGCTTAGGTGTAACTTGAGGGACCATCCTTGAGAGCTGGGCACAGCCTCACACCTACACCTGAATAGGCTGTGTCCTGTCCCCACACAAAGAGCTGCATACCCCCCTGAAGTGAGTCCCTTCTTTGAAGTCCCCCCACTTCAAAGGCACCACTGGGTATAAGAACTAGACCTCTGGCCCTACCACTTCAGTATGCTGCTGGACTGTAACCTCTCTGTCAGGTAGGAGAATGGCTGTGCTGAAGGACTGCCACTATAATGGACTGATGCTCTGGAAGAACTGCTCCTTGCTGTGTTGCCCGGCTGTTCTCTCATGCCTAGATAATAAAGACTGGATCTACATCCAGCATATCACCGTCGGAACCGCCGCTACGGAAGCAGTGCATCGCCGCCACTGCATTTAGAAGATCGTCGCATCCCATCTACAGCGTGGAGAAATCTAGTGCATCACCTTCGGAACCGCTGCATCTCAGAACCAGAGCATCGCCTTTGGAGCCAAAGCATTGCCAATGCTGCGTGGCGAACATCGACACATGACCTTGATTTTAGGATCTCACCAACGCATCGCTCAGCTGCACTCAGCATTTATTAAGGTACTTTTGTTCTGTGGGCCTTACTGAGTCCTTTTATCTGGCCTGCGCTTCATTGTGGTCAGTCTGAACTTTTGACTTTGTCCTGGTCCGGTGTGACCAAATATCCTAAGTAAGATCTTATTGCTTCTAAGCACTGTTTTAGAGTTTATGTTTTTAAAATTAGTATCTGAAGTTCTATGTATTGAATTTTTGTTTCTTTGGTCTTGTTTTTTTTATTAAATTAACTACTATTTTTCTAACTTGGTGTGGAATCTTTGTGTGTGATGTTTTTACTGTTTGAAATGTTGCAGAAATACTTTACACATTGCCTCTAAAGTTAAGCCTGACTGCTCTGTACCAATCTACCAGAGGGTGAGCACAGGTTAATTTAAGGTTTGCCTTCCTCTTACTCTAACTAGGATTGTGGTTGCTGCTTAACTAGGGCTCATACCCCAGTCAACCTACCACCCAGTTTCTAACATCCATAATTTAAAATGTATTTTAGTCAAATTATGTAATTTTTAACAATTGATTGTGTAAGAGCTGTCCCCTCCCCCAACGATCTAAAACACTCCTTAACAAATTTTAGCCATTCACTAGCTGCACAGTTTTCCATTTTCAAACAGTCTAAAAGAATTGCACTGTTTAGATGACATTCGGGACGTGTCTGAATGGTCAACCATTTCAGCAAAGGCCGGACGGTGATGACATCAGATTAGAACGGTAACCCTATTGCTTGATGGGCCATGTAAGCAGGTGTGCTCTACGTTACGCCCAGGAGCCTCCCACAGGAATGGTTATCGACCACCTGTTGAGCGGTAATGTTTCTATAATCCCATATGTTGCTACTGTATACCACAGCAGAAAGACACTTGGGGTTATATAGCTTGATGATTGTACCAATCAGCAACATCCCCTAATGCTTTGCAAAGCTAAAAATTACTGTGGTTGTTCTGCTGAAAACATTCCCCTTACACTCATTCAGAGGGTTCCAGGAGCAGCCATTATCAAATACTACCCTTAAATAGGGAAAAGAGCTAATCGTTAAAAGCTCATGGTCATTAGCCCTGAATCTCCTGCTTCTTGCATTTTTTCACCCTACAGCCATCACAAAAGACTCACTAAAGTTGACGGAGAGGACTAGATCTTCAATGAAGGACACAAATGTGTCCACAAGATTTTGCAGCCCCAATATGGTCCTGGAAATTAGGAATGCATCACCCACATACAAGAGAGCATGGATTGCACAGGCACCAATCCTAGGGCAGTCTGATCTGCTCCTTAATTGGGCTTGCTCTAAGTGGTTTACATATAGAGTAAACAGAAAGGGAACCAGTATACAACCCTGATGTACCCCCCTCTGTATGGCAAACTCTTCTGAGCAGTTCCGTCCTGATAATAACGGACTGTTGCCTTCATATCACAACGTAAGGCCCTCAAAAATAAAAATACCATTTGGGTAAAAATAGACCAAAGCTTAGACATTTTTACGTGGTCAAACGCCGATATGAGATCAATGAAAGAGAGATGGACCGACCCGTTCCCTGCTGCGGTGTGCTTATGGACCAAGGGATGGAGATTTAACCATTGATCAGTTGTGCCAAGAGAGGGCCTGAATCCATTCTGAATATCAGAGATTCCATCTGTTGCTTCAACCAACCTGTAAGTCTGCTTAAAAGAGTTCTACAAATGAACTTCACTTACCGAGTCTATTAAGGAGATGGGTCAGTAGCAGTGTGGACTGGCCTTATCGCCTTATTAAAAAATAGGTATGATGATCAATGTTGACCAACTTGAACGTATAATCCCAGCTACCACTACGTTCATATCCTGTGCGAGTAAGGGAGCCCATAATTCAGCAAGTGCTATGCACATATCGGTGGGTACGCCATCAGGCCCAGGCACCCTTTTTTTGTTAACTCAGTAATTGCCAAATGCTCCTCCTGAGGATTGAAAAAAAGTTTACAATGGGCAGGGGCTCTATATGGGATTGAGTGAAATCAAATGGGAACACTTCTACAAATCTACATAAAGTGGGAGTCCCACACCTCCGATGAAATATGAGAATCTAGAACTTCCCTATGTGAGTTTTAAAAAAAAGAACTGTTAAGAACTTTCCAGAAATCAGAACTATTTCTCACAGGGCAAGCAAGTAAACGTTCATCCCAAGCTGCAGTTTTTAATTCATATTGTATCTTCTTTAAAATGTTCTTATATGCCCTCCTCCTAGCGATTACTGTATTTCTGTCTCTCGTCGACTATTCAGCATGGAATGCAGATTTCTTCTAACTTTGGAACAGGCCCTGTCAAACCATCTTGGGGAGTTGGGCCCTGCCGGAGCCCTGGCCAGAAGAAGTTTAGTTTTTTTAGTTATATTCCCACAAGCATCCCTAATCGTGACACCAGATGTAGATCCACTAAGTAAGGTGTCAAAATCAGAACGACAATTGAGAAGTAAGAACTGCAAAGAAAATTCAGGGGCAACAAAACCCTCCATTTTATCTTCCTCTGTCTGTTTCAGTGTTTGCCTTCAGACACTTAATGACAGGGTCGATGCAATCCCTCCTCTGATGGTAAAGACATAGAGAAATAGGATAGTGATCATATTACCCATTGGTTCATACCTTCAATTAAAGAAATCAGAGCCCTAGACACAACAATGTAGTTGCACAATTTCTCTCTACAAATGCCGCTGGTAGAATAGCAAATTCATCCTTGCTACAGCAGTCGTAAGAGCTTACTAGATTTAAGCTGCAGAGCGGGTCGTTAAAGAAGTCACCAGCTTGTGTATGCTCAAAGTGACCCAAAGTTAGGAGTTCCACTGTAATATAAGCTTTTCAAACATCACTACAGGGATAAACATTAAAGTTGGCCACTGTGCCTACTCCCACATCAATGCTAAGGGCTGCTTATTGAATTTGAAGTAAAGTGGAAAATACAGCATAAACCATTTTAGGTGTGACTGAACATTCTTATAATGCAATCATAACATTTTCTTGTGATATGATTCTGTGTACTAAGTAAGTAGACATTTTCCTTTAGATGTGTACTTTACCATTGACATTTCTATCCAGGGCTGTCTTATGATCCAGAGCCCAACATTGAACAATATGGTTTATATAATTTACACAAATAAACTAGACAACTGGTTTGATGCAAGCCAAAAAATCATGGTCTGTGTCTTAATGCTGGAAGACGTCACGCGGTTGGAAATTTTAAATTAGCAGATGAAAGTATGCTGGAAACCTCGGCACACAGGATGACCACCACTGTGCAAGCAAATGTCCCACTCATTTGAATATTTGGTTTATTTCCCATTCCTTCAGGCTATGTTTTCTATAGATTTTAAATCCTGTGTGGGCAATATAAATAAATGCCTCCTTATCTGATTTGTGAGAAAAATTGGGTTAAAACCAGGGATCAAGTGAATCGCCTGTGTGGTTCCTTCTTGAATGTTTGATTCCAGCTCATCCACTTCACCCCACGGTTGAATTTAGTGACAATTCATACAGTTGGCAAAGCAGTCAGTGCAACCTTTCACAATTAGAGCAGGGCCAGCAGCAACTTCAGGCAGTGGCAGGCTGGATGACCAAAAATGTTGGTGAACAACTTTTACAACGAAACTTTTACAACGCACTACCATTACAACGCAGGCATTACAACGCAAACCATTACAACGCATTGCGCTGGGGGGCGCTCTAGGATAGGGAATACGTTTAATTTTCTATCCAACACCTTCCCTAGTGTCCACGGGGACTGGAGTTGGAATAGAAAATTAAACTTTTCACTATCCAGCACCTCTAAGCGCTATGCGTTGTAAAGGTTTGCGATGTAAAAACCGCGTTGTAAAGGCATGCGTGGTAAAAGCATGCGTTGTAATGTCATACATCCAAAAATGTTCTTTAAATTAAATGGGGAAAAGACCGAGGTCCTCATTTTTGGAGGTAAACAGGAGGTCTGGTCGGCTGACTGGTGGCCGCCTGCCCTTGAAATCTGTCCCAAGCCTTCCCCTGCCGCCCGTAATTTGGGTGTAATTCTTGACACCACACTCTCCTTTGACAAGCAAGTCAATAGGACCGTTTCCACCTGTTGTGGTGTCTTAAGGATTCTTAGAAAACTCACACACTACCTCTCTCCGGAAGCCCGGAAACAAGTCTCAGTGGCCCTCATCTCCTCACGGTTGGACTATTGTAACGCACTCTATTTAGGCATAAATAAGAGGCTGGTCCATCACCTACAAGTTGTGCAGAATGCGGCAGCTAGGTTCGTTGTTGATGCCCCCAGGCGTTCACAACTGCTAAAGACATACAATAAAACTTTTTCAAAGAAAACCGCTCGAGCAATTGAGATTAATAATAGAAAGGCTCTCGGAGCAGCTTTATATGAAGCAGAGATTTGGGGCTATGGTAACGGTAGCGCCCTCTCCTACTCCGAGATCAGCTCGTCATGAGCACACGAGCACCGTGCCTCATGACGAGCTGAGCTCATCAGGAGCATAGAAGGTGTTAAGATCTGACACCTCTAGGCTGGTGGTTTTTGCGGTTGCAAGATACCTCCAGACAGGCTGGATATGGCGGTACACGTGTGTTTGTGCCACTGTTGTTAGTACACCAATGAGAAGCATTAAGGGGGGTCGGAGGTCTCCAAATATGTACAGTCAGCCCTGCTCAGCCCAGGGCATTGAATAATAGATTATTATTCTCTTTTTTATAAATTGTGTTTTACTTATTGTTTAATATATTGTTTAGTTATCTTAAATATTGTTTTTAGCATGAAATTTCTTATGAACTTTTAAATCTCTTTTATCTATTATGTTGCTTGACAATCTGCATTATGCACAATAATTCTTTGGTGATAACTAAAGCACCTAAGTCCCCATCTATTGGTTTTACTCTAGTTTGCCGGATGGCATAACAGACCCATCTGGCACAACTTCGTGCTTTGAGGCACTCTGTTTTATTATGCAGATATATTATTGAGGGCATTCTGTTAGATTCATCAACCATTTGTGCTAAAGGATGTAATCTGGTTTGGAACTTATACCAGTCCGTTTAACTGTATTGTAGCAAATTGAGATGGCAACTTCATTTTGTGGTTCCTTAATTATTATATTTGTTCTTATCTGCTTTTTTGGTTCTTGGAACCGAAATAAAGATGATGATGATGATAGAGCGAAAAAGACCAAACATATATCGGACTATATGTTGATAATGCATTTTAAAATAAAGAAGGAATATGCAGCTGGGCAGGAGAAAACGATTTGGCGAGATTGTCCCTTTTGAATGAATGGAATGGGGAGGTCAGGGGCTCTTGCCCCACAAGTGATACTTTAAAGACAAAGCAGTAGGCTCCTCACTGCTCTTTTTCGTGTATAATAAGCCCTACTTGACAAAACAGTGCAGACACAATGCATTAAAAATAGGGGCAGACACCACAGGCTTCACAGTTACTTCCATTGTGATTCCTTGTCTGCCACAGTGAGAAAGGGTGTGACCAAGAAACAAAGTAGATACACTTGTCACCAATTCGAAAGGAAGAGATGAAGCTCTTGAGGTCAAACTGCAGCAAAGCTTCTGGTTGGATGAAATAAAAGATATAAATAAAAATAGGTAAAGTGTGGCTAGTCCTGAGGCTGAATAAATTTCTGCAGGTTAACTGAGAATTATAAAATGGAGAACTTCTGTTCTCAGTATAAAGAAAAAACCATGCAATTCTGTGATGTGCTGTCACCAGTGGGAAAAACATACTGACGTGCGAGGGCAGACCATACCGAACCCGATCTAAAAAACCGTCTTGAACACATTAAATTAACAGGAAATATTAGGGAATGATAGGGTTAGGTTTACCTTAAATGGTCTTATCCCCTAATAAATCAAAGTATAGGACCGAAGCCTTCGTGATAAGGCCTTTCTTCTATTAACAGAGTTGTGCTGTCATGTTTATGCAGTCTTTTCTCAGGCAACCACAAGAATACCTGCAAAGATTCCATGGGAAGTCATGCAACAGTCAGCTGTTGAGCAGTAGCGGCTGCTACCAAACTGGAGTGGGGAGACAGGGGCTGCGGGGAGGAGAGCGGAGAGAATAAAAATTAAAAAAAACAATTACCTGGATACGGCTGGCCGCCGCCTCTCCTCCATCCTCTTCTCTTCTCCTGGGAAGCAGGAACCAGGAAGCACACAGCCTCCCAGACTCCCATGGCCAATCACAACGCTACCTTATAGTAGCGTTGTGATAGGCCTGAGAGCCAAAGTTCAGTGATCAGACAGAGGCTGGGAGAGTGTGCATGTTCTCCACCCAGGCTGTAATGCAAAGTGTACATGCCTGTTTAGCCGTCCTGAGAGGGACGACCAAAATGTCATGCGCACTTGAGAAGTGCCTGCCACTCCTCCCCAGCTCTAAACAGCCCAGCCCTGCCCCGCCCCCAACCAACTGAACCAGTACTGTTAGATAAAATAATAATAATATGGAGTTATTATCATTTTATTTTTCCTTTTTGATTTGCTCAGTGGGGTGATGCTCCTCTGCCTTAGCGGAGGAGCTGCCACTGTTGAGAGTCAGTCTACGAAATGTCTCATTTTGTGAGCGCTACGTGCAAATTGCAAGGCATAGGTTTATAACCTTATTGCTTTCCTCCTCAATCTTTCATTTTTTGAACGTTGATAAATGTGGTTTCTTTAGGAAGTAATAACATGTTATTAGTATGAAACCCCAATCACTGTGTTACATTACTAATCCTGAGTTTAAGCAGAGGATATACTGACACTTTGTCCCTGGTTTTCATCACAGAAGTGAAGCCCACCTGGTGCAAAGTGTTGTTTTGGAGTTTAATCTTCAGCACAAATCCTGAATTGGGTTGGAAAGTAGCGCTAAGTAACATAAGTAGCACTATATGCTACTTTGCACCAAGAAGGCATGGACATTCCCATGCGCCCACCAATGGATTCTGATGCAATGCCATAGCAACCAAATTTGGTAAATGAGATCTGCATAAAAAATGACGACTCCTCGAGGATTGAGAAATTATTTCGTTTCTTGAAACCTTCCCAACTTTGTTTGGGTGCTCCACATGCAGCACACTTGCAAAGTGGTAAAGTGATACACTTTGTCAAAGCAGAGAATTTGTGCTGGAAGATTACCCTTCCAATATAAAACCTATGCTTGACAACATAGACATACCTTTGCACTATGAACCATGGGTGTGTGCATTCGCGTAAGGCAACCATTATGTAAGCCAGCATTTGAGGAGAGAGCAACACCACCATATCTTAATAGATATGACACTATTGCGCACTCTCTTTTTCACGCAACACAGGGCAACACCACCATATCTTAATAGATATGACACTGTTGCGCACTCTCTTTTTCACGCAACACAGGGCAGCACCTTGTGGACTGCGCTGTGTGAAAACGTAGTAAATCCTCCCTTTTGTTTCTCCAGTCCAAACAGCCTTAACATATAAATCCTACCAGTATGGATGACGTGATTCCTACACCTTGTAGTCTTCAGTGTCTTAAGTAACATTTCCTATACATTGATTTACACACTTGTATGAGCTATTGTCTCTGTATAATGTGTTTGTGATCTAAAGCTCCCTGACCCTCTACATTGGGATGAGTATAGCTACAAAGTAAATAAATGTGCGAGAAGGGCAAAAGAGAGATGCGTAGCAAGATTGCCACACTGGGTGCCACCAACCCTAAAGCCCTGATGCCAGATACACATAGGTCATGGCTCATCCGACTTGGATATCAAGAAAAATCAATTTGAAAATACTGGAACAGGCCTATTGAAAACTGCATATAAATGCCTCATAATTATAAAAGCAAGTAATCAATGCACGCTTTGAAGGGCTTTGTATGAGGCAAGTAAGGAATATTGAGTAGGGAAAACCGAGTTACCAGCATATAGTAGTCAAAATATGGAGGATCAAAATGTATAGCTAAGTATAGATTTACCATACTTAATTCCACTTATTTGTACCTTGATGATATAGGTATCTTCAAGGCCTGTAGTAGAGAATACCAAATGTATGCTTTCGTATATACACTTGGGTAGAGATTTACTAAGATTTTACGCCATGTTTGCATCACAAAAGTGACGCAAATTGGTTAAAAATCTTTTTTTCCAGATTAACTATCCTGGGCTAAAATTCCCATGCAACCACCCAAGGTTTCTGACGCTAAACCCAGTTTGCTAAACTAGACAGGGTTTAGAGTCAGAAAACTGTGCCCTTTTAAAGTAGGCGCCAGGAAGGAGAAATGTTTTAATTTCTCCTTCCTTTTCCGACTTTGCATGCGTGCTGCACTTTACAGCACATATACAAAGAGGGAAAAGGTTTGAAGTGAGTTTTAGCATAGTATTTTGTACTGGAAGGGTACCCTTCTAGTACAAAACCTGTGCTTGACTCACGAACACACCCTTGAACCAGGGGCGTAACACTGGCCCCCCAGCCCCCGCGATGCGGGGGGCCCCAAGCCCCCTCAGCACAGCACTCTGGCCGGAGAGTTCCTGATTGAGCCAGGAGGGGGGCCCTCCACATACCTTGCAGGGAGGCCCCTTCAATTTTCGTTACACCAGTGCCTTGAACCCTGGCGCAAAGGTGTCTCTGTGGTGCACAGCAGCTGATTTCAGTGCCGACGCAAGGGTGAGGGAAAGAGAGTGCCTTATTGTAGTAAATTTGTCCATCTCATCCTCTCTCCTTTTCACTCGGCGCAGCATTTACGGCTGCTGCGCTGTGTGACAAAGTAGTAAATCTCCCCCTTACTGCCTTGATATTTTGGTCCTCGATATTTTGGCTATGATTTTCTGGTAACTTCGATATTGCCTGCTCGATATGCCGGACTTCAACTGATTTGGATGTATGATGCCGACATACACATAATTGTATCACGGAAAAAATAAAACAAAAGTTTAAAAAAAAAGAATGTGAGTGGAAACGTGGACGCTGATTTGATCTGGCTCAGATTGCCAGACATTTCTGATGATTCAGTCATAGTGGCTTCCCAAATAGCAAACAAGAGCAAAATCAAGGTTTGGGCAACTCGATCCTCATCAACTTGTGTGGGGCAGGAGGAACATAGAGCACCAACCATGAGTGGTTTATTTGTAATAGATGCAATGCGTACCACTGATCATTAGTCATTTTCTTTAGAGACAATGCAAAGTTTTTCTTATGTGATTATTCTACACAGTTATAGACTGTAGATCTGGTTCAATTTTAGCTCATATAGCCAAGGCCTGTGTTGCGTACACGCTCAAATTGTGTATCTTTCATCACCTTTTCTAATCAGATGCATCTAAAGTGTCCAAGAAATCATTCAAACTCATAAACAGGGCTATTGTTTGTATTTATGTCTCCTCACTATCCCTTCTATACATATAGATGTTCCTGCTGACTTCTCATACTACTTGGCCTGCCTTACCTCATCAAATAGGCCACCGTCCACATCCTTTTGACGTTGCCCATTTTTGCCCAAGTGTGCCACTTTGCCCTTGTAAGCATTCCATTTTAGCTGCAGCAGTGTAGAACGTTTCCCAGCACCTTTTCAACTTCTTCAAATTCTGTTAAGTCTGCAACTGTTTTGGTTAAAGTAGAACATTTCCTAAGTTGATATTGAGGTAGCACCACTTTCCTATAAGGGTCTTTGCCTTAATACTAATAGCCTAATTCAGCAATTTACTGAAAAATGTGCCTGATTACTTGCTTTTTAAGTAACCCAAGTAAACATTTAGAGTCCTGTAAAGAGTGAGCAAGAAAACAGCAGGTACCCCTCACCAGCCAAGCTAGCTTGAATCCCTGATTGAAACAGGATCAAGACTGATTTGCATATGGCTGGGTTTAAACTGGAATGGCATGGGGAGCAAGAAAACAATGGATTTAGTCCCGGATTTCTGTACTGAGTGAATGTTTGACATCGCTAAGCATGTTGTCCATCAATTGTTCTTTTTGCATTTGTCACCCCGAGTGGGATGGGTATGCCCAGACGTGGGTCCTATGCTCTCCATTCCACTGGAGTCAAGCTAGCCTGGCTGTTGCGGGGTGTAACCCCGAAACCGGCCCCAGGATGCTTGTTTCCAATCCAGGGAGGAACTGGCCTGACTTTTTGGGCTGGACTGTTTAAAGGGGAGCAGGGTCAAGACTGATTTGCACATGGCTATGTTTAAACTGGAATGGCTTGGGGAGCAAACAATCGATGGATTTAGGCCCAGATCTCTGCATTGGGGTGAATGTTAGACATTGTTAAGCATTCTGGTCATCAATTTTTCTTTTTGCACTTTTAGAAAGTTGGCATGTTCTTGTCCTAACAATGTGGTGCCTGCAGTCTGTTCCTGGGTCACAGGTCTAGGTGTAGTTGGCAGTTGGCTTGTGTGTATTCCTCTCAGACAATATCACACTTGAGGGTCTGGGTGTTGGCAGGATGGGACATCCTGTTTTAATTGTGGGTGGAGCTATCACCTGTCACACTTGCACTTCAAAGACACTGGCCCAGCTCCCACACAAAGGACTTCACACTGGCTAATTGTGCCCACAGACAGACTGGGACCAGGTAATGGAGGCAGGCAATTCCAAACACCTCTGTCTTGGTAAAACCCAGAAGCTTCCCCCACTTCAATAGAGGCACCGGTTTAAAAATGGGCCCCTCAGACCCACTCTTCAGTACACTCCTGGACCTGTGTATACTACAGAAGAAGGATTGCCCTGCTGCCAGAGGACTACTCTGCTGCTTGAGGCCTGCCCTGCTGTTTGACAAGGAAGACTGGATCTTCACCCTTCATCCCAGGCTGAAGTGACTCCTGTTCTGACCTAGAGGGACACAACAAGCCACTGTGGCCTCTTCACAACTGCCTAGCTGACCTGCTACAACTGTACCAGCCTGAACCTGCCTGACCCCTGCTGCCCTAAGCTTGAATGAGTTCCTGATCCCCAAGTGGTGCTTCCCAGGTCCTGGAATCAAGGTGTGGCTAGAGCACCTCATTGAAGATTTGAATATATCCTGATGTTTTGGGGTCTCCACAACTGCGAACGGGCCTGTTTGCACCAAGATATTGCCGCCCATGCGACCACCAATGCAAAGCTCCGGAGAACTGACTCTTTGCACTATAACAACTACCAGCAACAACCAGAAACCCCAAATCTGCACTTCGCACTACAGCAACAAGAGCCCAAAGTGACCGCCAGTATGATCTCCAGCAACAACCATCCGTGAAGCCCAACTGGAACTTTGCACTACAGCAGTGACGGACCGCAATGCCCAGCCTGCTCTTCGCACTACCGCGACGACCACCTGCAATGCCTCACGGCCTCCTCCACTATGAACAGAGCTCCTCTCGCTGGAGTTTAGAAGGTGACTTTTGCAGCGGGACTAACTTGGTCCCGGTATCTGGCCTGTGCTCCATCACGGTAGGCTCAACTTGTGACTTTCACTTGGTCTCACATGACCAGATAACAACGAGTGGTGCTTTGATATTTTAGACATTAAAGTTACTTAAAACCTCTAAAATTGCATATCTCTGGTTACACTGATTAGATTTTTTGTCTTTTTGGTGTCAAATAATTTATTAAGTTTTACTCTATTCTTCTAAATCGGCGTCAGCTTTTTCTTGTGTTGTGTTTTCACTTTATTACTGTTTGTGTTATGCATAAATACTTTACACATTGCCTACAAATTAAACGTAACAGTTTTTGTGCCAAGCTAACAGAGGGTTAAGCAAAGGTTAATTTACTAACTTTTTGTGGTTCACCTTGACCAGGATTGTGGCTTTTGCTTGAGAAGGGCTCTCACCCCCCTCAATTAGCAACCCAATTTCTCTTAATGTGTTATCCAGCTTTCTCCTTCCTGTAGTTTTCTCACCTACTCTCTGTATTGCTCTTTCCCTCGTGTGCTGCTCTAACTCTCTTTCGTGTACTTCTCTTCCAAGAAGCTCTCCCACACTTCCTTTTGCAGTCTCCTTCGTGTGCAACTCCCTGTGTTCCTCTCTCCTTCGTGTGCTGCTTTTCAACTCCCCCCACCACCCAGCTTTATGTTTATTTGTTTTCTCTCTTCAACCCTCCTCTGTTGCCTCCCCACCCCTGCTCGTCTTTTTCTAATATTTTGACATCACTTCCATCTCTAACACCTTAAAAGAAAGCCACTTTTATGCTACTCAAATTTAATTTTTGTTTATCTACTTATCCATCTCAGATCAGTAAACAAAATGGCACTGGATCATTTCATAGGGGTGCGGATGTGTGGCAGCATGAGCACATGAGCACTTGCACGATGATGCATGGAGATGCTACAAGGTGACACAGCCGCCAGTAGGGGCTGCTTCATTGACTCTTTCTTTTTTGCTTTTGACCAATGCTGAAAGGCATTGGCAAAGCCAACAAGCCCCAAAAACAAAACCTATTGGCTTTGTGAATAATTGTTCACGTAGTAACTCACAAATACCCTATCAGATTGTCAAAGGATGGCCTTGACCAAGCTTTCATGTAAATGTCGATATCTTGGTACATCTGCACGAGTGGCACTTTAAATCCGGTCATTTTAAGGTGGAAATCAGATTAACAGCTCTGCCTCCATGATGAAGTCAGGTTTGTGAATGCATAATGTCTCATTCATAAGGTGAAGGGTCAGTGTGCAAATTAACCAGCCAGCCTTGAGAGCTGTCTGACCAAATTAATTTATTTCATTTCTGAATCAGACCACGAACTAATCCAGTGCTGTCCAGCACAGGCTGGGGACTCAGTTGTTGAATATATTATAATTACATTTAAGGATAGGTCACAGTTAAGGTGGATTGGGATAGAGTCGAGCATGCGGCCGGGCTGATTACGGACATTTTAGCTGTGTATGCCCTTGAGCGAGATGGACTTATGCATACCTTATTAATGCATATGTTTCATGATTGGATTCTGTAACAAGAGTGGAAGGGTGCTTTGCCCCAATGGCACATGTGACCCTGGTTGGATTGCCTTTTCAAAACATTATTGCACTTAACCCCAAAGGGAAGTAAAATCAAATCACTATATTATTCACACAATTAAGTCAGACCATCAACCGTCCGGTGAACATTGCCACAGAATACCCTATGGATAGCTCTATTGATAATAATATCACAGGTATGTCCACAAATGTTAATACAAAACAAAGAGGAGATGCTCTAGAGATAGGTAACTGGTTTTGAAATGCTATGCTCACCATCTCACTAACCTGCTTCTTCAAAGGCCATTTTAGACACCAGTTATGTTGTGTAAATTGTTGCCAGAAAGTGAGATGAAACATGGATCCCTGCTTTCTTGAAGTGGGAATCTCGTTTTGCCACATTTTCGCTCTCAGTGACCTGATGGTAATTGATTATCTTTCTCTGCCTTCTTTGGGGCTGTGTTATAGAGAACAGTGGTCCCTATTCAGGGGGAATACAGTGTGATAGATAACCATACACTAGAATAGAATGTATGTCTTTTGTCCAGCCGGACAAGAATTTATTTTCATAGTATTTTCCAAAAGTAGTATTAAATAAAACATTCAAATGACAAGTGGGCACAGCCGTGACCCACAGAACACAAGACAGAACAATGAACACAGAATTGGCCAAAAGGCAAGCCAAAATGGGTCTGTACACTTGTACTCAGTATAGACAGACACAAATTAATCATTTAACACCGTTGCACAATGTGTTATAGCTTGAGTCTGGTGCATAGAGTGTTTGGGTGTCGACGACGTTTCGATGCCGACATTACATTTAGGGCATCATCTTCAATTGCTACATTCGTAGGAATGTAGCAATTGAAACTCCGAAGCAGATGCGGTGATACTGCCCACACTCACTGAAGGAATGCGATCGTGCATTCTCCTACAGCTGGCACACAGCACCCAACAGGACTTTCTGCCATTAAGCAAACAGAATTGATCCCGCTGGTGCCACCAACCCCCAAAGTCCAGATGCTGAGCGCCCTTGCGCCTATAGTGAACTGTTGATTCTCTGCCACCTTAGAATTGTTAAAAAGGTGTGATATATTATTATCAAGACAGCAATGCATTATTTGTTTGTCCTGAAGATGATGCCCTAAATTTAATGTCGGCATCGAAACGTCGTCGACACCCAAACACTCTATGCACCAGACTCAAGCTATAACACATTGTGCAACGGTGTTAAATGATTAATTTGTGTCTGTCTATACTGAGTACAAGTGTACAGACCCATTTGGGCTTGCCTTTTGGCCAATTCTGTGTTCATTGTTCTGTCTTGTGTTCTGTGGGTCACGGCTGTGCCCACTTGTCATTTGAATGTTTTATTTGATACTACTTTTGGAAAATACTATGAAAATAAATTCTTGTCCGGCTGGACAAAAGACATACATTCTATTCTAGTGTATGGTTATCTATCACACTGTATTCCCCCTGAATAGGGACCACTGTTCTCTATAACATGAAATTGCCCAAGGTCCCTGTCTAAAATTCCTTTGGGTTCCCTTGTTCTGTATAATAGTTCTTTGGGGCTGTGGCTGTTAAAGTTTCTGCTTTTTTTCTCTGGCTGGAAGTAGGATCTGCTTCCTAGTTTCCAGGAGTGGCCTTTTGTGGCCTGTGTTGTTTCTTCTGCTTCTCTGTGGTTCTGAATCGCTGATTCAAAGGTAGTGTGCTGGTTTCAGTGACGGCTATTTGCCCTGGTCACCTTTTCTGTATTCTAACTGGCCAGGTAGCGGTGATGGGATACCTGAACTTCTGTAAATAGGAGACTCAACGTCAGATAGAAAACTGTGCAGGATGTCTTGTAGGGCATAGTGCAATGATGCAGTGCCTGCTGTAGTGATAGAGGACCTGTCTCTGCTTGCTTCACGGCATGGTCTGAAGAGTGCCGATAAATCACAGTCTTGGATCATTACTCACTCCACATATGGGAAGCTGAGAGGCACTTAAAGGTCTCCAGTTTGTGACTGAGCTATTCTTACTGTTCAACTGAGGGGTTTCTCAATCTCAAAAGACTTAGGGCCTAATTATAACTACAGCGGTCTGATGGACCACTGAGGCGGCGCCACACTGGAAATCTGACCACACTATTAAATGATGGGCAATCGGACTGCCATGGTACCACTGCAACCAACAAGGATCAGCAATCCCTGGGGATGTGGTGGTGAGCCCGCCATGAAAACTGTGGCAGAGAGGAAACAAAGGGGGACCTTGTTGCCTCATGGCCATGGGGTGCATGCATGGGGCACATGTTGTGGCCCCCCTGTGTGCCTGCACCCGAGTCCCTGCATGGCATGGACTGCATCATGCCGTGCCGTGCAGGAACTGTGTTTAATGCTCCAATTGCAGTGCCTTTTTCATATTCACTGCCTTGGGATGACAAGAGAACCGCCCGCAAGAGAGTCAAAAGGTTTTAATCTGGCGTGTCAGTACAGCTGGAGCAGGGCGGAGACATGGCGGCCCCACTCCAAGACCTCCAAAGTCCTAATTAGGCCCTTAGCTTCAGTACCAGAGCCATGGCCATCATGTCTGTGTTGTATATTTTTCTGTCATAAGTATCCTTCTCGAAGTCTTGAGCTCTCCTTTTTGTGGGCGAAATGTTGGTTTCAAAGATGCAGTCATGATTTCACACTAACTGGTGTGTCCTATTTGGAAGGTGTAGCAGTGTATTTTTCTGGGGCTTGGCGGTCACAGGAGAGACCTCTATACCACAACCTCTGCTGAGGGTGCAGTTCACAGAGAGTTAGGGGTGAGCTGATTTCGCAACAGCAAAAGAAGAGTTGCTAAGTGCACCTAGTAGGGGTCTTCATGGAATCTTTATCACCAAAAACAAAAGTGATAGAATTTGGCAGATATTTTTTTCATTAGAGGGCCTGATTTGTAAGCTATTTAGAAGTGGGACTTTCACGACTAAAGGCAAAATGCTGGGATTGAGCTACAAAGACTTTTGATGACAACGTTAACACAATTACAGAAGTGCACTCCACCTCATATAGACCTTGATACTGGCTTCCACCTCCATAATAGAGCAATAACACAGCAACACACTTAAAAATTCAGGTTGTGTAACAGAACCATGCATGCCTTAACAACACAGGGCCGATTCACAGAACCAACTTAAGACAAAATCCTAAACTTACTACTTTTAGTATTCACAGAAGGAATTTATAGTAGTAAAGTTAGGATTTTGTCTTACGTTTGACTTAAGACAAACTTAAGACAGGCTTAAGACAGACTTAAGACAGACTTAAGACAAACTTAAGACAGACTTAAGACAGACTTAAGACAAACTTAATAAAAAATCCAAACTTAAGTCTGTCTTAAGTCTGTTTTAAGTCTGTCTTAAGTTTGTCTTAAGTCTGTCCTAAGTTTTTCCTAAGTTTTTCTTAAGTCAACTACATAACTCAGCCGCTGTGATGTATTACCCACCCTTTGGTGACCCTAGTAGAGGGATAGCAGGGGCATAAGGTGTGGTGGCGCAAGTGATGTATAAGCTACTGCAATAGCTTTGGAATGCTATGGAGAGCATCATGGAGTCCTCTTTCCTGGGCCTAGGTCACGGGTGAAATATTTGAAGCAAGTCATGAAGGGCCATGGGAGGCTGCAGTGTGGCGGTGTCTGTTAGGTGTTGTGATGCTAGCCATCTGGATACCAATTGCAGCTGAGCCGCTAAGAAATAGTGCTCAAAATTAGGCATTGCCAATCCACCTTGTCCAGCCGGAAGGTATAACTTCCTAATGGAGACTCTTTGACTAGATGTGCCCCAAAGAAAATCCCTAACCTTTGCCTCGAATTTTTTAAAATGGGAGGGAGAAAAGTAGAGAGGTAGAGTAGCGAAATAGTAAAGTAGACACAGGAGAACCACCATTTTTGGAAGGGCCCCACTACCTGAAATAGACAGTGGGAGTGTCTTCCAGAATGTCATCTGCGAGTAAATGGAGGAAGTGGCTCTAGTGATGTTTCCTCTCTTCCCCTTTCCCTTGCGTCGGCGCTGATTAAAGCTGCCATGCACCACACTCACACTTTAGCACCATAGCACTAGAGTGTATGTGTGAGACTACTGCAGCTAGGGTATGTGTGTGTGTGAGTCTAGCATAGGTTTTTGCACAGGAAGGGTACCCTTCCTGTACAAAATACCATGTCTAGACAAGATGCAAAGCTTTTCCCACTTTGTATGCATGCTGCACAGTGCAGCACCCATGCTAAATCGGAAAAGAAAGGGAAGATTAAAGCATTTCTCCTTCCTTGCACCTACTTTAAAAGAATGCAATTTTCTCATGCTAAACCCAATCTATTTTATTTAGTAAATTGGGTTTAGTATGAAAAACATTGAGTGGTTGCATGGAAAAGCCCATGCTCCACCCTTGGCACGCCCCATGGCACTAACAGCTAGATTCATCAGAGAAAAAAGGGCTTGCAAAGGGCCAGATTCTGAGAATCTGGCCCTTTGCGAGTGCGATTTTTGCATTTGGGATTCATCATCCCAAATGCAAAAATCACTAATAAAGAATTCGCACATTTGCGAGGAATTGCATTTAAGGAATCTCTATTTGAGATTCCTTAAATGCAATTCATTAACCATTTTTAAATTGCGAATTAGCTATTTTTGGCCGCTATTTACCGCGAGGTCAAACCTCGTGGTAAATAGCGAAAACTTAGAAAAATGCATTTAAATGCATTTTTCTAAGTTGCATGTTACATACACACACATGTCCTTTGGACATGTGTGTGCGCACCACCAATGTAGATTACATTTCGGGGTGCTACAGGGTGTCCTTTGGACACCCCTGGCACCCTTGAAATCGCATTCTTATTTGCAATTAGCAAATTGCTAATCGCAAATAAGGAATAACTCCCCATTCATTCCTATGGGCCTTTAGGCCCATAGGAATGAATGGGGAGTTATTCCTTATTTGCGATTAAAGGCCCATAGGAATGAATGGGGAGTTATTCCTTATTTGCGATTAGCAATTTGCTAATCGCAAATAAGGAATGTGTAGGAATCGCAATTTATTTAGCGATTCCTACATGAATCCCGTTTTGCAAGTCCTTAATTAGCGATTCCTTAATAATCGCTATTTATTAAGGACTCGCAAAACGGCACTATGATGAATCTAGCTGTATGTAATATAAAGATAGCGCTGCTTTGCATTACTTTTTAGTTATTTTCAGCACTAAACAAGTTGAGCACTGGAAAGTAAATTGGAAAAAAAAGATTCTGCGCTGATTTGTGTCACTTTTGTGATGCAAACACGGCACAAAATCTTTGTAAAAACCGCCCTCGGTATTTTGCTCAACTTCGGCAAAGCGTGTTAAGTCTTTCAGTCAAGGCGTGAAAACAGAGCAATTACGGTTTGAAAATGTAACAGAAGAGTCAAAAATGTAGAGTGATTTAAAAAAAAATGGATTTCCAGTCATTGCCCTCAAAAAACCCATCTGGCACTCCACTCGATGTCAGTAAGTGAAGTGTATTGCACAGAGAACTAATGTTAAAATAATGTTAAGGTTGGGAGAGTAAACACAAATGCAATGGGAAATTCCATCTGAAAACACGCTTTCAGTTTTCACAAAGCAAGTTTGTGGCCAAGATTCTCTTCGGCGGAGTTTAAAGTCAGTGCTTCGGGGGCGTGGCCAAGATGGCGGGGTGAGCGGACGCTTCCTCCCGTAGCTCCTCCAGCCCGGCTCAGCTCGAGCCCCGATTCCTGCGCATCTCTCCCCCCGTGGCCGCACTGCGGGCGAGGGTGTTGTGCCGGAGTTCCTGGGGCACATTTTGGTGCCACTTTGACTTCTGAAGCCCCGGGGGAAGTTCCCGAAAAGTTTATTCGGAGATCGCTCCGAGGATTAGAGCCAGGGTCGCCCCGAGGAGAGGAGCCTGGAGGCGGAGCGTAGCGCGGCGCTGTCCGCGCGCCTTGGCTGGCCCGAGTGCTGAACAGCGGAACGCCGGAGATCCCGAAGGAGCGTACTAGACGGACTCCGCGGAACGAGGTGGCTTCCTGGCGGTGCCCTGGTGGCAAGCACCATTGCTGGGAGACGGACTTTAGCCTGTACCGGCGATCCCCCCACTATCCGGGGTCTTGAGGGGCGACGCCTTGCGAACTCCGCGCCCGGAGGCGCTGGATGGCGGAGTCTGAGCAGTGCCCGTGCCGGGCAATCGACTGGTGATCAGGGGAGACACCGGGTTCGCACTTTCCGGACCCGTTATCATTTGAGAGTTGCCCACGGACTTGCTGGCCCGGGCTGCCTTCCTGGGTCCCACCCTCCCGCCATCTTGTCTTTGTGTGGCTGTGCCCGGTGGCCCCTGCCCGCGCCCTTCTCACACGGGAGCCTTGACTCGGTCTGGTGCCAGCTCATCTACTGCCCTCCCTGGGAACACGATACGGGAGGCCTACTCTTCGGACATTGCTACCTGCCCTACTGGCCCGAGAGCCGTCTTGCCCATGCCCGGACCGCCATTTTGTCGCCTGTGACGCACTACTCTTGTCCTCGGCGAAGGCCTCACATCTGGTGCCCGCGAGCGGTGGCGCTCGCCTACAACAACTGATTCTAGGCTTTGCCGGGTCCCAAGATGACTGGAAGACGTGGCGCGGCACGGGGTGATCGCACCTTGCCGGAAATGCTCGGCAGGTCCCAGCAGCTACGCGACAGGACGCAGCCGTCCCCGGGGGCCTCCCGGGCATCAACGGACGCAACTGCAGGTGAGCCGCCGGTCACGCGGTCCTTCATGGAGGACTTATTCACCTCCCTCAAGGAGGAATTTCAGACTCTTAAGACCGAAGTGGCTGGAGAGGTCCGGGAGGTGCGCAGGGAAGTTGAGGGCCTGGGCGAACGGGTCGAGACTGTGGAGACGGCGGCTCAACGCCGCGATGAGGAGATAACCCATCTCCAACAGGACGTCCTCCGCCTCCGGGAGCAATGTGTCGAGCTCCAGGCCCACTCGGAGGACCTCGAGAACAGGTCCAGGAGGAACAACATCCGGGTCCGAGGTGTTCCGTCCGCTGATGAGGGTGCGGACCTGGTGGCATATCTGCGGGACCTGTTCCGTGACATCTTGGAGGAGGGCGAGGATTTCCCCATCCGCATTGACAGAGCACACAGGGTGGGCCGCCAGCGCCAGTCATCGGCACCCCCGCCTGATATCCTGGCATTCTTGCCGGATTTCCCTCTAAAGGAGCGCATCATGGCTGAGGCCCGTAGGAAGCAACCATTGACCTTCCGCGACAGACCTGTGGCGCTCTATCAGGACCTGTCTGCCATCACACTGCAAAAGCGCAGGTCTTTCCGCATCGCTACGGACTTCCTGCGAGAGCACGAGACAGCCTACTCCTGGGGTCACCCCTTCCGTCTTATCTTTCGATGGAATGGGGTGTTGCATCAGCTGCGCTCCTTACAAGATGTCTGCGGGGTGCTGGGTCTTACTGCTACGGAGGAGGACGGGGCTACACCCGCATGGAGGCGCCCTGAGCGGCGGGGCCGGCGGAGGTCGAGAAGGCGCCCATCGTCAGCGCCGGTGAGTCGCCCGGACTCGCCCACCATCAGAGCTGACATGGCGGAGGCCCTGAGGACTGCGGCCAGGAACTTGCCTGAATCTAATGGAGTGGCCCTGACGGCCTAATTTTCTCCGGGGGGAGAGACTCTTAGCTTTCACGATGCTGGGCTGGGGGCTGGGGGGCGGGGGGGTGGTGTGTGGCTGGACGTCCACTTGATTTTTCTCTGCGGACTCGCCCATCTGGGCTAGACTGAGACTATGGGGTGTGGTTTTTTGCTTTTTGTTTTGGCTGGTTGCCATCAATGGTTTTTGGGGGGGTTTCATTGTTGGTTTGTCGAGGGGGGGGTCCTGTCCGAAGTTGTCCGAATGAGTACGATGCCGCCTCTGGCCTTCCCTGCGCCCCTACCCCGCGCGCCCCCTCCGCTGATCCCCCGCCTGCTGCATAGCGTGCTGTTTCCCTGGAGGCGATGCCACCCTTGAAGGTAGTGACCCTTAATGTCAAGGGTCTGAATAACCCCGTAAAGCGTAGGGCGATCCTCTCCCTATTGGAGGGGTCGCAGGCGGATATTTGCCTCCTGCAGGAGACCCATTTACTCTCCAGAGATTGCCATAGGTTGCGCTCTGCCAAGTTCCCCACGCAACTTTTTTCCTCTGCTGCGACTAAGACCGCTGGGGTGGCCATTCTCCTAGCCAGTTCCTTTAGGGGGGAGGTGCTGTATAAACATGCCGAGCAGAAGGGGAGGCTCTTAGTGTATCGCATGCGCTTAGGAGGTGTTACCTTTACGGTTGGTTCGGTCTACAGCCCAAACGACCACCAGGATCGTTTCCTGGACTCGGTGTTGGTGGACGTTACTGCCTCGCCCGACCGCCATGTCATCTTGGGGGGAGACCTGAATATGGTCTTCGACTCCACTCTTGATAGGTCTGCCCAGCGTTTTCCGCAGACAGGGGAGCTTTCTAAAGCGGTGCGGGACCAGATTGCAGAGATGGACCTGCATGATCTCTGGCGCACCATGCATCCCACCGATAGGGACTACTCCTACTTTTCCCACGCACACCGCACTTATTCGCGGTTGGATTATCTTTTGGTGAGCGGCCCACTTCGCTCGGCCGCTACGGCGGCGGACATCGGGGTCCTGTCTCTGTCCGATCATGCACCGGTCTCCGGAGTTTTTGCGTGGCCGGCGCCCCCCCCCTCGAGAGGGATGTGGCGGCTTCGGGACACGCTTCTTCATAAGAAATCGGTGGTGAAGCGAGTGGAGGAGGTCATCCAGGACTACCTGACCCACAATAGCAACTCTGACACGTCCCTGGCTACACAGTGGGCGGCTTTGAAAGCGGTCGTCAGGGGAGAGTTTATCTCCATTTCCTCGGCGGACAATAAGGAACGCCAGCGCAAGAGGGAAGAACTGACGGCGCAGGTTAGGGAGCTTGAGCAGGTCCACCGCCGGACGGGGGCACCTCGGGTTTGGAAGCAACTGAAGGCGGCACGGAAACTCCTCTCTGCGCTGGATCTGGATCGGGCGGAATACGCAGCGCTGCGCCTGAGACATGCCTTTTATACCGGCGGAGACAGGTGCGGTAAGCTCCTGGCCCATAGGCTTAGGGTTGCGCAGCAACGCAATGTGGTGAAGGAGCTGGTGGGTGTGGATGGGATCCCGGTTTCTGGTGACGCGGAGGTGGCGGATACCTTTCGATCCTTTTATGAGGCGCTGTACGCTTCAGAATCTTCCCCACCGGGAGAGGCTGAGGCCTATCTGGAATCCGTGACCCTCCCGGCCTTGGACCCCTCCCAGGCGGACCATCTAGAGAGGGACATTCACGTGGAGGAGGTTATCTCCGCGATCGCACGGCTGAAGCATGGCAGGGCCCCGGGCCCGGATGGTTACACGGCCTTGTTCTACAAGACCTTCTGTCCCACTATCGCCCCTCTCCTGGCTCGCTTGTTCAACTCCTTCTCCGAACCGGGCGCCATCCCACCGGACCTCCTCTCGGCGACGGTGTCGGTTATCCCCAAACCGGGGAAGGACCGGACCTTGTGCGGCTCGTACCGGCCCATTTCGCTCCTAAATGTGGACCTCAAGCTTTATACCGGAATCTTGGCGGCCAGATTGGGTCTACACTTACCAGGTTTGGTGGAGGCAGATCAGGCCGGTTTTGTACCCGGTAGGCAGACGGTCGACAACACGAAGAGAGTGACGCACGTCCTGGAAAAGGCCTCACGCATTCCGGGGGAGCGGATGCTGCTATCAGTCGACGCGGAGAAGGCCTTTGATAGAGTTCATTGGCCATACCTCGAGCTGGTCCTTGGGAAACTGGGGATCGGCGAGAAGTTCCGCACCATGGTCTTTAACTGCTACAGGAGACCGTCGGCGTCAGTGCGGGTCAATGGACACAGCTCCGGCAGCTTCACCATTGAGCGCGGCACGAGACAGGGTTGCCCTCTCTCGCCGCTCCTCTTTGCCCTTTATATGGAGCCGTTTGCGCAGAGGATTCGCGACAACCCGGACGCTATTGGGGTGAAGATGGGGCAATACACACACACTGTCAGCTTATACGCGGACGATGTCTTGTTGACCCTAGATGACCCCAGGCGGTCGCTCCCTGCCTGCGTCCAGGAGTTGAACGCTTTTGCCCGCGTTGCGGGCTTTAAAATGAACATGACCAAGTCGGCCGCACTGGATGTGTCGCTCTCTGCCGACACCAGACGGGACCTTCAAAGTCTCTTCCCTTTGCAGTGGTCCTCCTCCACGGTGCCTTATTTGGGCATTTTGCTTGCTCCCACCCTGCCTGCCATGGTCGCAGCTAACTATTCCTCTCTGGGCACAAAGATAAAGGAGGAACTCGGCCGTTGGAACAAGGGCCTGCTTTCGTGGCTAGGCCGTATTGCGGCGGTGAAGATGACGATACTGCCCCAGATCCTGTATCTTTTCCGCGCTCTACCTCTTCAGCCCCCCGTGGGCTGGATACGGCAGGCGCAGGCAGACATCTCCCGCTTTGTGTGGCAAGGCCGTAAGCCTCGGATGAAGCGGGTCCTCTCCATGCTTGCCCCAGAGGCGGGAGGTCTCGGGATCCCGGACCTCCGGAAGTACTTTCAGGCGGCGCAGCTCCGGTACCTGGTGGAATGGAGCCGGTGGGAATCGGACAAACACTGGCTTTTTCAAGACCAGGCAGTTGCGGGCCGTACCCTCCAGGAGGTCCCGTTCCTACGGCGCGCTCACCGCCCGCCTAATCTCTACGCTTCCTTTGTCACCCGGGTCCCGCTAAGAGTGTGGGACGCGGTGTGTGAGCTGCGGGAGCTCACCACTTTTCCGTCGCCGTTCTCTCCCATTGCTGACAACCCGGACTTCACTCCGGGCCTGGAACCGGGGGCCTTTTCCCACTGGGTGAGTGCGGGATGTAGAGCGCTCTTCCAGATTTATGGGCCGGAGGGCGTGCTCCCCTTCCAGCAGCTCCGACAGGAGTTTGGCCTGATGGAGGGGGACAGACTGCGTTACATGCAGGTCCGCCACTGGGCTCTTCAACCCTCAGTGCGTGACGTCGCCGCCCGTACGATTACACCCTATGAGCGATGGTTGGTGACCCGGGCCTCGGACGCCAAACTCATCACTGATTTGTATAAATTTCTCCAACCCCCGCCGTTTCACTACCATAACCCGGGGAGGGAACGCTGGCACAGGGAACTGGGAAGGACCCTGAGCCACAAGGAGTGGGACAAGATTGCGTATCGGGCGAGGCACTCTGCGTACCACACTGGGCTGACGGAAACCTTCACTAAAGTGTCCACCTATTGGTACTACACCCCGGAGCGGCTCTACGAGATGCGCAAACTAGGCGATAAGGGTTGCTGGCGCGGTTGCGGACAGGAGGGCACCCTCACGCGCATTCTCTGGGAGTGCCCGGTGCTGTCGGCCTACTGGAAGGAAGTCTTAGATGAGGTGGACAAGCATTTTGAGATTGAGCTCCCGCGCTTCCCCGCGTATGTCTTGCTTGGCCTCCCCAATGACTTGATGTACCCGCTGAAATCCCGCAGGGGCAGGCAGATTGCGATTGCGCTCGGCTCAGCCATTCAGAACATACTTGTCCTCTGGCGCACCCCCACTGCCCCCTCTATCACTGGGTGGTTGCATAGGCTCTGGCAGGTACTGGGTATGGAGAAGATATCACTAACGGTGGCTGGGAATGTTGACCAGTTCGAGGAGCTCTGGCATCCCTTTCTGGCACTGCTGTCCACGGAATTTCGCGAGCTGACGTGCCCACGGTACTTGCGCCTCCTTAGGCTGACTCCACCGGCGCCTGCGGCGGAGTGATTGTGCGGATTGGGGACCGGGGGCTGGGGGGGGGGAGTGGGGCTATATACTTCTAATGCTGCTTTTCGGACGGGGATGTTGGGGTGTTGTTTTCCTTTCTTTCCTCCTTGCTTTTCTTTCTTCTCCTTTTCTGGGGTCGAGGGGCTGGTGGTGTGGTATGCTTCTTTTTTGCTGTGCCGCAGAGTGTTATTCTGGCTTGGCCTTGCTTAGGGAGCGGGGGCCTATGGGGGGTTGTTTACAGTGCCTTACTGCCTCATGTTTTTTGCCTTGTTACCCTCTGGGGCACCCTGCCTCCCTCTTCTTCTTCTGACTCGCTGCAACGTTTCGCTTTTTGTAATGTATGTTTGCCGGACCTCCTGCTCCCCTCCCCGTGTTTTTTCTGCCTTAATAAAATACTTTAAACCTAAAGTCAGTGCTTCAGCTCACTATTGACTTTGGAAGAGGTTGTCAATGAAATCGAAGCCAACTCGGCGTTATCATTAGTGGTTTACAAAGCAAAATACTGTTTTTTTTTTAATTCTGAATTCTAGTTATTGCCTTGACTGTTCATTTTTTCATTCCAATATTCCACTTTTAAATTGGGGCTTAGTCACTCTTTCCCAGATCACTTGACTGCACGTCTTACATAGTACTCGTAAGTATATGGTACACGATCACAGAGTACTTTATCGATACCCATCCCCGTCTCACAAGAAACTGTGGAATAATCATTGGACTGTTCTGAATTTCTCATGTCATGTTCTAGCTACATTTTTATGATATAGCAATGCAAATAACCTTATATAAGGTTAAATTTGTTATAATACATTCTCTTGGATTTATTTTAATGACATCTGGCTATCATATGTTAATGAATGAGCTGCAAAGTAAATTATTCAAACTCACATTTTGCTACTAAAATGTTTATTGCTGTCATGTATGAGTCTATGGATTCACTTGGAGTTTGTGCATGTGTCAAACATGTATGCTGGAATAGCCCCAAAGTCTTAGACCCAGTGGAAAAATGTCTCAAACTCCTTAATTGCTGTTTCAAATTCATCTGAATCTTCCCCTTCTGTTGGTGTATACGCTGGCTGATGGTCAACCATATTTTGCCCCTAAGCTCCTAAGTAAGAACAGAACAAGTTTTTATTTTCTTTCTGGCCTACATCTCTACACAACAATTGTCCCCCAAATAAGCCTTACATGGCCAAAGCCAAAGAATCAACTATATAATTGGTTCACCTAGGTCTTGTACAAGGAGCAGATGGTGAAATTTGTAGCTTCTTTTATTATAACATAATTGACAAAAAAGAAAAGAGAGAAATAGGATACATTCCTATTAATCATAACAAAGAATAATACTTTTAGCATTTTTTTCAACTTCAAAATACATGTAGATTTGCTTCAAATTGTATTTTCATGCAGGTTCCAATAATAAATGGTTTGCACCACACAATGTCTTGCGTGCAAATCCCATGTTCCATTTAAATTTGTATTATATGCAATATGCATGGAAACTGCAGCAGTAATTGATATGCTCTGCTGCAGACAAGCGTGCACATTGTTGTTATTTGATCTGCTCAATTTGTCTTTTTCTATTTTTCACCTCACAACATTTCTCCTCGTTTGTGCTTCCCTAGGGGCATCACTTTTTGTGACGTACCGGTAGCGCATTTTGCGACCCCATATTTGCGAAAGTGATGCATCAGCGGCATAGGGGGCTTGTAAATATGCTCCTAAGTTTCTCCGAAATACTTGTGTTGCTGTTAAAACAGAGATCCTTCTTTCCAAGATGGCCACATCTTTTAAGCACTTCTGTAGAGATTGCTATTGCCTTTTTGTCCTGCCAACTGCAGCTCCACCAAATGGCCCATGCTGTGACAGGCCTGCCATGCTGTATCTCATGATGGGCTGCAAATGATGGAAACTAAGCTCAGCCAACTCCCCAAATGTAGCTGATTTCTGAGCTGCTGCTCTTCTTTGGGACCTGCTCCATGTCTTGGCAACCCCAAACACTGCACTGTGGGCGGTGTATTGCTGTACTTATTCCATGAGCTACAGATTCTGAAATTAATGTAAGTACTACGGTTTAAGTAAACTAAAGGGGGAAATGCACCGCGCAACTCAAGTTGACAAGGAACAGAAGTGTACTCTGAGAAGGGTGACCTCGTTCAGTTTTTGCACCCCTAGTCTCAAATAGGCAGTCCCTTTAGTCCTTCAGCTTAACCCCTGGGCAGTGGTAGCATATTTGTGGGGATGTCTGGGGAGGGGAAGGGAGCTTCCTACTATCACACTCATACAAATTGAAGTACAGAGACTCAATTTTGACGTCTGTAAATGATAGGAGGACAAAACCAGGGATGGCACAGTGGAAAAGTCAGGAAACCTAGAGGAAGAACATGAATAACGCTGGAATATAGAAGAGAAAGGTGGAAAGGTGCAGGAGACCTTCAAATATAGTTTAGTGAACAAAGCTGTGAAGTAGCAGGAAGTGTAAGGAGCTGTCATACATATTCTCTCTTCATGATTGACCATTATCTTGAAGTTGAGAATCCAGCCTAGGAAACTGCATAGGTCCAGGAAGGATTGAGCAGGTCGCAGGAGATACAACTAGTCTTCCGGACACAGCATATGACGGCGGTAGTCACTAATGCTATAGAGCAGGCTTCTCTAACCAGTAGCTTGTGAGCTACTGGGTAGATCTCCAGCTACCTGTCAGTAGCTCTGCTGTGTGCATTTTAGCCTGCTAAATTGTAATTTTTTGTTTGGTTAAATTAAATGTGTTTTCAGAACTCTTAAGATGAAGTTTGGTGAAAATGTGGCTCCTTTTCTAAAATATAGATAAAGGTGAATTTGTAGGGATGAATCGTGTGCGGAGATTTGTTACTGATATGATTACTTTTATGCCAGGGACAATCTAGCTGTGGCTGGCATGTAATACCCTTCGTGTAGGCATTCCAGATTGAATAAAACATTGTTCCCCTCCTGATACACTGAGGTGATCACTGCTGGCAATCATGGACAAAGTGGTGACCAATGTAATCTTGTCAGATGTGGCCACTATTACAACACTAATGATATTAGTAGCTTGCACTGACTTTAGTTTAACTTATGTAGCGCCTATTACCCAAAAGTTTGGACATCCCTGAACTAGAGGATACCAGGCAGCTTGGAGTACCTTTATCTCATGTATCAATTGCTGAGAAGGTCACTGGCTCAACTAGGCCTATGTTTTCAAATGCCAAAGGTACAGTAGGGCAAACAACAATCATTTTAGACAAAGACAAACAAAAAAGTATCTAAATCCATGTGTTATAGGCATGGATTTTACTCCCATATTTCTACTGCTAAGTATTACTCTGCAATAGGTCATCAACATAAAAAGTATGGTAAGATAGGTTAGTTATTTAGGATTTGGATGGGTGGAAAAAGAAGTCATTCCGTCAAGTATGTGCCAAGCCACAATACAGCCTCAGTGGAGAGACGTGGAGTAAGGAAATATAGTCAATGTGAATTTGAACAATTTGTTACCATAAAAAGTGGTGACATGGGTCATTCAGATATAAATGTAAGAATAGATGAGCATAATGTTAAACTATTATATAATTCAGGTACTTTCATCACTATTATAGCTGAGGATACATACAATGAGTTGTGGTTTGAGAAAATGTTATTGCCACCAGATGGGTGAAAATTCAAATATGAGACAAACGTAATAAAGGAAATGTTTACGTTGCAGAGAAAGTAATTAATGTTCTTGGGTGGTGGCATCAGGCAGAGTTTTGAACGACTATCAAAGGGGATGAACACTGAGGTATTTATGGGTAGGAGCAAAGTAGTTTCAGTGAATGAAGAGGATGAACATGGGAAAATGAGTTTGAGTTCTTGCTTCAAAACAAATTAGATAAAGTCAAGGATTTTATGCACATTATTTAATTTAAACAAGGAGTGACATGAATCAAACACAACATGCGTAATGTATTGAATATAAGCATGGGCGGAAAATCCGTTTCGCTCGCGGATTTTGCGGATTTTCGGTAAATTCGCAATCCGCGAGATTCGCGAATCTCCCGCAAAATCCACAAATCCGCGAGCAGCGGATTTTGCTCGCACTGCTCGCGTGAGTTCGCGGCTTCCCAGTACAACTTCGTGCCCCGCGAATAAGCGCTAAATTGCAGAAATACGATTTTAGCAAAACTGAAACTACTTTCCAGGTTCAAAAGTTCAGGCTCATCATTAGTAGCCATTTCCTGTAGTGCTTCCTGAGGGGCCCCTCCAGAGTTCAGTTGCCAGTTGCAACTATTATGTGACCCTGCTCTGAACCTCAGAATAGTTACACATATGCCACAAAGGTCCTGAATCACAGCTAAGGGAGACAAGCAGGAGCCAGGCTGGAAGTTCAAATCCATTAATCAGCCCCTAATTCATTATTGTCAGTTGGGGCAGGGCAGGTGTTGTAACTAATTTTGCAACAATGAAAGCACTTAGCAAGTGCAAAAGATCACTAATCAGGAAGCACTAAGGAAGCAGGTGCCAGCTAAAAAAATATTCTGTGACACATTAATCAGCCCCAAATTAATTCAGGTCACTTGAGGCAGGGAAGGTGTGCTTGCGTTGCCACAATAATGTACACTGACTGGACAACCAGAGGGTGCTGTGATGAAACAGAGGGTGGCATGGGTGGGCCAGAGGGTGGCATGAGTAGTCAGAGAGTGGCAGTGGTGACAGAGAGTGGCAGTGATGAAGAAGAGTGTCCCAAACAGGCTGGACACGTAGAAACAACAAGTTCGCGAAACTTGCGACCCGACAGGTAAGTTCGCGTTTTGCGAAATTGTACAAAACCCTCGCGAACACACAAAAAAAAAATCCGCAAATTCGCGAGAATTCGCGGATTTTGCGGATTGCGAGTTCGCAAATCCGCAAAATTCGCGAACGCGAGATTCGCAAAATTCGCCCATGACTAATTGAATAGTGTTAGGAGAGAATTGTCTGACATTTTGAGAGAGATATGTGATAGTGGTATTATTAAACCAGTAAATTACACTCTTTGATTGTTTTTCAGTGATTTTTGTGTGGAAAAAAACTGATGAATTACAAATGAGTGTTGACCTACGTAGTTTTAATGATGCTATATGGATAGAGAGTATTCCACTACAAAGGATAAACAACCTAATCACTAGAGTTGGTTTGCCAAATTAGATGTAAAAGCAGCATACTACTACAAAATTGAATTTGATCCAGAGACACAACATTTGACTGATTTCATTGCACTAGATGGTGCTTATCAATTCTGTAGGATGTCATTCAGATTGGCCTCAGTTTCTGCCATTTACAGAGACTTATGTCAACATTGTTTCAAAGTATTCCAACGTCATTGCATTCCAAGATTACATTTTAATATTTTCATAGACTTAAGAGGAACATGAGAAGTTGATTGTGAAAGTACTTTCAATATTGGAAAAGAAAGATATCACTTTGAGGAGAGATCAATGTGGATTTAAAACTAGAGAAATTAAATATTTAGGACACTTATTTTCAGTAGAAGGAGTGAAATCAAGGCGTGCCTTGAGAGTGAGTATCGTGAGGACACCAGCTACAACCAATAGAGAGTGATTAATCTAGTTTCTTGGATTGTGTGAATTTTACATAAACGTTTTGACAAACTTTACAAGTTTGACAGAGTGTTTCAGGAGTTTGTTGAAAAAGAAGGCCCAGAATGTGTGGACCAGGAAATGTCGGAAAACATTTAAAGAAAATAACAACAGGATTTCCAGTGTGCCAACATTACAGCCCTTTGTGGAAGGTGAAAGGGACTTTGTATTTATGGATGGTAGTCCATACGTTATGGTTGCAGTATTGACACAGTTGAATGAGAAGAAGGAAGCAACTGTTCAGATAGCTTCAAAAACTTTGAAAAATATGGAATACACATATTCAGTTATTTAAAAAAAAATACTTGCATGTATATGGTGTGTAGAGAAATGTAAGCCTTATTTGTGGTTCAAAATGTTTGTGCTGAAGACAGACCATCAGCGGTTAGTTGACATTTTCACAGGAGCTAAGGACTAGAAAGCAACAGCAAGGCTACCCAAATTGTCATGGAAATTGCTTGAATGCAATTTTAAAGTGTAATACGGTCCTGAGGGAAATAAACTCCAAGGGAGATTACTTGTCAAGATTTCCAATCAAAAAGGAGGTGGAACAAGATAGATGAATTGTCTATCTCAGAAGGCAAGCTATTGCATGGTGACAATCTGGTCCCACCTTCATATTTCAGAAAAAAATATACACGCTGCAAATGAAGGTCATTTAGGCACGAACACCATTAATATGACGGTCAGAAAAAACTACTGGTGTCCTAGTATCATCAGGAAGATAGAAAGTGTCAAAACTTGCATGTGGCGCATGAAGAAGTTATGGTGTCCTGTCCAGTTAGAATGTGGCAAAAAAGTGTATTTTTTGGCCATTTCTTTTCACCTCTGATGTGGTATTTATCCAGGTGGGCTGAAATAAGGTATTCGGCTGAACCAATGTCTAAGAGTGACATTCAGTTCTTTCAGGATATGTTTGCAAACGATTGTGGCTCAAAAAACAGTAGGGCCGCATTATTTCACCCACAATGTAATGGCAAGGCGGAACACCTTAAGAAAGTGTTGGTGGAATGTATACAATGTGTGATCAAAGACAGTATGAATGTGTTCAATGCTGTTAAGGATTTAATGTAGGCACAATGTATTTGTGCACATTTTGCTTTTGGTGACACTTATTTTTAATTAAGGTTTTGGAAAAGGGCGACAACAGGGTTGTGTATATATTGGATGCTAAAATCCAAGGAAGAAAATAAAAAAGTTCAGTGTATGTGGAAGGAAACCAAGGCAAGATCAGATGAAGCGTGTGGAAGTCGAGTTCAGAAATCAACTTGTGCTCATAATTGGAAATTGGAAATTGGAGTTTGTGTAACAGTTAAAACCCCTATTCTGATGAAAAATGCTTAACTAAATTTTGAGATCAAATTCACGATTTGAAGATCAAAGGAATTCGGTGAAACTGCTGTATGGATTTTGGTAGATAGTCCCCGTTTGGCACTTATGTCACAGAAAAAAGGGACAGAGTGGTGGTTAATAAGAATGATTACAGTTGTAAAGGTGCGAGGCAATCAGAATGTGAATGGATTAAAAAATGAAGTGAGCGTGAAAGAAGTGAAAGCATTAAAGAAAACCATCCTAAGAGTGAATATACTGCTATCAGGAGGAGTTACGGACCAAAGAACAAGACCTGTAGACTGAAGGACTTTGCAGTGCTCCATTAGGTGTTGTAGACTTAACAGAAGTTTTTTACACTAAACCAACTTTGGGGCATATCATCAAGGGCTTGCAATAGACTTACCGGCGCTTTTAGCATCCATTTTCGGGCGAAAAGTGGCGATAATTCTATCGGACTATTATCAAGCAAGCGCTAAACTGCTTTAGTGCTTGCTCGATAATGTTAGTGACCGTTTTCAATTACGCCTTGCATGTCATCGCTAATGACATGCAAGGTAGGCGTTCCTGACTTAAAGTCCATGAAAACGGTCGCTAACACAACATCGCCCGATTACCAATGCTGCCCGAATCCAGCAACGTGATAAAAAAGCGCGCACTAAGCGCGTTTATTGCATTTCCCTAACGCATAAATTAAATATGACTTAGCCATACATTACATGGGAGGTGGATATTCAGGTTACGACCACGCTTGCCTATTAGCAAGCTTTTTGTTATCGCACTGGGTTTATCACAGGATTTCTCCCGCTAAAACCTGCTATCGCTGGCTTTCACATCGCATCTTTGCAGCGCCTTGATAATAGGCCGCTAATGATGCGATGTGAACCAGCGATAGAGAGCGATAAAAAAATGCGCTAACCGCGCTTAGTGATATTTATCGCATTTTGTTGATGATATCCCCCTAATCAATTAATTAAGGCTGTGTGATTGTGCGTCTAATATTATGTTTGATGTAAACAAAAGTTATAATTAAAGTTTCATAACAATGAAAGTTATTATGTTATGTTTTTATTGTGATGCGTATTATGTTAGATAACGTGACAATTTTGACCTTACATTTTTGGGTGTTGTGTACATTCTACATATTTTTGTTATAGGAATGGAGGTGTGTCCATTTGGAGTGCCATTATGTGTTTGCCATTTTGTGTGACTCAACACAGAGCTCCAGTTGAAGCCACATGCAGTTTGATGGCAATTGTCCTGGGTCCCTGTTGCTGTGAGAATACTTTGTCTGTCAACTCAATAATATACAAATTACAAATTATATCAAGAATTCTGAATTCATCAACACCACAAGTCACTTTCTTTTAAACATTGTTATCCTACTCAGTGTTGATCAAATGCTAAGAGAGCCTTGATAGTGCTTAAATTCTCATATTAGAAAGATGATTGTGCTAAATTGCATTATATGTCCTAAATCTGTCTAGATAAGCACTTATGTGCTGCTATTTAGGGCCTGATTTAGAGTTTGGCCTACAGGATACTTCATCACAAACATGATGGAATACCCAATCTGCCAAACTTTTGGTCCACCAGCTCTATAGTAAGTTAGATGGGTGGTGAGCGTTCTGTTGGATGTGCACCCTTTTACTCAGGGCCAGACTGGGAACGCAAACCAGCCTTGGCAATTGAGTCAGACCAACCGTGGGGGTAGGGGAGTGGCGGCACGCGTGGAAAACACTGCAGCTGCTTTTGTTACAGGGAACAGATATTGCAGCTATGCTGCAAAACCAGCCTCCAGTAACAAAAACGGTTCCCACCCTGTCGACCCAATGGGGAAACACCCAGTGCTCGCTAGAGCCAATCCGGCTCCAGCTCCCTGTAGTGGCGGCTCCTCCGCTATGACAGAGGAGCATCACCCCACTGCTTTTGAGCAGTGCACAGTTAAGGAAATATAAAATGATAATAACTTTGAGTTATTATATTTTTTTATTTACTTTGCGAGCGGGAGGAGTGGTTTGCCCACTCCTAAGTGCGCAATGACTGTTTGGTCGGCCCACTCGGACCGCCCACTCCATTCATACGCACTTTCCCTGTTCTCCGTGCAGGCTGCATTACAGCTTGCATGCAGAACATGCACAGGCCTCCATTCCCTGGTTGAGCGTCAAACCAGGATACTCAAAACAAATCACAACACTGCATTGCAGCATTGTGATTGGTACGGGGAACCTGGGTGGCTACTAATCCCAACGCTGCATTGCAGCGTTTTGATTGGTCACGGGAGCCTGGCTGTTCTTCCTGGCTGCTGGCTTCCTGTCCCACGGAGAGAGCAGGAGCAGAGACACGGGACCTGGAGGCAAGGTAAGTGTGTGCATATATTTCCCCATCGCGCAACCCACGCGCAACCCCCGCACCCGGACTGCCACCCGCAAGTTGTGCCAGCTGCCCCAGCGGTCCTACTTTTACTCAATTGACAGAAAGCTTACTTCAACAGCCTGACTGACTGCTGTTTATCGGAGTAAGGATTTAGAAAAGGGGGTGGTGATGAACAGAGTGTCTGAGTTAAACAGACCACTCTTACCCAGTCCAAAGATCAGGGCTTGATCCATCACCGTTATTTATCTCACTGCCCCATCCCAGCTCAGAACCTGGCTATATGCAAATCAGTCTGTCCCTGGCCCAGTGCATCATGGGAACAGGGCAGACTAAACTACCTAGCCAATTCTTCACCAGAAAGGAGACAAGCTACCGGGGACCGGTTTCTGGCATTTCAGCCTTCTTCGGCCCGGCTTGCTTGAATCCTGATGGAGCAGTGAGAAAGGGACTCATGTCTGAGTATACCCTGCCACACCTATAGTGGCCAAAAACGATTTAGAAAAGGGGGTGGTGATGAACAGAGTGTCTGAGTTAAACAGACCACTCTTACCCAGTCCAAAGATCAGGGCTTGATCCATCACCGTTATTTATCTCACTGCCCCATCCCAGCTCAGAACCTGGCTATATGCAAATCAGTCTGTCCCTGGCCCAGTGCATCATGGGAACAGGGCAGACTAAACTACCAAGCCAATTCTTCACCAGAAAGGAGACAAGCTACCGGGGACCGGTTTCTGGCATTTCAGCCTTCTTCGGCCCGGCTTGCTTGAATCCTGATGGAGCAGTGAGAAAGGGACTCATGTCTGAGTATACCCTGCCACACCTATAGTGGCCAAAAACGATTTAGAAAAGGGGGTGGTGATGAACAGAGTGTCTGAGTTAAACAGACCACTCTTACCCAGTCCAAAGATCAGGGCTTGATCCATCACCGTTATTTATCTCACTGCCCCATCCCAGCTCAGAACCTGGCTATATGCAAATCAGTCTGTCCCTGGCCCAGTGCATCATGGGAACAGGGCAGACTAAACTACCAAGCCAATTCTTCACCAGAAAGGAGACAAGCTACCGGGGACCGGTTTCTGGCATTTCAGCCTTCTTCGGCCCGGCTTGCTTGAATCCTGATGGAGCAGTGAGAAAGGGACTCATGTCTGAGTATACCCTGCCACACCTATAGTGGCCAAAAACGATTTAGAAAAGGGGGTGGTGATGAACAGAGTGTCTGAGTTAAACAGACCACTCTTACCCAGTCCAAAGATCAGGGCTTGATCCATCACCGTTATTTATCTCACTGCCCCATCCCAGCTCAGAACCTGGCTATATGCAAATCAGTCTGTCCCTGGCCCAGTGCATCATGGGAACAGGGCAGACTAAACTACCAAGCCAATTCTTCACCAGAAAGGAGACAAGCTACCGGGGACCGGTTTCTGGCATTTCAGCCTTCTTCGGCCCGGCTTGCTTGAATCCTGATGGAGCAGTGAGAAAGGGACTCATGTCTGAGTATACCCTGCCACACCTATAGTGGCCAAAAACGATTTAGAAAAGGGGGTGGTGATGAACAGAGTGTCTGAGTTAAACAGACCACTCTTACCCAGTCCAAAGATCAGGGCTTGATCCATCACCGTTATTTATCTCACTGCCCCATCCCAGCTCAGAACCTGGCTATATGCAAATCAGTCTGTCCCTGGCCCAGTGCATCATGGGAACAGGGCAGACTAAACTACCAAGCCAATTCTTCACCAGAAAGGAGACAAGCTACCGGGGACCGGTTTCTGGCATTTCAGCCTTCTTCGGCCCGGCTTGCTTGAATCCTGATGGAGCAGTGAGAAAGGGACTCATGTCTGAGTATACCCTGCCACACCTATAGTGGCCAAAAACGATTTAGAAAAGGGGGTGGTGATGAACAGAGTGTCTGAGTTAAACAGACCACTCTTACCCAGTCCAAAGATCAGGGCTTGATCCATCACCGTTATTTATCTCACTGCCCCATCCCAGCTCAGAACCTGGCTATATGCAAATCAGTCTGTCCCTGGCCCAGTGCATCATGGGAACAGGGCAGACTAAACTACCAAGCCAATTCTTCACCAGAAAGGAGACAAGCTACCGGGGACCGGTTTCTGGCATTTCAGCCTTCTTCGGCCCGGCTTGCTTGAATCCTGATGGAGCAGTGAGAAAGGGACTCATGTCTGAGTATACCCTGCCACACCTATAGTGGCCAAAAACGATTTAGAAAAGGGGGTGGTGATGAACAGAGTGTCTGAGTTAAACAGACCACTCTTACCCAGTCCAAAGATCAGGGCTTGATCCATCACCGTTATTTATCTCACTGCCCCATCCCAGCTCAGAACCTGGCTATATGCAAATCAGTCTGTCCCTGGCCCAGTGCATCATGGGAACAGGGCAGACTAAACTACCAAGCCAATTCTTCACCAGAAAGGAGACAAGCTACCGGGGACCGGTTTCTGGCATTTCAGCCTTCTTCGGCCCGGCTTGCTTGAATCCTGATGGAGCAGTGAGAAAGGGACTCATGTCTGAGTATACCCTGCCACACCTATAGTGGCCAAAAACGATTTAGAAAAGGGGGTGGTGATGAACAGAGTGTCTGAGTTAAACAGACCACTCTTACCCAGTCCAAAGATCAGGGCTTGATCCATCACCGTTATTTATCTCACTGCCCCATCCCAGCTCAGAACCTGGCTATATGCAAATCAGTCTGTCCCTGGCCCAGTGCATCATGGGAACAGGGCAGACTAAACTACCAAGCCAATTCTTCACCAGAAAGGAGACAAGCTACCGGGGACCGGTTTCTGGCATTTCAGCCTTCTTCGGCCCGGCTTGCTTGAATCCTGATGGAGCAGTGAGAAAGGGACTCATGTCTGAGTATACCCTGCCACACCTATAGTGGCCAAAAACGATTTAGAAAAGGGGGTGGTGATGAACAGAGTGTCTGAGTTAAACAGACCACTCTTACCCAGTCCAAAGATCAGGGCTTGATCCATCACCGTTATTTATCTCACTGCCCCATCCCAGCTCAGAACCTGGCTATATGCAAATCAGTCTGTCCCTGGCCCAGTGCATCATGGGAACAGGGCAGACTAAACTACCAAGCCAATTCTTCACCAGAAAGGAGACAAGCTACCGGGGACCGGTTTCTGGCATTTCAGCCTTCTTCGGCCCGGCTTGCTTGAATCCTGATGGAGCAGTGAGAAAGGGACTCATGTCTGAGTATACCCTGCCACACCTATAGTGGCCAAAAACGATTTAGAAAAGGGGGTGGTGATGAACAGAGTGTCTGAGTTAAACAGACCACTCTTACCCAGTCCAAAGATCAGGGCTTGATCCATCACCGTTATTTATCTCACTGCCCCATCCCAGCTCAGAACCTGGCTATATGCAAATCAGTCTGTCCCTGGCCCAGTGCATCATGGGAACAGGGCAGACTAAACTACCAAGCCAATTCTTCACCAGAAAGGAGACAAGCTACCGGGGACCGGTTTCTGGCATTTCAGCCTTCTTCGGCCCGGCTTGCTTGAATCCTGATGGAGCAGTGAGAAAGGGACTCATGTCTGAGTATACCCTGCCACACCTATAGTGGCCAAAAACGATTTAGAAAAGGGGGTGGTGATGAACAGAGTGTCTGAGTTAAACAGACCACTCTTACCCAGTCCAAAGATCAGGGCTTGATCCATCACCGTTATTTATCTCACTGCCCCATCCCAGCTCAGAACCTGGCTATATGCAAATCAGTCTGTCCCTGGCCCAGTGCATCATGGGAACAGGGCAGACTAAACTACCAAGCCAATTCTTCACCAGAAAGGAGACAAGCTACCGGGGACCGGTTTCTGGCATTTCAGCCTTCTTCGGCCCGGCTTGCTTGAATCCTGATGGAGCAGTGAGAAAGGGACTCATGTCTGAGTATACCCTGCCACACCTATAGTGGCCAAAAACGATTTAGAAAAGGGGGTGGTGATGAACAGAGTGTCTGAGTTAAACAGACCACTCTTACCCAGTCCAAAGATCAGGGCTTGATCCATCACCGTTATTTATCTCACTGCCCCATCCCAGCTCAGAACCTGGCTATATGCAAATCAGTCTGTCCCTGGCCCAGTGCATCATGGGAACAGGGCAGACTAAACTACCAAGCCAATTCTTCACCAGAAAGGAGACAAGCTACCGGGGACCGGTTTCTGGCATTTCAGCCTTCTTCGGCCCGGCTTGCTTGAATCCTGATGGAGCAGTGAGAAAGGGACTCATGTCTGATTATACCCTGCCACACCTATAGTGGCCAAAAACGATTTAGAAAAGGGGGTGGTGATGAACAGAGTGTCTGAGTTAAACAGACCACTCTTACCCAGTCCAAAGATCAGGGCTTGATCCATCACCGTTATTTATCTCACTGCCCCATCCCAGCTCAGAACCTGGCTATATGCAAATCAGTCTGTCCCTGGCCCAGTGCATCATGGGAACAGGGCAGACTAAACTACCAAGCCAATTCTTCACCAGAAAGGAGACAAGCTACCGGGGACCGGTTTCTGGCATTTCAGCCTTCTTCGGCCCGGCTTGCTTGAATCCTGATGGAGCAGTGAGAAAGGGACTCATGTCTGAGTATACCCTGCCACACCTATAGTGGCCAAAAACGATTTAGAAAAGGGGGTGGTGATGAACAGAGTGTCTGAGTTAAACAGACCACTCTTACCCAGTCCAAAGATCAGGGCTTGATCCATCACCGTTATTTATCTCACTGCCCCATCCCAGCTCAGAACCTGGCTATATGCAAATCAGTCTGTCCCTGGCCCAGTGCATCATGGGAACAGGGCAGACTAAACTACCAAGCCAATTCTTCACCAGAAAGGAGACAAGCTACCGGGGACCGGTTTCTGGCATTTCAGCCTTCTTCGGCCCGGCTTGCTTGAATCCTGATGGAGCAGTGAGAAAGGGACTCATGCCTGAGTATACCCTGCCACACCTATAGTGGCCAAAAACGATTTAGAAAAGGGGGTGGTGATGAACAGAGTGTCTGAGTTAAACAGACCACTCTTACCCAGTCCAAAGATCAGGGCTTGATCCATCACCGTTATTTATCTCACTGCCCCATCCCAGCTCAGAACCTGGCTATATGCAAATCAGTCTGTCCCTGGCCCAGTGCATCATGGGAACAGGGCAGACTAAACTACCAAGCCAATTCTTCACCAGAAAGGAGACAAGCTACCGGGGACCGGTTTCTGGCATTTCAGCCTTCTTCGGCCCGGCTTGCTTGAATCCTGATGGAGCAGTGAGAAAGGGACTCATGTCTGAGTATACCCTGCCACACCTATAGTGGCCAAAAACGATTTAGAAAAGGGGGTGGTGATGAACAGAGTGTCTGAGTTAAACAGACCACTCTTACCCAGTCCAAAGATCAGGGCTTGATCCATCACCGTTATTTATCTCACTGCCCCATCCCAGCTCAGAACCTGGCTATATGCAAATCAGTCTGTCCCTGGCCCAGTGCATCATGGGAACAGGGCAGACTAAACTACCAAGCCAATTCTTCACCAGAAAGGAGACAAGCTACCGGGGACCGGTTTCTGGCATTTCAGCCTTCTTCGGCCCGGCTTGCTTGAATCCTGATGGAGCAGTGAGAAAGGGACTCATGTCTGAGTATACCCTGCCACACCTATAGTGGCCAAAAACGATTTAGAAAAGGGGGTGGTGATGAACAGAGTGTCTGAGTTAAACAGACCACTCTTACCCAGTCCAAAGATCAGGGCTTGATCCATCACCGTTATTTATCTCACTGCCCCATCCCAGCTCAGAACCTGGCTATATGCAAATCAGTCTGTCCCTGGCCCAGTGCATCATGGGAACAGGGCAGACTAAACTACCAAGCCAATTCTTCACCAGAAAGGAGACAAGCTACCGGGGACCGGTTTCTGGCATTTCAGCCTTCTTCGGCCCGGCTTGCTTGAATCCTGATGGAGCAGTGAGAAAGGGACTCATGTCTGAGTATACCCTGCCACACCTATAGTGGCCAAAAACGATTTAGAAAAGGGGGTGGTGATGAACAGAGTGTCTGAGTTAAACAGACCACTCTTACCCAGTCCAAAGATCAGGGCTTGATCCATCACCGTTATTTATCTCACTGCCCCATCCCAGCTCAGAACCTGGCTATATGCAAATCAGTCTGTCCCTGGCCCAGTGCATCATGGGAACAGGGCAGACTAAACTACCAAGCCAATTCTTCACCAGAAAGGAGACAAGCTACCGGGGACCGGTTTCTGGCATTTCAGCCTTCTTCGGCCCGGCTTGCTTGAATCCTGATGGAGCAGTGAGAAAGGGACTCATGTCTGAGTATACCCTGCCACACCTATAGTGGCCAAAAACGATTTAGAAAAGGGGGTGGTGATGAACAGAGTGTCTGAGTTAAACAGACCACTCTTACCCAGTCCAAAGATCAGGGCTTGATCCATCACCGTTATTTATCTCACTGCCCCATCCCAGCTCAGAACCTGGCTATATGCAAATCAGTCTGTCCCTGGCCCAGTGCATCATGGGAACAGGGCAGACTAAACTACCAAGCCAATTCTTCACCAGAAAGGAGACAAGCTACCGGGGACCGGTTTCTGGCATTTCAGCCTTCTTCGGCCCGGCTTGCTTGAATCCTGATGGAGCAGTGAGAAAGGGACTCATGTCTGAGTATACCCTGCCACACCTATAGTGGCCAAAAACGATTTAGAAAAGGGGGTGGTGATGAACAGAGTGTCTGAGTTAAACAGACCACTCTTACCCAGTCCAAAGATCAGGGCTTGATCCATCACCGTTATTTATCTCACTGCCCCATCCCAGCTCAGAACCTGGCTATATGCAAATCAGTCTGTCCCTGGCCCAGTGCATCATGGGAACAGGGCAGACTAAACTACCAAGCCAATTCTTCACCAGAAAGGAGACAAGCTACCGGGGACCGGTTTCTGGCATTTCAGCCTTCTTCGGCCCGGCTTGCTTGAATCCTGATGGAGCAGTGAGAAAGGGACTCATGTCTGAGTATACCCTGCCACACCTATAGTGGCCAAAAACGATTTAGAAAAGGGGGTGGTGATGAACAGAGTGTCTGAGTTAAACAGACCACTCTTACCCAGTCCAAAGATCAGGGCTTGATCCATCACCGTTATTTATCTCACTGCCCCATCCCAGCTCAGAACCTGGCTATATGCAAATCAGTCTGTCCCTGGCCCAGTGCATCATGGGAACAGGGCAGACTAAACTACCAAGCCAATTCTTCACCAGAAAGGAGACAAGCTACCGGGGACCGGTTTCTGGCATTTCAGCCTTCTTCGGCCCGGCTTGCTTGAATCCTGATGGAGCAGTGAGAAAGGGACTCATGTCTGAGTATACCCTGCCACACCTATAGTGGCCAAAAACGATTTAGAAAAGGGGGTGGTGATGAACAGAGTGTCTGAGTTAAACAGACCACTCTTACCCAGTCCAAAGATCAGGGCTTGATCCATCACCGTTATTTATCTCACTGCCCCATCCCAGCTCAGAACCTGGCTATATGCAAATCAGTCTGTCCCTGGCCCAGTGCATCATGGGAACAGGGCAGACTAAACTACCAAGCCAATTCTTCACCAGAAAGGAGACAAGCTACCGGGGACCGGTTTCTGGCATTTCAGCCTTCTTCGGCCCGGCTTGCTTGAATCCTGATGGAGCAGTGAGAAAGGGACTCATGTCTGAGTATACCCTGCCACACCTATAGTGGCCAAAAACGATTTAGAAAAGGGGGTGGTGATGAACAGAGTGTCTGAGTTAAACAGACCACTCTTACCCAGTCCAAAGATCAGGGCTTGATCCATCACCGTTATTTATCTCACTGCCCCATCCCAGCTCAGAACCTGGCTATATGCAAATCAGTCTGTCCCTGGCCCAGTGCATCATGGGAACAGGGCAGACTAAACTACCAAGCCAATTCTTCACCAGAAAGGAGACAAGCTACCGGGGACCGGTTTCTGGCATTTCAGCCTTCTTCGGCCCGGCTTGCTTGAATCCTGATGGAGCAGTGAGAAAGGGACTCATGTCTGAGTATACCCTGCCACACCTATAGTGGCCAAAAACGATTTAGAAAAGGGGGTGGTGATGAACAGAGTGTCTGAGTTAAACAGACCACTCTTACCCAGTCCAAAGATCAGGGCTTGATCCATCACCGTTATTTATCTCACTGCCCCATCCCAGCTCAGAACCTGGCTATATGCAAATCAGTCTGTCCCTGGCCCAGTGCATCATGGGAACAGGGCAGACTAAACTACCAAGCCAATTCTTCACCAGAAAGGAGACAAGCTACCGGGGACCGGTTTCTGGCATTTCAGCCTTCTTCGGCCCGGCTTGCTTGAATCCTGATGGAGCAGTGAGAAAGGGACTCATGTCTGAGTATACCCTGCCACACCTATAGTGGCCAAAAACGATTTAGAAAAGGGGGTGGTGATGAACAGAGTGTCTGAGTTAAACAGACCACTCTTACCCAGTCCAAAGATCAGGGCTTGATCCATCACCGTTATTTATCTCACTGCCCCATCCCAGCTCAGAACCTGGCTATATGCAAATCAGTCTGTCCCTGGCCCAGTGCATCATGGGAACAGGGCAGACTAAACTATCGGAGTAAGGGCATCACAGCACCCGCCCTCGCCCTCTTTAGACTTGACAGTCTTATGTCCTTCTTTTCTGTCTTTAAGCACTCAGGTAACCCTAGCGATGAGGAACAGAAAAATAAAAGAAATCCCACATACACACATAGACAAATCTCCCTAGGTGTGGAGGTCATTTGTTATCTCTTTTCAAAAACAAACTCACATTTTGAGAGGTGGTATTTGAAAAATAAAAGATTTGACTGTCACAACCAACAGTGGGCGTCCACCAAACATTTGGTATGTTGTGACGACAGAGTTAACCACTTGCCCAGTGGCGATCCCTAAACATGGCAGTTTCTTTCTGTCAGGGTTGCAGAAGTAATGTCTTTCCCCACCATGATGAACAGAATAAATACTACCAAACCTCACATCAAGTCTCTAGTGTTTGATAGCAGCTCTGGCTACTTTACAAACTGCAGAGTCCATGCAGAGGTTTTGTCATGTGAGTTATTGCTACAGTACATCATCATAAAATCAGAAAATCTGGGAACAAATTACTGTGTTGGTTAACATTACCAAGTCCTCAATCAAACTTCTTGAATACTGTTTTCCAATTCCAAAGTATTGCCTTTTCAGTGATGTTGTTTGTAAGATAAATGGCATGGTCTTGAAGCCATTATTGCTATCTGCATGCAATTACATCTCATAATCTCTCCAGCCTGCACCAGCACTAATCAACTTTCAAGCCACGCACGGCTGTCAGACATGAGTGTTTGCAGATGCCATTGCACAAGGAGGCAGACATCCAAAAACTAGACATCACTGCTTAGTCAGTGGAAGAAAACGCGTCAGCATAGCTCTACACACTGAGCATGCCTTATAGTGTAGCAAAATGAAGAGTTACTTTTGGGGAACTAAATACCTAACCCCCTCCAGTCACATCATTTTTATTTTTATTTTTAAATATTGTTGATTGATTGCACCAGTACTTGCTTGCCAGCACACTGGCTGCAGAACTAAGATCATGCTTTTTGAATGAAGCAATGTTGTAATGTGGCATGATTAGGGATCACTTAAGGTTTGTTTTCCAACCATATTATTCTGGTATGTTAATGTCAGACGCTAATGGGGTGCACCCTGGTATGTGTGTTCTTTTCTGTAGTTCAATTCGGATCACCACATTACAAGAGATGCCAAACCAGAACATCAATGTAGTAGGTAGTTTGATTTGAGGCATATGAGTTGAGCTTTGCATAAATCACTTTCTCCACCTACGTCAGTATACCGGCAGGGCAGGCTGGTCCCTACCCAATGGGGTAAAGTAAGCAAAAAAATGATGACTTGGAGAGTCACCCGGAGTAATTACTACTGGTTGAGATAGATTCCAGCTTTCCATCCAGCACTTTTCTGTTTTGCTGAGTAAGACACCTTAAGTGCAACAGGTATGCCCAAGTGTGGACCTTGTCTCCTGTTCCATGGGACTCAAACGGTACTTTATGTCTGGGACGGTTTTTGTTCCTATTCTGAGTGCACATGAACTGACAGTTCAGATGGGACAATTCACATCAGAATGAAACAAGATTGATTTGTGTGGATTGGTTCCTATCTGTAGTATTACACTGAGCAATAAATGTCTATGATGGGGAGTGCGGTCCAGAATGATCAGTAGTTATGAATTTAACCCCTTGGGCGCGTCCGCGGTTCGGCGCCTGTCTGGCAGAATCACGAGTGGGCGGGTTCATGACGGCCCCCAGCCGTCATCAGCACACGCCCACCGTAGTGCATGACGGCTGGGGGACGTCATCAGCATCGAAGGGGTTAAGCATTCCATCCATCCCTTTTTTGTTTTTCTCAGTGAGATTCCCAAATAAAGTGCTCTGCAAATTATTGTATTAACAGGAGCCAGAAATGGGGGTGGGAGTTGTGACAAGAACTAAAGCATGAAAATTGTGCCACAAAAGACAAACCAATGTCTGCCAACACGCCTCCATTTATATCTACTTTCAGTGCAGTCCACAATGTAGAATGCAATTGTGAGCTATTACTGGAAACCTCCACCCTTCATTGTAAATAAACAGTTAATTTCTTACAAGGAAATGTCAAAATATAGTGCATATATAAAGAGGACTACAAAAGTACAAAGAAAACAATCAGTTTATGTATAAACAAATTCAGTAACTATTGGGACTTTCTCATGAAGTAAATTCTCGAGAAAATGCAGAAAAAGATTCCATTCTACAGTTCATGAGCGATCAGAGCAAATAAGTTAAATCAGGAAAGGGCAGGAAGACAGATAAGACAAAGTTGTGTGTCTGAGAGTAGAGAGCATGGAGAAGTATAAAGCTGAATAAGTGAAGAAAGGTGAGACATAAAACATGAAAAGTCTACAACAGTACATAAAAAATGGAACTGAAGACGAAAATGAATAACCCTTGGCAAAGCCAATGGGTCGTGTGTTTGGCTGCTGACCTTTAGGCTATGTCATTGCTTATTGTGTCAATAATAACAAAACCCTGTCTTATGGACGCTGATCATGTCAGTGTGCCTTGCAACAGATCAGTCTCGTATCAGTGTTTGCTTTTGCTCTACCCTCTTCATTATCATTTTTTCATGGGTATCTACTGCAATATGTCCAACACCTAAACAATTATTTAAAAAAGGGGGAAGAAGATTTGGTATATTGGTTAACAACTCTTGACAGTCGCACGGAACGCCACAGGATGACTGAATATTCCGTCTACACAATACATACGCAAAGTACAATTGAAAATGTGTTAAAGCAAATTCTGCAGAAAAATCATCTGCCAGAAAAATGTGTGGCGAAAAGAATGACACCTCCCGGGAACACCAGCCTCGGGGTAACTGGCAAGTTCTTACCAGACTGGGCCCCTTTTCTCATCACTGGTCATCATTCAATTCGAAAAAGAAGAAAAATGTGTCCAAACAGAACTCAAAGAAGTGAAAGTGTGCAAAAGCAGAACCGTTGGAACTGCTAGTGACAATGCAGTATGATTAAAATCAACAGGCACACCTATTTGCAAACTTTTATTCCTAATTTTTAGGCGTGGTCTGTTGAATTAAAAAGGCTGGTAGCTAACATCGCATACCATTACCTATCGCCAACATGTTTCTCTGCCTCAAAAGTAACGGCAAATTCGTCAGGGCAACGCACCTTGTCACCACACCACTGTTGGACGCTTTGTTCTGTAGCGACTGTCAAGTAGAAGAAAGCAATACAACACACATTATTAAAAACCCAGAATGCCCTATTTCAAATTCTAATTAAAATAACCTCATCTACGGTAATTACCCTTGATCAGCTTTCTTGAATCATACCAGCTGTCGAGGGATATGGGCTTGGATGTGATCCTCCTGCAGTGAGGTTTTCTTGAAATACAAACGTTGGCCTTCACGATTGTGATCATCAATCTGAAGTACACATATAAAAAAGGGGGGGTAGACAAGACACCACACAGACAATAACATTAGCAATACTCATTGCCTGACTTTTAGAAGCAAGATGTGCAATATTCCATGGTCACAAAGGATCAACTCCTCTCTGTGCAGTCTCAAAATGGTATTGTGGCTCACTCATAAGTTACAAGATTTCCAAATCACAGGTGAGTGGTATTTCATAAAACTTATGAAATCACGAAATGTCTAAGTCTTTACTGTGACTAAAAGACACTAAGGGAGTACATACTCAACCACAGTCCTCATATGCACTAAGCACTGTGTTAACTGCGGGTACAACCGCGACTCATGAGTATTTCAAAAATAACATGTGAGCCCGCCCACCTCTTTCATGAAAACTGCTTGTATTCCCATTTTAAACACACGCCTGAACACGCAACAATCACCATATATCTTATACAAGCGCAGGAAATATACTGTTTTTTCTCCTGCACTCTTCATCAACTAGGTAGCACAAATAGGCGATGTCCAACTGTACTATTGCACATACAAATGCCATCCATGTCGAGCCAAAAAATGACAGAAGCCTTTTACCATTCCAGGCACAGTTTTACAAGTTTGGATCGATAAAATACCATCCAAGCCGACCGAGAATTAGTAAAACCAACCAGATCCATGTGCTTTGCTCTTATTAGAGCTGGTCAGGGAGGTACAGTTGATGCCACTGTGCTAATTGCACATATTATTGGTACCTTTTATCAATATATTGGAAAATGCAGAGTTTCACTGCTGGCATCCACAAGTGTAAAACTCGATCATCTTTTTAAGGTGCACACCCAGTTTACTTCCTCCTAAGCCATATTTATTGGAAGATCTTACTGGCTGGATCATCAAAGCCAGTGATCGCTTTGCCCCTCCCTCCAGCTTCCCCCGTTCCCGGCACAGTAAGTCCCACAAGTGGTTCAACTCCACCCTAAAAGCTCAGCAACTCGAACTGCGCCAAACGGAGCGTAGGTGGAGACGCAATTATCTGCCCATCGACAGAGAGCTATGCACTTTATTAGTTTGTATCCTAACACAGTCTTTTGCCCGTGAAGAAGGAGTAACTGGAACTCCGAAACGCGTAGGACATTGTGTCTAAATAAATTTGCACTAAATACCTGTGGCCGCGGCTCCAGTATTTTGACTTGCCTTGGATCCAAGGAGTGTAGCATTGGTGACAGTGTGTGGATATATATATATATATATATATATATATATATATATATATATATATATATATATATATATGTATATGATTAACAGCACCTCTGGTTAAAGGACAATGCCTGGCTGACTCTCGGGCGGTCGGGTTGGGGCTACCAGCAGCCCAATAAATCCGCAATCCGGACTGCTTTTCAACAGACGTACTCGGACACCACAAGTTGCCTGTGCTAAATGTTTTAACAGCAGTAAACAATGCGTTTCACCTTTCGGCTTGTTCACGTTTCACTGTTCTCTTCTTATTCACCATTGTCATAAAGCCTTTGACTTTCTTTTTATGTAAAATGTTTGAGCACAGAAGAACAGTGCTTACAGGTAGGAGCCATGTGATGTCACACTATGGTGGTACTTACTAATATTGATGAGGAACCCTGCAGATGTGACTTTTGAGATGCTAAACAATTTGGGACATTTGGACTGGTATGGGTTTAAAGGTAAACTGAGACAAACCAAGCCTTTCCCTTTGTGAAGCATATCATTGAAGAGGTATCTGTTCAAACGTTGCTGCTTCTGAAATCGATTTATGAATCATTGAGGTTCATGGGGATAGAATGTACTAATCTACTATACATTTGTTCACCCTCAGTACGGAAAAAGCTATCTTGAGTCGAAAAGAATGAATGCAAGTTTGGCTTTTTTAGCCTTTGCTGCTGGGAACAATGGTGGTGGCACTGAGGTCTTGACTTATATTCTTATTCCGCAGATTGTCAATATATAGCCATTTCATTCTATAGAGAAATTGTTCAGGTAGATGGCATGTGGCTCTGCGGCAACTTTCGTTCCCAAGCAGCTATATACATTTTGAAGGATTTCAGCGAGAGACGAGGAGCTGGATTGAGTGTATTTGACATATATGTTTTAGCCTCTGAATAGCTGTATGCATCATGGTTGTCAGAATGAAACAAACATGATTTCCCCCCCATCTCATGCAGTAGCATCTCAGTAAATGTCTGAATTACTGAACTTATGGAGATGGTAGAGTTACCACAGCTTTAGTTTTTAGATGGGTGCCTGCTCAGTACATAAAATGAGGACTCTTCAAAGACTTTACATGCCTCTGGGTGGGGAAAGAGTTCTAAGTAGCAGCGTAGGAAATATGCATGAGATGTGTCTGAGAAACAGTTGTATTAACAGGTATGAGTCATCATTCTGTACTTTTGCTGAATGAAGAGCTAAATATATGATATACCATATGGCAAGAATGGTCAGTTCTACTGGAGATCATAGCAAGGTGTTTTCAAGTGTGTGGTGTTCTGCAGGAGCTGACAAGCTAAGCTAGGAGAAGGCTACTATGATCACCACATAAACCAATATCCAAAAATTAAATGGTTGCCAATCACAAGTGAAGAAAAGTGGGATTATCACATTGGGGAAGAATTTATAGATCTGCAACAGTGAAGGACCATTTTCCAAATACTAAAAATGTCTCAAAAAATTAGAGACCTAAATTAACTCAACTAGAAGTATTCCCTGGATACCATCGATTAAATAGATACGGTATATTTTGGCTGACGGTGCAAGGGTAGAGGAGTCCTTGTTTGAGAGGATCCTTCTATCAACCTTGCCAGGCAGTGTCACTTGGTTCAATAGTTTGGAATCTATTAATCGTCTTATGCATGGTTGACAGATAGGATAATTATCCTGAATCCAATGAAAAGTCTTCCATCGAGGATCAAGTGAAGAAAGCTGGGAAACAGCCTAAAAAAAATCCATCAAATTCTTGATACTGACAAAAAAGAATGACCATAGATTGAAAATCAGCAGAACTGTTGCCACTTGATCATTTGTTTTAAAATGTTGACTGCACCTGATCTAGATTTAGGTCTGTATTTAATTTTTGGCAGACAGAATAATCTTCGATGATTTGGCAGACAATTTAATGTCAGCCAAGCCAAAACTACTCTGCCGATCAACTTTAGAAATTACCTCGTTGGCAGGAACCACCATCATGGTGGTTCCATTCAATGCTTTTTAAAGTTTTGCGCCTGGCTCAGTCAACATGACGGAGCCGTCCTTCAAACGTATTTTCTTTTGTTTTTTTTAAGGAATCCCAAGTGGGATTTTCTTTTTGAAAATGAAAAACAAAATGCCCCCTCACCAAGGGGATATCTCGCATGGTAAGGGAGGCGTTAGACAGTTTTAACTGCCCCTTATCCCCAGGGTTTTCCTGGCCGTGACGGGTGGTGAAAACTGACCTATATGTTTGCCCATCTAAATTAGCTGGCCTGACATATATGTCAGCCTCCTATGCTCCTATTCCACTTGGCCAACAAAGGGGTGTAGCCATGAAAAAGACGGAGTAGTATCGGCTATGGTTACACCTGTGTGCTGGGCGGAGTATCATCTTGGCAGTAAGGATACTTCGTTGCTGTTGTGACTTGTATCCATACTGCCAAGATTTAAATCAGCCCCTTAATAACAAAAGTGGGCGTAAAAAGCACCTAGTCCCCTCACTTTAAAATGAAGGGGTATATTATTTATTTTTGTACCGCTGCAGTAACTGGCTAAATATTATCCAAAATTTGTCACATTGATAACACACGCTTCACAATTGGTGAATTGCTCAGCGTTTACTATGGAGGACATCTGGGACATGCTGTGTTCTCCCTGCCCTTCAAGATCATGTTAGGTGGCAATGCATTTTTATAATCTGTCCCATTCAATACTAACAGAAGCAAAGGTCCTTCTTTGAGAAATTCCTCTAAAATGTAAGGGTTAGGAAGGATAAAAACAGTCCCGGACGTTTGTGGCATGGGTAAGTGCACCTGATGAGTTAAGTGTTGTGAGTGAGGGATTTACCAAGGAAACCATCAAGTGGGGAAGAATTACTGCAGCCCTCACTGCAGACCCATGAACTGAAACATATTTGTTTGAGAGGTTGAATAGTGCTTTGGGCCGGCATCATAAACTGCTAATGTAAATCAATTTGATTCTAGCTTTTCTTGTTTAAAACATGCCACACAGGATGTATGAAAGTAAAATAATCCTCCATGTGCTGAATCACCCTTTGCATATTTTCCTGATATTAATCATCATGTACAGTACCGCAGTGAAAGAGCCACCAGGAAGAATATGTTTAACTGCTCTCTGGAATAGGTGAAGTCACATATCTGTTTACATTTCCTGCTTATTCCAGCATTGTAGTAAATTAATGATGGCTATCCCCAGAAGGCAGAAAGTCTGGGAGCTCTGTCAGAAACAAGAGCTTTTTCTCAAGTGATTTTTAACATGATTATGGAAGCCACCTTGCTGAAATGATTTTGTTGAAATTGTTTGTCCATGTTCCTTCAGTTCTGTTATTATTTTTCTGAGCTTTTATGGCACTAGAAGGAAAACATGTTTCACCCATTAGGGTCCCAATTTAGATCTTGGCGGTCTTCTCTCCGACAGCCACTTTTGCCTATCCCTCCATCGACGCGGTTGAGATTTCCTGCCAGGGACGGCGGAACCACAGCAGTCATTTGTGTATGGAACCGCTGATATCTAGGGCAGGCGGACCGCCAAGCCGGTGGGCGGGAAGACCGCTGAAGAAGCCATGGCGGGAATTGATCCACCAAGATGTAAATCAGGCCCTTCATACAAAAGGGATAAAATGTGTTGGCTAAAGAATATTAGTTAAATTCGGCACGATGAAGGGAGTAGCCAGAAAACGAAAATACTCCTCACTTAGAACTAAACCTCTAAAAACACATAGTGAGCAGAGTGGCCCTTCCTAGAATAGTTCCATGCATCCTACATTCACTTATCTGCTCATTCATCTTCCCTCCTTTTCATCCACCCTCCATTTACATTTTTCTGCTATTACCCTTTCTTCCTTTAGGTTTCCCATGTATCCGTTCTACTTTCTACCTCCATTGATTATTTTCCCATCTTATTGTTCCTCTCTTACCTTCCTCTACCCTTGTCTTCCGTTTTCTGCCTGTTCATTTTCGATGTCTTCATCATGTATTACTCTGTCTCCTTAAATGCAGTTGGCTCACTTAGGAGACTAGGGGCCCAATGTAGGTCGGTCGGTAACGGCCGAAAATCGGTATTTTCGGCCGTTACCGATCGGTAAATAGGCGAATGGTATGTAGGGGGCATTATTTTACCGAATCGGTAAAATTACTGATTCGGTAAAATAAGTAATCGGTAAATTTACCGATTCGGAGTCTCCCATATGTAGGTGGGACTCTTCAGAGTCCCAGGAGCCTTAACGAATCGGTATTTTACCATCAAATCCAATTTGATGGTAAAATACCGATTCCGGTGTGCATGCACATGTGTGCATGCACACCTATGCCATGTGACAGGCAGACCTGCCCTTAGGGCAGGTATGCCTGCCACATGGCACCCGTGCCTGTTTTGGGGGTGCCAGAGGGTGTCAAAGTGACACCCCCTGCACCCTTGTGTGAATCGGTATTTACCGATTCGGTAAATACGGAATTCATCCGATTCGGTATTCCAGCACATCTGGAATACCTACATGTCGGACCCATAGATTTACCGATTTTAAATTACCGAATCGGTAAAATTCGGTAATTTAAAATCGGTAAATCTTTCCTACCTACACCTAGCCCCTAGACCCCAGTAGGAAGTCACTTAGAAATTCCAAAAATGTATTGCACCAGAATATCGTTTCCAGAATTTCGTGCTACCATAATGTCATGGGCAAAATGTTGAGACCAAAATATCATTAAGGGAAGAATTTGTAGGTAAGTATAGATTTACTATAAATAAATCACCATCTTCAAGGTACAAAGATGTGGAGTTCAGAAAGGTACATCTAAATTTACCTATATGCATTTACCTTCTTGATAATTTGGTCCTTGATAGGTTGACCATGTAATTGAGACTACATGATATTCTGGAAATTATATCATGACATACAATTTTACAAAAAATAAGACCTTCACTAGGAACACACCGATACGCATATGTGAGTACTTTTTCCACTTTTGTGAGACTTTGGCAGAGAAAAATGATAGAATGCAAATTAACTAAATAAGTGCATCTAACACTATTGTTACATGATGGAATTCAGTGACACAGAATAATAAGAAGAAGACCATCAAGACCTTAATTAAAGATTGCAGTGAAACTGGTACCAAGTGTGTAAAGGTGGCCAGTCTATAAATTAAAGAAAACAAGAAGAGTGAGCAGAAAACTAGGTTTGTAAAGAATGAGGATAATTGAGTTTTGAGGAGTTTCAATAGAAATCAACACATGGGCATGCCACTGGCGTAATGAAACTTGAGGGGGCCTCCCTGCAAGACACGTGGAGGGGGCCCCTCCGGGCTCAAACTGGTGCTCTGCAGCCAGAGTGCTGTGCTGAGGGGACCCCCTGGAGCCTGGGGGACCCTCACTGCAGGGGCTGGGGGGGCCTGTGTTATGCCCCTGGTGCTTGTGAATCAAGCTAAGTGGCACATCAATCATCAATACAAAAAGAATTAAGGGTTCTTGGAGAAGAGTGATGTGTTTCTATGGAATATGACTCATTACAACCCGCCATTACAAGGCGGGTATTACAACTTGTTGTCAATTACAATGACCTACCATTACATCGCATAGTTTTACCCTCCGACACTACTCTAACCCTAAAACACTACCCCCTGCATGACCCTCCCCCTCCCCGTCCTCTCCCTACCCTAAAACACTACACTGCACGACCCACTGCCACTACCCTAAACCCTAAAACTCTACCCCCTGCACAACCCTCCCTGACCCCCAATCCTCTCCCTACACTTAAACACTACCCTGCACAATCCCCTGACGCTACCCTAAACCCTAAAACACTACCCCATGCCCGACCCTCCCCCGGCCCCCAGTCCTCTCCCTACACTTTAACACTACCCTGCACGACCCCCAGACACTACCCGAAACCACTACCCCCTGCACGACCCTCCCTGACCCCAATCCTCTCCCTACAATTAAACACTACCCTGCATGACCCCGACACTACCCTAAACCCTAAAACACTACCCCAAGCATGACCCTCCCCGACCCCCAGTCCTCTCGCTAAACTAAATCACTACCATGCACGACCCCCCAACACTACCCTAAACCCTAAAACACTACCCCAGCACAACCCACCCCGACCCCCAGTTCTCTCCCTACACTAAAACACTACCCTGCTCGACCACCGGACACTACCCTAAACACTAACACACTACCCCCAGCACGACCCTCCCCGACCCCCAGTCCTCTCCCTACACTTAAACACTACTCTGCACGAACCCCCAACACTACCCTAAACCCTAAAACACTACCCTGCACTACACACACATCCCACGCGACCCCCCTTTACCCTAAAAAAGTAACCTCCACCCCAGGCTCAAATCCCCCTTACCTCTCTCTCCTCGTGGTTCCTCTCTCCTCCTGGTTCCTGCTTCACGTCCGCTCTGCGGGGTGGTGCACGTTGCTGTGAGGAAACAAAGAGCCTCTGTTTCCTCACAATGAGGTAGATCATCATTTGTTTTTACATCGCATGTGTTGTAAAAGCACATGCGATGTAATGACATGCGGGGAAACAGCAGTGTTGTAATGGCTGTTTCCCGTTTCTATGTGGTGATGTGGAGAGAAGTGCTTCATCATATAGTTCCCAACTGTGTAGCCGAATGCTACCTAGCTGTGCTACAACGCCTGATTACAGCGGATTTATGTTAGTGTGTTGTGAAGTGTTGAAATTAAAAATACCTCTGGGATTCCTTACTGACCAATTTTTTTATTCCCAGCGGCCAAGGATATATTAAAAAGGAAAGGGATAAAATCAAGATTAATAATTGGTCTTCATTATCCTACTGGTTGACATGTTTCAGCCTCAAAAAAAATTGTTGAGGTTTTCATCAGGACCAAATAACATGAAACAGTGTTAAATAGTGAAAGTGGCAAAAATAAGCCACATGTATTATTTGCAGCACACACGCTAAGATGTGCTGTGCATGCAGTGGTTCGACCTTACTTATGGGCCCACTAGTAGGATAAAACACTAGCAATGCGATTCTTGTAGCTTTACTGATCCAGGGAGGAGCGAGCACCTTTAGTCACACATTCGTCAAGGTTAGACGCCCGCTGCCACACCTACTCCGGTCTCCTCGGGATCACAGCGATGAGTTGGGAACCCTATGATGAAGCATGCCACCAAACAGGTTGGTGGGTGAGGGTTCTTTTTACAAACCTAAGTGGTGCCTGGCACAATTGATGTAGCAGAGTCATCTTAGGTGGGTTTTTCCACGTTGTTTATTAAATAAGTACTTAAGGATAAGGACGTTTCCAGTATGGGTCCATGCTCTCTCTTTTGTTTTCTACACATGTTGAAAGAAGAACAATGAAGGCTTGGATCGAAACAGGTCAGCTTAATAAGGCATGTAAACACAAAGCCATCCAGATGTGCATCTACTCTCCAAGTTTCCAACACCCTTAATTTCAAACATCAACATTCGTTCCAAGAACCATGGAACACAGACTCAGCATTCTTACATTATTACTTAAGGGATACATACAAAATCTTGTGTATGTTTAAACACAAGAATTTTCCAGAGGATTAAGACTTAAAAATAATGAATGTCAGTGACATCCAAAATGTGGCTACTGGAAGAAAAAAATGTGTTTAATGTGAATCAGAAAACTTGAGCAGAGATGGAGGGAGGTATATAGATGTGGTGATGTTGAAAGCAGACGAGGGAAGCTGGTTTTAGACACAAAACAAAAACACAGATGGCTGAAAAAATCCATTGCTCAGAGAATGATACCGAAGTACTGGACTCCCAAAACATGCATGATCATTTACAAAATTTTCATTTCTTGCGTGTTCCTCAGATGACTATCAATTTTTACAAGATGAGCCACCTTGGGAAAATATCTCTATCAGAAAGTACTGTATCAGAAATCCATATCAAAACGCAGCACTCAGTGGTAAGTGTTTAATACCTAGTACACAGATGCTATCAAACCAGATGTGGATCCAAAGAATGACAGCCTTCACTTGAAATTACCAGCTCTTTCAACTCCTACTACAAAATATTCCTGAATTGAGGTTGGCACATCCATACCACTTATGTCTGTCTGTGGAAAATTATCTTGTACTTAAATTAAAATTCTTAGCCAGATTCTTGATGACTCAACTTCCTAAGCAGTTGATTTAAATTGCCAGATCTTTCAGTTGATATTTCACATATTCGACTGCAAGGGACTTGATTAACTAAAACTGTCTGTAAGAAAAGCTATAAAGCATTTGATATTCTAGGATTTAAAGGATGGCCGTACGTAATATTGAATAGGGAATATTGAGATGCCAGATTGTGTGGCCAAAATGTTGAGGACCACAATATGCACAGGTATGTACTTATAGGTAAGTACAGGTTTACTTTGCTTAGCTCCTCATATCTGCGCCTTGACGATCTTCTAGGCATGTAGATATAGAGTTACGTACTGTAAATCTATACTTACTTACACATATGTACCTCTTAAATATTTTGTTCCTTGATATTTTGTCTAATGTATTCTGGTATCTTAATAGTTCCTTCTCCACGGTTCAGACTACCACCAATTTAAAGCTATATGTTATGTTATGTTATTTTGAAAATTCTTATACCGCGCACGTTCACCGAAGCGGTTTCTTGGCGCTCATAACAAACACAGCGGACAAGGGTCAATGGTTATTCGAAGGCAGCTTTAAAAAGGAACGTTTTTAATGTCTTGCGGAAGAGCTCATAGGAAGGGCAGTGACGAAAGGAGGGGGGGAGGAATTCCAAAAGGAAGGGCCTAAAAAGGAGAAGCGTAAACCACCATGTTTCTTGCGGTGGATGTGGGGGATGCACAAGAGATTGTCGGCGGAGAAGCGTAAGTTACGAGTTGATAAATACCGCTTTAACTTGGAGGAAATAAAAGCGGGCGCCAGATTGTAAAGAGCTTTAAAAATAGTGCATCTGAGTTTAAAGGTGCACCGTTTGGCCACTGGAAGCCAGTGGAGGCTCCTCGGCAGTGGGGAGACGTGCTGGTGTTTGGGCTGGTGGAACACCAAGCGGGCGGCCTGATTCTGTATCAGTTGGAGCCTCTGGAGCTGTTAAGCAGGAATCTCCACATATAGGATGTTTTGCAAAGTCAACCCTGGAGATGACTAGAGCCAAGATGACTAAAATGAGTGCCTCTCATAGCTTCTAGATTTCTGAAAGAACCCAAGGTTAAGTGCATTGAACTGAGAAAAATGTTCAGATTTTGTCCTAAATACCTGTAAGTGTTTTCATTTGTTTTTTAAAATTGATTTTCGTATGGTTAATAGAAAGAAAAAGAAGCAAGAATATATCAATTCAGAAAAACAGGCAAATAAATAGAGCAGTTATAATCATATGTGTAAAAAGCACCAAGGTAGGCCTCCCAGAATATCATTTGTCACTGACAACTGCAAAGCTCTACAGGATTTCAGCTTCTTCTCCATTGTACCCACATAGTGTTTAGTTGGCAAAACGCAACCAAGCCCAGTATCGAGCTCTCCCACCCCATCACAGTCAGATGTGACTTGCAGCAGACAAAAACAAACAACCATGCCTCATAATGCATGTACATTAATTCCTGCCTGTTCAACCTAGCAGGAACTCGCCAGCAAGTATTGCCTCAGAGGATCCTTAGAAGTCTTTGGGTTGAAGTGGCTACTTAGCATCATTTCATGACATTTTTATTCTTCAGCATACACTCACACACTGCACTCTGATGACAACATAGCCGTTAATAACCACATCTCAAGATCTCCCAGTAAGTTACGTAATTCCTCTGTTGAGTCCGCCCAGAATTTCAGGGGTCCTGGGGCCGGATGTAGGTCGGTCGGTAACGGCCGAAAATCGGTATTTTCGGCCGTTACCGACCGAGATTCACAAAATGGTATGTAGGGCCACATATTTTACAGATTCGGTAAATTTACCGATCGGTAAATTTACCGAATCTGTAAAATACCGAATCGGTATTTTTACCGATTCGGTAACAATGAGATGTAGGTGGGACTCTTCTGAGTCCCACAAGCCTTACAGAATCGGTATTTTACCATGAAATCCAACTTCATGGTAAAATACCGATTCCGGTGTGCATGCACATGTGTGCATGCACACCTGTGCCATATGACAGGCAGACATGGCCCCCGAATCTTTTTTGGGGGTGCTAGAGGGTGTCAAAGTGACACCCCCTGCACCCTTGTCAAAATCTGTATTTACCGATTCGGTAAATACCGACCGGTAATGCCCCATTCATTCCTATGATTTAGAAAAGGGGGTGGTGATGAACAGAGTGTCTGAGTTAAACAGACCACTCTTACCCAGTCCAAAGATCAGGGCTTGATCCATCACCGTTATTTATCTCACTGCCCCATCCCAGCTCAGAACCTGGCTATATGCAAATCAGTCTGTCCCTGGCCCAGTGCATCATGGGAACAGGGCAGACTAAACTACCAAGCCAATTCTTCACCAGAAAGGAGACAAGCTACCGGGGACCGGTTTCTGGCATTTCAGCCTTCTTCGGCCCGGCTTGCTTGAATCCTGATGGAGCAGTGAGAAAGGGACTCATGTCTGAGTATACCCTGCCACACCTATAGTGGCCAAAAACGATTTAGAAAAGGGGGTGGTGATGAACAGAGTGTCTGAGTTAAACAGACCACTCTTACCCAGTCCAAAGATCAGGGCTTGATCCATCACCGTTATTTATCTCACTGCCCCATCCCAGCTCAGAACCTGGCTATATGCAAATCAGTCTGTCCCTGGCCCAGTGCATCATGGGAACAGGGCAGACTAAACTACCAAGCCAATTCTTCACCAGAAAGGAGACAAGCTACCGGGGACCGGTTTCTGGCATTTCAGCCTTCTTCGGCCCGGCTTGCTTGAATCCTGATGGAGCAGTGAGAAAGGGACTCATGTCTGAGTATACCCTGCCACACCTATAGTGGCCAAAAACGATTTAGAAAAGGGGGTGGTGATGAACAGAGTGTCTGAGTTAAACAGACCACTCTTACCCAGTCCAAAGATCAGGGCTTGATCCATCACCGTTATTTATCTCACTGCCCCATCCCAGCTCAGAACCTGGCTATATGCAAATCAGTCTGTCCCTGGCCCAGTGCATCATGGGAACAGGGCAGACTAAACTACCAAGCCAATTCTTCACCAGAAAGGAGACAAGCTACCGGGGACCGGTTTCTGGCATTTCAGCCTTCTTCGGCCCGGCTTGCTTGAATCCTGATGGAGCAGTGAGAAAGGGACTCATGTCTGAGTATACCCTGCCACACCTATAGTGGCCAAAAACGATTTAGAAAAGGGGGTGGTGATGAACAGAGTGTCTGAGTTAAACAGACCACTCTTACCCAGTCCAAAGATCAGGGCTTGATCCATCACCGTTATTTATCTCACTGCCCCATCCCAGCTCAGAACCTGGCTATATGCAAATCAGTCTGTCCCTGGCCCAGTGCATCATGGGAACAGGGCAGACTAAACTACCAAGCCAATTCTTCACCAGAAAGGAAACAAGCTACCGGGGACCGGTTTCTGGCATTTCAGCCGTCTTCGGCCCGGCTTGCTTGAATCCTGATGCCAGAAACCGGTCCCCGGGAGCTTGTTTCCTTCCCAGTGTAAGAATTGGCTTCTGTAGTTTGGTTTGTCCTGTTCCCATCATGCACTGGGACAGGAACAGACTAATTTGCATACAGTCAGGTTCTGAAACTGGGATGGTGCAGTGAGCTAAAAAACGGTGTTGGATCTAGCCCTGATCTTTTGACTGGGTGAGAGCTTTCTGTTTAATTCAGAGACTCTGTCCCTCACCACCCCTTTTTGTAAATATTTTTGTCCACCCTAAGCGTGGAAGGGTATTCTCAGATGTGAGACCCTTGCTCATTGCACCATCAGGATTCAAGCAAACCGGGCCGAAGACGGCTGTAATGCCAGAAACCGGTCCCCGGGAGCTTGTTTCCTTCCCAGTGTAAGAATTGGCTTCTGTAGTTTGGTTTGTCCTGTTTCCATCATGCACTGGGACAGGAACAGACTAATTTGCATACAGTCAGGTTCTGAAACTGGGATGGTGCAGTGAGCTAAAAAACGGTGTTGGATCTAGCCCTGATCTTTTGACTGGGTGAGAGCTTTCTGTTTAATTCAGAGACTCTGTCCCTCACCACCCCTTTTTGTAAATACCATTCATTCCTATGGGCTTCAAAGCCCATAGGAATGAATGGGGCATTACCGGTCGGTATTTACCGAATCGGTAAATACAGATATTTACCAATTCGGTAAAAGGAACATCTGGATGTTCCTACATATCCACCCCTTAGATTTACTGATTTTTAATTACCGAATCGGTAGAATTCGGTAATTAAAAATCGGTAAATCTATTTTACCTACATCTGGGCCCTTGTGCACAAAGTCTCATAACAGTACATCTCCCCCTTTGTTAAATAAAGCGTATAAACAACATTCACATTATATTTTTTCAAAAAGTCGTCGAGGCGCTCGCACTGGTCAGCCAGATTGAGTGGTATGAGGTGGTTGAGAGGCACTCTGATGGTCCACCGATGGCACAGGTTTGGATGCTTGACCTGGACTGTTAGGTTGGATCACCTCATTCATAATTGCAGGGGCTTACAATCGTTAAGTGGTGCTTAAAGTGTGACGAGTACCGTATGATGGACTTTCTGGGACAATGCACCGTTACCATGTGTCCTTTGTTACAATGTTACAATGTTAGTTGGAATTTGTTAAGCGCTCGTTCGCCCGGAGGCTTCATGGCGCTGTAGAAGGAGCCAAACAGGACAGTCAAAGGACAAGCAGTGCTATCAGTAGTAAGCTTGAGAAAACAACCAGGTCTTCAGAGATTGCCTAAAGCTAAGTATGTTATCAATCTGCTTTATATGGAGAGGGAGAGAGTTCCAGAGTACAGCAGCTTGATGGTCGAAGCAGCCGCCTCCGTGGCGTTTCCTCTTGAAAGGAGGCACAGTCAAAAGTGATTTGTAGGTGGATCGAAGGTGACGGGAGGGGCAATATTTTTTAAAAAGATCTCTGATAAAAGAAGGGCCAGAGTCGTTCAGAGAACGGAACAGAATACACCCAGCCTTAAAGGCCACACGTTGCTCAACAGGCAGCCAGTGTAGTTGCTTAAGGCCAGGTCTGATGGATTGCCTCCTGGGTATATTCAGCAGCAGCCTGGCAGCTTGGTTCTGAACAAGCTGGAGGCGTTTAAGCTCACCAATTTGGAGGCCGAGGTAAAGACTGTTAGAGAAGTCCAGCCTGGACAGAACCAAGGAGAGGACAATCTGTGTGAGGGCTGCTGAAGAGAAAAAGCGAGCAATTTTTCTTATTTTCTTCAATTGAAAAATGCTGGAAGATACCACCGCTCCAACCTGTCTTTTTAGCGAGAGATCCTCGCTGATAAAAATGCCTAGGCTTTTGACCGCGGAGGATTTAGTAGGGGGGGCTCCCATGTTAGTGGGCCAGAAGTTAGGGTTCCAGCTTAGTGGGCTCTGTCCGGGCAGGACCAGCTCGGTCTTGCCCGGGTTGAGCTTCAGATGATTGCAGCTCATCCAACTCAGTATGTGGGACATGGTTCTTTGGAATACGTCCACTGAGTCAGTGTTGTTGAGGGGGAAGATGAGCTGCAAATCATCCGCATAATTGAAGATGGTTACATTAGCATGACGCAAGGAGTGCAAGAGAGGGCGTAAGTAAACATTAAAAAGAAGGGGAGATAACGAGGAGCCCTGTGGTACCCCGCAGGTGGTGGGTATAATGGGAGCGGAGAAGGAGCCGAGTCTGACCGATTGTGTGCGGTCCGAGATAAAAGAGCGGATCCAGCTCAGTGCAGGGCCCCTGAGACCTGCCTGCTCGACACGGTCGACCAAGATGGTGTGGTCGACCGTGTCGAACGCAGCAGAAAGGTCCAATAGTACAAGCGCCTGATGGGTGCCTGCATCTGCATTCCGCCTCAGAGTGTTTAATACCGAGAGGATGACCGCCTCGGTGGAGTGGCAAGGGCGGAATCCTGCTTGATTCGGTGCCAGATATTCAGATTTTTCCAAGAAGCTGGAGATAGTTTCGCACACATGTGACTCCAGCAGCTTGGCACAGTATGGTAACAGCGATATAGGTCTGTAATTGATGGGATCTAGCGGGTTGGCTCCTGCCTTTTTTATGAGGGGAACGAGGAGAGCTTTTTTCAATTTGCGTGGAACTTTGCCCTGTGCCAGTGACCCATTCAGTAAAGAAAGTAAGCACTCAGGGAGATTGGTGCCCACTTCTTTCAAGATGTGAGGGGGGCAAATGTCATCAGGAGAGCCTGTTTTGACTTTGGATAATAATTTGAGTAGCTTAATATCGTCTATAGGGGGGAAAGAGTCTAAAGTGGCAGGGTTATAACAGGTGTCAGCAAATAGTAGAGGGGACTGAGTAGTAGAAATGCTTTGCTTGATCTTGCAAATTTTATCATAGAAAAAAGAGTTGAGTGTGTTGCAGAGCTCTTGGGTGGGAACCATAGGGAGGGAGGTTCTGTCGCTAGAGCTGAGATTTTCCACGATGTTAAACAGCTCTTTTGACTTGTTTTGGGCCTTGAGAATTTTATCTGAGAAATAGTCAGTTTTGCATTTGAGGATGAGATTTTGGTATTCCCTGCGGGCCTTACGGAAGTTGGCTCTGTCATGCTCTAAGTAGGCTGCGCGCCATTTGCGCTCCATTTGACGAGTTTTAAGTTTAAGGGCTTTTAGATGAGATGTGAACCATCTGTGAGCATCGTTGGGGCGGGAGCGAAAGAAGTTAACGCAGGGGGCGTGAACTTCAGCTGCCTGGAGTAGCCAGTCGGAGAAGACTGCTTCTGATTTCTCTATGTCCAGATCGAGTTTGCACTTCACAACCCTCAGGGAATTGACAGCAAACGGAATGAATGAAATGAATGAAAATATTTTATTGCACGATTACTTAAAATCATTGCAATTTTCCAATTAATACAATCAAACATGTCTGAAGAAAAACACATAGAAATATATTGCTGCATGCACTGTTGTTAAAATATGTCCTAAGTAAAACAAATGATAAAATATCATGTTACATACATATTTTAGTCCATAGTGCACAATTCACAATTTTGAGTAATGAGAGAAAAAAACATAAAAAACAAGCTAAAGGTGTGTTCCGTACCGTTTCCCATTTAGTCGTGTATATTTAGTTACAGTACCTTTTATCCTAGCTAAAGAGCCTGCCGTCTAAAGTGCGAATCTGCTTGTTCTGTCTAGAGTGACAGAATGTTTATTATATTTGGCACCCAAAAATGTTTGTGTCTCCCTGCCACCATCAGCCTTAGAGGGCAGTTGATTAGGATGGCTTGACATAAAGTCTATTCTGGTTGTGAACGTGCACCCGTCTCTACCGGCTGCCTGATGCGGGTACGTCTTTCTTTTCCTTGTTGTCATCATGCCCTTTAGGTTCGCTCAACCAGGATCTTACCTCTGCCATGTATTGCCCAAATTTGGCCAACTCTGAATGAGAGGTGCTAGAAAAAAAGCAGATACTGCTTCTACACGTCAGTACCCCTTTTCGCCATGGGATTTAGCAGCTTTTGTCGTTGTTGTAACAAGGATGGAGAGCAGCAAACCAAATGCAACAGGGACTCCTCTTTATAGTTGCATAGTCTACAGTTGTCTATGTGAGCTAAAGATTTACACGTTGGATTGAGTTCTTATGTTGGCAAGGACACCAACCTGGCCCATTGAATATCTTTTATGTATTTCCTTCACTGTGCTTGGTTCAGGTATGGCTGTATTTTCTTTGTCTCGTAGGGTATGATTGTTCCTGGCTGCCCGCTGTTGCCCATGCATCTTATTATATCTGTTTTCCTCGATAACTGAAAAATGTGTTTACTAATTGCATTTTTTTATGGCCAAGAGGTTCATGCCTTCCTTGGACCAGTTTCCTGTTGCCATGTCTAGTAAACCCATGGCTTTTTGCATGTAGCTGTTCCAATGGTTGGCTTCTCCTTCACGCATCGCGTTACGCACCTCCTTTAGCGATCCTGCAGGTTCTTTGAGGACTTGGTAGTAATATTTCGCCTGTGTTCCCAAACATTGGTATTTTTGCTGGTTGAGGCCAAACTCCAGGTGGATCACGCTATTGCACGTGTATTTTGGTAGCCTGGAGATGCATTTGTACACCTGACACAAGTCCATTTGGCCTGGGAACTATTGTTGTGCATACCCTGCAGGTTGGTGTTTATAACCCTTCTGATTGGTACTGTTGTTGTACTGCATAGTATCCTGTGGAGTTTGCATAATCCGTAGATGATCGACTGTACTTTGAACTTAATTGTTTGTTGATGTGTGGATTCCTTCCCCATGTTGCTGAGCGATACCCCGAGGTAATTGTATGTTCTTGTGGTGGTATTGGGCTGAGTACCCAGTCTCCACCTAAGTAAAGCCTTTTTTATATAATGTCGGAATACCACCACTTTGGTCTTATTTGGGTTGGCAACCAGTTTGTTGCTTTCATTGTAGATGTTTAAAGCATCCAGTCCCCTTTGTTGGCCTATTTTGGTATGGTTCTATATTAGCAGGTCATCCGCATACTGTAGTATGTGTATCTTGTGCGAACTGTTTTCCTGGGTGACTAGATTTGCATTTTGAAGGGCCTTGCCCAGGTCGGCCATGTATAAGTTGAATGCTGTTGGGGCTACGACACACCCCTGTTTTAGACCCCAGTCACAATGACATTTCTGGTGTATGCTTTCCCCTCTATATCTAATAGGGCAATAAATCTGTAATGCTTTGGGTCTGTGTTGTCGCCCTTCTTAACACCTTGACTGCTGCAGCAATTCCCCCTCTGTGCTGCAGATCCATGATCCCCATTGTTCATGACTAGCTCAGCTCGTCATCAGCACAGGAGCAGAGTACTGCATGACCAGCTGAGCTCATCATGAGCATGGAAGGGGTTAAATATAGACTGTAACAGTGAGCCTCGCCATGAATCTGGGGCATCTGCTTGTAGCCTGCATTCTGTGTACAGGTTAAAAGAGTTTCTGCCCAATAGACCAGCTCCTCCTTGAACATACCACCCGGAGGTCATTGGGTCCAGGTGCCCCATCCCTTCTTATCTTTTATATTATTTTTCTGATGGCCGGTTCATCATGCACTTTTTTTCCTTCTGTCACTCAAGGGTTCATTCTTGTTTCCTTGTTGGATTTCACCATTATTTTCTGTGTAAATGTTTGCAACCTGGGTTAATGATGCCTCAAATTGGTTGTGTTGCACTCAAAATTATAAATATTAACTTGAAACGAGGTTTATTCTTATGATTGATTAACTTAATGTGCACATAGTGATGGGGCTCAACCTCAGGTTAGCCATACTAACGCAGTCACTGAGTTACGCAAGTCAATTTTATAGTTTTCAAGTTTGCTGACATATTCCCAGAACGGCTTGTGGTTATTGCTTTTTGATATCTCGTGGACTTCAATCCATTCCGCCTCAATGTGTTTTTGCTTTAAATACCAGATGAGGCGTTTCGGGTTCAAGTTAAGTTTTCCGCACATTCTATTTGAGTCTGTTGTGCCTTATTTTTGATTAATCCTTTTTGCCTGTCTCAGTTTGCGGGTGCAGTCCCTTAGGCTTATATTGTATTCCAGAGGTAGACCTGGTGCAGTAGCGTTTGTATATGCTCATTCTATCCTCCCTCCAAGTGGGCTGTATGTAGATCCAGTATCCATTTGCCCCAATTTTGAATAATTAGTGGGAATTTTGTGGAATTACTTCTGCTTTCTTGTGCATTCTTCCACACCCCCAACTTAGCTGCATTGCATACATTTCATCTCATTCTTCGTACCAGTGTATGGTCCTCATCTCCTCTTGTGTTTGTTTTCTGCTTTCATTTCTGCTTGACCAGGACCCAGTCACCTTCATCGAAGACTGTTTCCTGGGCTTGTCGACGCCGATCAGCATATGTTTTCGTTTTGCACTTTCAAGAAGTGTCTGGGACACAAACCTTAATAGCATTCAAGGATCAGTATACTGCCCACTGTGGAAGTTTGGTCCTGATGGCTCTCCCAAATAGCAAGGTGGCAGGAATCTCACAAATTGTGGAGTGAGGAGTTGAACGATAAGCATGAGGGCTTGGTTTAACTCAATCCCCTCATTCAATGCTCGTTGAATTACCCTTTTGAGGGTACCCATAAATCGTTACACAACACCATTGGCTGGGGGTCACAGAGGAGTATACTATTAATGCTTGACATTTAGGGCCTTATATAGATCTCAGCGGATGGAATACTCTATCACAAATGTGACCGATATCCCATCCGCTGTTTCACAATCTCCATAGGATATAATGGTATCGCAATACGGCAGACGGGATATCCGCCAGGTTTGTGATGACGGAGTATTCCCCTCTGCCAAGATCGAAATCAAACCCTTAGCCTGACTAAACACTCCTCGAGTTCTATGCTATTGAAAGGCTAACCATTGTCCGATTTGAGGATGGCGGAGACACCCCTCACTGCAAAGATGTTATCAAGCCGCTCAATCACCTTGTCATTGGTTGTTGATGATAACTCCTCCACTAAAGGAAAGCATGAATACTTATCAGTGAATACCATGAGATGATGTCTGTTTCCTAAGGGTCCAAAGAAATCAACTGCAACTCTTTCCCAAGCCGGTGCAGGAAGATCAGACAATGTTAATGGATGCTGCATCACTTTGGGGGAAAGGCGTTTGCAAAGATGACAGTCTTTTAGTTCCTTCTCAACTCACTCGTCTAGGCACTGGAGCCACGCTCTATCTCTTAGGGCTTTTTTGATGGCTACAATGCCATATTGTCCTTTATCGGCTAGCTCAATAACTTGCTGTCTTAGGTTCTCAGGTGTGATGATTCTCGAGCCTCTGAAAACAACATCTTCTTTGGTCATGGACGGTTCATCCTGTGCATTTTGAATTTTTGAAATTCACATTGTCAGCAAAAGGTCAAGCACTCTTTTTCCATGATTGTGTTGAAATGATATATATATATATATATTTTTTTTAAAACCTTTATTACAAGAAAAGTAATACAAATACAGACCTACAACCACTGGGGCCGGTCAGTAGCAATAAATATCGAAATCAAAAATAGTACACAGCTCATCAGCCACCAACCCGGGGGTCTGGCAGCGATATAATATGTCCATGCAATGTTCTTGTGATGGTAAGAGGATAAATGAAAGGTATCACATTTTACATTTTTTTAAAACAAACATACCAACAAAGATCCGAGGTGATATCTATAATATATGTGGCTGTCTCAGATAGCAGGGGGAGGGACCAGCTATAAAGCTGATGTGAAAAAGGATAAGAAGTCTCAAGGAGGGAAGGGGGGGGGTTGAGAGTAGGCAAGCAATTATTATACAATAGGATATAGACGTGTGGAATGCTCGGTCATGGGGACAGAGGAATATCATTGGTCTCTATAAAAGGGGGGTGCAAATCTCTCCACGATACGAGTTCCATTGACCCCATATCCTCCCCCATTTCTTGGGCCTACCACGGGCGATGTATACAGTTTTTTCTCTAAACATGCACCAATCCATGTTTTCCTTCCAGGTTGAAACTAGAGGTGCCCTTTGAGACCCCCACAGCTGGGCTATGTCTCTTTTCGCTACCATGTTGCCGAGGGTGGCCCATTGAGTCTGTGCAACGCTGTAATCATTCGGCTCCCAAACGTTCAACAGGCACCTTCTGGCCTCAGGCAATAATGAAACACCCGTAACCTCTTCCATAACCTCATGCACACGTCTCCAGTACACCACAACGTCCGGACATTCCCACAAAATATGGAGAAAAGTAGCAAGCGTACCGCAACTGCGTCTACACAACCCATCCATAGAGTATCCCATACTCATCAGGCGTGGACCCGTGACATACACACTGTGTAAAATCTTCAATTGCACCAGCCGGAGACGCGCCGGAATCGCGACTTCCTTGGGGGATGATATCGCAGCCTGCCAATCTTCGTCATCCAACTCCAGCCCATCACTGGTCCAGGCCCCACGAAGCTGCACAAGAAGATCTGAACGGTCATTAATGAGCTTTTTATAGATGAGAGAGATGGTACTATCAGGGACATACCCGTCAAGCACTCTGTCTTCCAGGGGAGAGGACTCTGGGATAGCGGTACCGGCCGGGAAGACCGACTCAAGTGCGTGACGAACCTGCATATACCGGAAGTGCTCCCTATCGCTCAGTGTATACTCTCGTTGGAGTTCCACGAAGGTTTTGATCCTATCTTTGACCCAGAGGTCTCCAACCCTACTGATGCCAATAAGATCCCATTTGTCAAATCCCTTCGTCGTCCAAAGACTGCCCAGTCTCTCCGCCGCGTAAAGCGGGGTGGCTCTAGTCAGCTTGTCTGTCCATCCCGTGGCAGCAGTCGCAGAGCCCCACACTCGTACCGCAACCCCGGTGGGTCCGGTAAGATTTTTCCTAGCCGATCTAGAGTAGAGCGCCCTATTGTAATCGCCTCCCGGTGGCTGCCATTTATCCATCTCGAATGCCGGATTCGGGACCGGACCATACATTGCATGGTTGACTGCACTCAGTTGGGATGCCCAGTAGTATCGTTTTAAATCGGGCAACGCTATGCCGCTGTCGTACCAGGGCAAAGTCAATTTTGACAGTGCAATGCGAGGTCGCCCGTCCCACACCAGCTTCCTCTGGAGGCCCTCGATCTCGCGGAAATAGCTAGCAGGCACCAAGTCAAGCGTATTTTGGAGGGCGTACAGAAATCGGGGGAGAGACATCAACTTAAACAGGGCCGCTCTCCCTACCGGGGACAGCGGCAAACCACACCACGCCGTAACGTCCGAGCGAAGCCGGCGGAGTGGCGGAAGCAAATCCCTCTCATACCGTATGGCTGAGTCCAAGAAAATATAAATCCTGAAATATTTAAAGCCGTCGCGCGATACCGGTATCGGACAGACCCGGGGCAACAGGGACAGTTCTTCAGTGAGCGGGTAGATGCAGGACTTGGCCCAATTGATAGTCAAACCAGAGTTCCTCCCGAAGGAGCGTAACACGTCGAACAACACTCCTATTGACTTACGAGGGGAAGTGAGGTATAACAAAATATCATCAGCGTACAACGATATACGGTCCTCAAAATTAGAGGACCAACTGATGCCTTTAAGCGATGGCTCGCACCGAAGCCACGCGGCAAGGGGTTCAAGAGCGAGCGCGAAGAGGAGCGGTGACAAAGGGCAGCCCTGTCGTGTGCCTCTTCCGAGGACGAAAGGCTCCGAGGCCCTACCATTGACCACCACTTGGGCCAGTGGTTGTTCATAAAGAAGTCTGACCCATCCAATAAAATTGGGCCCAAAACCGAATTTTGCGAGGGCCGCCCACAAGTACGGCCATTCTATCATGTCGAAGGCCATCGAGGCATCCAAAGAAACCAAGATGGCCGGCTTACGAAGTGACCCCGCCCTTGCCAGTACGCCGTAAAGGCGGCGAAGATTGAGAGCAGTATTCCGAAGAGGAATGAACCCAGACTGATCAGGGTGTATCAAATCACTGATCACCGTAATCAGACGATTTGCCAAAAGTTTTGCCAAAATTTTGGGCTTCACGTTCAAAAGCGAGATCGGCCTGTATGATGAACATTGGTCACGGGGCTTCCCATCTTTGTGGATGACTACAATGGACGCCAATCTCTGATCCCGGGGAAGGGTACAGAGATCTCGCAATTCCAGGAACATTTGGCGATAGTGCGGCGCCATCTTGTCTGGACACAATTTATACAGCTCTATCGGGGTACCATTCGGGTCGGAGACCTTCCCCGAGCGAAGGGAGCGGATAGCGAGCGCTGTTTCATCAGTGGAAAAATCCACCTCCATAAGCTCCCTATCTGACTCCGAAAGGCTAGGCAGCGGGATATCCCTAAGAAGCAAATGTGAATCCTCCTCCGGCCTGTCCGAAACTGGCACGTAGACCTTCTGAAAGTGCTGAGCAAAGACCGTGACTATCTCAACCGGGTCCACAACCCATTCACCGTCCTCTCTTTCCACAACAGGCACCACACGATTCAACCTTTCTCTCTTATCCAACCACTCAATCAACTTCCCGGCCTTGTCACCAACATCATACAAACGCCTTTGCTGCTCACGACTCATCATCCTGGCCGCCTCTGTCACCAGCGCTCTGTAATCCGCCTGTTTAAGGGCCAAAACATGCAAACCCTCAGGTGTAACCCCAGATTCCAACTCTTCTTCCAAAGCTGTAATTTCATTCTCCAAACACACCACTTCCTCATTCTTGCTTTTCCTCGCGCTAGCGATCAGGGACAGGGCTTGACCCCGGATAACCGTCTTATAGGCCTCCCACAAGGAAATGGAGGAGGACACAGACCCCACGTTCTCCGCAAAGTAATGATCCATACATTTGACCACCTCAGCCCTAGTTTTCGGATTACTTAGATGCCAGGGGCTAATTGGAGCAACCCGGCCCTCAGTTCCCAGCTGTACATCAATCGTAAGCCAAAGAGGGGAGTGATCCGAAATCCCCCGAGCTAGATGTCGAATTTCCCTCACAGAGACCATCTGCACCGCTGGCACTAGGATATAATCAAGCCTCGAGAGACTCCCATGCGCTCCCGAATAAAAAGTATATTGTGCCTGTCCAGGGTGCAGTTGCCTCCAGCAATCCACTAAACCCAGCGTATCCAGGAAGTTGCTCAACCATAACTGTGATCCCAAAAGACTCCTGGGGGGGACACGATCCTCGCTGCCACAAATAACCGAGTTAAAGTCCCCCCCAACAACCAACATGCCCTGAGGGAAGTTCAATACCACCCTACCCAAATCAGAAAACACGGTGGACTGTAAACCCGGTGGGACATACACAGAGAGTACGGAGATCGTCTTTCCCTCCCAGCGTCCCGTAATGGCCTCATATCGGCCTCTATAATCCAGCACAGTATCATCTATCTCCAAGGGGAGGGAACTCCTGACCAGGACGCCCGCCCCCCTCGACCCAGTAGTAAATCCTGAATGTGCCACCAGACGATATTCCCTTCTATTCAATGCATGGCAAGCAATCCCTATCAGATGTGTCTCCTGCAGCAACACTATATCCGGTGAAAGACGTTTCAAATATTGTAAAACTATCCCCCGCTTGATCCTATCACCCAGACCATTAACATTCCAACTCAGCACCCTCAGCCCCCTACCCCCCATTCCAGAAACGTGAACTGTGCTCCCCCCACAAAGAAACAGGCACAATGGACAGAGTATGCCGCGAAATAGAGCCTCGGAATAAACAAGAAAACAAAAAGCAACAACAATTTATGCACAGGAATAATCAAACCCCCGCTGTAAGTCTGTATAGTTGGCACACCGGTATGGACTCACTCCACCCGTTCCTCCAGGCCACCTTCAGCACCTTTTGATTGTTCCTGTCGATTACGGTGTGCCGGCAAAGTATCAAGCCAGTCACTGACAACCTCCGGGCGGTCAAAGAAAAGTGCACGCTCCTCGTATTCGATCATCAATCGAGCCGGGAAAAGCAAGGCGTACTTTAGTCCCATGTCTCTGAGGCGCCGTTTCACCCCGGTGAAGCCCATGCGTTGTTTTTGCACCGCTTGCGTAAAGTCTGGGTAAAAACTGATCGACGCATTGTCAAATTTTGTGGGTCCATTGGTGCGTGATGCTTGCAGGATAGCGTCTCTGTCCCGAAAGTTAAAAATCCTGGTTATAATAGGTCTTGGTGCGGCACCCAGTTTAGGCCTACCACCTGGGACTCTGTGGGTGCGCTCAACGGTGAAAAAGTTGCTGAGGCCCTTAGGCGCTAGATGATGCAGCACAAGGTCCTCCACCAAAAGATCCGTAGATAGTTCCGAGGAGCTTTCCGGAACACTAATAATGCGAACGTTGTTGCGCCTGGCCCGGCTCTCGAAGTCATCCAGCCGACGGGCAAACAAGTCATTTGATGTCCGGAGATTACGAACTTCCGCCTGTAGGTCCGAGACATCGGTCGTGAGACTTGCGGTCTTAATGTCCAGCGACTTGACCCGCTCGTTGGTCTTTGCAAGATCCGTCCTGATGAGGTTGACTTCAATCGCCACAGTGTCTATCTTCGAAGCCAGGGTCTCATACTGCTGACCCATTGAGGTCTTCACACTGGCAATGGCGCCCATGACATCCTGCAATGTCAAGTCTTCCGTTGCAGGAGAGCCATCCCCAGTCTCATCCAAAACTTTACCCACTCCACCAGGGGATCACTTCGGGCGGGCGAAGCGATCAATGGTATTGGTTTGGGCTACACTCCCTCGGAATGTGCCCCTGGTGTCCCTCTTCTCACTCTCCGACCTGCCTGCCATGTTGGGTAGCGAGCCCAGTCGGGCCGTTTGAGATCTGGTGGGAATGGCTCTCCGCAGAACCAACTTGTGAAGTCAGGGATTAGGGCGAGAGGCAGGAGATAGGCGTGGGGCCAGCAGCAAGGCACAGGCCAGCAGTCTCAACAGACAGCAAGTTGCAGTAGATGATGACGAAAAACGAAACTGAAAGTACCAAAGGGGCGACGGTAGGATCTCAATGACCGTTGTTGTTCAATTGCCACCTGGGTACTTCGAAGAGTCGAGAATCGTTGATGTAGGCCTCAAAGTTTCAAGATGAAGAGAGTGCGGTTCCCAGCGGCCAAATCGATTTTTAAAAGAAGATATCTTGTCAGCAGGGCGCCAGCTAGTAGAACCTGTCGTCAGAATCAGGATATGTTACAGGATAAATGCGGGAGGCGGAAAGGGTCTCGGGAGCCCTGTGCTCATGCGTCCATCTTGGATCCGCGTGAAGCTCCTCCCCCTGAAATGATATTTTTGAACAATGGATTTAATCCAGATCTGTGACTGGGGTGAATGTTGAATTTGTTCAGCATTTCGTCCATCATCTGTTCTTTTTGCTTTTGTTGCCCTTAGTGGGAAGGGTATACCCAGACATAGGTTCCATGCTCACTGTGCCACTGGATTCAAACTAGTTTGGCTGATGAGGGGTGATTCCCCGAAACCTGTCCCAGGGTACTCGTTTCTGGTTTAGGGAGGAACTGGCCTGGCAGTTCATGCTGGTCTGTTCCCATGGGGAACAGGGTCAAGACTGATTGGCATATTGTTGGGTCAAGACTGAGGTGGCGTTGTGAGCAAAAAACGATGGATTATACCCAGATCTGAGACTGGGAGCGAATGTTGGCTTTGTTCAGCATTCCATTCATCATGTGTTCTTTATGTTTTTGTCGCCCTAATTGGGAAGGGTTTGCCCAGGCATGGGTCCCATGCTCACTGTGCCACTGGATTCAAGCTAGTCCGGCTGATGAGGGACGATATCCTGAAACCAGTCCCAGGATGCTTGTTTCCGGTCCAGGGAGGACCTTGCCTGGAAGTTCGGGCTGGTCTGTTCCCATGGGGAGCAGGGTCAAGACAGATTTGCTTATGGTTGGATCTAAACTGGGGTGGGGTTGTGAGCACAAAAACAGTGGATTAAACCCAGATCTGTGACAGGGAGTGATTTGTTCAGCATTTCATCCATCTTCTGTGCTTTTTGCTTTTGTCTTTGAGGATAAGCATGTTGTTACTGGCATTAGTAGCTGCAATAATCTGTTTGATGGATAGGGCTACGGGTGTGCTGGGCCTCACGATCAAATTAATGTACTCCTCAGTCGTTTTGGCTGTCGAACTGTGACAATGTAGCGGTACTCATGAAAAGAAATCAGCAGGGTTCTGATATTTACCTGGCTTGTGTACAATTACATAGTTGTACTCTTGCATTTGTCACCTTGAGTGCAACGGGTATGCCGAGATATGGGCCCCATTCTCGCCATGCCACTGGCTTCAGGCTATCCTGGCTGATGAGGAGTGAAACCCTAAAACCAGTCCTAGGATGCTTGTTTCCAGTCCGGTGAGGGCCTGGAAGTTCGGGCTGGACTGTTCCCACGGGGAGCAGGGTCAAGACTGATTTGCCTTTGGCTGGGTCCAAACTGGAATGACGTGGTGAGCAAAAAAATGATGGAATTGGGCCCATATCTCTGACTGTGGGTGAGTGTTTGACATTGTTCAGCATACCATCCATCAATTGTTCTTTTTGTATTTGTGACCCAGAGTGGGAGGGTATGCCCAGAGGTGGGTCCCATGCTCATTATGCCACTGACTTTTGGCTATCCTAGCTGATGAAGGTGATAGTCTGTTACTGGTCCTGGGATGCTTATGTTCAGTCCAGGAAGGAACTTACCTGGCAGATCAGGCTGTACTGTATATTTATAATGCACAACAATCTTCTCCTGAGGGCCATCACACAGCTGAATGACTCCCAGCGTTTCAGCTGAGAGAACCCCACAAAAAAAGATCAGCCAAAGAGGGAATTAAATCAAAAACAGGCAGGTTTTAAACTTCTTTCTAAACTGAAAATGATCAATGGTGAGGCGGATGTCCAGGGCGAGGGCATTCCACTGGACTGCAGCCAGATGTGCAAATGAGCATTTGCCTGTTCTGGCTTTACTTATTCTGTTTTGAATAAGGCTAAATTTCAGGATCTTAAGTCACAAGGAGGTTTATAAAATTTAACTGTGGTCCATAAAATTGCCGAACGTGTTGTACAAGGCCTTGACAGCATGGCATAAAACTTGGTTTTTCGCATTGGTTGCCAGTTCAAAGATGTTAAGCATGCAGAGTCAGAGCTAAACCTGTCCATATTACAGATTAAGTTAGCAGCAGCATTTTGGCTTACCTTCAGTCTTGTAAAAGGGTAGTCCACCATGCCCACAAAGAGGGCATTGCCATATCCAAACAACTGGTAATCAAAGCCTGGACTTTGGTCTTTCGACAGACTATCGGGATCCATTTAAATGGTGAACAGTCAAAATATCGAGTCCAAAATATTGAATGGACATAATATCGAGTTTTAAATATAGAATGGACAAAATATCGAATGGACAGAATATAGACATCAAAAATATCGTTTTTAAGGTAAGTAATGTAATATCGAATGTTAAAAATATAGAAAGTTAAAATATCGAAGTATATAATATAGGTTATTAAAATTATAGATTTTTTATTAATATCGAATTTTTTATATTGTTTTTTACGTTATTATATGTGTGAAAAGTGTGTATTTATGTTATAATTAATTTTAATTAAGTAATTTTGTTTTTATAATTGTTGCGTAATTTAATTCTGTAGCGGGTTGTGGGTTTATAGGGGAATAGGGTAGGAAGTAATTTAATTATAATAATTAAATATGTAAATTTATTTATTGGTATTCATTTTTAATTAATTGTTAATTAATTTATATTTGGTAATAATTACATTTTAATAGGTAATTAATTTTAATTAATTGATTACTTGCTAATTATGTTAATTTTACCAATTTATTTTCTGTAGCAGGTTGTGGGTTTATAGGGTAATTGGGTGGGAAGTAATTTAATTATAATTAATTAAATATGTAAAATTATTTATTGGTATTTATTTAGAATTAATTGTTAAGTTTTTATGGGTAATTAATAAAATATTAATTGCCAATTAATTTTATTTAATTGATTAATTGCTAATTATGTTAATTTTACTAATTTATTTTCTGTAGCGGGTTGTGGGTTTATAGGGGAATAGGGTGGGAAGTAATTTATGTATAATAATTAAATAAATAAATGTATTTAATTGTATTTAATTCGAATTAATTGTTAACTAATTTTTAATTATTAAATAATTAATTGTTAATTTGTAATTCATTTGTATTAATAGGTAACTAATTGTTATCATTAATGTTAATTAGTAATTTTAATAGATTAATTATTATATTATATTAAATTGGTAATTACTTTTAAATAATTTTTTATAGATATTAATTTATATATTTTTTAAATAATATATGAAGTATTTACTTTCCCTAATGTTGCATTCCCTGGAGTGGGAATAGTAGTTTTGACCCCTACGCTATCCAACGCTTTCCCTACTGTTGCACTCTTTGGAGTGGGAATAGTAATTTTTACCCCTACGCTATCCAAAGCTTTCCCTATGGTTGCACTCATCTGAGTGGGAATAGTCATTTTTACCCCTACGCTATCCAACGATTTCCCTACTGTTGCACCCACTGGAGTGGGAATAGTAAATTTTACCTCTATGCTATACAACGCTTTCCCTACTGTTGCACCCACTGGCGTGGGAATAGTAATTTTAACCCCTACGCTATCCAACGCTTTCCCTACTGTTGCACTCACTGGAGTGGGAATAGTAATTTTTACCCCTACCCTATCCAACGCTTTCCCTACTGTTGCACCCACTGGAGTGGGAATAGTAAATTTTACCTCTACGCTATCCAACGCTTTCCCTACTGTTGCACCCCCTGGAGTGGGAATAGTAAATTTTACCTCTACGCTATCCAACGCTTTCCCTACTGTTGCACCCCCTGGAGTGGGAATAGTAATTTTAACCTCTACGCTATCCAACGCTTTCCCTACTGTTGCACCCCCTGGAGTGGGAATAGTAATTTTAACCTCTACGCTATCCAACGCTTTCCCTACTGTTGCAGTCTTTGGAGTGGGAATAGTAATTTTTACCCCTACGCTAACCAACGTTTTCCCTACTGTTGCACTATTTGGAGTGGGAATAGTAGTTTTTACCCCTACGCTATCCAACGCTTTCCCTACTGTTGCACTCCTTGGAGTTGGAATAGTAATTTTTACCCCTACGCTATCCAACGCTTTCCCTACTGTTGCACCCACTGGAGTTGGAATAATAATTTTTACCCCTACGCTATCCAACGCTTTCCCTACTGTTGTACCCACTGGAGTGGGAATAGTAATTTTAACCCCTACGCTATCCAACGCTTTCTCTACGATTGCACTCTTTGGAGTGGGAATAGTAATTTTTACACTTCCGCTATTGTACGGTAATAATATTGGATATTATTTAAATATTTTATGTTACTATATATATATATGTTTTAACAAATATGATTACATTTTTTTTATAACTTTCATTAATTATTTAATGATTATAAGTTAATTTAAGTATATTTTAGTAATTAGTTTTTAATATTAATTTAATTTAACATTGTTTTTAATAAAGTCGATATTTTTATAAACTATATTTTAGTAAACAATATTTTTTACTCGATATTTTTGTACTTACCTGTTTGTAGATACAAACTCGATATTCTGTCTGTAGATATTTTGTCAACGATATTTTTGATAGTCGATAGTCTGTCCCTCGATATTATGTCATTGATCCCATTTAAACAGCCTTCTTGAAGGTTTTAGCATACCAAAACATTTGCCACAAATAGCAATAACATGTTATTGCATCGAAAGAGAGTTATTGATGATGAACCCCAGATTTTTCACAAATTTCTTAGGCAGAGGCATGTCGCCCAGAGAATATGGCCACAAAGAGGCATTCCACATCTGATGGACCCCACCAAATAGCAGGATATCAGTTTTGTCTGCATTTAGACAATGATTGGTCATCCAGTCCGGTACTTTGATGAGGCACTTATGTAGTTTGCCACATGTTTCTTCTTGGTCCTTTCCTAAAAAAATTATAAACTGGTTATCTATCATCCGCATATGAACATACTTTGAAACCCCTTTCCTTACAATTGTGCCCTAAGAGGCCACATAGACATTAAAAAGGGTAGTGCTTAGTGAGGAGCCCTGTGGGACTCTGCATTCTGTTTTATGGGAATTGGATCTGAAAGAACCCAGCTGAACTATATACAACCTGTTTTAAAAAAAAATAAGCCTAGCAATTGGAGATCTCTGGAATGTATGCCAATGTCAAATAGTTTGTTAATCCTCATACTATGAGACAGTATCAAAAGTCTCAGAAAGGTCTAGTAGGATCGGTGCAGTGGACGTGCCCTGATCAACTACAAGCCTCATGTCATCCAACACAGCTAACAACGCAGTTTCAGTGCTATTATTGGCCCAAAAGCCCGTCTGCGTAGGATCAAGTAGATTATTGTTTTCTAAAAATCGGTTTGTTGCCTGTTTGTTAGTTTTCCAGAACATTTTACATAAAAAGGGAGGACCGATATGGGCAGATAATTGAAAAGAGTGGAGTTGTCAATTCCAGGTTTTTTGGCAAGATGTAGAAGTATCCCATGGGGAGCAAGGACAAGTCTGATTTGCATACGGCTGGGTCCAAACTGGAATGGCGTGGTGAGCAAAAAAAATATGGATTAAGGCCTAGATCTCTGACTGGAGATGAGTGTTTGACGCTGTTCAGCATTCAGTCCATCAATTGTTTTCCCCATGTAGCTGAGCCGTGCCAATATGCCAGCAGTGCTTGGTCTTCTGAAATGATAGTGAAACCATTTCCTTATAGAAACACATGAAATGTTCACAGGCCCACAATACAGCCAGACTCTCCATCTCTTGCATGTTCTGTGTCAGGCAGGCTTCGACTGGCAAAGGTCACATCATGTCTCTAAGCATTCCAGTGAGCATTATGTTGAGTAAGGATTGTGACCAGCGACACTGGGCTTGCATCTACTGTGATCTCAGTCTGTAACTTGGGGTCAAAATAAGCAATCGCCGTTGCATTCTCAATTACATGTTTTATTCTTTTGAAGCTTTGATAATATTCAGCAGACCACTGGAAAGTGACATTTTGTTTTGTCAAGTCTCTTGATAGGGAACTTACAGTAGCAAAGCCACAAATGTACCTGGACCAATAACTGGCCATGCCTAAGAAGGATCGCAGCACTGGGACACCTTGTGGGGGGGGGGGCAAGTAGCTGACAAGGCTTGTACTTTATCTGGGTCAGGAGTTGAAGAAAAGTGAAAAATGACTCACTCTCCCCACCAGGGATCTATCCAGCAGTTTGCATAATAAAGCAGCAAAAGTAATTGACGGCCAATCTGTAAAATTAAAAGACATCTTTATTATAATTAATTATGAGGCTTCGTCGTCCAACCGTAGTTTTACAATTGAAAGAGGGAGCCTGCCTGAGCTTTCTCAGGCAGGCCTTTTATACAAAAAGTTTGGCCCTAGGCTCACATTCTTGCTGACGAACACATCATTGTAGGTCGCTCCCATGGTACCATAACAAAGCAGGCTATAATTATGAATTCCATTCTACTTGCCCAAACTGACCAACCCATCTTCCATCATGAACATATGTCAAACTTCACATATTTTCCTGTGCAGGCCGGAGGAGCTCACCATAGAACTGGTTTCCTCCCCATCATATAAACAGTCACCTCCCCATTGTAAAAGCCCAGAAGCAGAGAAACAGAGCCAGGTGTGGAAGATAGAAATGTAGGATAAGGGATGCTTGTGGGTCATAAACAGGCATGGCTACTGTATTCGGCCTTCTAATCTTGCTCAGGCCAATGTGCACAACAAGTTGCTCAGATCTTTAATATAGATTGACTAGAGGGCATGGACTGGTTTGGTGAGGCCAACATCACGTAGGCAGATTCAGCCTGTTCAGGTCAAATGGGAGTCAGGAAGAACTCAAGCTAAGGAATACGTGTCCTTTAAGAATCATTGGCTCATGTATATGCCTATGTAAAGGGCAACAACTAAAATGGACGCTTGTTCACAACCTAGAGCCTGTGGGCTCAGAATGAATTTGCCAATAACTCCTGCATGCATCATTGTATCGTGATGAAAATACACAGGCATAATGTCCTGATCATTACCGGTCTATTGATACCAAATTCGTCGTGGTATGATGATATTTTCTGCACGAGTGTTTAGGCCTTGGTACACCATTATGGCAGGGTCCGGAATTTTCAGAACCACAGACGCCCCTTTTGCCCTTATATAGGCAATAACCTAAACCCATGTCAGTCTGAATCTAGGTCTATACTTATCAGATCATCAAAGGGGTTGCTGCAGTATTATCTTACTACTTAGCAACTCTCTCGGGACAAGTCTTCTTACACACGTAGTGGTACAAAGGCCATATATGGCAGGACCAAATAGTGAACACCTCTATCTGTAGTACGTGGTATAAGATCACCCACCCAACAATTATTGATGTTCTAGTGTTGATGTAGAAGCTGTACAGAAGGGTCTATCAGTAAACTCTGGCCTAACCAATGTATGTTCAGGTAAAATATGAAAGTCATGTGAAGAAACAGTAAAGAAAGAGTAGGTTGAGAAGTTGGTGCAGACGTAATATAATAACTAATAGAATACATAAAAGTATTAAAATAGAGAAAGTTATACCACACTTAGAGAACAACATTCTATAATTTCGGTTTTTCATCTCTTGCTTTTCATCGTCATTCCTCAATACAATCTCCATTTTCTAATGTCGCTCACGCGATCTTGATAGAGTACTTCAGCTGTGATTATTAGCAGGTCATAGGGACACTGCAAGTCCTGCAGGCCTACTGCCACTACTCAGGTCACAAACTGAACCGTTGGTACTCCTACGTGACCCTGCAACTGGCAAATGGTAACCAATCAAAAATTTAACAAAAAACCATAATACAATTTCAGAAAAAGCAAGAGAAAAAGAAAAACAAAAGTCAAATGCAAAATACTTGCACAATCCTAAACAAAAAGCAAATCCTAGAATTTAATAACATTTTATATAGCTTCCTATGCATTTCAGTAATCTATTATATGTTCAAGTGAAACAGTGGCGTTCCTGATCAATGCTCTCAGATGAAAAAGGGATACACTTCCACAGAGAGACTTCATTCTGCTTATACTAAACAGAATAGTACTTTAAAACAAATGCCAGCAAAGCAGCAAAAATTAGTTTCCAAACTCCAATTCTATGCAAGCTCACAGAAAATACCCAGAGTCCGCCAAAGCCTCTCATTGCAGGCTTCTATTGTCCATCAAATCCGCTTCCAGTGTCTTCTTCGCGTTGGGCCTCTTCAATTCAGGCTTTTTCATGAAAAGACAATACTGTTTAGTACGAGTGCCCTCCGGGCAAACACTCACAGCTCACTCGAAAGTCTCAATGTCTTAAAACAATGCACCAGTGTCTCTTCTTTGTGGCAGACACTACAAATGATGCGCTCTTCATTAATCAAGGGCACAAAGCATCTCGTGCAGATCCAAGCACTACTTAGCAAAATCAGCAAGGTCAGCAGCACTTTCAGACTCCAACACTCATCATTTAGTGTCAGAGGACGCTCAAGCTGCTCTCTTATGGGCACCAGAATGTAGTGCCGTTTTCCAAACGTGGATGCTTGGGTGCACCGCCGTTCCGCTGGTGCAAAGCAAAAGAGGTGTGGGTGAGGCCAAAACTCGGGCCAAGGGGTCAGGGGACCGCGCGCTGTCAGAGGTTCAAGCACATGACAGTTTGAACAAATTGCACAAAGTGGATGACAGTCCTGCCATCAAAAGCAGGGATCCTTCGCATCTTTGCACTGAACTTCTGAGGCAAAACAGAAAATCAGCTCCTTTTTTCTTTTCTTTTCACAACGCCTTCTGATGAAACAAATGGCTTGCTTAGGAGGTACCACTGGAGGCACTGCTGAGATCGCTGTCCATGCTGATGACCGCTGCCCACGCTGCTGATTGCTGTTCACGCTGCTGATTGCTGTCAGGAATTGCAAGGCCAAGAAGTCTGTAGTCGTCTGCCATGTTTACTGATGGGGACCAGGCTTTTTTGATTACCGGTCTGCAGGGTAACATTCTTCCTTTTTGACTCTGGAAGATTCCCGCAGAACCTAGTGGTATAGGAAGTGTAACACAATTGTTAGTTTCCTTCAAGTCAGATATACAAACAGTTCATGGGTTGGCTTTTTGACAAGAGGGCTGCAAGCAAGTGGCCTGCAATCTGCAAAGGAGTGGCAATTCGTCATGGCAACCTAAATGGATGCCCTCATGCAGTGGCATTATCTAATAGGATACATTATTTAATGGGGTTCATACATATTCTCCTTAATGATGAAGCCTAGGTGTTCCTAAACTCCTTATCTAGAACATCTCAAATAGAGCAATGGCATAATACACATTATCAAGGACATGAAGAAAAGTCCCTTTTTAAAACAATGTGCATCAAGTGCGCTATGTAATACAAAGGCTAATGATCAACTGTGCAGACAAGAGGACAAGAACTAGAGAGTCCTGGTATCTGCATGATTAGAACACATCTTATTAAAAAATTGAAACAGCAGAAACAGAAGGGAACTGAAAAATTAAAAATAGACATAAAAATATGCCGTACTAAAAAGAATGTAAACTTGAGATATCTCCTATTGAGATGGAAAACTTGTATTGGGTCATTTAACCAGGCTATCACTATCCTGACAGTCAGTCTGAAAAAGACATTTGAAGTGGGCCTAAAGTAAATTCTTGAAAATTAGTCTCATCAATCAAAAGGGAATGTATGTGGAACATGAACAATACACCCATAATAATAAATGGGCTGACTGGTGAAAGGAAGATGGAGAAGGGAAAAAAATGGAAGTAGGACACAACTAAAATCTTCAATAACTAAACATGATGCAACATTGGTCAGGGAAAAAAAAAGAAAAATCTATAGGAAGGACAAGAGTTTGCTTGGGTGGCCTAAGGCATGTGACACAGCACCAAGAGCACGGGGATACATGAAAAGACCAATGTTACAGAATTTTAACTCTACCGCTGACAATCTATACCCTACACGATAATTCTAACTAATGTTCAGTTGTCTCTTCAGCGAAAAAAAATGAATCCATAGGCTTATTCAGGAATCAAAAAATGCGATCAAAAAAATGCGATATCAAAATTAGGCCACCTTTAGTCACGGATCTATAATTCCATCCTTAGGCCCAATCAAGGATACATAAATGCAGAGCTGCCTGTCCTTAAGGAAAAAGGCAGTTAAGTGACTAACAACGGATGGCATACTTTAATCCAGTATATCATTTTAGTTTTCTTAAAAAAATCATTACAGCCAAATTAGGCATGCACTGGAAAAACACAGCTGCCTTACTGCTCACAGTATGAGGTCCATATCTGTGAAATTTATCTTAATACAAATTCATCCAAATTATTGTGAAACAATGCATATCGTCATATGTGTTCTTTCACAACACAGGGGAATTTGTAATTCAAAGTAGCACCATAGAACAGAACATACACACAAAAATTAAAAAAAATACACATATCAGGCCATCTCAAGCCATAAGATATACTTGCTGTATATCAGACACAAGGAAAAACAGCCCAGACAAACAAACAGCATATATGAATAAACGGTCATGCATAATACCATGGCACATGCCCTTCTTTTGACAGCAGGGCATCAGGTAATTGATACCCTGCAGTCAACTATAATGTCGCTTTATCAAATAACGCGTTTCAGTGGACCAAATGTACAAATGAAACATAAACACACACATTTTTTTCTTAAAGAAATTACGCAAAAAAACATTTCTCTTCAACCAGCCAACTCACGTGTCTTGTGAATTAATCCATGAATTATCTGTAGGAAGAAGCAGAAAAGATACACAACACACACATTTTGCATAACAACATCAATTATAACCCTTTTTATCAGACTACAAAACATGGCACAACGTGACATACAAAAACTTTTCATTACTTACCTGTAACCTATTTTCCATGTACCTTGCAAAAACGCCCATTCTCACTCAGGCCTAAGGCCTTTAAGTTGCAGAATTTTGGGGAAGGGCTTCTATTTATTGCCTATCTAAAACTCAATGTAACACTTCGTTTTTCATTTTGTCAAATAAACTTAACTAAAAAAAATTTGTTCCTAGCATGGAGACACACATATACCAGTTCTACAGATCATTTAGCAGAACGTTTGATATTTGTTTTCTCAAAGAAATCACTTTTGCATTTGCCCTTTTTAAATCATGTTCCTTCATTTTACACAGTGCTTAATTTGTAAGACATGAAGTGCAGGTGCTACAATTTTGCATGAGTAATACCTTTCCTATTTGTTTATTATCTCAGATGTGCGCTTTTAACGCAGATGTAATGTGAATGCGGCAAATGAGAACAAGCCAGCCTGTAATGAATGAAGGTTACAAATTTAAATCATATACAATCAACTACATCTCATATAAAGCGCTTGTGTGCAGCATTATGAAAGCAACTGGGAGCTATGCAAACCACGTGTGGGATCTACAATCCTTCAGGGTACTGACAAATGAGGCTGCAGTTTTACAAATTAAATAGTGTTCCTTTTATTATTATTAGCGGGATGCAATGCTGTGTCAGCCCTGCCGTATTTCTAATTGAAAATGAATGTGTTGGTGACATAATTTACCAAACAACAAGCGTTTTGAGGAACATGCTGGAGCTATTATTTATTCTTTGGCTAAAATGCAATCATCATTGCTGTACATATGCCTTGCATCCTCTGCTCATTTTAGTTCAAAAAAACAAAAACCCCATCCCAGCTAATGTCAAATTTGTAACACTTTAAGAAGACACTTTTAAACAAGTCAGGCTATTCAAGTGACCTCAGGTCAGGACCGTGGCATGGGCAGGGATTTAAATACAAAGAGGCAGCTGATGCATGCTTAACCATGTCATGCTGCATTCCACAGGCGAGGCCCTAATTAAAAGGTCACAAATGTCAACAAGACAGCCTTACAAGATAACATCTCAGCCGCTACTGCTGGAAACACGTTATACAGGTTCTGCCAGTCCCCTGCCAGTCCCCTGCTCGTGGTAACTGAAGCTGACAAAGCCAGTAGGTTTAACCACTTCCACATAACCTGCAATATTTCACTATATTTAAAACAATTTCTATGACACATTGCCTCGCTGAATCCTAAGAAGGCACAACCTGCAAATATATATATTAAGATCTAAATGTATGTATTTACTAAAGAGACACTTTAAACAGGGGCCCTGAAACCATTTAAAACAGTCAATTTATGTGAAAATCGACTTTTGTATTCTGGATACTAAGAAAAAAATATTCTATATTTTATTGCATAATGGGTATTACTAGAATGTCTAATACCCAATTTATGAGTCATACTTTTGAAAATACTAAGTTATACCTTATAGAAATGAGCTTGTTTGCGCCTAGGGTAAGGGAAATTGCGCACAGAAGTGTTTGGTCATTTTCGTGGTACAACATAACTTAAATCAAACATTTTAATGCTAGGGGGTCATAGCATGAGTGTTAAGCTTCACAAATATTAAAAAACGATTTTTGTAGCACTTTGTTTTTAATAATTATTTTTCATAATTAATAAAAAAATTCTAATGAAGCCTAATTATTGCTATTTGTGACTGTTCTACATATAAAATGCTCACTACATCCCTTGCCTATTATTTAGATACATATTAACACACAAGCCTAGGCGCAGCTGCCTAACTGGGAATGCGTGAGATTACTGCGCCACAATTTTTTAAAAAAGACTGTTTGCAAAATTCCACCACCCGTGTTTAACTAGAGAGGTGCTAGCTGAAAGAACATTCTTATTAGATATACTACAGCTGAAAAGACTTGGCTGCGAACATCTAACACCGTGCGTCTAAAGAACACGCAATTTCGTTTTTTCATTTTTTTTTTTCTTGGAGCCTTATTTACATCTATTGAACGTGACCCATACACATACATACATTGAGCTCATTCCAGACACAAAACAGAAGGGGGGTCAAACACTCAGGACACACAAAGCAGCGCGCTCTAAACATTTCTTGTAAATCGCGCAGTCGCAATTTACAACAAAACCCACAAACAACATAGACATTTAAACACACATTTTAACCCATAGGTCAACACTTAGGACAGGAACAAGGAACAGCGTACGGACTGTCTTCAAAAATAACCTGCCAAAACTAGTTGTAAACCATATTTACAACAAAAACGTTTTAGTTCCTATTTTTTTTTTTAATTCTTCAACAGATTTCCAGAAGGCTGCAAAAGGGACAGCCTCACAGACCTTTTAGAGAGAGCTCATAAATTGGAGTTCCAACCGGAGGTATCAGACGCGAATCCTCCAACTGGGAATCCTTTGTTGCAACCTAGTCAATACTAATACAAAACAAAATACCGCGACCAGGCATCTGCGCTCACTAGTCGGGTTTCAAACTTCATGGGGCTATCTCCAACGATATACACGCAAATGTACGTGACCCACGGTTTTTGAATACTGCAGTGTTCAAATAAAACCAAGGAACCAATACTGAGGAAGATTATCCAACGATAATCTGAACCACAGCAACCAAAAGGCCTACCAACTGAACCAAATGTACCGGTACCCAAACCAAAACGTCACATTTCTGCGACCAATAAATAACCAAGGACTGCGTCACATTTCTGCGACCAATAAATAACCAAGGACTGGGAGCGACCCATTTTTATTCTTCAACTAAAACAGATGGAGAAAATATCTCTTCAACTGCCTATACAAATTGCAATTTGCATATACACAAATATTTGTCCAGATTATAACTGTCAATTCCCCACTGCACTAACAGTCTGTTAAAAAAAATACTTACAGCAAAAAAAGAATGGGTTCCTTAGTCAGGAGTGACATCTTTAGGAGAGTTTTAAGTCAGAAAAATCAAAAAAACGTACTGTGCCACAGAGACAGATAATCCCCCAGAAAACCCTGTGCCCAGAGTACCTCTTTTTGGTAGAATTCTGTCCTGCCTCCAGTAGTTTTTCCATCCTTTGACAAAACACTCCTGCAGATAACCACTCCATGATAAGGCCCCGAGTTGGGCAGCCAACTGAAGAAAAGTGAAAAATGACTCACTCTCCCCACCAGGGATCTATCCAGCAGTTTGCATAATAAAGCAGCAAAAGTAATTGACGGCCAATCTGTAAAATTAAAAGACATCTTTATTATAATTAATTATGAGGCTTCGTCGTCCAACCGTAGTTTTACAATTGAAAGAGGGAGCCTGCCTGAGCTTTCTCAGGCAGGCCTTTTATACAAAAAGTTTGGCCCTAGGCTCACATTCTTGCTGACGAACACATCATTGTAGGTCGCTCCCATGGTACCATAACAAAGCAGGCTATAATTATGAATTCCATTCTACTTGCCCAAACTGACCAACCCATCTTCCATCATGAACATATGTCAAACTTCACATATTTTCCTGTGCAGGCCGGAGGAGCTCACCATAGAACTGGTTTCCTCCCCATCATATAAACAGTCACCTCCCCATTGTAAAAGCCCAGAAGCAGAGAAACAGAGCCAGGTGTGGAAGATAGAAATGTAGGATAAGGGATGCTTGTGGGTCATAAACAGGCATGGCTACTGTATTCGGCCTTCTAATCTTGCTCAGGCCAATGTGCACAACAAGTTGCTCAGATCTTTAATATAGATTGACTAGAGGGCATGGACTGGTTTGGTGAGGCCAACATCACGTAGGCAGATTCAGCCTGTTCAGGTCAAATGGGAGTCAGGAAGAACTCAAGCTAAGGAATACGTGTCCTTTAAGAATCATTGGCTCATGTATATGCCTATGTAAAGGGCAACAACTAAAATGGACGCTTGTTCACAACCTAGAGCCTGTGGGCTCAGAATGAATTTGCCAATAACTCCTGCATGCATCATTGTATCGTGATGAAAATACACAGGCATAATGTCCTGATCATTACCGGTCTATTGATACCAAATTCGTCGTGGTATGATGATATTTTCTGCACGAGTGTTTAGGCCTTGGTACACCATTATGGCAGGGTCCGGAATTTTCAGAACCACAGAGTCATTCCCCCATCAGAGAATATTTGCCAAAAGAATGTAAGTTAGGTCATGTGAAACTCACATATTTCTGTGTTCAGAGTGAGACCTACATCAGCAAGTAACTGGCACACTTGTGTAAGATCCTTGTCATGCTACTTTTGCGTTGCTTCAAATGCCAGTATGTCATCACTGTAATTAAAAGCATGTGTGGCAGGTTTAATTTTTCGATGTATAACATCCTGAAATATTTCTGCAGCAGAAATAATTGTCAAGCTGATGGCACTCCAAAACTCAACCTTTTGTATCTGAACAAACAAAAGTAAAAGTAGTAAAGTACCTACTGTTCTCTGCCAACTCGAATTGATGGTATCCCTTACTCAGGTCAGAATGAGAGAATACTGTGGCACAGTTTAGTTGGATGATCATGTCTGTTAAGTGTGAACCAGGATGTCTTTCTCTCTCGATTGATTTGTTGGCTTGGCACGCATCAACACAGATGCACACTGCACCTCTACTGTCCTTTTTTTGGCACCAACACTATGGGCGAACCCAAGGAGTAGGACCAGTGGAGCGCTCAATGATTTCATGCTTCAACAGCATTTCTTGTTCTTTCTCAGTGGTTTCTTACAAGTGAAAATCCACTCTGTGGAACCACTGGGCAGCAGCGTGCATGTCCTCATTAATTTGAATTTGCACCTTCATTGTCTTGAGCCTGCCTAAGCCATGAAACAATGATGGAAATTGACTCATAATTTCAGATTCAGTGTGGAGGTTGTAATTGAGAGATATCAGTCCCATGTCAGTAGCAGTGGCAGAACTAAGTAGGTATCCACTGAACGAAGTTCCTTGAAGAACGTAATTCAGCGCTTTCACTGATACTGCTTTATGTTGCATTGTCTGTGAATGACCCTTGACTCTGCAATGGTTTAAAAGTAGCCCATGTGTATAACTTTGTGTTCGACAGGTTGAGGCGTGGTACAGGTGGTAGTGTTCGACTGGCATGATGTTAATCGATGCACGACTGTCTATGTGAAAGGTTTTGGGGCAACTGTTGACCTTTAATTTGGTTGTTTCATTTGGAGGTTTGCCTTTGTCTTTTGTTCTTCCTTGCACGTGGATAAACCTACATGTACATGTCGTTCCTTGGTCGATACCATCATCACACATCCATCTTCTTCACTGGCGCTTGATAATGATGTTGACAAGTCTTTGTAAGATGAACTTGATGATGATCGACTTCGTCTGGTTTCTACTTCTCATAACTGATGTTGCCTTTTGGCCTTGTGGGCGTGGTTCATACGCTTCTACACCCTGTGGGCTTCCATTTTCTCTTCTTGCTGTGACATGTTTGGTTTCTCTTTCACTTTGCAAACCGCTATGAAGTGGTTTTCTTTCCCGCAACTTTTGCAAGTCTGTCCTATGGTTGGACATTTGCATTTATGGGGATAAGAAAACCCACATTGGCTGTTTCTTCTTTGGAGACGTCAACCTGTGTCCATCTACCTGGTTCTTGTGCTTGCTTTTAAAGATCAACTCTGATTCATTCTTCACTGTTCCAGCTTCTATATGAGCAGCTTGTCAATCTGCTCTATCATCAGGCCCTTGCAGCCATTAGTACTTTCTCTAAACTGAGCGTCTCTCTCAACATGCGCCTTCTGAAAGAGTCTAAAAGACAGCCATTGATTACTCTGAGGCATATGGCTTCTTCATAATTAAATTCACTAAACCTACAGTTTTTGATAAGCACATCAAGTCTTTCAACAAACTCATCCATTGTTTCACCTGTTTGCTGTCTTTCTTGATAGAAAATGTACCTTTCATACTCGACATTCGGCATCGGATTGAATTTGATACCCAATACTTCTTTGATCCGAAAGCACAATATTGCCTCAGCCTAGGGGATCTTCTACAGCAATTCTTTTACTCCATCATTGACAAGATTCTTTAGGTACTCAATGATTTTCTTATCATATACTTCTTCTAGAGCATCTATGAAGTCATTAAACATTTCGATCCTCACAGTCCACCTGGTGCCAATATCCTGCTTTTGGTGGTGTCAAATAGGGGTGGTCGGTTCAGGAACACAGTTGCATCGTACTTGGGGGTGCTAGATGGCGCACTAGCAGATGGTCGCCCTGTAGCGAGCTCCTGCCGTCCAGTGTAATTAATCCTATAAATATCCTTTTTTTGGGCCCGATTGGCAGCATTTGGCACCCCCGATTGATTGGGGACACTGTGCTGCGACTGCAGCTCGAGTTTCGCCGCTGCACCCTGATTGCTGACCTCACGACTGGCGACGAAAGCTAGCACCCCACCTGGCAGTAGAACCTCTGGTGCGGAGGAGCAGGCCCGGCAGCTACCTGACACCGAGGCTGCTTAGAGGCGGACTGGGCCACGGCGGCCGCGTTTCTGCCCCATGATTGCGAATATTCCTGCCGAGCTGCCTGCGGCGCTGCAGCGACGATCCGCAGGCAGCTGAGGTGAGAAAGAGGAGCATTGATCCCTCTGCACGGGCAGGACTGAGGTGCGGACGGCCCATAGTGCAGCCACTGTCCCAACCTGCACCGCGCTTCACGGGGGAGATTGCCTGCAGCCTACCAGGTGGCCATTCCGGCCCGATTTGAATCCTGAGAGGGGGGGTGAGTGAACACTCGTGTGTATGCTGGCTCCAGATGGTGCTAATTGCCCGCTTGGCACCTGTGGAGACTACTCTGCCCCCCCCCCCTCACCGCCTTCAGATTTGAGGGAAAGCTACTTATCTGCGACGTACTGCGGTGGCCTACCGCAGGGATCCGGGCCATCGGTGCGCCCCGAGGAGGAAGTGAGAGTCCTAGCGCCTTTTTGTATCCCGATGGCGCTGTGAGAGCTGATAGTCCTTCTTGGACGTGGCCTGACCTGAAAAAGCTTACAATTCCCTATCGCTATTGCGTTCAGGAACATGCAGCTATCCACTCGGATCCAGAGTGGCGGTGGTTGCGACAACTGCCAGACGGCGGGGCCTAGACCTCTACTTTGAGACCTTGGAAGGAGATCTTATCCCTGGTTAGCCTGTTTTTTCACCTCCCTGTGATTTGTTTCCCCCTAGCCTCTGCGGATTCCGCTTTTGGATCGGAGTGGAGTAGACACACTGTGATCACTGATACATCCGTTAGGCGCAATGGGCAAGCCGGACACGCGCCAACCCAAGATCACGTTTGACACTGCGAAGAGGGCGTCTCGGCCTAGCCAGGGAGATCGTGAACCACCTGGAAGGGCTGTGAATGACACAGCGGTGCCCGCCCCTGCTTCCGAAGTCCAGGAAATCCTTAGAGAAGTCCGGCAGGGCTTCACCACTATTGTTGATAAAGTGGACAGGCTAACGTCTCGGGTGGACGCAATTGCCCACAAATTGGATGGACATGAAGAGAGGATCACAGAGGCGGAACGCCGCATCTCTGATACTGAGGACGTCTCTGCCACTCACACATCCCATTTGTCTCGCATGGACAATCTATTACGCACCATAGCGGCGAAGAATGAGGATTTGGAGGCGCGCAGCTGGCGCAATAACATTCGCCTTATTGGAATTCCGGAATCCACCAACACTGGGCGTATGGAGGACTACGTAGAGAAGTTGCTTCTGGAGGCTGTGGGTACTGATGCTTTCTCTGCCCAATTTAATGTTGAACGGGCCCACCGTTCGCTGGAGCTCGGCCCAAGCCCGGAGACACCCCTCGCCCAATAATAGCACGCCTCCTAAATTGCGATGTAGCATTGCCGGAAGCACGCAGCAGGCGGGAGCTGGCTTATAAAGGAGTTACCTTTTCCATATACCCAGACTTCACTCCTATGGTGCAGGAGGAACGCCGTAAGTTTTTAGACGTCAAGGCTAAATTGCGCAAACCCAGATTGACTATGCGCTTCTGTACCCGGCAAAATTGCGGATTACTCATCAGGGGAAGCAGCGGTTCTTTACGAAGCCACAGCAGGTGGAGGACTTTTTGAAACACCTGAAAAGATCGAATAGGCAGGAAGCGGATGCAGATGCTCCTCGAGATCCCTCGTTGGCTGATGCAGATATAGAACATTAGTAAGACTCATGCATTCTTTAACTTTGGGCTGGGGGCAGTTTTTGGACTTGCTTTGCAATGTTCGAGGATACGCAGACTGTTCAGATCCTACATGGTTGATTCAAGGTATGCCTCCCCCTGGATGCGTATAGTGCGAGGGCTGGCCCCAGGGGTCCTTCGATGTACAGTCCTCTTTTGACCCAAGATATGCCTCCCCCTGGATGGGTATGATGGGTGGACTGGCTTTATGGCCCCTTTGAAATGCAGTCCTCTTTTATGAATATAACTGACTCCCGTCCACTTGAAAGTCCTTTCTTGAGATGTCCCGTAGACACTGGTCCATTTGCTGTTTTATATGGGAGTGTCTTGGATGGCCCAATGGGTGCCTAGTCATTTAAACACCGGGCACCTCTATCTACCTGCTTGAGGCCTGGCTTCTGGCTGGTATGATGGAGGCAAGGTTGTGTCGCCACCTTTGAAGGCCCCCTAAGGGCATTACCCTGATTTGGTCCACTACATGAGTTTAGTGAGACCCAAACTGTTGTTGTTATTTTTGTTGGGGGGGGTGGAGGGGGTGCAAGGGGGTGGCAGTATGGTACTGGCATGATTGGGATGCTTCAGTGGGTGGGAGGGAGGGGGGTAATGGGATGGTGTGAATGTTGTGATGGATGGTTGGATGCGCTCTTCTGCGCATTTTTTTGTTTCTAGACCTACATTTGGGGAGTTGTTTTTCACATCCTGCCTTGCACATGGTGGTTTTACCTTTGTTTTTTACATACTGCGCTTTTGTCTGGCTACACATGCTCAAATGTGTATCCCATATAGACAATGGCTCATAGGGGGACGCCATTGAATATCCTCACCTGGAATGTCCGGGGGTTTGGGGACCCACGAAAGAGACGACAGATTATAGCTTACTTAGACCACCACCACATACATATCACGATGTTACAGGAAACCCATCTTAGCCCCTTACGAGCCCCTGCCTTTGCTTCCCATTGGTCAATGCACAGAGTTTTTTCCTCTTACTCTACCTATGCCAGAGGCACTGCCATACTGATTAAGAATAATGTGTCTTTTGCTGCAGTGGGCTACTTCGTTGACGACCAGGGGAGGTTCTGCCTCACATGTGGGCGATTGGGACAGACATCGGTGACCCTTGTATGCTGTTATGGCCCCAACACAGACTCCCCGGCATTTTTCTCTTCCCTGTGGGATAAAATAAGCGAAATTGGATCGACCACTGTTATTTGGGGAGGCGATTTTAATGTCACTTACAATCCTGCCACTGACAGATCTAATCCTGCACCACACCACTGCACCAAAGCTGCTGCAACACTTCATGATATCATCTCTGATAATTGTTTGTTAGATGCTTGGCGACATGTCTATCCACTTCGACGCAAAGGTACACATTTCACTGCTCATGCCGCCTCTTGGGCGCGACTGGACTACTGGCTCTTGTCTCGAGGCCTGGGCCCTCTGATTAATGCAACACAACACTTAGCTAGGACATATTCCGACCATGCGATGTCTTGCTCACTCTTTCCCCCTCGGCCTTTGAATGGCCGCGTAGTGCATGGCGGCTAAATACGCGTATGCTGTTAGATGAAGTCTTCTGAGCGGAACTGGAAGATAAAATCAGAGACTTTTTTGAGATTAACAAGGGATCTGTGAAGAGTGTCGAAACTATTTGGGAAGCATTCAAAGTTACCATTAGAGGCGTGTGCATATCTAAGGGAACGGGTGTATTAAAGAGCATCCCTTCTATGCTTCGGAGACTAGAGCTGGAACTACGTGAGCTTGAAGCTCGCTTATCCAGCCACCCAGATAGGGATACTCACAGCAAATTCAGAGAGATGCTGACGGAGTACATGGAGGAGGCGGGCAGGGAGGTGCGCTTTAGGGGTAAACACTGGGTGGCGCGTCGATATGGGGAGGGGGAGCGCCCTGGCAAATCTCTCGCTGATGTGATTAGGCACCCACAACACTCCAATTATATCATTGACTTAGAACGGCAGGATGGCACGAGGTGCTGGGATACCGCTACTATCCTGGATGAATTTATCAACCACTACACCACCCTATATACTAGCGTGGGCCAGCGCGACCTAGATTTGGGCTCCTACCTAGGCGATGTAGCCTTGGGATGGCTTAGTGATGTACACCGAGAATTCTTAAGTGCACCATTCTAACTTGACGAAGTCCGTGACGCCATTATGGGCATGCAATCGGGCAAGGCCACTGGCCTGGACGGCATCCCTATTGAATTCTATAAAACTCACATTGACCTGATGGCACCCATTCTGCGTGAGGTCTTCGAAGACTCCCTTGAAGTGAGAATCCTTCCGCTGTCCATGAGAGAAGCGCTTATTATTTCCCTCCTGAAGCCCGACAAACCATCTCACATGTGTGGCTCCTATCGCCCCCTTTCCTTACTTAATTGTGATGCTAAGATATTGGCGAAGCTCATTGCCAACAGACTGACTTTATTGCTCGACCGCCTAATATTGCCGGACCAATCTGGGTTTGTCCCAGGGAGATCGACCTCTCGTAATTTACGTACACTTTTTACTGTCCTGGACACTGTCTCCCCTGACCTCCCTCTGGTAGCGGTCTTTCTGGACGCCACAAAGGCGTTCGACTCTGTTGAATGGGACTATCTGTTCAGTGTCATGCAAAGGATGGGCTTGCCCTCCATATTTATTTCATGGATCAAGCTCCTATATTGTCAACCAAGCGCTAAGGTGCTGATCAATGGCCATATGTCCACGTCCTTCCCAATCACCCGGGCCACCCGGCAGGGTTGTCCCCTGTCACCTCTTTGATTCACGCTAGTCACTGAACCACTGGCGGCTAGGCTAAGGCAACTGCATAATGATATGGCTCTGCGATGCCACCTGCGACAGATCCTTGTTTCTATGTATGCCGACGATATTACGCTCTATGCCCGTGATCCCTGCACCAACCTCAATGTGCTCCTCCGAGAGTTTGTTACTTTTGGCGGCATATCTGGGGTCCAGATTAATTGGGGGAAATCATGCCTCTTTCCTCTTACAACCTCGACGTTATGCTTCCCCCTAGATTATCCACTGGAATGGTGCGATAACGAACTCCATTATCTGGGGATTGGAATTACAAGAGACAAGGATGAGCTTATTCGGCTTAATTATGGTGTAGCGCTAACCCGTATTACCCGCAAGACATCCCGTTGGATAAGGCTCCCACTGTCACTGGCTGGACGGGCCTCTTTGATCAAAATGGTCATACTTTCACAACTGCTCTATCTTTTCCTTAACATTCCGTACCATCCAGGGCGCAATTTCTTCGCATTGTTAAAAACTGAGTTGACTAGATTGGTGTGGGGAGGAAAGCAGGCTCGCCTACAGTGGTCGATACTCACTAGGCCCTTCGCTGCAGGTGGTTTTGTCATCCCGGATCTGGAACTATACTACATTAGCGCACAGGCCCACTACCTATACTATTGGGTGCGACACCACCAATTTATGCCTCACATAGCCGCCGAATATTGGCTTGCGCACCCGACTCCACTGGATGGGTTGCTATTTGCTGAAATCCCAGCTAGAGAACGTACTCAGAACACTGTGAATGCCACGGTCACTGCGTGGCGCGGCATTGTGACCCTATTGGGAGCGGACTCATTATATTCCCCGCTTTTACCACTGACCTACCATCCTGCTATGCCGCTGCTGCAGGAAACGATCTTTCATAACCTTGAGGAGAGGGCTGCACTTGGGACTTGGGGAACCTTGTACAATAATGGACAATTCCGTACTTTGGATGATCTCTTTCGAAACTTGGCTCACCCGCCGCTAGATAGCTTCCTATACTTGCGACTTCGACATGGAATCCGAACCTTGTATGAGGAGTTTCCGGAGGAGCCCGCCACACCTGCACCTCTCCACTTACTATTGCAGCGCGAAACGCCTACAAAGCTACTCTCTATGTTGTATCGCACCATCCAGGAGCAACAGGTGAAGCCTACTCCGCAGGCCCGATTGAGATGGAGTGAGGAATTAGGGGTTGAAATCACTGATGAACAATGGGAGATTTGTTGTATCCAGACTGGGCGTGTCTCGGCTAGTAGCAGATTGCGCATTTTACACTACAAATACCTTCACAGGTTATATTACACATCGGCCAAAATGCATCGGTTTCGACTGCGGGACACAGACACCTGCGATAGGTGCCATGCGTCCAACGCAGACATGTTACACTTGGTCTGGAGTTGTCCGATGGTCAGTGCCTTCTGGGTAGAAGTATTTGAGGCTCTGCATCGGATGACTGAGATACAGCTGGACGCTACCCCACTAGTTGCTCTACTTGGCTATGTTCTACCCGTCCCTCCATCGTCTCGAAAATATATAGCATTAGCGTTACTAATGGCTAAGAGGCGAGTGGCGTGCCGCTGGGGCAGGGGCAGAGCGCCCACATTTAAGCAATGGCTGGACGACATGACCTATTGTCAGGAACAGTTGTCAAATTATGCTGAACTACTGCCTCCTTCCACTTGACCTCGCGACATTTGGTCACCTTTGACAACTTATCTCTCAGCCATAGCGGCAGAAACCGATACGGCGAGCCTGGCCACCCCACCCCCTTGTAACAACCCCACCCTTTGCACATGATTCAACAGTACTGTGACCACTGCTCCACACTCAAAGATGAGGCTAAGCACCAACGGCCATGAGGGCTTCCCTAGTTAATGTTGATTATTGAACTCCTGAGATGAGAGAGTGCTCCCCTGTCCTCGTATCTGGCGAATATTCTCCCCCCCCCCGCTTCCTGCATGTTCCTCCTTGAGCGACCCCATTCGTATACTGGATTGCGTGTTTTTTCTTAGAAGAGTGCAGTGCATATTGAACACCTGTGTTCCCATTTCCTTCTTCTTTTTCTTTGAATTTCACCCACAGAATGCAAATGTAGAATTACTATTAGCTCATGTTCCACTGATACATGTAACATTGCAATGACTCCTCATCCTCATTGATTATTTGACGCGGCCGGCCCGTAGTGGAGGTAGGCGACTTGCTGTGTACCACAATGCCAGATTTTTTTTTTTGTTTAATATGATTTATTATAGTTCACGGAGGCCGCCCACCCTGTGGATGTATGCTAAAAATACCTGTGTTTGTTGTGTTACCAACAATAAAACTTGTTAAAAAAAACAAAAAAAAAACAGTTGCATCGTACTTTGCGCTCCCTTCTGCAGTAGTTTAAAGATTTCACTATTTTGATTGCTGTCAGTGTACTGAATGCAACTTGCCTCTAAGTACGCATTGGCCTCTCAATCAGGCCTGGGTTGTCACTCCTAATTCAAGGTCTTGTAGCAGGTCCCTCGCTCATGCTGGTGAGTATGTTTGTACTTTCATGCTTGGTTATCACTGCCTTTAGCATTTGTTTTTCATGGATAATGGCTCAGTGTTATTGCGCAATGCAGTACTTCTTTTTTAAGCCTTACCAACGGATTCTGGTGGGCTATTCTAATCCGCTCCTCTGCAAGGCTTCAAATTCTTTGAGGGCTGTATATGGACTGAAGAAGGGCTCCAACTCCACACACGGCAACTTCGCACTGCGTCTCATCGATTTGGGCGAACGTGGCACACACAAGCAGCATGCTGTATTGCTGTAGCATTGCAAACTCTCAGGGAGAGCAGTCTTGTTTCTTTGCTGTTCATATCCCCTATACATTGCCAGTTGTAGCGTTCTCCCCATCCTAATATGCTAATTAATTTGCCACATACAGAGCTCTGTAACAGATGTTTGAATTATTCAGCATATGATCGATCACACACTGCACTCTGATTAGGGCCGAACAGTTATTAACGACATCTTAACACTTCCCAGCAAGTTACGTAATTCCTCTGTTGCGTTCGCCCACCACCTCAAGGATCCTAACACACATACACTCATTACAATGTGATATATGGAACATCATAAATATAGGTTATCGCCATAAGGCAGCCTACGGCTAAATCATTACGTAGTTCATAATCTTATTAGATTAAACATTTCATCTAAAACATTAAGGCCATTATTCCCAGTATTACATTTTTTTTAACAAACTTTGCTTCTAAGCGTAACAGCATGCCATCCATATTTCCACCTATACAGTCTTTAATTTGGTAATCACTGTACATCCTATATCCGTTGAAGAATGCCCAGTTTCCTTGTAATGTTCTACCATATGGTTCTGAAAGAACATTGCGATTTATGTGCGATATGTGTTGACAGATTTGTTTTCTTACCTGTTTTATGGACATGCCTATGTAAATTTTGGAAGATGGGCAGGCATTGGTATAAATCATATTGTCAATACGGCTGTAGATGACTGGTTTGTGTCTGTGGTGAATTTACATACAGAATAAGCTATGGGGCTTGTGGGATTAGCATGTATAGTCTTGAGTGATGTTTCGCTGCTCCCTTTGCATTCTGTTAAGCCTAGCTCTTCAATCTTTCTCTTTAACCACTTAGGCATGGATCCATCTCTTCCAGCTGTATTAAATTACATCTCCAGCTTGCCTGACATTACTAGGTTAACACCTTAACAGCTATGGAACGTCCAGCTCCAGTGCTGAACGTTCCATTGCGCAGGTGAGGTTCGAACGTCCAACGGCCGACGGCAGCACTCCTGAGGTAGTGGTGCCGTCGGCCATTGGACTAGGCGCAGCACTTATGAGGTTAAAGACACAAGCCACCACTATACTTAAGTTAATTTGGCTAAAACAGACAAAACGTTGCCTAAGATGCACTGATTGCCCACAGAAGGGTCCTAAAGATATGTTTGGGTCAACATCTATTCCTCATACTTTCCTTTGATTAGTGGCTACTTCCCACCATGTGAGCTTGTCTGTGGGCGTTGTGAAACATAAAGTTAACCCAATAAGTATTTCTTCTGCCCCGATTTCTGTTTTATTGCAAGAGAGAAATTGGCCAAGAAACTCCCTCAATTTTAGTCCAGTCTATGCTGATCTTTTCTCATCAGGTGAATTTCTGCCAAAAACTGTTAGAGATCAAATGCTGTTAGTTATCAGACGGATAATAAGATGATGAACATAACCAGTTCTTAAGCAGTTCTCTGAAGCAAAAGATAGATTATTCCTCTCGAAGTTTCAGCATCATTTTGTTCCATACATGTGCCGCTGCCACAGAAAAAGCTATACCTCCCAGAGTCACATAGCAGGCTTACGAACATTAAGAGGAAAGACCTCCATGGATAATAAATGACTTCCAGGCTTGTAAAGCGCAGATCTATTTGATAGTATTTCGTGACGAGAATCTACAGCTTTTTGCACCAGGCACAAACTCTTACAGCCTGGCAACCCACTGTAGTTTGGTTAGTCTGGTGAAAATTGATTTTAGCTGATGCCTTCTGACCCAATTGAAGCTTATTCAAAGACTTTGCTGGTATCTCCATATACGGTATCTTGCAGTAATCCAGCCTGGCGAATTTGAAAGCTTTCAGAATCTGTATTCTTCATTGTATGGGGAAAAGATTAATTATACCTTTTAAAACCGCAGCTGAAAGAAACACGTCTTCCCCAAATATTTTCGTGTTTTTCCATTGGAAGACTGGAATCAAAGATTTTTTTCTTCATTTTGATAACAATTACAGGTGATAGGGAAAATCATTCAGTACAGCATCACAAATTTACACTTTACAAGTTGTACACTGTAAAAAAAGGAAGACACAGCTCTTACAAATCCACACCAACAGCTCAGAGTGGAGGCAGAGGAATCGAAAGGCTACGTGATAGGTCAATCATGCTATAGAGGGAGGGGCGTGAGTGTAATGCATGGTTACCTCCTTCTATTGAGTTCCTCCCTCCCCAGCAGAAACGTGCGCAACTGAGCTCAAATATCGCTGGGATGTGATTTGCCCGGTAACAGTGATCCATACATTTCTGAATTTAAAAAAACATGTTGTGAGGTCATAAAGTCCGCGAGCAGGGCTCAGAGCGGATTTTCCAATCCAGTGCATCACAGCCCTGCATTTATGTACCTAATAATAATGCTATATCAGAAAATTTCCTGCAGCATATAGCATAATCTTTTACATTCCCCATAGGAGCTTTTGATGGGATGACATCTAAATCTGTTGATGAGATCTGCTTCAGCTCTTCAATAAATTCCTGCCATAATGCCTGTGCTCATGAACAATATCACAACATATGGAGACATATGGAGAAGATCGGCTTATGGTGCTCCACTTATCCAGCATTTCAAATCAGTGATCATCCCATATTGTAGCATTGTATCGGGGAATAGTATGAGCGATGTATATATTTCAGCTGTATAAGGCTAAATCTACCATTGGAAGAAACATCTTTTATTTGTCAACAGCAACACAGCCACTGTGCTTCTGTGATGTCATGCCACTATCATTCTCCCACTTTTCTTTAGTATAAAAGTTAGGCCTCATTTACAAGCCCATTGCGCCGCAGGTGCGAAACTTTATTTGGCGCACCAGCCGTTCAATGGGCTTGTAAATATAAATATAGGCCCCTTTCAAACATTGCTCTGCGTGAAAGGAGTGTTCCTTGGGTGTTGCTGTGGGTGTTCCCACTCATCAGCCATGGAACCTGACACATTCCCAGATTTACAACATTTTGTAAAGCTAGGAATGCGTCAGAATCCTACGCCTCCCCACGGAAGGCGTAGGAGTGGCGCAACGAGGAGAAATACATTTATTTCCCCTCTTTTTATCCACTTTCTATTCGTGCTGTGGTAGAAAGAGGAAAATGCAATCCATTACTGTTTTAGTGCAGGGAGGTGTTCCTTCCTGCACAAAAACAATCACCCCTGCAACGCAGACACCCTTGCAACATGACGCAAGGGTGCCTGCCCTGGCTGAAGGCATCCATTTGTGCGCCGGAGCAGGGGAAAGCACATGGATGCGTTGTATTGTTGTCCTTTAAAAATGACGTCGCTCGGTTTAGCAGAATGTCTTGTGGTGCAGCGCTGCATCAGTCTATAGTAAATGAGGCCCTTCATTTTCTTCTCACCATGTACAATTGAGTTCTGCATGCATGTAATGAGTGTTAGGGACTTGGATTCATGATTATCATGGTTAGCAATTCCCAACTCGCCGGTTCATTTGGTAGTGAGGGATATATTTCTTTCAGGGAGTTACAAAGCTGCTGATATGTTAATACATTCAAGAGATTGATAGCGCGCCTTGTAAATAAACCGTAATGGACAAAAAGAAGCCATTAGTAAATACGTCACTAAGACATGTTGGGCCTCTAGCAGGCATTTGCTTAATTGCTCCAGGTTCTTATGGCACAGACAATTGTCAAGTCAAGTCAAATAGGCTTTATTTCGACATAAAAATATCTTAAAAAGCGTTCATACATGATAAATTCATTAAAACATTACTAGGTAAAAAGCATAAAAAGCCCTTAATATACTGATACTCAACATTTTTTTTTACCATTTCTAAAGGGGAAATTATTTAAATTAGCTAAAAAAGAAATAGCCCAGAAACAGACCATATGTTAAAATCTTAATTAAACAATTTGCCTAAGTCTTTTTGAACGTATTCGCCATGCCCAACCTAGGTACTTCGAGGTGGCGCATGCGAAGAATGAACGAGTGTCTGTAAGTAAAATTCGTAGTGCCACATTACAATGTCTGGTGCCCAAGGTGAGGCACATTGGTTTAATCCATTTCATGCGAGGAACCTTATAGGCAGGGCACTCGAATAACAGATGGGGGACAGATTCACGGCGCTGAGGGCAGAATGGACACCATGGCGCAGTCTGGTATGGAATTTTCCAGTGGCATGTGAGCTCCATTACAGGGAGAAGACCTACTCTAAATTTGAAGTACAGGGATCTATCCCATGGGGCGGAAATAATGTCCAGATACAATTCTCTGATGGGGACATCTTTAAACTCCACAAAGTTTCTGGTGGACTTACAAGTCGTTGAGGAAGAGTTTCTTTTGCTTGCCACCCATGACCAATAAAGTTTTTTTAGCATGGATTTAGGCGGGGCTGACTGTTGGTGCCATGCTTCTTCCAGCCCCAGATTGGCAAGTAGAGCCTTAGTATCCCTTAGCCATTTTATTTTTGCCCAACCTGTGGAATTAATTATCTCCCGTAGGCCATCCGCGTAGCTTGAGAGCTCTGGCACTCTCCAGATGCGGGCCCACAATAGCAGGGGGCGTAATTTTGCTTGATCTTCAATCGCCCGGCAGCCCATGTCCAGTTGCAAGGGTAGGATAGGGACAGAGGGACCGAGAGACATTAGGCTTCTCAGGAAGGCATTCTCGGCTCGGGTTAGCTCTTTCATGTTTGACATCCCCCAGAGCTCTGCCCCATAAAGTGCTGCACTCACTCCTCTGGCCGAGTAAATGTCCATTACTGCCGCTATTGGCCTTGTAGATGCTGCTCTCTGCTCTTTCAACAGGGCCCCAGTCACTCTTTTCAGGCTCAACAACATTTTAGTCAAATGACAGTCCCATTTCATAGAATCCACCAAGCGGATGCCCAGATAGTCGAACATCTTGGTTCTTTCTAGTGCAACGGGCCCCAATGTTGGAGGGGGCCGAGCTTTTGTGGGGGGTTCAGGATGAGATACTTAGATTTGTCTGTATTGATACAGAGACCTCTTTGCTTGCAGAAGTTGTCAAATCCAGAGAGAAGCTGCTGGAGGCCCATTGGAGATTTTGACAAAAGTAACGTATCGTCAGCAAAGAGCAAGGTAGGGATTAAACGACCTGCCAGACGGGGCGCATCTGCTGGTATCTGGGTCAAGAAGTCCACCACCCCATTTACATATAGGGAGAATAGGGTTGGGGCAAGTACGCAGCCTTGCCGCACACCTCTATTCACCTCTATTCTTGAGGTCTTTTGTCCATTTTGCCCCTAGCGTATTTGGGCATAGTTATTTTCGTGGAACCTCATGATCAGATGGAGCAAGTAGGGTGGCATACCGAGGTCACACAGCACCTTCCACAAGTTGTTTCTAGGCACCAAATCAAAGGCCGTCCGGAGGTCGATGAAAGCCAAATATAAGGTACCCTTCCCAATCGTGACGACCTTCCAGTAAATCATGAGCAGCCTTAACGATTGTTCTATTGTCCCTGTACCGGCTCTGAACCCAGCCTGAAAGTCCGAGAGTATCTTGTTTTCGTCTGCCCACTGCTGGACCCTAGATAAGAGGACCTTACCCGCCACTTTTTGGGAACAATCTATTAAGCTAATCGGTCTATAATTAGCTGGGTCGTCTCTTGAGCCCTTCTTGTGCAGGGGGACCACCTCAGCTGCCATCCAAGAATCAGGAAGGGGGGCGCCTGCCATAGCTGCGTTCAGTAGCGATGCAATTAGCATACCCCATTCGCTTATGCCCATGCGGAGTAGGTCGCCAGGTAGGCCATCAGGTCCAGCAGCTTTGCGGGGGACCAGAGATTTTATGGCGGTTTCAGCCTCATTCCTGGAGAATAAGCTCTCCTCATCACCTTGATGGATCTGAGGTAGTGGAAAGTCCATCACTTCTACAGCAGATGCAGTATACAGTTTTGTGAAGTGTGAGTGCCACAGATCTTCGGTTATATTGCATGTAATGACAGTGTCCAAAGGTCTGTGTTTCTTTCGTAACAAGTCCCAAAAGCCTTTTGCATTTTTTTCTGCGCTAGCTGCACGAAGTTCCTGCCAGAAGGCATCTTCCCAGTCTCTCCTGGCTGCCTTTAATACAGATTTGTAGGACTTGCGTTTGGCAGCTATTGCTGATGTATCACCACTCTTTACTGCCAAGATTAGGGCTCTCTTTCCAGCACGGCACGCCGATGAGTACCAGCCTGATTTGCCCTGTCGCTTATCATGGTTTTTGTTTCCCTTAGTGTTTAGTTTAACCATGAACAAGTCCCCTATTGATGTCGAAACCTCGCTAAACATGGCTGAAATCTTGTGCGGGCTGGGAGGATGACTTTCCAAGATTTCAGAAGCTGCAACAATTACGGCTCTGATGCAGGATAGTTTTTCTTCATCAATGGCCACTTTGTCCCATTTTAAACGTCTGAGGCAATTTGAGGGGACCACCCCCCCCCCGATGACCTCTGCTCAGATGCGTCAGGAGCTCCAGGAAATGAACCGCTGTCCCTCCACCAATGTAATAGGGATAATGAAAGTGCATTGTGATCACTTTCCAAGGAAGGCAGAACTATCATGTCCTCCATGTAGGCCCACAAAGGGAAGTTTAAGAGGATATAATCTATCCTAGATGAGTGACCCACCCTATTATACGTGTGTGCCCCCTCTAGGTCTGACTGTGTTCTCCCGTTGGCTGCTCTCAAGCCATACTCTAGTGTGAGGGAATTCAATTGGATGATTTTGGGTGTCCATCTTTTGACAATCGGAAGATCGAGGGACGGAACGCCTCTCCTTGAATCTTCGTCATGCAGGTCCAAGGATTCATCGGCCATCAAGGGCTCGAATGTGCAGTTAAAGTCTCCCATCACCAAAATTAGAGAGTCTCCACGGCACTCCCCCAAGGCTGCTTCCAGAGCCGTGAGGGTTGGTGACGAGGCCCTCCCTGAAACCCCTCGTGTGTAAATATTAAAAATCTCCAGCTTCTCAACTTTATTTGGGCATTTTGCTGTGAGCCACATCAAATCGGGTGATTTTTGGGGATGATGGTGCACTCGACATCCTAGTGATATGTCGACCCAGACTAATAGACCTCCAAATGGACGCCCTCTTCCTGATACTGGGATACCTGCCGGGACAGAGAAGGTAGCATATCCTACTCTGTGCCTTGGTTCCACACACCACGTTTCTTGGAATGCGCAGACTGCGTGGGGCTCAGTGAGCGCCAACCAGTCCGGGGCATCCAACTTATTATTTAAGCCTGCCACATTCCAGCTGATAGCCTTTAGGGTATGGCGGGTCGGAGACCCAGCACATCCAGCATCCCTACTCGGGGCCCCCGTGATTTCTACTCCTTCCATGGACTCAGTAAACTCAGTCCGACAGCCTAAGGAAGAGGGGGTGAGGTAGGTGGCCGTGGGTTGGGACACAGGGGGGCTAACTAATATCGGGGAGACCCTCTCGGCTGTGCATGCTACATTAACCTTAGGTGAGGGGGCATTTACTGCCACTTGATCGCCAAGTCACCAACCCCATCCCTGGGGTGGGGCCGCTTGGGTCGGCGTCCATGCCCTAGCTTTAACATCCAGGGTTGGATAATGGGGGTACCATGCACCTCTACCTCCATCCGGCAAAAACTTCTTAAACCCAGGTGACGGGGGAGGATGATAGAAGTACCCCAGGTCCCTAGTTTGTATGTCGCAGAAGTTGTGTAGCGACTGCTGACTGCAGATCATACCTGCTGCTCTAGGATCGCTGAAATTAATCAGCACGCAGTCCCCAGTTAAATCCTTACGTCTATTGCCAATCCACCCCACACGACGGACATAGGCTATTCTGCCATCAATATGCCCTGGGAGGGGTCTATTTGCTCTAAGCCAGGAGAGGGTCTTGTGTTTGAGGTCAGAGTACAACTCACAAGAACCTTCTTCAAGCTCCGGGACCCCCGTGAGGATTACCACATACGGTTTGCACCCAGGGGGGAGGCTAGCATTGGGTGTGTATGTTTTTGCCCTGCCTGATGGTAATTTAGCTGGAGATTTAGCTAAGGGTTTAGGCGCAGCCTGATTGCCAGAAATGGGAATAGATGGGATTATGTTTCCATTCGGCGTGGTTGGCGCATTTTCTGTTACTTTGGAGGTTGGCGCTGTAGGCTCAGGATTGGGGGCAAAGTTAACTTTGGGGGCCTTCGGCGCTTGAGTGTTGTATTTTTTCCTTTGGGGGCCTGAACTGGGTCTAAGATTAGAGGTTTGTGGAGCGGGGCTGGTTCCAATGTTAGATTGTAGTGTCTGTGGGGCCTCCCCAAGTACAGGCACTTTTTGGCGAGACATTGGCTCCGAGGGTGCTAGAGTAACAGCACCACTCCTTGACCCTCCATTGTCTTCGCCCTGCATCTTGGAGTGAAATTTAACCAGTGATTTCACAGCGTAGAAATTATCCAACATTGATTGCTCAAGGGTGGCTAATTTTCGTGTGAGACAGTCGATCTTATCTGCAAGGGGCATCACCACAGACCTGATTAGGCTCTCAACATCCAGGGGTGGGGTGGCGATGTCAGTGTGCACAGCTTGGGGGACTGGGGTGGTGCTAAGAGATGCTAACGGGCCTGATATGCCTGGCGGGCAAACAGGACCCTTGGGTAGTGTAACTCTAGTGTGGGTGGTAGAGGTTTTTGGGTGTAGAATGTGATTTGAGGAGGTACCCCCTTTGGTCACATTGTGCCTACTTACTTTGCTGTATGGTTTTTGAGAACCCCCCCTGCGAGGGCTGACAGGGCGCTTTCTCTTCCTGTGTGCAGCTAGTCCTGGTGCGGGATTCCCTGATGGGGTAGTTGCTAAAGCCGCTACTAGGGAGGTACTAGCTTCAATAGGTGCGGCTATGGGGGGAGGGATTAAAGCTTCGTTGGGCGTGACAGAAGAACTTTGGGCATTGTTGATCTCACGATCGAGTTCATAGTTTTGGGCCCCCAGCAAAGGATCGATTGGATCAGGTGGGTTTGGGTATGTTGAGTCATGAGCAATGTCCAGTGCAATGGTCGATACCCTTTCTAGGCTTGCCCTGATCCGACTCACCCTCTCGTCAATGTCCGAAGAGTCAGTTACCACCAATGGTGTAGTTGGTACATTTGCTGGACTAGGGGCTAGGGCAAGGGCGCCCAGGGATGAGCGCTTGTGTGATAAGCCCCTGGAGTCCCGGGATAGTCTTCGTTCGGCTAGGATTATCTCCTTTTCTACAATGGAGACAGCCCGAGTTATAAATTGATCCATTGTACCTATGACTACGTCTCCCGCAGCTTTCCTAGATTTACTTGCTCTAGTGCCTGTGGCCATGCTCCCGTAATTCCCGTGCCCGCTTCGCAGAGCCAAGAGATATGGCCCGGCCCGGCCTCTTCTGGCCCCTGATGGCCAAAGATGGTCCCGCCCTTGTCCCGGGCTTCTCCCGCGATGTTCCGCGTGCTCCCGCACAGCGGGGAAGGGGCGTTCCTTTATGGGGGCGTGAAGCGAGGGGTGGGAGGGGCAACAGGTCAGCAGGTGTGCCGGAAAGCAGGGGCTCCTGGTTAGGTGAGTCCCTGCAGCGGCGCTGATGGTGCGAGCGTGATCCCTGCTCCCTCGAGTCCTTCCTGAAGGCTGTGAGCAAACGTGCTCCCAACAGCCACGCAAGCCCAAAACAGCGACGCCGCACCCGCTGAGCGGGTGCGGCTAGTTGTTGAAAAAAGCAGCTAAAGCAGTAGCAACAGCGACCACAAGAGAACGCCGGTAAGCCCTCGGCGTGTGTGTGTCCCACTGGAGTGAGGAGTTCCGCTGCTTTTCACCCTCTGAGCGAGGGGTGGGAGGGGCAACAGGTCAGCAGGTGTGCCGGAAAGCAGGGGCTCCTGGTTAGGTGAGTCCCTGGAGCGGCGCTGATGGTGCGAGCGTGATCCCTGCTCCCTCGAGTCCTTCCTGAAGGCTGTGAGCAAACGTGCTCCCAACAGCCACGCGAGCCCCAAACAGCGACGCGGCACCCGCGGAGCGGGTGCGGCTAGTTGTTGAAAAAAGCAGCTACAGCAGTAGCAACAGCGACCACAAGAGAACGCCGGTAAGCCCTCGGCGTGTGTGTGTTGTGAATTATTGACAATGGAAGGTGTGGAGAATACCATTCTTGAACATCTATGAGCATCACTACTCTCGACCATGCCTAACCTGTACATTTCACAGTATTAATTTCAATAGCTGGCCGACATGTCTTTACTGAGATGGCAGTGCGAAAGTGGAACCGGGGTAGTCAGCAGTCACGGTTCGCAAGACTCGCGGTTTGGTTCGCGCGGGGGTGTTAAAAAAATTTAAAAACTTACCTTACGGGGTCCTGTGCCGCCTCCGCTCCTGGCTGGGCCCTGTTTCCGGGAACAGGAACCATGCAGCCTCCCTCCCCTAAGCCAATTACAACGCTGCAATGGCAGTGTTCTGATTGTTGCGGACAGCGCCCAGCCGGTCGCCTGTAGGGAGGCAATTTTCTCTATGTAGGCTGCATGTAGCCCATATAAAAAAAATGTAGAGTGATCATGACTGGTTTGGTCAGAGGGCCGACAAAACAGTCAGGGCCAACAACAGTGAGCAAGTCACTGCTCCCCAACCCTCCCGCCCCCAACCAAGCATTCCCTCCCGCCCGCCTCCAACCAGGCATACCCAGTCTAGTGGGATGTAGCCAGTATTGTGCATTTTAGGTGCTTTTTGGGTTTGCGCCACAAGGTACTGCATTTCGAAACTAGGTCCCACAAACCCTCCCGGTTCATATGGAAATTGTCATTCCCCCCCAAGCAATTCTTGGATGTCTACTCGCCCACGATAACTTAATTATCTGTGAATTAGGTGGTTCAAAGATAGTCAGTAGGATAAGGATATTTTGGAACGAAAACAAATATTTTGGGAGTATTTCCATTTTCGTAATGGCTATTCGACCTGCACTCGACATGGGTAGTTTAATCCTTTCACTAATGGTGATCTCTGAAAATGCCATTAATTGTGCCCTATGTTTCTCCTTTTAACTTGATTACTGAAGTTGGTGAGGTACCTTTTTTATTCCCTTTTTGTTTATTTTCTGTCAGCGTTTCTATGCTTATTGGTGATAAATGTGACATTGCTTTGAATCTTTTTGACCTTTTGATAGGCAGACTGCAATATTCACATTCTTTAAATTGTACTAGTAAAATGCTTCTTTAGTGGAACCATCCTTTGTGCTATAAGGAGTTACCTGAATGGTAATCATCTCTTGGTATAAAGTTTTCGCTTGTAGTTTTGGGCCATATGTATCAAGCTTTTTTTGAATCGCGCAAATTTCGGCCTTTGCGAATCGCAAACGGCCTTTTTGCATGTTTTGGGATGTATGAAATATTCGCAAAATAAGGAATAGCAAAGATTTGCGATTCCTTATTTTGCCATAGCATTTAAGGAATCTCAATTTTTTTCGATTCCTTAAATGCTATGTATGTAGCATTTTCGGGCTGCGAATTGTGGTTAAGAATTCGCAAATTACCACCAATTTGTAGTTGATGGTAACTTGCGAATTCTTCAAAAAATGCACAATTTGGCATTTTTGAAGGTGGCATGTGATGCACACACATGCCCATAGGGCATGTATGTGCGCCATATGCACACTCATGTACATTTCAGGGGTGCAGCAGGGTGTCTTTGAGACACCCCTGCACCCTTGAAATAATTCTCAAATGCAAAATGCGAATACGCAAATAAGGAAGATTAAGGAATCGCTAAAAAAAGCGACTTTCTTCATACATACCATTTTGCGATTCCTAAATAGCGATTCCTTAAAAATCGCTATTTAGGAATCGCAAAAGGGTTTGTTGATACATATGGCCCTTTGTGACAGTCTTCTTAAAAGTGTGAAATTCAATTTTATTGTCCTTTGCCTTTAAAGCATGATATAATAAATTGATGAATTTCAAATTTAGTACTATAAATAAATGTAGATTCAGGTATCTCTCTTCAATGTGATGCTTACCATGGTGTAAGTAATGGAATGAGAGAGGCGAGGTGGCGACATCCGCTTTCAAATACCTTCACCACATTACTAAGTGACCTAGGGAACAGGTCATCTTACATTTTGCTAGGCAATGACTGTTACTTGAGAGGATAGAATAAATAAGGCCAACAGAGATTGAATAAATCAGTATTATGATTGTATTCCACGGGGTGGTTAGTAAACTGCGTTTCCTAAGCTACCTTCGAGACCTAGAAAATCCAATGCATCATCTTGCATTTAAGGGGCTGAATCATGAAAATAGTTTTGTGCCTGTGGTCTTTGAATTTGCCAACAGTACATGCCAGATCATGTAGACAGGTTAACATTGGTGGTATTATAACTTTGCCGTGGCAAAGGCCATTGGTGTTATTTGAATATTTGGGCAGTAAACTCAAGGGGAGATTACTAGGATTTTACGCTTTCTTTGCATCAAGAAAGTGACGCCTATTGGTGCGAAATCTTTTTTTCCGATTTACTTCCCAGCTCTAAATTTGTTTCCTGCTGGAAACAACGTGAATCGATTCAGAAAAGGGGGTGGTGATGAACAGAGTGTCTGAATTAAGCAGACCACTCTTACCCAGTCCAAAGATCAGGGCTTGATCCATCACCGTTATTTAGCTCACTGCACCATCCCAGCTCAGAACCTGGCTATCTGCAAATCAGCCTGTCCCTGGCCCAGTGCATCATGGGAACAGGGCAGACTAAACTACCAAGCCAATTCTTCACCAGAAAGGAGACAAGCTTCCGGGGACCGGTTTCTGGCATTTCAGCCGTCGTCGGCCCGGCTTGCTTGAATCCTGATGGTGCAGTGAGCAAGGGACTCATGTCTGAGTATACCCTGCCACACCTATAGTGGCCAAAAGCGATTCAGAAAAGGGCGTGGTGATGAACAGAGTGTCTGAATTAAGCAGACCACTCTTACCCAGTCCAAAGATCAGGGCTTGATCCATCACCGTTATTTAGCTCACTGCACCATCCCAGCTCAGAACCTGGCTATCTGCAAATCAGCCTGTCCCTGGCCCAGTGCATCATGGGAACAGGGCAGACTAAACTACCAAGCCAATTCTTCACTAGAAAGGAGACAAGCTTCCGGGGACCGGTTTCTGGCATTTCAGCCGTCGTCGGCCCGGCTTGCTTGAATCCTGATGGTGCAGTGAGCAAGGGACTCATGTCTGAGTATACCCTGCCACACCTAAAGTGGCCAAAAGCGATTCAGAAAAGGGGGTGGTGATGAACAGAGTGTCTGAATTAAGCAGACCACTCTTACCCAGTCCAAAGATCAGGGCTTGATCCATCACCGTTATTTAGCTCACTGCACCATCCCAGCTCAGAACCTGGCTATCTGCAAATCAGCCTGTCCCTGGCCCAGTGCATCATGGGAACAGGGCAGACTAAACTACCAAGCCAATTCTTCACCAGAAAGGAGACAAGCTTCCGGGGACCGGTTTCTGGCATTTCAGCCGTCGTCGGCCCGGCTTGCTTGAATCCTGATGGTGCAGTGAGCAAGGGACTCATGTCTGAGTATACCCTGCCACAACTATAGTGGCCAAAAGCGATTCAGAAAAGGGGGTGGTGATGAACAGAGTGTCTGAATTAAGCAGACCACTCTTACCCAGTCCAAAGATCAGGGCTTGATCCATCACCGTTATTTAGCTCACTGCACCATCCCAGCTCAGAACCTGGCTATCTGCAAATCAGCCTGTCCCTGGCCCAGTGCATCATGGGAACAGGGCAGACTAAACTATAAAGCCAATTCTTCACCAGAAAGGAGACAAGCTTCCGGGGACCGGTTTCTGGCATTTCAGCCGTCGTCGGCCCGGCTTGCTTGAATCCTGATGGTGCAGTGAGCAAGGGACTCATGTCTGAGTATACCCTGCCACACCTATAGTGGCCAAAAGCGATTCAGAAAAGGGGGTGGTGATGAACAGAGTGTCTGAATTAAGCAGACCACTCTTACCCAGTCCAAAGATCAGGGCTTGATCCATCACCGTTATTTAGCTCACTGCACCATCCCAGCTCAGAACCTGGCTATCTGCAAATCAGCCTGTCCCTGGCCCAGTGCATCATGGGAACAGGGCAGACTAAACTACCAAGCCAATTCTTCACCAGAAAGGAGACAAGCTTCCGGGGACCGGTGTCTGGCATTTCAGCCGTCGTCGGCCCGGCTTGCTTGAATCCTGATGGTGCAGTGAGCAAGGGACTCATGTCTGAGTATACCCTGCCACACCTATAGTGGCCAAAAGCGATTCAGAAAAGGGGGTGGTGATGAACAGAGTGTCTGAATTAAGCAGACCACTCTTACCCAGTCCAAAGATCAGGGCTTGATCCATCACCGTTATTTAGCTCACTGCACCATCCCAGCTCAGAACCTGGCTATCTGAAAATCAGCCTGTCCCTGGCCCAGTGCATCATGGGAACAGGGCAGACTAAACTACCAAGCCAATTCTTCACCAGAAAGGAGACAAGCTTCCGGGGACCGGTTTCTGGCATTTCAGCCGTCGTCGGCCCGGCTTGCTTGAATCCTGATGGTGCAGTGAGCAAGGGACTCATGTCTGAGTATACCCTGCCACAACTATAGTGGCCAAAAGCGATTCAGAAAAGGGGGTGGTGATGAACAGAGTGTCTGAATTAAGCAGACCACTCTTACCCAGTCCAAAGATCAGGGCTTGATCCATCACCGTTATTTAGCTCACTGCACCATCCCAGCTCAGGATTCAAGCAAGCCGGGCCGAAGACGGCTGAAATGCCAGAAACCGGTCCCCGGTAGCTTGTTTCCTTCCCAGTGTAAGAATTGGCTTTTGTAGTTTGGTTTGCCCTGTTCCCATCATGCACTGGGACAGGAACAGACTAATTTGCATACAGCCAGGTTCTGAAACTGGGATGGTGCAGTGAGCTAAAAAACGGTGTTGGATCTAGCCCTGATCTCTTGACTGGGTGAGAGTATTCTGCTTAATTCAGAGACTCTGTCCCTCACCACCCCTTGTTGTAAATATTTTTGTCCACCCTTAGCGTGGAAGGGTATACTCAGATGTGAGTCCCTTGCTCATTGCACCATCAGGATTCAAGCAAGCCAGGCCGAAGACGGCTGAAATGCCAGAAACCGGTCCCCGGTAGCTTGTTTCCTTCCCAGTGTAAGAATTGGCTTTTGTAGTTTGGTTTGCCCTGTTCCCATCATGCACTGGGACAGGAACAGACTAATTTGCATACAGCCAGGTTCTGAAACGGGGATGGTGCAGTGAGCTAAAAAACGGTGTTGGATCTAGCCCTGATCTCTTGACTGGGTGAGAGTATTCTGCTTAATTCAGAGAATCTGTCCCTCACCACCCCTTGTTGTAAATATTTTTGTCCACCCTTAGCGTGGAAGGGTATACTCAGATGTGAGTCCCTTGCTCATTGCACCATCAGGATTCAAGCAAGCCGGGCCGAAGACGGCTGAAATGACAGAAACCGGTCCCCGGTAGCTTGTTTCCTTCCCAGTGTAAGAATTGGCTTTTGTAGTTTGGTTTGCCCTGTTCCCATCATGCACTGGGACAGGAACAGACTAATTTGCATACAGCCAGGTTCTGAAACTGGGATGGTGCAGTGAGCTAAAAAACGGTGTTGGATCTAGCCCTGATCTCTTGACTGGGTGAGAGTATTCTGCTTAATTCAGAGACTCTGTCCCTCACCACCCCTTGTTGTAAATATTTTTGTCCACCCTTAGCGTGGAAGGGAATACTCAGATGTGAGTCCCTTGCTCATTGCACCATCAGGATTCAAGCAAGCCGGGCCGAAGACGGCTGAAATGCCAGAAACCGGTCCCCGGTAGCTTGTTTCCTTCCCAGTGTAAGAATTGGCTTTTGTAGTTTGGTTTGCCCTGTTCCCATCATGCACTGGGACAGGAACAGACTAAATTGCATACAGCCAGGTTCTGAAACTGGGATGGTGCAGTGAGCTAAAAAACGGTGTTGGATCTAGCCCTGATCTCTTGACTGGGTGAGAGTATTCTGCTTAATTCAGAGACTCTGTCCCTCACCACCCCTTGTTGTAAATATTTTTGTCCACCCTTAGCGTGGAAGGGTATACTCAGATGTGAGTCCCTTGCTCATTGCACCATCAGGATTCAAGCAAGCCGGGCCGAAGACGGCTGAAATGCCAGAAACCGGTCCCCGGAAGCTTGTTTCCTTCCCAGTGTAAGAATTGGCTTTTGTAGTTTGGTTTGCCCTGTTCCCATCATGCACTGGGACAGGAACAGACTAATTTGCATACAGCCAGGTTCTGAAACTGGGATGGTGCAGTGAGCTAAAAAACGGTGTTGGATCTAGCCCTGATCTCTTGACTGGGTGAGAGTATTCTGCTTAATTCAGAGACTCTGTCCCTCACCACCCCTTGTTGTAAATATTTTTGTCCACCCTTAGCGTGGAAGGGTATACTCAGATGTGAGTCCCTTTCTCATTGCACCATCAGGATTCAAGCAAGCCGGGCCGAAGACGGCTGAAATGCCAGAAACCGGTCCCCGGTAGCTTGTTTCCTTCCCAGTGTAAGAATTGGCTTTTGTAGTTTGGTTTGCCCTGTTCCCATCATGCACTGGGACAGGAACAGACTAATTTGCATACAGCCAGGTTCTGAAACTGGGATGGTGCAGTGAGCTAAAAAACGGTGTTGGATCTAGCCCTGATCTCTTGACTGGGTGAGAGTATTCTGCTTAATTCAGAGACTCTGTCCCTCACCACCCCTTGTTGTAAATATTTTTGTCCACCCTTAGCGTGGAAGGGTATACTCAGATGTGAGTCCCTTGCTCATTGCACCATCAGGATTCAAGCAAGCCGGGCCGAAGACGGCTGAAATGCCAGAAACCGGTCCCCGGTAGCTTGTTTCCTTCCCAGTGTAAGAATTGGCTTTTGTAGTTTGGTTTGCCCTGTTCCCATCATGCACTGGGACAGGAACAGACTAATTTGCATACAGCCAGGTTCTGAAACTGGGATGGTGCAGTGAGCTAAAAAACGGTGTTGGATCTAGCCCTGATCTCTTGACTGGGTGAGAGTATTCTGCTTAATTCAGAGACTCTGTCCCTCACCACCCCTTGTTGTAAATATTTTTGTCCACCCTTAGCGTGGAAGGGTATACTCAGATGTGAGTCCCTTTCTCATTGCACCATCAGGATTCAAGCAAGCCGGGCCGAAGACGGCTGAAATGCCAGAAACCGGTCCCCGGTAGCTTGTTTCCTTCCCAGTGTAAGAATTGGCTTTTGTAGTTTGGTTTGCCCTGTTCCCATCATGCACTGGGACAGGAACAGACTAATTTGCATACAGCCAGGTTCTGAAACTGGGATGGTGCAGTGAGCTAAAAAACGGTGTTGGATCTAGCCCTGATCTCTTGACTGGGTGAGAGTATTCTGCTTAATTCAGAGACTCTGTCCCTCACCACCCCTTGTTGTAAATATTTTTGTCCACCCTTAGCGTGGAAGGGTATACTCAGATGTGAGTCCCTTGCTCATTGCACCATCAGGATTCAAGCAAGCCGGGCCGAAGACGGCTGAAATGCCAGAAACCGGTCCCCGGTAGCTTGTTTCCTTCCCAGTGTAAGAATTGGCTTTTGTAGTTTGGTTTGCCCTGTTCCCATCATGCACTGGGACAGGAACAGACTAATTTGCATACAGCCAGGTTCTGAAACTGGGATGGTGCAGTGAGCTAAAAAACGGTGTTGGATCTAGCCCTGATCTCTTGACTGGGTGAGAGTATTCTGCTTAATTCAGAGACTCTGTCCCTCACCACCCCTTGTTGTAAATATTTTTGTCCACCCTTAGCGTGGAAGGGTATACTCAGATGTGAGTCCCTTGCTCATTGCACCATCAGGATTCAAGCAAGCCGGGCCGAAGACGGCTGAAATGCCAGAAACCGGTCCCCGGTAGCTTGTTTCCTTCCCAGTGTAAGAATTGGCTTTTGTAGTTTGGTTTGCCCTGTTCCCATCATGCACTGGGACAGGAACAGACTAATTTGCATACAGCCAGGTTCTGAAACTGGGATGGTGCAGTGAGCTAAAAAACGGTGTTGGATCTAGCCCTGATCTCTTGACTGGGTGAGAGTATTCTGCTTAATTCAGAGACTCTGTCCCTCAACACCCCTTGTTGTAAATATATGGAAACAACGTGAAAGCATTACTTTGTGTCAAGGGGGAGTACCATGGGTGGAGCAAGGGCGTTCCCATGCAATCACCCAAGGTTTCTCACTCCAGGGGCGGCCTTAGGCATGTGCAAGCTGTGCACCTGCACAGGGCCACCAAACCCCAGGGGACACCACACCAATATATATCCTTAATATAATAATCCTCTGAGGATGGATACATATTTGCGTGGCGGCCCCTGGCATGGATTTGGCAGCCTCCGGCTCTGTTCCACTTCCAAACACCCTGACCCCCCCTCTTCACTGGCCTTCATGCTCTGCCCCGCCTGGACCCCCTCTTCCGGGGTCCCCTACCTACGCTCCCTGCCCAGGGCCGCCATGAGCCTAGAGCCGCCCCTGCTCACTCTAAACCATATTACCCTATTTACTAAATAAAGTAGACAGACTTTAGCATGACAATACTGCGTCCTTTTGAAGTAGACACAATTCTCCTTCCTTTTTCGACTTTGTACGTGAGCTGCACTTTATAGCACACGTACAAAGAGGGAAAAGGGTTGAAGTCAGTCTATTGCATAATATTTTGTACCCGAAGGGTACCCTTCTATTAACGACCCTATGCTACACTCACGGAGACTGCCTTGCACTATGACGCAAAGGTGTCTCCGTGGCACACATGAGCTGATTTCAGCGCAAGCGCTAGGGAAAGGGGAGGAGCCTGCAAAATTTCTCTCCTGCTCACTCACATTTGTGGCATCTGCTCTTTGCTATGTAAGTGGGAACTCTGGCTCTCAGTGTTCGGTGTTATCAGTGTTTAATATATTTTTCGTTGTTGCGTATGGTTTTCAGTTTTTAACATTTTGCATATCAAATTAGAATACTGCAGACGGCATTTACCACCAAATGTATACAGGGCAGGACTGGCCGTTGCGGGCACCGGGCATTTCCCCAGTGGGCCGCTAGGTTGGGGGCTGATTTTGGGCCCCTGTGGGCCATTTTTGTTACAGGCCCGTTTTTGCAGCATAGCTGCAAAATCGGCCCTGTAACAAAATCGTCCGAAACCGGCCCTGGCAAACAGCTCGGCCGTTCCCAGGGGGGCTGGCCGAGCTCTTTGGCAGGGCCAGTTTTGGTTCCCAGTCCGGCCCAGAATGTATAAACGGATGCCACAGAACTGTTCATGATACCCAACAAATAATTCTGAAGTTATGACACCACAGACCTATATCTGTTGACTTGACCCAGCCACAGATTTTCTACTCAGTAGTGCGATATGCTGTCTGATATATTTTTTTTTTAAATCCCTGAAAATGTTTAAATATATATGTGGCTGTAATTGTGCCTTATTAATGAGTATGCATGCAAAAGGTTGAGTTCTCATGTACCTATCCACCCACACCCTACAGAAAGAGGGCCTAGGAAAGTAGTATTTTCACTTATACTTACATTAACTCACTCCACGTTTGTGCTGTGCTATACGACAACTCTGGCACACGTGTATCAGAGCAGGTTATGAAATCAAATTTGAACCACAATCAAAAAACAATAATTGGTAAGGCCAGCTGCTTTTGCTTTGTCAATGGTATTTTTTCACTGCACTTTCTTTGCCAATGCCCCTCAATTGGTTTAAAAATGCACCAGCATCTGTGCTGTGCAAGAGGACAGCTGTGGAACATGTGCCTCACAGATTATGTTAGCAAATTTGAAGCACCATCGTAAAACAAGCATTAGCAAAGCCAATTGGTCATGGGTTGTCAATAATGCTTTGTAGTAGCCCCTGTTACTTTGCCAATGTCCAACATGTTTAAAATGCGGCAGCATTGGCTACGCCAATAATGAAGCATAATAATGCATAATGCAACATGACGATGAAATGAAAGCATGAAAACATTTTATACAATACTTTCAAGATGGCTGCCGGGTTGCTTTGCCTCACACAAGATGGTGGCTCCCTTCAAAGTATAGAAATTAATCTTCTAAATACTTTTAAGTAAAGCAAAACAATGTTTTCTGTACGTTTTAAAAGCACCCTTCATTGGTACACACTGATCACATTTTGCAGGGAAAAGGGGCGGCAGGGAGAGAGGAAACTCAGGGAAAGGTGGCATCAGGAGGCACAGGAAAGTGCTGAGAGACAACATCCAGAGCATTGCCAGACTCACCACATAGGACTACTTGGAGGGGAGATATGGGGATGAGGATGTTTGGGCTGTGGGTGATCATCCGGGCACAACCAAACTGAAACTGAAAAAAAACATCCAATTATGAGCAAGGGATGACCCAAAGTTTACTGGGAGATTTTTCAGGGCAGTACTGAAGATGACTAAAGCAAGACTGCAAAAATAGGCTTCAATGTAAACATTGGTGGGCATGTCACCATCTTCCTGATTGCACTCCGCAGGGATGGACTGAGATAAATAATCTTTCAGATGACCATCAGATTGCGTGATGCCGTCTGCCTACCTACAGGAATGCATAGGTGCACTGCTGGGCGCCTACAAACACAGCTGCAGATATTTTCAGCTTTATTTTTCTCTGAAGTGACGTTTGCAGTCTAAGGCACGAGTAGAAATGCGAGCAGATTCTGTGCTTGCAGCAGCCCCTGTTGCAGTACAGAGGCTCAGAATAGCAAGCAAGCTCTGCAATTTCACACCTCCACGCGTGCAATTATGTATTCCAATTTACACCTTATTCCCAAACTCTTCATAAATTATAGAGGTGAGACGCATGTGCACTCTACTTGCGCAGCACCTGTTTGTTTGTCCGTTTTTAGGTCTCGTCTATTATATCCCGCAGAGATAAATAGGCGAGATTATAGTAAGTGGAAAAGAAAAGTCTACCTAACCTGCGGATCGCGTATAGTTCATGTGAGCTATGCGCGTGCACAGAGCCAGCCACTTTACACACCACCATTTGTCTGTGCCTCAGCATCAGACTTCAAAGGCTGCCGCTCCCCCGCCACCGCGTGCATATCGCACACCACCATTTGTCTGAGCCTTGGCATCAGACTTCAAAGAAATGCGCTCCCGCTCACCCTCACACACCCTCACTCACCCTCTCACCCTCTCACCCGTCACCCTCACACCCTCACCATCACACCCTCACCCTCACACCCCCTCACCCCCTCACCCTCACAACCCCACACCCTCTCAACCCCACACCCTCCCCCTCACACAACCCCTCACCCTCACACACCCTCGAACCCCTCACCCTCACACCCCCTCACCCTCACTCACCCTCACACCCCCTCACCCCCCTTCACCCTCACACAGCCTCACCCTCAAACACCCTCACACGCCCTCACCCTCACACACCCTCACCCTCACACACCCTCACCCTCCCTCACACACCATTTCACACCCTCACTCACCCTCACACACCCTCACTCACCCTCACCCTCTCACCCTTTCACCCTCACCCTCACACCCCCTCACCCTCACGACCTCTCACTCCAACACACCCTTACCACTGTCACCCTCACACACCCTCACCCCCTCTCACCCTCATAAACCCTCACCCTCACACAGCCTCACCCTCACACACCCTCACCCTCACACCCACTCACCCTCACACCTCACCCTCACACCCTCACACACCCTCACATCCCCTCATCCTCACAGCCCTTCACCCTCACACACCCTCACCCTCACACACCCTCATCCTCACCCACCCTCACACACCTTCACACACCCTCACTCACACTCACACACCATCACTCACCCTCACCCACACACCCACTCACCCTCACACCCCCTCACCCTCTCTCACCCTCACCCTCACACATCCTCGCCCCCTCACCCTCACACACCCTCACTCCCCTCTCACCCTCAAACACCATCACTCACCCTCTCACCCTCACACACCCTCTCACCCTAACACCCTCACACACCCTCTCACCCTCACCCCCCTCACCCTCACACCCCCTCACCCTCACATCCTCACCCTCACACCCCCTCACACACCTTCTCACCCTCACACACCCTCACACCCCCTCACCCTCACCCTCACACACCCTCACCCTCACACACCCTCACACCCCTCACCCCTTCACCCTCACCCCTGTCATCCCCACCCTCCCTCACCCTCACACCCTCTCAACCTCACACCCTCACCCCTCACCCTCACACCCACTCACACCCTCACAACCCCACACCCTCCCCCTCACACACCCCCTCACACACCCTCAACCTCACCCCCCACACCCTCACACCCCTCACCCTCACCCTCACACACCCCCTCACCCTAACTCCCCCTCACCCTCACACCCTCTCACCTTCACACCCCTTCACCCTCACCCCCTCACCCTCACACACCCTCACCCTCACACACCCTCACCCCCTCACACACCCTTACACCCCCTCACCCACACACACCCTCACCCTCACACACCCTCACACACCCACCCTCACACACCCTCACAAACCCTCACTCACCCTCACACCCCCTCACCCTCTCACCCTTTCACCCTCACCTCACACCCTCACACACCCTCACACCCCCTCACCCTCACACCCCCATGCCCTCGCACCCCTCACCCTCACTCCCCCTCCCCCTCACACCCTGTCACCCTCACACACCCTCACCCTCACCCCCTCACACCCCCTCACCCTCTCACCCTCACACACCCTCACCCTCACACACCCTCACCGTCACACCCCTTCACCCTCACACACCATCACCCTCACACACCCTCACCCTCACACACTGTCACCCTCACCACCCTCACCCACCCTCACACACCCTCACACACCCTCACTCAACCTCACACACCCTCACTCACCCTCACACACCTTCACCCTCTCACCCTTTCACTCTCACACCCTCACACTCCCTCACCCTCACACCCCTCACCCTCACACACCCTCACACACCCTCACACCCTCACCCTCTCACCCTCACACCCCCTCACCCCCTCTCACCCTCACACACCCTCACCCTCATTCCCTCAACCTCACACACCCTCACTCTCACAAACCCTCACCCTCACAAACCCTCACACACCCTCACCCTCACACCCCCTCACCCTCACTCTCCCTCACCCTCACTCACCCTCACACCCCCTCACCAGCATAGCATAACAAAACAGCATAGCATAACAAAACAAAGCATAGGATAGCAAAACAAAACATAGCATAACAAAACAAAACATAGCATAGCAATATACAACAAAGCATAGCATAGCATACCAAAACTCAACAAAACATAGCGTAGCATAACAAAACATAGCATAAAAAAACAAAGCATAGCATAACATAACAAAGCATAGCAAAACAAAACATAGCATAGTAGAACAAAACATAGCATAGCATAACAAAACACAACAAAACATAGCATAACATAACAAAACATAGCATAACATAACAAAACATAGCATAACATAACAAAACACAACAAAACATAGCATACATAACAAAACATAGCATTGCAAAGCGTAACAAAACATAGCATAACAAAACATAGCATAGCAAAAAAAAAGCATAGCATTATTATTATTATTATTATTATTATTATTATAATTACATTTGTTAAGCGCGCAGCTACCCGGAGGTTTCCCGGCGCTAAGGCAAACAGCACGGTATACAAGGTGAGAGGAACATCGGACCAGAAGTTTAAGTATTGAAAAGCCAGGTTTTAATTCCTTTACGGAATGTCAAAAAGCACAATTCAGAACGCAAAGATTGGGGTAGGGAGTTCCATAAGGAAGGTGCTAACAGGGAGAACGAGCGCCCTCCCATTTTGGCTCTGTTGACACGCGGTATCCTAAACTTGTTCTGAGTGGACGACCTAAGTGTACGGGGGGAAATATATTGCTGCACCAAAACAGATAGATAGTTCGGGGCTCTTCCAGTCATAATCTTGTGCATGAAACAAAGTGCTTTGAATTTGACTCGGCTCTCAATTCGCAACCAATGCAGTTTACGCATATGAGACGCGACCGAGGCTCTGGCAGGCAGGTTACATATAAGGCGAACTGCCATATTCTGTACCACCTGGTACTTCCTGGTTACCTCCTTGCAGGCACCCAGGAGTAGGATGTTCCCATAGTCCAGGCGTGAGGTGACAAGAGCCTGGACTACAGTCCTCAGGGTGTCAGCAGGCAGCATCCACGTGATTTTCCTCAGCCACCTGATGATGGTGGTACAGGTGGCGGAGACTTTCACAACGTGTTGCTTGAAGGATAGTTGATTGTCGAGGAGGACCCCAAGATTACCAGCTGTCATGGTTGGAGGAGGTAGAGGGCCCATCTCCGGAGGCCAATGTTGTGGGCCCCAGAGTGAGGTATCTGAGCCAAACAGGAGCAGTTCTGTTTTGTCCCCGTTTAATTTTAATTTGTGCTTAAGCATCCAATCAGATATTTGTTTCAGTCCAGATTGAAGAGAGGAGGAAGGAAGATTTTTATTGGTAGAAAGTGAGTAGATGACTGAGTGTCATCAGCATAGGAATAAATTGTGAGACCGGCCTGTTCCGCCAAAAAAGCAAGAGGTCTCACATACAGATTAAAGAAAAGATGGCTAAGGATAGACCCTTGGGGAACACCGTGAGTGGAGGGGAGTATTGACGAAACAGATGTAGAAGAAAAAACTTGAAACGTGCGATCAGAAAGGAAATTAGCAATCCAGGCCAGGGCGGAGCCACCGACACCCACAGATTTCAAGGTGGACAACAAGATGGAATGGTAGACGGTGTCAAATGCGGCACTCAAATCAAGCAAGATGAGTGCCACTGTCTCCCCATTGTCCACCTGTCGTCTGATGGTCTCCGACACACCAAGGAGAGTGGTTTCAGTAGAGAAACCAGCCCTGAACCCGGATTGAGAACCATGAAGAAGATTGGAAGTTTCAACGTAGGAATTGAGCAAGGAATTGACGTGTTTCTCCAGAATCTTAGAGAAACATGAGAGCAAAGAAATAGGGCGAAAATTAGATGGGTTGTTGGGATCTGCGCTGGCCTTTTTTAATAATGGGACCACCATTGCGTGCTTCCATTCATTTGGAACAATAGCTTCAGTTAGTGAAGCGTTCAAGACCTCCAAAATAATATGGAGTAGGGCTGGGTCCAAGGAACTCAGAACTTGAGGGGGCATTGGGTCAAGGGGGGAACCAGATTTTATGTCTTGAAGATACTTTTTTAGAAGCAAAGGGGAAATAGGATCCCAAACATGGAGTAGGGGAGTAGCGGGCGTTGAGCAGGAGACAGTAGCAGGAAGGGAATTGCGTAAGACTTGATCAGAGTGAGTGGAAGCAGCGGGAGTAGAATTAAAAATATCATAAATCCTATCAATTTTCTCAAGAAAGAAGTTGGCTAAAGCATTACACTGGGCAGTGTCCAGACAGGGGTCCTTGGGTACAGAGGACGCACCTGAAAGCTCTTTGACTATTTTAAACAGGGCCTTAGGTCTATTTTGAGCCGTAAGTATGGTGCTATTAGCAAAATTGCCTCTGGCGATATCACAAGCCGAGTAATAAGCTTTGAGGGCAGCCTTGTATTTTACTTTATGATCTGGGTCGTAATTGGAACGCCATATGCGTTCCAGTTTTTTACAGTTGGATTTTTCTTGGCGAAGGGAGTCATTAAACCAAGGTGCCGGTGGGTGATGGATTTGTGATTTATTTCTTTGAGTTGGAAGACAGGAATCCAAAGCTGTTGTCAACCAAGATCTGACAACAGGTAGCTCTTTAATAGTCATACTGGAAAACGTAGGTTTTGAGTTGGCAAGAAAAGAGTTTAATTTGTCTACGTCTAGACGTTTCCAGTTCCTACTGGCTTTGTGAGGGAGAGCAGGATTAGAGGAATTAGCCACAGTCATTTTAATTGAAAAGTTAACAATAAAATGGTCAGACCAGGTGACTGGAGTTGAAGATTGATAGGAAATGCCAGTAAGGTTAGAAATTATGGGGTCTAATAGATTACCGGCCTTATGGGTGGGGTCGGAATTATGAAGGTGTAGATCTAAGGCTGCAAGATCCTGTAAGAGGCGTGTAGTGATGGCACACGAAACAGAGTTAAAATGGATATTTAGGTCACCAACGACAATAAAATTAGTTGATTGTGCTAAAAACGGGGCAATAAGTTCAGGAAGGGAGGAAGCCCAACTACCAGCAGAGCCCGGTGGGCGATAGATCACAACAAAACATAGCATAGCAAACCATAGCATAGCAAAACAAAGCATAGCATTATAAAACACAACAAAACATAGCATAGCATAACAAAACATAGAATAGCATAACAAAGCATAGCATAGCATAACACAACAAAACATAGCATAGCATAACAAAACAAAGCATAGAATAGCAAAAGTAAACATAGCATAGCATAACAAAACAATGCTCTGGATAGCAAAATAAAACATAGCATAGCATAACAAAACATAGCATAACATAACAAAACATAGCATAACAAAACATAGCAAAACACAACAAAACATAGCATAGCCTAACAAAACACAACAAAACATAGCATAGCAACACAAAACATATAATAGCATAGCAAAACATAGCATACCAAACACAACAAAACATAGCATAGCATAGCATAACAAAACATAGCATAGCAAAACAAAGCATAGCATAATAAAACACAACAAAACATAGCATAGCATAACAAAACATAACTTAGCATAACAAAGCATAGCATAGCAAAACATAGCATAGCATAACAAAACATTGCATATCATAACAAAACACAGCATAGCCTAGCATAACAAATCAAAGCACTGGATAGCAAAACATAGCATAGCATAACAAAACAAAACATAGGATAGCAAAGCAAAACATCACATAGCATGCAGCATCACTCCGCACCACCACAGCATCACTCGGGGGCACCACAACATCACTCAGCTTCACCACAGCATCAATCTGTGCAGCCATTCAACAACACCTTGTTTAAATGTGTTCTCTCAATGTTTCAAGCTTTATTACTAATGTAACAAAAAGATGTTAATATTTCACTTCTGTTCTTGGATTTTCGTAACAATAAAATACACTGAACATAATCTTCACAAAAGTTATTTACAAAACTTTAAGCTATGGCCATTATAAATTACAATAACTTTTATTTAAGTATTAATTATTGAAAAAAATACGTCATTGTGATTTGTAATATCAATACATTTAAGTCACGTAAATACAACACATATTGCATTACAAATGCTATAGGTGTCACATTTGCGAAAGTTATAACTATTGGCATTGTAAATGACAAAGCTATTAATTTCGCTATTTTCAGAAACAAAAATAACTAAAAAATGTGTCATTTACAATACCAATAGCTCAAACTTTCCTAATGCTAGACCTATTGCATTGCAAATGCTTGTTGAAGTAGGTTACCTGAAAGTCCTCACAGATTGTGTAATGTATGTTACGGGCACATTTCTTGGTGTCTGAGCACTCTAGTCGGTTATGTTATGCCCATTTTACTCATAAACGGGTGTAAAGTCTAAATTATAATTTAAATGCTTTTTACAGTTGCATTAATTTTTACCCCTCCCATGCTAGTGACGGGACCGTTCCATCACAAGCCTCGGATGGGCTGTGCTGGTGATGGAACGGTTCCGTCACGGCCCGCTCGCGGCGCCTGAGTGGCGCGAATTCCGCGCCTGCGCTGACGTTCTGAAGAGCGGGCGGGGCCGTGACGGAACCGTTCCGTCACAAGCACAGCTCACCCACGGGCCGCGACGGAGCAGTTCCGTCACGAGCACGTGACCTCTACGCGGCCCCGCCTCCCCCTTAGCGCTGCGGCGGAATAGCCACCGCAGCGAAGGGGTTAAACAACGAAATGCAAGCTGCCAAATTGTATAAATCCTAATTTGCAGTTGCATATAAAAGCATGCAGATAGTCTACCAAGCTTTGCATTTTGGAAGCCCTACTAGATTGAAGATATTTATATAACGACTCTGGGTCAGATATACTAACTTTCCACACAACGCAGTGGAGCAAGGCAATTTGCTGTAATGGGTTGCGTGACAGGGAGACTTCAGAAATGCGTTGTATCTACTAAGATATGGTGCACTTCTCTCTCATAGCACTGGCGCACTTCAGGCAGCCTAGCACCAACGCATGTGTCCTTTCATCAAAGTGCAAAGGGTCCTGCATTACAAGGGAAATTGTTTTGTTAAGGAAGAGACACCTTCCTGCCAAAAAACATCCTCTGAGGCTTTTTCCTCTTTCTATGTGTGCTGCAGATTGTAACACACATAGGAAGAGGAAATAACGAGCAGAAGGAAAACAAATTCTCCTCATTACTACGTCGTCTGGGGGGTGTAGCGATTTCATGCAATCTCAGGTTTGCACACCTTTGTAAATCTGTGATTGTGTGAAATCCATGGGTGGATGCATGGGAACGCCATTTGCCACCGGGAATGAAATGTAACGCAATGCAGGCAAGCCGCTGCATTGCATTACATTGTTTTTTACAAAGTGACGCAAATCGTCCCTTGTGTGTATCTGTAAATATCTACCAGCATTTTGTGTCATGGATGCACCACAAAAGGGGTACAACCATGGCACAAAATGTTAGTGAATCTTGCCCTCTGTATTTAAGATAAATTGTCGCACTGGCCCTCAATTGCCTGGTTTGCCATGTGTTGAATACAGTATTTTAAATGGGCAGGAACTGTCTGGGTCCCGATTACAGTCTATCACAAAAAGGAGCTCAGAGGGACAGGAAGGAACAGGGTTGCCCTCCACTCAAAATCCATCAACAATCAATAAACCCTGTCCTTTGGGCGTAAATAATGTCAGTATATCTTGTAACAGATCAGTCACATGTTCATGATCTCTGTTACACTCTCCTATCCACTATTTTTTCTACGGGGGTATTTACTGCAATAGGTCCCAAAAAAATTTGAAAGTTAAAAAGAAAGCATATTGGCCAACAACTCTTGACAGTCACCTAGAACAATAACATAGGATGTCTGAGACTTTAATCCATACAGAGCATCCACCACATAAGATTGAAAGCAGACAGATTTCTGTAAAAAAATGTGTGAAGAACAATATGACACCTCACAGGAACAACACCCTTGGGGCAACTGACAAGTGCGCGCCAGACTGGGCCCCTTTCTCATCACTGGTCGTCATTCAGTTCAAAAGAAAATAAAAGTGTGTCCAAACCAAAACCAAGAAGTGAAAAAGACAGCGGCAGCAGAACAGAAAATCTGCTTGTGACAGATAGATGTGGTTAAAATCAAAAGGCACACCTCTTCGCAATTTTATTCCTTGATATTAGGCGTGGACTGTTGAATTAAAAAGGCAGATATGTTTCCGGTGGTGGCGGTCTTGCTCGTGATCCGGTTGTCGGACTGCCCGGGTATCAGGCAGTCAGATCGCCAAAATGCGACGGTGGTCCAAAGACCGCCAGTGTCATAACCGGGCCCTGAGTACCTGCACCTATTTTATTTCCTAGTGAGAGTACCAGCACTATTGCTTAGGGCAGAGGTCTTCAGAATATTTTGCTCAGAGCCCCCATATGCAAGATATTTTGTAGTTGGCCCCCCTCCAAACCTTTATGACAAGAATTAAGGGAGTGAGAGAGATGGGGGGTTGAGCTCAGGAGACAAGGCTTATGAGACAAATTTAGTGGTACTTTTTTCTGTAGCTCATAGTCCACACTAAATGTAAGACTTGTAGGTCTGAAATGCATCAAACAAAACCAGTGATTGACTTAAAATACTGCTCCTGTGCACTCCTGTCCCATATGTTGTCCACCTTTCTTCTGAAAGTGAGCCCCAAAGCTAGATAGGAAATAAGCCCCCTTTTTTAAAGTGAGACAGCTATATTTGTGATGCTATGTGCCCCTCAGACCTGCTGCCCAGTGCCGTGGCACCAGCTTCACTAACTACTGCGTTACTAAGTGGACTGTCTCCTTTGCCATTTGTAAAAAACAAAGCTCCCATTTTGCCATATCCCCCTCCCTGCCATCTCTGTGAGGCTAAACTAAGGTGTCTCCTCTGCTTCAATTTTCCCCTCCCTTGAGCCAGTGCTCTGATACCGAAAACAACACTGGCATAGCAAGTGTGCACTTGGCCCAATAGTAAAACTGCCATGATTTGGGTTAGTTCGCTCCTCAGACTACATGGCCCCAATGACACTGTACTTTAAGCACCAATGATACTTTCTGCCCCTTTGTATTAAAAAAAAAATCAGCAATGGTGACCGGGGCTCCAATGCCAGCAAGGACAATGGGGTCCCACTCCCTTTTTCTTAGTAATAAAAACATAATTTGGGTGCAGTTTTCATTCAGAACCTCACCTTTGTACCTGTTGCACTAATGATAGTGATGGTCCTTTAAAAATAAGCCTCTATGGGCCAGATGTAGGTAGCCAAATACCGGTCGGTAACGGCCGAAAATACTGAATTTCGGCTGTTACCGACCGGTATTTGGCTTTTGAGATGTAGGGGCACAAAAAAGACAGATTCGGTAAATACAAGTTGGTAATTTACCGAATCGGAATTTACCGATTCGGAATTTACTGATTCAGTATTTACCGATTCGGAAATTACCGAATTCTTATTTACCGAATCGGTAAATAAGAAATGGTAAAAAATGAGTTTTGAGATGTAGGAAACTTCTAAAATACCGAATTTCATGAAATTCGGTATTTAAGGGTCTGTATTTACCATGGATTGAAAGCAGGTGGTAACCAGCCCATTAAAAAGCCCCCAAAATGCAACAGTGTGACCAGAATGGCGGCAACTACGTGATAGCAAGGTGGCTATGGCTACAGGCAGCAGGAGAGAGGGTCTGGAGAAGGGAGGAGCAAGTGTACAGACAGAGGATAACGCTCTTTCAACTCACTGAGCCAGAGATATTGCAAAGGTACAGGCTACACCCCCAAACCATCCTGGACTTGATCAGGGACCTGCACCCACTTTGGAGCACCCAACCCCAGGGGCGCATGCCATCCCATCCCATGTGCAGGTGCTCTGTAGCCTACACCTGCTTGCATCTGGGAGTTACCAGGGGGTGATTGCTGTGGTAGGTGGGGTGTCTCAGAGCTACCTGTCCTGTTTTTTCAGGAGGTTCCTAGAGGCCATGATGCAGAGGATGCATCATTACATCTGCTTCCCTAACACACCCGTGGAACTGCTGAAGACCAAGACTGACTTTTATCAAATTGCACAGTTCCCACACGTCATCGGCTGTATTGATGGCACCCACATCCCCATATGCCCACCTTCTGCCACAGAGTACATTTACAGAAACAGGAAGTCAACCCACTCTATCAATGTACAGGTCATCTGTGATGCCCACAACATAATCACAGACATTGTAGCCAAGTTCCCAGGAAGTACCCACGACTCCTACATCTTTCAGAACAGTGGGATCTACACACGCCTGACAGAGTGGGAATTCGGCGAAGGATACCTGCTAGGTAAAACACTGTGACACACCCTGGTAGATATTGCAGATGTATGTGTATGTGTGCATGTGAGTAATGGCTCTCTCATTTACAAATAGGTGATAGCGCATATGCCGTCCGCTCGTTCATCCTGACACCCTACCTTAACCCTTCAACTCCCAGCCAGAGACGATACAACTTAGCACAAAAATCCACTAGGAACGCTGTGGAGCGACCCTTTGGGCTGTTAAAAAGCAGGTTCTGCTGCCTCCACAAAAGTGGAGGGGCACAGCAGTACTCACCACTCATCTGCTGTCAGATAATTGCAACTTGCGCAATGTTGCACAACCTTGCTACAAAGAAGGGCACAGAGGTTGAATTGAGCGACTATGAGGACCGCGATGATGAACATGCACTGCCTGAACCCAACACAGCAGGAGTTGCGCCAGCAACAGATGGCAGACAGAGACGGGCAGAGATCACACGCAACTATTTTGAGTAAGTAAAGAGACACAGACAGGTGGAGTATGCACCCAGTGTAGTTTAATCATTGGCACTACGCAGTTACTCAAAGGCACAAATGTGCAACACAAATGTCATCCATGTAATAATGGTAGTCCTGGCTCACTTCCCCATTTAAGGTCATGGAGTGTGGGCTGTACAAGTCATTTCCGGCCACGTCTACCAGTGCCAGATGAAAGTGGCTGGCTGTCCTCACTGGGTGTTTGGGCTGTTGGATCACCATGGCACCTGCTGCTCCTCCGTGTCTCAACAACAGGGGGGCTTGTCATGCTGCTCCTACTGGTGCTTTCCTCGCTTTCCGGTACATCCAGAGCAGCAGGTTTTGCTGTCTGTGCATTAAGCAGCACCTCTACAGCACTCCTCACCCTTGCAAGGCCCCTAGACCCCTCATTGCTGCTGTGTGTTAGTCCCTCTTGCATGTTGATGCATCGTCTGCATCGAAGGGAAGTGGCTGTGGCCAGGCGGTTCATTACCTTAGTTTGTTGTTGCACTTGCTGCCTGTTCTTGCGCCTTGTTAACCTGTCCTGGTTCAGTTTTGTGCACAGAACTGCGCTGATTGTGACATGTCCCGCACACCTGTGGCCATCTCCCGCATTCCTGTAGCTATCTCCCTCATACCTGATGCCATCTCTTTGTTCTCATCAACAAGTGCACTGATGCCCTTCCCTATGTTTTCCATATTTGCATTCAGGTGCCTCATCTGGTGTTGCACAGACTGGATGGTCTTCCCCTGCATTCTTTAAATCTTTACCATGCTACCTTCCAGCCCACGGAAGACACTGGGAACCTCTAAATGTTGTGCAGCACTGCTATCTCTGGGCCTGTGGGGTATGGTACCTGTACGGGCACCCTCTGCGCTGGACTGCTGAGTGGCAGTGCTTCCTTCCCCAGCCACGGTTTGAGTGTTATCCCCCTCCATTTCACCTGCTGATGTTTCCATTTCAACCAGTGGAGAAACTGCATGCCTCCTGCTCTTTTGAGCTACAGGTGTTGTTTGTGGCAGTGACGCTGGCAGTTCAGGTGAGGACAGCAGCAGAGGGGATCCTGAACGCTCTGGGGAGGCCTGCAGATGTGGGGACATTTCAAGGTCTTGGGATGGTGGCAGTGGTGTTGGTGCACCAGTGTCCTCTGTGACATTCTTTGCACTTGAGCCTGCCTCCTGGCTGTCATCCCTCTGTGGTGCAGTGCCTTCCTTCTCCCTGGTACGCCTGCGAGATGTCTCGCCTGTGGACATAAAAGTTTACATTAGCTCTGTGCTCCTGCCTCACTGCTTCTACAATTAAAATGTTCTCACTGAAACACTGTACATAATGCCTCAGCTTGATTATGACTGATATGTTTTGCATAATTTGTTGCTCGGTGTGCTGTATAATATGGTAGATCTTTCAATGACTACATCTCCCATAATGCATTTCTCCTATATAGTGCTACCTCTACTGGAGTGGGGTTAACACTGCCACATAGGGGAAAGGAAAGGTGATGGGGTGGGGGTGATTGCTGTGCATGCTTCTTACCTTTTCTGGTGGCAGCTCTGGCTGAGATGTCTGCATCTCCCAGTCCACAGACGCTCTCTGGTTCTATGGTGGACTCCACCAGCAACTCCAGCTCAGTCAGGGGAGGTGCACGGTTCTTCCCTGCTCCAGTTTTGTTTGCCTCTTTGTGGAGCTCTGCAATTTTCTTCTTGGTCAAGCTCCTGAGGTCGTACCACCTCTTTTTCATGTCATCTATGTCCCATGGAGTCACTCCTACAGCATTCACCTTTGACTGTATTTCCAGCCAAATCTTTCTTTTGGCAGATTCAGCCACAGTGAGGGACGGCTTTCCAAACAATTTATGGTGCTCTTTCACCACCTCCTCCACGAGGACCTGCAGCTCCATGGTGCTGAATATTATTTTTCTCTTCCTCTCTGGAAGTTCCTTTTCACTGCTGCTTGCCATTTTCCAAATTTAAAAGCACAAAGGTTTTCCTGTGGCTCAGGGACGCAGCTCTGATTTCACTGCCTCTCCAGAACCTTCTAATTACTTCCAGCTGCCTGGGTGTAGCCACTTCCTGGTTGAGAGGGGGGTGGTTGCACCTGATTGGCTGACTCCTGAGTTTCACTTTTCTTTCCTATCCGATTCGGTATTTACCGAATTGGTATTTACCGATTTGGTATTTACCAAATAGGTATTTCCCATTCATTCCTATGGGCCAAAAGGCCCATAGGATTGAATGAGAAATACAGATTCGGTAAATACAGAATCAGTAAATACCGATTCGGTAAATTCTGAATTGGTAAATACCGATTCGGTAAATTCCGAATGGCTGATACCGATTTTTACTGAATCGGTAAAAATTACTGATTTTTTACCTACATCCCATTTATCGATTCTAAAATACCGAATCGGTAAAATTTGGTATTTTAGAGTCGGTTAAATGGGATTACCTACATCTGGCCCTATTTATCATCTTCCTTCCTAGGGGGCATGTCTCTGAGAAAGTTGTCTCTATTCATTTGTAAACGAAAACTGAGCCCCCCCAGTGCCCATCTTCTGGTCCGTATATTTGAAACTTTCCACGAATCTTGGTCCTTTCTGTTTCTCCTTTGTCACCTACTCAGAGGCCAGGGGGTCCAGAGGATTAGGGCTCTGCATCTGGATGCCACCCTGTTTGCCTCCTTCCTGCTACCCCTTAGGCTCACTTTTTGCAAAAACAGCTGTCCTTGAACAGTCAATGCTGACCTTGAGGTGTCATTGTCTAAAGGTGAAAGGGGTGGTGGGGGGTGAGAAGGGGGGTGTAGCGAGAGCTAAAGAGTAAAAATGCCTTCTCACCACCCTTTAATTAATGGAGTTCCTTAAAACTTCTAGGTAACAGAGATTTATTATTTTTAAAAGGTAATGCATGGAAGTTATCAGCTAAGTTCCAGAGTAATTAAGTCACTCAAATCTCAGCATTAGGTACAGTCTGATTACTTATTGCTAAAATATATATTTTGAAAGCACTTGTTTTATCTCAAACACTACTTCACGATGTGGCATTATGGCTTGAGCTGCCGACTTTGGATGGGGAACCGGGTTTGAGTCTCAACATCGATGCTCATGAAAAGCACTCCAATACCTTTGGGTTGAGTCCGCACTATATAAAACTGCAAACATAATTTGAGACAGCCTAGTTTATACATATTCAAACCGCGTTCTGTTACTTGCTGGGACCTCATAGTACTTATAAATACTATTCAACACTGCACCATCTAGGATTCCATTCTCTACCTTTCTGGTTTCGCACACACAGACATCTGCAATGATTGCATTAACCAAATGAGGTTTCACATTTCCCAACGATTCTGCTTTATTTTGAAGTTTTAGATCTATAATGTGCAAACATGAACTGAAGGTATTGGAGCACTTTCCATAAGTACCAAGCACAAGCTACATTACAAAAGGTCACATTCAGTTTTAGGCAAGGGTAGATTAATTGAGTTGCAAAAAATCATAGGATGTTCAACTTGCATTTTTTTTAAATTTCACTGTGTGGGGGTTATTTTATATGCAGTTACATAAAGGCAAAAAATATGACAAAAATACTTACAGAATATTTTTTTTTTTTTTTTAGCCAACTCTTTGACCCTGCCACCACACTCAATCACCCCCACCCCATTGCTCTCCGATCACTGTTCCCGTACTTTTTAAAGCACTTTAAGGACTGTTTTTAAGAACTTTATGGTGCGTTTGAAAAGGAAGACAGCCTGGAAATGCCACTTATAAAGAAGTTCCCCTTCCATGCGATTGTCTTTCATACTTCTTTGTTGAGGTATTTGTTACTCCCTGGGAAGGCACCTACAGATCACCAGCAGGGCGCGCCCCACAGCTTGAAGACCTTTGTCATAGGGAATCCATGACTCCCAATCATAGAGTTCAACATTTTATGTGGGAAGCAGCTACTGTGGGGCACTCCTAACTATCCATTTTAAGGGCTAGTTTAAAAAACATCAACCAAGATTTTTGAAGGGAAATCAAACAGACGTTATATAATCTGTGAATATTGATATAGCTGCAACCCATGCCTATTAATGCATCTCCGCTTCGCTTTTCCTATGTTGGCTGATTGTATGCATTGCTGCTGGTTAAAGGGAGACGGCGGGGTAGCAAATGGCAACATAGATGGTGAACATGCCAAGAGATGCTTAAAATATATTAATTAACTCTATGGAGCGTTAGGCCAGTTCCAGGAGCTACAGGAATCTCAGAGGCAACTTTGAAATAATCTTTGTAAATGGTATTGACAGCTGTCCCTGGAACCTCAGGAGTAAGGTCCTATTGTGAGCCCACTGAAGGCCTAGGGGCCCCATTGCTTGGTTTTGACTTTCAGGATCTAGTAAAGTCTAACAGTCTCAGCTTACTCTTAAAGAATGGTTGTGAGAGTTTTGGGTTCTTGACAGAATAAGCACATAAATTGCACAAAAGAAATGCAATTTTTGATCATTACACTTCTTTAGTAAAAAAAAAATGGATCTTTACTTTTTTTTAATTCAATAGATTAGTAGAATGAGCTTTCAGTTGAATTCAATCCCACCCTTTGTCGGAGAAAATAACTTTCTATAACATATAACCTGAGCCACTGGAATTATGCGATTATGCAGCTGTGGCCTTTTATACATAATTATAAATTTGCCTCCTTTGCCGCTCACTCCATCATCTGCTGAATATTCTGCAGATTGTCACAATTGTTAAAAGCTTTTGGTTGTTAAACAGGTACTAATGAGGCAAAATCTTTGCCCAGACAGTGTTGTCATGAGTAAAAACAAGCGTTTGCAATGCAATTGGTCTCGCATTTGTGGAAATTAGAGCTATTGGCCTTGTAAATGACATTTTTTTTACTTTTATTTGTTTCTTTGCAGTGGACGATTATATTTGCATAGCTCTCTTGCCATTCGTATGATCTTGCGGCGCTGGAGAACCAGAAAATTGGAAATAGGCTATGAGGGGGAGGAGTGGTGGAAAATAAATGACACCAATGGAAAAGGAATTAAAACGAGTATGAGATCGCAGAGATTATCACAGCTATACCTGGCGGACAATAGTATCCACTGGTAAGGCATCTCAGTGAATTACTGTGTTTGCTGCAGAGACACAGAAGCTCTCAGATCCCAATACCTCAGAATTACAAATACACGGCATCACTTCCAACCTCCTCAGCCCCTGAATGTGTACAGCCCACCCACAGGCATTACATTCTGCAAGAGGATACTGCAGACATCAATTCTCATTTTTTTTAAATGTAAAAGTATAGCAACAGGTTAATGAAATAGTAAATAAAATCGTATTGAACTCCCGCCTTGTCCCATACAAGCTTTTCTCACTTTCATTGCGTTTTTCTCACTTTGGCTGTTCTTTTCTCTCACTGTGCTGTAAAACAAAATACAGACGAAAGCTCAGGTATATTGAAAAATGTTTTATAATTGCCAAAAGCAATTAAAGCGTGAGCCGGTAACAGAGCAAGAAAAGTTGTGCTTGGCCTAAGTAAATGTACCGTCAAATAAAATCGGAATGGTGTTTGCCTGCAAATTAAACAAAGAATAAATACAACTTGTGATGGGTCAAATATAATATTTTAGAAAGATAAACATAATGGCGTTTGGAAAAGAAGTTATTCCCCGGGATACCTGCTAGGTTTCTGTGCCCTGTTTAATGGTCCAGTTTGTCCCCTGGGCGATAAATTCTGTTTCGCTCACGGAATTTGCGGCATTTTGGTAATTTTGCGTTACGCAGAGAATGCAGAATTGCCAAAAATTCTGCGGCTTCGCGGAATTTTATGCTTTTTCGCGCTGGAAAAAAGTATCACCAACCGGCAGAACAAGCAATTCCCCATGTTCGTGGAACTTTTGCGTGCTTGCTGAGATTTTTTACCGTTTCACGGAGCTTTGCGTAGCGCGACTATGCAAATTCCGCCCACCCCTATTAAAAAGGTGGGCCTCAGAGCATGTGTACTCGCTGTAAGAAGGCACACTAGCGGAGGCCGCAAGCAACCACAGACAGCATGGGCAAAGATAAATGAGGATCATGGGGTGGGAAGATAAGCCACCATACCACACATCCCGATGCAGAGTCTGTTAAGTACCACAGACACAAGATGCACAGGGAGAGAGTGTGAACACTAGAGTATGCATGCAGAGAGGACAGACCATGTAGTGTACAACGGTCTCGTCACTGCTCAGGCTCCACGGAGCAGGCACGGCCATTGCTTTCAATAAAATCCTGTATACCGGCTCTTGGTACCAGTGTGGAGCTTTTTAGGGACTCACTGCAGCCTTCGCATGACTAAGACTTTGTACCTCGGGGGGGCGGAGCTTGCCAGCGACCGAAATGGTCGCCTGAGCCTTGAGCTCCGTGTTGCTGACTAAATATCCTGCATTAATCCGACAGCTCTAAGATGCCTTCCTACTCTTCAGCCAATATCTAATAACCGTAGTATTCCCGCGAGGCGGGAAGCGACCTCAGACTCCTCGCGGCTTCACCACTCCGGAGATATCAGTGTCTGTTTGCGGCGTGCCTCAGGGCCTGTAATCCACATCTTCGAGTGGAGCTGGAGGCGGAGTTGCGTCACTGTGTGTGCCGCGATCGGACTGAGAACCGCTCTGCGCCTGAAAGCTCGGCGAGCCCGGCTCTGGTAGCGGGATCTCTGCTGGGCTGACGCACTGGTGATTTGGTGCGATCTCGGCGGTGCGGGCTCGGCGCTAGGAGACGGCGCGAGACCCCCCCCCCCCTGCAGCGCACAAGATCAAGCCAATAGCGGTGAGTGCGCCTGTGAGGAGGGAGACAAATTTCGCCCATTAGCCCTGGGGGATCCATGTGAGAGGGCCTGGGGACTTAAAGAAAGCGGCCAAAAGGAAAGTCCAAAACTGCCGACTTGATGGAACCATGGGAGAGGCGCATGATACCACCACCACATAGGAGGCATGTAGGGGGACAGCTGCAGCTGGCATCAGCACCAGAGTAGGGAAACTGACCACGGTGGGGAGCGCTGAGGAGAGCAAGCCTACACCTCAGTGGGGGCGCCACTGGGCTACATCAAGGCACAGAGAGAGACGCCTGAAAGTGGCAAGACGGATGCATTGTGCTGCTGATGAATAAGGGCCTGTGCACGAAAAAGGTCTGTGTGCTCGGAAGTGGGTGTCTTGGCAAGGTGAGACGTGGCGCAGTGCCAGAGCTGTGTCCTGGAGTGCACATGGTGTGAAGCCCCAGGGTGACTCCCGGAGAGTGGTGGAGACAGGAGGTGTGGCTGAAGAATCGCTGCGTTGCAGGACAGGAGCCTGCTGCTGCGTAGACAAGACCATAGCAAGGGAACCAGCAACGCATAGGCTTGCGGCTGAAGGTGGACCTGGTGGCTGGACCAACTGCGCAGCCCAGCTCCTAGGGGCATTGCACAGGTTTTCTGCAGTGAGTGTGTGTTTCTGGGAGCGTCTAGAGAGCATAACTATCACCTGGACTAAACTGAGAGCGCGACTCTGGAGTGGCGACAGCGTGGGCCCTGGACGGGAGGACCCACCTTGGAATAAATATGGGCAGAACGGACAAATCGCAATCTAAGCTCTCCTTCGAGCAGAAATGCTCTAAGTCGCACAACGCCATGACAGAGGAGGCCTCTAGGCCTCATCCCCCTCCAGAAGGTGACCCAGATATCCGGAGTATGCTTCTATCAATGGAAAGAAGTCTGCAAAGTGGCATAACCTCTCTGGGCACTAAAATGGAGGCCCTCTCATACCGGATGGATAGAATGGTAAAACGCCTGGACAAACACTCGGAGAGGTTGGATATGTCTGAGCGGAGACTTACAGAAGTGGAGGAAGCCCATACTATGCTGGATTCGGACCATAATCAGCTTGCGAAGGTCATGCAAGTCCTACAAGATAAGACAGAGGATTTGGAGGCCCGCTCGTGACGCTGCAACCTTAGAATCACTGGTCTACCGGAGACGACCTCGACTGGGAATATGGAACTCTTTGTTGAGAAACTCCTGGTAACCTTACTGGGGGAGGGAGTGTTCTCCAATATGTTTGTATTAGAGAGGGCACACCGCTCGCTGGGACTTCGCCCGCCCACGGAGCCCCACCGCACCCAATCATAGCAAAATTGCTCAACTACTGGGACAGAGATGTTGCCCTACGACTAGCTCTGGAGAAACAGGTAATGGTGTTCGAGGAATCAACGATATCTCTCTTCCCGGATTTCACCACTCGAGTGCAGGAGGCACACAGACAATTTGCACCCTTGAAAAAGCAGCTGCACGAACTGGGACTGGATTATGCCATGTTGTACCCTGCTAAACTGCGGGTGAAGAAGCAGGGTCGCTCACACATCTTCACAAACCCGAAGGTCCTACAGAAGGCACTAAAAGGATAGTCCAAAGAACAACACCAGAGCCCGGAAAGACAACTGCTGGATGAAGCAGCAGGAGGATCACTGGAAGAACAGGATTGAAACACTGATATACTCTCTCTCCAGCAGAGGGACATTATGGGAGTGAGATGGGCAAAGTGGTAATGTGCGGAGATGGGGGCGGACAGCCTACTGTCTGAAGACTTCGGATCAGGTACACTATGGGTGTAATAAGTTGTAGAACCTCAAGAGTAGTAATGGGTTGGTAAACATAGTTCAAGTGAAATGGACCCTGCAAGACTGTCACATCCAGAGTGTATTGAGGCTGAGAGGAGGAAAGCTGAGGGTACATCAGTTGTGTACTGGACAGAATGTATCACACCCAGTTATCCAGAACGCTCTAGGGAATGCACTTTGGGCCGTGGTGTGCATGTCCGGGAACTGGGTTAAATCAGGTTACGTGTCACTGGACTAAAATGTCATGTGGTGTTTAATCTTAGAGGCTGCGACACTACTGGTCGGTGAACGGGGGAAAGGGCAAGTGAATGTTTGCAATTGTCAGTTTGTAGTTCAAGAGCGACCTCTGCCCACGAGTGACACGCACCAGAATGGCAAAATGAGTTTTGGGGGAGAGGTGGGGCAGATAAGTGGGAGTTTTTGGGGATGCATTGCAACCAAGTTGTGGGTGGTCAGCTGTGGGAGAGGGGAGGGGGAGGAAGGGTAATGCTAAAGTTGTTTTTGATGTTAGCAATGACAGTTAAGTTTTTGTATGGTGCACATAATACATGCATGCTACATAGGTCAGGACACAATACCCGCGCTGCAAAGCAAGATGACGTTACCTAGTGGAGCTTCAGCTCTGAGAACAATAGACTCTTTCCGTGCATTGTCGTGGAATGTTACAGGGCTTAATGACCACCCCAAATTACGAAAAGTGTTGAACTATCTGACTAGACAGAACATAGATGTAGCCTTATTACAGAAGACGCATCTCCCACTGAACAGCGTGATGCTTCACAGTAGAGGTCTGTGGGGTAATATCAATGCCTCGGGCTTTATAACCCACGCCAGAGGGGTGCTGACCTGGGTTAATCCCAGATCGGAATATGTGATTGAGCAATTGCTGGCGGACGCGGATGGCCGCTTTGTGATATCCAAGTCCAAAGGAAGGGGAGTAGAATTGATTATAGTGAATGTTTATGGTCCCAACTATGACTGCCCGGAGTTTTATACGACATTGGCAACCACAGTATGCAGTTATGAGAGAGTACAATTCCCATGGGGCGGGGATTTTAATTTAGTCAGAAACCCAGAAATGGATAGATCAGAGGGCCCGGTGAGGAGGCCGGTGGCGGCTGCTAAAGCATTAGAAAGTATTTTGATCAGTAGGGACCTATGTGATGTCTGAAGGGAGAGGCACTCAGAAAAGGGGGGTTTTACACATTATTCCACCTACTACAATTTGCACACTCGCATAGATTACTGGCTGGCTTCCATGTCTCTCATGGGCCAGGTTCGCGCTTGCCAGGTACTTCCACGAACTCTCTCGGATCACACACCACTACTGCTGTTCCTTGCCACTCCCAAAAAAACAATACCGCCGATCACATGGCGATTGCCCCCTTATTCATTGCTAGACCCCCTTTTCAAGGAAGAGCTGGCAGAGGCCATAGAAACGTTTTCTGATAATAATGTAGGCTCCGTAGACAGCGTTCAAACAGTTTGGGTGGCATTTAATGTGTACATACGGGGGTGGCCATGGTCAAGCACTCGGGGGTTCTCCGGTCCATACGTCAGAGGTTAGCGGTACTGGAGCAAAAGTTGGGTGAATTGGAGTCGCGTCAGCTGATAGGGGAGGGTAGAGATACTGCTGGCGAAATTAAGGATCTGCTTGCTGAATATCAAGAAACTGGAGAGAGTGAGGTCAAGCATCTGGGTAAATATGCCACAGCATGTGTCTACGGGGAAGGTGATAGGCCCGGATCGGTACTAGCACAAATTTTGAAGGCCAAATTCAGTAAGGCGCTTATCACTGAACTCCGGTCGGCGGAGGGAGAAACGCTGACGGATGAAGCAGAAATAGAGGACAGATTCAAACAATATTGCTCGGAACTGTATGCCTCCCGTGCTACAGATTAAGATGCAGAAATTCTAGACTATCTAGAGCATATCAAATTGCCATTCCTAACGGACACACATAGAGAGTTCCTTATACTCCCCATTGAAAAAGATGAGATTGTAGAGGCACTGGCGGGAATTAGAGCAAATAGCGCCCCGGGTACGGATGTACTCACAGTAGGCTTCTACAAGGCCTTTTTAGACCTGCTTCTCCCACATATCTCAGATATGTGTGTAACGGGCGAGATGTCACAATCTATGAGGGAAGTGATCATAGTTGCAGTCCCCAAGCCAGGAAAACCTCCGGAGATATGTGGATCCTATTGGCCGCTCTCCTTGCTCAATGTAGATACCAAGTTATTTGCTAAAATCTTGGCCAAATGCTTGGCTCTGCTGGCCCCAGTACTGGTAGCTCCAGAACAAGCAGGGTTTATCCCTGACAGGAATCTTACGTATAATTTACGAACAGTATGTGGAACAATGCAGCACGTGAAACAGGACATCAGGGCAGTGGCAGTTTTCCTAGACATGGAGAAAGCCTTTGACTCGGTTGAGTGGTCCTTCATGAGGCTAGTGCTGCCCAGGATGGGACTTGGCCCTATTTTCCTGCAACTGATCGGAGTGCTGTATAATGCACCATTGGTGCCTGTACGGCTGGGGAATCTGGTTACAGACTACATTGCTATTTCTAGAGGAACCAGACAGGGTTGCCCATTATCCCCAACGCTATATGCCTTACTTGCGGAACCATTGGCGTGCGCGCTGAGAGAATATCATGGGCATAAAGGTGTACAATTTTCTACCTATAATATAGTAGTATCGACGTATGCAGATGATACATTATTGGATGTGAGAGACTCTGAAAACAACCTATCCTCGGTACTCAGGGAGGTGGTGCACTTTGGAGCACTATCAGGCCTGAGGGTCAACTGGTTGAAATCTTTTGCATTCCCACTCACTCCGATCACAACACAATTCGAGATGGATTATCCCCTGCAATGGTCCTCGGATTCGATTCGATATCTAGGTATCAGATTGCACACTGACTGGGAAATCATGTTCTGGGAGAACTATGGCATTGCAGTTTCTAAACTGGAAGATTACATTGAAACGTGGATTAGGTTACCACTGTCACTGATTGGCAGGGTCTCCATAATGAAAATGGGGATACTGCCCAGATTCTTGTTCCTATTTACGAATATCCCTATTGTGCTGCCGCATTCTTTTTTTCTCAGACTCAACAAATCACTGATAAGACTTGCTTGGGGGGTTTAAGCAGGATCGGGTTCAATAGCGTGTGCTCACTCTATCATACCACTTGGGGGGACTGGGTGCACCTGACCTATAGTTATATTATAGAGCGGCACAAGGTGCACAAGCGCACAGCTGGATCCATGGGACGACTGACATTCCGTTTATAGGTATGGAAAAACTATTTGATGACCCTCTTTCCCTACCAGCCATAATTTTCGAACCTGTGGATCGTAGAACGGGGATCTTAGACCCGCTCAGCTCGACGCGTCATGCTTGGCACAACCTGTTACAGCTTCAAGCAGGGGCATTGCTATACTCCCCGGAGATGCCTATAGAATGGGCGGTTTGGTTGGCCCCCTTCAGAGATAGGGGGGGTCACAAGAGAGCTGTGCACATTTAACATAGCAACGGCGGGGGATTTTATTTGGATGGAGTAGCGAAAACGTGGGACGAGGCTGCGGACAGGGCAGACACAGTCACCCCACTGCAACGCTTCCAGTTCCACAGAGTGCGCAGGGCCCTGCGCGACCTGCTGGGGGACGACTTGACTGAGCCTCCTGAGGTACAAGAAGTGTCATTTATTATAAAGACTAAGTCACCCCGTAAGATCGTATCCAACATATACAAGTGGGCGCTTTGTCTCATAGAGCACACCAGTACACTAAGGCCAGGCTGGCCTGTCAACGGGACTTTGACATAACAATAGACGACGACATGTGGTATTACTGCTGTTAATAACACGAAATGTATATCACTGCATGGCAAGCACAGACTAATACATTTCAAATACATTAATAGAGTCTATTACACCCCGGAGAGATTGCATAGATACGGGCTCAGGGAAGATGCTACTTGCGACAGGTGCCACTCCACAGCAGCAGATTTCATGCACCTGACATGGAGCTGCCCGGGAGTATTTAATAATTGGGAAAAAGCCTTTCGCGAACTGAGTACCATAGTTGACTCAGAGATTGCTCCCGACCCAGCAATCGCACTATTGGGATACTCTAAAACACTGCCTAAGGCAATGCATAGATTAGTGGATATGGGAATATTATTGGCAAAACGCAGGCTTGCAATGTACTGGATGAGGGGCCCCCTTCCCACTATGACACAGTGGTCAAATGATGTGCTATATTGCTCCACACAATCCGAAAATTTCAGTGAATTGCTTCCTCCCCGAAACAGGCAAAAGAACTTTTGGGGGCCATACACAACGTATTTGCTTAATAAGGGGGTGGAAGCGGCTAATGAGAATGTGACGGGCGAGGGCACTGATATTACCATTACTATTGAATGCTACAATACACAAATAACGACGACCATCAAATGATGGGACCCACGAAAAGCCCAAATACACGGTCGGAACAGAAGGCTTAGGTTTTGTAGTTTGGTTTGCCCTGTTCCCATCATGCACTGGGACAGGAACAGACTAATTTGCATACAGCCAGGTTCTGAAACTGGGATGGTGCAGTGAGCTAAAAAACGGCGTTGGATCTAGCCCTGATCTCTTGACTGGGTGAGAGTTTTCTGCTTAATTCAGAGACTCTGTCCCTCACCACCCCTTGTTGTAAATATTTTTGTCCACCCTAAGCGTGGAAGGGTATACTCAGATGTGAGTCCCTTGCTCATTGCACCATCAGGATTCAAGCAAACCGGGCCGAAGACGGCTGTAATGCCAGAAACCGGTCCCCAGGAGCTTGTTTCCTTCCCAGTGTAAGAATTGGCTTTTGTAGTTTGGTTTGCCCTGTTCCCATCATGCACTGGGACAGGAACGGACTAATTTGCATACAGCCAGGTTCTGAAACTGGGATGGTGCAGTGAGCTAAAAAACGGCGTTGAATCTAGCCCTGATCTCTTGACTGGGTGAGAGTTTTCTGCTTAATTCAGAGACTCTGTCCCTCACCACCCCTTGTTGTAAATATTTTTGTCCACCCTAAGCGTGGAAGGGTATACTCAGATGTGAGTCCCTTGCTCATTGCACCATCAGGATTCAAGCAAACCGGGCCGAAGACGGCTGTAATGCCAGAAACCGGTCCCCAGGAGCTTGTTTCCTTCCCAGTGTAAGAATTGGCTTTTGTAGTTTGGTTTGCCCTGTTCCCATCATGCACTGGGACAGGAACAGACTAATTTGCATACAGCCAGGTTCTGAAACTGGGATGGTGCAGTGAGCTAAAAAACGGCGTTGGATCTAGCCCTGATCTCTTGACTGGGTGAGAGTTTTCTGCTTAATTCAGAGACTCTGTCCCTCACCACCCCTTGTTGTAAATATTTTTGTCCACCCTAAGCGTGGAAGGGTATACTCAGATGTGAGTCCCTTGCTCATTGCACCATCAGGATTCAAGCAAACCGGGCCGAAGACGGCTGTAATGCCAGAAACCGGTCCCCAGGAGCTTGTTTCCTTCCCAGTGTAAGAATTGGCTTTTGTAGTTTGGTTTGCCCTGTTCCCATCATGCACTGGGACAGGAACAGACTAATTTGCATACAGCCAGGTTCTGAAACTGGGATGGTGCAGTGAGCTAAAAAACGGCGTTGGATCTAGCCCTGATCTCTTGACTGGGTGAGAGTTTTCTGCTTAATTCAGAGACTCTGTCCCTCACCACCCCTTGTTGTAAATATTTTTGTCCACCCTAAGCGTGGAAGGGTATACTCAGATGTGAGTCCCTTGCTCATTGCACCATCAGGATTCAAGCAAACCGGGCCGAAGACGGCTGTAATGCCAGAAACCGGTCCCCAGGAGCTTGTTTCCTTCCCAGTGTAAGAATTGGCTTTTGTAGTTTGGTTTGCCCTGTTCCCATCATGCACTGGGACAGGAACAGACTAATTTGCATACAGCCAGGTTCTGAAACTGGGATGGTGCAGTGAGCTAAAAAACGGCGTTGGATCTAGCCCTGATCTCTTGACTGGGTGAGAGTTTTCTGCTTAATTCAGAGACTCTGTCCCTCACCACCCCTTGTTGTAAATATAGGTGTAAGAACAGACATTCCTAAAGACAAATGGCAGGGGGGAGAATGTATATGTATTAGACACTGAGTCTAGGACATGATGCGTGATGAGGTAATTCCTGACGGTAGCGAAAAATGTAGATATTTTTATGGTTACATTGTTTTCATATATGATCACTGATGCAAGTACACTAGAGACTAGTCTTGTTATGGACTATTTGTTAAAGCCCTGAGTGAGTGACACTGCCTTCCCCATGGGATGTTGGCAATTAAGCTGTGTAAAGTGTCTCTTAACCCTTTCGCTGCGGCGGCTATTCCACCGCAGCGCTAACAGGGCAGGGCGGCCGCGCGGCGGACGCATGCTGGTGACAGAACCGCTCCGTCACCAGCCGCGGTTGAGCTGTGCTCGTGACGGAGCGGGTCCGTCATGGCCCGCCCCGCTCAATAGAACGCGCCGCGCAGGCGCGAAATCAGCTCCGCGCTGGCGCGGCGGCCGGACCGCTCCGTCATCAGCACAGCCCAACCGTAGCTGATGACGGAGCGGTTCCGTCATCAGCAGGGGAGGGGTTAACAAAGAGCCGCCGGCCCCAGGGTTGTAGGAATATGGCTGTGTACTTCAGCGACAAACCTTTTTAATAAAACTGTTTTTAAAAAAAGACTTTGTGCCTCAGGAGCTCTGCTACCACAAAAAATGTATGTTTGGCATGCTGTCCTGGCAGCAGATATATTATTGACAGAACTAGGGCCTCTGTATTCTTTAAAAAAAAATATTATTTCAATACCATGATCAACATGACTGAATACAAATCAGTTTCTTTTCAATATTATGAAGGCGCCATGTTTAATCAACACTTACGTTCCATAAATTGAAGCACTGTTAGCAACGGCCACTGTGTGACGCACATCCTCAATGATGGAGAAACGCATGAAAGTGACAGCAACTCACCTCCGAACCACGCTACAAGACCTCTTGATAAAATTGCTATGAATCCATTTTATCCAATAGGCCTTTATTCATGTGTTGCTTCCATGGTGATTGATGTTTGTTAGAGCTGGAAATGACGCTATTCTAAAGTCCCAGACACAAAACAAGCAAGAAAAAATGAAATTACGAGTGTTGCAGACAAACACACTCATGCCTATGCCCAGCAGGATGGAGGCTCTGGCGTAACCTCCAGAGCTGCTGACCTCAGACCTGGAGCACCGGGTTTGAGTTTCAGCCTCAGTAAAACAGTGCCTTTAAAAAAAAAACGCGGATGACACAGGAAGTGACCATGCCAGGAGGAGGCAATTGGGAGGAACAGAAGAGAAGTTACAGGGTTGGATGTGTGCGGCTTAGGGCCAGAGAGGCCAAACTTGAAGCTGGGTACCTGGTTCAAGTTTCAGCATCAGCCCTGCCTGAAAATTGAATGTATAGATCTGTAATGCAACTGGGGGTGGCAGGGTTGAGTAAGTAGTGGCAAAGGTGAAAACATCAAAGAAAGGCAAGGCAAATGAAGTGGAGTGTCATGAAACCCATTCACGACGTAAACAAAACACTTAACTGGAGCAGGGTCAGGCCAACAAAAAAGCACAGGCGGGAGGAATGGGGCCATCGCTCGTTGTGAAGGAGCATTGCGGCTGTCCAAAAAAAACCATTAGTGAAACCGCCATGGAGAAGGGACAGACACAGAAAGGAGAAACCAACATGGATATACACCAAAAAGAAGCCAACATTTCTGAATGCCACAGATAACAACCAATGGCAAACAGGGGGTGTGCTGATACAACAGGTCTTACAGACAGCGCAAGTGCTGTTGAGGCTTGACAAAATTAAGCAATAATTCTGTCACAAAACTTTCAGCATTGTGCCACATAAATTGTCTTTTTTTGACTTATAATCTAGTCAAACCTGTCCTGTCGCATAATTAAGTCCTCCCATGCCACATAATTCCAGTGGCCTTGCATATAACCACTGTGCTATGTTGGAGACGTCAAGTATGAGGACTGTAGAAGGATTTCCATGTGACCCAAGTGCTGCAGTACATCTTGTTTGAGTAGAAAAGTCCATTTTGTTCTTCAGCAGAAGTTCTTCCTTATGTGTCACTCAGACATTACAGTACACTGGGCAGTCCAAGGCACAAGACTTTGCATTTGAAACCAGGTATTTTCAATGTTCATTGTTCCATGCCTTGAGATAAGTTTAGACCTGTACGAACCAGACGGCTAGGACATCAACGAATTGGAAATAGAGCAGGTTTCTGACATTTGGAGGAAAACCACAGTTCACGTCGACTCAGTGAGAATGATACAAAGAGCAAAGTGGCAGGGCAAGAGCCGTTACTTGATGCAATTTTCACATTTCCAAGATGGCAGCAGTCAGTGCTGTAATTGTTGAAAAAGCCAAAATCTCCACAAGATGCTGTGCATAGAGGCAGATCTGTAGCCAGACCTTGAATCTACTTGTAATCAGTAGTCTGCCACTTCACTAGGCTTCTTAAACTATACTTTTTTCACCAAACGTGGCACATACAGGGGGAAGTCTCTCTCACAGATGATTCGTCCCTCAGGGTTGAGGCTGGTCAGCCACACTTTAATCTTGATAGGGTCTCTTAATGTGGCATCAGTCATAGCAGAATTCTCAGTTTCAAGGGCATCTGTGTTGGGTAAATGAAGATGCAGGTAAGCCAGTAGTTTAGGTGAAACAGGATCAAGGTTTATTCACCAGATAGGAGTCTCAGGTTACAGGGAAAGTAGGTATGAAGGAAGCCCACGCATTCAGCTGATTAACCACTTCGATGCTGATGACGAGCTCAGCTCGTCATCAGGCTTACCTGCCGTGTGTAAAGCGGTAATTTTAAAATGCCGCACACAGCGGGAAAAGCCGCCGCAGCGATGCGGCTAAGGTCCCAAATCATGCATACACCAGCATTCTAATTACATCACAGCCACTCTGTCTGGGCAGCAGGGGACATAGCACTAAGAGGAGAATGCATGGCAAGGATGAAGATACCACAGTCTGCCTCCTTTTGCTCAGATGCTATTGGCAGGAGGGTTTTCTTCCTCAGTCCTGGAATATGGTACCTATTTCTTCAGGAAGGCCCCAAATCAGCCTGTCTCTGGTCCAGTCCATTATTTTTTTTCTGGGGTAATAATAATAATAATAATAATAATAATAATACAGAGACATTTGCTGTCAAAAGGTGGACCTCCTTACCTGGCTTACAGGACTGCATTTACGCAGAAACAATGGTGGTTGCTAGCCAAACCAGGCTGGCCAGTTAAATTCCAAGTTACACTCTAGTGCTTCTTACTGATCATGTTGTTCAGAAGCATGGAATCTACTGCCCCGAATGCTGCAGAGTCACCCTGGTTTCCTTGATGATGGCAGAGAGCCCATAATGTCTACTGCTTTTGTGTATCATATCTGTATAGCCCGCAACTACATGCGGGTGCAGGTGCATGATCCTCTAGTTTTGGAGGAATGGAGAGGTTTCACTTCTTACCGAGATCCAGCAGATCAATTGTTTTTGTGCAAGGGTGCATATTTCGATCTGTGTGTTTAAGAAATTGGGTTATTACTTGAGATAAGTAAAAGCCCTACTCAAACAATAAACACAATACTCGTCAGAGTGAAGCAAAAAAATCACTAAATTAATGTGTGCTCATCCAGCTGGTAGCTTGGCACAAAAAGCAGTCAGGTTAACTTAGAAGCAATGCATAAAGTATTTATGCAGCACACAAACAGTAATAAAGCGGCAATACAACAAAAGAAAAATCCTAAACCAAAATAAATAAAATTATACCAAAGTGACAAAAATCCAATTAGGGGAACTGGAGATATGAGTTTTTAAAGTTTCAGGTGAAAATAGTGGCAAAAATCACGCTGCGCCAACTGAGGTTATCTAGGTCATGCTGGAAAGGGACAAAGTCACAAGTTTAGGCTGAATGCGATGGAGCGTGAACTGGGTACAGGACCGAGGTCAAGCCGCTGGGACTTATACCTTTTTTTCCTAGGAGCAGTGCTGCAAAGTCCTGGGTGGGTCTGCTCAGCGCTGTGTCGGTGCCAGTGAGGCCGCCAATCAGGAATTATGAGGTGCTGCAATGTGAGGTGCTATGTCAGTCTGCGCCACACTGCGTCGGATTCAGTGAAATCTTCAATTATGAAGGGAGGAGTGCACTCTGACTGCAGCCAAGAGTCCAGGACCTGGAGAATAGCTGCTGAAGGGTCTCCGTTGGCCTCCCACAGAGGCCTGCAGAGAGGACCAAGTTAAGTTCAGTTGGGCCTGATCAGCTTGAAAGCATGTCAGGTGTCTTGAAGCTTGGGGTGTCCATGGACCTCAAACTGGAGGTCAGCCTTCTGAGGAGACTGGGAGTAATGCAAGCTGGTCCAATTTTCCTTCTTCAGACTGCAGGGCACTCCTCATACTGAAACTTCCGCAGGTCCAGGAGTGATCTGATGAAAGGTTCTGAAGGTTCCATTTTTTTCTGGGTGCAGCCTGTGTGTGGAGAATTTCCTGGCCTACCTCCAAAACGGGTTCTGATCAGTTCTTCCCTTTCCTCTGGTCCTGGCTCTAAACTGTCTAGGGTGTCACAGGAAAGGGCAGGCCAGATGCCAGGTTCCATTGTGCTTTAGGGAAAGTCCTTTGAAGTGTAATAAGGACAGGGGGCACTCTTTCCTAGCCATACTGTCAGGAAGATCGTGTTCCCCTCACACCTAGATTTCCTCTGTCTCACTCTCTCTGGGCGCAGGACACAGCCTACAACAGCAAAGCCTTACCAATCATGTGACTCAGGACACTTGCAGCAAGGCACAGTTGGTTTGGGCAGAAAAATGCCAACTTTCTAAAAGTGCAAAAAAAACAATTGATGACAGAATGCTGTACAATTGTCAAGAATTCCCTCCCCCTAGGGATAACCGCAGTATCCATCGCGCCGCATGCGGCGCGGACTACAGAACCCATAAGGCTTAGCGAGAAACACGGTTAGGTAATACAGAATGTCATGCTTACCTAACGCTGTAGGACCGCCTATTTAAGGAGGAGACGAGAAGGACGCTGCGTTGGATATTCAGAGTCTACACCGACGTATCAAACAGCGGAGTCCTTCTCATTCGGGAACCTTGCGGCTATTGAGGTATCACTGGAGTATGGAGGTAAGATTGGAGCACCCGCTCTCTGCCCCGTGTCTTCAAACTCATCCTAATAGCCGGAAACTCAGCTGGGTTGCCCTTCCGACTCGGACGAGTCAGCGCGACGTTGAGAAGGGTCCAGACGGAGACTGGTAGGAGCGGACGCTCCCAGCCCCGTACTTTGCTAGTACTTGCCGTACGCTGAGACACACACCGGGAGGTGTTTGCCGCATCTCAGCGAAGAGTTCAGTAGAGGTAGGAGGTGCGATCGAGCGGCTGCTCTCGGCCCCACTCTGCGGCATTATTGTTTTGTTATTCGGTGTCAGGGCACAGAAGACGCACACCAAGGGGGTGTTTGCTGCGTCTCCGTGCATTTGGGCCTACAGAGGGGCCAGCTTCTAGAGGAACAGATAGAGCAGCTGCTCCCTGTTCTCCCGTTAGAACCAGTGGTCGAGAGCCCGGCTGGGTGACTCCCACGTCCCTCAAGACCCCTAATCATGCCACCAAGACTAGACAACCCATCACAGCTGTCGAGCGGCATTGTCGGCCGTTGTTTAGCACAGTGCCCTCCGTTGGAGTACATCGGGACCGGTGTACATGCGGAGGACGGTGAGAGCCTCCGGTGCTGTGATTGGGTATCGTATTTGGACTGGAGGTTACAGCTACGTTATTTGAGTTACTTTCTTTGTATTACCTATTCTCACCATTAAATACCCTTCATATAACTGGTTGTTGTGTGTTCTGTGGGTGTCTGTCCCCGATCCCGGGAACGCCAGGTTGTTACAACAATGCAAACATTCACCCCCAGTCACAAGGATCTGGGTTTAATCTATCATTCTTTTGCTCACCACACCATCCCAGTTTGGATCCAGCCATATGCAAATTAAGTCTTGACCCTGTTCCTTATGGGAACAGTCCAGCCCGAACTGCCAAGCCAGGTCCTGCCAGGACCGGAAACAAGCATCCTGGGACCGGTTTCAGGGCATCACCCTTCCTCAGCCAGGCTAGCTTGAATCCAGTGGTGTAGTGAGCTTGGGATCCACGTCTGGGCATACCCTTCCCACATAGGGCGACATATGCAAAGGAAACAATTGATGGACAGAATGCTGGACAATGGAAGCATTCACCCACAGTCATAAGGATCTGGGTTTAATCCATCATTCTTTTGCTCACCACACCACCCCAGTTTGGATCCAGCCATATGCAAATCTGTCTTGACCCTGTTCCTTGTGGGAACAGTCCAGTCCGAACTGCCAAACCCGGTCCTCCCTGGACCCGAAACAAGCTTTCGTCCATCGTTTGTTCGCAAAGCAATTTTCACCCTAAGGGGGATGGGTGTGCCCAGACGTGGGTCCCTTGCTCACTGTGCCACTGGATTCAAGCTAGCCTGGCTGATGAAGGGTAATACTCAGAATCTGTCCCAGGATGCTTGTTTCCGGTCCTGAAAGGACTTGGCTTGGCAGTTTGGTCTGGACTGTTCCCATGAGTCACAGGGTCAAGACTGATTTGCATACGGCTGGGTCTAAACTCTGACTTTACCATTAAATAGGATTTTTAAAATAGAATTCATTTGAGTGTAAATATCATTTCCCTATCTACCTGTAATCTAAAGTTTTCGTTCAGTAAGTATAATAAGGTAACCAGGCGTTAGCCTATGGTAGAGGGAGCATGAAAAGAGAGAGAAGGTATTTTAGGAGCTTTTCACTCCCAGGACATGTAAAACTTAAACACACAACTTTGTACTTTTTAAATACCGTATACCCTGCCCTGTGAGCCTTTGGGCCTACCTTAGGGGTGATTTATAAGAAGAAAAAAGGTTTAAGCATGGCAAAGGTTTATTTTCCAAAGTTGAAATGGCAGTTTAAAAATACACTACAGGCTGCTGTGGTGGGCCTGAGACATGTTTTGAAAGGCTACTTTAGTGGGTAGCACAATGAGTGCTGCAAACCACCAATAGCATTTACTTTACATGCCCAGGGTACATGTAATACGATTTACTAGAGACTTACAAGTACATTAAATGTACCTATCAGGTATAGGGACATTTTCCCATGTTTTCAAGTGCAAGTAAAGTACTTTAACCTGTTTAGCAGGGGAAGAGTGTGTAGAAGTCCTACAAACCAACAAAACTGGGCTCAGCAAAGGAAGGTAAAGGAAGGCAAAATGTTGGGGTGAACCTGCAGAAAGGGCCAGGTCAAACAATGTATAGCACATGACATGGGATAACTTATACTATGTGCCTTAGTGGCTATCATATGAAACCACAATGTACACATTTGAATAAGTGTTGTTTATTTGTCTATGTCGATACATCATAATGTTGTGGTATTTTAACTGCCAAAGCTAGAGAGTATTAGGTTAGTCTTTTATGAGATACTTTTACATGCTGCCATTGGCATCTCAGGATGTGAATTCTTGCTTGGCAATAGTAAACCACTCATTATCGGTGAAGCGCATTTGGCAGCTAACTTTGGCATACCTCACAACAGGGAAACCCAGGCTGCAATTAGATAGTTCCTGGCGTCCACCATCTGACCCCTTCTTTCTGCAGAGCTGGGAGACCTGAGCTTGGATAGAGCACATGTCATAGTTATATTTGTATGACCAGATATACTGTGATAGCCAGCAACACACAACAGGCCAAGACATTCTTGCACTCCACTTCTGGGGTGTACAAAAGCCTTCCACTTTTCAGACCAAGATATCGAGAGTGGAATTTCAGAACTTCGGATATGAGACATGCAGGTACATGCATCAATCTCGGCATTTGCGATTCCTTAATTGCAATTTTTAAGGAATCGCAATTAAGGAATTGCAAATGCCTATGCATTAAGAAATCGCTAAATAAATTGCGATTCCTTAGAATTCCTTAATTGCGATTAGCATTTTGCGAATCGCAATTAAGGAATCCCTTCCTATTCATTCCTATGGGCCTAGAGGCCCTTAGGAATGAATGGAAAGACAATCTCAATTTGTGAATCGCAATTAGCTAATCGCAAATTGAGATTGCGATTTCAAGGGTGCAGGGGTGTCCAAAGGACACCCTGTTGCACCCCTGAAATCAAACAATGCACATATGTTGTGTACACACATGCCCTAAGGGCATGTGTGTGCACAACATGAAAGTTAAAAAAATGCACAAAATTGCATATTTTTAACATTTCGCAAAATTACCATGAGGTCCAACCTCATGGTAATTTTTTCTATCTAATTGCGAAATCGCAAATTTTTTCAGTTTCATGCATTGCTTTTAAGGAATCGCAAAATTGCGATTCCTTAAAAGCAATCGCACTTTAAAAAATCGCAAAAATAGCGATTTCTTCTCTTTTAGGATGATGCATCCCAAATAGTGATTTGGGAATCGCAAACGGCCGAATTTTGCGATTCGCACCGTTTGTGATTCCTAAATCGCTTGATGCATGTGCCTGATGGATTCTAGTGTACATGCTTAATGTGTTTGTGGTCAAGTGAAAAACATTTGAAGTATAAAACAGTTGTACCACGCGTTCCCTACATACAGCATATTATGTCCGGCGATTGCATTGCCCCAGTTATACATCAAAAGAAGATGGTTGAAAGTAGTTTTGAGAAAGCAAAAAGGTAATGTTCAAGCTACAAACATACGTTACGTCTCTGACTAATTTTTTCTGCGGGGGAATTGAGTTATCATCAAGCCTACACCAGCCATTATAAAAATATTGAAGGAGATGACTTACTATGTTATTTAGTAGGACAAGTCAGATAATAACGAAGATTCTTCAATGTGTACACTGTGACTTAACAATTTGCTGTCTTAGTAGGAAGAGTTCTGGGAAGTCATTAGCTAGTGAGACCAGAAGGATTATAAAGTATCCCCAGTTGAATTTAGCTAATGATACAATACTCAAACAGGCTCTTGTCCCTAAAAAATAAAAAGGGCAGTATGTAAGACAGGATATGCTGCAAAGAGGAAAAATTATAAAAAGAAGAAATGTGAATGCTAAGTCTGGTGTGTACCTTCCACATGCAAGTGGAGCTGTTGTCAGGCACCAAACAGGCACCAAACAGCACCTATCTCTGAAGGCCGGGTGATGGCAAGTATATCGTCCTCCCCAGCCTGGTAGCGTGTAAATGAATCACGCCACACACGGAGCACAGTATTACACGTCTGTTTTCTCTGGAGTGTAGCTGTTAACTGACTTACAGTGCATCATTAATTTTACTAATCACACCCAATCACTTAATTCACTAGACTACAGAGTCTGTTAGGACCACAGGGTGTCCTGCGCTTGATGATTGTTGTGGCTTAAATTGTTACTATACATCCTTTCCCTTAGTTGCTCAGGCAGTATGGATGTGACGTTGTGTAATGCTGGAGTGCCTGGTCTGGTTGAGAGAGTGTCAGTTGGAGTGTGTTGGCTGAGCAGCAGGGAGACTGCTCCTGGTGGGGCTGAACTTCCTATCTACTATGTACCATCTGAATATCCTGTAGCTAAGACTTATTAAACCTACTCATGTAACCTACTCTGCGACTACATTTGGACCTCGTTTGTTTTACATTAATGGCGACGATTTGGTGAACAAACCTTCCTGCTGTAGAAGATGGAGTGTATATGACCTGGTGAAGAAACTGAAGCAAAGAAACCTGAAGCTAGAAGGAAAAGGAAAGCCCTGCTTAGCCCCTCCAGTTTCCCTACCATCTGAATATCCTGTAACTTAGACATAATAATCCTACTCATGTAACCTACTCTACAACTACATTTGTTTGTTTTACAACAATAATACACAAGACACTTAATGTTCCCCTGTGTTAAATAAAAATTAAATATAAAACAAGCATAGATATATATTCGTCAAAGTTCCTCAATGAGTCGTCAAGATGCTCGAACCCACTTCCACATCTCATGGTGTGAGGCTGAGGAAATGCAGGAGGAACAACTGCAGCAGGCATGCAGTTGTAGACACTGATGCAATTCTAGGGCTTTCCTGCCCCTATAATGACAAAGTCTCACTCCGGGTGTCTGGGGCTCCTAGACAAGTGCTCCAAATGTGTGGAATCCCTCATAATGGAGTTTCCAGGATCGTTAGCACTCACCATGTGTACCCTACCAGTCGCAAGTTGTAATGGATCGCCATCGAATGGAGCAATCAAATTGCATTTCTGCCTCTGCTTGACAAAGACACCGTCTATTTCTGGAACATAATGTCCATAGCACATCAGGCTTGTCTGTATAATCTTCATTCTGAACTTGTGAGAGGATTTAGTGAATCGAACTTCCTGAGCATCAATAGTTTTTTCAGAAGTCCACTGGAGCATTTGGTACCCAAGACTCTTCCGAATATCAGGATGGCCAGACTTTCGCCGGTTGCAGAATGGGGGTAGATCTAGGGCATAAAAAGTAGGATGAAGAACAGACTGGAGCTAAAGTCCCTCTAGCACAGCACGCTGGACAGTCTTCTTAGGAGTGCTCATAAAATGTTCAACAAAGCCATTATCCTGTGTCCATAAAGGTGTGCTTTTCTAATGCTTGATATTCAAATGAGGAAAAAAAGACCTTGAATTCCCAACAGTTGAATGGTGGACTATTGTCAGATTTTGAAATGGACGGAACACCCCAGGTTGCAAATATCCTTTCTAGTCTTCCAATTACTTGATTATGAGTGATTGACGAGGGGGAAACGGGAATAATCATCTACAAGTACCACAAGGTAATGGCCATTTTCAAGGGGTCCAAAGTTGTCAACTACAATTTCCTCCCAAACATATCTTGGAAGATTTGACATGTTCAAAGGATGCTGCGTTCTTTTAGGAGATAAACAGTTACCCAAATGACAAGATTGAAGCTCTCTCTAAACTCGCACATCAAGATGACAGGCGACAATTCCACGATGTCCCTTGTGCTACTTCAATGATTTGTTGTCATAGACTTTGAGGAATGATAATTCTTGACTCCTGCAAGATAATCCCTTCATGTGTAATGGACAGTTCCTAATGCACATTCTTAAATTCCTGATATTCACTGTCGTTAACAAGAGGTCGAGCACATGTTCTCCAGGATTGCCTCATAATTGATGCATAATAATGTCTTGAAGGGTGAATATATTCCTCTCTGTTGTTGGCAGGGTTTTGATCTTCTCCCGGCCTGTGCATTGTGGGGTAATCATACTCTTACAGTCTCAGTCCCCACCTCTCAATGCAAGGGGGCATCTTGGCCTTTTGATTGCCAAAGATAGTAAACAATGCTTGCTGATCAGTAACAAGTGTAAAATGTTTCGCATGCAGAAATACATTAAAGTGTTCACAAGCCCACAGAACAGACAGCTAGGCTTTCATTCTCAAATTGCAAGTAAACTCATTCAATCTGTAACAAACTTCCCCTAGCATAAACTACAATACGCCTTCGTGCCTTTGCATGTCCACTACGCTGGGCAAGAATCACGTCCAAGTCTGCTGGGCTAGCATCAACAACAATCGCTGTTTGCAATTTTGTATCAAAGTAAGCCATCTCAGTAGCATTATCAATTGCATGCTTAATCGTCTTGAAGCTGTGATCACACTCCCATAACCACTGAAATGAAACATTCTGTGGCATTAACTCTCTCAATGAGCCACTCACAGTGGCAAAGTCACGGATGTACCTGGAACAGTATCTGGCAATACTAAGAAAAGAACGCACCATTTGAACATATTGTGGAGGGGAGGTAGATGACAAAGTTTTAACCTTGGCTGGATCTGGAGTCATTCCCCCTTTTGAGAAAATATGCCCTAAGAATTTCAGTTTTGTCTTGTGAAGTTCTCACTGTTCAGCATTCAACGTAATACCTGCGTCCGGAAGTAGATCGCACACTTGTGTAAGGGCTCTATCATGTATCTTTTGTGAGGCCCCAATTACTGGTATATCATCACTGTAATTGAAATAAGTCTGTGAAAGGCTGTATAATGCAAAAAGTTACATCTTGGTAAACTTTGGCAGCTAAAGACACTCCGAAACTCAATCTTTTGTATCCGAACAAATCAACATGATTGGAAAAGGTAGTAATGTATCTGCAACCTTCTTCCAGTTTGAGCGAAAAGACTGCAGCACCATTCAACTGGGTAATCATATTGGCAATTTGCAGAACTGGGTGTCGCTCTCTTTCAATTGCTTTGTTTGCATGACGCATGTCAACACAGATTTTTACTGTCTCTTCTTCCTTTTTTTGTACCACCACCATTGGCAATACCTGTGGTGTTGGACCAGTAGAGGGCTCAGTGATATCATATCTTAGCAAAGCCTCGATTTCTTTTTCAATAGCCTCTTGTGGCAAAAAGGCAATTGCACTATGTCGTTGAGCAACAGGATGCGAATCCCATTATTAATGTGGAGCTGCACTTTCATTGTCTTAAGTTTTCCTAATACATGAAACAATGACAAAAGCTGATTCACTATGGCGTGATGAGAATTGACATTGCAATTCACAGAACTTAGTCCCATGTTAGCAGCAGTGCTGAATCTGAGCAAATATGCACACAACGAACTGCCCTAAAGGACATGGGTTGGGGCTTGTATCTTCGTCTTTTTATGTTTCATAGTCGCTATAAATGAACCTTTACTTTGCAGTGGTGTTGAGGCTGCCCACTTGTATACTTCTGTTTTCGACGGTGTGAGACAAGCACCGGAGATAGTTTATGGTACTGTTTTGCTGGAATGATATTTATTGATGCACCACTGTCTATGTTAAACGGTATATAACAATCATTATCCTTCAATTTTATTTTGGGACAATGTCTAAATAAATGTTGTGATTTCAGTCAAAGTCAAAGCAGTCTTTATTTCGATCGTTATGATCATAAAAGACACAAAATTATTTACAATATTACATCATGACTAAAATTTAGGCTAAATATGTGTACAGATATTAAAATTACAATTGATACATCAATAGATAAGCAATATGAATCGATTTCTGTACAATACGCTATAGAAAAATGTATAAAACATTCTTATAAAATGTTAAAAGGATTAATAAAATTGGTCAAAAAGATACTATGGTTTGATACTACAATAAGCACATCACTCTTTCGGCTTGGGTTGGCTATTGATAGTATATTTGTTTCATGTTTGACATTGTGCTCAAACATTCTACAGGGCTTAGGAAGCATAACCAAAATAACTATCGGGCATAGCTTATAATACACAGTATTTTGTGCAACAGATGTAATTACAATCTTCAATGAATATGATAGCCAATCATTATATCTTAGGTTTTCATGTTTTTAGCTCGAATACCCCACAATCAGCTCAAAAACGTAGCCACGGCTATCACTATGGTCTCTGTTGAGTTGGACTTTAGTATTTGAAGTGCTATTGCACTAGATCTGGTGCCCAGATTGGAGCAGATTGGTTTTAACCATTTGCCCCTGGGGAGCTTGTACGCTGGGCAGACAAATAAGATGTGGGCGATTGTCTCAATCTGGTCAGGTCAGGAAACACATTTGTTATCCGAAGGACTATGCCAATTGTGTGTGAACAATTTAATAGGGAGCGTACCCACCCTAAATTGGTGGTAGAGCTTCCTGTCGCGTTGTTTGGATATAACATAACATGTTGGGATTTCACTTGTCAATTCTTCCCCTATTTATATTCTTTCTTGCAAGAAATCAGACTTACACGTGCACATCTTTCAGTAGTCAGCATCAACTTCGCACACCCATCTCCTTCAACATTGACTTTGAAGAACTTATCGACAAAGAATTAGATGACAATCGGCCTCTTTCAGTTTCGACTTACCTCAATTGATTCTGCGGTTTTCGGCGGTGGGCGTTACTGGAATGCTTCTGGAACTTTCTAGTACACAGCTTTACTCTCTAAAGTGTAACAATTAACTGACTCGTCCTGCGTCATTAATTTTATTAACCACACCCACTCACTTATGTCACTAGACTATGGAGTCGGTTAGGGACCATAAGGGTCTGCCGCTCTATAATAATACACAAGGCACTACATCAAGTGAGGTCTCCCACTGTCAAAACTTCACACTAGCATAGCTGAGTTGGGTAAGTTCATTTTGATGGGTGTGTCCAATACAAATCAGGTACACCCACTTCCACCACCATCCTCAAATATAACATCAGTATTATAATACCGGCGGTGGCACAGTGTACACAGTTCCAAAGTAGATTGTGTTCTTAAGGGCACAAGGTCAACTAGCGGGTATCCCTGAGATTTGCTGATGTGTGGTGGAGGCCCAAATATGTAGCCCTCTCTGGTGAATATTTCTCATCCCTTTGGCACAGCAGAAACTTGTTTTGCCTGGTAGTCCTGCAAAGCTTTGGTGAAAAGGGCTACTCAGCCCACTTTTCCGCTTCTTTGGCTGGTGACAGATTTTGTCATGTACTCCAGTCAACCCAGGCTATATTCCACCCCAGCCAGCTATTTACCTCCTGCCTGGAATAACAATAGTCATTATGTGATCAGTCTTTATGGGCTCAAATAATCTATGTTTGGGCAACAAAGAGTCAGATCCACAGGCTCTACTGTGTACAAATATCTTACATTCTTCCATATTGTGGCTATAATCGAGACATGGCACAATTCGAATCATCAGTGGAAGATATGACACTTGTTTGAAAGAGAAATGGAGAGAATAAGGCATGTGGAGGGGAATTATGTGAAGTCAGAGATCAAAACCATAAATACTAATAATAGGGACATGCCCAGTCTCACTGGGATGCGGTGCACACAGGAAGTGAAGCAATTATATGGAGAAACCTTCATGTAACAGGAAAAAAACACAGCTCTGTGGAATGAGCTCACTGTGCCTTTATAATACAGTCACATCCCAAGATGTCTTGCTCATTTATTTTATTCAATCTTTTTATTGCAAACTTGCTCATCAGAGAAGAACTTACATCATGGCATATTGAATTATAACGCACATACAGGACATTTGAATGGCAGAAAGCTGAACTACAAGCAGTAAACAATTGGATCTGCAAAGGTGTTTTTACGGCCCATCGGTAATATCGACCCCCGCCCCTAAGCGGGTCAAACCCTCGCTTAATAGCTCTCATCAGAACCCCCTGTATGTCTGCCATGCTCCCCAAATCTTCTCCCACTTCTTCGGACAGCCTCTTGCTCATTTATTGACCAACGACTTGTCAAAATATTTGTATGTATGTGGTCTTGTAAAGCGCACTGCTGCCCTGAGGCGTCGTGGCGCTGTTGACCGCTGGGGAATCAGTCCTGGCTATCCCTGTGAGATAGTCCCTACTGGGTATCTCCAAGGTGAAACCAGGCATCCCCGGCGAATGTGGGGGGCCGTTGTAGAGATGAGGCAAGCTAATGCCCAGAGTTGCCGAGTGTGATCCCTGGTTAGAGTAGGCACTGAGGCAAGAATTATCGAGTCCGCTGACCCTGGTCCACCCCCCTGCCGCGTCGGGAATTGAACCCTGGTCCCGGGCTGTTCTCTGCTTCCGGGTCTGCCGCCTCTAACCAGTGAGCCACACCACTCCACAAAATATACACACACCATTGTTTTGATGGTATATTTAATGTTCCAACATTTCACCCTCATTATTACTATGAACATCAGAAACATAAAAAGAGTCAGCCCAATCCATAAAAAAAAACACTGCATGTACTAAATCTATCATTACAACAACTGTGTGTACGTATCTTGGCAAAACCTATAGCAGCAAATTAGATGTCAAACATAAATGACTGTCACGTGGATAAAGACTACTAGACAAAAGTCAGTTCAAGCTATTCATAAATGGCTAGTAAAGGCAAATCAACAAATGTCGCAAATGTTTGTTTTCACAAGGTGTCCTGAAAACCCATAGTGGTGATTATTTCTTTTGATTGAAGTTTTATTTAGCACGTAAAACACCAATTCAAAGTGCTTATGTAGAAGCCCTGTATTACGGGAATAATGTGCAAACAGAAATGATGAAACACCAGAAAGCATTGGCACAGCCAACAGGTCTCGCCTATGCAGCCTATTGGCTTTGGCAATTATCTTTAGCTTTTTTTGCAGCAGTAAGACTGCTTTGCAGCATTACTGAAAATAAAAAATTCCATTTTGCAGGCATGCACGAACATGGACGGTGCACCTCCACAAATGGGATAAGCATTTTTTTTCTATCTATTTACTAATCCGAAAAAGGTTAGTTAATACAACGTTTTGCAAAATACAGTGTTTAATTTGTAAAAAAAATATATATATATGTGGCAAGGTTCAAGTGAGGAGGCCACTTTCGCTTGCACTGCCCATTGGCACTGTCAATTACAGTAACAGCATAACTAATAGGTCACACTTCTACAGTTCTGACATTTTCAGGACCCCAAAGATAAAATAAAGGCTTTGGCAGTGGGTATTTATCATTCTTAATATATAGTGAATTAATAAACAAAAGTTGTTGTGCTCATCTCAGAAATAAAAAAAAAACAGCAACACCATTAGGCTCAGAGGTACCAGTGCTGACAATTAAGTGCCAGTGCCAAGCACCGGAAACCACTGGCTCAAATTAAGTGCTGGAGAAATGTGCTTTTTTTATACAGTGCTAATGTGTTTAAAAAAACAAACAAACAGGGGAGTGGATTAGGGATGAGGCAACATTGTAGATAAGGAAGCAGGAGGTGAGAGAGAAGGACAAGCGAGAGACAACTATGGGGAAGCACATGGACGACAGAGGGCGAATGATGGGGAAGCACACAGACAGCTGTGGGTGTGGGGGCAGGGTTGGGGAAGTGCACATACAATGGAGGGTGTGCAGACGGAAATTGGGAAGCAAACTGAAAACAGAGGATGGCCAGGTGACAAAGGGAAAGCAAAGTGACAACAGAGGGTGTTAGGCAAGCAACAATGGCTACGGAAGGTAGACTGGTGGGGAGGAAGCAAGAATGCCAACTAAGAAAATGAGGGTGAGTGATGAAATAAATGTATGTGGGACCAGAAGCATACAAAGGTGATGGAAAACACATGCATTCTCATAAGGTGCTTAATCAAAAATGCAAAATAAAGTAGACACGAAAAGGGAGCAATGTAAGGTCACAAGTAATTTTTCCAGGCACCAGCCGAGGGACAAAAACCACAAGAGGAAGAAAAGGCCATGGAAGCTAGCGAACAAAAATCAAGAGAATGAGGGTGACAATAAGGCCAACCAATGGTACGTAATGGCGGGCTCTAAGTCCACTATAAGCTAACAAGATGTCTCGCAACAGACAGCATATATACTGTCTTAGGCGAGACCTAAAAAGGACAACTGATATCAGAAGGAAAGGATAAAGAGGGATATAGACAAAAATGTGCAAAGAAGTAGCCTAAAAATATCAATTTTCATGAGAAGGGATAAAGAGTGGCATATTAATATTTGCAAAGCGTTAAAGCTTAAAAACACAGGCCCAGATTTACTAAAACTTTGCCTTGTCCTTGCATCATGCTAGGCGATGCAAGGCAGCGTAAAGGATTAAGTAACATTGAGAAAGCCACACAAGGGGTGATTTGTGCCGCTTTGGGTTCTCTTTGTAAAGAAATGTAATGCAACACAGCAGCTTGAGCTGTGTTGTGTTATTCCATGGGTGTAGCATGGGCGTTCCCATGCATCCACCTGTGGAAACTGACATCATCTCAGATTACTGAAATTCGTAAACCTGGGATTGTGGAAAATTGGAAGTAACCCTGACCATGGCGTAAGGAGGGGGAATATGCTTATTGTCCCTTGTTATTTCCTGCATCATGCATAGAAAGACAAAATTGCCTCTAAGTTTTTTTTGTGCAGAAAGGTACCTCTTCCTAAACAAAGACAATTCTGTCCATAACCCTTGTACCGTGGAGCAAGGGTGCCTGTGTTGGTGCTAGGCAACCCCAAGTGCACCAGTGCCGGTGGAGAGCTGAAGAGCACCATATTAGAAGATATGGCTCTCTTCAGCTCTTTCTCAATCATGCAACACAGCTCGGCAACTTTGCTGGCTGCCACAGATTGTGTGAACGCTTAGTAAATATGCCCTACAGTTTTCAGCTTGGGGGAGTGTTAGAACTGGGGGTCTCCAGTTGGCAATCATTTGCACCTTCGTCCAAATAGAGACCCTTGTTTCTAGCCAGAGTAAGGGGGCTACACTCCTAAAATAAGCCCTGCTCCACCCTGTGGTAGCTTGGCATGATAAGGAAGGCTCATCTCAGTGGCACGCAGTGTGTAAAGCATTTGTGAACACATACAGTAATATAGTGAAAACACTACAGATGGACACAACAAAGGTTTTATAAAAAAAAGTATTCATCATTATATAGACTTAACACAAGACCCAAAAATCCACAATACAGTATTAAGAAAATGACTTTTAGATGGTAGAAATAGCTTAGTTCAAAGATGATGGTAAATCCGACACATTTCTCACAAAGTACCTTTGGATGCGTCACGCGAGTTAAACAGAAGGATGGCGGGGAGAACGATGCATCGGTTTCTTGCTTCGGGGGAGGTGATGCGTCTATTCCTCAGTGCTTGCGCAAAGTAGGAGATGTATCTGTTCCTTACAGGAGAGGAGGTGATGCGTCGATCTCGTGGTGCGTCCTGATTGTGATGCAACACGATGGTGCCTCGATGCAATGCGACGATCTGGTGCAATGCGACAAGATGACATATTTGATGCGACGTTAAGGCAATGCGTGCATGCCCGACGGCCGTGCGGCAACTCTGTAACTTTGGAGCCACAACAGGCCCTGCGACACGCTTCTCCGGTGATGTGACGACGACCCTTGCGGTAGCGACATGCTTCTCTGGTGATGCGACGACACACAGCTGCGACTGAGACGCGCTTCTCTGGTGATTCGATGGTGACCCTTGTGGTGGCGACACGCTTCTCTGATGATACGACAGCTGCGGATGCGACGCGCTTCTTTTCGTTGAGTCGCGCTTCCAGCTCCCAACAACACGCAGGCTTCTGCAGAAAGAATTCCCTGCAAGGAAATTCAGGGGTGAGCTGGTGGTGAAGTCTTGTATCCCTGAGACTTCAGCAGGAGGCAAGTACAGTTCAAGCCCTCGGAAATTCGTATATAAGATTATGAAAGTTGCAATAGAAGTCTTTCTCCTTTCCTTGGCAATAACGAAACCACTGCAGGCCAACCCCAGAAAACAACACAGTGGTACAGGGGAAATCAAAAACTCCTGCAGATTCTCTGGTTCTTCTCTTTGACAAAAGGTCTGTCTTGAAGTCCAGAAGTGACCGAAAGTCTTGGGGTCTGTGCCCCAATATTTATACTGTAAAATCCTTTGACCTCTGAAGGCAGAGGGTGCCTGTGTCCAGCCAAAACCATTTCTGGGTGCACTCTGCCAGTGCACAACTTCTTCCTTTGTCAGATTGGGCCAGGGTCATCAGACACATCACAGGCGTGGAGCCAGCATTGTGGAAGGCAGGCACAGCTCTATTCGTGCCCAGGTGTTACTCCTCCCACCACTCCTAATGCAGAAAGGTCTATTCAGGCTTGTGCTGACTCATCCTGTCTCCTGGAGCCACCCCAGCACCTGTCACTCACAAATCAGACAGGGAATACACAACCGAGCAGAGGCAGATTAGGATGGTTTGGCAAGAAAATGCCTACTTTCTATAAGTGGTATTTTCAAACACATAATGTTAAAACCAACTTCACTAAAAGATGTATTTTAACATTCTGAGTTCAGGCATACTAAATTAGGTTTTCTAACATGTTCCCTTGGTCAGTTTGGATTATAAGATGTTATAATAAAACTTCCCATTCTGGCCTATGGGGACGGGTAGCCTTGCAATAGTGAAAAACTAAATTGGCTGTAATTTACTATCAGGACATGCTACACACGTCAGGACATGTCCTACCTTTCACATGCACATCACCCTGCCCTAGTGCCTACATTAAGGGTGGCTAACATGTAGAAAAGAGAAGGTTTAGGGACATGGCAGTACTAGACTGCACAAAGGTTCTGCAATGGCAGGCAAGAGACACACGTTACAAGCTGCTTCTGTGGATGGCACAATCAGTGCTGCAAGCCCAATATAAGCATTTAAATTACAGGCCCTGGGCACACATGGTGCACTATACTAGGGTCTGACAAGTAAATCAAGTAAGCTAATCATGGAGTCAATAATCCATTACAATAATTCGCAATAGAGAGCATATGCACTTTAGCACTGATCAGCAGTGCAAAGGTGCCCAGAGTCATAAAGCAGCCAACAACAGGTCAGAAAAAAAATACAGGAAGAAGGCAAAAAGTTCAGGGATGACCCTGCAAAAAGGGTCAAGTCCAACATGGAGTATGAAACGAAAAATAGGACTATGGTGGACAACAGAGGTAGTTATGTAGGAGAAAGATTTCAAGTTCAGGTTAAAACATGTTAATGGAGAGATTGGTGCTGGTAGCCGGTGTGTTTTGCAAAGCTGGAAGCTATTACAGCGGTGAGCTGGAGCAGCCTGGATTCCTTACAGGAAGCAGTTCTCAAATAGATGCTAGTACCTAAGCTGTTGCATGATGTGTTGAAGTTAGCTAAATTAGTGGCAAATGGGAAACCTTCTACAGGTAACAGGGATAATTCACAATGGGGATTTAGTGAGCAACATACAGTGTGATTGAATCAGAGTGCGCTGGGAGAGGCTACGGACACAATCAAAAGATAATCTAGTCCTTAAGAGGTTAATTGAGTAACATGGAGACTAGCCAAAGGAGGCCCAAGTTGTGCAGCATACATTGAGAATTCCCTATGGAAATAGTATGCCCACCAAATCTACTATGACACATGTTATCATGGAAAATGATGTTAGAACAATAAACTGGACAAATTATTTTTATCCTGAGTTTGGTATCTGTCATTACAGTTGTGTTATTTCACTTTCATATAGTCTAAAAATAAAATTTAACTTCTGAGCGACCAGTGTTAGTAATCGCAAATAAGTTCAAAGCGTTATTGTCTTTAAATTAGGGAAGGAACAAAATATTTTTCCATTTGTCTGTCCTGTTTTTTTTCACATTATCCTTGGATTTTCTGACTTTAATTTGTTTCAAGTTCACGGTTAATTAATGTAATGGAAGTGTATGATGCAGCTACCTTCATTCAAAACACAGGCTCTAAGATCCATAATGGCACCATTCCTGATCATCCTTCCTATAAAAATGTAAACATTAGTTGACTGGGTGATCCTTCTCTGTTCAGTTCTGAAGCTTCTGAAACAAAGTTCCAAATGGAATAGGCATTATCCCCAACCATATAGAGTTCTGAATAGCAATAAAGACATCACTGTTTCCTGGTCAATACCAAATTTACTAAACCAGAGAACTACATGGTGGTCTCTGCTAGTCGAGAGCACATTTCTCGCTGTCTGTCCACTATACTCTCCTCATAACACTGCGCTGCAACATGAGTCCTCTATGCATGTTAATGCGCAGCAGTGCTTTGTGCATCATGCTTACGCCAAATCTCTAGAACTGAAATTTCACCCCAAAACGCACCAAAAAGACCCAGCTACAACCCACACACTTAAAAACCATGCTGTTCAAAGTTCATCCAGGAACCCGCTGCAATTTGGAGCGCACCATAAACTCACCAAGGATATGAAGCACATTATAAAAAGGCTCCCTGTTTTCAATTTTTACTGATTTGTACAGATAAATACAGATAGTAACATTTATTTTCTTGTCTGTATTTATTTTTAAATGTGGATAAAAATGGAAATGTAGTTGCTTTTTGAGTAATTCGAAATACTGTCTTCCATGACTGCCTGGCCAATTGCTGTGTGGATTGGTAGGTAAGGGGGTTAAAAAAGAAAGGAATTTTAGTAGGTTTTCCCAGCTGTAGATATGCACAAAGTTGATACTGAAATATTCATATTTCCTTATCAGTACATTGATTTATCTTCTGTGGGGGTTTAAAACATTGAAACCTAGTAGGCATTCAAGCATGAGTGCATATTTACCGGTTAAATAAATGTGGAAATATACTAATTTCAGCTTCATCTTTCCACAAAACCCAAAATAAATATGGATAAATTCAATTTGTATCCATATTAAAAAAATAAGTAGACAAGAAAATAAATGTTTTCTGTCTGTATTTATCTGTATAAATCAGTAAAAACAGAAAGCAGGGAGCCTTATTCATCACTTGATCATTCTCACCTACATTTTTTATACACATGTGGGAAAAGCCAATTTTCCAAGAGTGGTGGTTCTCACCTTAAAATATGAATGAAGATGTTTGATAAATCCCTCTCTAAGAGCTGTGAGTCTCATCCGCATTATGAGAGCAGGAGAAGAGCTAGGCTGTCTCACCTCCTTGATGTAAAGAGCTGCAGTAGAAACCGCTCTCTGAACTAGTGATTCCCATGTATAAGAGGTTTTGAGTTTCCCCGGTAAAAAATGTAGATATTGAAGACACCGACTCCTGGAGCAAATCAAGAGCTCACTTTTATTATGGATGCACATCTGGGAGACACCCCTCCAGCAGCAGCTGGCATGGATCGGGGGCGGCGGGGTGAAGGGGAGAGAAAGACAAAGAAATACACTTACCTAACTGCGTCCCTCCTCCGTTGTCTCTCCCAGCCGAAATGGAAGCAGCAAGCACACAGGCTCCACTAATCCACTCACAAAGCTGCAATGAAGCGTTGTGATTGGTCTGAGCACCATGGTTCGGCGCTCAGAAAGGCAGTGGGAGCCTGGGCAAGTTCTCCACCCAGACCGTATTCCAAGCAAAGTGCGCATGGCTGTTAGGCCGGCCCAAGATGGCTGGCCAAATAGCCATGCGCACTTACAGTGTACCCACCACTCCTCCCCCTGCTCCTCTGTGAGCAAAGAAGACCCGCCTGCAACGCTCTAATTTACCACTAGGTCTGAACTGGGTTCAGAGCAGGTGTTCGGGATAGGGGTGATTAGTGTGGCAAAGGGAAGGGGGAGCCACCTCTGCACCCCTCACCAAATGCCAGTGAAAATCTAAACTTCACAATGGATGCAAAAGTTGGAAACTGCTTTTTCCCAGAAACCACTATATTTGATGTGAATCACGTCTTCCACCAAACATGTAAAAGCTGAGCAGTGGTAGGAAAAAACGGTGTCAGGTTTTTTCTGTTGCTTTTTTTTTTAAGATAAAAGCTGGTGCCTGTGCTGCAGTGATTGGTTTTGCTGTGCTATATGACATAATATACTGACAATTTGCATATTGAGAGATGCTTTATTTCTGGATGTCAGCAAATGTGCTGCTCTGGCAGGTGAGGAGTTGTTTTCGAGTATTTCATCAAAACATCGAGTAGAAAATAATGTGAACCCAAAATATCCGAGAGCAAAACTATTGTGAAGGTAAATATATACAGGTAAGTATAGGTGTGCTATACCTACCTTGCCATATATGTACCTTGATATATCCATCTTCAAGGTATGCAGATATGGAGTAAAGAACTGTAAGTCCGATTCACAGAGGTAAACTTAGACTTAAGTCTAAGTTTACTGCTTTGTGGTATTCACAAAAGAACTTATCGTTGTGAATTGCTTACCTACATACACTTATCCTCTCACTATTTTAGTCCATGATATTTAGACCTTGATATTTTGGTTCATAATATTTTTCTGTTACATTTTCTCACATACAACCGTGAGCATGGCCACTGTATTGCTCCTGTTGTATGTATGTCAAAATTATAGTCGTCTCTGTGTGTTGGCTTTAGTAAAAGAAAGAGGCAACACTAGTGCCCACATGCATCAAAGTGAATTGCATTCCCAAACGGTGCGAATCGCAATTTTCAGCGGTTTGCAAATGCAATTGACAAAATTGGGATGCATCAAGTTTTTCGCAATTTTAGAAATTGCAATCATGTTGCGATTTCTAAAATTGCGATCTGATTTAAGAAATTGCAATTTGAGATTTCTTAAATGCAATGCATGAACATTTTAAATTTGTGAATTCGCAAATAGGGAGAGGTAAATTACCATGAAGTTGACCTTCATGGTAATTTGCGAAAACTTTCAAAAATGCACAAAAGTGCATTTTTGAAAGTTTCATTTTACACACACACATGCCCTTGGGGCATGTGTGTGTGAAAAAGGCACTTAAAGTTATATTTCAGGGACTCCCCCCTGCACCCTTGAAATTGCATTTTCAATTTGCGATTCGCAAATTGCTAATCGCAAATTGAAAATGACTTCCCATTCATTCCTATGGGCCTCTAGGCCCATAGGAATCAATGGGAAGGGATTCCTTAATTGCGATTCACAAATTGTGAATCGCAATTAAGGAATTTTAAGAAATCGAAAAAAAATTGTGATTTCTTAATGCATAGCCTTTTGCGATTTCTTAATTGCGATTCCTTAATTTTCGCAAATAAGAAATCGCAAACGGCAACAATGATGCAGGTGGCCTTAAATGTTTTGGCAAAAACTAGCTATGCATGTTACAAACATAGCTGCCATGTTTTAAGATTGCTTATGTGTGACATTTCCACAATCGATTTTAGGGCACTTTTGGGTGACATTAAGTGACGAAATGTGTGACACTTAAAAGTGACATTTTCTCGCGAGTAAAAGCACACACCATTCACAGACATTAACGATGAACTGTAAGGTACAAGTAGGATGTTAATTCAAAGGGTAGACAAGTGGTCCTTTCATCATCTTTCTATTTTCATAATGCATTTCCAAAATCTTTTTTTTTTTACACATTAAAAAATGGAAGCTTTCCAGTTGCAAGCCTGGCAACTTCGCTGTGTGTATCAGACATGTATTTTCTGTGTGTAATTGTGCATCTGAAATGTAAAGAAAAACATGCTTCTGGTTATAAGTGTAACTAATTGGAAGGGCGGCCAATTAGGTTAATGCACAAGTCAAGTCAAGTCAAGTCAGAGATTTATATAGCGCGCTACATACCCAGAGGGTCTCAAGGCGCTGGAGGAGGGTAAGGGAGTTACTTGTCGAATATCCAGGGATAAGAGATAAGACAAGCAAACTTCAGTACAGACATAGAGAGTGTGTGGGACTCACCTCACTAGGCTTGTGGTCCAGAAGTGCCTGGGGAGTGTATGCCAGGCTGAGCTCTTGTCTTGAGAGTGTCTTCCAACAACTTTGGGCGGGCTGGATGGGGGAGCACCAGGCTGCTGCAGCAGCAGACAGGCTGTGCAGTTGATGTAGGCAAAACCAGTAAAATCTGCGGGGAGGGTCAGTAGAGCAGAGAGCGGTGCCTATAAAACGCCTGCGCTTCGCTCACCAGCGTCTGCTGCCATCTTTGACTAGTGAGTCAATGTCCATGGGTCTGGTGTCAACAGTAGCTCACTGGAGCTACACGTTTTACCAGTGACCTCCAGCGGTGCACCAGAAAACAACATAAGACTCAGAACCATGTGAACCTGGGCCCGGTACTTGCTGTTGTTTATGTTAAGCCCATTCCCTCTCCATCTCTCTCTCTCTCTCTCTCTCTCTCTCGCTCTCTGTCATCTGTCTCCAAGAGTGAGAGACCACCAGAGAACAGATTTATTGTTTCCTCAAGCAACAATGTATCACCATGAAGACTCGAGAACACCATGGCAGCCACTGAGCCCAGGATGCCAGGCTAAAAAGCGACCACTTGTCTGAGGCAGACAAAGTAGCACTGCACAACAAGTGCCAAAGCTTGCCCGGGCTTCTTTTATTCAACAGTATCTATTATATTAGTCCAGTGATGGGCACACCAGCACTAAAATGTGTTAGTCTAACACCTGATGCGTGGTACTTGGTAGAGCTGGACAGGAGACCAGACTACACTAAATACATGGCAGGGTTTGTGCAAAGGTTTAAAATGGATGCCCTATGTTGATTACATGTATCTGGATTCTCGAGGAGCAGCTTGGAGGTTTTAGCTGGCTATTTCTGAAAAATATACTTGGGTTCTGTGCAATGAGTCTACTTAGAATCAAGGTGATGGATTTGAAAACCACAAAACTGAGAAATTCCTGCAGCGCCTGGAAAACTGGATTTGCTCTTCTACCTGCATGTCAGAAGGAAGGGGGAATTAGTCTGAAGATATAAAAGTACTCCATTTGATTCTGTAGGGCATGCATGCCAGCACCTGTTGCAGCTCAAAGATCTTTCCAATGCATCTGGCTTTACATGGAGTTACAAAGATGAGAGACTAAAAAATAACAATTTCCCTTAAACTTTTGTATTTATTTCCACTACAAGGTGACATTATTTATCTCTGTGTATTTTAGGAGTCTTGTTTTACCGTTTTCAATTTAAAAAAGGATTGGAATAAATGGCTTTGGTTAAAGTTCACGCTATAACGTGTGGGGCAGGCAAGCAAGGATGGGGAGAGGAGGTGGGGTTACGATCTGCAATGGCGACAGAGAAGGGGTTTGGGGCCGCAGCACCGTAAAGGGATGGGTGGAAGAACTGAAGAAGCAATGCAGGGGAAAAAGAAACAGTGCCACAATCACAGCACCAGCACCAGACAGACACTAATCATGAGGAATCAATCAGTGCTTGGTCCTTGAACCAGAGAAAAAACAGGAAGTGATGTTTGGCACACACCGGTCAATTAGGAGGTAGAAAAAGGGTGCCAATGAAGCCAACAAATGGTATGCAATTGGAGGGTTCCAAGGCCTTTTTTGTAAACAATAGTGTCTCGCAAGCGAGAGAGCACGGCTCACTCAGGCTCAACCAAAGCGTAGGAAATCTCTTGGTGTACCAAAATCAGGTCTGTAAAAACATTTTTTTTACAAAAGTTTGGAATGGCCTACATTGAGCTTCTAAGAGAAAACTATTTGCTACTTGCGATGTATTACACTTATCACATTTGATTTTATAATTATACAAATATATTGTTTGATCAAGCCATTTGATACAAATAGGTACAATATTATATTCAATAAATTAAAAAAGATTCAAATGCTACTTTCCAAAACATCCTCTGATATAGTTTCCTCTTGCTCATCAGAGGATTGCAGTTTTGATTAAAAAAAAACTTCTGAAAAGATCAGAGAAAAATATCCAATGCATTCTGAGGAAAAGTGTTCTTCTGATCGGCATCATTTGTACCGGGACTCCATTTTTTTTCATTGTCCTCTCGTATCAAACACTTCCACACGACCCAGCTGGTCATTTTTGCCGATGCCTGAGGAGAATTCTAACTGACACGACAAAAACCATCTTGCAGCCTGCATTTCTGCCCAGGAACTGTCACACGCCCAACCCCCCTGTTCTCTGCAGTTCACCAGAAAGCCACGAGACACTCACCCTGAGTAAATGATTTATTCTCCATCTCCTGCTCCCAGCCTGGTAAACATCCTTGACACCGTGATCAGGTTATCTGAACAATGGTCTGGCTGTTGGGCCCTGATCAGGTTGATTAAACAATGACTTGAAAGACCGGGCTTTGATCAAGGCAATTAAACAATGACCTGAAAAGACTAGGGGCCAGATGTAGGTAGCCCTTTACCGATCGGAATCGGCCGAAAATACCGATTTTCTGCCGTTTCCGATCGGTAAAGGGCTATGGAGATGTAGGGGCACATATTCGGTAATTTTACCAAATCGTTATTATTACCGAATCGGTAAATTTACCGATTCGGTAATATTTACCGATTCGGTAATATTTACCGATTCGGTAATATTTACCGATTCAGTAAAATTACCGAAAATGCAATGTGGGTAGCCAATTTTCCATTGGCACATGGCTTACAGAATCGGTATTTTACCATGGAATACAAATCCATGGTAAAATACCGATTCCTGTGTACATGCACATCTGTGCATGTACACATGTGCCATGTGACAGACAGACGTGCCCTTAGGGCATGTCTGTGTGCCACATTGCACACATGCCCGTTTTGGGGGTGCTAGAGGGTGTCAATGTGACACCCCCTGCACCCTTGACAAATTTGGTATTTACCGATTCGGTAAATACCGAATCGGTATTTGAATTGAATCCTATGGGCTTCAAGGCCCATAGGAATCAATAGCAAATACCGATTCGGTATTTACCGAATCGGTAAATACCGAATTTTTAAGGATTCGGTAACAAATCCAGATGTTGGTACCTACATCCCATTTACCGATTTTGAAATACCGAATCGGTAAAATTCGGTATTTCAAAATCGGTAAATGTGATTTACCTACATCTGGGCCAAAGCCTTGATCAAAGCCGAGTGAACAATGATTTGTGTACCAAGCCTTGACCAGGTCACCATCTACAAACGTTGTCTGGATCTGGTTATCAACTGCAAACACTACCCTGATTAAACAATGAACTAACAGCCAACAGACTGGGATGAAAAAGTATAAAAGGCTTGTAAGCTACAGAGTGAAGTAGCAGCCGCCTCTGTCTTGTCTCTGACTAGTTTGGGACTATGGGGCATATTACCAAGGGGAGCGATAGGCAATTATCGCCGGTTTAGCGGCCGTTTTCGGCCGCTAAGCGGCGATAATTCTATCGCTCTATTAGCAAGCTGTCGCTAACTGATGTTAGCGACAGCTTTTAGGCGATAGCGAGCGGTTTGGGGCCCGCTTTGCATGTCAGCGATATTTATCGCTAATGACATGCAAAGTGGGCGTACCCAACCTGTTAGCGACTGAAAGCAGTCGCTAACGTCGCTATCGCCTATTAGCAAGGCGGGCGTAGCGATGGAATATTCCCGCTATCGCCAAAAACTAACACCTGCTCAGACCAGCTCTTAGCCATGTTATCCAATGGGAGGTAGATAACATGGCTAAGAGCATTTTGTCGCTAATGCGTGAATATCGCTGTATTCTCAGCGATATTCACGCTATCGCCGGAAAAATTATCGCTTTGGAGATAAATGTTGCTAATAGCAAGTTATCTCACCGATAATTTCCGGCGATGTTGAGCGATAAAAAAATCGTTGCAAAGCCTAGTTAGCGATAAGTATCACTACTCGTTGGTAATATGCCCCTCTGTTCCATAGCCCGGCTATTGAAATAAATCTGGGTTCCTCCTGCAGACGAAGGCTCCTGTGTCTCCTTTTACTAAGTATGGAAGGTATGGAAGACTAGGGCGGTTCCCCCGCCGCCGAGACCCATTAAGTGGGTTTAACCGGTTCTTCAAATGGCGCCTGAACAGGAACTCCATGAGTACTGAGGTCAGGCCCGGTGGATGTGAGGAGGTGCACGGAGAGACTCCTATGAAGGCGCCCTACCCGAGGGATTCTTGTATTCCGGTAGACTGAATGACTCGCCCGCTGTCCCTCCACACCTGGTCTGGGCCACATGACTGCGTTCTCGTTGGAGTCCCCTAGCAAATAATTTCTGTAGCAGGACACAGCCCTATGTCTGCAGAAGAGAACTACCCCTGTAAGGTAAGGGTGGACTGATCATCCACCAAGTCTGTATGATTCGGTTATTAACTTTCGCAAAAGTTAAGTTGTTATTGACTTTTGCCAAAGCCAAGCAAGCGAGATGAAGTTTTAAAAACCCGCTGGTGTCTGATCTGTATGATTCTGCTGTTATTGACTTTTGCAAAAGCCAAGCACGCGAGGTGAGTTTTAGAAACCCGCTGGTGTCTGTTATCTGTTTTTAAGCATGCCAGTCAGTAGTAAGCTCAAAAAATTATGTTGTTGTATGTGTACGCAGGACTCCCAGCTGGAGGCGGCCTGTCCGCTTCCTCCAGAAGCAACCCCTGGCCATACGATGTATGTTAAACATGGCCCTTCTGCCATAATGTTTTCCTCATTATGGGTAAAGTACACCAAACAAAGTAACGCGGAATTACAGTGGCCACTTTATTGCTCCTTTAATTCCCAAGTTCTCGCCAACTTAGAGGAACAATTATTGAAAAGAAAAAAGTGCCCGTCTATGTTTGAATCTGTCCGATTTTGGAGGAAAGAGATAGAGCAGAGAGCTAGAAAACAGAAGGCTCAAGAAAGAAAACAGGAACGTATGTCAATGGCCGAACACGCCAGAGAAAATTTACAAAATCAAATGACAAAATCGGTAGAAATAGCCGATTGCTAGTGGCTGAGATGAATCCAAGCATTGCATCCATCTGTCCAACAGAATATTCTTTTCAACTAGCGCACATTGTTAGCTAATTCACCCCTTGGGTTGTGAGTCTCAGTAGTGCATTCTATAAAGTAGCCCACATTTTTAAATAATTCACCCATTGGGTTGTGAGCCTCAGTAATGCATTCTACAACTCAATGCATTTTATAATAATATAATAATAATCCATATTTGCAAAGCGTGAACATATCGCCCCTTAGGGTCTCAGGGTGATGAGGGCCGTCTGGAGGATTGATTTAGCTATTTCCCAGTCACATGATGCTGATCTGAGTTTCTGCCTGGGCCGAGGATCGAACTGTGAGCCCCGCGCTTCGGAGTCAGTCGCTCTGGCCGCTGCGCCATACCTCTCCTTTCGGGGCAGGGGGTGCTTATTACATATAAGTATAAGGTTTTTACAAAAGTTATTTAAATAAAATGTATCTACCCAACTTAGGTCTCCAATATTGGCTCAAGTGTGGCAGTAACCAGTAGCTCGTGAACTGCTGTAGCTCTTCAGCTACCTCTGAATACCTCACCTATGTGCAGCCCAGCTAATTAAATTTGAAAGCTTTCGCTTGTTTGAATTAATATACGTACAACAAAATTGAAATTATACAATAATAATAGTTGTAGCTCTCAATGCATTTTATTGAAAATAAGTAGCTCTCATTACAGACAGGTTGGAGACCCCTGGTAAAGATAGATGTTTGTTTTCCGCTGAACCTCTTATTTTTACCCATCAGAAGTCAAATCGTTAGAACAGCTGGTTGTGAGTGATGGTTTATTCATATTGTGTCTTTTAATCGTGCTGTTTACCTGTAGCGCCTCTTGGCTCCCATGCCTCGGTGGGCGCTTCTGATAGTGAGCAGCACAGCGGCACCCTGTTGCACACCACACGTCCCACACCCCGGCGGAGGGCGGTGATTGCAGACACCTCTCTATTATTCCCTGCAAACAATGTGCGCTGCCTCTGGGAGTGAAACGGACACCCTAGGCATGCGGGGCTCCCTTTGTTGCCTGTGCCGCCTGGCTACCTTTTTAAGGGCTGTTGGCCCTTTAAGAGCTCTCCCATTGCGTGACTGACCAGAACTCTGGCAGGTCCTGTCCTGGAGGCAACCTATCTCAGGCCCTTGTCACGCAATCCCCAGAGCCTTGGGCCTGCGGGCAGCCACCCTGACACTGAAGCACCTTTCCCAGCCCTGCACCCATGCAGCCCTCCCCCACCGCAGCGGCTGCCATACCAGCCACGCCCCTGCAGAGAAGTGCACACACTTGTCGTTCTGTCACCCCACCGCGCTGAACTCTGTCACCTCTGCAGTGGTCCTCTGACCCTTCTTGTAAGTTCAATGTCACCCGATATTAGGTTGACACGGCATCCCAGATTGCTCACCCAAACTTGCCCTTCTCTCACTCCTGCAGCACTCGGCCGCCGACCTGCATCCCTCACCCAGAAGCGGCAGCCTGTCAGGGACCACGCCCCACAAACACCCCTCCCAGTCGCCCAAGGAAGAAGTGTGGGCTGCTCTGAAAGCCTCAAGTGAGGTGGCCAAATGCCAAGCACATAGTGCAACTAAAATTACCTACGCTATAGCTTTAATACAAATACTGTTATTAAAACATAATCTCAACAATGCTCCCACTATTACTACTGCTACTCCCAGTTACACTAATGATACTCTGGCTGCTTTCACAGCTTGGAAGCTCGGCAAGTTAACGTTCATTTATGATTTTACGCGAGGTGTCTATGCCAAGAGAGCACTATTTTTAAAGTGTTCAGAATTAACAAATTGTGTGAGTGGCCTTAATTTGCGTTATCCTCGTTTATCTTACATCCCTTCTCTTTTTCATGATTATTGCAATTTTTTTCAGCTTGGTTAGCTCTTTTTCTTGTAAACAGTTTGCTTGTGACTGTGTGGCCCCTCTCCCATTGTAACATGTCCCATTTATATAACATTCCTTTGCTATTAGCTGCGCCTCCCATTTCTCAGTGATGAGGCACAGCTAATAGTCTGCCCAAAATCCTGTGATTCTGGGCACATCACTTAATCTCCATGTGCCTACAATAAACAAATGTGTTCTTCTGTAATGTAACTGGTGCTCATGTAACGTGGTCTCAGACCTTTGGGTCGACTTCGCGCTATATAAAAACTGAATGAAAAGAGAAGGTCTCAGCGCGGCCCCAACAGAGCCCCTGTGGGTCCAACACCTGCCCCAGACACCCTGCCCCTTGCTTGAGGTATCTCTGCTGATGCTGACATGCTCCCACAAACCCCCAGCTCCCACTCCGCCCATTGCCCCTCCACCCCTGTGTGAATTTCCCAAAGCACTGCATTGTTCTGTCCTTATCTGTGGCCGCCCACGTGGCGAGAGCCTTCCCCCCTCCGCATACGTCAAAATCAAAGGGTGTTGGTTAATACCAGACTTAAGTGATGAGGGCAGACAGCAGCTCGCAGGCAAAGATGTTTAATAGTTATAATAATGTCCTCAGCGGTGGACTGGTGACCGTAGGCAAAGATGACCAACCTTCAACTGCCAGAGTAACTCAAAGGCAAACCATTCTAGAATCAACAATCATTTACACAATCAAGCGGCTGGCACGAGACTGTGGCTTGCACCGCTCATGCTCAATTAACATTAAAAAATATGTTACATTTAAAGGTATAAACAACAAGACAGACCTAAAAAAATAAAATTCTTGTTGCTATATTTTTGCAGTGATATCACGATCAAGATTTAATGTACCTGATAAGTAAATCAGCATTGACTTCACCAGATCCTGGTTATAGACAGGCATTACATTTTTGATGATATCAAGGCTGGGGTGGACAGTTCCGTGAAGGGTTCAGTGAGGTATGGTGGCTGTTTTGAATGTAATGCTTTGGGCAACAGGAAGTCAGTAAATGTTTTATCTTTCGTTTTTTTCAGCCTACATTGATTGCAAGATGTAGGAAGAAAATTGACTTTTTTGGCTCTGTTAGGAAAATTACTGAATGGTCTAGTTTTGTGGAGATGAACACAGTCAGGTATTAAAGGTCTAGTCTGTGGAGTAAGTGTAGGTGTAGCAGTTGAATTGTGCTTAATCATTAGTGAATCACTGCACAGATATAATTACATAATATGAGATGCTGTTGAAAATATTGGACTTTGTTATGGGATAAACAGCAGAGTGAAGCTCAGCCTGTTAAGAAATCATTGTAAAGAGTGGAACCAAGTGTCATTGCGTGTCTTAATACGCGCCCTTCTTTGGGGAAAGAAGGGTGGGCATAGCAGTTGAGATTCTAGTATGTTTGTATGTTACTTTTTGATGTATTAAGTTAGTTTGCCTATGGGGACACTTTAAGGCTTTTGTTGTGTAAAAATGTTTGCGCGTGAAAAAAAAAATAATAATAATCCACATCCATGAGATAAGGTACATTTCATGTATTACTTTATGTGCAATGGTATGATTACTGAAGTGTCAAAGGTGTAGGGAAAAAACGTACATGACGGAAAGTATTTGTAAATGATTTCAGACAGCTGATAACAAGATGTGGCTCTGGCCAACAGCCGGTGAGGTAAAACAATACCGCCCACAGTGACGTTCCTTGGAACTACCTGATAATTCCACACTATTACAATATGTAGATGATCTCCTCATTGCTGCACATTCTGCCCCGGCATGTAAAGAAGATACTCTCTGTTTGTTACGCCACCTTGCCCTCCATAATCACAAAGTCTCTTTAAAAAAGCTTCAGTTTTGTCAAGAGAAGGTGACCTATTTAGGTCATCTCCTCTCAAAGGAGGGAAGGCAGCTCACCACTGATCGTGTAGCCATTGTCAATGCTATGACGGCCCCATGAACACAAAAGCAGGTGCGAACCTTCATAGGCCTAACCTCATACTGTAGACAGTGGATTTCCAATGTTTTGGCCATGGTCAAACCTCTTCTTGCCCTCACCACTAAAGACATATCAGACAGTTCCTTTCCTTGGACTAGAGAGCATGCGCAGGCCTTCCAAGATTTACAGAGGGCTCTGTGTACTGCTCCAGTCCTCGGTACTCCTGACTATAGCAAACTATTTTTTCTTTTTGTACATGAGACAGGCGGCTGTGCATGCGCTGTCCTGACCCAGATGTTTGCAGGTCACCAACGGCCATGTACGTTTTTTTCAGCCACCTTAGATCCTGTTGCAAGGGTTCTCCCAGGATGCATGCGGGCGACAGCTGTGGCCGCCCTCATGGTCCGTCAGAGTGCAGGAATCATCATGAACTCCCCCCTGATTCTTATGGCCCCCCATTCTGTAGATACCCTCCTTAATAACACCAAGACACAGTACCTACTAGCGCACAACTTACAGGATATGAACTGACACTCTTTGCCAGCCACATTAACATCAAAAGATGCACAGCACTAAACCCCACCACATTACTCCCACTGGATACTCAGGATGCCCACTTAGACCCACATGACTGTATATTGAGGACAGAGGAAGAGACGAAGGAACGGGTTGACTTACAGGATACCCGGTTGCAGAACCAGAAGGTACACTGTATGTGGACGGATCATGTCTCAGAGGGCCAGATTGTAACACCTCAGCCGCCTACGCCCTCACGACATTGGGGCAAGAAGTAGAAACAACTCAGATTCAGCAGTGCTCTGCTCAGGCAGCAGAATTAGTGGCCCTCACTAGAGCCTTTGAGATAAGCAAGGGAATAACAGTAAATATATATACAGTCAGTATGCCTTTGGGGTGGCCCACAACTTCGGGAGGTTGTGGAAAGAAAGGAATTTCCTTACACCCCATGGGACCAAAATTCAACATGGCCCCCTAATTCACTGACTGTTAGACTCCCTGACACTCCCCAGAAAGGTGACCATCATAAAATGTAAGGCCCATAAGAAAGTGACAGATGATGTTGGGAAAGGCAATGCCCTGGCTGACCAGACGGCCAGACAAACAGCTCCTAGAAAAAGGGAAAGAATGTATGGAGGAGGTCCCGCTAGGTGGGTGGCAGGCGAGGGCATGGTTAAAAACACAGTATAGAGTGTGATTGAACAATGACCTGAAAAGACTAAGCCTTGATCAAAGCCGAGTGAACAATGATTTGTGTACCAAGCCTTGACAAGGTCACCATCTACAAACTTTGTCTGGATCTGGTTATCAACTGCAAACACTGCCCTGATTAAACAATGAACTAACAGCCAACAGACTGGGATGGGAAAGTATAAAAGGCTTGTATACTGCAGAGCAAAGTAGCAGCCTCCTCTGTCTTGTCTCTGACTAGCGTGGGACTCTGTTCCATAGCCCGGGCTATTGAAATAAATCTGGGTTCCTCCTGCAGACGAAGGCTCCTATGTCTCCTTTTACTAAGTATGGAAGGTATGGAAGACTAGGGCGGTTCCCCCGCCGCCGAGATCCATTAAGTGGGTTTAACCGGTTCTTCAATTCCTTTGCAACATTTTTTGTAAAAAGATTGCAGACAGTGGCAAAAATTTCAATAGAAAGCCTCCGTGCATTACAGCAAAATGTACAGCCATGCAGGAAAACATTGAAAACTGAGGGAGCCTAAAAATAGTCACCTAAGAATATGTCACCTCATTAATTAAGATACACCTCCCTTTTGATGCCCCTGACAGCAGGAACTATATAGTAACCTAAAAATGTCAGCGTTGCACCGAGACTATTTACCAGTACCTCACTCCTCTATATCCTATATCGTGATTTCACTCAGCTAAGTGAATTTTCTGTTTCAACAGAGTTAACTATAGTAAATGTACTACATTTATAAAGAAAAGAATGACAAAAAGTTTCATGCTAGTGAGGAGAATGCCCTTGTCCTACGTACTGCTGATTAGATAACAACAGGCTCCTGTTTGCCACTTTTGGAAGGTCTCCTAAGCAGTGATTTCAGCTTTTCAGACTAAAGGCAGTCATGTGCTAGTTCCGGACTAAGCATGAGCGGATTTTGCGGATTGGCAATCCGCGAATTTTGCGGATTTGCGGATTCGCAATCCGCAAAATCCGCGAATTCCCGCGAATTTGCGGATTTTTTTTTTTTTGTGTTCGCCCGTGTTTCTGCCAGTTCGCGAGGGTTTTTACAATTTCGCAAATTGCGAACTTACCTGTCGGGTCGCAAGTTTCGCGAACTTGTTGTTTCTACGTGTCCAGCCTGTTTGGGACACTCTTCTTCATCACTGCCACTCTCTGTCACCACTGCCACTCTCTGACTACTCATGCCACACTCTGGCCCACCCATGCCACCCTCTGTTTCATCACCACACCCTCTGGTTGTCCAGTGTACATTATTTTCGGCAAAGCAAAGCACACCTTCCCTGCCTCAAGTGACCTGAATTAATTTGGGGCTGATTAATGTGTCACAGAATATTTTTTTAGCTGGCACCTGCTTCCTTAGTGCGCCCTGATTAGTGATCTTTTGCACTTGCTAAGTGCTTTCATTGTTGCAAAATTAGTTACAACACCTGCCCTGCCCCAACTGACAATAATGAATTAGGGGCTGATTAATGGATTTTAACTTCCAGCCTGGCTCCTGCTTGTCTCCCTTAGCTGTAATTCAGGACCTTTGTGGCATATGTGTAACTATTCTGAGGTTCAGAGCAGGGTCACATAATAGTTTCAACTGGCAACTGAACTCTGGAGGGGCCCCTCAGGAAGCACTACAGGAAATGGCTACTAATGATGTGCCTGAACTTTTGAACCTGGTAAGTAGTTACTTTCAGTTTTGCTAAGATCGTATTTCTGCAATTTTGCACTTATTCGCGGGGCGCGAACTCACGCAAACAGTGCGAGCAGCGCGAGCAAAATCCGCTGCTCGCGGATTTGCGGATTTTGCGGGAAATTCGCAAATCTCGCGGATTGCGGATTTCCCGAAAATCCGCAAAATCCGCGAGCGTAACGGATTTTCCGCCCATGCTTATTCCGGACCTTGATGACATACAGAATGATTATAGGTTGAATTATTGGCGCCGCTGCTATGGCATATCCTAGGTACGCCAAGCATATGTGGCTTGGTCAGTTGTTGTCTATGATTTGCTTCATAATATAATTGAAGGTTTTAATTTTTCTGTGCAATAAATATTCTTCTTGAGATGTCAGATACGTATGCCACTGCAAAAACTCTAGGCTATCTTAAGCTTTCTGACAGAAGGGTTGAAAAGGATAATCAGCCACGCATGTTTGCTTTACATGATTTATCTCCACATGCCTGGATATATTTAGGGGATAATTTGTGCGATCACAAATTTGTTAGTCTGCCCTTTAAAAGATGCTTTTCCTCATCCATGAACTAACAAAGTTTTACAGGGCCATGATTTCTTTTTTCCACCTCCTGTAAGAAAATGAAAGAACAATCTCATGTTTTTTGTGAAAGAAAATATAATTGGATTGATTTTTGCAAGCCACAAGTGAGGCATTGACTTTGAGGTATGAGATACTTAGTTAATGAGGTTCCCTTCAGATGTTGGCAAACAGATGATTTGTATTACATTTTTGTACCTCAAAAGGCAACACACCATGCTACAGTCCTTCACAGGGGTCTTAAACTCTGGAACTCTCTCTGTCACCTCGCTCCAGGCCACCTCATGTAATACTAGGACTATCATTTCTATCAATAAATGACATTGTTCTGATATCCTAATCAATATGTTTTACAGAGCATTTTAACCACTTCTAGCATGTGAACTTGGCATTGTTCTGTTATTCAAGCCAGTTGGTTATTTAAAAATAAATTCCTTATAGTTTTTTTGTTTAATCTGTTTCGTTTAGCTTTATTTTTTTCTTTTAATGTCTGGTTTGCCTTGTTCATGCTACATTACAAAATAAATATTTGGGTCCAGGTGTACCTTGGCATTTACATCCGTGTTATTCTCTCTGTTTATATGGGGTTTGTCAGACAGACTGTTACCCACCTAGGCTTTAAGAAGATCCATTACTTTCTCTGACCAATACTGGTAACAATCAAATTTGTTTCACAAATCACAATTGGACTTCAATAGGCATAAGATGTCCTGGGAAATTATGCACTAAGAAACAAGCCAGCTATGAATAAAACTAATCCCTAAGTTATGTTTTTGGACAAGCAGAGTAAGGCCACGAAAATCATGGTCCATGGAAGCAGGGTCCCTGAAAAATGTCTTTGAGAAAATTTGCCTGGGAGTGACTATCAATTCAGGTGTCTCATGGAAACAACACTTTATAACTTCTTAACTCAGATATCCAGCAGTAACACATGACCTTCTGAACTAAAATTATAAATTTGGTGGCTATCATTTTCTTTCTCTTGTGTATTATACATTGCAAAAATAATACCCGTCATGCATTCATTGCTGCAGTCTAGGGTCATTTTCTTCCACCAAGGCTCTGATTATGAGTAGTGTGATGTAGTTGCGGCGATACCGTGCAGTTCAAATTTACAATGGAAGCCAATATCTCTTTATTTAAATCATGTTTTATGTCAGAAACATGCCATACAGAATTCCCAATTCTATGGCGAATAAGGCTCTCATTTACCACCAGGTCTGAATTGGGTTCGGAGCAGGCTTTCGGGATTGGAGTGATTAAGGCGGCAAAAGGAAGGGGAGGATGTGGCTGGGCAAATGAGAGCCCTACATGCGCTACCCGTAATTTAGACATAGGTCAGATGGTGACCAAAGCCCGTGGCTGTGCTGCACTTGCGCCCCATGCCTGAATTGATTTTACCAGCTAGGTTTTCCAGCCAGTGGTATTCACGGAGCTGGAAAATCTGGGTGCAGCAACACTGGACCTTATGTGATCAGAGAGAACAGTATTCCTACCCGGGAATACCACTCCACCTGAGTTGTAATTAAGGCTCTAGTAATTTCACAATCAAAAATTGGGTTTTGATATTTCTTGTGGGGATAAGAAAGTTAAATTTGGTAAACAAAGGCAATTTGGAATGCCCCATTCAAAGCATTGGTTAATTAATCAACTGTGTATAATTTGAAAAGAATTGAGCCATTGAAGCCAAGCGGCATCTCACTGATGAGGCCCAACAAGGCCAGTCTAGAGTTGCTTGTGAATCCCTTCAGAAGGGACGTGACCAGGCAGTTTAAACACAACTATTCCTTTTGAAGCAGGACCAACACTGATCTGCATCTGGTTTCTCCCCTTCTGAAGTAGCAGAGAGGACAAAAAAGTGATGGCAGCGAGAGAATATTGAAAAGTACATCAGACTCAACTGCCTGAGAGCAGCACTCCCAACAGGGGCCTACGGGATAAGTGATGTGTTCTTTAAATTTATTTGCAAGCATTTAAAAACATTTCACTTTTTGTTTTTTTCTGCGTTGCAAGGCGTTCATTTCTTCAGAGCTCCGCTTTGTTCTGTGCTAGTTTGTTTTTCCAAGTAGAGGACATGTGATCAAGTGTCTTAACTCATCAGGAGTAGAAACAAGCTCTAATCCAGTGTTCCTCAAGCAACCAACTTCTGCGATCCTCGGCTAATCACTCTCCTTCCATTAGCCTCGGTTGCTTTATCTGCAAAAAAGAGTGCTAACAAATACGTTAATGATCATGAAGCAGTAAACGGACAGCGACTATGCTTTTTCAGTGGCTTGTACGTGCCTTAATGTAAACTTCCTTCAAGTTAAGCTCCTCCTATGATGTGCAGTTCAACAAAAGAAGGTTATTTTTCAAAAAGGTGCAGCTTTTTTTAAATATATTTTTATTGATTTTCAACTCATACAGTTTTTGTTCACACATATTACACATGGAGGAAACGGGACTTATTAAATTAACCCTATCTATTCTGTTTAATCTCATGTCATTTGGTTGGTATTTTTGAGTCTTCAGGTAGAGAGGCCCTCTCTGCACACCCGTTCATGTTATTTCTGAGCAAAATAAACTTGCAAAATATTACATCTCGCTCGTGCCTATCACTATGCTGGGTCAATGAAATTGTGAAACTGACTCGTGCACATTCCTCAATTACAGTTTCCAGGTCTGTGAATTTATTAGTGAAACACGAGCATTTTATATGAATAATTACATCAATCAATGGAAAAGTGATCTAAAATAGTGGAGATGGTGCAGTAATGCTAGACATAAATACAAAGACGTGACAACTAAAGGTGATATGCACAACATTCTAATCGATTTGCTGGCGACAATCCTAGCGGCCTCTTCATAGTTATTGAGGCAATAAGTCCCGCAAATACCAAAACATTTGCACGATCATGACTCCACAAGAAAGGTATTATTGAAGAATTTACACAAAGAGCTCTAATTTCTGAATCAGAGACCTGTCATTGACATACAAACCTGTAGTTCAGTTCAAAACTGTAAGTTTATTTGGACCATTGTCCTTAAACAGATAAAAGCATCAATAAAAAAATAATTTTTCCATAAAAAGTTTTAAAACAATGTATAACTTATCTTGTTAAAATAGATCATGCGCGACATATACTACTCACATTTAAAATTTTGTTTAACTTTTCGCATAAATCTCCCCACGGCACAAGCAATATCTAAACTCATCATTTCTGTTATGAGAGCACTTGCAGAAAGTTTTTTGTGTATACTGTACTTTTTAAAAATGGGGCGTAAAATCTCCTTCCGTGGTTCATAGACACCTGTAACATCTAGGTGACCTTACAGGCATTTTAACACACCTAATAACCAATATAAATAAAGAATACATAACTAATTTTTGCCTACAGTGCGTTACAGTAATTAATCCATGTTCAGACAACTCCAAATTTTTACCACATAGCCTGCACAGCAGAGTTTGAGGGGTATGCTCTAACAATGACCAACCAAATCAAGCCATGGTAATAGGTCCCTGGAAGATTAGATGAAACATAACATAAAAATACTTCATACTTTGTTTTTTTTTACTAATATTGCTTGGCATTCTGAAACTTTGAGAGATCACGGGGGAAGAGCGGTACTACAACTCCCAGAATGCAGAACACTGGTTTCTCCAACCTGGATTAGCGCAGCGTGTGTAATATGTCATGAGGTAACTTGCCAGGACTGCCCAAACCAGTGTTCAGATATTGTTGTTTTTAAATACCTATTAATTTGTTAAATATCTAAATGTTTTTTCCTTTACACGTCCTCCCAAACTCTTATGATGTGGGAGTAGTGTGTTATTGTGTTTGTAGCATACTTGCTCCTTCAGTTTATCTGCTTATTGGAAGTCACCTTGCAATGGTCACTTGCCGTGATACGCACTAGTACGTGGTAGGGCTTTACAGTAGCGATTGGAAATTGCATCAGATTTCTTATCACCTGTGAGATTAGGGGGGCTTTTGCGCCAGCAGCTTTTGTTATGGTGCGGCAAGGTTTCTTAACTGTGTCTTCTCAGTACCAATGCTAAAATAAAGAATACATTGAGCAGGTGTCTAAAATTGGTGCAAGGAGGCTGGATAGGCGCCGTAGCTATTATTAGTGCTGCAGTCACATTTGCACCAGGGATGATAGCTGTAACGTGCACCAGCACTGCATTCATGTTTTCAATATGAAACAAGTGGGCAAGAGAACCAGATTTACTTGCTTATATTAGGGCCTTTGATTCGTGGAGTTTTCTGCACTCCGCGGAGCTCGCGGAGTGCAGAAAACTCCGCTTCTCAATGCACAGCGGAGTTTTTTCCCCACCCGCGAATGGTAAGTTCGCGATCGCGAACAGTAAGTTTGCAAGCACAAGCTGCCGCTTGGGTAGAATTTCTACCCAAGCAGCAGAAATACCAGCACAAACTGCAGTTCGCACTGCACTCTGCCACTCGCGGAACTTCGCAGAGTTTTTTTGTAACTTCGCTGACTTCCGCGTAGCAAAACTCCCCGAACTATGGCCAAGCCTACTCATATGCCCCTGGCATGGATCCATACCAGATTATCAGGATAGCCGCATAGGATATATTTATAAACAGTGCCAAAAATAATTATTTACAAAGGGGATGGGTATCTAAAAATTTGGCATTTGATCTTCTCCTTACTCTCTGCCCTTTTGCTTCACACTGCTCTTCTCTTACTCACACTCCTTCCTTTTGCCTCATGCTGCTCTTCTCCTCCTCACTCTTTGTCCTTGTGCCTCACTCTGTTCTTCTCCTCCCCACACTCCATCCTCGTGCCTCGCGCTGCTCTTCTTCTCCTCAGTCTCCCTCCTTGTGCCTCACGCTGCTCTTCTCCGCCTCACTCTCCTTCCTTGTGCCTCATGCTGCTCTACCCATCACTCCTTCCTTCTTCTTCAAGCTGCTCTTCTCCTCACTCCTTACTTCTGCTTCCCACTGCTCCTCTTCTCACTCTCCTTACTTATGCTTCATGCTGCTCCACAACTAACAATGCCAATCCAACCCACATAATTCCACTACACATCTCATACATAAACTCCAGTACACATGGGTAAAAGACATCGCAATGGACAACACTAAAAGATCTAACTCAAACAAATACGAGACCTATTGCACTTCAAATGCTTCTTTAAGATGTAAGGAGACACCATCAAAAATATGAAAATAATCTTTTATGATATGGACTTCTCATTGGCAAGAAAATGGAGAAGGCAGACCCCACAAATAGACCAAGGCTGGGAAGAAAATATAGACTGGTGCATGTTGGATGAAAGAAATGTATACAAAAGCAGGGAGTGCCTTCACAATTTCGAAAACATTAGGGAGAAATGGGCACACGAACTGTATTGAATGAAGAGAAATATTAAAACGATTAAAAAGAATTAGAGACGAATAACATTACGGATTAAGGGTAAACAAAACTGAAAAATGGAAAAAGAACTTTATGAATTACGGATACCCATAGTAGTATGCGTATATATGCATTCCCTGGGTATGTAAACCTCTAGTTGAGAATTTTGTTACTAACGCTTGTCGATATTTTATGTGTTATGACACTATGTATAAGCAATAAATTGTGTTTAAAAGCATACTAATTTTTTTGGAGCAAATGCTACATACATAAGAAAATCTACCAGATAATTTTCCTCCATCCAAGGGGATTGTTCAATGTAGGAAATTCGCCCGAAAGATTATTCCTCCAGGTTAGCATGTCCTTCAGAGTTAGAATTATTTCCTGTTACCACCAAACTATAATACAGACTCGCAGTCTCCAGAAAAAAAGGTCTATCTACATTGCAGCTTTGCTAATGTTCTTCTACTGGAGCAAAACCATCACACAAATTCCTCATTGTAAGCCTGCCATAGTGCTTCAACAGCAAGATCTTTGTTGCAAGTGGACCAGAAACAGATTACGCTTGGTCATGCATTGAGCCAGAAAATTTCGACAGACGACAACGACGGAAAATTAAATAATTAATTAATTTTCCCTCGTCTCCATCTGTAAAAAAAAAAAACCTCACCCAGACCCACCGCCCCATCACTCTTATCTGCACGGGCCGCGGCAGGCTAGTTTCTATCTCTCGAAATATGTACAAATAGATAAACACAAGTGGGGAAAGCAGCAGGGGTGCAGCTTCAGTGGGGTTGTAACACCCCCTAAATACATGTATGATTGGCCTGCTAGTTGAGTCAGGTGCCCTGAGTTAAGTCTGATGTGTCTTTGTCAGGTTTTCTTGTCATGCACCAAGAATAAAGGACAAAAGAGTAACCTTTGATGTAAAACAGGAGAGAGATCAAGCCGGAGACAGATATATATATCTGGTGTCTGAATTTAAAAATGTGAAACCTGATAACCTGGAATTGATACTGCTTCTTCGCTTGTCCAAACTGTTTGATCCTTGGCCAACATTTAATTTCACAGAGACTCCTTTTTTATTTATTATCACATATGAGGCACTTTTAAGTACTTGAGATCAGGGTGTGCCCTGTAAACACACATCATATGTTTGTTTTAATAGACTATTATGTTGTTCATCTATCATTAGAATCTAGGCCATGATTAGGGTTTACATGACTACTGACTTGCATCTTAATTCACTAATGACATTCTCATGGGAGGAGGGGCGAGCCACTAATGTTAAAAAGTTCATAGTGAAAAACTATCACTTTTAATAAATGTGCGCCAATGGAGTAAAATAATCAGATGCACTGTGGTGAAACGCCTCAGCATGTTAAAGGAATACACCTTTTTGAATTTTAAAGAGACTGTATCATATTTATACATTTTGTTTGCTGCACAATATACAGGGCAAATGTGTTCATGGCTTGGCTCGTGCATGGATTCTTAGAGCCAAGCCAGACCCTTGGCTAGGCTCTGCCTCTGACTCAGCTCACCCTAATATTAATTTGCTGGTGCGCCATCCTCTCTCTAATTGCAACTTGAACTTGGTGCTCGGGGTATCAGTCACTTCATTAAATGTTGTGTAAAAGGTGAGGATTGGAACCATGTTGCCCTATATGCACAGATTTGACTGATCTACCATCATGAATTCTTCATAGCTGAGAAGAAGAAGAGCGTGTGCAGTGAAAATATATTTAAAATAAGTAATCCTAGGGCAGAGACTCCAGGCCTTTGTGTTGTACATGACTGTTGCCATGAGTTTTCATGGAGAACTACCAGGTCCAGGCTGTATGGGCTGAGGAATAGCTTTATAGGGGTGTTTGTGGTGTGGCATCCCCCAAAGAAAGGGATTCTTGGCTTGCTAGTTGGATCTGGGGGTCCTGAGTCGGGTTTGCTATGTCTGGGTCAATTTTTCTTGACGTTCACATTTCGGTAAAAGCTTTTAACTTGTTCAGTTTTTGGAGCTAACGTTTTTAGTGAGGGGTTTACCAAAAAAATTGCAATTCTGCATTCATAGGCGTACTCCTTGAATGAGTGCAAATATACTACTTTTGGAAATTCACAAACATTGGCAGAGGTAGGCTTGGAAAGCTGCGCCAGTATCAGGTTTTCTTGCATACTATTGGCAATCAAACACAAAAAGGTGATGGTGTGAAAGCTTGCAGATAGTCTAACCAGTGGCAGTCTCACCCAGTAGTGATTGTTTTTCACCCACTGGCCCACTCTAGACAAAGACCCACCTAATGCAAATCAATACTGACCTTGTTCCTCTTGGAAACAGGCCACCGTGAGCCTTGGTCATTTCACCTCTACCCTGCAGCCCACTGCTTTTTTAATTGGGAAATCTCACTGACTATGCTATGCCCCAGGAGCCCATAAATGTATTGCGACTTATATAGCGCACGTATCACCCAAAGGCATCAAGGCGCTTGCCTTGGGAACCCGTCCTGGCTTGTTCCCTGTGAGATAACCCTACTGGGCATCCCCAAGGTGAAAGCCGGGCATCCCGCAGCAGGTGGGCTGCTGTAGTGGAGATTAAGCAAGCTATTGCCCAGAGTTGCAGCGTGGGACCCCATGATTAGAGTAGGCACCGAGGCGAGAATTATCAAGTCCGTGGACATTTTGGGCTCAGGACCCTGCCGCGGGAATTGAACCCTGGTCCCGGGCCAGACCTCTGCATCAGGGTCTGCCGCTCTAATCAGTGAGCCACACTCCTCCACTGGAGATAAAGATCAAAGGTAAAGTGATGTCTTCAATTCAGCGGTTCAACTGACTATGGCATTTACTAAAGAGGAACAAAATATCATTAAAATTCTTTAGCCCCAAGTCAGTATTTACTTTTTTTCCTAGCTAGGGCAAAATTGTTGTTTAACCTTTCTCTAAAACCCCTTAGGAAAAGTTATCTTGGCTCATAATGAAAAACTGACCAGTGCAGTACTCTCCAAGTTTAAGCAGAACATTACTGACAATAACACTTAGCTTTCTAACTGAGGATAATTTGCTGTGGAAGTTATGGTATTTGCTGCGTCTCCAGACTATTTCTTGCAGCTTTGTGACTTGCATATGGTATTGATTTATTCATTTGGCATTTAAACCCGCAGGCACAGAATCACTTTTGTTATTTTACATGATACAGTTTATTATGTCATTGGAGATAGTCAGCCTGCATAACCTGTATCTATAGCTGCACATATTTTAAGTGGGTGTTTTTGGTAGTTTTTCTAAATTAGAACATCTTTGTTTCATTGTTATGAATACCTTAGCGCCATTTGAGACTATTTGTATTTCTAAGGTGGTGCTGTCACTGGAGAGTTGATTTCAGATTCTTTGTGAGCTTGCATAGTTAAATAGATTCAACTTTTAATGAAAAGATCTCCTGAGCAACCCTCTGTGTCCAAAAGAATTTTCAAAAGTCAGTCTGAAGTTAGCATTTCTTCTTTTCTTTGTATTCCTTCGTCTTCAAAGCTCTTAGCCAACACGTGTTTCGTCACATGGTACATCAACCTTTGACTTCATCAGGGCTCTTTATGTGTGACGTTGTGCTAGGGTGCTTCATCTGAAGTATACAAATTGCTGCATGGATTGATAAATTGCTTTCTTTAAGCAACGCAGGTAATAGTCCTGCACATGTTTGATGTGCAAAATACACCACCTGAAAATCAAGGCTACGGCGTTCTGTGTTTCCTTTGAGATTGAGTAGCACTTTTGGCTGCCCAGTGTAATGCAACCTGCCATGTTACACTTTTGACTTCAGTAATGCCCACCCTACAATGGCCATTGGCTCCATAGTTTTTGGGCATGGCGATGTGCCTGCTCTCAGGATATATGATTTGTCCTAGCGGCTTTGGGACAAAATATCGACAGGACAGAATATAGACTACAAAAATATCGTTTTTAAGGTAAGTGAAGTAATATCGACTGTATAAAATATAGATAGCAAAAATATCGATTTGTTAATATATAATATTTTATAGTGTATTTTTATGTAATAATATTTGTGAAAAGTGTGTATTTATGTTATAAATAATTTTATTAAATGATTTTTGTTTTTATAATTATTGCGTAATGTAATTCTGTAGCGGGTTGTGGGTTTATAGGGGAATAGGGTGGGAAGTAATTTAATTATAATTAATTAAATATGTAAATTTATTAATTGATATTAATTTGTAATTAATTGTTAATGAATTTATATGTGTCAATTAATTTAATAGTATTTGCAAAATAATTATTATTAATTGATTAATTGGTAATTATGTAAATTTTACTAATATAATGCAGTAGCGGGTTGTGGGATTATAGGGGAATAGGGTGGGAAGTAATTTAATTAAAAAAAATACATATGTAAATATATTTATTGATAGTAATTAGTAATTAATTGTTAATTAATTTATATGTGTTAATTAATTTAATAATAATTGTTAATTATTTTATATTAATTGATTAATTGGTTATTATGTGAATTTTACTAATTTAATTTCTGTAGCGAGTTGTGAGTTTATAGGGGCATAGGGTGGAAAGTAATATATTAATAATTAATTAAATAATAAAATAAAATACACGTTATTTATTTGGAAATAATAGTGAAATCATTTTTAATTATTAAATAATTAATTGTTTATGTTTAATTAATTTGTATTAATAGGTGAATAATTAAAAGAATTATTGTTAATTATTAAATGTCAATTATTATTTATTCTATTACATAACATTTTTATTTACTTTTTATTAATTATTATTAGATATTTCTTGTTAGATTTTTTATTTATATATGAAAGATTTACTTTCCCTAATGTTGTATTCTCTGGAGTGTGAATTGTAATTTTTACCCCTACGCTTTCCAACGCTTTCCTTACTGTTGCACCCACTGGAGTGGGAATAGTAGTTTTAACCCCTACGCTATTCAACGCTTTCCCTACTGTTGCACCCACTGGGGTGGGAATAGTAATTTTAACCCCTACGCTATCCAACGCTTTCCCTACTGTTGCACCCACTGGAGTGGGAATAGTAATTTTAACCCCTACGCTATCCAACACTTTCCCTACTGTTGCACTCTTTGGAGTGGGAATTGTAATTTTAACCCCTACGCTGTCCAACGCTTTCCCTACTGTTGCACCCACAGGAGTGGGAATAGTAATTTTAACCCCTACGCTATCCAATGCTTTCCCTACTGTTGCACCCACTGGAGTGGGAATAGTAATTTTAACCCCTACGCTATCCAACGCTTTCCCTACTGTTGCACCCACTGGAGTTGGAATAGTAATTTTAACCCCTACGCTATCCAACACTTTCCCTACTGTTGCACTCTTTGGAGTGGGAATAGTAATTGTAACCCCTACGCTATCCAACGCTTTCCCTACTGTTGCACTCTTTGGAGTGGGAATAGTAATTTTAACACCTACGCTATCCAACGCGTTCCCTACTGTTGCACCCACTGGAGTGGGAATAGTAATTTTAACCCCTACGCTATCCAACGCTTTCCCTACTGTTGCACTCTTTGGAGTGGGAATAGTAATTTTAACCCCTACGCTATCCAACGCTTTCCCTACTGTTGCACCCACTGGAGTGGGAATAGTAATTTTAACCCCTACGCTATCCAACGCTTTTCCTACTGTTGCACCCACTGGAGTGGGAATAGTAAATTTTACCCCTACGCTATCCAACGCTTTAGCTATTGTAGAATTCACTACAGTTGTTACAATAATTAAACTATTTTGCTATGCTACGGTAAAATTATTATATATGTTTATTTAATATAAAAAAAAATATATAAATATATATGTATTATTTTTTTAGATTTATGTTTAATTTAAAATAAATATTTATTAATATAACATTATTTTAATAATTTAAAGTAAGTTTAGACTAAATATATTTATTACTACATTAGTATTAACTTAATTTAAAGACATTTTAAAAAAACAATATTTTTTACAGTCTATATTTTAGTAACTCGATATTTTAGAGTCAATATTTTTGTACTTACCTGTTTAAAGATAGCCAGTCGATATTTTGTCCATCGATATTTTTTCAACGATATTTTGGCTACTCGATATTTTTGAGGTTGATATTATTTCAGTGATCCACACCAGCACATGGTGTAAGTGAGAGTAAGATGGGGGGGGAGGAGTACAATGAGTGCATGGCCGAGGAAGAGAGACAGGGAAGAGGAAGAACAGTAGCTGGGAAGAGGGGGATACAGGTGACAGCCTGGTGAAGGAAACTTCAGAGAGAAAGGAGAGGAAATTTGTCGTAAAGCGCTGTGAGAAATGGAAGAGGAGAGGAAGAGCAGAGGGGCAGAAATATGTGCCATGGAACGGGGGGAGCTAAGCTTGTGTATAAACCAGAGAGGGTAGGGGCATAGTCAGTAGTGTGACGTGGCTGACTGTAACTGCCTGTACTACCAGTCTGACAGGGGCGCCAGCTTGTCACAGCATGTACACTTCTGGCCAATGGTTGAGTCTGCTGCTGCCTCCCTCACTCCCCTTGCTCCCCTCCAACTCCACCTCCCTTTCCCCGCACCTGTACTGGCATGACTCTGGTTTTGCGGGCTCAGCTCTTTCGTTGTCTCTTACTGTTGAGTCAAACCCCAGGCGTGACTCTGGTTTGCCTCTTGTTTTAAATCAGGGGTCTCCAAACCGGTCCTGGAGGGCCGGATCCATGCCAGATTTTTGGGATATCCCCATTGAGATACATGTAGTAATTTTAAAAATCTGCCATGGATCAGGCCCTCCAGGACCGGTTTGGAGACCCCTGTTTTAAATTCTCTGGCTTGTGCACCTTTGTTCCATATATACATTTCCTTACAACACCTCCTTAGAACTGAAGGATAAAAGCAGGTTGATATCATTAAAAAATAATTCTTCTGTGCTTCTTTTCATTCACAGCATACAACGGTGTTGCCTTTCATATTAATAGAGATGAGAACAACTCACCATCAGTATCCGAGCCGGAGCTGCGGACTGGCTGCAGTGTGCACATTCTCCGTTGCCTACATACTATGGTAAGGACTGAGCAGTCTGTGTTTTCATATTCTGTCAGGTGGGGCGCTCATGAATTGAGGATAAGTGGACAGATCATACAAAGTGAGCATTGGCAATGCTAAGTTAAAATGTCATGGGCCTACTCACAAAGGTAAATTGACACGTTTTTTACAACTGAGTGAGTTTTATTGGATTTTCAAATAGAAACAAAAAACAACCATTCAGTGCAAGAGTTTGTTTCATATTAACTACTATCAGATATCAAGAGGTACAGACGTTTGCAAGGGTGGGTTACAGCATACATGTCAGGTTATGCATTGGCAATGAAGACAATACAATGATATGTACACATTATAACATGAGCCAAGCTAATAAGCCACGCTTCAGTCAATAGATGCAGGATATGCACACATGGTCACCATATACACACATGAATGCACATTCCTATTAAGAAAGTTACCCCTCATCCTCTGAGCTGGTATCAGAATATGAGTCTCCATCGTCATTGAACTTATCAAGTAGTTGTCCCCAGGCCATTATCTCTTCCGCCGCCCCTCATCAGTGTGTGACAGGCACATGTGATGTTCCTCCACCACCCCCCATTTAATTATGTCTCTCAGCCACTGAGCTACCAGCTGCGCCCTGGAACCAGGTAAATTTATATGTTAGGAAATCTAGATATGTAAATGTACTCGTACAATGTGGTGTAAATTTACAACTTTTGGCTATTGACCATTTCAGAGTGTAAATTTAGCACCAAAGAGTAGACTTACATGAATTCACTCCCTGAAACCAGGTTTTGGAGCCACATTTGCATGTGTAATGTTTGTACTTGTAACTTTTCACAAGTAGGCAGAGATGTCGGCTTCTATTGTGGAGATCTATACGATTGGGAAGGAGATGTCCGCCACTGTGCTATAGTTCTGTCACCGTGTTGGAGATCTCCGCCACCATGGTGGAGATGGAGATCTCCCTATAGGAATGAATATGGAAAATTATTAAACTTTAATATATATCTTTTTAATGTTTAGTTAATTTTATTGTAAAATATAAATGTAAGATAACTTAAAATAAGTATGTTTACCCCTGAACTATTACAATCAAATGTTGGAGCACATTACCTCTTAAAGGTAAATGTTGACTAATATACTAAATAATGTGACTACATTACTTTACTTTAAAAATATTAATTTTTAAGCAAAATAAAATAGAAACATCCAACCTTGAAATTTTATTTTCAATTAATGTTTGTAAATGTAATTAAAAATTGTATTTCTTTAATGTTAATTATACTTTACATTTTAACACAAGTTTAAATGTTTATTTTATTTTTTGCAACAAGGTCATTATTAATTTTTAAATTAATCAAATGTGTAGTTATTAATTTTGTATAATTTATATAAAAACTCTAAATAATGTAATCATTTTAACACTATTTACTATTTCCGATTAAGGGCCTGATTACGGGTTTTGGTGGTGCAGGCGCGGGCGGGCCGCCAATGCCATGCTCCCACATTGCAGAGACTCACCAGCGCCCACCCACCAGATTACAACTTATAAGTGGTCTGGCGGCGTGGCAGTCCCGGGTCAGTGCCTGTTTCAAAGGCGGCGGTGCCTTTGAAAAAGGCACCACAATGTAAACGCCACACAAGGTTCCTGCACAGCATGGACTGTAACATCCATGTCGTGCAGGAACTGGGGAGCATGCACACAAGGGAGCACATGTTGTGCCCCCTGCATGCATTCTCATGCACATGGGCAACAGGGAGCCCTGTAGGACCCCCTTTGTTTCAGGACCGCCAGCCTTTTCATGGAGGAAAGACCTCCATGCACTGCTGGCAATCCTGAAACTTGTAATATGCATGGCGGTGCCGCAGTGGCACCACCAGCATATTACTGAGGCCCTTACTGCATGCCAACGCCAGGAATCCACGGTTCCCTGTCGGCTGTGGCGATGCAAAGGCAGTCCATCTCTCCAACCCATAATGGAGCAGTCGGACCTCCAGTGCAGTGGTGGCTGGACCTCCACCACTGCAACCCAAACGTCTGACTGTCCTTGAGCCGCCAGACTCATAATTAGGCCCTAAGTCTCTATTTCCATTATTTTATGAGTGAGTTGTAATACCTGTGGGCCTTGTGTGGTGCTAGAATTACTCCATTACTGTGTTGGAGTACATTTACTAATATTTTGTCACCTTTAGAGTAGTAGTAACTTTAGAAGAGTAGTTTGTGAATAGCTATGTTCTTACTCTGCAGTGGGTGGGTGTTTGCATTAACATGTCCCTCCCTATACTTCTCCTAAATCCTCCCTAAATCCCTCTTTATTCCTCCCACCTCCATTTGGTAGTACACATTCCCCATTTCCAACCACTCCCTCTAACATTTACTTCAAAGTAGTAAACTTATAAGTGCAGAAATCCCCCCCCCCCCCCGCCCCCGATAGAAATTACAGGAGAGGTAGAGGTGGGGATTTCCACCCATAGGTGTGTGAATTGTGTTTCATTGTAACTAAGTAGTACTTTTTCACTTACTACAAAAAAAAGTTTGTGAAACAGGCCCTTTATGTAACACACTTTTGTGTTGACTTGTGTCTTAAATAGTTGAAGACCTGAAGCAGCGATATTGTACCACCTTAGGCAGTGAAAAATGGTTGGTTTGCATTGGAAATTTTGAGGTATGTGCTGCTTTTGCCAGAAATGTAGCAGCATTTGTTGTCACATCTAAAGTAAACAACAGAGCATAATAAAATAACATACACTAAGCAATGTAAAACGAAACTAAAATATTACTTGGCCTATCACAAAAAAATAGTCAAATTAGAATGTAACACCTTAATCAAAGTACAACTCAACAAAATTGCATTGCAATAATGCAGCAGAATAATAACAGAATAACATTGCACCACAACAAAATGCCACTCAACAAATGTACACAAATTTTCTTGTCACACATTACCATCTCTAATAAGCTTGTTTTCATAATAGGATGGTAAATGTTTTAGGAGCAAGCACTGCATTAATTTATAACCATGTGCAAGAAGTAGCTGTTTTGTAAGCTGACCCATAATCTCTCAGAGTGCCTCATCTCACTCTAAGATGTTTTTGCCATTCTTTGGTTTGCAATCCATACTTATATTTTTAGAATTTATATGCCAAACCTCAGTCAACTGGAATTCGTTGAACAATCCCATGTAGGCAACAGAATTTCCAACTCTATCTTTTTTTCCTAGTAATTTTAAGGTCAATCCTAGACCATGCATGCACTGTCTGGAAGAAATGCTATATTTGCTATATGGGCTTTCATTACGCCACTCGCAGATGATTGGTTAAGGATAGCATCACTTACAAATGCTTGCGTTCATGTGGTTTCTTTTCCTTATAAGTTCCGCCTTCTCGTGTCTTGCTCCTGCCCTGGAGTATTGCCCTATTACGGCTATCCTTCAGCTTTACTGCATTTTTCTTTGTGTAGGCACACTCTTTTTATCATTGCAGAGTGCCTGTGTTTTTAGGAGGTTCTACCACCCTTCCCAATTTTTTTTTGCTTGTATTTATTTTTCCACCATGCTCGGGACCGCTGAATCACTTAATCTCCCCGTGCAATCCCCCCACCTCCTCAACCCACCCACAACACTGCCTGCCACCCCCACTTCCCCTCCGAAGTCTCAGCTTGTTTTTATTTTTCCACTGCCGTCTACCTGGGACTGCCGTGTCACTTAATCTCCCTGTGCCACCCGCCACTTCTTCACCCCTCCCACAACGCTGCTTGTTTAATTTGTGGCTGTCCCACAACAAGGCGCTTAACTAGTTCTCTTTGCATTAAGATCCCTTTAAGAAACATGTAAACAAAGTTCCACATCCACCTGCCCGCATCGCTGTCATGCTTCGGTTTACATTTTCCTGTACGTGTTATCATCATCGCAATGTCTCCTTTCAAGGAAGAATTGTACACTAAGCAAGGGGAGTACTGTCCTGGTTGCCAAGGCTGAGAGGCACTCAGCATGCAGATGCCTCTGTTTTTTTTTGCTTCCTTGTGCTCGCACATCCGAGAGGAAGTTTGCTCACTTCTGCCGCTGGCACATCTGCCCGCTTCCTGCCCTCACCCAAAGCCTTGGTCCACCGCTTTATACCTGGGACTGACGCTTCCACTCCGGGACCACCTGAAGCATTGGCCTCCGCTCTGCACCCTAACTGAATTGAATGGAACTGACAGTGGCTAATAAGCGGCAACAAATGGTAGGTACAGTCAAAACTATTGTGAAAACTGCAACACGTACACTGTCAAATTCTTGTAGTAAATGAAGGTAGCCCTCCAAGATGGCTGCTGCTATCTGCCATACTCGGATCGGAAGAACGCTATGGAGCGTGTCCGTCTTATATGTCTACTTGATGCTGCAGGTGATTCTACAGCTTTGCGTTTGAACTCTGGGTGTCTGGAACATACTGCTTAACTGGGTGTGCACAGATCTGAGTCCGGACAGTGCAGTTGTCGCAAGCAACCTATATGTACTTTTTTCCCCACCAAATAGTGTAGAATTCTGGAGGGAAGTGCTGCTGGTTATGAGCAGAGCTGCCAGTGCTGTCCCTTTAAAAGTACATTAATCCTCCTAAAAAGCAAGGGACAAGCCGAATTAAACACTTTGGAGTACTGCAGTGCTCCTGTACCTTTACATTGCACATCAAGTCTGCTTCACCACTGTAAATGTACAGATTTTGTGTTCCTCACCACAGCTATTGCACCTTGAGTGGTGAATGATCAACACTTCTCACGTCACTCTTGTGGTCAAGTAGCAGTGATTGGTAAACCATCATTGAGATACACTATGCTTAAATGTGAAGACGCTGAGAACTTTTCAATTGAAAGAGTGCCATTTCTGCAGAACATAATACTACCAAACCAGTAAACATACATGAGCCCTTCTAAGGAGTAATTGTGCTGCTTCGTTAAACATCTAGCACCAGGGATACGCGCGAGCGCGTGAAAACAAGATGGCCGCCTCCTGGTGAGCTCCACGTCGGAACAGCCAGTTTTCGACGATATACTGCTTAATTCCTTTAAGAATTTTCTCTTAAATGAAGTAGCAGTGCTTTGTAGACCTTACCTCCTGCTGTGATGGTTTTCCTGGTGTTCACGACATCAGAGGAGGTGTTTTCCTCCCTCCTGCTTCATATTTGATCTCTGCTTCCAGGTACTACCCAGTTTTCCTGTCGGGCTGGAGTTATTGCTCAAGAAAGGGCCTGGCTTTGGCCTAACAACTCCCACAGTCTGTTTTAGCTGCTGCACCAGCCTTTTATCTGAAGCCTTTTTTTCTGCAATAATCTCCTTTTCCTTCGCTTTACATTTATCTACATCCTTGATTTTTATAATAGGAAAATGGAGAATAAAAAAAGCAAACACCTCCTAATAAGAGGAAACAACATATTTCTCTTCTTCCAATAAAATCTAAAGTGGTGGAATCTAGTGAACCTTCGTGGCATAAATTATTGACGAAATTCAAGCACTTTGTGCTAACACTGATACAATAGTGTCACAGTTTAAAAACCTACGCAAAGATTTGGCTAGTATGTCAATGAAAGTTTCAGACAATTCAATTAAAATCCAAGATAACAAAGTTAAAATTGATACCTTTGGGGGCGTGGCTTGGCGGGCGAAGATGGCGGTTGCAGCCTTGTAGAGCTCCCGTCGGCCCGGACTTAATCCGTTCCTTTATCCTGGCCCCCGAGCCCGCAGTTGATACCCAGTGACTGGCACCGATTCGGTGGAGTCCGCTGCCTGCTCCGGTGTATCGATCCTGCGCTTTTCTCTCTCCTGTGATCAAGAAGAGGCGACGGGGACGTGCGGCCTAGTGACCGGCTGGAGACCGGGGTCCTCGAGTTTCGAGACGCCCGGTGGCGGTTTCGGGCTCGCGGGTGGTGGTGGCATCCACTGCGCCGCTCTTGGCTCAGCTCTACTGCTACGGTTGCCCACGGATCACAGCGATGCCGCTCATTCCTGCGCCTTGGGCGGACACTCGTGGTGACGAGGCGTGGTGGAGGCCTGTCCCGCCTTGGTGAAGCCGGGACCTCGAGTTTCGCGACCTCGGGCCTGTGCCGGCCTGCCCACTTCCTTCTTGGGGACTCCTATATCGACGTTCCATCTCGGGGCCTGGGGCCTCCAGCGCTCGTGGCAGTACCCAGGGGTCCGTGAGCCTTGTCGGGAGTGGTGCCCGCCCTGCCCAGTGTGCGGTCCCGGCGAGCCAGCGATCGGCCATGACCAGGGCTGGAGGAGGCGGCCCGCCTAAGCATGGCCCTATTGATAAATTCACAGGGCCTAGTGGTGGCTCTGGGGCGGCTGGTGGCAGCGGTGGCCCTGGGCCGGACAATGCAGCGATCCTGGCGGCCATCACCCAATCCGGGGACATGCTTGATGCTAAAATTGGGGCGGTAGGAGCGGATGTTACACTGCTGCGCCAGGACCTCCGCAATGCGGTGGAGCGGATCACCGAGGCCGAATCCCGAATCACGGTGACCGAAACGGACATTGGCGCCCTGAAGAAGAGGTTGGCGGAGGTGGAGGGAGTCCAAAAGACGCTGGCGGCCCGAGTGGAGGACGCCGAAGGGCGCGCACGGAGGAACAACCTCCGCTTCATTGGCTTTCCGGAGCGGTGCGAGAAGGACGACATGGAGCGGTTCTTGACCCAGTGGCTGGAGAGCTGGCTCCCCGAAGGGGCACTGTCCACGTGCTTTGTTATCGAGAGGGCGCACAGGGCCCTGACCCAGCGGCCACCGGAGGGTGAGCGTCCTAGGCCAGTCATCGCCCGGCTGTTGAACTATCATGACCGCGATGTTATATTGCGGGAGGCGAGGAACAAAGGCTCGCTCACCTTTGACAATCATACCATCATGATCTTTCCCGATTACACGAAGATGGTGCAGCAGCAGAGACAATCCTTTGTGGCCGCTAAAGCCAAGTTGCGGGGCCTGAAGCTCCAATACTCCCTCCTGTATCCGGCCCGCCTGCGAGTGGTGTACCAGTCCCGGACACATTTCTTTGCTTCGCCCGAGGAGGTATTCCGTTGGACCGACGAGGCGGTGCGACTCAGGCCACATGCCCAGCCGGGGCTGGACCCGGGCAGGTCCCAGGGGTCGTCGCCGGAGCGTACGAACCGCCCGAACCGGAAGGGTCGACACCGGAGGTCTCGATCGCGGAAGAGGTCGGCCTCCGCCAGTGCATCGCAGACAGATGGTGCAAGGGACTCGGAACACTCTGATACCGGCAGCTGAACTTAGATGGGGACTGGACCTTGTTTGCCAGGTACTGAGTTGCCCTACATTGGCTGGTGAGACTGTTCTATTATGACTTCTTTATGCCAGTCTATACACATCTGAGGAATCCTATGACTTTTAGCGGGAACGCAATGGGGCTCGGGAGGCGCCTTTTGTGGGCCTCAGACCCTCACGGTTGTGGGGGGGGTGGTGAGTGTGTGCTAATCGGGGTGTTGGGATCCATTGGTATGGCTGGCCCTGGGTTCTCCGTTTTGGACCCGGGTCTCTCCATGCCGCGACAGATACTTCAATGTTCTCTGAGGTATTGGGGTGGGGGGAGTGGGGCGTGGGGGGGGGGTGTTCTTCTGTTGCTGATGTTTGGGGGGGTTTGGGTCTGGGGGGTCTGCTGAGTGCTGGGGTTTGGGGGGTGGGACCACACGTGTATATTGCTCTTGAATTTGTTGATTTGTGGGGTGCGCCGGGGTGGTGCGGAGGGCCGGGTGCTGGCACTGTGTTGATAATGGCTGATCATACGACTGTGTCTCCCCATAAGACCCTGCGTGTTGTGACATGGAATGTGAGAGGAATCCTGGATAAAATCAAGCGTGGGGCCGTACTACGTTGGGGGAAGAGAGAGATGGTGGATGTGCTGCTGCTTCAGGAGACCCACATGCTGGGCTCTTAGGCCCTTAGCCTCCAGAGGTTCGGTTTTCAGCAAGTGTACCATGCGGGCTTTACGAGGGGCTCGCGGGGGGTGGCTATCTTGGTCCATCGCAGGGTGGCTTACGTGCATGAAAAGAAATGGATTGACCCTCAGGGCCGATATATTTTCATCAAGGGCCTGCTGGGTACCGAGCAGGTGGTTTTTTGGTAGCGTGTACGCCCCCCCCCCTCTGCAATGGGCCTTGTCTGAGCGGCTGTTTGCGTTATGGGACGAGATTCCGGAGGTGCTGACCCTGGTGGGAGGCGATTGGAACGAGGTTATGGATGCGGGTTTGGATCGCCTGAGGCGGGTGCCGGTTGTAGTGGATCCCCCCCTGCTGCTGCTCCCACCAAACTGCGGGCGACTGTGAGTGGCCTGGGCTGGGTCGATGTGTGGCAACATTTTCATCCTGCTGCGCGTGAATTCACGTATGTGTCGGCGGTGCATGGGTCCTTCTCGAGACTGGATTATCTATTTGTGCCGGGTGCCTGTCTGAGTCGAGTCAGGGATGCTGTGATACTCCCCAGAGGTTTGTCTGATCACTCCCCTGTCCTAGCTACCATAACCCTCCCCTCAAAAAGACAGCCGTTTCGATGGCGGATGTCGTCTTGGCAGTTGCAACAGCCTGAGTACGTGCATCACCTGCGTGAGGCGATTGATCACTATTGGCTAGAGAACCTAGTGGGAGATGTGGATGCAATGGTGGTATGGGAGGCGCTGAAACCCACGTTGCGGGGCATTGATATCGCTTGGTGCGTGGCTGCTCGGCGGAAGCGTCGGGAGGCCATTGTGACCGCCGCCGCCCGCGTGGAAGAGTTGGAGCAGCGTGGTCGTATTGGGGGCGACGAAGGCATAGTACGGCAGCTTCTGCAAGCCCAGCAGTCGTACGCCTCCGTCCTTTACGACGAAGCCCGGCAGGCGTGGCTCGCCACGCGCAGCAGGGTGTATCAGTGGGGCGACAAGTCCTGTACTATGCTTCACAGGTTGTGCCAGGCGACCTTCCAGCCCCTTGTGTTGCCGGGTCTTACGGCGGAAGACGGCTCGATTATGACCGACCCGGACTTGCTCGCGGCTAGCTTTGCCCGCTATTACGAGACGCAATACGCCCCCCGTGATCACCTGGAGACGGGTGAGATCTCCACATATCTTGATGACCTGCTACCGCAGGCCGTTCCCGATGAGACCAGGTCCGCTCTGGACGCCCCGCTCACAGCTGAGGAACTTGGGGAGGCCCTTGGTCAACTGAATACTGGAAAGGCGCCGGGCCCGAGCGGCTACCCATGCGAATTCTATAAAAAGTTTCACCTCCAGCTGGGGCCTCACTATCGGCGCGCACTGGAGGCGGCGCGGACCCAGGGGGAACTGCCACCGGACTGGCGCCATGCCGAGATCGTGGTCTTCTTGAAGCCGGGCAGGGCGCCAGACAGGCACGACTCTTACCGGCCAATTTCCCTTTTAAACATCGAGGCCAAGATTCTGGCTAAGGCCTTGGTGAACCGCCTATTGCCCCACATTGCTGACCTGGTCCACCCCGACCAGGCTGGATTCATGCCTTGTAGGGCCACTCGGCATAATATCCGACGGGCGCAGGCGGCGGTGGATGCTATGAGTACTAGAGATGAGCAGGCGGCACTCCTACTGGCGGATATGGACAGAGCCTTTGATTCTGTGAGCTGGGCATACCTGTTCACCCTGTTAGCCCGCCTCAACCTAGGCCCGGTTTTCTTGTCATACGTCCGCCTACTTTACACTAAAGTAACGGCCTCGGTCCGAGTGGCCGGAGCTACCTCTGGGCGCTTCCATATAGGTCGGGGTACCCGGCAGGGCTGCCCTCTGTCCCCGTACCTATTTGCCCTTGCCATGGAGCCCCTGGCGTCGCGGGTGCGAGCGGATGCCCAGCTGCGTGGTTTTGTCTGGAATGAGGACCTGGTGGATAGGATTGCGCTGTATGCGGATGACGTCCTCTTCTTTCTCACCGACCTGCGGCTCTCGGGTCCCCGGGTCCTGGAGATCATGCGTGCGTTTGGCGAGGTCTCGGGTCTTCGACTTAACCTTAATAAATCGACCCTGTGGGTGCTGGGTGGCGGAGTGGTTGCTGACCCTTGGGCTGACGGGTTGCGAGTGGCGACGAATGGCCTGAAATATCTGGGCGTTTTCCTCTCTGAGTCGCGGGTCGTGGCCTGGGCACGTGGAGTCCTGCCAGTGTGGGAACGGGTCCAGGCTGATGTCAAGACTTGGTCCAGGATGTCGCTCACTATCTTTGGGAGATCGGCCATCTTCAAGATGGTGGCGCTTCCGCGTCTCCTATACCAACTCCAGAATTTCCCATATCCCATCGGCCAGGAGTGGTTCCGTCAGGTTAACTCAGTGTTGGGCCGCTTCCTGTGGGATGGCGGTGCGGCCAGGGTGGCATTGAAGACGTGCTTTTTGTCTACGTACTGTGGTGGCCTGGCCACCTCGGACCTCCTCTCCTACTACCAGGCTTCCCAACTGCTTGTACTTAACGAATGGTGGTACGGCGTGTAATGGCTGGATTTTCTGATTAGATGGGATCAGCCCCTAGGGGCCCCTCCAACCCAGCCAGAACGTAATCACATCCCTCCTCAGGACCATCTATCCAGGCACCTGGGTACCTACCTGAGGATGGGGAACTCGCAATATACAAGCTCATATTATTAAAAACACCACTAAATCTATAGGGATTCTAAGAATATTCACTGATTACTAGGGATATCCATACCCTACACCACACTCATACATCAATTAGTCTAGCGGCCACTCAGACCCAGACTGATCTACCTCAGGGCAGACATGACACACAATCCGGTGCGTCTACACACGTGGGTCTGCAGCCCCAGTGCTCTCCCTTATTTCCAAACGGTTCGCAATCCGGCAAACCTAAACGCCAGTATCCCCCCTGACGCTCTCACTTACGCAAGCCACAATCCTGTGGGTATCCACGCTGGTCATCCACCCCAGCGCTCTCACTAACGCCGTATATCAACGACGACCACATTCCTATGAACACCTCCAGATATATGTCTCTTCACTAAGGGTCTGCTACTACAATAATATTATGGGATAGCCGAATTACTTAGTGTCAACAATTCCCTAGCTCAAGGGCTCCCTGTTCTCTCTATTTATTCAGACTTACCGGATCAGGGGCAGCATCTGTTCTGGCTGTAACATCTGACTAGGAGAAAAAGGTTACCTATGCTTTGGAACAGAAGACGCTGTTTACAGGATTATGGGAGGGTGTACTAACTTGGTCCCTTAGTTGCAGGTCTCCTCTCTCCCTCACTATTACTTACCTGATCAGGGGTAGCATCTGTTCAAACAGTAATACTACTAGGAAAGGGGATTACCCTCACTGTATGGGGACAAAGATATACACACTATGTGATTGAGTTATTCCTTGATTTAAGCGCTCCTACTCCCTTCTGATCCATCAGTGGCTCAACGGCAACTGGCTAGAAGCCAGGTTAGCTTTATCATAAAAAAACTCATGCACACTAATTCACTAATTAATGGGGATGTTTATTGTAACAATAATAAAGTATACATATACAAAACTATGGGGTCTCTATAACTAGCAGTAACTTTAACACACCGCTGAAAGAAAAGGATTAAACATACAATTTATTTGCGGGGTAACAGGAACACACCGCTGAAAGGGAAAAGATTAGACATACAATAGCCTAGGGAATAAGAACAAGATTAAAGTATAAGTGTAAGTGTAACTAATTCAGACTACCTCACCTATTAGAAGGAAGATTTCTCTCTCTGCCTCTGGTGGGATTAGGGCTCTCTCTGTCTCTCCCTCCTTCACCACATCACCACGCCTCTGGTTCAGTTGCTCCAGCTGACAGCCTTCTTTGATGCCCTCTGCACTGCTCTCTCTCTCCTCATCTTCAGCAATCGTCTGCCTTCTTTCTCCATTCAAGAACTGCACTCTATTCTGCAGCTCCAGCAGACATTCTCTCTCTCTCTCCAAGCTGAACTGAGCTCCAAGCTGAACTGAGCTCCCAGCTGTTCTGAGCTCCAAGCTGTTCTGAGCACCACGCTGAACTGACCACTCCTCCTCTCCTGTAGCTCGCTAATATGGAAGCTTGTCCTTTCATGGAAAGTTACGGCCAGTAACCTGCCGCCCACCAAATTCTTGTACCTCGCCGTACCAAGGACACGTTCCCAGCTGGCCAGCCTGAAGTTGTGTCTTCGGAGTGGAGAAAAATACATTCCTTCGATAAGGGCCAGCCTGAGCCGGTTCTCTCCAAGCGAACAACAGCCTTAACTATAAACTTTACCTTTACCCTGAAAAGCCTCTCAGCTTCATCAAGATGGAGTCCCTCTAGCTCTAGGCCTGTAGGCCTGAAAGGAATGAAATGCCCCTTAGCTCTGTCAGAATACCTACATAAACCATACCAATGTGTCTGGTATGTCAAAGCCAATAGGCAATAGACAGGTTAGAGTCAAGAATAAAGGATCTATCATCATATTAAGCAGCTATCCTCTTCTAGGTCTGGAAGAAAGGGCTTAAAAGGGCCAACACAAGCTAAGAATACCTATACTAGATGTGAGCAAGACTAAGATCTATATCACTGCTAAATAGAGCCAAAAACTCTGCCATAACATTCCACCCTTAGATCCTTATCTTGCGAACATCAATCAACAACAACATCCATATAAACAAACATCAACACAATCTATCAACAAATCAAAAACTAAAAAACTCTCTAAAAATAATGACAACTTAAGGAAATTCCACCTGAAACTCAATTGTAGGGAATACAAACCTAACAACCAACTGAAAACAAATCAAAGCACCCTTGACTTGAATGCTGAAACATATCTGAGATTGGATCTGATAACAACAGAAACTAACCAAAGCATCCTCAAACTAAATGTGCCTCAACTTCTAGTGATAACTGGTGAAATCTAGTGATGTAGGGACTTATGTGTTGAATGAAAACAGCAAGGGGCCTAAATGGGGCCTACCTACTATGGTCAACTTAAGCTAATGATGACTCATGAAATCTATTGGTGTAGGGACTTAAATGTGTAATAAAAACAGCAATGGGCCTAAATGAGGCCTACCTACTATGGTCAACTTAAGGAAACATTTTGGTGAAATCTGAGAAGTAAACATGACAAACTGTTCTCAAGGTCTGGGCAAACATTAATACATAATCATATTAAAAGACACACCTCCCAGGACAATCTAAAGTCTAGGGTAGCCACCCTTTGATCAATCAAGGTGAAAATGTAATAACAGTAAAAGACAACCCCATTTCTACAAGATAGCTGGTGTATATATATAACACCTAATCTCTTCACACTGTGGAACACATGTGTGCACCACCATTCAAAAAAAAAAGTCCTTCATTGGCAAAAACTGTTTTGAAGAAAACAGGAAAACTATAATAGGTGACATGTTTGTGTTTGTTTTTTTTTTTTTAAGTGGGGCCTGCTCATAGTGATTGCAAAGAAAAACATGGGAACAATGCAGGCCAAGGAATTATGTAAGAAAATCCTTTTGCAAAGAATCACAAATTCTTGGTATATTTTTTATCAAAAAAAAAAAAAGAGTCCAATGTCAATTTTGGGACATCAGTGTAGGTCACCACCCTGCATCTTCGGTATCCGGACACTTCCTCCAATGCATCCATCCACCACCCTTCCGGTCTGGTCTGGTCTGGATCCATCTTCCAAAAATAATAAACTAACATAAAAACATGAAAGTAAAAAACTAAAATAATAAAGGAAGTGGGGGGGGGGGCGACCCACGCACCAACACCACAACCCAGCAATCCTAGGACAAGAAAACAAGTATCATTAATCTTGCATGATAACATTTTCCATTTAAAAAGCACCCCGGGTGCCTTTCATTATTGAAAAGAAAATATCCTAATTAATTAAAAACATTCAAAATCTAATTTTTAAGTTCATCTAGCAGGGCCTAACATACCCTAATCCTCTGTGAGACAGCCCCTCCCTTCAGAGTAAGCGGGAGCCAGGCTACAGTGTGAAGCAATTTGAATCACTGCCAAATGATGATCTCACAGCAGGAGCAGGGGCTGCAAGCCTCCCTTTCCCTGATCAGAGGAAGCCCGCCCAGGCCCACTGTAATAACTAACTCCAAGGGCCAAGAGTCTGCAAGAATCTCTTATCAGCAGGCAATGAAGCTGCCCGCGCTGACAGCCAGGAAGAGCGAGTTCACCCCACCCTTACATAAACACGCTGTCCGCAGAACAAAATTGGATTATAGCCAATCATAACAGGACAGGCTGCAGTCGAAGCCTGCAGAGGAAAAAAAAACCCGTCTTCACAAACCAGCTGGTCTGCCAAGGTCGACAAACACATTTTTTCTAAGCTTGTTCCCAGGCCTGATTTCTCTAACTAACGAAAGCTAGCATCTTTAAAAAAAAACAATTCTGTTACAATGTACTGCTACTTAAAAGCTCCACTTTCTAAAAGACCGTAGTCTAACTAATTCAGCATTCATAAATGCAGATCAACATACAAAAAGGGGCAATTTACTTTTGCACACAAAATTATGCATTCTGCATTTGAAAAAACGAATTATCATGGACCATTGGGTTTAATATTTGTCTGTACAAATATCTATCAGGCAGCACGTTTATCGTGCAAGGTATTAAAAATATATATTATCAGCTGTTGAAAGAGAAATAATTTTAAAACAACATAAAATGCAGACACATTTCACCATTGTATTTTGTTCAACCAGGGGCATCATGTAATTTTGCATTACAGTGTAATTAAACATGCAAGCTATTTAATCCAACCTAATAAAAGGGCCACATTCATATATTAATAAACAGCCATTTATTTTCTAACTGAGTTGGTTAACTTACCAATGCCGGTTTTGCTGCATACAGTCACACAAAAAAAAAAAGGTTCAATTTGCATTTGGGAAAATAATAATAAGAATACTTTTATTTTAAAAGCACACGGTTGCCTTTCACTAATTAAAAGCACATGTTACCAAGCACTGTCGGGCAAGATTGATTATTCTCAACCTGTGATAATTACAAAGCATCGGCCAACACATTCCTTTCTAGATGGAAAACCCTCAAAGAAATAATTAATGAAAACAGCCCCGTAGCGTGCACTCTAACTGGGCCATCTTTTTAACATTTCACTCATTTTAAATCATGCATTCAAAAATAATTCTCCACACGTCAGTGGATGCATATTAAGAAGCGCATTTAAAAGAACACAGCTCTCTCCGTGCAAACCCTTATCTCAATCCGACTGGTTGATTTATAACCTAGCGACCCCTACGAGCCAGACACATGAAATCATCAATTCCAAGGCAAACTCACACAAATTCATAGACTCATTTCAAAAAGAATGTGAAATGAACAGAACCCTTTGCAAAGCACAAGATGTTACCTTTCCGTCAAGAAGCTGACAAAGCACGTAGGCAGACCAAGGAATCAATAAAAGTCAAAATCAAACCATCAATCCTTAAAATAATACAGTGACTTTTATAGTCAGTTCAGATAACCATGCAAGGTAAAACAGCATGTTTAAAAATAAAGACTGCCATCTCAATTCAAGATATTAACCCTTTGGCAGCTCAAGCACAATCATTCCCCAATGTCCATGGATACATGGGAAAGTCATGAGCACATCTCTTCACGTTTACAGATAACACGTACACACATTTACAAAACGTTATCCCCAAGCACCCGAGAGAGATCCAGCTCTCTCCTGCCAAACATAATGATAACATGCCCTGTCCAAGCCATTACCACATGGCGCTATTCACAAGCCATATTTACAAGACAAGCTTTTCACAAACAATATATCCAAGGCGCAATGCACAAGGAACACAGCAGATCAACATGAGAACATGCACCTCACAAGCCACATTAACATGGCGCTATTCACAAGCCATATTTACAAGACAAGCTTTTCACAAACAATATATCCAAGGCGCAATTCACAAGGAACACAGCAGATCAACATGAGAACATGCACCTCACAAGCCACAATAACATGGCGCTATTCACAAGCCATATTTACAAGGAGCTATATGCAAAGAACTCCACAGATCATATAACAATGAACACATTTCACATTGCACAGCATAAGCAGATGCAGCAAGCAATTTAATGGGCAATTTAAAAGCATTTTTTACACACATTTATACAATTGGACCATCACAAAGATGTAACAGGCTCCCTCATGTAATGCCATCCTTCAACCCTGACAGTTTAAACACCAAGATGAAAACCATTCCTTCCACCCTGAATAAACCAAATGCCATGATGTAATGCAATCTCCTCACGCTGCAACTGTTCAAGCCCATAGGTCACACAGGCTACATAAACTGCCTAACTACGCCAGATGGAACTGGCGCTCAGGGCACTCCCTCACAACACATGGGAAACTCTCTAAGCACATGGCCAGGTCACACAGGATTCGTAAACTGTTCGTAGACGCCAGATGTAATGTCTGGCGCTCAGGGCACTCCCACACAACACATGGGAAACTCTCTAAGCACATGGCCAGGTCACACAGGTTTCGTAAACTGTTCGTAGACGCCAGATGTAATGGCTGGATTTTCTGATTAGATGGGATCAGCCCCTAGGGGCCCCTCCAACCCAGCCAGAACGTAATCACATCCTTCCTCAGGACCATCTATCCAGGCACCTGGGTACCTACCTGAGGATGGGGAACTCGCAATATACAAGCTCATATTATTAAAAACACCACTAAATCTATAGGGATTCTAAGAATACTCACTGATTACTAGGGATATCCATACCCTACACCACACTCATACATCAATTAGTCTCGCGGCCACTCAGACCCAGACTGATCTACCTCAGGGCAGACATGACACACAATCCGGTGCGTCTACACACGTGGGTCTGCAGCCCCAGTGCTCTCCCTTATTTCCAAACGGTTCGCAATCCGGCAAACCTAAACGCCAGTATCCCCCCTGACGCTCTCACTTACGCAATCCACAATCCTGTGGGTATCCACGCTGGTCATCCACCCCAGCGCTCTCACTAACGCCGTATATCAACGACAACCACATTCCTATGAACACCTCCAGATATATGTCTCTTCACTAAGGGTCTGCTACTACAATAATATTATGGGATAGCCGAATTACTTAGTGTCAACAATTCCCTAGCTCAAGGGCTCCCTGTTCTCTCTATTTATTCAGACTTACCGGATCAGGGGCAGCATCTGTTCTGGCTGTAACATCTGACTAGGAGAAAAAGGTTACCTATGCTTTGGAACAGAAGACGCTGTTTACAGGATTATGGGAGGGTGTACTAACTTGGTCCCTTAGTTGCAGGTCTCCTCTCTCCCTCACTATTACTTACCTGATAAGGGGTAGCATCTGTTCAAACAGTAATACTACTAGGAAAGGGGATTACCCTCACTGTATGGGGACAAAGATATACACACTATGTGATTGAGTTATTCCTTGATTTAAGCGCTCCTACTCCCTTCTGATCCATCAGTGGCTCAACGGCAACTGGCTAGAAGCCAGGTTAGCTTTATCATAAAAAAACTCATGCACACTAATTCACTAATTAATGGGGATGTTTATTGTAACAATAATAAAGTATACATATACAAAACTATGGGGTCTCTATAACTAGCAGTAACTTTAACACACCGCTGAAAGAAAAGGATTAAACATACAATTTATTTGCGGGGTAACAGGAACACACCGCTGAAAGGGAAAAGATTAGACATACAATAGCCTAGGGAATAAGAACAAGATTAAAGTGTAAGTGTAACTAATTCAGACTACCTCACCTATTAGAAGGAAGATTTCTCTCTCTGCCTCTGGTGGGATTAGGGCTCTCTCTGTCTCTCCCTCCTTCACCACATCACCACGCCTCTGGTTCAGTTGCTCCAGCTGACAGCCTTCTTTGATGCCCTCTGCACTGCTCTCTCTCTCCTCATCTTCAGCAATCGTCTGCCTTCTTTCTCCATTCAAGAACTGCACTCTATTCTGCAGCTCCAGCAGACATTCTCTCTCTCTCTCCAAGCTGAACTGAGCTCCAAGCTGAACTGAGCTCCCAGCTGTTCTGAGCTCCAAGCTGTTCTGAGCACCACGCTGAACTGACCACTCCTCCTCTCCTGTAGCTCGCTAATATGGAAGCTTGTCCTTTCATGGAAAGTTACGGCCAGTAACCTGCCGCCCACCAAATTCTTGTACCTCCCCGTACCAAGGACACGTTCCCAGCTGGCCAGCCTGAAGTTGTGTCTTCGGAGTGGAGAAAAATACATTCCTTCGATAAGGGCCAGCCTGAGCCGGTTCTCTCCAAGCGAACAACAGCCTTAACTATAAACTTTACCTTTACCCTGAAAAGCCTCTCAGCTTCATCAAGATGGAGTCCCTCTAGCTCTAGGCCTGTAGGCCTGAAAGGAATGAAATGCCCCTTAGCTCTGTCAGAATACCTACATAAACCATACCAATGTGTCTGGTATGTCAAAGCCAATAGGCAATAGACAGGTTAGAGTCAAGAATAAAGGATCTATCATCATATTAAGCAGCTATCCTCTTCTAGGTCTGGAAGAAAGGGCTTAAAAGGGCCAACACAAGCTAAGAATACCTATACTAGATGTGAGCAAGACTAAGATCTATATCACTGCTAAATAGAGCCAAAAACTCTGCCATAACAGGCGATAGAGGAGATCCGGCATACGCCCTGGAACGATCGCTCATGGGTGATCGCACGCTCCACACCATCCTGTATTCGGCTCGCCTGCGCCGTGGGTTGCCTTCGGTTACCAGGGTGGTCTTTGCTGTGTGGCGACAGGCACTGCGCCGCATGGGATGGTGGGGCAAGTTGACGGCTGAAACGCTGCTTTGGCATAATGGTCTGCTCCCGGAGCTGGCGGCCCTGACCGGCTTTGAGGGTTGGGAAGCCATAGGTGTTACACAACTGGGCCAGGTCATGTCCGGCACCACCCTCAAATCCTTCGAGGAGCTCCGCGCGGAGTTCCAAATGCCTCAGTCCCAGTTCTTCCGCTACCTCCAGCTACGACATGCCCTCTCACCGAGCATCGCCGGTCTCGATTCCTTGCCGGAGTTTAGCCCGGTCGAAGCTAAAGTGTTTATGGGAGATCTGGGGGACAGAAAGGTCTCCAAGATATATCAGACGCTAGTTATCCACTGCTCCTCTACCCTGCACTCTCTTCGGGCGGCGTGGGGAGTGGACGTGGGCCCTCTTGATGAGGACGATTGGAGGGAGGCGCTGTAATCCCCACGTGGAACCGCCATTGCTGTCCGGCTCCGGCTCATCCAATTTAAATACTTGCACCGCGCTTACTATACGCGTGAATGACTGTGGAAAGCTGGTTTGATTGCATCTCCGGAATGCTTGCGCTGTGGGTCGGTGCCTGGGTCCCTGATGCATACTGTGTGGACGTGTGGCCGGCTGACTGGGTTCTGGAGGGGTGTGTGGAGTTGTCTGTCCGAGGTCCTGTGCTGGGACCTTCCTTGTACCCACCGGCTAGGACTACTGCACATTATGGAGGGGGTTGGGGGTAACGTATATAAACGCCACTTGTTGCTCTTGGGGCTGGTCGTGGCTAAGCGGGATCTGGCCCGGGCATGGAAAGCGGTGAGGGCCCCCCCCCTGTCTGCATGGAAGGCTGGGCTGGATTATTTCATGGGTCTGGAGAGGCCGATCTTTGAAGCGAGGGGCTGCCCGCGCAAACACTACAAAATATGGAAGCGATGGGCCGACTACCGGGGTCTGTCCCTGGATCCCCCGGCGGAGCGAGAGGAGCACATTTGACCACAGTGACATTGTTGGCCCGAAGCAGCGACGCTCTGGTGGCACTACACCTGCTTATTTTGCTCTATTGCTTTCTATACACGTGTGGTAGGGGGGGTTGGGGGGGTGTTTGGGGCTGGAGGGGGTGGAGTTGTGGGGTAGGGTGGGCCACTGGGGGGTTTCTATACTGAGCCTATTCTTGCGTCTGTTTCATCATTTGCTGCCTACGTGATTTACTGTATTGTTATTGTTGTGGTAATCTTCGGTTGTGGCGATGCCACATTCTCAATGCTCATTTGCTCAATAAAATTGGTTGTGAAAAAAAAATTGATACCTTTGTACCACTTGTGGCAAAAATATCTCCTATGTCTACTCTCCTTCTGGATATGGAAAATGGTAACAGGCCAGAAGGTTCCAATTGCAGAATATACTTGGAGAATTTGATGCATGGTCTTTTAAACATCAAATTTCCTAAGAAATTTGAAATTTATAAAGTGCACAGGATTCAATCTCATCGTAATCCTCATCACACAAAACCAAGACAAATGATTTTTAAGGTTTTACGTCACCATCATTTGATCTTGATAAGGACAGCAGCACTGGAAATTCCATCCCTAATGGTTAATGGTAATAAAAATATTATTCACCAAGACTTTGCTAAATATACTGTTAAGACTCACAAGGAATTCACAGACATTCGTCCTCAGTTAAGAAGTCTTGGATTCATATATGGTCTTTTGTATCCTTCAACAATGTGAATTTAGAAAGATACTTTTTCTAAGTTCTTCCAATGACCTGAGAACTTAAGAATATTCCTGGATCAACATTCACAGCATTCTATGGATATGCATGATTCTGCTACTTGAGCATTGCTTTAATATGTATTTCTGACTAATTTACTGTTCATCTCCACACTGGGCTCCAACGGTTTGGTCATGCTTGTAAAGCGTGTATGCGTTTCAAACCTGTTATTTTTTATTTAATTGTTGTCGTCTTTTCTATATTTGTTTGTCTTCTCTTGTTTCCTTCTCTTTACTTATACCCTTTAGAGATACTATTCTTCATGTTCTTTTTGAACTGTTTCTCCTTTTCTAAGTTTTTTCTTTCTCTCTATTTTACTATGGTTAATGTTCATAATGTTAAAATTGTCTCTTTGAATGTCAAAACGTGCAAAAAATGTTAGACTATTTAGGAAGCCGTAAAGCAGATATTTGCTTCATACAGGAAACGCATATTGAAGACAAAGTCTTAGATTATATGATAAAAAGTGGGTTGATACTATTATATATTCTCCTGCTAAGGGTAAATAAAATGGTTTTGCTATTCTTTTTGCAAAAAGACCTCATTGTCAAATTTTAAGTAAATCATTGTATTCAGAAGATAGATATGTCAAAGCTAAAATTAAAATTCATGATACAGTTATGTTTCTACTTAATGTATATGGTCCAACTGCTGATTATCCTATGTTTTGGTCTAATCTAGCTACTGAAGTACTCAAGTTGGGTAAAGTTCCTCTTATAGGTGGAGGAGATTTTAACCTCGTATTGTATCCTTTATTAGATAGATCTTTTCTCACAAAATTTTTACCTCCTAAAGCATTCTTTACTTTTAAATATTTTCTTAAAACTACAAAATTGGTAGATATTTGGCAATTAAATTTTCCTACAGAAAAAATGTTTACCTTTTTCTCTAATCCACATAACTCAAACTCAAGGCTAGACTATTTATTCATTTCCAGACAACTAATTAATTCTGTGGTTACTACTGCTATTGGTAATATTGTTATTTCGGATCATGCCTTAATTTCCATTGTTCTACAACTTAATTCAAATTTTAAAACTCAATCCAGATAATGAATGAATACTAGTATTGTTCTTAATGAACAAAATAAACCTAACATCTCAAATGCTCTTCAAGAATACGTACATCTCAATCCTGAAGGATCTACATCCATGGTAATAGATGTGACACTTTTAAAGCCTATATTAGGGTAGCCTCCATTACTCTCATGGCACATGAAAACAAAACTTTTAATGCAAGAATTAAGGAATTAGATCAGCAAGTTGTAAAATTTGACAGATTTTGTATTACCTCCAAAGACCCTCAATATAGAATGAAATTGCAAAAACTTCGATGAGTTTAATTCAATCCTTAGCAGAAGAACTAGTGTCCTCTAATTCTAAAGCCAAATTTTGTTTTAATACTAACAGATCTGGACGTCTTTTAGCCCACTATTTACATATTAAAAAAGATAAATCACAAATAAACTCGATTCATGGCCCCAGTGGGAAAATTGCCTTATCCCAAAATGATATTGTTAATGAATTTCTTAATTATTACGCTACTCCATATAATAAACCTACATTTGATGATTCTTCTTTGGTTGACTCTTTGTTATCTAAATGTGGCTTACCCATGATTTCCCAATGAACTAACAATGAACTAGATTTGCCGATTACTGAAGATGAAATTCTATTAGCCATTAACCCCTTGCATGCTCATGACGGTCCCCGGCCATCATACGTCACGGTGGGTGACGGCAGTTGGGGGCCGTCCGAATCCTATCCACTTTTAAAATCACCCGCACAGTGTAAAGATTTGCGGCGCATGCAAGGGGTTAAGTCTCTTAAACAAAATAAATTCCAAGGACCAGATGGCATTCCGGCAGAATTTTATAAAGAATTTCCGTTACAGCTTATTCCTCATTTATTTGAACCATTTTCCTTTTTTAGTTCTGTGGGGGTTACAACAGGTTCTTTTTACTGAGGCTTTAATTGTTATACTACCTAAACATAACAAGGACCTTACACTTATGTCAAATTATCGTCCTATTTCCTTAATAAATCAAGATTGTAAACTCTATGCCAAAATTCTTGCCACTAGGTTAACCCCGGTTTTAGATTCTATTATTCATCCAGATCAGTCTGGATTTATGAGAAATAGATATTCTGCCAATAATACAAGAACTTTATTACATGTTATAGAACAAGGTTCCACTTTATCTCTACCATCAGGAGTACTTGCATTGGATGCTGAGTAAGCTTTCGAAAAACTTCATTGGCCGTTTTTTTTCATACTTTAATAGCATTCAATTTTGGTGATTTATTTACTCGTATGATATCTTCTCTTTAATCTACTTCTAATGCTTGTTTATTTATTAATGGCCAAACTTCAAACCAAGTTTCTCTTTTCAGAGGAACCAGACAGGGTTGTCCTCTCTCCCCGCTCCTATTTTTTCCTGTTATTGAACCTTTGCTTGTTTCCATTAAGAAATGTACTGATATTACTGGAATTAATATTAAGGAGGTTACTATTAAGACGTTAGCATATGCAGATGATGTACTTTTGTTTATTGGTAATCCTATATCCTCATTTCCTCCTTTATTTGAGATTCTTTCACCTTATTCGAAGATTACTGGTTATACGTTAAATACTAACAAAACTGATTTTTTTCCTTTAAATATTTACTGTACCTCAGATATGTTACCCATTAAAGAAATAATTTGGCAAAGAGATACATTTAAATACCTTGGCATTTTGTTTTCTCCATCTATAAAAACAATATCATTAAAATGTGATTCTATTTTAAGTTATATTAAGGATAAAATATCCTAATGGTCCTCATTTCATCTTTCATGGTGGATAAAAATGGACTATAGCACCAAATGTTTTTTATTCCCTTGCCATGATTCCTACTCAATTTCCTATGAAGTTTTACAAATTTCTTTGGAGCAATAAAGTTACTCGTCATGGTTATAAAAAACTAAAATTGCCTAAATGTAATGGTAGATTTGGTTCACCAGACTTTTTTTAGTTATCATAAAGCTTTTATATTAAAACAAAGTTCTCTTTGATTTCTTCATTCTCATTTGATGAATCTCCCTACATAGCTTATTATAGAAAAGAGTCTAATAAAACTGTTTCCATTATCTACTTTGTTAACTATGTCCAATAAATCAACATTTTTCCATAACTCTGTTATTTTAAAATCCACTTAACTAATATTACATGATTTTGATTCAATTTTCCAATCACCCATGTCCATTACTGATGATATGTCATTATGGTATAATCCACGCTTAAAACTTACTAGAAATGTCAGATTTTGGCATTCATGGATTAAAGCTGGTATTTTTTGCCTCAAAAATGTCTACTATAATAATGCTTTTATATACTTTGATGTTTTACAGATAACATTTAATTTACCTTCTTCCGATTTCCTCAAATATGAACTTTTATATAATTCTATATTAGATTAATTTACTCATAATATACCTTATAATACTAAATCAGATTGATCAATTTATATTCAAACTGTATATACTTTGTCTCATGGTGTTTCATCATTGTATAAAAAGATGATTGCATTTCAAGGTAACAATATTAATGTGATTTCAACTTTCTGATATAATGAACTTTCAACTTCTCTAGCTCATGATACATGGAAAACAATTTGGCTCAATAATATTTCAGGATGGTTACCTGTTTCACTTTATCAAACAAATTCCTATATTTTATATAATTGTTTATGTTCCCCATTGCGATTGTTTCAAGATAAACTTCTTCTCAGTTCAAATTGTTGGCAGTGTAATTTGCATACTGGTTCGCTAAAACATATGCTTTTTGGTTGTCCTTCTGTTTCTAAATTTTGGACTGAAGTTTGGGACGTTATAAAAAAAATACTTAATATTCATGAAGATTGTTCTTTCTCAAAAATTACTTGACTTAGAAGGTAAACATTAAAATGTTCCGTTATCAGCAGCTTTAAAATCTATTATAACATGTTGGAAAGATGTTTCATTATTATCTGTTCATGTTTGGTGGTCATGGGTTATTTTTACTAGAAGAGGAGCCTATTTATCTTTGAATGGTATTAATTATAATTGTAATTCTTATTATTTATTTTGGAAAACTATTGATAAATATTTATCTTCTAAAAATATAACTTTAATTATGTATTGCTATTATAACAGCTTAATCTCTATTAGTAGTTCTACTAATGTTTAATAGTAACATATGTATACCTGTTTCTTCTCCTTCCCTTTTATTTTTTAGTAATACTATATTATAATATAGTGTACCTGTTGTAAGGGGCGTGGGTATGCACGCAACGGAGACGGACGTCTCTGGGTAGAGCTCCGGCCTGAGCTCCCCTTCCCGGAGCATTTCCCGACTTTCATCCGGCACTGCTGAATGCAAATTTAGGCACCAGGCTCGGATACTAGGAGCACTTATCCAGCCGAGTTTGGCGCCGATCAGAGGCTTCCAGCCGCGCCGAGGCCTCCCGGGGCAGAGTGGCCGCACGCCTGGAGACCAACCCGGCAACTACCGCTGGGAAAGACCGAGGCTTCCACCTGCAAACTAGGCCCTGAGACGCAGCTTGGAAGTGGGGCGGCCGCGACTGCTCAATGGTGCGGAGACTGCCGGGTGCACCCGCCGCTGGAACCCGCGGGCATCAGAGGGTCACAACACCTGCTAAATCACCACCCGGTCTGGACTTTTGCGAGCACTGGAGTGCTGACACTGCGAGGTGGAGAATTCGCTCGACATTGCGATGACCCGTGCTCCTGAGCAGGATGAGGAGACGGCCGGAGGACTGGATTCAGGGGACAAGCCTGAGGGGTGAGGAACGTGATACCCCAGCCAAAATACACTGCACTGCAAGGGGCGGCCGCGATAGAGACCCGGGCCGCGTGGGGCACGGGCCTGGAGCCTTGGACGCATGACGCACTATTGGAACTGGGGCCCCTGAGTGACGCATTGCTCGGAGACAAGTGCGGCCGGCATCTCTGGGGGGACGTCACCAGCTAATGCGACCGGAGTGGGAGATGGCACGGATGCTGTCGCAGCGCAGTACAAACGAAGAACCCACAGATGGAGGGCCCTGTGGATATCCTGGGGTGCCGAGCCTAGCCTGCTGTTGAGTAGCGGGCTCCCCCCCGCTTGGCAATTATTGTCTGGCGCTGAGTGATCTCCAGACCATTTCTTGGAGAAGGCAGAGTGGCCCTCGCCTCCGACTACTAGCCGACCGGAGCAGTGCAACTGCGGGGACAGGCTATCACAGCTTCTGGTGCGGCGCGACTCCCTGAGCCCTCCCGGTGCCTGCGCCCTGCCATATCTGCGCCACCCCGGCTCTCCGCTGGTGCTCCATGAACCAACCCCTACCATTGCCATGAACACAAGCCCTGCGGCCGGTGCGCTGCTCATGTCTGGGGGCACCAGAGCGCGAACTGGCACTGGAGGAGCGCAACTGCGGGGAAAGATGGACAAGCTCGCAAAAAGCGCTGATGCTGATCAGATGGCAGCCAAACTCGACACCATGCTGGCTGCCATGGAAAGATTGGAGGAATCAATCCAACTCACCCGTACATCTCTGGAAACCAAAATTGACAGTGTTGCAGTTGACCTCACTCACCTACGAGCTGACCACAAAAAACTGGCGGACTGCACCACGACATTAGAGGGTGCCGTGTCAGAGCTCGAGCCCCGAGTCACCCAAACTGATAAACAGGGGCAGGATCTCCTCAACAGGGTCGAGTTCTTGGAAGACCGTGCGGAGGATGCGGAAGGACAGGTGCGGAGAAACAACGTAAGGATCGTGGGTGTGCTGGAGCGATAGGAGGAGAGAGAACTTGCGACGCACATGGAGGACTGGCTGAAGACCCATTTGCCCGAGGGTACGTTATCACCCTACTTCGTGGTGGAGCGGGCGCATTGTGTGCCAATGAGGCCACTCCCAACAGGGTCTAACCCCAGGCCAATGCTCCTCCAGATTTTAAACTATCGTGACCGCGACTCCATCTTGCGTGAAACACGTCAACTCCAAGATATTCAAATTGACAACGCCAAAATAATGTTCTTTCCTGATTACACAATTCAAGTCCAACGACAAAGACACTCCTTCCTTGCTGTGAAACAACGCCTACGTCAGCTTGAACTAAAGTATTCCCTCTTATTCCCTGCAAAGGTGAGAGTGGTGGCGCAGGACAAGACCCATTTCTTCACCAGTCCGGAAGAAGCTGAGGCATTGCTGGAAAGTGGGATGGAAACCGCCCCCCGGAGACTGCCGGGACTCTCTGGCTCGAAGCGTGTGCGAGGTCCTTGGCGAAGACGTAGGAATAAATCGACACTGGCCTCTGTGATGTGAGCGGTGGCAGACACTGGCCCACCCGTGGAAATTGCACATCACGAGAGATAGGATGCCCTCTGCATGGTGATGGAGCACAGCCGCTCTCCAACCACGGACACAGCCCCGGATTCCAACCCTCGGGACCTCCCCAGCGATGATGAAGCTATCTATGGATTGCCGGATTCCCAGATCTCCACAGAACAACCAGACGTCACACTTCAAACAGCATACTTGCTCCACTAACGGGATGTTGGTAAACATCTTGATCTGAGTACCAGACCTGGGATAGCCGATCGCTTAGTGCCTTTGGATTCCGGCTACACGTTGATGTTGATGATACCTGAGATATAACCGCCCCGTAGACGCTCGTCTGCACGCTGCGGGAAGCAGTGAGCATTGTCCTCTGGCATTTGACCTCTAGGGGGTCATTCAGGTAGATGCATCAAGCATTTTTGCGAGCGCAAACGGTGCGAATCGCAAAATTTGGCCATTTGCGCCCGCAAAAATGGCATTTGCGATGCATCAAGGGTTCATGCACTCGCAATTTAAGAATTCGCAAATAATTGTGATTGCATTTAAGGAATCGCAATTTGCGATTCCTTAAATGCAATGCATGAACCATTCCAAGATTGTGAATTCACAATCTGGGGCCGCTATTTACAGCGAAGTCAAACTACGTGGTAAATAGCAAAAGCTTAGAAATATGCACTTTAGCGCATTTTTCTAAGTTCTATGTTACACACACACATGTCCTTGGGACATGTGTGTGCGCAACACCAGTGAACATTACCATTTCAGGGGTGCAACAGGGTGTCCACCCTTGAAATTGCGGCACTTTTGCGATTCGCTAATTGCTAATCGCAAATAAGTATTTGGTAATATTTTATTTGTATATGATTAATTAAAATCTTTACAAAAGTATAAAAGCCATATGACAATAAAAAAAGGAAAATGATTTAACTTTTTTTAAAATGCAACAATTACTGTGGTCAATTCAAGGTTTTACTAAGCCCCAATGAGTCTTTCAAATGTGGTTGAGTCTTTCCTTTGTTAGATCAAAGAACTTCACAACCTGGCAGTTCAGTTTGATGTTGCTAGTGGTAAAACACAGTTTAACTGCCTGCCTACAAGTCCGAAGAGCATATGATCTAAAAAATGATAGCAGCAGGTTGTGCCTCAGGTCCCTTAATCTCGGGCATATGCATATCACGTGGACAATGTCCTCCTTGACAGATTTACACAGGCGACACAAGTCCGAGGCATGAGATCTCTCCCATGGAGGCAGGTGCGGTAATATCGGGATAGCCCCAAGGCGCAGTTTTAGAAACTTTTCTTTAACTTTTATTTTCATCCCGATGTTAAGATAGGCTTGTGGCCGTATTTTACCGTAATCTCCCACCGTTATCTATCCGTGCGCTCTGTTGGCTAGATCTTTCTTGTCTTCTATTGCTGAGATTATCTGAGCAGACTTTTTGGCCAATTTTTTGAAGGACTGAAGGTCTATGGCATTTTCCCAAATGTCAGATAAACCTAGCACTTCAAGAGATCCAAATAGGTAGTCCCTAGGCAGTGAAGTGCGACATCTGAGTAGCTCTTACCAGACGCTGGCATTTAAGGAGTCAGGGTCGGACTTTAGGCCCATAGGTATGAATGGGAAAGCCATTCCTTATTTGCGATTAGCAATTAGTGAATCACAAATAAGGAATCAGTAGAAATCGCAAATAATATTGCGATTCCTACATGCATCCCGTTTTGCGAGGCTTTAATAGCGATTCGCTATTAAGGACTCGCAAAACATAACTTTGATGCATCTGGGGGTAATAGCTGATGGGGAGCTGCGGATGCCCCAGCACTAGGGGTCTCGGCTGCTACTGCCTTGGCTTGATTGGGACAGCGAGACTCGTACGACCTACCTGATGGCGATTCAGGTGGGGCACGTAATGTATGGCGAGCCAAGTATTACATTGACCTATCACTGACACTTTTTGCACCAGTTAAGCCTCGTTTATGCAAATCGGGAAGGGTGGAGCCCCCTTTCCTTACCCGATTGTTATGTTAACGTAAACGTGCTTAGCGCATAGCGACCCCCCTGGATTTAAAAGTTGATTATCTCCTTTGAGAGTTTGGACGGAGGCATGTTTCGCAACTGACCTTTTGGTATTACTCATCTGAAATGTTCTATACGGTTTATTGCATTATTTTAATTGCAATTCTTATTGTTTTTTTATATTTGCGTTGCAGGCAGAAATGGATGTGTTTCTAGGGATTCCACATGATGGTGCTTAAGTGGGACGGCTCTCTCGATCTGCTGTGGGGTGGCGGAGAGGAGTGGGAAGGGAGTTACCTGAAGGGCTAAAATGTCAGCGATAAAACTTTGTACGTGGAATGTGCGAGGCACACATACACCATCGCGCAGATATCAGATCTACTCTTACCTTAAGCGTCACCACATTCATGTTGCGCTCCTGCAAGAGACACATTTAAGCGAGGCGGAGACCCGCGCATTACACCGCAGAGGGCGAGGGCAACTCTATGCCACAGGTTACTCGTCCTATGCCCGGGAAGCGTTGGTATGGGAAAGACCGGGGACTCCTTTAACAGTCACACACTCCCACTTTGATCCGGAGGGTAGATTTGTGATAGTGAACGGCAGGTTGGATGGGCGCCCGGTGGTTTTGACATCGTTGTATGCCCCTAACACGGATCAAGTTGACTTTTTCACACGACTACCTGTTTGTCTGTCGCCTTGGCATGAGATTCCCTGGATATTGGGAGGTGATTACAACTGTATCCTTGATATAGCGTTAGATCGCTCTTTTCCACCACTGCCTGGCGCACCCATATGGATCGCCATGAAAACCTTACTGAACTGGACCTTACAGTGGGACTTACATGATGCCTGGCGTAGCCGCAATCCACTCGCCAAGGTATATTCCTATTACTCGGGTGCGCATTCTTTGCATGTACGACTGGACAGATTCATGATGTTTAACTCCCTATATGCACAAGCAGCGCATTATTTTGAGGAAAACACGGGCACTGCATCCACACCTCAAGTAGAATGGGACGCGTTCAAGGTAGTGATTAGGGGACACTGCCTGGGTACACAAGCTAACGTGAGGAAACAATTGGACAGGGACCTGACGCGGATTGAATTGGACCTGATTCAGAGGGAACAGGAGGCAAGGGAAGGCGATAAGAGACGGCTATTAGAAGCTCGCGTGGAACATGAGTGATTACTGGACAGGTTGTGTCACCTCAATTATGCGGCCCACTCAGCGCGCACACACCACATGGGTGATAGACCCGGTAAATTGCTGACCTGGCTTATCAGACAAGAGGACCGCATGACGCCTGTGACAGCAATATGCACTGGCCGCGATGAGGTGATTTACACACAAAGCGAGATTCACGAGGCTTTCATTGCCCACTACCGCACGCTGTATAGTTCTCGGCTGTGAGCCACCCTCGCTGATATTACTGAATATCTCCACGCCATAACCCTGACAGAATTAGACGACAGCCACCGCAATGACGTAGAGGCCCTGCTCACGCCAGATGAGCTGCGCACAGTCATCTTTGCTCTCTCCAATGGCAAATCCCCAGGGCAAATCCCCATGCCCGGATGGGTTGCCCGCAGAGTTCTTCAAAGCCTACTCTGGCATACTGATTCCTGAACTGCTCCGAATGTACACGGCGGCTTTCGAGGATTCCTCCTGCCCCCCACGCTTAACGAGGCTAACCTAATCTCCCTCCCAAAACCGGGCAGAGACAGCACACGCCTAGGCTCGTAACGACCGCTAGCGCTATCAAACACGGACTACAAGATATTGGCTTCTACATTTGCCCAGCGGCTGGCCCCCTTAGTACCCACCCTGGTGCATAGTGATCAGAATGGCTTTGTGCCCACACGGAGTATCTCACATAATATACGGAGACTGTTTAGGGTACAGGATTATGCTACGAGGCATTGGCCATGGGCGAGGTGCTTGGTACTAGACCTAACAAAAATGATAGTACTGCCAAGACTGTTATATTATTACTCTAATATCCCAATATATGTTCCGACTCGCATCTTCCGAGAACTGGAAACCCTGATCAGGAGCCTTATTTGGCACACTGGTAGACCCCGAGTAGCCCTGGCAAAACTATACGCACCTACGGACGCAGGGGGACTCGCAGTCCCCAACCAAGAACTTTATTACCTTGCAGCACAGCTGCAATGGGTAGCAGACTGGCTAAGTGGAAAGAACTTAGGCGACACAGCCACCGACACAACAATGCTGACCCTCACACAGGTCCATACACTGTTTTACCCCTTGAATAAATCTACCTGCCCCTCGCAGCTACATTTGGCTGTGGCCCGCAAATACTTTGTAGGCAGCCTGCTACTCCCAGGTGCAGTGAAGCCCTACGTCCCGGCACTCCCTTTCCTGGGTACCCCCCCCCCCCCGAGTTGGTGGGGTGGTGACGGAGGTCGCACTGGAACAGTGGACGCGGGCCGGAGTGGACACAGTGGCAGATCTATACACGGATGGCACCCTGATTCCCTTTGGAATGCTAGCTGCGGACACGCCCAGCTGGGCAGTTTCTGCAACATGCATCCATCATACGCACGTACACGCGAGCTTGGGGCGACATTACTGTGGAGCTACCGACGCACCTACTGGTGCAGTACTTACACGTTATGGGGAACGGGTCGCATGTGATTCATTGGTTAGCGCAGGCTCTACTGTCACACGCGCAGAGCACTACCCAGCCGTTGCGAGAAAAGTGGCCAACAGATAGGGGAAGGGAATAGACAGACAAGGAATGGGCAGTGATACTGGCAGGCCTCACCTACATTCCACGCTACTCCCTCTTCAAGCTTATTAAGTTTTACATATTGCATAGAGCATATTTATCACCAAATAGGATTAACAAATACTACAGACACCGCCGCATGCCCGAGATGATCTCAAATTGGCGCAGATCTACTTCATATGCTCTGGAACTGCCCACGGATACAGACATACTGGCACACTGTGACGTCACTTTTGGTGAAGGGGACTGACGAGGAATTACAACACACATGTGAGACGTGCCTGCTAGTTCCATACAAAAGAACGAAGCACAATAAAGTCCTTTCCAGATTCTGGGACCTTGCACTTATTACAGCCAAAAGACTCCTTACTAAACGCTGGAAACAGCGAATCCCCACATATCAAGCACTGGCATGCCTCCTTTGACAACTGGGCAAGGGCAGAAAGCACCACCCTTCATAGAGAAGAGGCAGCAGGGTTCAGGAAATTCCCTATAGCGCAACTTTAGGACGACACTCTGGGATCTTTCCATCAGGCGTGTCTCGATCAGGGAATCATTTAGGTCCTCTTCATCCCGGACTGGACTTGAGCAATGGATGTGATGGAGAACGATGCACACATGCAGTGGGGTTTCTTCTCGCCAATACATAATACAATGCACCTGCATCACATGATAGCATGGCCACCCCACGAAGAGACGGTCACCTAGACTAGGGGAGCCTAAAACTTACCTGCCGCCACCGCCGAGAGTCTCGAAGCTGCCAGAGGCACTTGCCGCCACCGCCAAGAGTCAGGAAAACTGCAAAGACCGCGCCGCTGCTCCGGGGACTTCAATACCCGGCAGGCCACGCGGCGGCGCGCAGGAGGTGACGCCAGACGCAGAGGGAACGCGCCAGGAGGCGGATTAAAACCCCTGACATACCGGCTGAGCGGGGGGAGCCTAAAACTTACCTGCCGCCGAGAGTCTCGAAGCTGCCAGAGGCACTTGCCGCCACCACCAAGAGTCAGGAAAACCGCAAAGACCGCGCCGCCGCTCCGGGGACTTCAATACCCGGCAGGCCACGCGGCGGCGCGCAGGAGGTGACGCCAGACGCAGGGGGAACGCGCCAGGAGGCGGATTAAAACCCCTGACATACCCGCCTCGCGGGACGCGAGCACGACGCCCGGGGCGAAGCCCGGGCAAAGGGCGGGCCCTCTACGGCCCTCAGCGGCAGGAAGAGGCCGGGCTGGGCCAGAAACGCTGTCGAAAATTTTGCTGCAGTCATCTTACAAGTAAGACTTACTCTCCAGTTACCTTTTTGTTTGTTTAAATACTGGTCCTGTGTGAAAATCGTACACTATGCCTAAGAAACCGGAGGAAGGTCAGTCCAACACCATTAATAGCTACCTGGTGCAAACTGTCAAAAAAATAAATATGCTGAGAAGAGAATCCTTGGGACTGAGCCAATCCCCTGATATGAGATGTTTGTCACCCCCTACATCTACCTTGACTGATGACATTATCTTGCAAGAAGATCACTGTGTGGATTTTCCAGCGGCCCTATCTCCCAAGGTTCTATTGACATATCTATTAATGTTACCCCAGCACTTGAGGGACTACACGAGGAGGCTGAGGGTAATATAGACATGGACACTGAACTTGAACTAGAAAAACAGACTTGTGTATCAGCGGATGAGCAGTCTCCCACAAGACACGGTCCTAGGCCAAGACGACTTTGTACCAAAAACCCACCAAAGAGGGTAGGACTTCGCTCAGGTGCAAAACGGAAGAGGGTCACTACCCCAAAAGCTAAGCAAGTGATTAGCGATGATGATGATACACCAAAATTATCTCTTGAGGATGCCTTTTATGAAAAAATTACAGAATTCCTCGAGATAAAAATTAATACTCTCATCAAACCTCTAATATCAAAAATTGATAAGTTGCAAGCAGAGGTCAAGAAGTTGAGTGGACTTCACACTGTGGTTGCTGGTGGGATAGAAAATATAACCACGCTAGTCACACACCTAAGCGATAATACAGGGGGAAATGTTGTTGGAGATGTTGTAACTGAAAATGTAGTAAATCAATTACCAGGGGAGATATTACCATCTCAACCACCAACACTTATTGTTGACAGCGAGGGCCCCTTGTCAGTTAACATTCCCACAGATATAACCCCCCAGGTAAATACCCTCTCAGCACAAATTCACTCATCAGACCCTCTACAATTCCTAGTAGAAGCTACACCTGTGGTCTTAGTCTTAGCAAATGTGCCCCCATTAGAAGAGGGAACAGTGGAAAGCCCTACTTCCCTTAGTAGGAAGGCCCTACACTGGCTGACCAGTAATACACGGGGAAAGCGTCATCTGGCTAGTGTCATCAAGTCAGTAACCAGGGTCCCCTGGTTGGGAAACCGACCAAAAAAATTCAAAGGGGACTGTGTGGCAGTGAGTTTTTCAACAAATGATGTCCTTCCCAATATCCTTGCTAATATCTTCCCCCCCAACGCAGACGGGGTACTGTTGTTCCCTTGACTTTAAAGTTCTTTTACGGTGAACAGCAGAACGTCACTTACCCAAGAACCCCAGCCCCGGGGTGGGATAGTAACTGGGATTCGAATTTTAGATGGGATCAGGACTCTAGGCAAAACATAGCAGCTTACCACCGTTATCCAGCACAGTTTAATCCGGTTGCACAACCTCTCCAATTGTTCAACCGCTATGCTCCATTATCCTTTATGGATCAAAACGATTGACTCTCCCCAAGACAAGATAATAGAGGCGATGGCCCTATGCCTGCTCCCAGTTCATTAATACAGAGTTCTGCAGAAGTCAGTGTTTGCAAAATTATGAGTTGGAACATCGCTGGTCTTAGAGCCAAATTAAATGACAAGAATTGGCTGGATATAATTAGTTCCTACGATGTTCTTGCTTTCCAAGAAACATGGGAAACATCAGACAGCTTGGTTCTGGATGGTTTTTCCCATTTTTCTGTACCTGCAGACCCTAGTAAAGCAGGAAGGGCAAAGGGGGGCTTGGCTATATATATCTCATTAGATCTCCAAGGAAAGCCAAGACACATTAAATCTAACTCAACTAACTGCTTAGCGGTAGAACTATCCATGCCAAATTCCTCTCCCATAGTATAAGTTAACTTTTATAATTCGCCTGGCAGTCAAACTAATAACGAGCATTTGGCAACTTTAGAGGAATTCCTGTCTACCCACAGTGAGAATAGTACACATGGATACGAGGTGATCCTTATGGGAGATTTCAACATTCATCCTTGCCAAGTGGATTGCCACATGGAACAAGAGGATCTCTTTTTTTATTCATCTCCACCACACTTTGAACACACATCACGTGGACAGATGTTGGAATTGCTCTTAGCCACTTTTAACCTGTATGAGTCATCTTGTTGCCCTATAGGCCCGAGGGTACCGACATACGTAGGCAATAATACGGGCACAATCATAGACTATATTTTTTTATCTTCTAGTCTTCTACCTGAAGCCATTAACTACAAGGTGGAAACTACAGTTTTTAGCGATCACAATCCTGTGATTTTAGAGATCATATCTCAAGGAGTCTTGGGAAAAAGAAAGGTCGATACTTTATGTGCGATAGATTTAGTCTTAAAAGACCAGAATCGAAGACTAAAGAGGTACCAAGTGACCCCCATCGCCTTTTTACAGGAAACCCTGGCAAAAGTAGAGGGGGAGGTTGCAATTTGTCTGGATAATAAGAACCCTGGTCCCAACTTGATTGAGGCCTTTGACGCCATTTGCCGTCAGGTTAACTTAGATCTAACTGTAAAGACAAAGGCAAACAGGATCAGGGGCCCCAGATGGTTCGATTCAAACTGCTCCAAGGCTCATTCAATTCTCTTAAAGGCTTTAAAAAACAAACCAAGAGACAAAGCACAGATAGCTTTGCTGAGGAAGCAATACAATCATGCTATCAGGCTCAGGAAACTTGAGATAAAAAATGATGCCTGGAGTGAATTATTATTGCCCGAAACACAACGAGATAGTGCCAAATTTTGGGCAATCATAAATCACCCATATTTTGCTGGAAAAGATAACCAGAGAGCAGACTGTATCATACCAGACGATCAATGGGTGACACATTTTAGTAATATCTATAGCCACCCTGATACCCCCTCAGATTGCGAGACGCTACCTTCGCAATCATCAACGACCACAATCTCTCCCTTTACACCTGAGGAGGTTAAGAAAGCGATTAATGATACACTCTGTAAAAAGGCACCAGGGCCCGATGGGGTCCCTGCAGATTTTTTCAAAAGTGCCCCAGAATTTAGTACCAAGATTCTTACAAATATTTTTAACGTTACTAGGGACCTCATTTTTCCTATTAGTTGGACAAAGTCTACCATAGTACCTATTTTTAAAAAAGGACAAAGGACAGATCCGGCCTCTTATAGGCCAATTTCCCTTATAGACTCAAGCGTTAAAATTTTGGGGAGAGTCCTTTTAGGAAGACTGACCCAGCTCATAGAGGGGAAGGGCATTTTATCAAACGTACAATATGGTTTCAGAGCAAAAAGGGGTACCATAGACCAATGCCTAAACCTGGAACTAATTTTAAATAAATATGTAATCGCCAAGGGGAGCTCCCTGTACATGGCCTTTATGGACCTCTCTTCAGCTTTTGACCTGGTCAACAGGGGTAAGCTGTGGAGGATCCTTTTGGCCATGGGCATTGACCCCCCTTTGGTCAATTACTTAGCGAAACTACACAGGGAGCTCAAGACATTGGTCAGAGTGACTAGGGAAGGAAGATGCACTTGCCATTTCAACTCGGAGAGGGGGGTTAGGCAAGGATGTATCCTTGCCCCCCTCCTCTTCACTCTTTATATAAACGATCTGGAGAAAGTCATGGCCGCATCTCACATCGACATTCCACGTGCAGGCGTGACAAAGTTACCCGTCCTCCTGTGCGCGGACGATGCAGTCCTACTAGCACGCTCCGGAGTGGCCCTAAATAAACTCCTCTCATCCTTTGGAGATTTCATGACCTCGTTGGACATGAAAACCAACACTGAGAACTCCCATGTGATGATTGCAGGAGTAGCAGGTAGGAAAAGAAAGACCAAAACATTTTACTGTACAGGGAAAGAGGTTAGGAGAGTCCCATCTTTCCCATATTTAGGTGTGACCTTTGATGAAAAGGGCACTTGGGGCCCCCAGCACTCCGTTAAAAGCAACGCTGTTGCTAGAGCGGCTGCAGGGTTGCTCGGTTTTGCTAAGAAATTAGGTGCCTGTCCCATGGAAAGCATCATCAAAGTTTACAAAGCAAAATGTGTGTCCATTGCCCAGTACGGCTCTGCTATTTGGGGGTATACTAGTCACGATAAAATCCAGAAAGTAGAAAATAAATTCCTGCGATCCCTGCTTTCAGTCCCCCAATCGACTCCCACTTATGTAATACACGCAGAGCTAGGTTTGGGCTATATAATGGACTCTTTAAAATTAGCTCCTGTTATTGGATGGATGAAAACCTGGCTCAACCAGGAGCTTACATTAAATCATATTATCTTAAAAGATTGTTTAGCCCTGGATAGAGCCTTACATATTCCGTGGATAAAATTTGTACAAACACAGTTGACTCTTGCCGGTCGCCCGGAGCTTTTTTCTTCCCCAGACTTAATAACTCAAGATAATCTTAAAACAGTTAAAAATACCCTGACTGAGTTATATGTTCTGGAGAGGGAAGCTATAGAGTTAAGTAAACCCACGGTAAGGAAACATTGTATGTTGAAATCTGGCCCAGGAATGGAACCATACCTTTTCCTGGTAACTAAACCATACCATCGTTTCCTTTTAACGAGATTTCGTTTTGACCTGATCCATCTTATCTTAGGCAATTATAAAACTTGGAGTAGACCTGTTGATGCTGAACCATGTGACTGTGACCACTTTTCTATTCAGGACACGACACACCTCATTATGTTTTGCGAACATTACATTGATATTAGAAAAAAAATATCTGCTTCCAATCCTGCGTAACCAAGGTTTTACTCAGGTTAAACCAGCCCTGATGTTTTTGCAACTCCTTCCTAATGCAAAAGTAGCCTTCCACGTGGCTAGCTTCTTAGTTGCTGCGGCACGGATAAATAAGAACCGCACCAGAGTTAGGCACCTTACTGACCATTGAATAATGTCTCCCATTTTAAATTTTAATTCTTTGTCTTCCGGAGGGTCGCTTTTTAATACTTTTTAATACTTTTTAATATTTTTAATCTATTTCGTTTGTATATTGTGATTTTAAAATGTTTTTTAAATATGTTGACCATGTAAACTCATGTATGAATTTGTGCTCTGATGAATTGCTATGTATCCATGCTCGTTCTTTTATGATTTTTAATAATCGAATAAAGATAAATTGACTGACTGACTGAGACGGTCACCCCCCCCCCCCTCCCCCTTCCTTTATAGCACACAAGACCTGATATATGAATACCAGGGCCTTGATGGGCCTCCACGCACACCCCCAACCTAGTACTAACTCTTCTATGGAACCAGGGATGCACACCCATGGATATATACAAACATACTGCTTGCAACCTTAACCCCCTTTTTATTTTTTTTATTTTTTTATTTTCCTGATTACATTTCAATCCTTTCTCCCCTTGGTTGTTTTCTCCCCCTGTACAGTTTTGATTAGCCCTTCTTTTTGTACATACCTATCAAGTTTTTTTTTCTCTTCCCTCCTGTTGGCTAAGTTTTAGGTGTCAAGGCGGCTTTGCCAAAAGACACACTTGTTTCAATGTTTGGAACATAAAATGTTGAATAGGGTTCAGCGAAGGCGGTGGGAATTACAAGTCTACAAGGCACTGTCATACTGAAACACGTCCATGGATCACATGCCACCCTCACAGCTCACCTATGTAGCGGTTCATTTTCAATCTATCTTGACACGAGTTACTTATACACACACAAACCGCGACACTGGGAACATGATGCTCTTTTTTTCTCTTTCTTTTTTTTTCTTTCTCAAACGCCTGCCGCACTGTACCCTTCCGTAATGAACCCACTGACCTGTAGAGATGAGACACGTTCTCAAGCATATAGCACAGTTTGGGAATGTTGAGTTAATTTAATTTTCTTTTCTCTATTTGACTTATATATTAAAATGTATGACCAATGTCCCAAGATGTCCCACTATTGTTTATGATTGCTATACTGATTTACGGGGATGGTTTGTTACATTTACTGCTTGACGCACTGGAATGTGTTGTGCTTATACTTTATAAAACCAATGAAACATATTCAAACAAAAAAAAATAGTGTACCTGTTGTAACTTAATTGTTATTAGTATCCATGTATTCTCATTGGGTATTTTCATAGTGCTATTTTTTGTATTGCCATTGTTTATTATAAAATTTAATAAACTATTTTGAACACAAACATCTAACACCATTTTTGAGAAAAGTCAGTAAAAGCAAAAAAAATAGTCAAGCATACCACATAATTCCACTCAAACCACATACATCCACTCCATAACACAAGTGTAAAAGACATTACCATCTGCAGTAAGTTGCAATAGTTCTAATTAAGATAAATGCGAGTATATTGCATTTCTAATGCTTGATGTTTCGGGGATCGTGCTTTTATGGACATTCAATTTATCACCTTCAGTTTTCCATTCTCTATTGCACTCTTTCACACGCCATACAGGAAATGCACAAGCATAACACCTCTTTAAGTACATTGCCAAATCTCTGTGAAAGAAATGGGTACATGTTGTACAGTTTAGTGCATTTGCCAGGGTCATAGTTGTGTCTAAAGTAGATGTGTAAGGTGATACAATTTTCATTTTAAAAATGAAGGTTCCAAAGTGGGTCTAGCGGGTCTTAAGATAATTTTCACCCCACTTCACCTTTATTTTTTTAATGCAGATTTATATTGCGCAAACTCAACCCAAAGGTGTTGGAGCGCTTTACATGAGCACCAGTTACGTTACACAAGGACACGTTCATTTTATTTTTTGGTAGGCACGGGGAGATTAAGTAATTTGCCCAGAATCATAGGATGTGGAATTGACCCTGAGGCTCGAACCTTGGTTTCCCTGCACCAAAGTCTAGTCGTGAGACCACTTCCTATCGCCTTGTGCGTTTATGTTTGATCTCTTTCTTCCCACGTTATTGAAACAAAAAAATGAAATTAAAGACCAAAACTATCATTATGTTGAGATTTCTCCCTCTCAAAAGATCCGCATTTTTGGTTATGAGTTGAACTGTAAGTTATCTCATTGCAGCAACTCCAAGATATGCTGCACTAGTGCACAACAAAGTGCTTGCCGGAGCAGTGCTGAGTGATAAGCACCTGAAAGCATGGCGAACTCTTGATTAGGTCCTTGAAAGCAAACACAGTGTTTACTTTCACTCCTGAGCTTGAGCTGCTCATGAGCATCCCCCTGAACCTTCAAAGGGGAAATCTTAACTAACATTTCCTGCATCACCTCACAGGGCTGTCTTAACAGCACTATAGGCCCCCGGGCAAAGCAGCGCACGGAGCCCTTCGACACAACCACTCAAAGGAATAAACATGTTAAATGGAAAATTTGTGTTAAATTTGGGTCTTCATGGGGCCCTTATGCTTGTGGGGCCCCTGAGAAATTACCCAGCGTGCCCATGCGTTAAGACAGCCCTGTCACCTCATACGAACACCACAGGACAGAAGGAAATAAAGGCAGAAATAACAAAAGGAGGGAGTAACGAACAATGTCAGCGTGCTGTGGGCCCACCTTCCCCTGGTTGTGAGGTAAAATACAGCCATAATTATGTTCAGTGGTCCCTTGTACCCCTGAGCTACAGTGCCACTTCACCTGCGCTAATATTTACTTAGGGGCTGATTCCGATCTGGGTCGGAAATCACTCTGACCGAGCCGGATCCGGGGTGTTTTCCGACCGATCCGGACTCCTGCAGTCCGACCGAGCGAGTAGGATGCGGCTGATGCGGGGATTTACAGGGTTATTAGTATCCATCCTCCCTAAAATTAATGTGTTATTCTATCGACATGTTTCGGCCTTCTATCAAGCCAGGGTCTTCCGGCCTTCCTCAGGATTAGGATCCCTTCTTTTTCTATGAACTTATTATTGCACTCCCCTACATACAGCACCTTATTTGTCAGGTATTATTGCGGGGATATATTGGTGGTTATTTCCTCTGCCTTTTCCTTCACTTTTTCTTTAAACATGGGAATATCCAGAGTTTCATTTCATCATTCTGGGAACGTTTCCCTTATTCACACTTTCGTCAGGGTTGCTCCGTTTGCCTTTTGTCATCTGCTACCCTCTGTAGAATGTTAACACTCAGCAAGAACTTGTTAAGTCTGGATATTTACTGTAGCTGTCAAAATGACCTATTGATTTGCAAGACATTCCTTAAAATACCTTCACTGTGGGGCCATAATGCCATTATACCAATAGAGCAAGCGGATTTCAAAGCTAATAGTTCCACAATGGATAATTCTGCTATATTGCAGATAGATCTTTTCTATTAAGAAAATTAACAACTTTGGAGTTTCTCAAAAACCCACTGTGGTTGGGTATTACTGTTCATACTTCAGGTTGGTCCCAAGTGTTATTGCGTGGGGACAATGTTCTCTCCTCAAACATCTTAATAAAAACTGGTTTAAAACAAGGCTGTTTACCTCATTTGTTTCCTCTCTTTAGACATGATTTACTATCTTCTCTTTCATGATCTGGCAGTGATCATTCTTAATGAGCTAATCTATCTTTACTCTATCTATTATACGCTGATGGTATAATACTACTAAATCTAACCCTGAAGGGTTTTAAAAATGCTTAGATCCCCTGCAGTTAGAAGACGCAGAGCTTTCTCTTCAGATAAATAAAAGAGTAGTACTCTAATATTTAAAGGAGCGAATGAACAAAAGAGAGTACATTTTGCTGCCTTTGGGAACTGAATGCCCGGAAACTCTTAAAACCTATACTTATCTTAGAACAATTTTTCATCTAACTGAACAATTTTTACACCTCACTCTGTCTAGAAAATCAAATTTGCACTCTAATGGAATACTGACCTTTTATAATGCATTTAGTCATAGACATTTTAATCATTTGTTTGCAATCTATTGCTCAGAAATTCCTCCCAGTCTTACATACGCGTTTTTATCAACAGTTGCTCATTTATGGACTTGACAGAAGGGTCAGTGTTGCAGGAACTGTGTTCATTGCATTCTCTGGTGGTTTCACAAGCAATACAATTTGGAATTTGGACTGAACAGTGCTTATCTGACAGGATGATACACTGTGCAGAACCTCATTGAGGGAACTGCAACTACATTGAAATATTTGATTGGAAACATGTGAATAGCATATTTGGGAAACATTATGCTTATAAATTAAAGCGTTTTGGCTTATCACAGTCCCTACTTGAGTCTCTCACATGGCTCAGATTAAGTCCCAATTAAAGTTACTTTCTACGGTGGTTAGTATGTAATTGGATAATTAATTCTGTCCTCAATTGGGAAATATATGTATATGACCCAAATGGACGGTGCAAAAAAATGACAACCGTACCTGACCATGAATTTATCAGATCATGGGATCCGTTGCATATTTCTATTGCTAAGAGTGAATGGTTCACCACTAAGAACTATCACAGGTGCATGGGGAAATGTACCCTTTTAAGATTGTATCTGCAAACCTTTTTATAATAGTGGCAAAGACATTAATCATGTTATTTTTATTTGCCTTGCTCTATACACTTCATGTCGATTATTTTGTGAATTGTTTTTGTTAAGGTTTGTCAAATTTTTTGCAGAAAAGGAACAATTATTAAATATGCCTCCTCCAACTTAAGTTTTAAAGAGTTTTGCCATTATACTGACATTTGTTTTGATGTAATAGGCTTCTTAGTATTTGTGGCTCTCCATGGAGGTCCAAAACAAATAAACTTAAACTTGAACCTAGCTCTTGCAGTATTCATGGAGTGGACTTTGAGTACTCCCCTTTCAACAAAACTCCGAGGAGCCTGTTTCAGCCATTAACTTGAGAATTTGCCAACCATGGAACGGCTCAACCCTGTGTAATATGTATTTATCACTTAATGTTGTTTGGGGTTTAGTATATCTTTCTGTGTGAACTCAGTTGCTTGCACCGAACTGCACGAGTGGCTCCTTTAAACTATAGCCCTCTCAGACCACTTCAGCAGGATCCCTCCAATATGTCTTACTCTTTTCCTCTTCTGTTCCTCTTCTCTGCTCCCCCACCCATCATTTCTTCCCCTATGCCCCTCACCTTCTCACCAATGTCCCATATCTCCTTCCCACCTCTCTCTCTCTCCCACACACTCTTTGTTCCCTCTCCTGCCCCGCCTTCAACAGGACTTTATCGATGGCAAACGAGCCTTCCACACAGTCTTACAATAGTTTCCTGCCTGGATTGATTGTGCTTGTGTTGCATGCATGAATCTACTGGCTTTGCAGATGCTGATTTATAATGTTGTAGAATGGAGTGGGCAGACAGGAAGCTTGAAAATGCCCACAGATTCCTGAGTCCTACTTTCCAATTCTAGGAATAGTTCTTATTATTGCTAAATTCAAATGCCCTTAGTTTGATCTTTAAACCGTAGACCTAGTTTATAGTTCTGGTTTTGACTTGTGCCTAGAAATGGTGTGATTACTGGCAAGTAGGTCATTGTATCTGCTTGTACCTCAAATTTCAAATATGTGTAATATGATATATTTGTATAATATAAGAATTAACTTGTCTATGTGCTGTATCTTTTACATGTGGGTGCTCCCACCCCTATCATTTTCTACATACAGGGTCTCGAGTATGAGATACTGCTGCAGACACATACAGTCTCTTTGTGAAGCTCAAGTTAGATTCATACTGTACTTGTTGCCTAAAATAGAATGCAATAAACCTTGAAGATAGAAACACATTTGTGTAGCTGGGGGAAGGAAGATATTTTTCTGGCCTAGGTGGAATTGTGATAGTTTTTGGGAATACTATGGGTATGTCTCAGTCCTGGGATGCAACTGCATGTTGCAAGTTAGTCCCTGTTGATGCTTTAGTACTGGCATTTTCTGGTCAGTTTGGCAGTATATTGTGAGAGCCCTGTGACGGTCTCAGCACAGTTTATCAATGTAGTGTGTAGCTCATACCAGAGGTACAGTGTGAAAAAATACGCCCCTCTTCTTTTCGGTGAGTATGGAGTTTCCAAAGTTAGCTTTGTCAATATACCTCAATATTTATATATGATGGAACCATCTGTTACACTGCTGGAGCCCACATGTGCAGATCTTCCAAAGAAATGCACTTCAAATATGACATGTGACATCCAACTCTAATCTGGTACTGAGAAAGATGTGTCTCAGCCAAGGGACCTTAGAACTATCAACTGAAACTCTTGCTATTACCCTCCCTACAACGGCCCTTGTTAAAAGCCAGATGGAGAAGTATGTCTGGGGGAGATACCACTCCACATGATCACAACTGGCTCACTGTTCCTGCAGCACAATTGTCCTGATGCTGGAACACTATTACAATTTTTACCGGCCAGTGAAATTGTTGAAGGATTGGGCAGGGCCTTTGGGCAGCCTAATCCCTGTCCAACCGACTTTTATGGCTTGTGTGGATCATGGATGGCTCCCACCAGCCGCGGTCCGTGCAGGTAACAGCAGTGGGGCGGTGGGGCCGTGCGAGGGGGTATTTCGAGGGACGATGCAGAGGTAAAATTAATTATTTTTTTAATTTTCCCTCAGCATTGTCCCTCGAAATCCCCCCTCACGTGGGCCCACCGCCCCACTGCTGTTACCTGCATGGACCTGTGATAGCTCCCACCAGCCATGTAAATGTAAATGTGTTTGTATTTATATAGCGCCTTCTACCCAGAGGTCTTGTAGCGCTGTATTCATACCGCTATGAAACCCTTCCTGGCTTTCCTGTGAGATGTCCATTCCTGGGCACCCCCAAGGTGAAGCCAGGCATCCAAGCGCTGCTGGGGCCGTTGTGGAGATTAAGCAAGCTATTGCCCAGAGTCACAGAGTGGGACCCATGATTAGAATAGGCACAGAGGCGAGAATTATCAGGTCCGAGGAAATTGAGCCGAAGACCCGCCGAGGCGGGAATTGAACCCTGGTCCCGCCCCAGACCTCTGCATCAGGGTCTGCCGCTCTAACCATTGAACCACGCTTCTCCACATTGAGCCACGTCTTGCTCCAGCGCCATCTGTGCTGGACACACTCTGCACTCCGCACTTTTAGCCTAGCAAACTCTGAACCACAGCGAGCCCACCGATCCCATTTACCACCTGCACAAAGTAGCTAGGAAAGGCAATGTGCCTGCGGCAGTCCTGTATACTTCGGTAGTAGTTTATGATCTCTGGAAAAAGCTAATCGAAGCCGAAAAATCAAAAATGGAAAAAACTGTGCACATTCCAAGCAGATGCTTTTGCAATCGACACTCAGTATCTCACCCTCCCAAGGTTTGCGAACAATCGGAGAAAACAAAATCAAGCATGTGCAATGCAATTGGTCTCGCCTTTGGGACCTTGTATGTATTTAGCTATGCAACACATTAGCCTGGGTGTTGACACATCTACTGTGCTTTAAAATGGAGAGAAAGTAAGCACCAAACTGTGCGACACGCCAGGAATGGGAACACATTGAGAAAAATATTGCCTTTCAGCAGGAAATGGTATAGTCCAAAGCTCTGTTTTTATTATAAAATCAGTGCCTTTGATGGTCATATCACTGAAAATACAAGATTTGAACAAAATATTATTGTCTACTGGTGCACATGGAAGACAATTACTATGGACTGGAATCTAGAGAACGCTCAAGTATTCTGGTCGTTTGCTCTCAAGAAAGTTAAATGGAGGCAGTTGCCAGAAAAATAAATAAAAGAAAGTCTCTCAGCAGAAAGCATTTCTGGTATTTTACTGACCTCTGTTGGTCATTTTCTATCAAGACAGTTTAATAGAGGCAGTTGCACAGAAAAATCAAGTCGCTAAGTGGAAGCAGACAAGCCCTAGGACGGATCTCCAGAGCCCACAAAGTACATACACACATAAGTATATAAGTATATACTAAAGTATATACAAGAGGTCTCGAATGCTTGACCTAAAAACAACTTCAGAGCAGGCCAAACAGGCGCAACGTGAGGCAGAGCAAGGGCTGTCTACTTTTGCACATCTCTTTTCAGTCTCTCTTAATGGCCAGGGAGGGAGCCCCGTAAAAAAGTAATCCTCCCTATAGGTGGGAGTAAAACACAATTTGACACCAAAAGAGCTGTTGTCATCTTATCCACCTTTGCTGTGAAGAGTGCTAGACCCTCCCCCGTATTGTTTAAGGGACCTATTCACGAAGGTACTTGAAGTAAAGTAACAAGTGCGGAGTGTCCGCACTTGTGGCGGAACCTCTGCACTGCAGTGCTCAGGGCAGAGATTCCACCACGATTCCTGAGATGTTGCACTCTTAACTTTACTACACGTAAGTACCTTCGTGAATCGGCCCCCTTGGGAATAGAGTATTGTTTCAACGCCCCTTGCCTTGTCTAGTCCACAGGATGATTTGTCTCATTACCCTCTTTTCCATGTCCTTGCCTAAGGGAAAAGTGGGAATGTATCCAACATCCCATGTCAAGTAGGTGGGGGGAAAACATGTTAGTCTTCTTCCCCACCATGTCTGAATGTCGGTATCTTTGGGAAAGAGGTCACAAAAAAGTCAGCCACGGGTCTTGGGCAAAGCTGTCGGGTCAACAATGATGCCCCTCCGTACTCAAGCAAGTCAGTGAGAAAACAGGGGAAATTTTCCCAGCCCCACCCACCATTAGGCAAGGTGGGTCAATTCACAAAGAATATTACTGGCAACATTGGGTAGGTGTGGGATTTAATACACCTCTCCTCCCCTTGAGCAGTTGGGGGGGTGATAAAAAACAAGACTACTGCCCTTAACCATTGCATTTTCAACAAATTGTAACTTCGCTGAATACATTGGTTTTCTCAATAAACTTGTAATTTAGCTGAAAATGCTAAAGTCAAATGACATGGCTTTTTAAACTTTTCTAATGTTCACAGACATCAATAGAGGTTAAAAAGGACAGAGAGGGAGCGTGCACCTCAACGCCCACATACAGGATTGGGAAAAGTAACCCAACTCCACAGAGCCTGGGCAACACTGGGGATTAACAGAGCAAATGTTCCATCCGCCTAGTGCTTAATTTGTAAAATATGAAGTGCAGGTGCTCAAATTTTTTTTGAAGGCCACACCCACTTCTCTCGGCTCCACCCACTTAACTCTAGTTGCTCCATCCCAGTGCTTTATTTGTTAAAAAAATAAGTGCTAGGGCCATTTGTGGGCGATCACGACAACCTGCACCACCCATTAACCCTGCCAGTGCTGCCAATGACAGTACCAACACAACTGCATACCATCTCACTCCTAAAAGTGATACAATTCAGACTATTTTTAGGTATTTTGACTTATTAAACACAGTTGTTGTGCTCTTGTGGGCAATATTTTACAGGCATGCTTGGGATTTAAATTTTAAGGTCTCATCGCAACCTGCAATCCTGGAGCGAGCATTACCTCCAAGCTCAGTCTCCCTACAGTCCCACTACGCCCTCCGGCCACACGAGGCCGAATCCTCGTCATGAGCCTGTACTCCTCCTGCCCATGCTCCCTCCCTAGAGATATACCAGGCAGCTTCTCCCCCAATGGCCACCATGAGTGGGACCCACCCCACTCCCCCTCAGGCAATTCTGCCCAGACACCTCCTTCCCACATTGGATAACATGACGCAGCGCCTCAACTTCCTGGAATCTCAGGGGAGGGGGCATAGTAATCATTCACAAGATCACCATCTCCATCATGGAAATTGCCTCCTGCCTGTATAGCATCCTTTGAGTGTCTCTCAGTCAACATGCGATAACAGGCCATTACTTTGCCATATCCTTTACCACCCCCCAGTCAACTCCTCCGAATTCGGGGGAACACCTTTCGGACTTGATTGCCCATTGCGCACTCAGTAACTCAAATGATATAATTCTGGCGACCTCAATCTAAGATGGAAGGAAACAAATGCCCCGCTTATTCAAACCCTAAACAACCTCCTACTAGAAAACACCACAGAGGAGCAACCCTTGACGCAATTATTGCAGAAAGTAATACAATCATCATCAACCACATCCTTCCCGTAGACTGGTCTGACCATCACATCATCCTTTTCCACATCAACCAAGCGGTCCTAACTCAACACCCCAAGCAGGACCCCCCAAATGGGTTAGGAATACAGCGCAGATCCCTCGAACTGATTTAGAAGAAAGAATAAGCTTGCTCCTCCCCAACATCCCTGATCACCTCTCAACTATCGAGCTCACCTCTCTCTACAACTCACCATAGATCACCTTGCCCCTCTGAAACTAAGAAAATCCAGGAACATTCCATCCAGATTATGGTTCACCACTGACATCAATGAAGAAAGAAGACATCTAAGAGCCTCAGAAAGAATCTGGAGGAACAATCCCTCCGCCCTTCACTGCGATCAACTCCAAACAGCCCGCAGGAATTAAAAAGCACATTAAGAACAAAAAGACATCTTTCTTCTGCTCTGTGCTAGACACCGCTAAAAACTGACCCAAAGACCTCTTCAATATCATCAGGAAACAAACCTCTAAGCCAGTGATATCCCCAACTCAGGGATCCAAAGAATGCTGTGAAAACTTCGCCATTTATTTCAATGACAAAATCGCTAAGATAGATCTCTCACTTGGCTCAAATCTCATCCCCTCCTACGAGAGCCAAGCTTCTGAATCAAAAGGTTGCGCTTCCTTGAACCCCCCCCCCAAAACAATGGTCTTCCTTCATTCCCATTCAGGAGGCAGAGATAATTAAGCTAATCTCCAACGCTAAACCCTCACCCCACGCCCTGGATCAGCTACCCCCTCAACTGACCAAGGACCTGAAGCTCGTCTTAGCCCCGAAATGGTGCAAGATCATTAACAGCTCACTGAGCTCAGGAGTCATTCCAGATTGTCTCAAAGTTGGTCAAGTCACGCCACTGCTGAAAAAGCCAGGTCTGGACACTAAGGATCTGAATAACTTTAGAACTGTATCGAACTGACCTCTCCTGTCCAAAATCCTGGAAAGATGTGTACTTCCTCAGCTGACCCAACACTTGGACAACATCAATCTTCTAGATCCCCATCAATCGGGGCTTCAGAAAAGGCTGCAGCACTAAAACCGCAATCCTCAATGTCATAGACCAGTGTTTCCCAAACTGTGGTCCGCGGACCCCCAGGGGTCCCTGACACATTCCCGGGGGTCCGCAGGCAGCAGTTTTAAAAACATTGCAAAGTATCTTGTATAATTAGCAGTTTTCAAAAAACAATAAAAGTGTCAAGATAACACCAGTGATTAATGTCCCTGCTAGAGAGCGATGAGAGTTTTGTCCAGTGGCAGCTTTGACTTATCTAATGTAGCACAGAGGGTTCATATCCCTACTGCAAAGAACGTGTACCATGCATTTTAAAAAAGCAGTGTTTTATATGCATAAGTCAGTGGATTACTGCTTTTGTCACAGAGATTCTTTGTCCACTGTGCAGTTCATAACTGACAATCGTAGTCTAGCACGGTGACCTATAAACTGTCATCAAACAGCTGCTTGCAAACTGCAAGGTATAAGTTAGTGACTTATGTTTTTCCCAGTCTTTCATTATCCTGATGCTGCTAAAAAGTTTTATTTGGGTGTAAATACATTTTTATTGTTAAAGTCAATGCTAACCACTGTGTTCTATTCTGAATCCTGAGTTTGTGCTTCTCCAGACCAAGCACTCTTTAAAAATGCCTACCAGTATGAATGACATGCGAGTTCTACACCTTGTAGTCCCCTTTGCCTTATGTAACATTTTCTATTCACTGATTTACATGTATGATTCACTGTCTCTATATGTGTGTGATGTAAATTGCTCTGACATCCTACAATGGTATGAGAGATGCTATAAAAAATGAAATACACGTGACAGAGGGGCTATGGAGAAATGAGCAGCAATGTTGGAGGTCAGTAACTTGAAATGTCATTTTGTCACTTCTATGTGTGCTGCTTAATGCAGCACACATGGAAGTTACAAAATGTCATTTTTTTAAAAGATTTTTTCGTCTACCTTCAGTACAGTTATCTGTTCCCATTAAAGTTAACTAAATTACAATAAACCCAAAAAATGTCATCGCTTAACGATAGGTATCACTTGCACAAATCTAGTCTATCGCCACTACATCTGTCTAGAATGTCAACATTGATATCGCTGCGTTCATGCACCATCCACCACCCTCATGTTCCCATCACCTATGCTCGCTCCCCCTAGTCTTCCTCCCCCTCAGAGTCCAATTCCTCGTCTTCCGGTAGAGGGTCACATGGTTCTCCCCTGTAGATGTTCCATGGTGTCCAAATCTTATTCCATTTACGGGGACAGGCCCTTAATACATAGACCGCCCTTTCCTTCACCATTAGCATATCCATATTCCCAGTCCACCTAGCCACCGTAGGCAGTTCTGGGCACCCCATTTTTGTGCAATGTCTCGCTTGGCCACTGTCACAGCCAACGTGACCCAAAGCAATCCGTATCTGTCCAGGTCATTAGGGTCCCAAATGTTCAACAAGCATTTACGGGGTTCAGGCAGCACTGAAAGTTTAAGGGCCTGAGAGATCGTGCGCATAACTTGCTTACGAAATTCTTGGATCCGTGGGCATTCCCATAATGTGTGGAACAGTGTCCCTTCCTCCCCGCAGCCTCTGAGGCAGAATGGGTGTGGGGCCCTCTGAATTCTGTGAAGTAGTGTTCTGGTGTAGTAAGTGCGATGTAGAATCTTGAGTTGCACTAACCTGAACCTAGCCGAGATGCCTACTTTCCTTGGTGATGCAAGCGCCTCGTTCCACTCCGATTCATCCACTTCTCCTAGGTCCCCTACCCATTTCTCTCTAAGCTTCCGTGTGGGGTCTGTTAGGTTGTTAACCAGCTTTTTGTACGTGAGAGAGGTTGCCTTCTGTTCCATAAATTCCGTCAGTAGTCTGTCTTCTAGTGGTGATGACTCAGGGAGTGTGGTGTTAGGCGGGATTGCTTGTAGTAGCGCGTGACGGATCTGTACATATCTAAATGTGTCGGTGGGGCGCAGACCATATTGTTGCTGGAGCTGTGGAAATGCAAGTACTGTGCTGTTGTCCCAAAAGGTCCCCCACCGTGGAAATACCTATGCTGTCCCATTGTGCAAAACCCTTACATGACCGTAGGTTTCCCAGTGATTTCGTGTCCCACAACGGGGTCATCCTAGTAATTTTCCCCTTCCAACCCAGCCGAGATTGTGCTGTATGCCATAGGGCCGCCGTATGACGCGTCGGACTGAGCAGGTTTTTAACCTGCGACAAATTATACAGCACGGAGAGCATACCATCCATTCCCAACTGTGACCAGTCCGCTTTGTACGCGGGGTCTCCTCTGGGGACGTGGATCCAATGGTTAATCACTTTGAGTTGGGACGCCCAGTAATACAATTGGATATTAGGAAGTGCGATCCCCCCTTCATACCAGCTTCAACTCAACGTCACACTCAGTGAGGTACAACATTGGCTCTTAAGCAATCACCTGAAACTCAATCAAGAGAAAATGGAAATCCTCCTCATCTCCAACAAAGATGAAAACCCCCAAATTGCAGAATGGCTCAAAGCTATTGACGCCCTTAATGGTAACATCACCCTGGCGGATTCGGTAAAATCTCTAGGTATCACCATAGACCCGAAACCGGACATGAAAAAACACATTACAAGATCCGCCAAAAGTGCCTTCCTCAATTTGAAATTACTGTCAAAATAAAAACCTTCCTCCCGCCCAAGGACCTTCAACAAGGCACCCAAGCACTGGTGCTCTCCAGAATTGACTATGGGATTGCAGCCCTGACTGGGACAGCAAAATCCCACTCGCCCCCCTGAAAACAACCTTTAGTGCAGCAGCCAGAATGGTCACCGGAACTAAGAAATTCGAACACATCTCCCCTGCACTCAGAGAACTTAAATGGCTCCCAATGGAGTAGCGAGCCAGCTTCAGAACAGCTTGCCTCACTGACAAAGCCCTGCACACAAACTCAAAGGGCCGGCCAGTGCAGGAACCTCAGGAGCTTCAACACTCTGCTACTCATCCCGCTGAAACCTCGCAAGCAAAAAAAACGCGGCAAAATCGTTTGCTGGAAACGCCCCTAAAATCTGGAGGTCCACCCCCCCCCACATCAGAACGATCCCCTAATTTCCAAAATTCAAAAGCCTGCTCAAAGTCCTCTTCCTCGCCCGCTCTCGAGCGAACTGATAGGAACCAAGGAAGTACCTTAACCGGCACTCCATCTAACTTTAATTATATGACCGGTGACACTGGCGCGGATCAAGAAAACTTTTCGAACACTCGTCCACAAGGAAACTTTTTGTATGCTCTCCTTGTTCGACCAGCACCCCCCATGCCCCTCTGCTTGAGTGCTTCTTTGTTCGAACTATACCAGGCTCCATCCCTTATGTTCATTCTATATTCTGTACTGCCTATTTGCACATATTTTACTTGATTTGAAGCGCTCTGATACCCTCGGGTCCAGACAGCGCTATATAAAACTCCTAAAATAAATAAAAATTAAGGAGAAAGAAAAAACAAAAACAACTGACGAAATCCTCCAAAACTGGAGTTTTCCCTTTTTTATCATACACCTTAAAAAAAAAAATATATATACAGGAATTATACAATTCAAATCTATTTTAGACCTGTCTCATCTATCCATAAATGATTAGCAGCGTAAAGACAGAACAGACTTGTTAAAAAGGTGATACAGAGGACTGTAAACAAGTTTGTATTGAGCCTTCCAGAATTACAAAGTAAGATCAAGTAAAGGAATATTTATTTCATTGAGCAAGGGGCAGCTCGGCCTCAGAAATAGCAAGAGAGGGGTGGAATAAGGAAAAAGAAGGGGGAGAAATAATTGGAAAAGGACGACCAAGAACAGAGCACCTGCAAGAGCGAGAAATATGAAAAGAAGAGCAGCGAGCTGCAGAAAAAGGAATGAGGGAAATTAAGCAACCTTGCCATTGGGCTGCGCCGACGGGCCCCAGAATTCCTCGAGGGCCCTATGCTTAATATTTTACAAAATAAGCACTGAGCACAATGCACCTCAATCGTCTCTTGCAGCAAAACATAGACCCATGCGCAGCTCCTCTGCTAATACCCCTCAACAGTAAACTTGGCTTACTCTGGTAACGAAAGCATAGAACTCCCACAGTTAATGCAGGGCAGAATAGAATGGTGAAGAAACACGACAACGACGTGTTAACCACCACAAACACCAACTGCCTAGTATGTCAGCATTACACTTTAATAATCTAATTAAAAACATCCCGTTCCATCCCAAATTGAGCCTACACCGTACAAGCAAGGGCATGGAGAGGGGGTGGGGGGAATATGGTAACTATGGTCTCCCATGATACCGAAGACCAATGAATATTTGTGAGATACAGGACAGTAGCGTAGCCAGTGTGTCGTGGGCCCTAGTGCAAAGAGAGAAACGGGCCCCTGGCTGCTCTTTGAATTTTAAAAAACATCATTAGAGTGCAGTGGCACCTCGCTCCTCTGGACCTACTGCGCCAAATGGAAGATACACCCCTGATATGGGAGTCTCAGGGCCCCTTCGTCACATTCTGCAAGTGAGCCCGGCTTTTACACAACCCATCACAAACACAACTCGCGTCCCCCACCGTAACGAGACCCTTTTTGTTGAAAATGAAAGAAACCATGAAGGCTAGTTACCTTACCTGCATGGAGTCTCTTGATACCGCCTCCAGGGCAGAGGCTGACACTGGTGAGGGGAGAGAAACAAACTAAAACAGAAGAGTAACTACCTGCAGGCAGGTAACCCCGGAAACTCTCAAAGACAGACCCCTGGAGCCAAAGAGAGGAGGCTAGCGCTGCAAAATTGTGTGCACTGAAAAGTCTTGGACTGCCCCAGGGTTTCTGAGCCCAAAATTGTCTGGGATTCAGGTGAAAGTGGCAGTAAGGGTTCAGGATGAGCAGGCCGGGAGCCACTGTATTATTTATTTTAAAATGTCCTTACCGGAGATGCTGCTCCCTCTAGAAAAGAAAATACCCGCTTTTTGCCGCTATTAGAGTGATGTCGGGACCATGGCAGGGGCAGGAAGCAGAGAGGCGGGCGGAAGTTAAAGAGTGGGGGCTGCATGGCTTTTCTACCAGGAGCGACGTAATTACAGCCGGTGGGAACGGTGTTCCATCATCAGCCTTGGGCAGAAGCATGCAGGCACTCCTCTGCTGTTGTGCTCTCACTGGGCAGTCCCTCCCGAGAAAGGCGGAATGTGTCTCATAATAACGCATGCCGCAATCAATTTGAAATATTTTACCATGTTCCCCGGGAAGACCATGTGAACTTACGTGAGTCAATATGGAGTGTAGACCCGGCCCTGAGAAATAAGTGCTGATGCTAAGCACCGTAAAGCACCAGCACAAATTAAGCACTGCATCCGCCCCAACTAATGGGCAACATGGGAAGGATTAAAAACAATCTCACCAGTTTAACAAAAAACACTTTGGCGGGGCCTAGGTGGAATTTAGAGTAGCCTTATAGTTGCATCAAATGTAATTATCCTCCTGAAAAAACTGCTATTACTCCCATTATAATTAATTGCAAACATAATTCACATCCGAGCTATTTCACTGTGGAAAGACCATAGATTGATAAATCCAGTATTTTTCACTTCTCCAGAGGACTTGCACCCAACATGTTTTTTTCTAAAGACAACAAAACCTACATCCCTGTGGTTCCTGACACTGAGTCTGGCTCTGATGAGAAGATGGTGGGAGAGCAAGTAGAAGACTGAGGGCCTACTTTACAAGGTCCCTGTGCCACTGGAACATAACTTTTAACCGCGCTCTGGCAGCGCACATTGCAGTGTCATATCTACAAGGCTACTTAAAGCCACCCTGCGTGGCTTTTCATGGCCTTGCATGGTATGGTGAGAGGCACTGCAGTGCAGGTCACTGCGTTGCCTCACGCTGCGAAGGGGAGGCATGCCATGGGTGTTACAGTTGGTGTTCCCACGTAACGTATCAACAAAGGAGAGAGTAAGGGTTTCTTTACCGTAGTGAATGGAGGGTACTCCTAGTCCCCGGGACTGAAATATAATTTAAAAAAAGAGGAGTATCCCCAGAAGGAACCAGAGGTTCTTAATGGGATGTCAACAGTGGTAGCAGAAGGACATTATCCTTTTGTTAAGAAACCCCTCACTCACCAACCTGGTTGGTGACATGCTTCATCATCGGGGTCCACCCAGATGGCAGAGTGCCATCCGGGTGTGCTGCGACACCTGACTACCTAACACCCATGGCATTTGACATATTCCCAGATATACAATCTTCTGTATACCTAGAAATGTGTCAAAAGCCTTCGCCTCCCAGGGGAGGCACAGGGGAGGTGCAACGAGGGGAAATAACTTTATTTCTCCTGTTTTTTTCCTCTTTCTATGTGTGCTGCATTCAGCAACACACACAGATGGAGGAAACAGCCTACATTGATTCTTTTTGTGCAGGAAGGAGACCCTTCCTGCACAAAAAAAATCATTCCCGCAACGCAGGCGCCCTTGCACTATGGTGCACGTGTACCTGCATTCGCCAATGGCAGCCAATTGAGCGCCAGCGCAGGGAAAGAGGACAGGAAGGCGCTGTATCTGATAGATATGGCTCATTCCTGCCTTTTCTTTTTGCTGTAGGGCCGCTCAACAAGACGGCTTACAGCGCGGCTCTACACCAAAATATTGTAAACAAGGCTCATTGTTTGAATTTTTTCTCAGGTGTATGAGGGCACACACTAGCCCCATCCTCGGGGAAGACAGGGGCGTTACATTCACAACCACTCCTGCCTTCGAGCAAGGCAGTTGGGGGACAAATTACCCCCACATTTAGGCAAGACAGTAATAGCACTCAACTGCTTCTACTTCCAGGGGGATTTATAATATATCCTCCCCCCAACTGCCTTATTAAATCCATTAAATGTTGATGAGCATGAGGAGAAATTAGAAGAAAATTGAGTCAGAGGATTGAGGGGTGTAAAAAAGAAAGAAACAACCCACTAAACCTCTGGTTCCTTTTTTAAATATCTCTCGATGTTCTAGGTAAAAACTTCCTGCAGTAGAAGTTCCACTAGAAAAACGGTGTTTACAACCAAAGATGTAGCTAAATCTAAACACATGATCTCCCTTCACATGTACCCCTGCTTTACCCACACAAAATACATTGTCAACCCTCTGAAGCAGTCTCACTGTAGTACATGTCACTGTATAAAAGTCAATAACTAAATAAACAAAAAAATGAAGGACAGCGGTGCCTAACGGTGAGACCTTTCATGGAAATTATTTACTTTCATTTATTTATTTGAAACATTTTATAAAGCGCAAACATGACCTGTACAGGTATCAGAGCGCTGTACAAAGGAGCGGAAGCATAAATATTGATGCTTAGGTTTGCAACTTTGGGCAAATTGCTAAACATGAGTTCAAACTTTCCAGAAACATCCGTTCTGATATGAACATCGACAGTCATTTTTCAGCATAATATGTACTTTTCTGGGATTTGTCGGGAAAAGTCAGTGGAATCATTATTTCTGCTAGGCTTTCCATTACTACCTCAGCAGAAATACACTGCTGGAGGCATCAGAGTCCTGTCCAGAATTTAAAAGTAAGTTTAGGGTATGACCAGCACAGCTATCTTTAAATACCAAACCTCTCTGCAATGGTATGGAATAGAAAAAAAATTCTAGTAGCACAATTATTAAACAGTTGGCCCCCTTCTTCACCATTACTACCATGTTTGCAATGAAGGGGGTTATTGTGTTTGTCTGCTTTTGCTGGGAAATGTACTACCTTAACCCGTTTACTGTGGCCCCGATTTTCCCGCAATGCGGCACTTCCGCAAAACGGGCAGGGCTGCGTCGGCCATTGGCCGACGGCAGCACTGCGGAGGTAGAGCTGCCGTCGGCCAATGGCCGACGGCAGCAAGGAAGGGGTTAAAATGTAATTTCATGTCAGAGGTTAGCCTTTGGCTGTCTTTCTTTGTGGGTCCGGCAGGTCTTGACAGTCTATAAATGCGTATGTCTCCCTGCTCTGTGAAAATGTTGTGCTGTGTACAATCTGATTATTAATTTTAATGCAGGCCGCACACTCACAAAAAACATTTTGAAAAGGAGCAGATCACGGTGGTTCAATAAAACATGGTTATCGTACCTTCAACAGGATATTGAGTTCATTTGTAGCAAATTGGATAAAGCTTGATGTTTCAAGTACTTCCATAAAAAGCACCATAAGGTATCACTCAGTGTCACTGAAATATTATGGCACCATAAGCTTAATGCAAGGGTTTGAACTCCAAGTGCACTCCAACTTCTCTGCAAATAAAAGCCCAAAGGCACAAAACAACTGCAAAGTAATCCAAGAATAGCACCACACAGGTTTATTTTGATCATAATGGGTTTTATACAACAAGGCTTGAGGTTGAATGTAGACGCCTAATGAATGTTATAGGCAGTCGGGCCTGAGCTGGTGATAGGACATATTTTTGAAGGTGAGATTCAAATGTCACTCTCTGGAATAAAAAGAAAGAATTTAATATAAGCCCTCTGGCTATACTGGTTGTCAAAGGCCCTGAATCCGAGTTGTAGGCCCAATCTGCAGGCAAGGGCCTATAACAAGGGGAGGGTCCTTAACAACAGGTATTATTTATTTATTTATTTATTTAGAGATTTATAGAGCGCCTGGTGACCCGGAGGCATCCCCGCGCTATAAAGTCAAAAGTCAGAAACGAGCAGAAGGAAGCAAAAAGGACCTATTTAGGAAAAAGAAAGGTTTTAACCTGCTTGCGAAAGCGCAAATGGCAGGATTCCAGCCGCAGGCCACGGGGAAGCGAATTCCAGCGTGCGGCTGCCCTCACAGAAAAGCGACGACCTCCCATGCGAACCTTCCTAAACTTGGGGACTGTTGCCAGTCGCTCACTATCCGAGCGCAGAGATCTCGAGGCTTTGTACGGGGTGACCAGACCCGCTAAAATCGGAGGGCCTTGCCCATTCAGAAGCTTATGGACGATACACATAGCCTTAAAATCGATCCTCTCTCGCACAGGAAGCCAGTGGAGGGATTTAAGCGCTGGTCTAGCAGAGGCTGGAGAAGAATGACCCATCAACATCCTGGCTGCCGCGTTTTGTATTCGTTGAAGTTTGCCAAGAGTGTCTTCAGGGGCCCCTAAGTAAATCACATTGCTGTAGTCCAGTCGTGAAAGTACCAATCCTTGGACTAGGAGCTTCCTGGACAGAGGGGGAAGCAGAGGGAGTATCTTACGGACAGAGCGTAAAAGTCCAAAACAAGTTCCTGCTGTTTTTTTTGCCTGGATTTTCATGGATAAGTCCTGTTCGAGCCAGACCCCCAGGCTCTTGATTTCTGTTTTGGGAGCGGGAACCTCACCCATAGTATCGGGCCAGACAGATAGTGGAATCGCTGTCCATTTTTTCCCCAGCAGCATAATTTCTGTCTTAGACCCGTTAAGTTTGAGTGAGGAATCGCACATCCAAAGATGAATTTCCTGAAGGCAGTGTAGCAGATTATCTGAGCATTGGTCAAGATGTGAGAGAGAGACGACCAGTTGCGTGTCGTCCGCATAACTCACAATCTTGATACCAAAGGGGGCAACCACATCTTCCAGAGGGGCCATGTATACATTAAAAAGGGTGGGACTAAGTGAGGAGCCTTGGGGCACCCCACTTAGAAGGGGAAGATGGTCAGAACGAGTGTTGCCATCCCAGACCTGGAACGTGCGGCCCGACAAGAATGACTCTATCCAGGCTAAGGCAGTGCCCCCGAGCCCCGCCCTGGCCAGCTGATGGATCAGGACACAGTGATTCACCGTGTCGAAGGCTGCACTTAGGTCCAGGAGGATCACTGCCACTGATCCCCCTGAATCCAAAATGCACCTAGCCTCCTCGATGACAGCGAGGAGGGCAGTGTCCGTGCCCTGGCCAGGGCGAAACCCCGTTTGGGAGCAACGCAGGAGTTTGTTAGATTCCAGGAACTGGGACAACTGGACATTAACCAGTTTTTCAGCGATTTTACTAATGCCACGTAAGAGCGAGATCGGCCTATAATTGGCCAGATCGGCCGGATCCAGCTGGGGTTTCTTTATTAGGGCTTTAACTACCGCCCCCTTCCAACTAGGAGGGACGGAACCTTGTGATAATGAGGAATTGATCAGCTCCAGGACTGAAGGAACAATCACGGGAGCGACTTGTTTCAAAAACCTCATGGGAGCGGGGTCACAAGGAGAGCCACTTTTCATCTTGGCCAGGGTCTTATCAAGTTCATCCAATGATACAGCCCTAAAGGCATTAAGCTGTGGTCGAGGAGCCTCTGCTGAGCAAGTCTCAGGAGCCACGTTATCCCAGCAAGATAGCTGAGATGGCTGAGGAAGTGAGGTCAAAATATTGGAAATTTTAGATTCAAAGGTATAGCCTGAGGCATAAGGGCTATAAGGCTATTAGAACATTAAACCCACTAAGGGTAGAATGTTCTAAATTAAAACGGGAGATATATGAAGACAAACATTGGAATGTTGGAGCTCCAGGCTCATTCCAGGCACTATAAGCCAGGAGCTACTCTATTGTCTTGAATGGGGCTCTCAGCTTTCCCACGTTCTAATATAGCCTTAGACCCCATTGTAGCGGGCTATACCAGCCATTAATGGACCTGCTCCAGCGTTAAAGGCCAAAGGTGAGAGACTTTAACAAGGGAGCGAACCTTTAATGGCCGGTAGACCCTGCTACGGAGGGCTCTAAGGCTATTAGAACATTCCACCCCTATAGGGCAGAATGTACTAATTTGTAAAACAAGGGCCTGGGGGGGTGGAAGGTTGAAATCTCCTCGGGCTCCGTGAGGCCTTTGTTCAGAGCTATTGCTGCAAACAAGCTTCAGAATGTCTACCGGCAATTTGAAGCCCGGAGCACACCAATGTTTTCAATGGAATGCTCAACATTCCATCTTTGTAATTCAGAGCAGATAATATGAATGTGTTTTTCTATTCATTTTTTGGTTGAGCGCAAAGAGGGCAGTAATATCTGTTCCATCGGAGAGGGTGAACTATGGATATTATTTGAGAAAAATGTATATTTACCTACTTCTAAAACAGAGTCAGAAATAAATGCCAGTGAGCTGCCGAAGCAATGATCCTCACAGAGTCTTGAATTAAAAACTGTTGCTCACTTAACAATGGTGTTTAATGAGATATATTTTTAAAACACTAGAACTATAAGGGCTGATACTGACTTCATCGGCCAAGTCAAACGGCTAAACTCTGACCTGGTTGCACAAATTACTGTGGTGCATTCCTGTCTACTTCATTTGAAGTCAAAAGGGGAACTAGTTTGGGGTGCCCATTATGGCCTTTACATTTCCACCTTGGATTGGAATTATTGGTGGCACCTATAATACAATTCCTTGATATAAAAGGCATTGTTCTCTGTGTAAGTGAACAAGGAAATCATGCTCTATGGTAAGGGACACTGTGCACTACTCACCCTGGCAGATCCCTGTGTTTCCATACTCATACTTATGTTGCTGGTATTTAACTTCTCAACATTCTCTGCTAAGACTGAAAACAATACCAAGGGTGAAGTATTGCTTATGTAACATTCCATCCAAAAAAAGTCAAATATCTTTAAATACTGATAAATTGGAACTTTGAAGACATGGTAAGCGATAACTTAACATTTCTACTTGACAAGACTTATTTTGACATGCAGTGTTTGTGACTAAATTAATCACTTTGGGCCAGAGTTCAATCAATAAAAATGGTTATTCCTAATTGGTGCAGTCACATTTGTAGGTTGCCGCCTCTTACAGTCCCTCAAATGCGATTAAATCGTTCACCTGGGCAGGCTCTAACCTGACTCTGAAGGGCCCAAAACTATACTCTGCCACTACTTCTGTCTTCACTTTCCTTACATGGACATGTATGCTTTCATATCCGATTTATCTATTCCACAAGGAAAGGGCCAAGCCTCTCTAGCTGGAAAAGTGGATACACTTCTGGGTGACTGTAGAGGTTTGGAAATTTCTTGCAATTCAAACAGTATTGGGATGGTGACTGTTAACCCAATTATGCACTCATATCACCCATAAGAAGCACTTTTCTTAAATGGCTGGGACAACATTCAAATGTACCAATATGGAAGAATGCCCAAACCCTTATCTGTACAACCGGACTTGTTCCCCAGTAAACATGGTAAGGCCTATAAAAGCCTACAATGCGGATGTCAGAGCAAGCTGTCACAACATTGGCAGTATATCCAGCTGACACACTACTTGCAAAGCAGCTTGGGACCTGCGCTGTGCATTCAACAGACTTCTCCCATTCTTCCCTACACAAAGACCTGGGTACAGTACAGAAGAGTGAAATCAGGCCTATTGACACTCTAGCTGACAAACTATTCTCTGAACAACCACCAACATGCTTAATTATAGACCCGGCCCTTACAAACTATGAGAGTGATTGGTTTCATTTGTTGCTGCTCCTCAACAAAGGGCTGAGGGTCCTGAGGCTAGTGGAGGAGGTTCGTTACCTGATTACAGAGGAGTTATCCTTTGAAGAGACATGTCGTCTGCTCCACATTGAATTCGTGGAAGCACAGGGTTTGCTGGATCCATGTCAGGCTGAAGTTCCTGATCCTGGGAATGTAGTCGGAGAAGCTCTGACCTTGTCCCTTGTCCTTTTCGCAGTTTCTTTTCTCAGGTTTGATTATGTTATTACTGTGGAGGTTATGAACAGCATCCGAGATACTGACCATGCAAGCCAAGGGCAGTGAGTATTCTAGTTCAATGCATTCAAAGCGATGCAGTAACCTTTGTAGATGAAAGCACCCGGGGAAAGGGGATCCTGTAATATTCTCTAAGAATATTGCTGATTTTGTTTTCTGTCTTCAAATCATTGATTATTCATACTCCAGCATGGAGGAAACCTTCCAGGAGGGCCAGGTTAGAATCTGGGCTGTTGACAGACAGGATGTTGCCTCCACTAAACTAAGAGAGGACCAGTGTTTTGACAGTTATGGAAGAAATGTATTTACACTCAAGAGTAAGGTTGCCAAGCAGACCGTCAATCAATTAATCAATGGGTCTTGTAAAGTGTAGCTTTTCACCCTGGGGGGGTCTCCGAGCGCTTGGGGGTAGTGCAAGCCTCGGTCAACGGGTGATGACGGTCTAAAAGCCAAGTCTTGAATCACTGCTTCCGTGTGGGACACGGTCCTACTACAGGCCGTACACTCCAGGTACCCTAGCACAAGTCATTGCATATGTGTTACACTCCACTTCCACACATCAGTAACACTGGTCATAAACCCAGATGGCCCAACAGGATCGAGATACACCCGCTGAGGGCGGCCTTCCGATGACAGTGGTGCCCCCCTTGAAACTGCTCACATGGAACGTTAGAGGCCTAGGAGACAAAATTAAAAGGGGATTGGTCCTCCAAACCATCAAACGCCACGGGCCTGACTTAGTGATGCTGCAAGAAACGCACCTGGCTGGGTCTACATGTAAAGCACTCAACAGACGTGGGTATGCCATGGCGGTGCACGCGGAATTCACTACAGGGTCCAGGGGCACTGGGATACTCCTTAAAAAGAACTTGTCTTTTATGGTTGAAAGCCGCAGGTCGGACGACCAGGGTCGTTTTGCGGCGCTGTATGGCCAGTGGGAGGGGAGACCCCTCAGCGTGGTGTCCGTGTACATCCCCCCGGCACTGCACTCTACAGCGCTGCCGGCACTTGGACAATTTCTCATTGACCTCCCAGAGGGTGACATGATCATTGGGGGGGACTTTAATGCTATAACGGACCCCTTGCTAGACACCTTTCCAGTACGGGAGCGCCAGAGGGGGACTGCCACGCTTCCTGGTTTTCTGACCGCGCTAGGCCTCACAGATGTTTGGCGTCAATTGAACCCCACAACGAATCAATATACGCACTACTCCTCTACACACAACAGTCTCTCACGTATTGATTACCTTTTCTTTTTAGGGATGGGACTGGGATCAGTAGACAAACTAGAGATCCTACCCAGAGGTATATCTGATCACTCCCCAGTGTCCCTCCACATTACTGCTAAAGAGAGGAAGCGCGCCAGACTTTATCCAATATACCCCAACTATTTAACAATCCCTGGTATCAGGAAGAAACTCAAATTGGCCACATCGCACTATTTTACAGAAAATATAGGAACAGTTTCCTCGCCCTCGATACTCTGGGAGGCGTACAAAACAGTCCTGCGCGGCGCAGCCATAGCGGCAATCACGGGACACAAACGAGACTCCAGAAGTGAACTCGCTCAACTAGAGTTGGCTTTCAACACCGCGAACACCGCCCACATGTCAGACCCCACCCCTGACACCGCACATACGCTGCACCTCAGACAACAACAACACCTGGCTCATCTCACAACGATTACTAAGGGACACTTGGCAAGCACCGCACACAGGATATATGACGTGGGCGATAAGGCCGGGAGGATGCTGGCATGGTTAGACAAGCGGGGTGGTAGCAACAGAGGTATACAGAGACTCTACACACAGGATGGCCAGCTGCAGACACACCCTGAACAAATAGTACGCACCCTAGCGCGCCACTTTTAGGAGATATGCACACCGGTTCGGGCCGTCACGGAACGGGAGGCGATAGCATCGCTCAACCACATTACTGTCCCCGCGCTTTCACAAGAAGCGCAACAGGAACTAGACACTGACTTGACAGAAAACGAAATCCAATTGGCAATACAGTCGTTGCAATCCGGCAAGGCGCTAGGGCCTAACAGGATACCCGTAGAATGGTACAAAGCGTCAGCTCCCCTGTTGAGCAAACCTCTGCTGAATATGTATGTTGAGAGTGTGGACAGGGCAGAACTCCCTCTAGACCAGCGCACGGCCACAATAGTAGCCATTCCTAAGCCAGCCAAGCCGCAGACTGCATGCGCCTCGTACCGACCCATCTCCTTGCTCAACGTGGAAGCAAAGATCCTGGCGAAACTCCTGGCCAGTCGCCTGACCAAACACCTACACACCCTAATACACCCCGACCAATCAGGTTTCATGCCACACAGAAGCACGGCACTGAATCTGCGGAGGGTCCATGGGGTGCTGGCACGAGCACATCTCCTTTCGGAACAGGCTGTCATCTTATCCCTAGACGCCAAAATGGCCTTCGATCTGGTGGAGTGGGAGTATCTATTTGCGGGCCTTGCTCGTATGGGCTTCGGCCCGAAATATCTTGCATGGGTGCGGTTACTGTACAAGTCACCGATGGCACAGGTGGTAGCGAATGGTCACATTTCACCGACGTTCCCACTAGGACGCGGGACTAGACAGGGATGCCCGCTATCGCCCCTACTCTTCGCGCTGGTGCTAGAGCCACTGGCTATCCTGCTCAGAGCAACACCACTGTTTCGGGGCATCACCTGGGAGGAAGGATGGGAGGATAAAGTCTCCCTGTATGCAGATGATATGCTGATCTACATGACTAATCCCAATGAGGGTATTCCTGCCCTATTGACTCTGTGCGACGAGCACGGGAAAGCGTCAGGTTATACCCTGAATTGGTCCAAATCTATAATATTCGTACTTAAAGGCCCGGAGCCGTTGTTGCGGGATGACTGTCCCCTACAGTTAGCGACCGGCTCATTTAAATACCTGGGTATTTTCATCACCACTAATGCGGCGGACTTCTATGCCGCAAACTTGGTGCCACCTCTGGCACGTCTACGTGCGGACGTTAAGTACTGGGCTACCCTGCCATTAACCCTCCTTGGGCGAGCAGCGTTATATAAAATGATGGCACTCCCCAGATTTCTCTATGTGTTAGAAAATACCCTTATATGGTGGCTCCACGCTACTTCCAACAAGTCGCCGCACTGGTGTCTGCTCTGCTGTGGAGCAACGGCCCAGCCCGTATAGCACATGACAAATTAGTAAAAAGCTGGTATGAGGGAGGGATTGCGCTACCCAATCTTCAATTGTATTATTGGGCGTCCCAACTTAAGATAATTAATCACTGGATCCACGTCCCGCGGGAAGACCCCGCATACAAGGCGGATTGGTCGCAGTTGGGGACATCCGTCCTTAATAAAGGACTGGGTTTTGTTCCCACTACCAAATGCGATCCTTTCACACTAAGACGTGAACTTGAGTACTTCTATCGTAAGATACGTCTTCACTTCTTTTTCAAGACTGATCAAGAGGCAGAGTACACAGAACCCTTAGAAAGTAACACTGGTCTTAGACCAAAATCTACATACACACCCATGAGTCATCAGGTTCCAGCACGTGTTCTTGCTTTCGAACAAGCAGTGACTTATGACATCAACAACCTCAATCAACGTAAGCGGCACACCTATCACAATGTCACGAAAGTTGAACAGAGGGCGCTGATAGATCTGGCCAAAGATGCAACATTAACAGTTAAACCCGCTGACAAGGGCGGGGCTATTGTGTTGTTGGACACGGAGGTATACCGTACTGAGTGTCGCAGACAGCTCAACGACACCAGAGCTTACCGACGACTTACAGTGGACCCAACAACCAGATTATCTAATGAGGTCAAAGGTCTAATTGAAGAAGCTTTGAGTGAAGGCTGGGTTACACCTTTGGAGGCTAAATTTTTGACCACCTCGTATCCGGTAACACCTTATTTCTATTGCCTGCCTAAAATACACAAGGAAAAGAGGCCACCCCCAGGACGACCGATCATATCAGGTATCGGCTCCCTTTTAGAGCCGTTATCCACCTTTGTGGATTTTTTCCTGAAGCCGATCGTCGCAGAGACTCCCACCTATCTGAAAGACACCAGTGACGTTCTCAGATTATTATCAGAAATTGAATACGATATTGAGACTGACCTCCTAGTCAGTTTTGATGTCGAGTCTCTATACACATGCATCCCGCAGCAGGAGACACTAGACTGCGTAAGAGCACTTCTTGAATCAAGAGAACTCAACACCATCACGCCGGTTGGTTTCATTATGGAATGTGCCAGGTTGGCAATGACGGAAAACTTTTTCCAATACGAGAATGAACTCTTCCTACAGGTCTCTGGGACCTCGATGGGGAGTGCTTTTGCCCCTAGTTTGGCCAACCTCTATATGCACCAGTTCGAGCAAGATAACGTTCTCCACCAGGACAATCCTTTTCGTCATCATGTACTACATTGGAAAAGGTACATTGATGACGTTCTAGTCATATGGAGAGGCTCAAGAGAGGAATTAGAACTTTTTCACATCTGGCTGAACTCACGTAATCAATTTCTCAACTTCACGATGGATGTAAGTAATGCCCAATTACCATTCTTGGACATCTTGATCCATGCAGGAACAGGTGGCTTACATAGCGAACTGTACCGCAAGCCTATGGCGCGTAATTCTTTGTTGTCTTATCGGAGTTTCCATCCTCAGGCACTTCGAGACAACCTGCCAGTAGGACAGTTCTTAAGAGTAAGGAGGAATTGTTCCTCGAAGTCCTTGTATGAACAGCATGCTCGAGACTTGACAGCCCAGCTCAGTGAAAGACACTACCCGAACCACCTCGTTCGGCGTGCATGCAAAAGAGCAGCAAACAATAATCGAGAGGCTCTTTTAGAACCCAAGAACAAACAAACATCTACTGATCGTATCACTATGGTACATACGTTCAATACTCGTTCCAATGAAGTGAAAAAAATCATCCTTAAACATTGGAAGATATTGAACACAGCTATGGGGAATATCCCGCGTCCCCTCTTTGCCTTTAAACGTGGTTCTAGTATACGAGATCAACTCGTACACACGAGGCCAAGATACCACCCGAAGCCAGATACAAATACTCTCTGGAATACCGAACCTGTACGAGGACACCATCCATGTGGAGGTTGTGCAGCCTGTCCCCAAACTTCCAAAACTGTGACAATAGATATAGGGACAGATAGACCGTGGCGTTTAAAACTCCCACACTAATTGTAACTCAGACAAACTGATCTACATGATAACATGTCCCTGCAATCTCATCTATATAGGTCACACTACCAGGAAGATTAAGCTTCGTATAAGCGAGCATAAGAGCACCATCCGGTGCAATAAGCAATCTACTCGCCTTACGAACCACTTTTTGACTCATAAACACAAGGCTGATGAAATGAAATGGGTTGTTTTAGAGCGACCATTCATTCCACCTCATGTGACCAATGTATCACACTTTCTATTTTTCAGAGAGCAACGTTGGATACACAAGCTCAAGACGGACGTCTTGGGTTTGAATGATAACATACCTTGGATCTCTTTATGACTCTCATCTAGTCTAATTTGTGCATATTTATGCACTGTTTTCTATACTGCACTTGTCCATTGACATAGGAACCACAGAGGTTTTCCAGGTTCTGCATAGGATCACTGTTCTTGTCCATGTATGATATCTTTAGACTAAGATTTGAAGCCCTTTTGACATAGGGTTTGAGCTCATACAACACCCTTTCTACACCTTCATTTGGTTCAATACATAAGAGGCATACAACATCTAGTTATGCTTTGACAACTTGTCAACTCTGTTGGGTTTCTCTAGAAAGGTACACTCTGTACTTTCTGTAAAAATGATCACCATCTGCATCATTTCCTAACTCTCAGAGTGATAATATATAAACACCTTAAATGGCTACATACTGGATTAGAGAACCCACACCAACCAGTGTTAACATTAGTCTTGTTGTTTGCATCTTTTTGAATCACTGTTGCTGTATGAGGGATATACTGGATAAATTAGCAATTTGTCCTTTAACTTCAGCCACTGTTGTAATTTGGCCACAGTATTTGCAGATCTCTACATAAGCATCCCACGATTATCGGGATTACTAGCTCTTTGGAAACGGCCCTCTAATTATCTCCACCTTTGCATGGGTTTTTGCTTTGCAGTGAAATTGATCACGGAATGATGCAAACAAATGCCTACAGCTCGTTAGCACCTATCGGCATCAGCGTTTCATGTGCGCATAGGCGCACTCCATCTCCCTACAACACAGACACAGAGAGAGGCATCAAGAAGCCTATCGCGCATGCGCACGAGTACGCTCTGCTCTCTACACACCACCGCATGCGCTTAGTTGCGTTGGTTTCGTATTTTGGATCCACGCGCATGCGCAATGCGGTAACATTGCTTTTATGCCGAGCGAGCAGGCGCAGATGCGCGTACTAAACGCATCTGCCATCTCGCAGGTGTAGACTATTAAAAATTAATTACCCAATTCACGTGGGTATATAAACTTCCGGCCTCCTGTCCATCGGCGCCTCCCCTTCGGTTCTGGACCCAAACCGAGGCACCGACGGACAGGTAAGGGAATTCCTGCTGACAGCTCTGGTCTCATTCCTTGTGCTAATATCAGGCAGGCAGGGTTATTTACTTCCTTATGACTATACCATTCGCTCAAGAGAGCACTAGAATGAAGTTTCCCGCTTCTTACAACTACTGTTTTACTTTTTGTAACAAAGCGGAGGTGGTAGAAGATAGTTTGTCCCCCTCTTCTCCCCCCAGCTTAATTAACAACTAAGTCTGATTAACAACCGAGCTAGTTTTATCTGCTTGATTTATTCGCAGCTATTAAATTACATTCACAAATAGCTTTGTATTAGCATAATCATAGATTTGAGGCACGTTATATCCGATGCCCAAGTCAAAAGACTTCCTTGCCTTTTTTGTGCCATTGGCCAGTTGGGGCTTTAAACCAGTAAGATCTAAAACCAAGTTTTTTATGTGTGTCTTTACACCACAATAAATACATTGAGCACGACATTTATCATTGCCAAAATTGTGTTTCTCTGTATGTTTCCTAGAGCGGGGCCTCTCTATCCGAGCCGTTGCCGGGTGAGGTGAGGCTTAACTCCCACAAAGTGTTGGGTGAGTTGTTATTCCTTTCTTATCATATAATTCGTCAGACTATCTGGCTTTTGACTCTCCTATAGTCATGAGTTATCTGGCTCTCGTATGAGCAGTTACTAGAAGTGTTTGGAGACCACTATAATTTTGACCGTCACCGCATGTTGATATTGACAATTGTATAATGGATGCGATATCAGTATGTTTCTTCTTCCTTTATTCTTTCAGGAAAGGATGGTACCCCACATGGTTACTTAACCTGAGACGGTAGGGTGGCTGACTTAGCCACACGATTAAACTTACCATCCCAACCATGCTTAACAGTTTGTTTTGTTGTCTAAAAAATTTTTCACCTTGAGAATTTATTAGATGTTGCAGTAGCCTATTTGTACAGCTTGGCCCTGACGAATGCCTGTAAAACGTTACATGAACGGCAGAAACATGTTGGCCTATCTCTAGATGCTTCTTTGACAGTGATATTGTCACACTGTTGCTACATCTTTTTAATCTGGCGTCCAGGGAGACACTAATAAATAATTTTTTCTACCTTGACCGCCATTTTAATTATGCACCTTTCTCTTGAGCACTGCACCCTATCAGTACCACTCGCAGTGAGGACTCATCTTCTTTCAGCAAGGGAACTGTTGGCACCAAGCAAATACAACTGAGCTTGGCCATATGAACACCTGCTGATAAGGTCCTAGATGACGAGGTTCCGCCAAATGGGTGGGCTGATAGGACTCTTTCATTACTGATGGACCCTCACCGTTAGTTGTGATAGGAGTTTTGGTCAACAGATTGTGGTCCCTTTCCTTCATTCCAAAGACCTCCTAGTCTTTTTCTTGTTATTCACGTTCTGAGTGGGGTTTTGACTAGAGAGGTCGATAAATATTATCCCCTTGACCCTCAAAATACAGTTGTTGTTTCTTCGCAGTTGGGGACAGACAGCATTCTCTCAGTGTTATACAATTTCTCACAGGTTCGGAAATTGCTTGGACCGACGTTACATACGGCGACCTTATGGCATACAGCACAATCTCGACTGGGTTGGAAGGGGAAAATCACCAGGATGACGCCGTTATGGGACACGAAATCACTAGGAAACTTAAGGTCCAGTGAGGGTTTCGCATAATGGGACCACATAGGGATTTCCGTGGTAGGAGACCTTTGGGACAAGGGCTCAGTGGTTGCATTCTCACAGCTCCAGCACAAATATGGTCTGGGCCCCACTGAAACATTCAGGTATGTGCAGATCCGACACGCACTACTGCACGCAATTCCACCTGACACCACACTCCCGGAATCGTCACCACTAGAGGACAGGTTACTGACGGACTTTATGGAACAAAAGGCAACCTCTCTCACATACAAAAAACTGGTTAACAACCTGACAGACCCAACGCAGAAACTTAGAGAGAGATGGGTTGGGGAACTAGGCGACATGGACGACACAGAATGGAACGAGGCGCTTGCGTCACCAAGAGAAGTGGGCATTTCAGCTAGGTTCAGGTTAGTGCAGCTCAAGATTCTACACCGCACTTATTACACCAGAACACTTCTACACAGGATACAGAGGGCGTCACACCCCTTCTGTCTAAGAGGATGCGGGGAGGAGGGAACTCTACTCCACACACTATGGGATTGCCCATTGATCCAAGACGTCTGGAGGCAAATTATGCGCACAGTCTCCCAAGCCCTTGAGGTGTCAATCCTGCCTGAACCCCGTAAGTGCCTATTGAACATTTGGGACCCTAATGACCTGAACAGATATGGACAATTGTGGGTCACGTTGGCTGTGGCAGTGGCCAAGAGGGATATTGCACAAAAATGGGGTGCTCCAGAATTGCCTACGGTGACTGGATGGATTAGGAATATGGACCTCCTAATGGTGAAGGAAAGGGCGGTATACGTGCTGCGGGCCTGTCCCCGTAAATGGAATAAGGTGTGGATGCCATGGAACAAATACAGGGGAGAACCGTGCGAACCCTTACCAGAGGACTAGGACTTGGAGTCAGAGGAGGAAGAAGATTAGGGAGGGCGGACTTACTTAAAGAACTCTGGTTTGTGATGAGGTGGAGCAAGAAAATGACATTACCTTTGACAACGTACTGATCATGTGCAATGGGTGACAACTGCCTATGAACGGGTACAACATTCTACTGAGTGATGACATTAGTTGGGTTTTATAGATGTAATTTTTTTTCTGTTAGTTGAAATTGCTGGGAACTGGTCACTGTATCATAAGAGGGCGGATTACGAACTGACACAGGGTATGGTATGTTAGTGAGTTAGAGTCTGTGCGAAATGGTTGCTATTACTTCTTCCATATCCATAGTGTGAAGATAACTACAGGGTGCCAGAATGTAATATGTTTTATCCGTCTCTTTGACAATATCCTGTGATAATGTGAAACTGGTGATCGAAAGTGTTAATGTGAATAATTTTTATGCCTTCTTGACAATAAAGTTTTTCAAAAAAAAAAAAGCCAAGTCTTGAGCTGTAAAAGGGGTCGTAGACAACCAGTAACCAAAGACCCTTTTTGTGTTGCCCGGCGGTATCGCCTCTATGACCCACCAATATTTACTCAATGAAGAAGCAGGCGCCGGAGACTGAAAGGCAGGAAACGAGGGTTTATTCTCTCCGGAGGAGAACACATCAATTCAGACAGCAAGTATCGTCACAAGGTGCTCTACCTGCATCTCTGAGGCCTGGCCTCTTATACTCAGGTTTATGATCTTTATTGCACGTAACACATTCTTGCAACACTTTGATATATGAAAGAACATCCTCGTAATCTCCCCCTCAGGCCCGTTCCCACATACATTTACAGTTGAATTCCCCACCCCGGTCACAACAGGTGATGATTATCGCGCAGCAGGACATTCCGCCGATTCACGGAATGTGTGAAGTTTGATCGGATCTCGTAGGGTGGGGGCTTTGATCGGCTCGAGGGTCTTTTGATGGGGAGGGGAGGCTTCCTACTGTACGGGGTAATAAACAGTATCCGCAGGGCCAGGTGGTGGCTTGGGAACAAGGAAGACAGACGGGCACACAGGAAAGGGAGGTTTGCGTCAAAGGGCCTGAAACTATGAAAGGAATAAAGGGAGGTGTTGCGCTGGGAACAGGATGGGATTCTGAGGCAGATCTGTGCTGAAGAGGGGTTTATGACCCAAGGAGAGCGAGGGGGTTGCCAGCGTGCGGGGGATGTCTGTGAGGTTAAGAGAGAGAGAGAGAGAGAGAGAGAGAGAGAGAGAGAGAGAGAGAGAGAGAGAGAGAGAGAGAGAGAGAGAGAGAGAGAGAGAGAGAGACACGCTGGCTATCAGCGAGGGGCAGAGGGGCCATGGTGCTCAAAATGACTGCCGCTTACGCACAAGGCATGTGAAAGCGGGAGTGATCATTGTGTGGGGGTGCTTGTGTAGGTGGAGAGCCGTGCTGGGGGTCAGGGGTGTGCAGAGGGTGGTTCTGGTTAAGGCAGCTAATGTGGTGGGCATGTGCGGCGAAGAGTGTGGCATCGGGGCAAAAGGGAAGATGGCGCAGATAATGTTCACCAAACCGTATTAAGTTTCCACAGTCCTCCCTTTAACATTTCTAAGACATCTTGCTGGCCTATTTCCTATCTATGTCTACTGTTGTGGTCATAAGTAAGGAAGTGATAACCCAGGTGAAGGAACTGTACATAAACATCACATTTTTAAAATCTTTTCATCCAGTGGGCGGGCTCATCGTTAAGCTTTGTTGCAGGAAAGTCATAGTAATGCAATATCAGGCAAAAATTATGCAGTGAGAGCGTTGGGTACAGATCATAGAAGCTGGTAGTCATTCGGAATAGGAGCCGATAGGTTACCAAGTAAGTAGGTTCTTTTTGTGCTCGGTTGGAGCATAGTCAATTCAATGGTGGTTGGGAGAGAAATGAGACATAGTAAAAACAATAATCAGTGTTCCCAGTGTCTTATGGTCGTGGACCATTGTTAGTCAGTTCTCGGCATTCTTTGTCGTCTTCTGTTGGCACTGTTGAACACCTGTATTACAATTCGTTCGTTAGCAGGAATGTTCAAGTGGGTTGAGCCGTTGGAGGTCTGCGGGCAGGAGAGTGCCTTTGTACTGTTTCGCCAGGCCTCATGAGAGAAATGCGTTACGGTTTTGGAGCAGATGCATTTTCTTCCATAATCCAGAGAGTGGTCATTAGAAGGAGACAGAAAAGGATTGTGGTGAAGGGTGCAATTGTCTTTGAGTTGTGGAGTCTGTCTGTTCTTGGGTTTCTGTGGTGGGTATTTCCTGTTGCTTCCATCATCTTCAAGGTGCTCGGTACCGGGCAGAACCACATACTTCGTTTAGCTTCTCTTTGGGGTGACCCTTGGTGGTGTTTTAGGTCACCGTTCTGAGATTCAACACAGTTCGTGGTCTACTTAGTCAGGGCTCCCTCCTCTTTGACGCAGGAAATGCCCTTCTCCGGATGGCACAGTAGGATTTAGAGGATTTTGGAAGTTCAGGTGGAGGGAGGGTGTGTGGGTGAATAGTCTTTATGGCAGGTCGGAGGAGGAGGGGATGGAGCAGGGCCAGGTCGGGAACAGACCAGAGAGACGGAAAATTTTAGACAGGCGGGTCCATAATCACGTTCAGAGAGCAGGGACCTTTCGGCACGCGTCGGTCATAGAGCAGGGGCCTCAGGTCAGCCCTTTCCTTTAGGTTTGTCGGAAACAGTGCCTTGTCCTGCGACTCCTTACTGTTGTGGTCTCGCCTTGGCCTCCGTCGCTGAGGTTCCACGGTCTGCAGCCAGGCCGCGTGCTCCCACATCCGGTCTCTTTCTCCTCCGACAGTGGTACCCTTAAATGAGTTTGAAAAGACAGTCTTTAGAGATTTTGCAGAGGAAGGTAATTACGTAAATCTATTTCTCTCCCAACACCAAGCAACTGGGGTAAACATCCGCTACATTGAGGTTTGCAGCCAACGTATAAACAATTGATGATGGGTTTGCTGGATTCCCAACAACTTCCCTTTGTGGTTATTTCTTTGGCGTTTTGTCGGTTTATTACATTCATTTTGTCGTGGTACGAGGTCTGATACCCATTCATTGCATTCGTTTATTACAGTCATGTCAGTTCTCCTGGTAGTGACCCATTTCCCTAGTACGAGTCTTGCAAGGCTAGACCGGTCTTCAGGGCTTGGTATTTTACGGAAAAGTGTAACGTGTTATTCACCATAGCCTGATGGGCATCCTTCTGAGGAATGAACACAGGCTAAACTATTCTCCATTACATTAATGCGTCTTATCTTTGGCTAAACATCTCATTTTCAACAAGGTTTAATACAACAAGTTCTTTCATTTTTCGATCTAATTTTAACTTTGTAAACATTCTAATCTCTACATCGTTTCTTACAACCTGGCCACTTCATTAAAAACTCGGGGGGGGGGGGCTTGCGATAACTATTAAACTCATCTTTGATGCGAGTGGGGTCTTATGGGAAACAACTAGGAACACAGTGAATTGGAGCAAGGGACATTTTTCAAATTCCCGTCTAGGGCAGCCGATACAAAACTGATGGCGTCCTGGGAAGGCGGGTGTATCTCGGTCGCCTTTGCTGATTGGGGCATTGATACAATTTTGGGACGGGGAAGGTCGCGCTACCAGAAACATTTTATCATGGATGCCACTGACAAGTAGTTCCCTCAAAATGGGTCAGATTAGAGAACCTTAGTCGTCTTACCTGTCCTTTTCCTTTCGGTCAATCTAGGTTTCATCAACATTTAGCAGAAAAGGAGAGGTAGTAACGTGGTATCGATGCAATTTATATTTAAGACAAATTTGTGCAAATACTTGTGGTATTGGGAGCCAATCAGGTGGTGCACCAGGGGGTAGTGGTTCGCCAATTAGGTGCCAGTTGCTAGGAAGAGCGAAAGAGTGGAGGAGAGAGAGAGAGAGAGAGAGAGAGAGAGAGAGAGAGACAGATAGAGAGAGAAAGATAGAGAGAGAAAGATAGAGAGAGACAGATAGAGAGGGAGAGAGATCAACAGTAGGCTAAATAGTACACGTGTGACATGGAGAGTGGCCATGTACTATTTAGGCTATTCAGTGCATTACCCAACATGAAACATTTTGGGTTTGTGTTAGAAAGCATGCAGTTTGGGACGGAAGAGCATTAGGCCAGGTACATAAGGACATGCATTGAGTCGGGTGTCTTTAGATGCCATCTTGCAGCGTAAGTCCGCTTCATGTATCGGACATGGCATGGCTCCAGATCTTTTACTATACCCTAGTCATTATTCCAATGTAACCTGTAGAGGGAGAAAAAGGAAGAAAGGGAGGGGGGGGGACAACATTCGAGCATATCAAATGTACGGGCACGAAAGTTATTTACTTACCATATACTCGCACTTATCTCCTCGGGATATAATCCCTAGGGTCTTGGTTTCTGAAGTCAAGGGAGCGGGCAGTGTGATAGGTTGTTCGTGGGGGGGTTCGAGGGTGGCGTTATAGATCAGGTGTAGGGAAACGCTAAAAAAAAGAGGAATCAGAGGCGCCTAGCGCGAGGTACCTGGTTTTGTAGATGTATCTAGCCACCGGGATCCTTAAATCATTCCCAAAGCTGTGATGTTCTAAGGCATATCGGTTCTTCGGTCAACCCTGTCCCTTAGTACCTTCGACCACCATACCTTTATAACGTTCTATCATTCACACCGCTTTACTTTACCCATTCTCAGAAGTCGAGGTCCTTCTTCATGCGTTAGTTCTTGAGCCTAGTCGCATATTTGGAGGCAGCGTATCATACCCTTTGAGTCGATCATCAATCCAGGGCCGAACAATCATTTTCTAATAACCTTGAAAAGAGAGCAGAACCGTTGCGCACAGAATAGCCCTCCCGCCAATTCCCACATTTACAGAAGTATGCGATACCTGTTCATAGTTTGGAAAACCTTTATTTGCGTAATCGTTTAGTAAGTAAATATGTGAATGCAATCGTATTTGGTCGGACACGGCGATGGCTGAAGCACATACAATAGGGGGCTATTTTGCAGTATTTAAAAACATTGAAAAACGTCTACTTAGTTATTTGCAAGAAACTGAAAACGTCTTTTAACAATTGAGGGATCATAGGGTATTTATTTCATAAATTGAAACACAGTCAGACTAAATGCAATCACATTTCCTAGATGTATACCGTGGGCGTGCGTCGCATGCTACGTTATGTATTGGTTAGAATAAATATCATAATAAATCGTACATTGAAATCAACATATTAACGGGATCCTTTCAAATGTTCGCCAAGTGAACCCTCCTCTCCTCTTCGTCAAGTGTACAAGGGTTTACATACATAACTCAGAACATCAAGTCTTGTTAGTCAAAGAACACCACGAGGTGTCCGTAAGTTCCTATTGATACCGGCGCCATTTTGGGCGATGCCGGGTTGGTTGCACCAGAATCCCTTTCGGCAGTTCAAAAAACCTGTGCTAACAGAGGGGCTGGTAATGTGTACCGTCAATCAAGAGGGGAGGGAGGTAGAATCTTCCCTACCAGGTCATGTTGAGGTTCAGCCGGAACTCACTCGAATTCGTTAGCCCACAATGTTCCTGGGTGGCTCAGACTGAAGCTGGTGCGGACACGAGAGCACCACCGTCTTGCGGCTATGTCGTGGTCGTTCCAGTTGTTCCCTACCGGAAGCCTGTAGGGGCCGAGGGCTTCTGGGACTCTGGTAGAATCTTCAAAGCTGTGGGGATGTTGTCGGAGGTGGGGGCTCGTGCCCAGGTGGGCAAGTGCCCGAGTTGCAATACCGGACAAAGTTACTCCAGCGGCCTAGACCCGCCTTCCAGAGGGCCCAGACGCCATTTTGAGAGCCTGTAGCCGCCGCCCTTCGTCGTGTCTTTCGGGAGTGGAAGAAACTTCTTGAGGTGACAAAGACAGAACACCATGCTGTTGGAGCAGGACATTTGGTTCGGGGCACCAGGGGGCAGCTGTGGAGCCTTCACCTGGGGAGGTGGGGGAGGCTTGTTCGCGCCACCTCCCTCTCCCAGCGCATCCCATGCCGTCCCTTCGAATCAGGGGTGCACATGATGACCACCCTACACCCCTGACTCCGACTCTTGGGGGACCATTGCATGTCCGGTGCTGTGAAAATAGATCCGTCGGACATTGTACGTTCTGTGCTCCGCAAATAGGCCCGTCGAACATTGTATGTTCTGTGCTGCGGAAATAGGTCCGTCGAACATTGTACGTTCTGTGCTGCACAAGTATATCCGTGGCCCGGCTGGAGGATTTCGGCATCGGGCCGGGGCTGGGAAGCCTCCTATCTGTGGAGGTGGGAGAGGCTCGTCCGCGTCGCCTCTCCCTCCCAGTCCCCCTGCACCAGTTCGATGGAGGAATTCGTGATGGCCGGACCAGGAGATACGAGGGAGGGGGTCATCTGGATCCGCCCCTTCCCTACTCGTGGCCCAGGGGACGTCACCCCAGGAAGGAGAGTATGGGAAGACCATTTCATGTCGGCCCATGGAGCCTCCTGTACCTTTTCATCGGCGATTTCCTTTGGTCTATGGCTGATGACTGGCCCCGACCCACACGTGCTATGTGTTTCACCTTCCGGATGGGCGGGACCGTTGACTCGTTACATTTTGAAGACTTCCGGAGTGAGCGTAATATGTTTTGTATTGTTCCTATTAGTACAGTTTACCTTAAAGAATGTTTTACTAGTTTTTCTATTTATCGTTGGTTGTGTGTTATCTCTATCGTAATTAAACTCTAAATTATATAACAGATGCTTGGTTTCCCTGAGTCCTTTTTCTAACAGGAGGTTGTCTACGCAGGCCTGTATTTGCTTTTGTTTTTCAGAGTGGGGGGCAACAGGGGGGGCAATCAGTCCCAGAACTCTAACATGTCGTTAAAATTGGTCTGACGAAATTTGTGCCATCGAGCATAATCGAACGTGGTGGTTCTATCCGTCCTGTCCGTGTTAGTCTGATTTGTTTTTGTCTCGCGCCTTTTCCCTTTCTGCCGGCCTGTTATTTCTGTCGACCCTCCGCTCTTACTTATGTTCTGTAGAGTCGGGCATTGGGCTTTCCAGTGCCCGAGACATTTACAGAAAGCACATTGGTTTTGCCTTAAATCTGTTCGTCCTGTGCATAGTGTCGGGGGATTACTTTTGGGTCGTTGTGTCTCGGGGTTGTCCCGTCGGCACATCCCTTTGCACCGTTCTCTTTTTGTGTCTAATCCTCGGAACTGTGTCGTCCTTGGCCCGTCCTTTTGCCTACCAGACGTTTGGAGGATTGCCTGTCGCGTTTCTTTAACTATTTTGACTTCGTCTCTTTTTTTTCGTTGCGTAGCCTCTTTGCGCCACATACCGAGACTATCGAGCATAATAGGCGTTGTCTTGTTATTCCGAAGGGCTATTTCCACCGTTTCTATTTTGTCTAAATCGAAGGATCCTATCAGTGGCCACTGTTTCTCTTGGTTTGTTTTGGTATACTTGTGCCATAGCTTACTATAGGCTATGGTAATTAATCCATACTCTGTGAACATGTCTTTATTAGGGGTGCCTTCCAGTGGGGCTAGATGGTCCACCTCTAATAAACGGTCCGGGCTGAACCAGCTATCCATCAGTGGGGAGAAGACAGGCATGACGGATCACAATGGGGATAATAGTCAGCACTACCTATCTTATCACTGCGTGCAAAGACTAGACAGAATATTTCTATTCTACGTTGTTTGCAGGCAGTGAATACCTCAAGAACCAATATCGGGCAATCAGTGTTTGGTCAATAAAATAAAATTTAAAAAAATGGTCAATGGGGAGAATAAGTAGGCCCGCAAAGGTTTGCGTCACCTACCCTTTCACTATCTGCAAAGAGGGGACCTATTCTTTCCTGTTTGCAGACAGAGAGTCTCCAGAAAACAATCCGTAACAGTTAATCAATGGGGAGGGGCAATTGATCAGTGGGGGAGAAAGATAGGCACGACGGGTGCGTTACCTATCCTTCACTGCTTGCAAAGAGAGAGCCGGTTGTTTCTCCGTTTGCCGACAGCGAAACTCCAAATAAATTAACAAAGAACAAATACTAGTATTTTCCATCAATCATCAATCATTCCGCAATTCGTCGTGTTTACACGACCTTACCCGGACCGTATGGACAGTTTCTTGTCTTCCAAATCCAGCGCCCGATCGTCCTCTTTCCTTCGTACTCCTCGTGGCACTCCTGATGGTTCCCAGTCAGGACCGTAGATCACTCGAGAGAGGTCCGTTCGGAACCAGTGAAGTTCGGATGATCGGCTGTCAGACGAGGGTCTATCGGACAGGGTACCTTCCGATCGTTGCAGTCGTTCACTCTGTCGTCAGGACCTCTCCCACTGGATCCACGAGTCGCTGATGGGCCCCACGCTTGGGACGCCAATTGTAAAAGGGGTCGTAGACAACCAGTAACCAAAGACCCTTTTTGTGTTGCCCGGCGGTATCGCCTCTATGACCCACCAATATTTACTCAATGAAGAAGCAGGCGCTGGAGACTGAAAGGCAGGAAACTAGGGTTTATTCTCTCCGGAGGAGAACACATCAATTCAGACAGCAAGTATCGTCACGAGGTGCTCTACCTGCATCTCTGAGGCCTGGCCTCTTATACTCAGGTTTATGATCTTTATTGCACGTAACACATTCTTGCAACACTTTGATATATGAAAGAACATCCTCGTAATCTCCCCCTCAGGCCCGTTCCCACATACATTTACAGTTGAATTCCCCACCCCGGTCACAACAGGTGATGATTATCGCGCAGCAGGACATTCCGCCGATTCACGGAATGTGTGAAGTTTGATCGGATCTCGTAGGGTGGGGGCTTTGATCGGCTCGAGGGTCTTTTGATGGGGAGGGGAGGCTTCCTACTGTACGGGGTAATAAACAGTATCCGCAGGGCCAGGTGGTGGCTTGGGAACAAGGAAGACAGACGGGCACACAGGAAAGGGAGGTTTGCGTCAAAGGGCCTGAAACTATGAAAGGAATGAAGGGAGGTGTCGCGCTGGGAACAGGATGGGATTCTGAGGCAGATCTGCGCTGAAGAGGGGTTTATGACCCAAGGAGAGCGAGGGGGTTGCCAGCGTGCGGGGGATGTCTGTGAGGTTAAGAGAGAGAGAGAGAGAGAGAGAGAGAGAGAGAGAGAGACGCGCTGGCTATCAGCGAGGGGCAGAGGGGCCATGGTGCTCAAAATGACTGCCGCTTACGCACAAGGCATGTGAAAGCGGGAGTGATCATTGTGTGGGGGTGCTTGTGTAGGTGGAGAGCCGTGCTGGGGGTCAGGGGTGTGCAGAGGGTGGTTCTGGTCAAGGCAGCTAATGTGGTGGGCATGTGCGGCGAAGAGTGTGGCATCGGGGCAAAAGGGAAGATGGCGCAGATAATGTTCACCAAACCGTATTAAGTTTCCACAGAGCTGCTTCCTGAAGCCCTTCAGAGATAGATAGGTGCGCAGGTGTAGGCCGTTCCAGGACTTGGCGAGGAAGGAGAAGAAACGCCCTCCAAAGCTGCTATTACGGGCGGGGGATGTGGGCCAGGACAAGGGTGGAGGATCTGAATTCTCCTGTTGGTTGGTGGAATGTCAGGCGGTTATTGATGTAGGCGGGTCCGGACTTGTGGAGGGCTTTGTAGGCGTGCGTGAGGAGCTTGAAGAGGTATCTTTCTTGGACAGGCAGCCTGTGGAGAGCTCTGAGGTGAGGGGTGATACTGGTTCTTTTGAGGAGGTCGAGGATGAGTTTAGTCGCCAAGTTCTGGGGTCTGGAGCGGTTTGGTTGTTCCGGAATAGCGTGCGTTGACATAGGCGTAAGACTGTGTCTCAAAAGTGATTTGTTTTCTGAATCTTTGGTTGGAATCAATGTGAGATCACAGAGTATGTCCAAAGCAGGGATGTGGCTTTTCCTTGGTTCATTGCCAAGAGCCAACACTGACGTTGCAGTTAGTCTCTGGTGTTGTTAATGAGCACAGACTCAATCACTAAGGGTTTAGTGTTCAGACACGCTTTTGACATCTACTCTTGGATGGGGCAGAGCAATCTTTCAGGTGGTCGATGCCAGTGCCGGGAGAATCCTTCAGGCTCACTGGAGAACATTGCAAGCATACCAGACTATTTGACAACTGTGGGGGGAGAGATCAAGTAATTCGCCCAGAATTACAAACTATTGAGCCAATGCAGGATTCACATTAGTTCCCCATGTTAGCAAATTCAGTTATTAGGCTAAACCTCCTTCCGATATCAAGAAGGGGGAGCAGCCTCTGTATTTTGGGTGCTCACTCACCTCATCAATATATTTACCCCTGGATTGACTGGAAGCCAAAACCCCCGTTGAGGAATGCTTAACACGAACCCTGAAAACAACATGCAGAGCGCGTACGCACCTCTGTTTCCGCCGCTGACAGAATCTACCAGAACATTCCTTTGGAGCTTTTTTTCATTGAAACTCACACATTGAAACGAAGTGCTGCGCTTAGCAGCTCCAAACCCGTAGCGACCTGTCACGTTGCGTGGTGTAAGCAAATTCTCGCACAGAATGTGTGATCTGTCTAGTAATTAAAACGCGCATTTAAAACTTGAGAATTAAACCGACGGAAATACTATTAAGCAGCCTTAAAAAAAGCTTCTCGAGGCTGATCCAAGTGGGATTAGATGAGACCCGTGAGGATGAATCATTCCAAACCGTTTTGCCACGCGCACTTTGATTTAAAGAGGTGAACCTTATCACCACTTCCTGATCGTGCGTGCCTCGGACATTAGGCTCTGGGTTCACTTTATTTGGGTCATTTTTAGCTTTCTGCTGAAAACGTCATCCACGTCAATGGAAATTAATGGTAAAATTAAATCCCCTCATTTGTTTCTAAATTTCCTTTTTATCTGTTCGCAATTGTCATGTGGCATACTGCACCCCAGCAGGACTCTTACGTCCCAGAAAGCCCTACCCTGCTCAACATAAGCAAAGGGGTAGCCCACTCGGAGGGCACCATAGGTATAAGAACACGGGGCATATTTACAAGCCCCCTGCGCAACCAGAACGTAACTGTTTTTGATGCTCTGGTGGCGCAGTGTGCTGGCCCATATTTAAAAGGCCACACATAGCCACCCTGCGTGGCTTTTCATGACCTTGTAAATATGGGCCCGTTCATGCATTAATACGCGTGAAAGGGGCGTTCCATGGGTGTTGCTATGGGTGTTCTCATGCATCACCCATGGATTCGGACGTGTTCCCAAATTTACAAGGTTTTGTAAACCTGGGAATGCATTAGATTCTAACTCCTCCCCAGGGGAGGTGTAAAAGTGGCTCAACGAGGAAAAATACCTTTATTTCTCGTTGTTTGTTCCTCTTTATATGTGTGCTGCATTCTGTAGCACACATAGAAGGAGGAAAACACCATCAATTATTGTTTTTGTGCAGGAAGGTGTTCCTTCCTGCACAAAAACAATCATCCCTCAACACAGGCACTCGCAAGGGTGCCTGCATTGGCACTATGTAGACTATTGGTTAATTAATTTTAATTAATTAATTAATTAATTATTTAATTATTTGTGGGTTTGTAATGCGCTATACTCGACTCCCGAAGGAGTACCTCTGCGCTGGGGAACCCGTCCTGGCTTTCCCTGTGAGATGGTCCCTACTGGGTATCTCCAAGGTGAAATCAGGCATCCCCGGCGAATGTGGGGGGGCCGTTGTGGAGATGAGGCAAGCTAATGCCAGCGCAGAGGAAATCTCAGGGCTGCATCATATTTTTTGAAACTACGATGCATCCCTGCACTTTCCTAATGATACAGCTCGGCGCAACAAGATGGTTTGCAGTGCCGCGCTGCGTCATTATCGTGTAAATATGCCCCCTTGTGCGATAGTATGTGTGATCCCCTCCTGAATTTCTGTCGCACAGTTTCTCGGAGCACATTTCTGTCCCCACATTGCTTGCCTTCAGTTGAACCAGGCTTTAATTGGCATGGCACCTTTCAAGTTATCTTGGCTCAGTTCTTCTGTCCTTTGGCTTTAACACATTGCTAACCTGCATTATGCACTTACTTCAAGTTTCTTAAGGCGAGAAACCTTGATGCAAATAATGGCACGCAAAAAAAGGCCCTGACTGGGTCATAGTGCCACTGGCCTCTTCCTGTGCCTTCTATGCCTGTGACCTAGCTTTTATTCCCAAATTCATTGGATTAGATTGCTGATACCATTTTATTATTCCTCACATACAATAATGGTTATTTTATCTCACCCGTAATTATTTAAGTGGCTGCCTCTTAAATGGTACAGGCCGCCACTTTTCCGGTTAACCTAATTGGTACACCCCTTCGCAGGCGTTGCTGGTACTTCCACTCGCAATCATCCATTGCTGCCATCAGGTACACAACTGGTACTACCAAAGACAGTTGAACAAATGCTTTGGCTAGCTTGTGAGTAGGCTCAAGCAAAATTTCCAGTGTAATCTTGCATAATTTAGAGAATTTTGTGTTACGCGTGTCATACGAAATTCATGAAATTGCACCATTGTGCCACTTGGAAGAACTAGGCTGTATTCAGGGTGAAAATTTAATGTAATATCACTGGAACAATGCCAATGACCAGAATTTGGGTGGCTGTTGTTTGTGGCACTCGTGTTTTTGTGTTTTTCCGGCATGAAAAGCATCCTCGTTTCGAGAGGACGTATTTTGTGATAAAATATAGTGCTAAATGCAGATTTTGATTTTTAGTTAGCGCTAGCCGAAGCAAAAAGAACCTGTCACAACATCAACTGCATCTTAAGGAAGTTCAATCTGATAATCAGCTCCCGCAGACTTGCATCACGTGATATAATGTTTGCCTGATGTAGAACTGAGAGTATACGTAGTTTTACATAATACGCAGCATGTTATTTTTGTATTTACAAGTGCATGACAATAACTACTATGAAAAAACCTTAAGATACAGTAGTACCAGTTAAACCTCAGTGTCACCTACCCTGATGTAGGTTGGAGCATTTGTGTCCCACTATGATGTATAATATTTGGAATATTGAACGGTTTGGTGTTTGCCTTCTTTACCAAGTATGTGAAGAAGAGAAAATGTCTTTGTTCTGTTAAATAAACAACCATAAAAGATATAAAAGATAAGAAAAACACAGTAAAAATCAATCAAATGTATACATGACTCACAAATACAGAATTTATACAAAAGCGAGTCGGCCTATTAGCGGGTACCAGATAATCCAATATATAGAGGTTCCAATAAACACAAAATGCATTCTTTAAGTATGTGAATATTACAGATATAGACACAAATTGGCACCAAGAGTGTGAGCTTAAGCCTAGGTATTGTCCTTTGTTACATCTAACGCTTCTTAATTACTCATGGTTTTGCTACATCTCCTTAAAGCAGTCGTGGTAAAATCAACCATAATTCCTCTTTCTCCAAGGCGCGATCTGAGAACTCCTCACTGTCCATGTAAACGGGCAGCAGTGGTGATGAGTGCATGAGCCGTTTGATCATAATCGTTGAGTGATGGCACCCTTAACTATTAGGAATTTTTTGCTTCACTGAGAAATGTAAAATGATCCACCTCCAACTCCTCATTCAAGTTCTTAAACGTATCTAAATTCTAAGTCCCAACTATAGACCCCACTAAGAGTTGGGTTGAATAATGGCCTGAAAACAACCCGCCTCCAGTATTACCAATACCACAGTCAGCAGGAACTTTAGTACAAGTTTCTGGAGATTAACATCTGGAAACAGTGTTTTGTGCAATTTCTTACAGGTTTTCCCATAATAGTTGATGGTGATAGAGTTGCATGAAAAGCTCCAGACCGGCGGTGTACCGTCAAACCTTGTCAATCCAATGGGGACGTTAACTCCTGTTACCAGCCCCATCAACATTTTTGGCCCCCTCATAATGAGAGTCTAGGTTATCAAATTTCTTTCACAGGTGACAACTACCCTGTATCCTCTACTTGTTCATCATCTTCCTAATTTCATAGCCACAGCCTCCTTCATTCCTGTGGATATACTTGCCACCTTGATACACTTCTCTCTGTTATATACACTTGCTTGAAATGACTTTGCAACCTGTACGCAGTGGCGTAACGATAATTGAGGGGGTCCCCCTGCAAGGTACATAGAGGGGCCCCCTCTGGACTCTATCAGGATCTCCCCCGCCAAAGTGCAGTGCTGAGGGGGCCACCAGGAGCTCGTGGGACCCCCCGCACTGCGGGGGATGCGGGGGCCTGTGTTACGCCCCTGCCTGTACGGGTTTTTGTTTTGTGCATTTATTTGTATTTATTACCGCCTTTGTTCATGCCAAAGTATCTTCCTTTCCTTTAGCTTGAGAATTAGTTAATCAAGATTTGTATGTCCTGGAACACAATTTGTTTCTAAGGTCTGATTTAGATGTTGGCGGACGGGTTACTCTATCACAACGGTGACGGATATCCCGTCCGCCAAAATAGGGATCATATAAGATATAATAGGATTTATATTTTGGCAGACGTGATATCTGTCACCGCTGTGAAGCAGTAACCCGTCCACCAAGATCTATATCGGGGCCTAAGCTTCTCATTATCACACCTAGCAGTCATTGTTCCTCCATTTTAGTCCAAAAATAACATGAAGCAATTACGTTGTGCAATTAAACTATATGTTTTTCTACGCTCACCGTTAGACTTTTAGATGGTTTCCAAATGATGTACATGTCTACCACTCAACCAGCTATCGACCATAGTGCAATTTCATTAGGCCAATTTCACATTCCCTCAACCAGTTAGCATTCTACACACAAGGTTTGCCGGTGGTTTTAGACATGCTAGGGCTCATTTAGAGCCTGGCTGGTGACAACTGGCACCCCAAGTTCAAGAGGGTAGGACTTCTATTCCTTGGCAAAGGACTGCCCAGCATATTTAGAGAGCCTTGCCAGGAAGGCAGAGATCTCTGTACCTTCACTGGAGAGCAGATGGGGTGATTCCGTTGAAGACACTGATCCCATGCAGAGCATGCACCATGATCAGCGCACTCTTACAGCAAAATTGTTTGGTTTTTAAAGCAAGCTCTCAACAAGGAGTTTGTTTTCTGAAAACACAAAAATAAATATTATTAGCCAGCACATGGAGGCGATTTGCAGTTTTTCATACTTAGGATCTCTACGCCTTGCATGGCAGCCTAAGGAGGAGAAAAGAAATCATGGTTGCTCTGCCCTAAGTATATTTAGTAAAGAACAGTGGTCCCAAGACTGTTGAGACGACAGATCTTTACGCATAAGCTTATTCATGGTCCCAGGTGACACTTGGGGTCCGTTGTAACCTATAACCTAAGTATATTTAGGACATGGTGAGTGCCATTGTGAGGTGGCAGATGGCCATCAGGTCAGGAATTTATGCCTGCTAAGCCAGCAGAAATCCAAAGATTCTATGACTTTAAATGGAACGGGGAACCACAAGTTTGGTGGGGAGCAAGTTCATTAAATTAAGTATATATCAAATACGTGCCCAAACCAAAGACAGCCTACAACACCTTGTCTACAATTGCCCCTATTATAATAATGCACTTTCAACATTGTAAAAAATACGCGACATCACAATACCCGTAACACAAGGGGAACATCGTTTACAACGCAGTGTTTACACCGCACTACCTTAACAACGCTGCCATTACAACGCAAGTCGTTACTACGACTTGCGCTGTGTGGCGCTGTTGGTTAAGGAATATTGTAATTTTATATTCCAACACCTTCCCTACTGTTACGTGGACTGGTGTTGGAATATAAAATTATAATATTCCACAATCCACGCCCTCCAACGCAAGTCGTTGTAACGACTTGCGTTGTAATGGCAGCGTTGTCAAGTACCGCGATCTAAAAGATCGCGTTGTACTGACATACATCCTAACACAATGAGAGTCCAAGAAAAAGAAATCTCTACAAATAAATATATATGCCTATATAACCGCTGATATGAAAATACAGACATAAGCAAGATCATTCCTAAAATAGACTCAACTTTTCTCCACTCTGGGCCCCTCTTTGATTCCCATTTATGAGGACACATTAACATTGTAACAATCCACTTTGCTCACATTTGGCATGCTCAACACTTGCCCAAGAATAGCTACTAACCCATCTCTAAATGCACATCCCACAACCCACCATCCAATCTGAAGCCTTCCCCTTGAGTATTTCCATTATTTTACCCATCTTAAGACTTCACAATTTTAAACGATGCAGGGTGGCCCTGTACTTTACCTACTTCGTATTGTCATATGGATACTTCATTACATATATTGCGTTAAGTTAGCATGAGTGTATTACATGTTTAAACAGCCGTTTTGCCTTCGGCTTCAGTTTTGCACACGACACATACTTGTTGTTGTCGCTTTCACCCTAGAAGCGGTGAGGTGGTTTATTTGAGAATAATATGTTATTTCTATGCTATCAGCTTTGCCTGGTACACTTGGTACAACTGTCTGCACACTGAGAGCTGCACACTCTAAGATTAACCTAACACAAGTTTGCTGGGAGGCCTGATCCTCGCACCACATTAGACATAACACAAATAATGTTGATGCCAACATTTTGGGCTCTACGCGGGTTTAAGATAGAGTTACACGGAATGAACGCAGACACTTGGTGCTGCGCATGAAGAGAGCTGGTAGCTGTTGATGTGATCTGCTCCTACTGACATTGAGAGGTATGGGGCCGCCCTGCTAAAGCCCGAATGAGACCTTCATACATATAAAATAATATGCTAGATAGGGTGCGCGAAATATAGGTGATATAGATTTCTATAGAATTTGCATTATAACATGCTAGCACCTTTTGCTTACTATGGATTAGTGACTATGCTGCTGACTCTGATTTTTATAATCTGCATTTTGGTATTATACAAGATACTGCGTTTGAGAACTTTGCATTGAATAATAAATATTTCAAACTTGCACTTGTGTTCTTTGACTCTCAGTTTTGGTTTGAAATGATTATATAACGAAAGAGTGTTCATGTGTTCCACGATTCCTGAGGTATTCTAAAGATCATGTTCTGGTTTGTCTAAGACATGGATCATTCCATAATGATCCATGAGACACTGTAGCTAGCTAGGTAAGGGGATTTCTGACACTGAGATGAGTTTTGGATCATCCTAACTCACTGAGGTTCTAGATCTCTATGCACAGTTCTGTGGGAGAACGGAAACCCTGCTACATGGCGCCCAACGGTTTGGTTGGCCTTAAAACATGACACTCGAGTAGTATATCATTCATTCCTTGACACCTTCATTGCCGTTTCCGGTAAACGGTGGTGTCGGAAAAACCTACCTATTTTTTAAATAGGTCTTTTCAAGCTTGAATTCTTTTAAAAACGGTTTCTTTGAATAACTACCCAGTTGTGCTACAAACTGCTCTTTGTCTCTTTTCACTTCCTGTGCTAACATGGCAGTGGACATAGCGCAGCATAGCCGCGTCGCGGTTCGAGACCACTTGCGGGCATATAATGTACCTGCGGAAGGCTTGGCTGTGGTTCTAGTGGTGAGTGCGGAACATGCGTACCCGTACGAATTGTTTTATTCCTGGGTGACATTTCCGGCAGTGGACGCTAATTCGGGTGTCTTCCATTCATACACTGCCTCGGATGTACCGGCGGCTTATGCTCCGTACAGGGCACTGGAAGTACCTATCGACGCTTGGCAGCACGGAGTTTGGTTTGGTGGCGCCCTACCCCATTCTTTGACGGCTCCGAGGTTGGGTCCTTTGTCCATTCCGGGCACAAATTGGCCTGCTTTGGGTGGATTCACTCCTCATCCTAATCGCGCCACTTGTAATGTGGGTGACCTGCGGCGTCTTCATGATGTCGCGGTTGGAGTGATTAGAGCGCTTGTTCATTACATTGGTCGTAATATTCATGGCGCAGTCCCCGCAGGGGCGCAGCTTCGGGCAGAACAGGCTGGTTTGAAAATCAGTCCTGTCTTGGTGAATTCCGTTATGGGCAGAAAGCCAGATAATAAGGATGATTTTCCTTACTGGCTTGCCGAGTAATTCGACCAGTTGGAAGCTGTGTTTCCTAATACGACTCCGGGTGAAAAACACCGGATTCTTACGCTTAGTTTACCGAAAGATTTAGCCCCTGAACTTGCTGACTGTGAAACATGGGGTAAGACTTTTGCAGCGGTTTACTCGAGGTGCTATGGCACCCCGTCTGTGTCAAACCTTTCTGCGGTCCTTAAACGTGTTCAGGATGATCACGGACCGGAGTCGGCGGTTGAATTGGGTATGCGCCTGAGCGGCTCGTTTGAGACGGTTTGCGGTCTTATCCTTGCAAATGTCAAGGGGGATGCAGTGAACTTTCAGGTGGCCAATGCTCTGGCGTTAATTCCCGATGCCGAGAAACCCCGTCAGCTGGCAAGAATTATTGTGGCGGCTTATAAAATGGTTGGCCGCACTTCTAAGGGTTTAAAAGCTTTTTCTGAAAAAGAGAAGAAGCAGCCCCAGGGACAGTCTTCGGAAACGGGTGAACAACCCAAGTCCAAAAAACAAAATTGGCCTAAGAAGAAGAATCAGGGTAAGCAACAACAACAGCAGGCACAGGTTTCTAGTCCTATGCCTTCGCAGCCTGCGCAGTCAGATCGAGTTTATGATTTGCGCGATCGCGCGACGATTAAATCGCCTGAGAGATTTCAGGCTTCTGACCAACGCTCTCCTCGTTCCTTTCAGGACTCATCGGCTCCGTCAACCGGTGGTGGAGGGGGCGGCAGGGGCAGGGGTGGTCAGCAAGGACGTGGCCAGCCCCGCACGCGAAGTGAAGGGGATCGGCGGGACGACTCTACGCCAAAGAGACCGCAGTTTGCCAAGAAGAAAGTCGCTGCCTTAACGGCGCATCGATATGCCCCAGATAGTGAGAACGCGGCTTCGGAATCTGACGTGGGCTCTGACCTTGCTGGACAGCGCGGCGGAGATTACCATAGTGAGAGAGGCACTCCGTCCACTGTTGAAGGTGACAGCGACTGAGACTTTTATTGTGATTGAAACAGCTGATACACATGTTGCTCCCCCTGAAAGACTTTTTGAAATTGTCCTGTTAATTGAAGGTGACATGCAGCGAACTGTAAAAGGGGTATTTTGGGAAAATCTTTCGGATACGTATGACATTTTGCTTTCGGAGGCTGACTGGCCCCCACCTTTTGTTCTCGCAGCTCCGCGAGGGGAGGAGGTGATCCTCCCCAGTTTCGCGCACACTGTATCGAGAGTGGAAGCGCTGCATTTTGCAGAAGAGTGGGCTCTGGCGCTTGCGCCGGCTGTGTACCGAAATCAGTGTGGCTGGGATAAATTGTCCCCTAGCCATGAGATTCCTTTACGGTCACAGCCGCAGCCACAACCCCAGTATCCCATACGGCGTGAAGCTAAAGCTTCGGTCGCGGCTATCCTTGAACAATTGGAGTATCAAGGTGTAATTGAAACGTGTGTGTCACCAATGAATAATCCCCTTTTTACTGTTAACAAGCCGGACGGCTCATATCGTCTGGTTTTGGATTACCGGCATTTGAACTCGCATTGCCGTAACTGTGCAGTACAGAATACTCACAGCTCTGCCCTAGTAAATAGTCTTGAGCGGAAACGGTTCAAAACCACGCTTGACATTTCCAATGGTTTTTATGCACATAGATTAGATGGTCTAAGCTCCCAATGGACCAGTTTTACATGCGGCGGCGTACAAAAAATGTTTAAACGACTCCCAATGGGATATAAAAATAGTCCCGGAGTGTTTTCCGCCCGCATAGTCTCTCTTTTGGAGAGCTTCGATCCAGTTGCTTGTTCGTATGTGGATGACATTTATCTCACAGACGACGAACTTTGGGTGCATCTGTGTCGAGTAAACAGCATAATTTGTAACTTTGCAGACATGGGTTACAAGTTTAACTTTGCAAAATCACACATTGCGGAGTACACAGTGTTGTTTCTGGGTTATGAACTTAACCACGAAGGAAAGGGGTTAGCTCCTCAATTCCTGGAGAAATGCGCGCAGTTGCGCTCTCCAACAACGCTGAAAAAATTACAGTCTTTACTGGGTTTTTTAAATTTCGGGAGGACATACATTCCGGAATATGCCCAGCGTATCAAGCCTTTATATGCCTTGGTACAACCATCTTTTTCCAAATCATGCTGGCTGCCTGAGCATTCAGCCATTCTGCAGTCCTTGCAGGCTGATATGCTCGCTTCTGACTACTTACAGACTCGTGATAACCAGACCAACCTGGTGATAAGAATTATCCCTGGGACGGTGGGTTTCACGTACCTGACTTTTAATGAAGGGGATACTGTACCTATTGCTTACAAGTCACACTTGTACACTTCGGCTGAACTGCGTTTTTCCACTGTGGAGAAAGTTTTAACGGCTGTGCAGATGGCGATTCTTAAGGAACGTGCCCTGTCACAGGGGAAGCGCATGTTGGTGGTTACCCCGTGTCCTGCCTTGGAGGCAGTCACGAAAGCCAGTGTGCCGAATTCTAAAGCTTTGCACCCTCGGTGGATTCAGTGGGCTACATCCTTGACATCTCAGGATGTCACGTTTATTTTTGACGCCGCTTTACGGTCGCAGGAGTATTTACAGTATGAATTTGTTCATCCTGCTCCTTTAGCAATGCGGCCGTTGGAGGATTTCCATTGTATCATTTACACGGATGGTTCGGCGCAGGTTGCGCATGGCTCTAAACATGCCTACGTTTCCGCTTGCGCCATTGTAGTCGGTGCCATGGTGAACGATGAGTTCAAGTCCAGTGTTGTGCACACGCAAACACCAGGGGACTGCACCGCACAATTAGCAGAGCTTCGTGCTCTTATGCTCGCATTGGAGTACGCTGATCCTTGTGTGACGACTTTAATCGTAAGTGATTCTTACTACTGTGTCCAGTCTTACAATGAGAACTTGTTCTTTTGGATTCAGAATGATTTTCGTGATTCCAAGGGTAGCACAATAAAACATAAAATGATCTGGGTCCGAGTGGCGGAACTTAAAGAGAAACTGCCACTCGTGTTTGTGATTCATACTCTTGGCCACCAGCGCGTGGGGGTCCACGCTGTTGGCAACTCGCTTGCTGATGAAGCAGCGAAGTCAGCGGTATCAAAATACTTAGTTGCAGCAGTCACGAGGTCCAAAAGCAAAATAGATGATGACATCTTGGCGGCTGTTGCTGCCACGGAGAAGGGAGGTAAATATCCTGCGGGATTCCCTTCGAAGTACACATACCACTTAAGTCCCGATAAGGTTCCTTATGTGAAAATTCCTGAAGTTGGAGAGCGTCTAGTTCCCAACTCGGATCGCAGAGCTTCTCTGATTACAGCGGCTCATGAAGGTGTGGCGTCTGCGCATGCGGGCGTCTCAGCCACTGTATCTCAGCTACAACAGAGGTTCTGGTGGCGGGGACTGTACAAACAGACGCGCGATTATGTCCTTATGTGTGACATTTGTCAGCAGATCAAGCCTTCTTCTGCTGCGCGTCCGCCTCAGACACAGTTGTACATCTCTAATAAACCACTTAGGTGTGTTTATTTGGATCACTGCGGTCCTTTTTCTTCTGATACTGCGTATAAATACATCTTAGTAGCAGTTGACTCATGCACACGCTTTGTATGGGTATGGCCGCATCGAAGCGCTGATTCGCGAACTGGCATTAAGGATTTGCGTGTCTTTGTGGGAATCTTTGCTTGTGGTACTTTCCATTCGGACCAGGGTCCGGCTTTCGCCTCTAAGGCGTATAAGGATGCTATGGTTTCGTTGGGAGTACAGGTGAAGTTTTCAAGTCCATACAGGCCTGAGGGCAATTCTGTAGTAGAACGAATGAACCGCGACTTAAAGCAATCTTTGACAGCTCGAGTTATAGGCACTGGTAGAAACTGGCTGACCCACCTCTATGGCGTGCAGCGTGCGCTTAATAATCTCCCTAGAAGGTCTCTGGGTGGGCGGACCCCATACGAAATGCTCTTTGGTATCAAGATGTACGTCCCTGACCTTGATGGTGCAGACTGCCAGGCCCAGGCCGCGGCCTTTGACGTAGATGAACATTGTAATGTTTTACAGGATCTACAAAAGACCAGAGACAGTCTTGCAAAGGAACACTTGCCCTCCACGTCGGATGATGCGTTGCAAATCCCGGTAGTTGGCTGGCTACCCCAAGTTGGAGAACTGGTTCGAGAGAAGATCGATAACAAGAAAGAGTTTGGTCCCTCATATCGAGCGCCGGTTCGAGTCCTTGGAGTGAAGGGCACAAGAACAGTCATTTTACCACCACTTCCAGGTCGTAAAGAAAACAGATTTATTTCTATTGACAATGTCAAGACACACAGGGTGGCCGATTCTTCATAGCATGACACCGGCTGTATCCTGTCCTTCCATGGTGAGGCACTCTGTGCTGGCTATTACATCTGGTGCAGACCAGGAGGTGTCCCTCGAGATGCCTGCTATATCCAGTCCTTTATTAAATACTATTCCTATTACTAACATTGATGAGCTGACCTATGCAGATCCTGCTGATTTATCTATGTCCGATTTACAAGCTCGTTTGGCTAACCAGTCCAGATTCTCTTTTGACTCTGATTCGGAACTTTCAAAGAAACCATCGACTATTGCAAAATATGCCACGTTGTTTAAAACACATTTTCTAATTCCACCTTGGACATACGTTTGGCTGATACTATTTTCATTTTATCTTTTTATGTCAATTGGTTTTGTGTTTTATTTTTTCCGCTTGATCGATGGCCATTATGTAAAAGAAAGAACAGGAATTCGGTACCTTAATGGAACATTGGCCCCTCTTTCCTCCTCACATTCAGCACACAGACTAAAGAGAGACTTGAAAACAGTAGAAATTACTGCTTGGCCTGTCCTTGATGGGATTGTGTGGGATGCGGTTAGGTTTCAGATACATGGCCCCACAGAAGTTATTAATGTTCCTAATGTGCTTAGAGTAAACATGGGAGATGTGATTAAGCAAGATATTCGTTCTGATGACTGGGATCTTCAGGCCGTAGAAGCATTGTTCTCTGATTTGAAATATTATTCGGCCTTTGATGCTGAGGATTTGTACTTAGATTCTGTCAATTATGGTGATTTGTTTTGTTATCAACATTATGGAAATCATTTCTTACACAAGACAAGTTCCAGGAGGGTTCCTGTGAATTACACTCAGTGGGAACATTGCCCTACTCCTGTACAGGGGAGCTCAAGTACATTTCTGGGTAAATACTCTTATTTTACAGATTTTAATCAATCAAATCCTGAGTCGTTTTATTTTAAAGTGAACCAGAAATTCATGCCCAAAGTTAGACTTACTGATACAAAATTGCTGTATTCAAAGTCCTTTCTGGAAAGGTTATCTGTGGATGGCTATGAGTTATGGAAGGATGCTATTGACCTTAAGTCGGTTTGGGGTACCAAAGATTGGCAGGTACAAGGCACTGAGGCTTTGCATCGTGCATGTCTCATCTCGAATCACATGTTGTTTTTAAATTCTACTATTTCCCAAACAACATGTTTTGGATTGGCTACATCTAAAAAATTAAATACCCCTACTATCCCTGATTTGGAAGAATATCCAGGTTGGAGTAATTTCACTACATTATCCATCAGTGGGATACAAGCACTTTTACAGAATTCCTCCTTTAATATTTCCCGTTTTAATCCGGAGGGGTGGCTTTTGTGGCAAAAAAGCTCTGATGCTTGCCAACGTCGTTTTTTGGGTTTGTCTGAAGGTTTTACACACATCAGGCCAGATCCCAGGTTTGAAACAGATCACACTGTTACTACTTATTCAGTAGGCAAATTGTGTCAGAACTGGTTACAACATTCCACTTTGGCTGCAGTTAAACTGCATCTGTCCCAGTTGAATGAGAATATAGAGCTAAATGATTTTATAAAAGGCCCGGCTAGGGGTAGATCTAAACGCTTTCTTTATGCTGTATACAATGAAATTTGGAAATTTTCACAGGTTGAGGCAGCTAAACGCCTGAGAGCTATTGATCAAGCAAATTTAGAAAAAGTGCTAGCAGTAGTCGATAACAGTATTAACATGCTTTCTTCCAGGATTTACACATTGGATAATATTGTTTCTTCTGTTGTTGGTATTGTACATGATGAAGTGTCCACGTTATACCATGGTCAAAATCAATTGCGTTCTGTAATGCAGTTTGCCTGGACTCTACAGACACTTAAGGCTGGTCGAGTTCCCTGGACCTCATTGAACGTTTCATCCCTTTTCGCCCCTTTTAATCTTACTGAAAAACAGCGCATGCTTTCAATGCGTGATGCATCATTTTCTATGTTACATATTGAGAAGCTAGAATCCTTGCCTTTCTCTGTTGCTGAAACCACTACTGCCACGTGGCTTATTCATGGTTTAATTACATTACCATTTCCTTTATATAAATTTACTAACTGTATGCGGTATATTGCTATAGGACGATATGAACCACTAGGCAATGCATTCCTACATGAGGCATGGTCATTACCATACACATACAGATGTCTGAAGGATGGAAAAGAAGTGAATCTTAATGGTGAGGAATGCACACAGTCACCTGACCATTCATTAATATGCAGACACATTCAGTTACACGGTTCTTGTAATCAGGACCGCCCAAATTTAGCATGTGTTTTAAAAGGCACGCCAGTTCCAGCAGTGGTTTCCACATTTACATTATTAGCTAATGGTAGTTATTTGCTTTTAAACAACGAATTATGTTGTGGTTTATTAATTGGTGTGGCTTATGTGGTAACTGTGTCAGAGCGTGTGGTGTGCTGCAAAAATGTTCTATACCCACCCACGCATGGGTCTTCAGATGTCTCCATCTGGCCACGGATTCCAACCTTGGAAGCAAAATTCAATGGTTTAAGCAGAATAAGGGCCCTTTTGTCTCAAAAACAAGTGACCCTGAGTTCGGCCCGGGAAACTTATGTCCTTCACATAGCTAACACCCGCACAGAGGTGCAGGCGCTTTTAAATACTGATTTGCCGTTTCATTTCTGTGAGCTAGTGCACCAGATTTTTAATGCTTCTTCCACGACTGGGCTCGCACATTTTTTTAAATTGGTAAGCAGTGGCCTCGTGACTACGTTTGAAAAAGTTTTTGGTATCATTCCCACGTTTTTCCACACTATTTTTTCGAGTTTGTTTGGTGGACTACCTGTGTTGCTGGCTGTAGCCGCAGGCGTTCTGTTGGTGTTTTTCTTCATAAAACATGGATGCCCATCCTGCGCAAGACGCCGTTCAACGCCTCCTGACACTGTGCCGTAATCGGATGCTCAATTACTATGGAACATTGCCGCTTGCAGCGTTAAGCACGGCCTATAGATTGTCATTTCGGTTCACCGACTTCACGTGTGTCCAACCTGTGTTTCACTGCCTGAACTGCGAGTTCGATTGGGCCATTGATTTGTGCCTATGCTTGAGGACTGCTCCTGACGTCGATTTTGATCAACTAATGCGTCCCGTGGTGGCTCATGAGCTGATCTGTTCTGGCGAAAGAGTTATGGCCTTGGCAGCGATAAATGGAGTTCTGGGCCAATGGGAGATCTCTGCAGCGGCGGATGCCTTTCTGACACACAGCGATCTGGTGAACCCACCGAGTTGTCCTCTGACGTTACAGGAGGATCCGATGCTGGAGGAGCACGTATGTTCTTTCCCATTGCTAAATTGGATTGCTGAACTATTTTCGGATGATGGCAGTGATTTCATACTGGAGGCTGTTGCAACTTTCTTTGCATATACTTTCCTATCGTGAGATGCCTGGGAGGAATGCTTTGTTGTGAAATATGACTTTCCCCTCGCTGAATTGGAGGGATGGACTGTGTTCAGCTGATGGAGAGTTCAATCACGTGATGTCGCTGAGGATAACGTCAATGTGGCACATGACTTTGGATATTGGATAAGTGCCTTATTTTTTGTTTTCTCTCTTCCAGACATTTGGATTGATGCAGCCTGGTCCTACATTTCATATTTTTGAGACCTGGCGAATAACTTTTGGTTCGAAAGTTTGGTTTTTATTTTTAGACTTGAGGCCACTGTAGGCATTCATACATATTCATTCATACATATTTTTAGCTTATTTTAGCTCAAGATTATTGAACTTTGCTTTCAATTTTTGTATCTGATTTTGTATTGCCTTTTCCCTTATGTTTGGCGGTGCTCGGACCAATGGGGGGGTGTCATATGGATACTTCATTACATATATTGCGTTAAGTTAGCATGAGTGTATTACATGTTTAAACAGCCGTTTTGCCTTCGGCTTCAGTTTTGCACACGACACATACTTGTTGTTGTCGCTTTCACCCTAGAAGCGGTGAGGTGGTTTATTTGAGAATAATATGTTATTTCTATGCTATCAGCTTTGCCTGGTACACTTGGTACAACTGTCTGCACACTGAGAGCTGCACACTCTAAGATTAACCTAACACAAGGTTGCTGGGAGGCCTGATCCTCGCACCACATTAGACATAACACAAATAATGTTGATGCCAACATTTTGGGCTCTACGCGGGTTTAAGATAGAGTTACACGGAATGAACGCAGACACTTGGTGCTGCGCATGAAGAGAGCTGGTAGCTGTTGATGTGATCTGCTCCTACTGACATTGAGAGGTATGGGGCCGCCCTGCTAAAGCCCGAATGAGACCTTCATACATATAAAATAATATGCTAGATAGGGTGCGCGAAATATAGGTGATATAGATTTCTATAGAATTTGCATTATAACATGCTAGCACCTTTTGCTTACTATGGATTAGTGACTATGCTGCTGACTCTGATTTTTATAATCTGCATTTTGGTATTATACAAGATACTGCGTTTGAGAACTTTGCATTGAATAATAAATATTTCAAACTTGCACTTGTGTTCTTTGACTCTCAGTTTTGGTTTGAAATGATTATATAACGAAAGAGTGTTCATGTGTTCCACGATTCCTGAGGTATTCTAAAGATCATGTTCTGGTTTGTCTAAGACATGGATCATTCCATAATGATCCATGAGACACTGTAGCTAGCTAGGTAAGGGGATTTCTGACACTGAGATGAGTTTTGGATCATCCTAACTCACTGAGGTTCTAGATCTCTATGCACAGTTCTGTGGGAGAACGGAAACCCTGCTACAGTATGTTTGTTTCTCAGTAGCATGTTTTCTGTGGGCTTGTATGAGAAAAAGAAAATCGATGGGCACGCTAACTTGAATTACTATAAAGGTTACCTAAAATGTTATGATTGTAAATTGTGTTACAGGCTTTTTAACGGTTTGATCTGATGCATTTGTGCTTTTATGATCTTTTTTTTAATAGATCGAATAAAGATTTGAAATTAAATGAAATGAGTATTTCGACATTCTGGCACCGTCATTGTTCTAAATTATGCCTGGCTCATTGCCCTTTGGTGACACAACCAGTGACATGCTAGTAACATTTCGCCTCAAACTGGCTCATGCAAACACATCCTAGAGAACAACCCTTTAACTAAAGCCAACTTCAAGGATTCTTTGATAGTATGGTTCAATCTTTCCATGAGCCAATTGACATGTGGCTACATAAAACTGTTTACATCAGCACTAATATCCTGTAGTTCAAAATACCCGCATCACTGCCACAGTAATTTGAATACTATTGTCTCTCAGAATATACAGTATCCCTTCCGCAACAAATATCTTCTTAAATAATACAATAACAGCAATAGCCCTCATATTCCCAACAGAAATAGCGACTGCCAATTTGTTACAACAACCATTCTGTATCCTTATATTTTAACTTCACCTTCAAACACCCAATAATGTACATTGCAATCTTATCCCCTTGTACATAGCACCCATATGATATCACAGCAAGAGCATGAAACGTAATTTAATAAACTATTTCCTAGAAGACTATGCAACTCAGGGGCATATTATCAAGAAAGGGCGTTACATTATCGCCGCTTTTATCTGCAGGAAACTGCAGATAAAACAGCGATAATGGGCTTGATGATATGTTCTGTGGAATTCCAATCGAAGCCCATGTTACATGTCTTCCCATCTAACATGGGCTTCGATTGGCATTCATAGAGCATATTATCAAGCCCATTATCGCTGCTTTATCTGCAGTTTCCTGCCGATAAAAGCGGCGATAATGTAAGGGCCTTTCTTGATAATATGCCCCTCAGTCTTCCAGCATGCCTGTCACACATCCTTTAGGAAACAGTTTTTCCCAAGTAAGCTTTATGTGCACTACTTGGACCCACTAGGTGTTCATCTCACACATAACACCATGAACTTTCACCAATATGCTGATGCTTCAAACATCCTGCACCTTAAACACTACTTGCACATCATCCAAACCTGAATGTTCAGCTCTTACATGAAGATCAACCCAACCAAAATAGAATCTGGATAATTGCAAAGAACAACAAATAAGAAACAGTGCAAAGGTGGCTCAATGACATGAATCTTGGTGGCTTCGAACCCTCACTTTCACTGAATGCCAAGTCACTCAGATTAACCAACCTCACCCTAAAGAAACATATTACCAAAAAAAGAAAGATGGACTCTTTGCAGCTGTCTCTTCTGAAAAAAGTGACAAAGTTTCTTCCAAAAAGCGACTTCAGAACTGCTGTTCAAGGCCATTGTTCTTTCATGTGGATGGTGATAACGCCCTGCTCCATGGCCTCCCAGATTCCATACCGCCACCTGTAAGAGCATCCTGCACACCTCAACATCTCTCATCTAGGACTTGAATAAATATGATTACATCTTCCCCATCCTGGTGGAATCCATTGGCTCCGCTTGCCCGCAACACCATATTAAAAACCAGCTACATCATTTGCAAAGCCATCAGAACCAGCACCTGGCTTATCTTGCAGACAGGCTCACCATCTCTAATGGCTCTCGGCGCTCCCGTAACAAAGACATCATCAGATTGCAGACTAAGAAGTGTAACATAGGAAAAACAAGACAGCAGGCCTTCTATGCACCCAGGATCCGGAACAACAGCCCCATGTGAAGTAGTGTGGCTCACTGGTTAGAGGCGGCAGACCCGAGAGCAGAGAATGGCCCGGGACCAGGGTTCGATTCCCAGCGCGGCAGGTTTCTGGACCAGGGTCAGCGGACTCGATAATTCTCGCCTCGGTGCCCACTCTGATCAGCGATCACACTCGGCAACTCTGGGCATTAGCTTGCCTCATCTTCACTAATGGCCCCACCAGACCGCCGGGGATGCCTGGTCTCACCCTGGAGATACCCATTAAGGGACCATCTCTCAGGGAAGCCAGGAGGGGTTTCGCAGCGGTCGAAGCGCCTTGGGACCCTCCGGGTAAGTAGTGTGCTATATAAATGCCTATACATTTACATTTACACGTTTATCATGGATGCACTAATTTAGTAGAGTTGCTAGACTTCGACCATGTACAGTACTTCACTGCTTATTGGCTAGGTTTGTGCTATCAAAATACCACAGGCCTCATTTACAAGAAAGTGCTGCAGTGTGGCGCTGCAAAGCCTTTGGCTGCACCACCCTGCAGCACTTTTAAAGCACAGGGATGAAATGAATTTGTACTTGTAAAGCACACTTATACCTCAACCGGGGTTTCCTGGCACTGTACGCATACTGCTGTGGAACCCTTCCTGACCTTTCCCTGGGAAATGTCCACTCCTGCGCACCCCCAAGCATTCCAGCGCTGTTGGGGACGTTGTGGAGATTAAGCAAGCTATTTCCCAGAGTTGCAGAGTGCGACCCATGATTAGAATAGGCACGAGGAAAGAATTATAAGGTCCGAGGAAATTGAGCCCAAGACCCTCCGAGGTGGGAATTGAACCCTGGTCCCGGGACAGACCTCTGCATCAGGGTCTGCCGCTCTAACCAGTGAGCCTCAATTCTCCACATGCATCATATCTTCAAGGATATGATGGTTCCCTTTGCTCTCCCCTGCACTGGCGCACACTTTGCTGCCATGCGCCGACGCAGGGACCCTTGCACACGGTATAAGGATGCCTGCATCACAGGGATGATTGTTTATGTACAGGAAGGGGTCCCTTCCTCCACCTAAACAATATGAAATGTCGCTTTTCAACTTCTATGTGTGCTGCATTAGCACACATAGAACTTGCAAAATGTAATCTTTCTAATGAGTGTTTATGTACAGGAAGGGACACCTTCCTGCACATAAACAATAATCAGAAATTAATTCCTCGTTATATGTGTGCTGCAGAATGTGGGAACACCACAGCAACACCCATTGAACGCCCCTTACACGCAAAGTGCTACGTGTAAAGGGGCCGTGTTTACAAGAATAGGAAAAGCCACGCAGGGTGACGCACCTTCGGCACAAGGGGCCTGTAAATAAGCCCCCACGTACATGCATACATGTGTCAGCAATACAAAGCTGAGCATAATTATCAATGGTGACTCAATTTCATTAATCTGAATAATTTAACAAATAGAACAATACTCTCCCTTGTCACACTTCAATAATGTATGAGATTAATTGAACTGTTTTATTGCATAAGATTAATTAAAATGATGACAAATGTAGGGATAATCAAACCAATTAAAATATGTCTTTATCAAATGACATGGTTTAACCTTCCTATTTTTATAAAAAAAGACAAATATTGGACAAACCCAACTTGACAAAAATTAGAATTTACATCCTCACCGAAACATGGCTCAATGAATCTTCTTCTCCTACCATGGATCTCTTAATACCCCCACAATACAACATTGTCAGATTAGACAGATCAAAGAATGTGGGAGGAGGCATAGCTTGCATTCACCGCTCAGAGATTGAGGTCTGCCAATTCCAATCTGACCCCCTAGAATCCTGCGAATACCTTGGTATTAAGGTGAGAACACCAAATAATCAAAACTGCAACTTGCACGCATTCTACCACCCACCAGGAGAGAACGCAAAGTTCACCGAGCAACTGATGGAGATCATAACGACCAACTCTAATTCGGAGGTCAATAACATATTCCTGGGCGACTTTAACCTCCACTGGGATGACGGCAATGACAAACTGGTCAACTCGCTCAAAGACTTCCTCAGTGAGCTAAAACTTATACAATCTTGCAACCAACCCACGCACTCACATGGAGCGACCTTAGACTGGATTATTTCAAGAAAGGATGAGGCATCAATCCTCGCTATAGACCCATGTGATTGGTCGGACCATCATACCATAACATTCACGTTACCTACAATGAAAAAGGGCAGGACCGTGCAACCACGCAATCTCAAGAAACTGATTAGAGACACAAAAGAGGCGAATATCGAACTACTGGTCGAAAGGTGTGAGACAGACCTGAAACCACCCAACAATAAGCAGAATGTTAATGAGATGACTGACCACTACCTAACCTCAATTGGCAATATAGTTAATGATACCATGCCCCAAAAACTGAAAAAAGTCGCAGAGAAACCAAAAAACCCTTGGTTCAATGAATCACTGAATGAGGATAGGCGCAAACTGAGAATGGCCGAAAGGAAATGGAGACAGCATCCCTCCTCCCCTGAACTGAAAGCCCTCAGAAAGACAAGGAAAGAATATAACACAAAGATTATCAACTCCAAAAAAGAATTTATCAGATCTGAATTGGACAGTGCCTTAAATAGACCACGAAAGCTCTTCGAAATTTTAAAACTACAGTCGAATAAACTGGCCAAAACGGTTCATGAGAAGACAAAAACACCCATAAGCTGCGAGGAATTCTCTGCACACTTCACGGAAAAATCCAAAGTGCTAGAAGTTGAACTCACAAATGCAGCAACTAACATTATGACCCTTCCTCCACCTAAAAATGAGGCCATCGTCTCAGCAGAGGGTCCTCAAACAAAAAATAAGGCGAAATGGGACACATTTGAATTATACGACCAGGGAAAAATCGCCAAAACGCTGGCGGAACTTAAGCCAAACAACCACTACCAAGACCCTCTACCGGGAAAATGTGTAAGAGAAGTCAGCCACACTCTAGTTCCGATATGGACCGATATAATAAATGCCTCACTTACACAAGGGACCCTCCCGGACTGCCTAAAAACAGGGCAGATAATGCCCATCCTCAAAAAACCGACGGCTGACGCAACTGACCCGAACAACTACCGACCAGTGACCAACATCCCTCTACTGGCCAAACTCATTGAGAAATGCGTGCAGGGCCAACTAAGTCAACACATCGCTAAATTTTCGCTACTTGACGATTGCCAATCAGGATTCAGAACTGGTCACAGCACTGAAACTGCGATCCTGCATATTGTTGATGACGCCCTACAAGCCCTAGACCGAAATCAAACATGCTTATTGATCCTCCTAGACCTGTCATCAGCTTTTGACACGGTAAAGCATGAATTGCTAATGACCAGACTACAAGACAGGATGGGTCTGTCAGGGAACGTGCTGAAATGGTTCAATTCTTTCCTACAGAACAGGACTCAACGATACCTGGTTAACCAAGCAATCTCAGCCCCGAGCCCCAATGCAATCAGAGTTCCACAAGGATCAACCCTCTCCCCAGATCTATTCAACTTATATGTTGAACCTCTCACGGAGATCCTTCAAGAATCACAGGTATCCTATCATATGTATGCAGACGACACGCAACTATACATAAAAATAGCCTCCCTTGAGGACATCGACCTAATGAACAGAACACTAAAGAGAGCTTTGCGATGGTTAACATTAAACCATCTGAAACTGAATTCCCAGAAAACAGAATTCTTGCTAATTTCACCGACAAAGAGCCAATCTGAAGTTAAAGAATGGTCCAAACTGGTGACGGCGCTAAATTGTACCCCGACCCTAGTTAATTCAGTCAAATCACTTGGAATTATACTAGACGAAAACCTTGACATGAAAGATCATATTAACGCAATGGCCAAGAGCGCCCGCTTCCATTTGAATTACTTAGGGAAAGTGAAACCCTTTATCTCAGAGTCGGATCTAAAACTGGCTATCCAATCACTAGTCATCTCGAGGATCGAATACGGCTGCACCACATTAGCGGGTCTCCCGAAAACAGCCACAGCACCACTAAAAGCCTGCCTCAACGCAGCGGCTAGACTCATTACGGGAACGAGAAAATTCGATCACATTTCCCCGCACCTGAAAGCACTAAACTGGCTACCTTACGAGGCCAGAATCCAAATGAAGATGGCCTGCATTACACACAAAGCGGTCCACCATAACACGCCTAGATACCTGGCTAAGAAACTTAAGCTTTCAGGGGGTAACAGAATAACCAGAAGCGCTAAAGAACTACTACTACGACCAGCCTTTTTCCACAAGAAAAAGACCTACAACCGAGCATTCTCCGGAGCGGCCCCCAGAATATGGAACTCCCTCCCTCCAAACATCAGGACGATTCAAAATACCATGACATTCAAACGGGAACTGAAGAGCCACTTGATGAGTAAATACCCGACATAGAAAAATTAAGATGACTGAGACGTTCACCTACAAGAATGGAGGTTGCTCCTCGTCATGAAACATGACTGCTGTCGTGTTCAAGCTGAGGCTAGACACCTATAACTATATCTCACAATCAAACATTTAACTGCTACCTCATTGTATTTATCTACCCATTTCATCCTTGCGATGCACTTGAATGCCTTATAACCCTACCCCACCGAGCTAGATGGGATATTTCTGACCTGAGCTCAGCCTGCTCGTCATCTATTGCTAATTGGGCATTTAATAGGGGTATATATATCTAATCACGTCCCTACAATACACTGCCTTCTACCTCATATCTATTTGTTACTATTAATGTTAATATAATGTCTTTATGTCATTTCTTTACATGTTAAGCACCTACTGGTAATTGCACAGATAATAGGAACACTCATAGCTAATCACAGCGTTGAGTATAGTACCTGCTACCTCAGATCAATTTGTTATTATCAATGCTATTTGAATGTTGATATGTGTATTTCTTTCCTTGTGAAGCGCTCTGATACCCACGGGTCTTGTCCGCGCTATATAAAACTCTATAAATAAATAAAATAAAATAAAGTATGTATTTTCACGATCATTCAACCATGGAAATAACATGTTTAAAAAGCCGGTATTCTAAAATTTGTTTTTATAAATTATAATCTAAAAACATGTATCAGCAACTCTGTAATACTAAAATGGCTCGAATACATTGGCAACCAAGGTGAGATTACAGCTGTGTAATATTGCTTGCTTGGATTAAAACAATATTTCAGGACTTCACTGCACCTAAAAACCCGTTGCCTTAAAAATGTTTGTTTTAAAAGCATTTATCTTTCCATCTTCACCCTAGGGCATTGACATAAAAGGTGCAAAATAGATTCATTTCTGTAATTGCAAAGTCCTCATTTTTGAATCTCATTGAGTTGTTTACACCAGATCTAGATTCATTTATTGGAAATAGCATAAAACATAATCAAATAATATTCAGCTTGCATGTGGTAGTTGAAGGTTCCTTTAAGCAGGATTGCATTGTGAGAGTATTATAAGATTCAATTAGAAAGTCAGCCATTTTAGAATTGCTTGTACTCAGTGAAGACCTCAGCCCCAGAAGATAACATCAGCGGTGTTTTTTTCATACTAGCTTTAAAGTAGGGATTGGATGTATTTGCCCAGATGGTTCCCATGTGTAAGAAATTGGGTTACTAGCTGTGAAGGATGTGTGTCCTTCCCAAGTGATAAGTCTTCAACCTTCCATTTACTGGGAACCAGTCTACCCATTCAAGCACTTGACTCACAAAAGGCCGCAAAGCAAAGCAATCATGGGCCAACTTAGGGGAGGTGGTGTGGGCTATTAATCACAGCTCGATGGTACTCAACAACCACACTCAATAAGTTACTGTCCAGTCATTGTATTTTCTTTTGAAAAATATATGTGTTTTTTCAAACAAACACCACTAAACACAATGCATTACATCACAAATATAGATGAAAGTGCCTTTGGTGAGTAACATCCTTCTTTTAAGTTATAATTTTCTTTTTTTCAAATTCTTTTTATTGAGTTTCAAAATACCATGTCTAACAAACTTAAGCATGTCAGTATACATTATACAGTGAGTTACAGCTCCTTTCCAAACATGAGTGAACTTTATATACATAGCTGGTCAGCTCAGTTTAACATCCATGACATGATTTATTCAACATCAACCTCAGTCCGATCACATTCCGGGGTCAGCTCAACCGCATGGTCTAGCAGGTAGGTTGTTACGGGTGCCCAAAAGTCTTTTGGCCTTAAACTGGCTGGCAACTCCTCTTCATAGGTCTTTAAGGTGTCTTTGCAATATACCAGATCTGCAATCCACTTCTTGATCGTTGGACTGCTCTTACTGTCCCAGTGCATTGACACTCTACGCTTTGCTATGAGAAACGCTATTGCCAGTAGCTTCCTCTTCGCTGTGGGGACCCCCCGGAGGAGACCCAGGAGACACTCCTGTGGAGAGCCCTCTACATCACACAGTTACCACTTGTACACAATAGTCCTGCACCCTCCCACAGTTCCACGCTAGGTGAACAAAATCTACATTTTGGGCCCCACACCTGCGGCATGTGGCATCCTCCCTCAGACCCAGACGCTGTAGTTTCTGTGGTGTGTGGTAGGCATGTTGCAGGTATTTGAGGTGTATTATGCGGAGGTTACCGTTCGGTGTCAGCAGGTCTGTGAGGCCGCAGCAGGCCATCCAGTCCTCTTGAGTCAGAGGTGTGTCAATGGAATGATTCCACCTCTCAAGGGCTCTCGTGCCAGTACGCTCACACTCTGTCTGGATTGAGCAGTACAGCCAGGCTACCGGGTCCCGTTGAGATGGCTCTGTTATTATCATTTGTAGTGGGGCTATGGCCGGAGGCTGCGCTGGAAAACTAGGGAACAGGGCCGTTAGTGCCACCTTTAGTCTATGATAATTAAATCTGAACAATAGTGTTTGGTTAGTTATATAGTGTAGTTCGGATACTTCCACTAATTGTCCTGCAGCGTAAAGATTGCCCAGTGTATTTAAGTCCATGTCTCGCAGTATGGCGATATTGCCCGCATTTTGTGTCATTGACAGCTTTGGATGATTAGTCAGCGGCATTGCTGGGACGTAGAGAGGCAGTTTATTTTCTCTATCATCTAGTTGCCGCCAGGCTTCAGTGGTTGCCTGTACAGGATTGATTTCTGTGCGCGGGACCTTCTTCCGTTCGTGCGCAAGATGTGGTGCAGTGGAATAGGGTGTGTCTCCCTCCTTGACCGCTAAATGGGGCAGATATGATGCAGGATGGTACCAATAACTAGCATAATGTGCCTGTGCACATCAGTAATATAATTTAAAATTTGGGGACACAAACCCACCCTGATAGTAGGGGAGCGACAAAGTGTCCCAGCTAATTCTCGCTTGTTTTCCCGCCCACGCCATTATGTTGACGTGAGTTTGCAGGGTTCTGAAAAAGGGGTTCGGTAATGTTATCGGGATATTGGTGAATAGATAGAGAAACGTGGGCAACACTACCATTTTGATGATGGCTATCCTATCTGCTAGTGATAATGGGAGTTTAGCCACCCTGTCCACTTTCCCCTCAAGTGTGTCGATTGCCCTCCCGTAGTTTCGCTTGAGTACTTCCGCCGGATCCCTGTGGATCCAGATGCCCAGATATTTGACTGGAATGGATTGCCATTCAAGAGGATATCCAACACACAGACATGAGTACCCTCTGTCAGAGGCATTTTGGTGGACTTGTTCCATTTATTTGGAGTACGGGAAACCCCCCGAATCTGATATATTCTCTCAAGAGTCTCGACAGGTTGTGTGGTTACGAGGGCCTCATACATAGAGGACCATATCATCGGCATATAATAAAGAGATGCCTATCTACGTTGGTGGAACCGGAGCGGCGAGTCTGCATATTTTTGACGGAGTTTGCAAGCGAGCGGTTCCAGTGCAATGGCAAATATAATGGGGATAACGGGCAGCTTTGTCTCATGCCGCGTCGAATTGGGACCAGTTTGGACACTTGTCAATTCACCCTGATTCTGGCTAATGGATTCGTGTAGAACAGCTGTATCTATTGGTGAAACATAGCAGGCATGCCCATCCTTTGCAGTATGGCGAATAGGTTGTCCCATTCCATTGTGTCAAAGGCTTGGCCTCGTCCAGGAGGACAGCAGTCGCCTCCATCTCTGGATTCAAAATGTGCAGTCGAGCAAAAATATTGCAAATGTTGTGTGAGGTCGAGCGGTTTGTATGAATCCCGATTGATCTGGGAGCACAATAGTGGGCATTAAAGGTGTCAGCCTTGTGGCTATCACCTTAGCCAGAATTTTAGCGTTGACGTTTATTAGTGACAGCGGGCCATAGGAGTCTCATCTATCTGGAGGCATGTCAGGCTTAAGAAGCTGTAGTGTAGTTCCTAGTTTCCCACTAGGCCCTGCGCATTGGAATAACATAAACAGTAGTATCGACGTGGAACTGCGGATATTCCAGGCCTCCACTGACTATGTTAAACTTAATTGGGTTGTGTTACCAACTAGCTCAGAGGTCACTGGAAACTTTCTTCTCTGCATAGGAAGTGATCAGCTTCCTTGGCACAGACAAGAAGGGATTCAGTTTTCCAACAACCGTGCAACATGACAACTTTGCTCCTCAGATCAAGAGCCGATCTCTAGGGTCGTGTGAAACAATAGACATAGATTTCACTCAGTCAGTCTAGTGCAGTTTACTTTCACAGTATGTAGAGAATAGAGAGACGGGCGTGTATCAATAAAGGGTTAACATTTATTGAACAGTCTTTCTTCTCGTACAAGAGAAATGTATTGCCACAATTGCAATAATTGTTATTATAAAAAGTATGTACAGTAAGATAAGTATTGCGAAATAGAACTGTAAAAGCATTGATATGGTTTCTTAGCCATACAATGGTTTAAAAGTAATAAAACATATATACAGTCATATATACATTAGGCTAACATACTCAACTGGTGCTTCTAACTAAGCCTACCCCAGTGTGCCTGACCTAAGCCTAACACGTGAGAAGGGGGAGTAAGTAAGTAGCTTAAGTTAAGTTGGTTTTGCCAAGGTTTGTTTCAAGAATTCTCGTCTAAGGGTTTAGTCAACACCATACCTCTGAATAGAATGATGGAGGATTGGTATCTCCTTCAGGGGTCTCTCTCGATATCCCAGTCACCCGCGAGGGTAAACCGGAAGCACCGGGACTGGATTTCTCTGCACGAGAAATGCAGCGGCTTCTCTCAGCGCGTCGAGGAAGGAGGGGTGACAGCGTCCGCGGGCAGCTGGAATCGGCTGGATGTCTTCGCAGAGGACGGCTGCACGGCTCCTCAAGCGTACTGCACCATAGGTCGCGCTGTAGCGGCGATAATGGTAATCAGCAGCTTCACCACCACAGGATAGCAGGCTGCAGCGACAGAGTGCTAGTTTTTACCAACACAGGGTCATGCAGGCAGCTGGCATCAGCAACAGGCAACGAACTCACAGCTCGTATCTCTCATATTGCTTAAGGCAACGTTGGTAATATTTATACCTGACAGGTGCCGGGTTTGACGCAAGTTTGCTGGACATAAGACGTCAATTAAAGATGTCACTAGGAAGTGACAGTTATCAGTTGCTCATTAGAGTTCCATTACTAATCAAAACATAGCAAGCGGGGATTTCCAGGTTTGCTAAGTTTTTATCTTGTTGAAGAACTCGGAGTGTTATCTAGGAATATCAGATAGTGTCTGCTGCTCTGTCATTGCACTAATTGGTCGCAAAGGAAGTAGCAGAGAGTCATGCTGGAATGTGGCTCTGTTCGTGTGAGGCCAGAGATGACTTTTCAGAAAATCGCACTTGAACGGTTATGCCAATATAGGGAATAAATGGATTTATAGCCGAATAGGGGCATAAGGTCACAGTATCGATCAGGAACCTAGATAAGCACGCAACATCCACTCCACGTTTTCATGTCCATCAAAATTACTAAAACTAAGCAATAAGATGCATGTGTAACATTGCCCACCCCAAAATACATAAATGCATTCGAAATAGGCGTACTTGTAATACATGGAATTTAGGTACTGTACGTTTTTTAAAGCATAGTAATCATTCAAAAGGTATTGCATATGAAATCAATGAACGATTATGCATAAAGAATTACACATGAAGTATCTCTGACAGAAGAAAGGCGAGATAAATCATCACATAAAAATGCATTGTAATAACATGTGTGCTAGAGGCTGGTGTTATGTTGTTATGTCTCTAGATGTGCTTAGAAATAGAAGTGTGAAGCTTCTGTTCTCTAAGAATAGTTTTTACGTTAAGCAAAGAATTATTCGTGCCAAAAAAGGTGAATTATTAAAAATGTCCAATTCAACAAAAAAAAAATTTTTAATGCTTGAACGGGGAAACATAGAGTTCCAAAGCTTATTGCAGTCTTTGTTGATCAAAACTGAAGGCCGAATTCAGAGTTCATGGGAACACTGTGTGTCGGAAAACTTCTCAAAAAGTTATTGTTTCTCTATGGGTGAGAACATCGTATCAGACAGGCTCGCAAAGAATTGGTCTACAAAATCAGGTGATAGTTCAACCAAATTAGATAGCGCTGTAACTTGGCAGGTGTGAGAATGATTGCTGTCATCGAAGGCAGGACCAGCAATGCTCACAGAACGTTGTACCTGGATGATGTTGCTTTTGTCACTCGCTCCACTGTTACCACTTGGCTGTAGTACAGGAGTCTCCACGAATGCCGTCATCAGGATTGGTAGCCGCTGGGGACAACACAATGCGTGAGCCGTTATTGGACTGAGCAAAGTATCGACGTCCATTGGTACTGCTGATGGAAGTGAAAGACAGATGTCCAACACGCATTCATCGCCGCAAAGCATACACCGTAGCACAGGTAAAATGCAACTTTGCCATATCGGTCTGAATGAAAGGAACCAGGTCATGTTTAGATCTCTCAGCCTGGCCAATCCGAGGACGTTAGTTATCCTGTCCCTGTAGCGCATTGCTAGGATTGTCTCTTCCATTCCCATGGGAGCTATGTCTGAGCCGAGGCTTGCCATATCGTAGCAGGATGGTCAAAAATAGAATCCCTGCGATGAGTCCCAAAAATAGTGGTATGCCGCCAAAGATGGAGTGCACAAAATTAGGAAAGATTCCCAAAATTGCCTGGAAGGGTGTTAGCAGTCCCGTAAAGACTGTCTTAAATATGCCTGGGATGCTTGTTGCACTAGACATGTTAAGGAGTTGGCTGAACATTTCTACGAAATGCACGGGGCAATTTGTTGATAAAAGGTCATGGACTTCAGTAGCCGTCCTTGCGACTAGAAGATCATACGTCTCTTTAGATGACGTTATAGGCACTGTTGTCTGTAAAAGCACAGATTTCATTTTGCTTAATGTATCAATTCGTATAGAATAGAGATTCAGACGAGGCCAGAGGGGAGTCACTATGTCTGGAGGCCCGCTCGGAAACAATGCTTGCATACAGCATTTGACCATGGACGTTACTTGTACTAGATAACTTTTCCCTGGCGCGAGGCCACAGCACCTGTGATCCGTTCTAAGAATGTAACTCCCGTTTGCGAGTTGCATAAAGAAGGGCTCTATCTGAGTTGCAGGTGTGACTAGCTGGTGGCATGAGAGGTTGTTTGAATTTCCATCACATGCTCCGTGTAAATTAATACCCTGACACAAAAGTATACCGCTTAGTGAATGCTTACAATTTTCACCACTAAGAAATACATTTTTGTCGCTGTCACTATAGCAAGAATGAGTGTATGGTAATTTCCATTCGGATTTTACACATCCCTTACCCAATTGTTCATATTGGCCAGCAGGTATGTACTCAAGGCATTTATGAAATCGGAAAGTTGTTATCGGAATTGTGATAATTCCGTGTATTATCCATTCAATGACAGGGCTCTCTGACATTGTCAATGATAATCTCTCGAGTTTTTCGATGCTCAGGATTGTATAGTCTGCTCCTTTCTGTGCCAAACTGATCTGTTTATCAGTAAGGTTAAAACTGGAAAATAATGACGTTGTGTTGATTAAACGCCAAGGCACATAGCCTGAACGAAGATTTTGCAGCGTCCAGCCTAGTTCTATAATAGAGCGTAATTGAGACTGGCCATGTTGTAACATTAGCAAATCTCTGTCTATCACATCAAAGGCAGAGGATACAATATTGTCCAAAGAATATATTCTGGAAGACAGAGTCGTTAACCCATTGTCTACTACAGAAAGTGATTTCTCCAAATTAATACGATCAATTTCTCGTATTTTTTCAGCAGTTTCAATTTGCTTTACTTTCCAAGCCTCGTTGTAAGCAGCATAGATACTGGTCACTATGAAACGCTTTTGACGCTGTTTGCGTGGTCCAAGAATGAAATCGCGCAAATCAGCACCATCTTTTAGCAAAGACAAGTGTTGCTTAATTTCAGCCAGTGTGGATGTAGTTAGCCATTCTAGGCAGAGTTTCCCTACACTGTATGTTGTTATAATCCCTGGATGTTGTCTCTGGGAGTATCTAGGGTCTAATCTGGTCATTTTTAAACCCTGTGTTTTATTCAGGAATCTATCTTGACAGCTATTTGTGTCTGTAGGCCAGATTAACCACTTTTTCCAATCAGGATGTGTTCTGTTGAAATGTAAAATGTGTGACACGTCTAATTCAATATCTGCGGTTGCATTTTCAGGTATTGGCTTCGGAATAGACAGTGTTTTAAGGTCTTTGTTCTTAGCTAGGCCAAGACAAGATGTTTGGTGTACTGTGTCATTTAAAAATAACATTTGTTCTGGTATCATGCAGGTTCTAAATAGTGCTTCTATGCCTTGCACCTGCCAATCTTTCGTACCCCAAATTGTTTTCGTTTCAATATTATTTTTCCAATAATCAAAACCAAACGTCATCATTTTGTCATAAAATGCTTCTGAATATATCAATTTAGAATTTGTCAGCATTGTTTTCATTCCTGTTTTATCTAACAGTTTATAATAAAACGTTTCTGCATTACTTGTGTTAAACCCTGAGAAGTATTTGAATTTCTCAAAAAATGCTTTAGAACTGCTTTTAGGTGGTGTAGCACAATGTTCCCATTGATTATACATAAAAACATTTCTAGGCTGTGCAGATTTATGCAAGTAATGATCCCCATAGTGGGTATAACAGAATAACTGCTCATAACTAGATGAACCTTGTAAATAATCATGATCTGTGAATCTAGCTGACATTACTAAATCAGACATCATGTCATTAATACTGTTAAAGTCCCAATCATCAGAAAATGTACTTGGTGTCACAAAGTCACTTAAGGAAACCTTTAGTTGATGAGGATACTTCAGGATTTCGACCGGACCATAGATCTCATAGTCTGTTTTCTCCCATACTACCCCACCAGGTATTGGAATTGCTGTGACATTTACTGTTGACAGTTCTCTTTTCTTCACGTGGGATGATCTGTGTGGTTTCAGGACTAGGTTGATGTTCTGACTTGCTGTGTCCATTCAATTGTAATGAACTTCCCTAAGATTAAAACTAAAATTAGGCATAGTAGGAGTATGAATACCCCTGAGATGATCCAATGCTCAATCAACGGTGAATCCAGATATAGTTCTTTGATTTGTTGAAGGAGTCCTGTTGTATTTTCTTTAGAATACTTTTTTGTTTCTGGCATCACTTCGGGCTCGTTTAAATCTTCAGAGAAGTTGTCGAAGTTGATGAAATAACCAGAGGCAGTTCTGTCAATTGATGGGATTGTTCTTTCAATCTGTCTCTCGGTAGCACTGTCTGATGCCACATCATTGTAGACTGGTGTCGTTTCTTGACGAACTGTTTCAATCTGTGTTTCAAGAGGCACGAGTTCCATGGCATTATTGCATAGTCCTTCATTGTGCACTGCAGGCTGATCGAATGTGATGAGTCTTTCAGTTTGAACCTCTTGTATTGTTGCAAGTTTGGGTATTCTGTTGTTTCTTGGGAGTCCACTGGGCCTACTGTTGATTATAGGCCACATGCTTGTGGTTTTACCAGGTCGATGGACACGACTCTGTTCTCCTTTTTACCAGCAAGGGGCGGTAGCACAACTGATCTTGTTCCGGTGACTGCTAAGACAGGTACTGCTTTTCTGTAAGAAGGCCCAAATTCCTTCTTAACCGCGATCTTTTCTCTGACTAGATCCCCAATCTTTGGAATCCAGACAGGCCTTGCTGGGGCTGTTGCGGGTGGTGCCTCGTCAGTGGTACTTGGCTGTTGCTTTAACTTTATGTTGCTTAATGATTTTCTTGTTTCATTCAGTTCCTGTAAAACAGCCAAACGGTCTTTTACATCAAACTGCGTTTTTTCTTCTTGTACCACTGACATCTGACTATCGAGGTCCTGAACGTTCATTCTAATTCCGAACAATAGTTCGTATGGGCTGAAACCTTTTAGAGAATTTCTTGGCATGTTGTTAAGACTAGTCTGGACACTTATTAAATGTTTGACCCACCCAGCGCCTGAACCTAATACCTTCGCAGTTATAGATTGCTTTATATCCCGGTTTTTTCTTTCTACCACACTATTCCCTTCGGGGTGCGACGGACAAGAATACCGCAACCCAATTCCCATGCTGGCAATGGCCTCCTTATAGGCTCGAGAGCTGAAAGCAGGACCCTGGTCAGAATGGAACGTGGTAATTGCGTATGTGCCGATAAAGACTCGCAAATCTTTTATAACCGTTCTAGCGTCAGCCGAGCGCTGGGGCCACATTTTTTAAGTGCTTTTCGTCTTAACTATTAATAGGACGCAGGATGGGGTGTAGGCAGCGTTACACTCTTTCTGACTGGTAGCCGGTAGCAAGGTTCGCTACTGCGATCCCTATTACAGTTTTCACAGTTGTTTGCATATATTTGGTGTTCCACACTCATTCCCGGCCACCAGAATACTGATTGTAATTCAGTCAGTGATTCCTTTATTTCTCTGTGCCTTAGACCCAAACCCATGTGTGCGTCTGCTATTAAAAATATTCTCCTGTTCATGTTTGGAATTACTCTATCCCCCACTCCAGGGATTCGAGCAAAAGGAACGGAGTTTGCATCGATTATGTATGCATAATTGAGTGGATAGTTTACGGGTAGTGCTGCACAGTCGCCTTTTACGGTCGTTTTTACTGCCAGCATGGTTTCCCCGTCTATGTATTTATCTGTACGCTTTTTTGTGGCTACGGAAGCCGGGTTAGTTGCTTCCGCGGTGGCTGTTTTAGCCAATGAATTCCCTGCAACGTGAACGCCATCACGTTGAAGACTCTGTGCGTGAATCACGTGAGTCTTTTGTAGTTCTTTGTGTAAAAGAGCTACCTCGTTCCAGAGCTTTTTATGCTTTATTGTGGCACCTGTGTCATCTTTGTAGTCGTTTTCGATCCAACTCTGCAGTTTGTTATTGTAAGAATTGACGCAAAAATGAGAATCGCACACTATAAGTGTGGGGAATTCACGTTCTGCATTTTCGAGCGCCATCTTTAAAGATCTGATTTCAGTTCTTTGAGCCGAACAGTACTTTACTGATTCAGTTTTTGTTATTTTCGGTCTGAATTTACCGCACAGCCAACGACCTTTAATGATCGCACATGCTGCATCGTAGGATTTGCTCTCTACGTTGAAATGCTGTACAAATCTATCTGTATAGATTATACAGGCGTATTGTGGGAGAGGCAAAATTTCGATTGGCAGAGGATATTCTTCTTCATATTCTAAATCATTCAGCTCTTCAAATTGCGGGGCAAAATAGTATTTCACGTCTTCCGCTCCTAGAGAATCTATGCACTGTATCCATTTCGGATCCAGTGACACTGTAGGCAGGTTTACTGGGCTGAATAGCGCCTCGAAGGCGGATTCCGCTGTAAGGATATTAATCCGTTTACCGTGTGCTAGTTCTCTTTCATTTGCTAATGCGATTTGCACTGCGTTCACAGTTCTTTCTGTGTGACTGAATGTTTTTTCTGCTTGTGTGTACAAGTGAGATTTAATTGAAATTGGTACCTTTTCTCCCTCATTAGAGGTTAGGTACGTGAATCCGCATCTTCCTGGGATGACTCGGATTACAAGATCGATCATGTTGTCACGTGTATCTAATTTTGTTTTTGCTAACATGTCTGTTTGCAGTGATCTCAAAATTTCTGTGTGTTTTTGAGTCCAATTGATTTGTTTTAAATCAGGTTTAATTAGTTCGTAGAGAGGTTTAACCCTCTCTGCGTAATTTAGGATGTAAGTTCTTCCGAAATTCAGAAAACCTAGTATTGATTGTAAATTCTTCAGCGTTTTTGGAGCTTGGAGTACAGCGCACTTCTCTAAGAAGTTGTCCGCTAGGCTTTTCCCTTCACTTGATAATTCGTACCCTAAGAATAGTACTGTCAGATGGGCAATTCGGGACTTTTTAAAGTTGAATTTGTAACCCTCTGCTGCGAACCCAAGTATAATGGTGTTCACTCTTTTCAAGTGAGTATCCAAGTCGTCGTCTGTGAGATAAATATCATCTACGTAAGATAATGCTTCATCATCATAGATTTGTAGTAACTCTGTTACCCTAGCTGAGAATAGTCCTGGGCTGTTCTTGAACCCCTGTGGGAGTCGACAGAATTTTTTCTGCGACCCAAATGCGGAGAAAGCGGTCAAATATCTGCTTTCTGGTGCAATGTTTTGACAAAAGAAACCATTAGAAATGTCTAATGTCGTTTTATATTTTTTCCTAACTGTGTTATTCATTAGGGCTGCACTATGCGAGTTTTGTACTGCAAAAGTTTTGCAACATGTATTAAGGTGTCTGTAGTCCAAAACTAGACGATATGAATTGTCTGGCTTGGAGACAGGAAACAAAGGATTGTTCATTTGAGAGGTGCATGTTTCAATCACCCCCTGGTACTCAAGTTGATCTAAGATCTCCCTGACTTGTTTTTTAGCTTCTTGCTTTATGGGATACTGCCGTTGGGCAGTTGGTTCATTTTTTAGTTGGATTTTGTGAGGCGGTGAATCCTCATCCCATCCTACATGATTTTTATACAATGCAGGTGCCTGGGCTACTGCCCATTTCCTTGCATATGTATATTTTTTATGAATCGGAATGTGATTCGAGAAGGCAGGCATAATCACTTCTTCGCCACGAGGGCACTCCCTGACAAACTCCGGGGGCCAATCTTTTTCAGCTAACAGAATATCATAGCCTTTTGAGAGCTTATCCCAAAATAGACCCTTAATTTTCCTAGTCTTATCACCCTCCATACGCAATGTTATTTCGTATATTTTATGGGGCTCGCTGAGTCTGGCGTCGGCAGTTTCAACCTGAATGAATTCATTCGTGTCCACTGTCTCCAGATGACTCATCAAGATCTTGCGCGCTATACTGATTTCTGCTGCACTGTCCAACATTGTCAATGCCCACTCCCCGTTTTTCAACTGTGTCCTCAGTATTCTCGGCATGGTTGATTACTCTAATACTGGCTACCTTCTTTTTCTGAAATTGAGATTTCTTATTTTGAGCAGGTTCCTTGTCTTTGGACTTGGTGTGCTCTCCTGGGTCTGACCGTCCTCTTCTTTCCGAATTCTGTGGAAGAGATCGAGAGGGACGTGTATCAATACTTTGATATCTATCAGGTTTTTTTTTATATTATCCCTATTTCTAAGGTTATATCTTTTCTCAGAGGACTCCCGTTGGGGAGACTGGCGTTCTCGAGTCGGTGTTCTTTCCCTCCGTCGAGGAGACCTTCCTCTGGACTGGAAAACTTTTTCCTTGGGAGTGGATTGTTTATTTCCATCCCAGCTCTTTTTAGGAGTGTTTAAATTATTTTTAATAAATAATTTTTCAGGATTTTCGAGCAGTTGGGGCTTAACTGGTTTCCCACCCAAGCTGTCTCTACCTAATTCTTCATAGCATTTTTCTATGATTTTTGCAAGCTCAACAGGATCTTTTATATCTGTTTCCCTCAACTTCTGGCGGATCGCCACAGATGCTGCTTCTCCCTTTATGTTGGCTAATAATATAGCCGTGACCTGCTTGAAGTCTTTCAGTAATTTCATACCTAGATTTAAAGCGGGCTCTGGACCGAATTCATTTTGAATCTGTTTTAGCACTTCTGGTATTACCGCCATAGACGGAACACCGTGTGTTTTTGTGTAAATGGAAGCAAAGACTGTACCCCAAGTGTCACAGTCCTCCACGTGTGGTGCGATTCCCATAGGAAGGCAGATGGTCAAGATTCTGTGTTTCTCAATAGGGGTAGTATCAGGAAATACTGCCTCTATTTGAGTGATTTTCTGGGCTAACCAGAAAGGAATTTGTTCCCGTTTTACGGGTGTTTTACCAAGACATGACTGTATGTTCTGTGGTGTCATTTTATTTGTGTTCCCCCGATGAGGGGTCAGCTGTGGTGAATTAACAGCTGGCTGGACTGTTGCAGTCCGTATTACATATTGGACTAATTGCCTATGTATTTTTATTAATGTGTTTAGCTGTGCTAACAGCTCTTCTCTAGACATTCTTGCAATGTCAGGATGTGGTGTGTAGCTGGCTAGAACCGGCCACGTGGCTCCTGGTCTACCTAGTGGACCGAGCCTGGTAATGTGATCATTGTGTTTTAGGGCGCCATTAAACCAGAGCAGGTGCTCTTGAAATTTAAGAGGAATTTCAATCTCCTCGAAAGGAGCGTACTCTCCCGGAGGTTCCTCTATTTTGTAATAGTGAAACTCTTGTGTTATAGCGTTTACCGCTGGAAAGTTTATCCATGAATAGAATACCTCTGTCTGCCGATATTCGTGAGCCTCTATCACGAAAATCACTGTACCACCTTGAGGTGTCAGTCCGTTTTCTATAAGTTTTAAAGTTATAGATCTTCTTAACTGGACCGGGATGATAATAGCACCCGGGTCTGTGTATTCGGGACCTTGCTGAGTCGCATCTGCTGCGGCCCCAGCGGTGCCGTTGTTTTCTACTGACATTGTATAAATGCAGTTTTTGCAGAGTAGGTCTCCAAGGAGACAAGGATTAGATGCACAATATTTTGGAACACTGTATCCTTCAACGTTGAATAAACCAGAGCTTTACATAGGAATCTCTTCCTACTAAGGTCGGGCGGATTTTAACCTTTCACCCACTCCAGACGTCTATTGGAGTATTTACGGGAGAAAGGGGTGTGAAATATGCACGACTGAGTTACTCTACAAGTCTTGCGTTAGTTTATCGCCTTACCAAACGTTAGGGCGCCATGTAGTGTAGTTCCTAGTTTCCCACTAGAGCCTGCGCATTGGAATAACATAAACAGTAGTATCGACGTGGAACTGCGGATATTCCAGGCCTCCACTGACTATGTTAAACTTAATTGGGTTGTGTTACCAACTAGCTCAGAGGTCACTGGAAACTTTCTTCTCTGCATAGGAAGTGATCAGCTTCCTTGGCACAGACAAGAAGGGATTCAGTTTTCCAACAACCGTGCAACATGACAACTTTGCTCCTCAGATCAAGAGTCGATCTCTAGGGTCGTGTGAAACAATAGACATAGATTTCACTCAGTCAGTCTAGTGCAGTTTACTTTCACAGTATGTAGAGAATAGAGAGACGGGCGTGTATCAATAAAGGGTTAACATTTATTGAACAGTCTTTCTTCTCGTACAAGAGAAATGTATTGCCACAATTGCAATAATTGTTATTATAAAAAGTACGTACAGTAAGATAAGTATTGCGAAATAGAACTGTAAAAGCATTGATATGGTTTCTTAGCCATACAATGGTTTAAAAGTAATAAAACATATATACAGTCATATATACATTAGGCTAACATACTCAACTGGTGCTTCTAACTAAGCCTACCCCAGTGTGCCTGACCTAAGCCTAACACGTGAGAAGGGGGAGTAAGTAAGTAGCTTAAGTTAAGTTGGTTTTGCCAAGGTTTGTTTCAAGAATTCTCGTCTAAGGGTTTAGTCAACACCATACCTCTGAATAGAATGATGGAGGATTGGTATCTCCTTCAGGGGTCTCTCTCGATATCCCAGTCACCCGCGAGGGTAAACCGGAAGCGCCGGGACTGGATTTCTCTGCACGAGAAATGCAGCGGCTTCTCTCAGCGCGTCGAGGAAGGAGGGGTGACAGCGTCCGCGGGCAGCTGGAATCGGCTGGATGTCTTCGCAGAGGACGGCTGCACGGCTCCTCAAGCGTACTGCACCATAGGTCGCGCTGTAGCGGCGATAATGGTAATCAGCAGCTTCACCACCACAGGATAGCAGGCTGCAGCGACAGAGTGCTAGTTTTTACCAACACAGGGTCATGCAGGCAGCTGGCATCAGCAACAGGCAACGAACTCACAGCTCGTATCTCTCATATTGCTTAAGGCAACGTTGGTAATATTTATACCTGACAGGTGCCGGGTTTGACGCAAGTTTGCTGGACATAAGACGTCAATTAAAGATGTCACTAGGAAGTGACAGTTATCAGTTGCTCATTAGAGTTCCATTACTAATCAAAACATAGCAAGCGGGGATTTCCAGGTTTGCTAAGTTTTTATCTTGTTGAAGAACTCGGAGTGTTATCTAGGAATATCAGATAGTGTCTGCTGCTCTGTCATTGCACTAATTGGTCGCAAAGGAAGTAGCAGAGAGTCATGCTGGAATGTGGCTCTGTTCGTGTGAGGCCAGAGATGACTTTTCAGAAAATCGCACTTGAACGGTTATGCCAATATAGGGAATAAATGGATTTATAGCCGAATAGGGGCATAAGGTCACAGTATCGATCAGGAACCTAGATAAGCACGCAACAAAGCGTGACTATGAGCGCCTCCCTGAGTGTGGGGGGGACCTGCTTCTCAGGTGCATCTGCATACATCTGCAGGAGATGCGGGCTGAGCAGGTCTGTGTGTACACCTTATAGAATTCGTTGGTGAGCCCATCAGGGCCCGGCGCTTTGCCCTTTGGCAAGGATCCGATCACTTCCTGAATATCTGTGACCGTCACTGGTCGCATCAGGTAGTCCCTATGGCAGTTCGACAACCACACCAGAGCTTTGTCCTCCAGGTAGGCCGTCAGTGCCACCGTGTCTGTGGGGCCTGCTGATGTGTACATGTGGATGTAAGCTGTAGTAAAGGTGAAAGAGATGCCAGCATTGTCGTAGTGGGTTTCTCCGTGGTCATCAGATATGTGTGTTATTGTTTGCATTGCACTGCGCTTTTGTATTTTCGGAGTCAGGGTGCATCCTGATCTGCCTCCTCCCTCGTAGGCCCCAGTGGTCTGTCTTTTCAAGATGTATTAAATCTCGTCCTCCGCGAATTCATTATATTGAGTGAGTTGTCCTTTTATGCGCCCTAGGACCTCTGACTGGTGTATGGTTTCGTATTCGCTCTTTAACTGTTTGATGGTCAGTTCTATACTCCGTAGCTTGGAATGAATATCCTTCAGGATCCCTGCACAGGTGCTAATGCACACCCAATGTATGGTGGCCTTAAAGGCCTCCCACACTATCCCCGGGTCTTCAACCGACCCTACGTTATGCTGAAAGTATTCCTCTATCCCCCAGTATAGTTTCGCTCTAGAGAGGGTCAAGCAGAGAGTTTGCATTGAATCGCCAACTGAACTGTGGTGGCGCATACGTGGGTATGTTCATCATGAGCAGTACTGGCTTGTGATCAGAGAGTGTCCTGGGAAGGTGCTGGATGTCCACTACCCATCCATGAGCGCGCGTGGTAGTCAGCCAGTAATCCAGCCGAGACCAACTGGCGTGAGCTCTGGAGGAGTATGTACCCTCTCTATTGTCTGGGTGTCGAAGCCTCCACACATCAACTAAATCAAATTTGTCCATACAGACCCTCATTTCCGTGGCAGTCTGTCTTGTTCAGCTTCTAATGTGAGATTAAGGTCACCGCCCCAGATATTGCCAGTGCAATGCAGGTCCCTAAATCGAATACGTATGTCCGTGTAAAAAGTGGGATCATTCGTGTTTGGCCCATATGAGTTGACCAGCCCCACCCGCGTTCCGCGAAGTATACCCGTTAGAATCACCCAGCGACCCTGATCATCACTCAAAACTTGTTCTAGGTGGAATTGTGTCCCTTTTTAATGAGGGTGATAACTCTCCCCGTAAGTACGAGGAGTAGGAGGAAGCCGCAGTCAGTTACGCCCAGCCTCTGCCCAATGCCTTATCATTATGAACGGTGAGGTGTGTTTCTTGTAACATTGCTATCTCTATGTGGTGTCTGTTGAGATAGGCCATCACCTGACGCACCTTCCTGGGATTGTTCAGTCCCAGGACATTCCAAGTCAGATATCTTAGTGACCGATTACCAGCTGGGTCTTGCATCTTGGTGTATTATATGTATATAGTGAGAATGTGAAGAATAGCCGCTTCTGCAATATTGTACTGACGTGACATGGTTCCATAAGCGAACGAACATAAACGTACAAACTTGCCAATTGCCCCCCACCCACTCCCACATCCCAACCATTCTGGAGAATGTCCCCACAACATTTGTAGCTTGAACTCCCCAAGTAGTGCCAACCGCACTCACAAGAAACCTTACAACTTTGTATACAACAGATTGGGGCTTACCCATCAGGGGTGTGCCTGAGTCCCAACATGCTCCCCTGGTGGTACCGGGGAGGGCCGTGAGGGCCGCAGTCAGTGTTGCGCCAGACCTGTTCTGTTGTCATGTAGAATTCACATCTGTCTGGTGTGAAGCAACAATGCTGAGTCTGTGGCGCTGAAAATGGGTCATGTTTTGCCTCCCCATGCTGTGCTCCAGCAGTAGATCTCTTCAATCACCTGTATCTGAGTGTGGATTCTGTTGATAATTTTTCAGCAAGGACTTGGCCTATGCCATGGCCGTCTTCGGAGTAGTGAAGATCTTGTCCCCACCTTTGTGCATTATTTTGAGACGGGCCGGGTAGAGAATTGCTTATTTTATGTTGGCTTTTTGCAAGCAGGATTTCACTTGTTGATACTCCAGTATCTCCATTTGCACCGCCACCATGAAATCTGGAAAGAATTGCAGATCATTTCCCTGGTGGTCAATAGCACCCTTTTCCTGTGCCAGCCTGAGAATCACATTGCAATCTCTATAGTTTAGCATCCTGGCCACAATCGGCCTCGGCGGCGCTCCCGACGGGGGTCTGGGCGCAGGTGTTTGGTGCGCTCTCTCAACATTTAGTATATTGGACAGCTCTGTCTCTCCAAAGACGTCTTTGAGAAGGTTTTCCACATAGTGCTCCATGCGCCCCGTGTTTGTTGACTGTGGCTTCCCGTGATGCGGACGTTATTGCGTCTGGAGTGTGCCTCAAGTTCTTCGTTCTTGGCTTGGATGACAGCCATGACTTTCTACATGCTGAGGCTTTTGGTCTGCAATTCGTGCATTGTGTCCTCTGTCATCGAGATACCGGCCTCCACATCTGTAATACGGGTAGCCTGTTGGTCCAGTTTAGCAGATACGTGGTTGATGCGGAGATTCATGTGGTAGATCTTCTCATCTGTGGTGGTCAAACCCGCCAGTGAGGCCGTGATCGCATCCAGGCTTGTGACCTGCTCTCCCATGTTGGACGTGGAGTCGCTAGTTGCGTGGGTGACCTTTCGCGCTTTAAAGGACAGTTTCGGTTGCACCTTATCCGGCTTCCCCATTAGAATGCGTGGGCGGTCAGGCGAGGGTGGATCTCCAGTAGATAGATCAGGGATCTAGCAAGCCCGCGGCGAGTGCCTCTATACTGAGCCACTAATCTGTTCTCTCCGGTGGGTCAACATTGAGGCAGCCCTCTGATGCTGCAGTCTTGTGATCTTTGCGACTCCGCTGCTCTCTCAACAACAGAGAGGGCAGACAGGCACTGTAATTCCCAGCAACAGGGACGGCAGGCAGGCACTGTAGTTCTCAGCAGCAGAGAAGGCAGACAGGCACTGCAGTTCTCAGCAACAGAGATGCAGGCACAGCAGTTCTCAGCAACAAATAGGGCAGGCTGGCACTGCAGTTCTTAGCAACAGAGAGGGCAGACAGGCACTGCAGTTCTCATCAACAGAGGGGGCAGGTAGGTATTACAGTCCTCAGGGGCCGCGACCGGCCATGTCTATCCGGGTGATGTGTGGCAATGTATGTCGGTGGAACAGCGTTTGAGGGACAGGCTGAGTGTTTGGAATCTCTGTCCGTGCTGGGGAGGCCTCCCCCGTCAGTCACAAGGGGGCCCAGGCGCGTGCACTGTCTCTGGGTCGGAGCTTGCTTCACCCGTCCCGTCCAACACCCACCTCACTCTCCGCTGTCTTCGCATAGGCGGCAGGGCTGGCAGCTGCCTCAGAGCACTCCCACAGGTTGGCACGTTATTATGGGCGCCCCCTCACCTTCCACACCGCGGGGGGGGGCCCGGTCACGATGACTACGCGACGATCGGAACAGTACCTCCCGCTATGTCTTGTGGGGGCCACTGCTACTCGGAGCGGGGACGCAGACACTCCTCCCTCCTGACGCCGCAGTGCTTCCCCCACGTTGAGGCCAGCAGCAGGAGCCCGGGTCTTCGGCATCAGTTGAGTCATGCTTGCCGCAGTCAGTCCGCACCTCAAAGTCCGAGCGATTTGACTTTGCGTTTTCCGGCGCAGTCCCCCGCATCGCGCAATAAACAGACCACGCAGTTATAGGCGTAAAAGGCCATTTATTAGACCAGAACTGCGCATAACAATAGAACAGTAAACAATAACAGAAACATCCCACTCATACATCCCCCCCAATCGTTTTCAATCATTCCTGTCAGTACTGAGCCCTAGCGGCTCCAAACACCCTCCACTTGCCGTCAATCACCCTTCCAGCCCCCAGCCATTGCCAACTTCAAACCCAGTTCGATCCGTCCTGCCAAGTCTCCCCCCCCAAGGGATGGGTATGCCCGCTCTTGACCCCCTATCCCTTCGGAACCTGCCTACCGCAGCTCTGGCCTAAACTGGCAACGCAACAAAGCCAACCCACAAGCCACCTCTAACTGCCGGGTGGGTGGGTGGTCTTTTCGAGCTCCCTCCCGATGGTGCCAGGCGCGGAAAAGAGGAAGATCCCTTCCTCCCCCGCGCTTAAGTACCCACCCCCTAACTCCTCCCCTTCCCCTGCCTGGACTATCCCCTGCGCGAAAGACCCCGGGGAAAGACTAGTCTGCGACTCTGCTTTCCCCGGGGCCCGGCATCGCGCAATAAACAGACCACGCAGTTATAGGCGTAAAAGGCCATTTATTAGACCAGAACTGCGCATAACAATAGAACAGTAAACAATAACAGAAACATCCCACTCATACATCCCCCCCAATCGTTTTCAATCATTCCTGTCAGTACTGAGCCCTAGCGGCTCCAAACACCCTCCACTTGCCGTCAATCACCCTTCCAGCCCCCAGCCATTGCCAACTTCAAACCCAGTTCGATCCGTCCTGCCAAGTCTCCCCCCCCAAGGGATGGGTATGCCCGCTCTTGACCCCCTATCCCTTCGGAACCTGCCACCCAGTGGACCCCCTGTAGGGCGGTACACTGCCCCACCCCCCCCGCCCCGGGGCTGTCCGTCTGTCAGGGCCAAGTCACTCCCTCCGACACCAGATCTATTCATTCCACAGCTTGCTCACCACATCCCTCAGTTCCATCATATACCAAGCATTCCCCAGCTGAGACAGATGCACACCGTCCTCCCTAAAGGCTAAAGGCTCCTCCAGACGAATTCCAGGATGTGCGATGACTTTCACCCCCCTGTCAACACAGTAAAGTCTCATTGCCCGATTCAACTTTCTCCGGGCCTTCTCAATGGCCCCATGCTTCATGGCCCCTCTCCAAACCTTTCGGGGGACCAGCTCCGTCCAGGCAATGCAGGCCCCCGACATCCGTGACTTAAGCACATCCAAGTCCCTTTGCATCAATTGCAACAGAGCCAGTCCGGACAATTGCACCAGGTCGTTCTCTCCCAAATGGATGATCAACAAATCCGGGCAGCCCCTCTGGGGCACCATCTTCGCGAGCCAGGGCAGTAGTGCCCCCCATCGCATTCCACTCTTTCCCCACCATTTCACCTCGTGCAATTGTCCTCTCAGTCCCAGGTTACGTCCGTAAACCTGTTGGTCGGCGTACTTGGATGCCCAGTGCACAAAGGAGTGCCCGACGATCCACGTCACTGTCTTACCACCCGGGCCACCCACGCAACCTACGAAGAAAAAAGAAGTTAGAAACGGGCAAAACAGAAATCACAAACCAACAACCTGCCTGGGACCCCCTCTACTTCCTCACATACCGCTCGCAACAGCGAGACTTCCAACGACCAATGCTCCGAATCCGGTCCCAGGACCAACCCAGACGGGCCGCTGCAGTGGCAGCACCAATACGGAAGGAATGAGTACCAAACCCCGCCCCATTCATCCCCAATCGACCCAAAGCCTTCCTCAACACCGCCAACAGCTGGCCCGCCGTCAACCTCGCACCTGAAGCATGCTGGAAAATCTCGCCCCCCCGCGGGCCCCCCGCCCCGCAGAAGGAGCGCCATTCTCGCACCGGGCAAACCGCCCCACCAGCCTCGTTCAACCACACCCACGTACCCCGGCCCAACTGATCAGTCTTCGAGCGGCCCAGCCAGATCCCCAAACGACCCGCATCCACTCGCACATCCTCGCACAAACGCCCAGGCCCCCGCCTCGTGCCCAGCAACTCAGACACCCGGAAGGCCCCAAAAAACATCCACACCATGCACAAACGGAACAAGCCCACCTCAGTGCCGTCATAGCAACACTCCGGCAACACCCCCACCAGACGCACCAACAGGTCAAACGTGACCGCCTCCCGCGGGCGCCCCCGTACAACACTCCTCTCTCGGCCCCACCCCCGCAACATGCGAGCCAGTACCACATCCTTGGTGGGGTCGAAACCCAGAAACAAAACACAGTAGAAGGAAACGCCAGCCAACTTTCCAGAAATCGTCGCCGCCGTCAGGCCCCTGTCCATGCAAGAGAGCACATAGCCCCGCACACCCCCCCGTACCTCCGACTCACCACACACCACACCGTCCACCGTCCAACCCATAAAAGAACTAAATTCAGACCATGCCAAGCGATATGTCCTCCTTGTGGACGGGGCCAGCGAACCCTCCACCAGACCAATCATCCTCACTCCCCCAAGGCCCAGATGCCGGCCGGCAGCTCGGTCTTGCAGGCGTCCGCTCCCGGCGCCAGATGTCGGAACCGCTGCCACTGCGAACGAGACAAAGCATCCGCAATGTCATTATTCGCCCCAGGGACATGCTTGGCTCGAAACACCACATTCAATTGCAGACACACCAGCATGAACCTACGCAACAGCCTCAACACTCGCAGGTCCCTCGCCCTCTGGTTATTCACAAGGTCCACAACCGTCATGTTGTCTACATGGAAAAGCACTGACCTGTCCCGAAAGTCAACCCCCCACACCACCAGCGCCACCAACAAAGGGAAGAACTCGAGAAAAGCAATACTCCTGCCCTGCTTCAACCAGGAGGCCGGCCAGCTCTCCGCGCACCACCGTCCATCCCAAAACACACCAAACCCCGCCGACCCGGCCGCGTCGGAAAAAATTTGGCATTGCCACACCACCCTCTCCTCATCAAACTCCAAAGGCACTCCATGGAACTCCCGCAGAAAGGTCATCCAAGTCCTGAGATCCGACCGCACCCCCAACGTGATTCTCACCCGGTGATGCGGAAGCACTGCCCCCGACATGGCCATGCCGAGCCGCCGACAGAACGTGCGCCCCGCCCGGACAACCCTGCACGCAAAGTTAAGGAAACCCAGCAGCCTCTGAACCGTCCGCAACGGGATCCTCCTCTCCCCCACTGCCCACTCCAGACACTCCAAAATCTCCCGCACCTTAGCCGCAGGCAGACGAGCCAACCATGCGACAGAGTCCAATTCAATCCCCAGAAAAGTGAGGCAACAGCTGGGACCAGCCGTCTTCTCAGGCGCCAGAGGCACCCCAAACTGCACCGCCAAAGACTGGAAACGCGACAGGGCCCTGCCACAATCCCCCGACCCCGCCCTTCCCAGGAAGAGGAAATCGTCCAGGTAGTGAGCGACCTCTCGACACCCGCTCACCCTCACCATGACCCACTGCAAAAAGGAGCTGAACAATTCAAACAGGGCACAGGAGATAGCACAACCCATGGGGAGGACCTTGTCAACATAGATGGCACCCTCGAACTGCATGCCCAAGAGCCCGAAATCCGCCGGGTGAATCGGCAAGAGCCGGAAAGCCGACTTGATGTCGCACTTCGCCAGCTCCGCCCCGTGACCACAGGAACGCACCAACCGGACCGCATCGTCCACCGACGCATACAGCACCCTCGAGTCTTCCTCGGCGATGAAGTCATTCACCGACCTACCCTCCGGCCAAGACAAGTGATGAATCATCCTGAACTCCCCCACCTCCTTCTTCGGCACAACCCCCAGTGGCGAGACAATCAGGTCAGGCAGCGGCCAGTCTAGGAAAGGACCCGCAACTCTCCCCTCCGACACCTCCTTCTGCAGTTTCGCAGCCACCACCTCCGGCAGTTCCCGCGCCGACTTCAAATTCTCGGCCCACCGCCGCTCCCTGGGGCCCTGATAACCCACCCGAAAGCCTTCGGTGAAACCCCAAAAGAGCCGCGTCGCGGCCTCGCGGTCAGGGTAGCACGCGAGCCACGGGGCCATCGCCTCCACACTAACCGGAGTAGGCGCCCTTCGGGCCAGGCTGGCCTCGTCCCCTGCCATTCCGCCACTGCTCCGAGGGAGTAGCGAGGGAGAGGCACTGAGTGATGGGGTGCTTCCCACCGCACTTGGAACACTCATGTTTGAACTTGCACGGATACCTGGAGCAGAAACCCCGACTGTAGCTCCAACACACTCCCGTTGTGGCCCCCCCTCCCCCCGGCTTGGGCGACTGTCCGGACACAATGGTGCTGGGCACAGTTCCGCCCCCCGCCCCGCCCTGGGCGGGACGCGTCGGAAAAGACCGATACAACACCGGGAGACCGCTGGCCGTATGAGTAGAGGCCGACGAGTGCGACGACGCCATCCACTGCATCCACAGTTCCTGATCCACCTCCCCCCAACACTTCTCCGGATCGGCGCTTACTCGGGCCCGGAACTCCTCATCATAGCTCAACCAAGCGAAACCCCCAAATTGCATCTGCGCCTTGCGCACAATGTCCATGTATTTGAACAAGGCAATCGCCCGGTCAAGGTACTTCACACAATACACACTCGCATAGATCAAGAAAGCCGAAGTCCAATTCTCCATCGTGATAGGCACTCTAGGCCGCCTCGTCAACTCCCACTCCTCCTCCTTGGAACCCTCCTTGGCCTGCACCTCCCTGTGCAACAACTTAAAAACGTCCACAAACTCATGTTTCCAGATCTTTTCCCTCATTTTCTCAGACAAATGAGACCCCAATGGCATTGCCAGCCCCATGTACGGCATCTTTTTTGGGACCTTCACCCCTTTCTCCTCCTTCCCGTCACCCTTGTCAGTCTGCACCCCCAAAGTCACCGACTTACCATCCACCTTCTTACCATCCTCAGGTGGACCGCCCGAAGGCGCCCCCCCCTCCCGCACAGACCCGTCCCCCACTCCCACCGAGCGGCAGGGCCGTTTCCTCCCCTCCCCCCCCCGGGGCGCGTCATCCCAAGCCGCCCACCAGGCACTCTCACCTGTAGGTGCCTCCGTCCTTTCCCGGGGCCGTTCTCTGGACTCCTTCCCCCGGGCCTTCACCGGTCCAGTCCTCCTCCGAGATCCGGGGTCGACCTGCAAGACACCAAGGTCGTCACCCCCCGATGTGCGGCCTACGCCTTCCAGGTCATCCCGCACCTCCCCCTCTTCCAACTCCTCGCTCTCAGCACCGTAGTCCAGTTCAAGCACCGGTTCCTGATCCACACCTTCAGACGAGACACACTTCACTGCACGCTTCACACCCTTGGCTCCACACTCGCGGCCACGCTGAACGGTGGCGCCACCAGAAACCGTTGCCCGATCCCGCGGGGGAGGGACAGCCGCCGCGGACTGCCCTGCTGCTTCCGGCCTGCGTCTCGGAGCCGTATTGCGCCCCGCTAGGCCCCCCTTGGCTCTGCCGACACCTGCCGACTTGGATCCCCTCCCGCCCCCCAGGTCGCTCGAACCTGGCAGGGCCCCGGCACCATCGGGCCTCAAAGCCGTGCTGGCCGTCCCTACCCCGGCCGCGCCCCCAGGAGGGTTGGCGGCCAGGCCTGACCTCCGCAACCTCGCCTGCCTAATCTCCTCTTCCTGCCTCTCAGCCTCCCGCTCCTCCTCCGAGGTGGGGGTGGGGGGTCCCTCAATGTCGGGGCCCCACACAGAACCAACCCGGGCCCTGGTCTCCTCAGCCCACCTGACCTCCTGAATCTGCTCCAAGATGCGTTCTCCCCTGGCCCTCTCCTCCCAGGAGACAGAACCCCAGATAGGGGGTTGGAGAGGCTGGCCATGGCCATAAAAATCGCACCCCCGGGGGAAAAAACCCACCTGGTGAAAACCCTGGACCCAACCCGGGCCGCCAATGGGGACCAGCGAAGGAGAAGCACCCCTGCCCATCGAAAACCCAGGCAACAACGGCCGGACCACGGCCGGGGAGCCCGCCCTCGAGCCCCGGGACAAGTCAATAGGGGCGCCCCCAGACACCCGCAGGTCCAACCCAGGCCCATCCCCGCCAAAAGAAGTCCCCTCCGGACGGCCCAAGGCCCCGGGGGGCCCACCGTCACCCTCCGACCCTACCAGGCCCTGCGCGGGCCCGGCCCGGGCGCCACCTAGCTCCACCCCCTGCTCAGCACCGTCCGGCGCCACCAGAGGACTCTGGAGCGGAAGTCCCTCGGGCACGGCCCGCACGGCCGCCCCCGAGGCCCCAGGCACAAAGTCCAATTGGGGAAAGGGGCGAGTGGAAGTCGACCGACGCTTCCCGCCCCGCGCAGTATCCCTAGGGGCACCCCCCCCTCTCCCGGCCCCTGAGCCACCCTCCTGAACCTGATCGTCCTCCAGGCAGGCAAAAACCGCCGCCTGCACCCCCGCCGAGGCAGCCCTCGTGCCCCTGGTGGCCCCCACCCAGGCCTGATCCATGACCCCGGGCCTAATCAAGTCATCGCGGCCGGCCCTAGCGAGCAGCAACAAGGCCTCACGGACCTGTTCCGCCGGCACCCCAGACATCCCAGCCGAACTAGAAAAGTAACAAGGGAAAGAAACACAAAACCCAGCTGTCGAACGAGCAGCTCCGAGAACAATTCCTAAAAGTAGCACTAGGCCTCAACTAAGCACTAACTACAACTCTTTTCGAGCTCCCTCCCGATGGTGCCAGGCGCGGAAAAGAGGAAGATCCCTTCCTCCCCCGCGCTTAAGTACCCACCCCCTAACTCCTCCCCTTCCCCTGCCTGGACTATCCCCTGCGCGAAAGACCCCGGGGAAAGACTAGTCTGCGACTCTGCTTTCCCCGGGGCCCGGCAGCGCGTTGGGGCCGCAACCGCGGGTCTTGTTCTGCACCACAGCCCGGGGTCGGGCGATGCCGAGCGTCCGCCGCTGGGTATGTGCTGGCAGGCCTGCACCAGTACCCACAGGCTTGGCCCACTCCTCCTACCTTCCGCGGGGATGACTGCTACAGGGAGGCCGCCATGTTGTCAGTTTCCTCCGGGCGGCCCGCCGCAGCATCGCTCAGCATCTGCTCTGGTGAGTGCTTGGTTTGGGATCCTCCGGTGTCCTCTGTGTTCTGTGAGGTGTCCCCCACAGGTTAACACTCGCAGTCTGGCACAATGACAGGATTTTATTACGTTGTTGGCTCACGGCCGGCTGAGCTGCACTAGAATGTGGCCATTTTGCCGTGGGCTCTTTGGCGCCCACATCCTCCTATCAAGTTACACCCCTATGGGTCCTGAACTCTATAACTACAATGCCAGCCACCTATACTAGATGCATAATCACAATATAAGGCAGTGTCATTAGAAATAAGGCAGACCTTCTGGCTTGTCTGGGTGTCACACATCAGTGAAAGCAGCCACGTGTTACACTCAACTATACACCACCATTATAATCACTGGGAACAATACCAATGCTCAAAAGCCTTCCTTATAATGGACAACTTTGCTAAATTAACATTTTAACTAAAGCACTGAAATTCAAATATGATTCTCTGAGTTTTTATTACACTTTTATCATATTGCTATTGTAGTTGTATGACCAATCTCAAGGTCTGGCTTTTGGCCAACCCAACGAATTATAGACTGATCACTCTCATTGACGTTGAAGCTATTAATAGACCTTGAAGCATGGACATCAACTGAAAACATCATCCCGATCACACAGACGGGATTCAGGGCCAGCGCAAGCACAATGACCAACCTTCTTACCCTCAGTCTTCTAGTTGAAAAAGCAAACTACAAAGCCTTCATTTGATATACTTTTTTTGTCGACTTAAAAGCAGCATTCTACACGGTTCCGAGGGACCTTCTTTGGGTAAAATGGCCAGATGGGGTACACCCTGGAAACTACTTGAGGCCATAATTAACTTGTAATCAGATACTTGGGTGCGAAACACAATTGGCAAGGGCGATAGAAGAACCAGAAAAATCTCCACACACATTGGCTTAAAGCAAGGATGTGTTCTCGCCCCTAGCCTATTTAGCATATACACAGCAGACTTGGATGCATAATTATCAGAAGCATCGAGTGATCCACCAAAACTTGCAAAGAGACCATTGCATAGCCTACAATATGCAGAGACATCGTCATATGCAGCCAGACCCCAATCGGCCTTCAGCGCCTAATAACCAACCTACTCAAAATCACTGAATCGCTAGGCCCAAAGTTAAATTATAGTAAAAGAAAAGTCATTTGCTTCTCATCAAACATCCGTCGGCATAGCATCAAGTTAAAATGGAAAGCAGCCTGGAACAACCTAGACCTGGTCAGCTCCTATAAATACCTCGTGGTGGAATGGACTCAAGATTAAATTGAAAAAAGCATTTAGTACAAAGAAGGACTTTAGCCAACAAGTTACACTTCGTTTTCAACCTACTTCAAAAAAAGATGGGGAGCTCTTCTCAAGTCATACCTGTTAGAAGTCATAGGGGATACATTTCTACCTTCGTTCACCTATGGCTTGGAACTCCTAAAGGAAAAGGACGTAAACATCGTAAACCAACTTCAGTCCATCCTGTTTATACGCATCTTTCGACTACCATGACACATGTCCCAAGCACAAATGTGTCAGGAATTCCATCAACTCCTGGTGAGGATGGTCGCTTTAACCAAATTGTGTTGGAAGATGAGAGTCGCACCACCCGAGTCACTAGCAGCCTTGTGCTGGTTCGAAATGGAGAACTAGCACACTCCCAAAAACGACTGGCCAACATCTCTCCACCAAACGTTAAATACTCTTAACCGGTCTAAAGTCTGGGAGTCAAACATCTGCTTCACAGCGTTCAAACGAATTGCCAACAAAGCGGCCAAGTTACAATCCTGGACGCTTGATAAAGCAGAGATGGCTGAGAAAAAGAACGGCTGCACTGTCCTCCAAACCTACACCAACTACGTCCCCCAACCATACCTCACAAGTCACATCTCCCTGACTATCCAACACTTCTGTCTTTTATTTCGTATGGGAGGGAGCCTTTCCTTCAAAAGATCAGACCTTAGCCTGGAAACAAAGCCGATTATGTGGTCATTTAGAGGAAAGCTTATTACACTTTCTGTGCATTCGCCCCGCAGTCCATCAACTTAGATGGAAGCTATTATGCCACGCTTTCTCGGTCTTCCAAATAATATCTTTCCGTTCTGCTGTGATGACAATAATGAAAGGTAATTTGATACAGCTTTCCTGCAGGGCCGCCAAGTTCTTTTTACAAGTTAACAAATTATTATCAGCACAACTAGGGCTCTTTGAGTCAGACACCACCTCTCGGCATGCTACCAATACGTCAATGTCATCTCAGACAAGATCCTGCCACTTTGTGTCGATGACATCACTGAATTAGAGCTCTGAACCAACTATTCTGCAAGGCAGCCAAGTCATATCACCAGATAACTGACAGTAATCAGTGTACCAGGGGCCCTTTGACTACTAAACCCCTATCTGTCACACAAACTCACGGGTCTGTCAACCCGCAGCTTGCTCAGAAACACTTGCACACACTTGGTATCTTTGGTTATCATGCAATTTTACAGTCAAAGTTTTTTTTAATACTTGCCGTCACGGCACGATGTATTGAACAAATTCAAGTTTTATCTACTATGCACCATGAAATTTTTACTTTTGTTAATCTGCAAATAAACATTTACTTACTTGCTTACTTCAAGAATACTCAATGGAGGTGCTGGTTATCCTCTGGCACCACCAAAACAATACATCTCTGTGCTTTGTAGGTGGTGCTCCTGCACTCATTTGGGCACCACACGGAAATTATGCAAATTTATTTTCCCTGGCAAGGGCTAATAGGGTGCTCCTCACGCATATCTAATAAGCAGCATTCCCACTCAGAAAAGCTTTCCTTCAGATGGCGCCATGCTCTGTTCCTTCTCGCCTATGCAGCGCGCAGGCGGGGCATAGGAGGAGACCTTTAGCAATGGATTCACTTTTTGAGCCAAAAACGTGCACGCATTACATTGCTTTCAATGGCAACGCGTGCACGTTTGGCGATTCCCTTGTGGGAGCAAGCTTTCAAACCATTTGTTTGTAATAAACAGATGGATCCTGCTCGCTCCCGCAAGGGAAACGGCCCCTCCTCTCTCCCCTCCCACTGCTGCCTCCTCCTCCCCTGTCAAACATTTGTTTTACTTTCAGCCCGAGGCAACAGTGCAGGACAAGAGATCCTGACTGTCTGTGGTTGCGGACATGTGATGACCTCAAGTATCTTGTGTGTGTCGGATTGAACAAAACTAATGGGTTAAAAACTAAGAAGCGTACAGCTTCTATTATGTGGTTCACTATGTGACGTTTTGAACTATAAGACCACATCGCACAATGCATTGCTGGCCCCACGTTCTAACTGGCAACATGTATTACTGAAGGAGTTCCATTTCACTGTGTTTTTGCTTGAGTCCTCCTTCTCTCTTCTAAGGGGGGATGGCCACGCCCCTAGAGCGTGCCGCGTTCCATAGAACTGCTGTAACCCACCACGTCTCTCTTGCTGCCGACTCCCAGCATGGCGCGTTGGCTGTCTTGAAAGCAAAGTTTGCGCTTCTGAGCCCCCTGCACCTACCCCCTACCATGACGGACACCCAACTTCCCTGGCGAATGTTTTTAATCGCACTTGCCGGGTCACTCTATTCGTGTTATTAAGTAGAGGGAGCAGATGGGCAATGTTTGAAAAGGGTAACGTGTGGGTGCGAATGAAATGGCGGAACCATGGAATGGAGGGGATAGAACCAGGGGGTAAAAGGCAAGAGAAAGGCCAACTAGATAAGGATGGACGGCAAGTATAAACTAATGGTGTGCAAAGTGTATTTTGCAGCCTTTGTAAACATCTGTAGAGTTTTGCTTAGTGGTTTTTGGGGGGCTTTTCCACATTCCATTGAAATATTAACTTTTCCCACCAATTTAAGTTATGTTTTTGTGTGTAGCGCTAATACAGTTTCCGTGATATTTGGACTCTTTTTTGGGGAACTAGAAAAAACAACAGTTGTATCTTATCTTTTTGTGAGATTAGTAGAGAGTATATGAAATCTATCTGGTTAGAAGAGAAAGCGCTGCTTAGACGGGTCACCCCTGGGCCCATGCCTCATAATTGACGAGTCGGGTCTATGATGGTACCGCACCCCCGGTCAGGTTCTGGGCTTAGGCTTCTCAGGTCGCGTGCCACTGGATCCGCTTGCCAGACTAAGTCTGCCCCTTAAAATACCTGTGTACGCAGACAGTGTATTTACCAAGAGCTTTTCTGCTGTGTGTGCTGTTGGCTGGCAGTCTGTTCTCTGTGTGTGTTTATGCAGCAGTTGTACTCTATGTGTGCTTTGTGCTGTCACTCTGCTGTGTGTCCATTTATTGCTGCAAATCTTTTGTATGTACTTTGCACATGCATGTGTCTGAAGTTGCCTGTCTCCTGTAAGTCTGTTGTATGCTGCAAGCCTGCTGTTTGTGCTTTTATGCTATAAATCTTTTCTATGCCCATTGCACATGACAAGTATGTTGCATCTGGGTTTAATGTACCATATCTTCAGTGGTGGGTCTTACGGTGCGAGTCTGTTGTCTGCTGCAAGCCTACGGTATTTACTTTTTATACTGCAATGTTCTGTGTGTCCATTGCGTGCTGCAAGAATAGTGCAAGTGTCTAATGGTGCAAGCCAGCTTCATGTGTGCTTTATGCTGGAAGTCTGCTGTATGTGCGTTTTATACTGTACCTCTTGTGTGTCAATTGTGCGCTACACTGCAAGTATGCTGCAGGTGTGTTTTATTCTCCATGTCTGTTGCATGTGTTTTATGATGAAACCCTGCGGCATATATGGATTACACTGCTTGTCTGCTGTATGGACAGCAGATCCTGTATGTCCTCTGTTAGCTGCAAGCATGTTGCATTTCTGCTGATGCAGTTCTTCAGTGTGTTTTATTTTGCATGCCATTTGCATGCACTTTTATGCTGCAAATCTTCAGTATGTCTATTATTCTTCTCAAGTTAACTGCCTGTATGTTGTATGCTGCATGCCTGTGCCACATGTGTCTTCTGATGCAAGTCTGCTATGTGTTGGCTCGATGCTGCTAAAGTCCTGTTTGGCCTTTTATACTGCAGATCTGCTGTAGGCCCTCTGTACATTGCATATCCGCGGAACATGTCTTTATGCTGCATGTCTGCTGCATGGGTGCCTTATACTGCAAATCTGTTCCATGTGTGCCATATGTTGTAAATCTGCTGTGTTGCATGCTGCAATTCTGCTTGGTGTGTGTTTAACACTGATTTGCTGGATGTTTTATCTTTTGCAAGTCGGCTTTGACTGCATCTTGTGCTGCATGTCTGCTATGTGCACTGTATGCTGTAAGTTTGCTGCATGCTTCAAGTCGGATGGTTTTGTGTGTTCCTCTGCTGTCTGCGGCATGTGTCCTGCACTGCAGCCAGGTGCGTTTTGGTGATGTGCTGCAGTTTATGCCTTCTCGGCCAAGGTACCATCATCACATGCAAACACGTTTCTGAATTATGATGCCAGGAGAGACGTGCAAACTCAACGAAGCTACTGTCAGCCAGCGCGTAGGGGCGTAACACAAGCCCCTGTGGCGCAGGAGAACCCCATCCCTTCAGGAACACCCCAACCCTTCTGAGGGGCGTCTTTCAGGCCAATGTGAATGAATATCTGTGAGATATGGCAGACTTGGGCCGGGGGCCCTCATTACGTTCTGCAGGGGGCCTTATTTTTCGTTATGCTATTGTAAAGGCTCTGATATAATGTTTGCTTCCTCCTGACCCCGGGGTATTTACTACAACCAGGCTTTAAATGATGTTGTAATTCTCTATTCTCTTCATGGCGTGCAGCTCACTAAACAAGCATTGGCATAGCCAAAAGGTCTCACTTTTGGGACCTTATAAGTATTTAGTTATGCAGCACAATATCCTTGGTGCAACAACACCAAACGTTGCATGGCTAAACACTTATAAGGTCCCAAAGCTGAGACCTATTGGCAAAGCCAATGCTTGTTATTAGGTGCCCAGGTCCAGAACCCATGTTCATGCTGCCTAGCTGGCTCCTCGCTCAGCTGTCTCTGTTTCTGATGCTGCTGTAGAAGCCGGCAGATGGGTTTCCCTTCTGCCAGTGTCCACATTGATGGGATTAGGGTGCAGTGCGCGCCCTGCTCCCCACTGTCACGGGCAGCGAGAATGGCACCCCACCACGTGGGAGGTGTGTGGTTGTGTCCCCCTCCTTCTCTTTGCTTCTAGATCCCAAGGATAGGGTCCCATAACCCCATTATTAATGTGCTGTCCCTAAGAAAGATGAGGGTGCCCGAGGGCAAAACTGTGCTTGGGGAAGGGGCCTCAGACACACCTGCCCCATCAAAAATTAAATAATCAAAGTTGAGCCGATCCCTAGGCCTTGGTATGTTGCAGACGTTAGCACAAAGCTCCACACACTACGTCCTCAGACTTGTCACCACTGGGACTGGGTTGCATCCCCAGCCACCGATTTTTTCAATTTTGGGCTCATTTAGGTCTTTTGGCCTCCAGTGCAGTGCTTTTTTGCAGGGTGCTGAGTTTAATGGCTTTCTGCGCAAGACATGTCCCCTGCTGCACTCCCCTGTTAGCCTTGTCTCCTTTTTGTCTTTCAGAATGCCTGAGTGCCAGCGGCAGAGTCAAGGGCCAGTCAACAGCAGGGTCTCCCAGCAGCAGTGGCTGCTGGTGACATTTATATATTTATTTGGAGTTTTGTATAGCTCGAACAACACCGTTTTGGGTGACAGAGCACTTTACAAACCGTGTGGAAAGAAAAGGGGATACGACAGAGGAAAAAGAATATTACATTAAGATACAGTATCTGCAGCTATAAACCCATGGACTAGTGGCATATAAGAAATAGGAGCACAAAATGAAGCACAAATCCTAGGTCAAGAACATATTAAGGAAAGGTAAGAAGTAGCGGGTAAAAAGGAAGGAGGGAACAAACTACAGGAGATGAGGCGAGTTCTCATTATGAGAGAAGCTTATTGGATAGACTCAGTTTAACTTCTTTCTTGAAGGGGAATGAGGATGGGTTGCATCTGATTTCAGTAGGGCTAGAGCTCCAAATTCTTGGGGCAATTCAGGAGAAGAATCAGAGATAGGCTTTCTTTTTTCTTTTTTTTTTAGGTTGAAGAAGTAAGGAGTGAGTGCTTCCAGAGGGTCCATTACCACCCAATAGGGTCATTTTCTGGGCCAGTTAGGAGGAGGTGTTGTGGTATAATGGTTTGTGGGTCGTACAGGCAATTTTTAAGGTGGATCCTGGCCTCAAAGGGTAATCATTTAAATGATTAAAGGTCTGGGGTGATATGATTGTGTTTGTTAGAACCAGTGATGAGCCTAGCTGCAGCATTCAGTGTAGCCTTCAATGGTGCAGGTGAGGTTTTCAGGAGGGCCACCAGGTTAGTGCTGCAGTAATCTAATTTTGAAAGTACAAGAGCATGTACCGCAGTTGTGAAGTCTGCCGTGGGAAGGAAAGGTTTTACGGGCACATGCATCAAGCTATTTAGGAATCGCAAACGGTGCGATTCGGTAAAATCGGCCGTTTGCGATTCCTAAATACCTTTTTAGTATGCATCAAGCATTTTTGAAAAAATCGCTATTTTTAGCAAATTCCAAAAATGCGATTGCTCTTAAGGAATCGCAAATTTGCGATTCCTTAAAAGCAATGCATGATTAATTTTAAAATTGCGAATTCGCAATTAGGGGGGGCAAATTACCACGAGGGTGAACCTCGTGGTAATTTGCGAAAAATGTTTAAAATGCTCAAATTAGCATTTTAAACACTGTCATGTTACAGACACACATGTCCTTAGGACATGTGTGTGTGAAACATCCATTTTCAAAAACATTTCAGGGGTGCAGGGGGGGTCCTATGGACCCCCCCCTGCACCCATGTAATGCATCAACATTTTGCGAATTCTAATTTGCGAATTCGCAATTACCATTGATTCCTATGGGCCTTTTGGCCCATAGGAATCAATGGGAATTGCGAAATCGCAAATTGGAATTCGCATAATATTTGCGATTCGGTAAAAATTGCGATTTTTACCGAATCACAAATATTGTGCACTTTCAATTATGCATCCCGTTTTGCGATTCCTTATTTGCGATTCGGTAAAAATCACAAATTTGGAATCGCAAAACAGGAGTTTGATGCATGTGGGTGTTAGTTACCTAAGAATATGCAACTGATGGTTACCCCCTCTAGTGATGGTGCTGAATTTTTGCATGGAAACGTCTTTGTGCAAGGTTATGTATAGGGATTTGGCAGAGTCAATATGTGGGGTGCAGTTTAAGGCAGTAAGAAGAGGGAGCCAATCTATGACGTTGGGGGTGGAGGTGGACGGTGCAATCAGTTAGAATTCAGTCTTAAAGACATTCAGTTTGAGGTGGTTAGGAGTCACCCATTGCTGCATCTTTGTCAGGGTGTCATTGAGGTTGAAGATGTCATCAAGGGAGGTGATTTTTATGTAACGTTGGGTGTCAACAGCATACATGTGGTAGAGTTTGAGAATTTCCGTTATGGGCTCCATGTATAGGTTACACAGTGTTGGGGAGAGAATAGAGCCTTGGGGGACACCCCAGTGACACTGGAGATGGATCGGAAGAGTGTGCTTGATTAGAAGGCGCTGGGATCTGTTGTGAAGAAAGGCAGAGAACCAATTAGGCACGGTGCCTGAGAGGCCCATCCTGTGTTCTAGAAGGTTTAGAAGGCTAGCATGATTGATGGTATCGAATGCCGCTGACAAGTCCAAAAGGATCAAGGCAGGATTCATTCTGGTCGAGTGAGCATAGGGAATCATTGACAATGTGAACCATGGCCGTTTTAGTGGTATGCCCCAAACAGATTGACAATGGTCGAGGAGTTGGAATTGCTTGATGTGCTTATGGAGCTGAGAGTGTACACTTTTTTCTAAGAGTTTGGCTAAAGTAGGGATGTTGGAGATGGGGCAGTAATTGTTGGGGTCAGATTGTTCAGAGGTTTTTTATAGGATATGGGTGACTGGGACACTTTTTAGGCAGTCAGGTATGGAACATTGGGAGAGTGAGGGATTGATTATCCTAGTCCATAGTGGGAGTGCGAGGTGGATGGACTCCTTCAAGAGTTTGGGAGGGGATCGTAGAAGTGGTTGGAGAGTTTCAAGGCGGAAAGTAGATTTAGTAGACTGTTATTATCAAGGGTTTTAAAGCAAGACCAGGTAGCATTATTTTTGGGTGAGGTGGGGGGATGGTTCTGGCAAGATTTAGGATCAAGTGGGGGTGGCGAGTGGTGGGCTCAAGTGAAAGAAGTTTAATAGTGATCAGAATCTCTTTAGAGATCTGTGTGGTTTTCTCAGCAAAAAAGGAGGCAAATGTTTCCCAGTTAGGTAGTGGATTGTTATTGGAGGAAGAATGATAATTTTTGTGTGACGATTGGTTTTTGATGATTTCTAACAATTGTTTTGGTTGATTAGTAGCAGAGTCTATTTGATTTTGGAAGAAGACTGCTTTAGAGTTCCTGATGGGCTCATTGTATGTACTGCGTCTTAGTCGTACGAGTTTGAGGTTGGCAATGGAGAGGGAATGTCTCCATGACCTTTCTGATAGTCTGAGTTGGCGTCGTTCTTCGTTTAGGTCATGGCTGAACCAGAGGCTGGATCTTTTAGACAGAATTCTTTTAAGTTGTTTGGGGACAAGGGTATCCATGATTTTGGACATGGAGTTGAAGTAGTGATCGGTAAAATGCTGGGCCTTGTTCATGGACGGTGGAGGAGTAGGATGTTGTTACAAATAGTTGGTATAGTGAACCACAAACCCAGAATTTGGCTTTCATTAGTTGTCCCTTAAAGGGAAATGCCTTTTTATTAAGGAAAAATGTGATACAATGGTGGTCAGTACAGTCGCAAGGGATTTCTCCTTTGGTATGATTAGTCAAAGATGGCTTCTTTGATACGGATCAGGCTGTTGCAGGCTTGTATAATGTTAAGGTCCTGGAGGAAGGAGTTGAAACTGTTCAAGAGTGGGTCATTGGTATTGTTCCAGTGAATGTTGAAATTGTCCATGAAAATGTGATTGTTATGTTCATCATTGTTAGAGAAGATAATCTCCATGATCTATTTAATTAAAGTTTGGTTCCCTCTGGGTGGGTGATAAAACATGTGGATGGTGCACTTTGAGTTGGTGGTAAAGATGTCAATCTTGAGGTATTGTATCTCACAAAAAGGTCTCTATTGGAGAAATTATAACCACTCACGGCACTCACGGCACCACTCCACTATATAATACTCACAAAAGGTAACCTAATGGTCGAATACTGGAATGTAAATAAGTGTGCACAGAATACCTCAATAAATTCTATAAAGAATTGGGCATTTGCTTTTTAAAGACGAGAACCCTCCCTCATCGCTTTAATATTGGAACTCCCTTTGAAGGCAAACAGAGGTGGAGGTATAGTTTCATTCTCGATATTCAAAATACACCAATGTTTACGAATGGCTGTTTGAATTCCATCGATGCGGCACTGAATGTGCTCACACACGTAAGTCTAAAAGTATTCAATTAAGATGTTTTAATTTCTAGAAGTGCATCCCTGTTTTTAATGGATGCATGTTTCATAGACTGGCGAATCAACATCTTGGGATACTGCCTTTCCTTCAACTGTAAAGAGAGAGATTCTGCATGTTCTTTGTATTTTTCTTTAGTTGAACAATTCAGTCTAATACGCATAAATTGTCCAAATGGCAAGTTGTTCCGAAGTGACCTGGGATGATGGCTGCTGTAAAGTAGTAATGAATTCCGAGCCATCCGTTTTCTATACAGTTCACTTTGCAGACCATCTGTTGTGGGGAAAATCCTCAAGTCAAGGAAGGGCAAGCTGTCCTCGCTGACTTCTACAGTGAATTTAAGGAAAGCATTCCCTGAATTCAACCATGCTTTAAATTCATAGATAGTGACCTCATCAACTCTCCATACCACAAAAACATCTCAGGTTCCAACTGATGGACGTAAAGATTCACCAGATTCGGCGCAAAAACACTGCCCATCGATGTACTCGATGTTTGTAGGTAGATCGTGTCCTCAAATGTGAAGACATTTTCCTTCATCGCCAACCTGGCACACTCCATAATGAAATTTAAAGGAGTAATGGAGTCTAGTTCCCGATTCTCCAGCGCAATATGTTGATGTATTCATCACGCCTATTGTGCCGCCTTTGTCACCTGGCTTAATGTTAATCTGCGTATCCCTTGCCAATGTTTGTAAGGCCCTCCTTTCATGATTGGGTAAAGTATGGAAGTAGGAGGTGGAGGTCCGAATAAACCGCCTCTTTGATAGAACCTTCGGCCTTGTCCTTGATTTCAATTACTCTGGCATGATTGATTAGACGAGTTGGAGTCCCTGGACCACTAAGAAAAACATGCCAGATCTTTCTTAAACCTCTCAATTTTCATAGTCAGAATCGAGTCTTTGAATTCTTTTGTAGTTCTATTCGGTTCTTCATTGTTCTTCCTGAAAAGCGTGACCGAGATCACAGATCTGATCTGGGCTTCGAGTTCTTGTATTTCAATAAGTATGGCATCCGCTACGCGTTTGGCCGTGCACTGTAGGCACGTATGTCATCATAGTTCTAGGTGACATTCGGAGACCCTCAGACTTTTTTGTTGTGTATATGCTCTCTGAAGCACCCCTTTTATAGTAACCTTTCAGTGCCTTCTTTTTGCCGGCCTGAAGTGAGCCGTCTAGGCTTTGGAAACTTGCTCGCTAGATTGTCATCTAGATATCAGTTTGTGTGAGAAAGAAAAGTGGAGTGCACTGTTGGTGAGTTCACTGTTGTGAAACTAAAATGAGGCATGAACAGGGCAACTTGAGAGAGACAGAAGAGAAAGGTGTAAACAAGAGAGAGAGAAAGAGAGAGAGGGAGAGAGAGAGAGAGAGGGAGAGGGAGAGAGAGAGAGAGAGAGAGAGAGAGAGGAGAAAGAAAGGGGGCACTAGAGTGAGAGTTTGTGTGTGTGTGAAGGTGAAGGTGAGAGAATAAGGACATAAGAGTGAGCGTTATAGAAAGGGACAGGGGCCGTCCCTAAGAGTATTCAAGGACCCTGCCTTTCTCTGTTGCAGTGGCCATTGAGATTGCAAGAGATGTCCCTGGAATAGAGAACTAGAAAAATGCATAGAGCGCGCACTGCCCTCCTCCTCCTCCCCCTCCCGGGGAGCCATATGTGTCTCAGGTTACAGCTTTATTGAAGTGTACACTGTCATGCAGAATGAGTATTTGAACGTAAATGTTGTTTTAGAGAGCAGTCTTGTTGTCACCGAAAAGCTGGTATGCAGCCCTGGTAAAAGAATATTTTTGTGAATGAAGGGGAAAGTGATGTTTATCTTCTGTTATGGTTAGAGTTGTAAGTAAGGCGGACTGCATACGTCACACACAGAGCAGCATATCAGCCTTATGTTGCTCCCGGGTCCTTTCAAAATAAGACACAAACAGTTCTAAGAACCAACAGAGAAGGAGTCGGTGGAAGGGTGATGAAGTATGTGGTGCATGACTTCGGAACTGGGGAACCAGGTCCAAGTCTCAGCATCGGCTCAACAACCTGTGATCCTGCACAAATCACTTAACCTCCCTGTGTCTTCAAAATTAATGTGTACTTGTGTAATGTAACTGCTGGTCATGTAAAGCGCTTAAATACCTTCAGGTTGGGCCGTTTGAGCGCTATAAAAAAATAGCAAAAAAGAAGAAATAGTACATCACTCATGGCGTGAGCAGAGGGTTGACACTAATTAAGGTAAATTAAGTTGTACTTGGTCCATGCTCCACTAGAAGTGACGCCGACTCAGTCATTTCATTCAATTTACTTACTGATGGTAGTTTAAGCTGGCAGGTCCACCCAAGGCAACACTAGAGTAACGAAACTTGAAGGGACCCCCCTGCAAACTATATTGAAGGCCCCCTTCCGAGCTCAGTCAGGAGCTGTCATGCCATGGTACTGTGCTGAGGTGCCCCCCCTGGAGCTCGGGGCCCTTCCGCACCGCAGGGGCTGTGGGGGCCTTTATTACTCAACTATGTCCTTCTGTGCTGATTGCGGAAGCCAGCAAGGCAAACAAACACTAACTTCTCACGTGTGCAATGCCTTGTTCGGGAGTCGGAACTAGAGGCCGGCCTCTCTACTCGTATTTTCTGTGCCACTGCCCATCCAGATGCTGCTCCCTCAATCTTTATATTAGTAAGCAGCATCGAGATTGGCTTGGGCAGGAGAAACAAGTGCTCCTTAGGAGACTGGGGGCTGCGGTCGTGATTCCCTCTGCTCTTAACAATGTGCAGATAGGAAAAGCCTAAAATGTGCAGGTCGGGCTGGTCATAGGAAAGTACCTATCCAACCTGACATGCGCACTTGAAGACTAGAAAGCCTTCTGTCAAACAATTAAGCCCCACCCTGCCCTCCTACAGAAAGGCACCCAGTCTGCGATTTAAAAGCAACGTAGACTGAAAAAAATGTGATTTAATATTTATTTAATATGGGGGCAAAAAATACAGTAGGGCATCGCTCCAATAGAGTAACCGCCTTTGCCCAGCAGGTCAAATACCCCGGCTGTTCTTCAGGGACATAAGGGTGCTATCACCACTGGCCCTGAAGAGACTCATCCTAGTTCTGGGGGTCAAGTGGAGTCCGAATCCCAAAGTCCGTACTTGTAGGCCCTTCAGGTGGCTTCTTCATCCCACTGGGTATTCTTTCACTGTAATCGTTCCCAGGCCCAGTGTATTCTCATCTGTCTTTCCTTTGTGAAGGAGTTTTTAAATGGGGGTGGCCCTTGGCCAATCCTATGTTGCCACATCATTACTCAAGCACATCCCAGCCCTCCTGCACAACATTCTAGGACAATCCAATATGGAGATTTCAAGTTGTCTGTGGAACTAACTTTTCTAAGAGTTTGAGCTCTGCCCCTAGCTGACACAGCTATCTGATCCCTTTCCACCAAAAGTTCAAAGGCAAGCCCATCTGTGTTGGCTCTGGAGGTCTAACCCTCCTCCTTTGTTTCTGTGGACCTGGGCTATCCCAGCCAAGGTTGAGTCTAACAAGCTAAATAACAGATGTTGATTTCTTCCCCATTCCTTCCTTTCTCAGGAACTGTATCAAGCACTGTTATTTGCTCTAGGGTGTGGGGAAGCCTTTGATTTTGCCTTTGTAACTATCTGTTTAATTAACTTGACCCAGGAGGGAGGACAGAGGCTGTCCCAGGGAAACATAACAAGAGCCCCTTCTGTGTCAGGTAATGACGCTTCCTTTGTCTGATAATCTAAAGTTGAAGAGCCTCTGCAGGATTGGGGGCGAGCTTGTCCTCCAGTATGTCTGAGAAAATGTGCCCCTTCAATAAAAAGCGAATTCATATTAAATCATATGCAGGGAATAATTATGAAGCTCAGTTAAATGCAGAAATCAGTTTTAGCATTTAAGGTAATAAATGCAGCATGAAAGTTCACATAAGGTCTCCTTCCATAGAATGTAATACATACATGTGAATCTGCTCTCTAAGAATCATGAGAGTACCACCCACCAACCTAGTCTATTACCTCCCAAATGATCCCTCTTTTATAGGAAAATACACATTAAGAATCATACAGTCAGCATACGGTGAGCAAAACAATACATAGGCTCAGCTAATCACAATACAGAATAAGATACACAATACCTAAATCCATCCCCTAAATGATTATAATTAGTCTCCTTTAGACCTGTCATTGGATAGGACAGTACAAATCTAGTTACACATAAAACAATTACAGGCTTCTGAAATGAATGGGCTCACTGAGTTTTCAGTAGTTTTCAAGAGCCTTGAGTGACAACATTTTCAAAAGAACAACTTCCTTTCGTAGCTCACCAAGAACAGCATATTCTTGTTAGAAAACATACCAAGTAACAAAGCATATCACGTTTCTGTGCACATTTTGCTGCATATGGAGACAGTGAGAAAAGAAAAAATGGTCATGTTTTGAATTCAAGATGGAGTTAGGGCCTAGTTTGGCTAAACTAAGGAAACACAGTACTGTATGGAGCAGCACGTTTTTAACATATTCAAATCATTAAATAGTCATTGTTTGTAAAGTAGGAATTCGGTCTAACACAGGCCACCCTTGTGCCAGGGGCGGCCTTAGGCATGTGCAAGCTGTGCACCTGCACAGGGCCACCAAACCCCAGGGGCCACTATGCCAATATATATCCTTAATATAATAATCCTCTGAGGATGGATACATATTTGCGTGGCGGCCCCTGGCAGGGATTTGGTGGCCTCTGGCTCTGTTCCACTTCCAAACACCCTGACCCCCCCTCTTCACTGGACTCCGTGCTCCGTCCCCGCCCGGACCCCCTCTTCCGGGGCCCCCTACCTATGCTCCCTGCCCAGGGCCACCATGAGCCTAGAGCCGCCCCTGCTTGTGCAGATAACAGGCTGTGCAATACGGTAGTCTTACACGTGCAGCCCGCACACGTTCACGTGAGCCTCTTACCCTAGCTGAGCAGCTCAGGTGCTCGTGTGAGCCTCTTAATGTAGCTGCGCAGATACGCAGCAGAAACCTGATCTAAAAAGGTGGACACTGGTGGTTAGTACTCTCAGTCCATTTACCATGAATGTATTGAGAGTGATACTGTGGTAGTGAGACTTACTCATAGTAAAAGTCCAAAAACTGGGTAGTCAAATGTGAAAACTCCAGGAGCACTATATAGACGTAACCCGTTTGCTGCACAATGTATGAGTTCCTTTTCAACCTTGTCTTTGAGAAACTAGCAATGCACTTCCCTCATCCATGAATATTTCTAAACAATACTGAATAAAGAATTGTGATACATAAATATTGTGTCAAGAATATCGTGATGTCAAAAATATTGTTGACTGGAACATCGAAGGTAAGAATATTCTTTTCAGTGTTTTTAATATCCTAAAAATATTGTTTGTGAAAATATTCTTGTATATTTTATTGTTTTTATGAGCTATTGTATAATTATTTTTGTAATTGTTTTTTGTAGTTGTATGTTCATTGTTGTGTTACTATGTTTTGCAATTTTTTTTGTTATTTTAAAAAATGTACACCCATTTTAATATAAATTTGATTAATGCCATCATACATACTCTATACACTATGGGCACCAGGCGTCAGCTGATCACGTGGTTCCACAAAAGCAATTAGATAACCTACCAGGGTCTCCCTGACAACCCTTTGGCAAAATGGGAGGACGATATTAGGCAACCATTACCAGATTCGGATTCAGAACAGGCACTTGAGTCACCTCATGTCATTTCTCGAAATGCACAGATTAAGTGCATCCAATACACAGTCTTATACCTGGCCTATCTGACCCCGACAAAATTGAACCGCATATTCCTCACAGCCAACCTTCGATGCCCTCGATGTCACCCTGACGCCGCAGACGTCTGGCACATGTTTTCCAAGGGCCCCACCCTAGCTACATATTGGCAAATAGTCCATGATGCCCTGGCATCAGTCACAGAGCCCCTGCACCTGAGTACATAGGAGGCGACAGCTCTGGGGATCAATAAGAGGAAAAAAAATGTGTTGTTGCGACCCACTTTGCAAATATGCCTCTACTGCTTTCCATTCTTCAAATAGAAAGGAGTTAGGTCCCTGGGATGTGGGGAAGGCTGGACCTTATTAGATACTTTGACACAAAAAATTGCCGCCCCACTTATTTCATTAGCCCTTGGTTATAGGCAACACATCAACTTGGATTAGATATGTTAGGTTTTTTATTTACCTTTGTTTTCAATTCTTTTTTTAGAAAAAATCAGAACATCTCATGACAGAGAAATAACACTGCACGTGTAACATATAAATACATCAACTGAAATTCAACATTAACAAAAATGAGAAGAAAATCACAAAGTGAAACATACAAAACAACTGTACCAATTCCAGACTGTTCATAAACAGGCAAGTTAAACTTTACACGCCTCAAGGACCAATAATGGACAAATTCTTAAGAACAGTATCAGACAAAGTCACATTAGCAGGAGATATCACAGTGCACAAAATGACATGAGTATAAAACTTTCAATGGTCATGAATTGCATCTCCTTTCATGCCGACGCGTTTCGAACTCCAAACAGTAGTTATGGGTTCTCTTCAGGGCTTTGTCATTTTCTATCTGTGCATGTATAAAAGAAAGGTAACAGTGTGTAAGTGTGATTGACTAAGGCCTCCTTATTTTATACTGCCAGTGGTGTACCACATATGAATCCCATAGTACCTTGTTTGTAGCTGTGGTTATCCTATGAGAGTTTGTGCGTCTTTGAAGCTGTCATCTACAAAGTAATTAAAATCAAGTTGTAATTTACAATTGGCGTTCAGAGCTCGCTCAGCGGTAACTTCCTACCAAATCACTGCAGGACGTACCTTTCACTATTTGTTAGTCCGTGTCTGGGCCGTCCCTATGGTGCGGTGAAGTTTTTCAAACCTGGGGGAAAGGCGGAGGTCGGGGTACTATTGTGTCTGTATCGCAATCTGTCTGGGTGAGAACGATTGTAAAAACAATCCTACCTTGTTCGCGTTCACCGCGAGCTTCGGGAGCCGCCGGCTCCGTTCTCAACCGTTTGCCCTCGAGTTCTATTTTGTTTGGACGGGTCCCGTATCAAGTCCCCTGTTGTCCTCTCGGGTAGCGCACTGTTGGCAAGGTAGGGAATTAGGTTTGTGTCCCTGAGACGGGAAGCATATGTGTCTACAACCCTCTGTCCCGCTCACCTTGTTAGCTGCGACTTGCTCTCACACTCACTCCGTTCGCTATGGAAGGCGGCAGTCTGGTTGCCTAGTAACTAAAAGCAAAACCAGGACAGTTGGTGTTCTGGGATATGTAGTTCCCTGGGGGTGCACCAATACACAACAGATTGCGAAAGCATTCTTATAACGTCCCCGATTATCTAACCTTCAGTCAAAAAGGGTTACTACACCCCTCGTGGAGCCCCACACAATTATGGCATTATAGCCTAGACACTTCAGAGAGAGAGTTTAATCCATTTTGGGTACTATTAAATTTTAGAATGAGGTATGCCTCTTTCCTGAGAAGTGTTTCTTCAATATCAATAGGGCCTTTGTTGCCACTTGGCGCTATTGTCCAGAGTACAGTCCATTTAAAATCCATTTCGCTGTGATTTAAATCCAGGAAATGTTGGACCATGGGAGCGTTGACAACTTTTTTCTTGATTCTTGATCTGTGTTGGGTGACCCGGCTGTTGACCTGTTGAGTAGTTTTGCCTATATAGATCTTCTGGCAATCGCAAATAATCGCGTATACCACATTTCGGGTTTTACAGTTCGAGAAACTGGCATGTTTCCATTTGACTCCCCTGTGGTCAAACTCGGACCCTTCAATTGTGGAGTCACATGATATGCAGTTTCCACACTTGTGGTGTCCCTCAATTGGCTTAAGCCCCCATATCGATAGTAAATCGCTCTTGGGCTTTGGGGTGGATACGTCTGCTCTAATGACGTCCTGGCCAATACTTTTGTTCTTCTTATATGCGAACAAGGGTCGCGGAAAGGGGCATTCAAGTCCTTCCAGTAGATGCCAGTTCTTCAAGACCACTTGCCTTACTTTGTGTGTATCTGGTCCGAACGTAGTCACACAGACCAGTCGATCCGTGTCTTTCTTAGCCGCTGTCTCAAGTAAACACTCCCGGGGAGTATATTTAGCCCTTTTCTTCGAGTTATTCAACAACTTCTTAGGGTAACCCCGATTCTGCATCTCATTGCAGAAGCGAGTGGCATGTTTTTCATAATCTGTTACCTCCGAGCAGTTTCTCCGTATTCGGAGCAACTGCCCGTAAGGCAGATTGTCTCTCAAGCTTCTCGGATGTGCACTCCGGTGGTGGAGGATAGTATTTTTGTCCGTCTTTTTGCGAAAAAGAGAGGACTTCAGAATTCCATCCTTGCAACTTATCTCTAGGTCTAAAAATGTCATTTTCTCATTGTTGGACTCGAGTGAAAACTTAATGTCGCGATGTCTCCCATTAATCCAAAGGTGGAAGTCCACCAACTCTGCGCGGCTCCCCTGCCACAGGAGCCACACGTCGTCGATGTACCTCAACCATTGTTTAATGTGTTTACTGAAGGGATTGTTGGAGTACACAAATTTATTCTCATACTCCGCCATGTAAAGTATGGCCATCTCCGGCGCATACGGACAGCCCATGGCCGTACCTTTGATCTGCATAAAGTATTGGTCGTTAAACCTGAAATAGTTCTTTTTGAGTGTTAGTTCAGCCAATTTCAGGATGAACGAAGTAGGGACCTGGTGGGGCCTGTCTCTTTTCTCAAGGTATAGTTCCAGCACTTCTAGTGCTTCGTCCTGGGGAATTTGGGTGTACAAGGACGTTACGTCCATTGTCACCATAAATTCCGTCGTTGGGTCAAATTGTGTTCCCTCAACTTTTAGTAAAAAATCGGTGGTATCCTTCAGATACGACTTTACTTCACCGATAAAGGGCTTCAAAAAGAAATCGATGTATTTTGAGAGGGGTTCCAAACATGACTCACACCCGGAGACGATTGGTCGTCCCGGGGGCTCATCTGGGTTCTTGTGAATTTTTGGTAAAAAATATAAAATCGGCGTCCTGGGAAATTTCTTTATCAAAAAGTCTCTTTCTTTTGGTCCCACAAATCCATCTTCCACACCACATCTTATTATTTCACATATTTGTCCTTGGATGGCCCGCATCGGGTCCTCTGGGAGTTCTCTGTACCATTCGGGGTTATTGACCTGTGTCGCACCTTCCTTCAGATATTTATCCTTAGACCAGATCACCACAGCCCCGCCCTTATCCGCGGGTTTGATAATGACCGATGGGTCACTTTTCAGATTTTTAATGGCTATGCGTTGGCCTTTGGTGATATTTGGTTTGATGTATTTTTTGTTTTTCTCTAGTTTGTTGATTGCTGAAAGCATTACCTGTTCGAACGCCACCACCTGCTTGGGAATATTTTGATACGGGACAAAAGTGGACTTATTCCTCAAGCCTGTTACTTCTGTGTCCGTGCTTGGTGGTTTATTTGCAAAGAAGGCTCGCAGCCGGATCTTCCTACAAAAGGCAATGGTGTCTAGTTTGAGTCTGGTGAAGTCTGTTCTCTGACTGGGAACAAACTTCAAACCAAGGTTAAGGACAGCTTCCTCGTCTTTGGTAAGTACTTTGGTGGAAAGGTTCACTATTGTAGATGGTGTGGAATCTAGGACTTGTAAAAGTTCCTGCGGGTGCGCATTTCCCATTGTGGCTTGAACCGGGTTTTTGCCTGTGGGCCTTTGTCTAAAAAAGGCCCTTTCTTGTTTGAATTATTCCCTCTCTCCTCAGGTCCTGATGAGTTAGAGGAGGATGATGTATCCGAAAATGTTTTGAATCGGTTTCTTGATCGACCCTGGAAATTGTATAGGGCTCCACGCGACTCTGTTTGGGTGTAATAATCCTCCTTGAGGAATGGGTAGGCCCTCTCTAAAGTAAAAGCCTTTGAGTCCCTATCGTATTGTGCAGATTTTGAGTTTATGGTTATATCTCTGAAAGTTTGGATATCTTTCTCAATTTTTTCGAGCAGTGACTTGGCGTCAGAAACCGCTGGGCTTTCCTGAAGACTTTTAGTAAGGACTTCGATTTCCTCTAATTCCTTCACACATAATCTTTGGGCCGTTTCGATGGTATGGACCATCAGGTCCCGGCTACACTTAGTGTTGATGCAGCTAAAACCTTTTTTGTATTCACTGTCCTCCGTGAAAATAACAGGGACGTTTTTCACCTGAAGACCCCATGGGATGGTCCCACCCCTGAGGTGTTTCAGAAGAAAATGTCCGTGAAGTTCGGTTCGGATATGTTTTTTCTTGAGTCTTATGAGTTTGTCTGACTCGTTCTGCTGTTGAGCGGAGGTGCTCAAGGTAATGTTATCAAAAGCAGTGGAGGCACATAGATTCTGAATATGAGCTTCAGAGAAGGATAGAGTGTCTTTCTCTGCCATCACCTTGGGAGGACCTCAAGACCCCCCCACACTTATTATGATGGGTAGTTAGGGCGTGACTCGAAATGCCCGTGTTCTACTCTCGCGAGTATGCACCCGCTCTCAATTCTTCAAATAGAAAGGAGTTAGGTCCCTGGGATGTGGGGAAGGCTGGACCTTATTAGATACTTTGACACAAAAAATTGCCGCCCCACTTATTTCATTAGCCCTTGGTTATAGGCAACACATCAACTTGGATTAGATATGTTAGGTTTTTTATTTACCTTTGTTTTCAATTCTTTTTTTAGAAAAAATCAGAACATCTCATGACAGAGAAATAACACTGCACGTGTAACATATAAATACATCAACTGAAATTCAACATTAACAAAAATGAGAAGAAAATCACAAAGTGAAACATACAAAACAACTGTACCAATTCCAGACTGTTCATAAACAGGCAAGTTAAACTTTACACGCCTCAAGGACCAATAATGGACAAATTCTTAAGAACAGTATCAGACAAAGTCACATTAGCAGGAGATATCACAGTGCACAAAATGACATGAGTATAAAACTTTCAATGGTCATGAATTGCATCTCCTTTCATGCCGACGCGTTTCGAACTCCAAACAGTAGTTATGGGTTCTCTTCAGGGCTTTGTCATTTTCTATCTGTGCATGTATAAAAGAAAGGTAACAGTGTGTAAGTGTGATTGACTAAGGCCTCCTTATTTTATACTGCCAGTGGTGTACCACATATGAATCCGATAGTACCTTGTTTGTAGCTGTGGTTATCCTATGAGAGTTTGTGCGTCTTTGAAGCTGTCATCTACAAAGTAATTAAAATCAAGTTGTAATTTACAATTGGCGTTCAGAGCTCGCTCAGCGGTAACTTCCTACCAAATCACTGCAGGACGTACCTTTCACTATTTGTTAGTCCGTGTCTGGGCCGTCCCTATGGTGCGGTGAAGTTTTTCAAACCTGGGGGAAAGGCGGAGGTCGGGTTACTATTGTGTCTGTATCGCAATCTGTCTGGGTGAGAACGATTGTAAAAACAATCCTACCTTGTTCGCGTTCACCGCGAGCTTCGGGAGCCGCCGGCTCCGTTCTCAACCGTTTGCCCTCGAGTTCTATTTTGTTTGGACGGGTCCCGTATCAAGTCCCCTGTTGTCCTCTCGGGTAGCGCACTGTTGGCAAGGTAGGGAATTAGGTTTGTGTCCCTGAGACGGGAAGCATATGTGTCTACAACCCTCTGTCCCGCTCACCTTGTTAGCTGCGACTTGCTCTCACACTCACTCCGTTCGCTATGGAAGGCGGCAGTCTGGTTGCCTAGTAACTAAAAGCAAAACCAGGACAGTTGGTGTTCTGGGATATGTAGTTCCCTGGGGGTGCACCAATACACAACAGATTGCGAAAGCATTCTTATAACGTCCCCGATTATCTAACCTTCAGTCAAAAAGGGTTACTACACCCCTCGTGGAGCCCCACACAATTATGGCATTATAGCCTAGACACTTCAGAGAGAGAGTTTAATCCATTTTGGGTACTATTAAATTTTAGAATGAGGTATGCCTCTTTCCTGAGAAGTGTTTCTTCAATATCAATAGGGCCTTTGTTGCCACTTGGCGCTATTGTCCAGAGTACAGTCCATTTAAAATCCATTTCGCTGTGATTTAAATCCAGGAAATGTTGGACCATGGGAGCGTTGACAACTTTTTTCTTGATTCTTGATCTGTGTTGGGTGACCCGGCTGTTGACCTGTTGAGTAGTTTTGCCTATATAGATCTTCTGGCAATCGCAAATAATCGCGTATACCACATTTCGGGTTTTACAGTTCGAGAAACTGGCATGTTTCCATTTGACTCCCCTGTGGTCAAACTCGGACCCTTCAATTGTGGAGTCACATGATATGCAGTTTCCACACTTGTGGTGTCCCTCAATTGGCTTAAGCCCCCATATCGATAGTAAATCGCTCTTGGGCTTTGGGGTGGATACGTCTGCTCTAATGACGTCCTGGCCAATACTTTTGTTCTTCTTATATGAACAGTCTGGAATTGGTACAGTTGTTTTGTATGTTTCACTTTGTGATTTTCTTCTCATTTTTGTTAATGTTGACTCTCTGCTTACAGAAACGGACGCTGTGTTGACCCCGGGCTGCCCCTGAACCTACCTGCAGCAGCTGACTCTGGTGCCTTCGTCCTCCCGCCTCCCGCCGCCGACCCCTGCTCCATCTCTGGGTCTTGCAGCCGTGTGGAGTGCGGTAGAGGACCAAAGAAACTACAATACCCAGCTGCCCTAGCGGCGCTAATCGCGCCAAACGCGCGCCAGGAGGCGCTCAAATACAGAGTCACCCCGGTCGAGGGGGCGACTCTCTGCTTACAGAAACGGACGCTGTGTTGACCCCGGGCTGCCCCTGAACCTACCTGCAGCAGCTGACTCTGGTGCCTTCGTCCTCCCGCCTCCCGCCGCCGACCCCTGCTCCATCTCTGGGTCTTGCAGCCGTGTGGAGTGCGGTAGAGGACCAAAGAAACTACAATACCCAGCTGCCCTAGCGGCGCTAATCGCGCCAAACGCGCGCCAGGAGGCGCTCAAATACAGAGTCACCCCGGTCGAGGGGGCGACTCTCTGCTTACAGAAACGGACGCTGTGTTGACCCCGGGCTGCCCCTGAACCTACCTGCAGCAGCTGACTCTGGTGCCTTCGTCCTCCCGCCTCCCGCCGCCGACCCCTGCTCCATCTCTGGGTCTTGCAGCCGTGTGGAGTGCGGTAGAGGACCAAAGAAACTACAATACCCAGCTGCCCTAGCGGCGCTAATCGCGCCAAACGCGCGCCAGGAGGCGCTCAAATACAGAGTCACCCCGGTCGAGGGGGCGACTCTCTGCTTACAGAAACGGACGCTGTGTTGACCCCGGGCTGCCCCTGAACCTACCTGCAGCAGCTGACTCTGGTGCCTTCGTCCTCCCGCCTCCCGCCGCCGACCCCTGCTCCATCTCTGGGTCTTGCAGCCGTGTGGAGTGCGGTAGAGGACCAAAGAAACTACAATACCCAGCTGCCCTAGCGGCGCTAATCGCGCCAAACGCGCGCCAGGAGGCGCTCAAATACAGAGTCACCCCCGTCTCGCGGGACGCGAGCGGGACGCCGGGCTAAGCCCGGGCAAAGGGCGGGCCCTCTGTGGCCCTCAGTGACCGAGGTAGGCCGGGCTGGGCCTGGACCCTTACAATTTCTTTTACGCACAGTTATTATTTATTTGCGTCTGTGACCATTTGAGTAGGTGGGTAATTCGCCACAAACACTGTGATAGTTATACTGCACCCTGATCCTACCTGCCTCGCGACGGACCAACTTTATTCCAGATTTTTATCCATTTTATCGGGCTACATTTCTACCTTATTTACTGTGGAAAATGTCTAAAACTTTACGTTCCGGAAGGGTAGTGGGAGAAAAATCCACCCGGAAATTACCTACCATCCGCACTAGAAATAAGTCAATAAATAATCCACCTCTGAAAGGTCAATGTCAGTTATCTGAACTGTGGGATTTAACCGCTATTAACAAACCTAAATGTGCGACCCTATTCAACTCAGATTCCAAAGCCCTTGAGGCACAGGAAGTACACTTGCCAACTACCTCTGAGCCTCGACCTTCCCAGGCCCAGCAGGGGGCCTCCCAACTCATGGTAGGAGGATCTCCCTCACGGGACCCTACAGACGGGAAGCCGACGATTGTAAGTGAGCCTGTACATATACCATCGATCCCCCAGGCATCCACGAATGACAGGCCGGGAGACGATCTGTCCGCTCTATCTATTGACTTGGAACTATGGGGTCGCTACATAAGCCCTGCTAAAGTGGAATCCCTGGAGCAATTTAAAGTTCAGGGTGGAGCCACCCCATCAGGACTAATGTTGTATAGTAGCACCCCGTCACTAAACAGACATGAAATCTCTGACTTGTTAAACTCCTCCAAGAGTCCTGATCTCAATCTCCTGGATAATATTTCTATGGTGGAGGCACGAGAAAAGCCGATCTCTGAGTCCATGATCGCGCTGGAACAACTTCTTGCTTCAATACTGATGCTGTTAGGAAAATTTGTAGGCAGCTCGGACTGTATCCTTGAATCAGTTACCCAAATCTTAAAGTTATTGCTGCAGAAAGTGCCGAATCTGGGTAAGGCCTCCTCCCCTCAACAGCCTGAACAACCTGCATCTGAGGGGAAAACCAAAGCTACTAGAAGCGATCTAGCTAAGAAAAATGAACCGCCTTCTTTGGTCCCTGATAAGGAGTTGCCTCATACTGCAGCTTCAAACTGCATCAAGAATATAGTCCTCGAGATAGAGGAGGAGGATAAAGTCTTGCCTAGTCCCAAAACGGCACAGGAGTTATTTCCTATCTTTGTCCCGGATGGTGGAAAAGAACTCTTGGCCGGCAAACCCCAACTTAATGAAGAAAAGAAAAAATATGGCAAACAAAAAAGTACCAAAGCCAGCAAGAGGAAACCAATTCGAAAATATAGAAAGAAGAAGCAACGGAGGATCATTTTCCAAAAATACACAGAGGCAAGGGAGAATGAAATAAGGAATGGGGAACCTTTATCTACTTCCTTAAAAGCGGATACGGATGTGAACTTAACCACTTCAACCTCAGTGGAGGAGGAAAATGAACAAGGCAGCTTGTCTTCCCAGGAAGACTTTCCACAAATAGGGAGCCCACTCCCAGGCTCTCCGGTTCAGAGTGCAGTAGGAGGGCCACTTTCTTTTCCATCCGGGACTTTAAACCATTTGGCTGCTCCCTTTGTGGTAACAATTGACTCCGAAAATGCTTGTCCTCTTGCTCGGCCTGTAAATCTGCCTAAGGCCCTTGCGGATGTGCGTGTGCTAGAATTTGTTCCATTATTTGATACTGACCTCTTATTAAATAGAGCCTGGCTCCTTAAGCGATTTAGCGAGGTTGAATGTCTCTATCACATTCAGTCTAGAGACATAGAATTGGTGTCTCTGTTAGGTGGCAGTCGGGTTTTGAGTATTCGGGTGAAATTTTATTCCCCGATTATAACAAATCTGATTCTTGAACAGGCTGAAAATTTCCAACGCTTAGGAATTGATATTCTTCCTATCTCTACCCCCGGCAAGCCAAACTCTCTCGATAAGCAGGGGCTGAGAGGTGGTGAGCAAAATTGGACAACCTCTCCTCTGAGAGACCTGAAAATTTGGGTTTCCAGGGGAAAACGCTCAGTATCGCACGTGAAGCCACTTCCACTAGTTGAGAATTCCACACTCAATGATGATAATAACCGGTGGAATTGGCTCCATAGTGCTTTATCAACAAAAAATAAGGATAACCCCAAATTGTTTCACCACCTTTAACCCAACCTTAAACATAATTTCCTGGAACGCGGCCGGATTTCATAGTAGCCCGGAGAAACTGGCCTTCTTATCCACTCTGGAGGCCGATATATTGTGTATCCAGGAAACATGGTGCACAGATAGGTTAATGCCTTTAAAAAAATTTTATGTATTGGAAGTACCGGCTGCGCCCTCTAAAAAAGGGCATGCTAGGGGGGGGCTCGCCTGTTTACTGTCAAATAAGTTCCAATGGAGATTCTCCCATTATATTGATCCCACTAGACTTTTTCACACAATAACTTTGGAAAATATGTACCATGACAATACAAAATTTTCCATGGTCATTTTTAATGTGTATATTCCGCCTGAGGATGGTTTTAATGATAAACTTAAGCGGGTCCTCCAGTTTATGGAAAATACAAAAAATTCTCCTCCTTTTCCTGAAATTTTGCTAATCGGTGACCTGAATTGTAAAGTATCAAATGCTAGTCTAACACTTTTCAGGGATAAAGCTAAGGAGGAAACATATTGCATCCCCCAGACGCTTTTCCCGGAAAATTTAAGAACAAATAAAAGGGGGAAGATTTTGTTAAAAGAACTAGCAATCGGGGATGGTATTATTTTAAATGGAAGATTTCCATCTGACGCCCCCGCAAATTATACCCATAATTCCCCCTTCGGATCATCAATTTTGGACTATGCTATCGCCAGTTACAGCCTGTTTCCCTTGATTCTTGACTTAAAGATTATACCCACGACTCTGAGCGACCATAGCATTTTAGCAATATCAACTTCGTTAAATTCTCTGAACACGGCATCCTGGGCCCTAAATGGTAAGGAGGCTACCTTTAATCCAACAGCTGGAAGATGCTTCTGGAATAATGCTGCCATTAATGGGGTCCAGGAGCTATTGTCTGATACTCTCAGGGAAATAGAAGTGTGGAACGGAAATGAAATAGTTTGCTTCGAGGCATTCATGTTAAAGATTCTATCGAATGTTAAAAAATCTGCCCCGCTTAGGAAAAAAGGAGAGGTAGTGCCTCTGCCCCTCCGTAATCTGAATAGGGAGTTAAACAAACTAATCCGTGCACAATATGCTGAAAGGGTACCGGAACGTGGGAATGTTATCGCTAGGTTAAGAAGAAAGAGAAGCAGACTTAAGAAAAAAATTAAAAGGGACAGGGAGGATGAGGTATGGATTAAATTAAGGGAATCTGCTGTACACGGCAATATTAAAGATTTTTGGGCAATAATTGGGAAAGGATGTGGTACACGCCACTTCCCTAGCCCTATAGCTATACCAGAAGATCTATGGTTTTCCCATATTTGTGAATTGTATGCTGGAAATGGGACCATAACTGTTGATAACTTTTCGTATCCTGCCCCTGATGACTCGGTTTTCTATCCCTCTGAGAAGGAAATCGAGTTGGCCATAAAAAATATGCGATCCTCTGGGGCCATGGGACCGGACGAGCTCCCGATGACGGTCCTAAAACAAGACCCATTGACCTGGAGTAAAATCCTGTATCCCCTGTTTAAGGCGTGCCATTCTTCCAAATGTGTCCCAGCATCATGGAGAGGAAGCATTCTGGTTCCTATCTTTAAAAAGGGGGCAAGGGACAGTCCCAGTAACTATCGCATGATTGCCCTCCTCGACTCCATCGGAAAGGTCTTTGCGAAATGCCTCCTGAGTTCTCTTTCCGATTGGGTCGAGGAGCGCAACATCCTGCCTTTGGAACAGACTGGCTTCCGAAGGGAACATGGCACGTTGGACAACTTGACCGCCCTGCAGGTTATTACGGATAAATATGTCCAGGTGAGAGGGGGAGTGGTATACGCCGCATTCGTTGATTTCTCCACAGCGTTCGACAAAGTAGATCGGGGAACGCTGTGGAGAAAATTGGCGATGCTGGGCCTCCCTTCACACCTGTTGGAGTTGGTCCGGGCTCTGCACACTGAGACCTGGTGCAGGGTCTTAATGGGGGGAGAAAGGGGGCTTTCGGCCAAAATTCCAGCTCAGAATGGCCTTAAACAGGGCTGCCTATTGGCGCCCCTGTTATTCTCCTTATATACAACTGACCTCCCTGCTGTCGTGTCCCAAAGCGAGGGGATCGCACCATTGATAGGAGGGGTGCCAATGGCCTGCCTGATGTATGCCGATGATGTGTTATTGCTTGACTTAACACCCGTGGGACTGGCAAATCGGCTTCAGGCTTTGCAGGGCTTCACCAGGGAGCATTATATGAAGATCAATACCAACAAAAGTAAAGTGATGTGTATTGCTGGTCGAAAGAAATGTCGCTCGACAGATTTTCGTTGGGCCATTGAAGGGCACAGATTGGAGGTCGTTACTTGTTATACCTTTTTAGGAAAAATATTCTCGGCCAATATGAGCGAGAGTCTTCACGTAGAGCATTCCTCTCGTAAAGCTCTTGCCCATGGCAACGGATTAAAGTCCCTATACCTGGCAACGGGGAGAAGACATTTCTCTAGCCTCTTGGAAGTATTTAGAGCTAAAATCCCCGCAACCATTTTGTATGGTATAGAAATAATTGAGATAAAACATTGGGACTTTTGCCACAAGACTGAGGGAAAACTCCTAAGATCCCTCTCGTCTCTTAATAATGCTTGTCCACTGGCCGCCTGCAGGCTGGATTTTGGACTCAGGAGTGCCTGGGTGCAGGGTCTATGCGCCTTAATAAGGTGGGTAGCCAGCTTGGCTAGAGCGAGAGAAGGAACCCTGCGAGCTTTGCTCAAAAAAGAACTTTTGGGCAATTTCAAGCAGTTCTCCAAACTCGTCGGCAATTTCAGAAGGGCTGTGAAAATCCTGGGGCTTGAGGAAAGCGCACTCTTCACCTATTCTCCCACGCAGTTAAAGCAGGTCCTTAAGGAGGCTTTGTGGGAGTACTGTTTCCTAACCGACAAAAAAACAGTTGGCGACAAAAGGAACGTAGAGCCGCTAATCCGCTCCTATAGGTTGAAACAGCCCCAACCGTACGCCCTGTGGAATTTACCACATGGCATACGTAGGTTCTGGTTTTTATTACGGTATGACTTAATCCCTCTGAATGTGCTGTTGTCCAAATGGCATGGCACCTCGCCGTTGTGCAATTTATGTAAATTGAATAACCAGGACTGTATGCATGTACTTTTGATTTGTCCTATGTTATGTAACTTGCGCAACCGATGGCTTAAAGTAATCTGTCTACGCCTCAAAATTGTCACTTTTCAAGATTTTCTTCATGCACTTTATTGCCCACCAAATGAAATGTTTTGTGCCTATGTTTTTAATTTTTTTAAAGGATTTTTAGCTATTTATTAATCTTCTGGAAGGTGGTCCCGGCCTGGCCTTGTGGGATTGATGATTTGCAGTGCACCTATCACGGTTCGAATTGTATGTTTTTTTAACTCTTGTATCTTTGATGATTGTGTTGTCTTGTATGTACATGTTTATGTGGCCCTCTTTTGAGAGCCAAAACATAATAAATAAATTTGAATTTGAAATTTGAATTTGTTAATGTTGAATTTCAGTTGATGTATTTATATGTTACACGTGCAGTGTTATTTCTCTGTCATGAGATGTTCTGATTTTTTCTAAAAAAAGAATTGAAAACAAAGGTAAATAAAAAACCTAACATATCTAATCCAAGTTGATCTACTGCTTTCCAAGCATGTTCTCAGGCTTCACTGGAGGGCTTCCCAGCCACCACGTCTGATAACATGGCAGCTCTTCTCTGATGGGGAGAAGCAGAAAGCATACATCTGCCTCACAAGGAGGACCGCCACCTTGGTATATGACCCGTAGTGGCAGCATGGGACACTATGCTCATGCAGCTCCGTGAGGAGATGCAGTAAATGGATGTTTCCTCTACCCACCAGGATGCCTGGCCGTGCCCCCCCACGACTAGTGCAATACATTGACATGCAGACCCCTTTCCCTGCTGTGTGTAGATTATTTGTGGTGTCTAGTTTACATTTGAAGATACTGTTTTAGGGTATTGTATTGTTTTTTTACAGGTTTACAGATCCGAAGGTATTTTATGGATGACTGGATTACGCGTTTTTATTAAAGGGAATCATTTTGATGTCCAGTAAAACAGTATTTGATTTCCTTTGATGTTTCGAATTTCCATGAGTGTTTCTTTTTTTTTTTTAAATGTATGTGTTTTTTATTATTCCTTAAGAGTTTGGATTGCTTTGTTAGATTTTAATGAACCTGATTCTTTTTTGCATTTTTGGGGGGTGTTTTTTAAAAATTATTTTTCCTTTTTGGTGAATTATATTTTTGACTACATGGATATGGAGGATGATCTGCAGCTACGGTACAGTAAAATATACTCAATTTATTTTTTGTCAGTGGAAAATATTATCTTTTATTTTTTGTGTGCATTTGATGTGATTGATACATGTTATTTTACATTATATGTGTTATATTTGAGTGTTTACATTTGATTTTACTTTCAATTTCAGTTTTGTGGTTGGTGACTTTGTTATTTTTTCAATAATTAATATACCTATTATCCATAAGTCTTATTTGCAATTTTAGTTGTATATTTTTTTGACTGATGTATAAAAATAATTTGTTTAATATTTAAGTAAAAATAATTTTAGTTATGCTGGTCTGGATTTATGGTTGGTTTATTAGATGCTGGGTAGGAAATGTGTTTTTTATATAGAGGTTTGTCTATTAATTTTAAGTAGTGAACTCCTTTGTTGTTAATAAAGAGTTTCACTTTCCACTGCATCATGTCATATATTCTATTTGTTTGTTTGTTTGCTAACTTTAAGTTCAATTTGGGTTAATGATTGTTACATCGTAGTTGTTGGTAGCTTTGTTCTTTTTGGAGGGTTTCGGTGAATTTGAGGTGCGTAGGTTGGGTTCTGCCTATTGTGAATTGGAAGTCATTGTGCCATCCTTCTACTGTGTTGTTGATTTTGGCTTTTGAGTCATGGTGCTGCAGTAAATATTCCACTATGATATTTGGTATTTGGGGTGGCATCTGCATGTGTTTTGGGACTGCAGGGAATGTATCTTTTAGTATTTTAGTTGTGGGCTTATGGGAGCTAGTGCTTTCATCTCTTATATCTTGTAGTGCATGTGTTACTTCAATTTAGGTGACTTTTATTTATTTATTTATTTGAAAGTTTTATATAGCGCGAACAAGATCTTTGCAGATATCAGAGTGCTTTACAAGGGCACGTGGGAAATAGAATGCAGTAGTTGAGGTAGTTAGGTACAAGGTGCATAGTTACATAGGTAGGTCAAAAAACAGGAGGTAGATAATAGGTGAGGTAGTACAAGGTGCATAGTCAAACAGTTGCGCCAATAATATAAAAGTACAAAAATAAGCATATACTTGTTTAAGCGTGCTACAAGTGTTTTTGGAGATAACATAAAGGTGGGCATATTTGAGGTAGATGCGTGCAGGATGTAGAGTCACACAGGTGCATCAGTAGTACAAAAGTAGGGATGGTTGAGGTGGTGTAGGTACAGTGTGCAAAGTCAGACAGGTGCGTTAACAATACATCAAAATACAAAGAGGGAACATATACAATCAAATAAGTCATGATACAAGTAGTACAGGTAGACCAGGGGGTCAGGCAGGTATTACGGAGCGGATTCATGAAAGCTACAGGATAATAGATCATGTGTATTTAGCCATGAGGATCGCTTTAACTTCTTTCTGAAACAGTTTGTTGGAGGAGATGAGCCTGGTTTCCGGAGGGAGTGAGTTCCAGATCCTGGGTGCCATTCCTGAAAAGGACCGGTTATAGGTTTTTTCCTTCCTGTATCTTTGAGGTTTCAGCAAAAGATTGTTTGTGCTTCTAGTAGTTCTAGAGCCACCCGAGATTGTCAGCTTTTGAGTGAGGTAGGCGGGTGAGTTCATGTGTACAGCCTTGTGAGTCATGCAGGCGATTTTCAGATGTATTCTGGCTTCAAAAGGTAGCCAGTTCAGGGATTTAAAGTCAGGGGAAATATGCGAGTGTTTTTTTGAGCCAGTGATGAGTCTCGCTGCAGCGTTAAGGGACGCTCTTAGGGGTGCCGTTGTAGTTAGGGGGAGCCCGCAGAGGGCGGTGCTACCATATTCTATGTGCGGGATGACTATAGATTGTACTGCAGTTTGGAAGTCTTTGGCTGGAAGGAAGGCTTTAAGTTTTCTCAAGGTATTGATTTGGAAGTTCGCTCCTTTGATTGCCTCGCTGAGGTGCTGCTGCATGTTGAGATTGGCGTCAAGTGTTATGCCTAAGGATTTTACTGAGTCTACGACGGTAGATTGTACATTTAAAGCCGTTAAGTGCTTAAGCCATGTTTGAGCCGTAGAGATTTTTGCGGGAGGTGAGATCAGGAGGAACTCAGTCTTCAGTGCATTGAGTTTGAGGTGATTCTCTGCAAGCCAGGATTGGGTGTTTTTTGATCATGGTGTTCAGAAGCATGATGTCCTAGGGGATTGTATTTTGAGATAGAGTTGGGTGTCGTCGGCATACATGTGAAAGTGCACATTGGATGTCTGTAGCAAAGTAGTGAGAGGTTCCATAACTAGGTTGAACAGTGTTGGGGAGAGGGAGGATCCTTGGGGGACGCCTAGCGATACAGGTACCGGCGAGGACATCAGGTTGTTGCTTTTGAATCTTTGTGAGCGGTTGTGTAGAAAGGAGGTGAACCACTTGAGAACAGTCCCTGATATGCCCATTCTTGTGTTTAGCAGTTCGAGTAAGTTCTCATGTTTAACTGTGTCGAATGCTGAGGAGAGATCCAGAAGGATGAGGAGGCAGGTATCATTTTGGTCTAGGATTTGGAGGGCGTCGTCCACAATGTGAGTCATGGCTGTTTCGGTACTGTGCCCTGCTCGGAAGCCTGACTGATGAGCATTGAGGAGATCAAACTTGTCTATGTGTTCAGTCAGTTGTAGCTGTACGCATTTTTCCAACAGTTTAGCGAGGGTGGGAATATTTGTAATAGGGCGGTAGTTGTTTAGATCAGAGGGGTCTGCTGTTGGTATTTTTAGTAGAGGTGTGACTTGTCCGACTTTGAGGGCGTCAGGAATGGATCCTTGTTGAAGAGAGCTATTGATAATTTTAGTCCAGAGTGGGAGGAGCAAAGGGGTAAAGTCTTTTACCGCGTTTGCAGGAAGGGGGTCAGTGAGGTGATTGGATGGTTTCAGGGTGCTGAGCAATCTGCCAATTTCTTCTTCGGAGTAGGTACCAAAGGATGACCATGTAGCGTTGTTCTTTGGTTCAAGCGCTGCTGTGAGTTGGGGGTTGGAGTAAAGGATTGCGTCATTGAGGAGATCGCTTCTTATGTTGTCGGTTTTTTGGTTAAAGAAAGCAGAGAAGTCTTCACAGGAAGGTGTGATGCTCGTGGTGCTGATTGTCTGGGGTTGTTCTTTGGATTGCGTTCTGATTAACTCAAACAGTTTCCTTGGGCGGTTTTTTGCTTGGGCGAGCTGGAGGCTGTAGAAATCTCTTTTTGAGCGTTTTATTTTTCTGAAGTAGGCGTTTCTCTGTTTCTTCAGGCTTTTTAGGTGCAGTGCAGAGGCGGCTGACCTCCAAGTGCGCTCTGCCTTTTGGGGGTGGATGTGTTCCCTTACATTATTAATGCCTTATTTTGTTGTGCCCCCCCCCCCCCCCCCAGCAAGCATTAGAGTAATATTTAGTACATGTCCAATTGATAGTTTCCATGCTTGTACTTTCTTGGCTGTTAATAGTCAATGTGAGAGAGTAATTGTTTCCCTTTCTGTGATAATGAATCATGCTCTTTCTGTCAGTAAGTCTGAAAACAACAAAACAAAATGTACTACATATTAAATCAAAATAAAAATGTTATTCTGAGCAGGAATTTTTTAAAATTATTTCTTAAGAAACATTCTTTATAAGTTAAATACATATATTTTAATACTTTCATTTTTTATTGCAATTTTAATGTAATGATTTAATGTGCTGTAACATTATTTTTAATAGGTCTAGCTTTATAATAAACATGTTAAATTATTTTACATATATATTTTATATTAATATTATTTACAGATATTTATAAAGAATAATATATTTTAATATTTCCCTATGTTTTACTATAAGAACTTTGGTTATTAATAACAATCACAGTCCTTGTCAAATTGAACCACTAAAGTCACCAGATCAACCTGAGCTCAACGCCTGGGATCAAAAACCATCAGGGTAGTGAGGGAGAAGGCTGTGGCCGAAAAATGCTCCACGTTGTTCAATAGCCGCTGAATGAGACCTTGCTGAAGCCATTGACTTCTGGAGGGAAAGCTCAGAGCTGGAGAAATTTGAATTTCGTGCCCAAAGAAGATCCCTCGCCAGCTGACACTTTTTGCGCCTCCGCCTGTAAAGTGTTGCGTAAACTGAATCTCTGGCTCAGCTCTACAAGGTTTGTTTTCCTGTGACACAAATTAACTTAGTTCAATGCACCAGCGTCTGAATGTGAAAGAGAGGTATTTGTAGCCTCCTAGAACCCCACCCAATACATAGTTGAAGTGGTATCAATGCTTTTGAGTAACTACCAGTCCCTCAATAGGGCAAAGATGATTGGAAACAAAACTGTTTCATTCTTCTTGATATGACACATACAAACTGCGCTAAGAAAAAGCCACTTTATCTAAAAAGAGTTTTCTTTAACAAGTGGATGCTACTGCTCAGCACATATAAAACAACCACACAGAATCAGATTAAAACAGCACAAATGCATGTTGCGAACAACAAAAATAAAATTAACAAGACTTAACACCCTAAAACCTACTTCTGTGCTCTATGCTAGGAGAGCATGGAGTAGCGTAACTTGACTCTAGATTTTATTAGGAAGAATAAGCACACTGCATACCTGTTTACAGGTAAACTCTGTAATAATCATTAGTCAGAGAGGCTGTGTTTCCTGTGAAAGACAAACACCCGCCACATCAGCATCAGTATCTTGTGTTATAATCTGGGTCAAAGTAGTGAAGTGGCAGTCCTTTTATACTATATCTTATCAAAGATGGAATTTCCAACATCACATTAGGAATTTCTGGTATAACCAATGCGCATCAAGATACTGTTCTAAGAAGCATTCTTTTAAACAATTAAGGTAAACATACGACAATTCAGACTACACTGGTTTGGCTATTCTTATTTGACTTTAGAATTGAGATAACAAGGCACTTGCTCAAGACTGATTTTGCATCAGGTGTCTCTTTTATGTCTATATCTGAGTGGCCTGACACTTTCTCAGGTTCTTGTAAAGATATGGACAGAGGACATCCATCAAAGGCAAACATGTTGATCATTCTACAGAAATACAGAAAATGTAGCATCAGCCTCCTTAAATGGAGTTGGGCCCCATGGTCTTTATGTCAAAAGATTTCTACCTTCCCGATGGGCAACATAGCAGGGCATAGATCTCCCCCCCTTCCTTCTCAGAACCCCTGATGTGTGAAACCCTGCATTAGTTCTTGACCATAACATATCATGATAAACATCCACGGATTGCTGGATTGTCTGTGCAAAGTTGTTGTTATTATATATGCAAATTGTTTCTATTTTTGTATACAAATGCGGTACTTTTGTATTATCCTTTATTTCCATGTGTGTATATACAGGGCTGCTGACCAGATGATACCTTACAAAGTCAATAAAATGTGTTTTCAAAAAAGAAACAAGATTTCTACCTTTACACAGTCCCTTTTTTGTAGCTTGAATTCTTCCAGCAGGGCAAGGTTGCAATCTGTAGCTGAAGAGGGCTCTACAAGGCCGGATAAGTTTTCCACGAAGTCCAGCTGAATCAATTTTGCTGCTTCAGAGTAGCAGGTAGTGGGAGCAACCTGAATCTTTGGCCCAAAAGCAATGCACAGTCATCAGATCGGCTTGGCAGGTAGGCCCTGTCCCCTGCCGGTTCTCAAAGCAAAAAGGTGTCAAAATGTTTCTAAGTCCCAGATTTCATAAAACTTTAGTATGAGTATACTTTAACACCAATCAAGGATCTAGGACCTTGGGGACATCACATGCGTGGCAAGACTCACTGCAGCAGAGACCAGCAGCTGCAGGGTCCAGGGCGCAAGTCCAATTGGAAATAGTTCGCTGAAAACGCAGGAAAAGGCCTCTGGACGCTGCTTGTGTCCCTGTAGCCCAAACAGGAGGTCAACCATTTACCCCCATGAGTCAAATTGTTTGCTTTGGGTATAAGAGGGTGAGCAGGTCCAGCCTTCATGGCTCTTCCCAGATCACAGAGAGCAAGTCCAGTAATCAAGTGATCTGAGGAGAGTACTGTGGATGCCGCATTGATGCCCAATGCCTGCTTCTAGGTGGGGTAAACTTCTGATCACTTCCTAAACAATCTGGTAAAAGTTCCCAGAGGTGACCCTACTCACCTTCCCAGCACCGTCTGTGGGTTTTACTGCAATCAATTCAAAGGTGCCAATCTCTGTACAAAAACAATATGTCAAAACCTTTCTCCCCCTGCGCAGAGCTGCTGTGCCACCCCTAGATGTGTAACCGGGAAAATGAGCAACTCCTCCTTTGTGGTCACTCAAAATTGGTTTGGGCAAGCTCCTCTCCCACTGAGCCCGGTGCTTGACTAGCTAGGAGGACAAAGGAAGGGGCAGGCCAGGTGTTACCTACATCTAATGTGGCAGAGTAGGCCCCTTTGAAGTTAAATAAGTTCTTGGGCACAGCCCAGATGGCCAGCCGGCCAGAAAAACAGAACGCCTCTCCCACTGAAGGCCTTTTTTTCAGTACTAGGAGTAACTTCACATCTTATTAAGAGGGCTTTCAGCTCCTGAGTTACAGTTGGAAGCTCATGCAAATAGGCTTCTAGAGGCTTTAGGCAGGTAACATTCAACTTTATAAAAATCATCTTTCCAAAATCTGATTTTACCAGTGAAATTGGTTTGTTATAAATATTTCAAAAAGTCCAAAAACTAAATTTGTAGCAGTTTCCTAGTCAGAGATAACATTTAATAAACGTAATCCATACTACTATTATAAAGAGAGAACACAAACCTTTGAGCCAGGTAAACTACAAAAGTAATGCACCAATGACTACACCCAATACACCATTTAAAAGGGGAGATGTGGCAGAAGGACATAGGCTATAGATATGTACACCATATACATTAAAAAAGCAAAAACGCCAAAAGTGGTAAAGTAGTCCCTTGGGGGCGTGGTCGTGGCCGTGGGCGTCTCAAACAACAAATGTGGGCGTTTACAGGGCCGTGCCAAGTCAAATAACAAACATAGGCCAAGCGACTTCACAAAACACTTACATATGCACACATAGAGCGGAAATGCGCTTTCACTGAATTTAGAACGCACAATATGCAGATATAGAGCGGAAATGCGCTTTCAATGAATTTCTAACAAACATTTGCAAATCCCAACACATACAGCGGAAATGCGTTTTCAATGAATTTAAATTCACACATACAGCGCGGTAACACCAATATACAAAAACAGCAGAGGTGCGCGCTATAAGAAATATACACACATTCGTTGCAGTTACCCAGACAACATTGATGCCTTTGCATTAAAAACCGGGCGGGCCTTCCATCGACGAGGAGTGTCAAATGACGCCACACAGGGGGCAGGATTAATCGCATACTACACCAATCACAACACACTAAAGAAAACACACACGACTTCGGCTTACCAAAAAAAAAGTCTTTAACCATTGGCCATTGACCAACGACGTCACAGGGGGGGTAAACACGAACAAAAAAATCCAACATTTCTTAACGGAGAAACGCAATCAACTGCGTATTCACGTGACTTCCCTCACATCTTGCAGACAAGATAAAACGCTTACAATAAGACATACGAATTACGAAAATAACACAACTGCCCATAATCACTCGAGCACTGCCAGGACTTCACCACACAATTGACAAAACGAAAGGGAAACTTATTTGAAGGGATACAAAAACGAACAAACGGAAAGAGCCCTCGAAAGAAAAAAAAACATTCAACAGGTGACACAACACTTTCCTCACATCTTGTGGACAACATAAAACGCGGAAAACAATACATACGAATTAAAAAAATAACACAAGTGGGCCAAATCCGTTGAAAAGGGCCAGGACTTGCACGGACAACTCTTCTGCGGAGCGGGCGGGGGCCCTGAAGCAGCCTTTTGCTCCCAGACAACGTCGGGACGGGCTGCTAGTATTGTATACAATTGCTTTCCTAAGCTGCTACAGTGAAAATAGTTTTTCCCTGTAAGAATATGTTAACCACATGTTTACCATTAAACATTTTAATATCCTACTTCCACATACAGTGTACCCTGCCATATAGACAATAAGCCCTACTCAGGGGTGACTTTTAAATATTTAAATGGAAGCTTTATGTCTGTCAAAAAGGGGTTATTTTGACAGGTCAGATTTGCAGTTAAAACCTGCACACACAGGCTGCTGGTCAGCCTTGAGACATGTGTTACAGTGCCACTGCGACGGATGGCACAATGAGTGCTCCACTCCACTGGTAGCATTTAATTCACTGTCCCTGGGTACATTTGGCACTATTTACTAGGGACTTATAGGCAAGTGAAATAAATTAATTGTGTACATACCAATTTCATCATATTGAAAGGAGGAGCACAGGCATTTTACCATTGGCTAGCAGATGTCATGTGCAGAGTTCTATAGCCAGCAAAAATAGGGTTCAAACAAAATCTGGGATAACCCTGCAGAAAGGAGCACATTTCCAACTTTTCCCATGGGAAGATCTCCATTAAGATTGCTTAGACTTGCACCTATGTGTGAAATGTTACTATTACTAACTTTTCCTTATAAATCCGTTTACAGAAGACTCCAACAGAGCATGAGCACATGCAAGTCTATTACATGTGAGTAAATCTACATGTGTTTGTTTACCTGTGTGAATCAGGCATAAACTGTATAGTGGTATTTCCAGAGTGATCAAATCTGCTTACAGGGACAAAGCTGTGGGGGGTCCAGGAAGGGCATTCCTGTCAAAGCTAATTAACTTCCCACTATCTTACAATTATGTGGGTATTCAGAAGCTAGTGAGGCATATTCTCACCCTCAAAGTGTTTGGAGAATTATACTATCTAAAGGAATAATTAAGTCTTTTTTCAGATGTAAAAATTGGTCAAACACCCCCAACATTGGTCGGTGTTTAGGAAATAATATTTTCCCTGTAAAGAAAAAAACGTTTTATAAAGCAAATGCACTTTTATGTGGCATTTTAACATGACTGCAAAGGTTTACACTTGTGAGAACTCTTGGAAATTTGGAACAGTCACAGATTCCCCAGAGGTATCTCATTCTGCACCATGCAGAGTACTAATCCCCTCTACTTTGAAGTGACTATCTAACAAAGAGCATCTCTATCATATCAAGTTCATTGTGTTCACCTTGTCCATCTGTTCACTCAATACTCAGTCACAAATTCCTGCATTGATATTGACCTTTAGTACTTCCAAAAATCTGAATCTTCCAGATAAGGACTCCTGTATAAAACTTTAATTGCAGATGGTGCCGAATACTGTTGACTACCCGAGGTTTTGAATAAATGCTTGCCCGCCGTTAATACCAATGAGATCTGCCGGCGTGTTCCTTACGCTGTGCTTCTGTTTTGATTGCTGGTTGCCCCGCGTCCAGTGCGCAGACTCGGTCGAGCAGTGACTTCTGCCTTGCGCATGCGCAGTCGTGCTCGCCGAGTAGGGCAGTGGTCTCCCACTCGGCAGAGAGGCGCTCTCCTCAAAACTCTTTGTAGAACTAAATTTGGCCATCATGAGCTTGCCGTTGTGAGCGCGCAATTAGTCCCCGTGTGACTAATAAACAAATACTCAGTTCCTCTATAAAAAGAAGGCGGGCGGTAGGAGACACACCTCCACTTCCGCTCGTTTAACATCAGGGGTACCGACGGACAGGTAAGAAGTAGGTCGCTGTATTGATTGAGCTCATACTCGATAGTTACCATTCGTTTTCCCAGTAAAAGCTGCCCTCATACTCCAATGTGAGTCACCTGGTATATACTATAAGAGCTGGGCAATTTTAACCAGTAGAGCTCCACAATATTCACCCATTGTATTAACGATATGGTGTATAGAATGATGGTCTAAATCTATTGTGCACATCTATACCCTATACCTGGGGTTATTTATTAATGCCTCTTTTGTGATTGACAATGTGATTACCCAGAGATGTTTAGTAGTGCCTATAGGCGTATTCTGAAGCTAACCCTTTGGTGTCTGTGGCCCTTTACGATCTCATGACTGAACTTTGAGCAAGTAACTTAGTGGTCTGATATTTGGGTTTTCATCGCACGTTTGTTGGGTTGTTGTGTAGCGCAATTTGGCTGGACACAGAAGATGTTGTTCACTTACTGTGTCCTTTGTCTACACTATAGAGCGGGGCCTCATTCTCCCGAGCGGTTGCCGGGTGAGGTGGGGTCGTCACCCACACAAAGCTGGGTGAGTATCACTAGGGGAAATGCCTCTGAGTGATGTGGCTAATATGCTTGTTTGTCTTAGTAAAGCGGGATATAATTTGTTCCAGTTAAGCGGAATATAATTTGTTCATGCGTGTGTGTTAATCTGAGTGGTGTATATGTAATCATGCGGATGCATGGAGATGACCTTATCCTGTTTGATTGTGTGAACTTTTGTCTCACGATAGGAAGAAGCCTTGTCTCCCATCTTCCAGTGAACGTTGGAATGCAAAGTTCCTGGTAGCTATGTGACTTTTTATAAGCACTATTTTTCATTATTCCTCACAATTACATATTAATGTTTGTTGCAGTAGCAAGTTTATATGATAAGGTCCTGAAGAAAGCCGGGGTAGTTCCCCAGTAGGCTGAAACATGTCGACCACCTTGCTCAGCGCCACAGAGTAGTATCCATCTTCAACTACATGGCGTGTTTTTTAAGCTTTGACACTCTGACCTTTATTTTGAAATTCTCTTAAGGTTCAGTAGTCAATTTTACTCACTATTATTATTTGAGCACTGCACTTTACCAACATCATTACAGTGAGGAACATTGTACACAGAGGTTCTATGGTACCCTGGCACTAAAATGGCCAGGTAGAGGTTTGAATATGTACCAAGCCCTAAATGATGAATTTCCGCCAAATGGGCGGTCTGATGGGTTTTATTCAAAACCTCGGGTAGTCAACAGTATTCGGCACCATCTGCATGCATATTTAATTGCTGCATGTTCACTTGCTCAGTCATACACACCACTTTCTAGACTTGGTCTACTCTTTTGTTGTTATATATTCGCATTCTGGGGAGTGAGTAGACAGGTCGGTAAACTATCCCCTTGACCCTCCACACTGTTTGTTTTTTAAAACTTTAATTGAACACATTTTACTCTCCTTCAAATAAACTATTTTAGTTTACAAACAAGGGAACCTGTTGAGTAGCTAAGGACCCCGGGTGTCAATTAATATTCAGAAAACAACGGTCCTAAGCAGACAATAGATTTCAGAAAAAAATTGAATATAGAACATGGTGGGTACTATATAGAACCAATGTCCAGCCGGACAAGGAGTTTTATTCACAAAATATTGGGAAACGAAATTACAATCAAACAATTTAGACAGACAAAATTACAGGCAAAGACCTAGAGCTGTGGCAACTTGCATTCATAGGAACAGTACAGCAAGCTTAGCCATATAGTGACCACAATAATTAAACACAATGGACATTTGTGGCACTATTTTGAAATGTCGACGTTTCGATCCCAAACTCATGAATTAAGGGGATCATCATCAGGACTAGAAAATAACATTTGCCTGGTGTACACAATTAACGCCTGTTGGGGTAGAAAACAGGGAACAAAAGAAAGTGGCCTAGCAGAATCAACAGAAACATTTAGTTTGTTCAGCATGTCAGCAAGTCATTTTTTACGGGCACTCAGCATGTGCTTTCAGGCGATTAAGTTTAAGCAAAAGTCAGACATTGAAACGAAAAATATTAAACTGCGGTGAACGCGAAGGTGACTGTTCATTGTGATTCAAGGAATTACTGTAGTGGTGGTGAAATATTAAAACGAATAATATTGAACTGCGGTGAACGCGATGACCGCAAAAGTGACTGTTCAGTGTGATTCAAGGAATTACTATAGTGGTGGTGAAATATTAAATCATTTTTAGAAGGGTGACATGCGGTCGGCATAAAATTGAGAACGTGCGTATTGGTGGTGATAACTCAATTGACAATGATACTGGCACTCGACAGTTGAGTGCTGGCGGTCATACATTGGAGCAGATAATGTTAAACTGCTGAGGACGTGCGAGTGACTCTTCAGTGTGAGACAAGGAAAAGCTGTTATGATGGTGAGTATTGAGCTATTTATAAACGGTGACATGATGCTGATTACAACGTACGCATCAGGAGTGAGAACTCAGACGGCAATGGTATTGCAATGCATGACCCGGTGTTTGGTGTCAGTGAAGTGCAATTTCCAATGTAAGTGAGTAGTCGGGAACCAAGTGGTTCGGTGCGTATTATCGGGAATATCTAGCGCGTGATGGGGAATTAATACACCCTGTGCGTGGGCTTACCAAGGAGGTGGTCGTTACGATACCATGTACGGCTGGGTTTAGGTGGTATCGCCAAGGTATTGAGGATTGTGAGAGACAACTGAAAAGGAGTTAAATATTAGTGAGGGTGGTTGGGTCGACGATTGGGATGTGATAAAAAGATAATTTGCCAGGGGCGCATACCAGTTGGACGTTTCTTAATATAATTGGTATTGCCGGGGGAGCGCAAAGCTCCTGGCCCGTGAAAAGCTCTTGATAATTGCAGGGCGGAATTAGATTTGCGGTCTCCTTGGTGTACGTGCGCTTGGATGATTACTCGGCTTGTTTCGAGCTGGAAGAATGAAAAATGGAGGTTCGATTGAGCCGACATGAAACTGCGACGACTGGGTCAATTACGGCTATACAAAGAGGAACCACGTGTGCAGGGGGTTCTCTTACCTCAATTATGGTGCAGCAGCGGTGTACTGTATCACCAGCAGCGGTGTGCTGAGTAGGTACCGGCGCGTTGGCAGGAACTATTTGCTTATGGTTCCGCGCTCGTTTAGATAGTGTGATAGCAGCCGCCATCTTGGTTGAGTCAGTATAGGCCGGTAGTGAAGAAAGACTACGGCACACTGACTTTGTACACAACCACTAGTGAGTAGCGGTCAAGGACACCTTTATGTGAAGCATAATATCAATGATACAAAGTGTATTTGGTAATGAACTGGGAAATGACCACAATTGAAATAGATGAGGAAATGTGGCCCTGATTTCGGGCGGGGGCGATAGATCATAATAGTTATGTAAAACGTTAAGTTGCATTTTCAGAATGTAATAGAGGTCGCTATAATGAGTGAGTGAGTCAATAGTGGACAAAGGATCATGGCACATTGTGCGTGAGGTCACTGGAAGGTGGCGGTTCACGGAGACAGTATAGGAAATGAGGAGTTTTAATGTCACAGACATCTATTCAGTGTATCCAGAGGTGGTGTGTCAGAAGATTAATTGTGCAGTGTCTTGTCTTGTAGTGAAAGAAGGGGAAATTAAAACAACTATGATAATTATAGTGATTTAGCGAATTGCTGCCCCGATATCGGACGTGAGTGAACAAACATGAATACACATAGTGATTACATATTTATAACTGGTCTTGATACCGTTATGTACATTTTCATCGTGCAACAAATAATTAATTAATTTTTTTTAAACAAGATTGGAACAAGAGGGCATGTTATGTACATTTTGATCCTTAATTAGAGAGTTTTACATAGATATCAGACGGTGGCTGTATGCTTCTAGGACTTTGTGAAGGACTTGTTTGGGATTAAATGAGAGTTATATCCACAAGTCCATAGTAAGGTAGTCCAATCTTCAGATCAGTTCAGGCCATTCCTGATTGTGTCAAAAAGAATTATTGATTTCAATTCTTCTCGGTTTAGCAGTTGGGTCATGTTGCCTCCTCCTTGCGGGAGTTTCAGTACTTTCAAAATTGTCCAGCGGATATCATCTTCGTCATGGTTGTCCTGTGTAAAATGATCCACCAGCGGTGCGTTGGGTGTTTTGCACCTGATCCGACTTCTGTGCTGCACAATTCTTGGTTTTACTTTCTGAGTAGTCTGGCTAATATACAGTTTCATGCAAAGACAATGTATTAAGTAAATAACGTTGCAAGTATTACAGTTCGAGAAAGCTCGGCAGTTGACTGTAATGTTGTTAAAAGTGAAACTTTTACCTGCAATGGTGAATTCGCAAACGTTACACCCACCACATTTAGAATGCCCCAAAATGGGGTTCAGGCCCCAGACAGAGTTGAGTGTTGTGTGGGGGACAGGGGTGGGCAGGGCTGCTCGAACTAAGTGGTCTTTCAGATTCCTGCTCTTGCGAAAAGCGCACAATGGTCTCTCAATATTCAAGCTCCCTGCATTGATGATTGGCCAGTGCTGTATTATCATCTTGCGTATTTTGTTTGACAATGGTGAAAAGGTGGTGACCCAAGCTATTCTTTCTAGTTCACTTTTGGGTTTGGGAGTTAGCAAAACATCACGTGGACAGTACCATGCCTGTTTGGATGTGTTTCTGATTATCCTTTTAGGGTAGCCCCGACCTTTTAGTTTGGATGAGAGGGTGGATGCTTCTCTGAAGTAGTCTTCTTTGGAGGAGCAATTGCGCCTAATTCTCAAAAATTGAGAATAAGGAAGTGAGTCCTTTAGGGCTCTGGGGTGGTTGCTTGCGTAACTCAAAAGTGTATTACGCTCAGTAAGGTTTTCTATAGAGACGCGTAAGCAGTTCAACTTCAGAATGGAAGATTGTCAAGTCGAGGAAAGCAATAGAAGATTTATCAAAGGTGATAGTAAATGTTAGGCCGGAGTAGTTATTGTTTAGCCATTGCAGGAATTGGAGTAAGTCATTGGTGTCATGTCTCCAGATGATGAAAATGTCATCAATATATCTTAGCCAAAGGCAGATGCCTGGGAAGAAGGGATTTGTGTGGGTGAGGATGGAGCCTGTCTCTAGTTGATCCATAAACAGGATCGCTTAATTTGGGTCAAGAATTGCGCCCATAGAGGTCCCTTTGACAGAGTTCTAGGAGTTGGAGAATGAACAATGTCAGGACAGTGTGAGGGCGCGGGCGGGAGTCTAGTATTTTCTGTATTACCAATAGGGCTGCTGTCTGGGGAATATTGGTATAGAAGGACTCTACGTCCATGGTGCATAATGTATCTGATGTTGGGTTGAATGGGTGATGTTCGATAAGGTTTATCATAGCCATGCTATCTCTCACATAGCAGGTGGTTACAGGTATGAATTCTTTGATGAAGAAGTCTACGTATGAGCCTAATGGTTCTAGGATGGAGGCACACGCTGAAACGATTGGACGTCCAGGGGGGTTGGTGGTGTTTTTATGGACTTTAAGGAGGGTGTATATGACCGGTGTGCGGGGTGATTTCACATTTAGGATATTAAATTCCTTTTTGCTGAGACAACCGTCATTGACAGCTTCAGTGGTTATTTTAAGAATGAGGCCCTGGATTGCCTTGGTCGGGTTGCAGGGCAATATTTGGTAATGTTCAGTATTGCCCAGTTGGCGTACGATTTCTGCTTTGTAGGTGTCTCTTTCCTGAAGCACTATGCACCTCAGCATGTCAGCACATGCACCGCTTTATTCGGACGATTATATCAAGAAAATATGCTCAGGCCCCTCTCTTCAATCCCCCTGGACGTCCAATCGTTTCAGCGTGTGGCTCCATCCTAGAACCATTAGGCTCATACGTAGACTTCTTCATCAAAGAATTCATACCTGTAACCACCTGCTATGTGAGAGATAGCATGGCTATGATAAACCTTATCGAACATCACCCATTCAACTCAACACAACAACAGATACATTATGCACCATGGATGTAGAGTCCCTGTATACCAATATTCCCCAGACAGCAGCCCTATTGGTAATACAGAAAATACTAGACTCCCGCCCGTGCCCTCACACTGTCCCTAGATTGTTCATTCTCCAACTCCTAGAACTCTGTCTTACAAGGAACTTCTTCACCTTTGATAACCTATATTACCAAAAGATCAGAGGACCTCTATGGCCGCAATTTTTGCCCCAAACTTAGCGATCCTGTTTATGGACCAACTAGAGACAGGCTCCATCCTCACCCACACAAACCCCTTCTTCCCAGGCATCTGCCTTTGGCCAAGATATATTGATGACATTTTCCTCATCTGGGACATGACACCAATGACTTACTCCAATTCCTGTACTGGTTAAACAATAAATGCTCCGGCCTAACATTTACCATCACCTTTGATAAATCTTCTATTGCTTTCCTCGACTTGACAATCTTCCATTCTGAAGGTGACCTGCTTACGCGTCTCTATAGAAAACCTACTGAGCGTAATACACTTTTGAGGTACGCAAGCAACCACCCCAGAGCCCTAAGGGACTCACTTCCTTATTCTCAATTTTTGAGAATTAGGTGCAATTGCTCCTCCAAAGAAGACTACTTCAGAGAAGAATCCACCCTCTCTTCCAAATTAAAAGATCGGGGCTACCCTAAAAGGATAATCAGAAACACATCCAAACGGGCATGGTACTGCCCACGTGATGTTTTGCTAACTCCCAAACCCAAAAGTGAACTAGAAAGAATAGCTTGCGTCACCACCTTTTCACCAGTGTCAAACAAAATACGCAAGAATGATAATACAACACTGGCCAATCATCAATGCAGGGAGCTTGAAAATTGAGAGACCATTGTTCGCTTTTCGCAAGAGCAGGAATCTGAAAGACCACTTAGTTCGAGCAGCCCTGCCCACCCCTGTCCCCCACACAACACTCAACTCTGTCTGGTGCCTGACCCCCATTTTGGGGCATTCTAAATGTGGTGGGTGTTACGTTTGCGAATTCACCATTGAAGGTAAAAGTTTCACTTTTAACAACATTACAGTCAACTGGCGAGCTTTCTCGAACTGTAATACTTGTAACGTTATCTACTTAATACATTGTCCTTGCATTAAACTGTATATTGGCCAGACTCCTCAGAAAGTAAAAACAAGAAGTGTGCAGCACAGAAGTCAGATCAGGTGCAAAACCCCCAACACACCGCTGGTGGATCATTTTACACAGGACAACCATGACGAAGATGATATCTGCTGGACAATTTTGAAAGTACTGAAACTCCAGCGAAGAGGAGGCAACATGGCCCAACTGCTAAACCGAGAAGAATTGAAATCAATAATTCTTTTTGACACAATCAGGAATGGCCTGAACAGAACTGAAGATTGGACTACCTTACTATGAACTTGTGGATATAACTCTCATTTAATCCCAAACAAGTCCTTCACAAAGTCCTAGGAGCATACATCCACCGTCTGATATCTATGTAAAACTCTCTAATTAAGGATCAAAATGTACATAACATGCACTCTTGTTCTAATCTTGTTTTAAAAAAAAAAAATTATTTGCTGCACAATGAAAATGTACATATGTAATCACTATGTGTATTCATGTTTGTTCACTCACTTCCGATATCGGGGCAGCAATTCGCTAAATCGCTATAATTATCATAATTGTTTTCATTTCCCCTTCTTTCACTACAAGACACTGCACAATTAATCTTCTGACACACCACCTCTGAATACGCTGAATAGATGTCCGTCTCATTAAACCTCCTCATTTCTTATACTGTCTCCCTAAACCGCCACCCTTCAGTGACCTCACGCACAATGTGCCGTGATCCTTTGTCCAGCTATTGACTTACTCACCCATTTTAGCGACCTCTATTACATTCTGAAAATGCAACTTAACGTTTTACATAACTATTATGATCTATCGCCCCGCCCGAAATCAGGGCCACATTTCCTCATCTATTTCAATTGTTGGTTATTCCCGGTTCATCACCAAATACACTTCGTATCATTGATATCATTCTTTACATAACGGTGTCCTTGACCGCTACTCACTAGTGGTTGTGTACAAAGTCAGTGTGCCGTAGTCTTTCTTCGCTACCAGCCTATACTGACTGAACCAAGATGGCGGCCGCTATCACACTATTTAAACGAGTGCGGCACCATAAGCAATTAGTTCCTGCCATCACTCCGGTAACTACTCAGCACACCACTGCTGGTGATACAGCACAACGCTGCTGCACCATAATTGAGGTAAGAGAACCCCCTGCTCACGTGCTTCCTCTTTGTATAGTCGTAATTGACCCAGTCGGCGCAGTTTCATGTCGGCTAAATCGAACCTCCCATTTTTCATTCTTCCAGCTCGAAACAAGCTGAGTAATCATCCAAGCACACATACACCAAGGAGACCGCAAATCCAATTCGCCCTGCAATTATGAAGAGATTTTCCCGGGCCAGGAGCCTTGCGCTCCCCCGGCAATACCAATTATATTAAGAAATGTCCAACAGGTATGCGCCCCTGGAAAATTATCTTTTTATCACATCCCAATCATGGACCTAACCACCCTCACTAATTTTTAACTCCTTTTCAGCGGTCTCTCACAATCCTCAATACCTCGGCGATACCACCTAAACCCAGCCGTACGTGGTATCTTAATGACCAACTCCTTGGTAAACCCATGCACAGCATGTCCATTCCCCATCACGCGCTAGATATTCCTGATAATACGCACCGAACCCCTTGGTTCCCGACAACTCACTTACATTGGAAATTGCACTTCACTAACACCAAACACCGGGTCATGCATTGCAATACCATTGTCATCTGAGTTCTCATTCCCGATACGCACGTTGTAATCAGCATCATGTCACCATTTATAAATAGCTCAATACTCACGATCAAAACAGCATTTCCTTGTCTCACACTGAAGAGTCACTCGTAAGTCCTCAGCAGTTTAACATTATCTGCTCCAATGTATGACCACCAGCACTCACCTGTCGAGTGCCAGTATCATCGTCAATTGAGTTATCACCATCGATACGCACATTCTCAATTTTATGCCGACCGCATGTCACCCTTTTAAAAATGGTTCAATAGTTCACCACCGCTATAGTAATTCCTTGAATCACACTGAACAGTCACTTTTCGAGGTCATCACGTTCACCGCAGTTCTATATTATTTGTTTCAATATTTCACCACAACTACAGTAATTCCTTGAATCACAATGAACAGTCACCCTCCCGTTCACCGCATTCACCACAGTTTAATATTATTCGTTTCAATGTCTGACTTTTGCTTAAACTTGATCGCCTGAAAGCACATGCTGAGTGCCCGTAAAAAATTATTTGCTGACATGCTGAACAAACTAAATGTTTCCGTTGATTCTGATAGGCCACTTTCTTTTGTTCCCTGTTTTCCACCCCAACAGGCGTTAATTGTGTACACCAGGCAAATGTTATTTTCTAGTCCTGATGATGATCCGCTTAGTTCATGATCTTGGGATCGAAACGTCGACATTTCAAAATAGTGCCACAAATGTCCACTGTGTTTAATTATTGTGGTCACTATTTGGCTAAGCTTGCTGTACTGTTCCTATGAATGCAAGTTGCCATAGCTCTAAGTCTTTGCCTGTAATTTTGTCTGTCTAAATTGTTTGATTGTAATTTTGTTTCCGCGCATTTCCCTCTCGATGTAGGGTTCGGGACTGTGCCCCACTGTAAATGTCTTTTCGTTAATTTTTTTCTATTTAAAATATTTTGTGAATAAAACTCCTTGTCCGGCTGGACATTGGTTCTATATAGTACCCAACATGGTCTATATTTAATTTTTTTCTGAAGTCTATTGTCTGCTTAAGACCGTTGTTTTCTGAATATTAACTTCAAATAAATGAGGCACCAGATTTATACCATTTATGGCCCGGCCTTCAAACTCAAAAGTTTAATTAAACATTTTAATCAAACAAGCTTAAATTTATGTTTACACAACTCCAATACTTGCGGGACTTACATTACATTACATTACACTTTGCGTCTATCTGAAGACTCTGGAGTAGGATTTTAAATATCTGCACTCACCAGCTTCTCCAAATAAGTTCATTACCTACACGTGGAAAATCAGAAAAATATCTAAAGAAATGTATCTGATGTGCCTAAGTTTGTACGTTAGCATATGGAAAAAAACACAAAAGTCGTTCAAAAATGAACGTAGCATGTGGAAATTAGAAAAAAATTCAAAGCCCTGTTTGCAGTGTACATTCTTCTGGAAAGAGAGCATGAACAAGTGCAAGGGGGATTTCCGCAGTTGCATGAGAGCACACCTTAAGAAGATACAAACATTTTCATTTTTGAATGTGAGGCCAGCGGGACATTTGATATTAAAGAAGGTGTGAAATCCCAAACTGTGGCACCGGCTTATCAGACAATGCAAATTGCTAGTTCTGCAGTGGCCACAGTTTTCATACTGACGCTAAATTGTCCTGTTAAGTTTGTGTGAGCTTTTGCAAAAAGCTACGTAGAATATTTAGCTCTTTTGTGGTGCCAATTTAGTCATTCATGTTGCTTCCCATGCAGTTATCAGTCAATTTAGTTGTGCAAGAGCAATATTTGCAGCATTACAGAGAAGTGTTTAGTTATTGGTCATTAACATCTACATACACTTTATGTCTCAAGTAGATCGCTGCTGTATTGTCGTGAGACTGTGTGCGCTGGGACCCTTGTGGTTCTGGGTGGACTCATTAGTGGAATTACGTAGCTTACTGGGAGGTGTTAAGGTGGATTTATTAACGTTTATGACATAATGAGAGTGCAGAGTTTGAATCTATGCTGAAGAATAAAGACTTCTGTTACAGAGCTCCATGTGAATCATAGTTATTTGTATGCCTCTGGGCTGGGAAGGATGCTGCAACTAGTGACAAATAGGGAATACGTGCCACAAATAAACAAGACTGCTCTCCCCAAGAGTTTGCAACGATACAACAAACTTGCTTGTGCATGCCACATGCACCCATATCGATGAGAAGCAGTTTGAAGTTGCCACATGTGGAGATGTAGCCCTGCTCTAGTCCTGACACCGCCCTCGACGAATGCCTTGCAGAGGGGCACCGTTGGAAAGCTCGCCATAACCCACTGGTAAGGCTGAAAGAAGAGATACTGAGCTGTGCCATAACTCAGAGCCATCATCCATGCAAAGCAAACGCTAGAGGCAACGTTAATCAGATACAAAATCACAAGCATACTCACTGGCAAGAGCGAGGGAAGTGCCACACGACCTCAAAATCGAGCGAGATGAGTTGAGTGAGGGGTTGTGCTTGCAGAAGCTTCAGGCTCCATTGGATGCAATGAAAGCAATCAGAATAGGGAAAGTTTTCAATGGCTGCAGAAGGGAGTGCAAAGTAAAATACAGCAGCGTTCCTGAAACCACCTATGCCATTCAATACCGCCAAGAAGTAGAAAATTGGCACAAGGTTAACGTTTGTTAACTTCATAGATTTCCTAGAAGAAATAGATGATAAAAAATCATTTAATAATGTAATGTAATGTAATTTAAAACACACTTATAAAGCGCACTATCACCCCACGAGTTTCCTGGTACCGAAATTACCTTAAATTCCACTGAGCTGTGGTAAATATTTGATTTACCGTCTTAATTTCTATGCAGGTAAGTACTTAATCAATAATAACTCAATCGGAAAGAAAAAAGGCAGAGTCCGTGGTGTTAGAGTTCTTAGGGGTTTTATTCCTTAAAAAGGAATCGTTCTAGAACTGGATATCATGTTCCTGCAACCACGAGGGTTCAGGAAGGGATAGAGCAGTATTTTATTGACAATACATAGCTTATATACTTAAGTTACATTATAGAAACCAATACAGTAGGCGTAACAGCTGAGAGAAACAAGATAACAGCATCCACGTGTTAGTAATACGTAATCAGAAGGCGTGAACTAGGCGTGAACATAGAGGTGTGTGCTAGAAACGTCACAGATAGGTGTCACAAAAGGGTGGCAACAAAGCAGAATCTTGTAATGTCAGCAGAAATCTGAGGCCTGGATGCGCGCGCAGCTGCATGACGTGTGATTGACGTGGAAACTGGAGGGTGCAGGGGACTTGACATTTACACTGGCGGAAAGAGACAGAAGTCTGACATGTCAGATCAACTTGTACTTCTATCATATCTGATATCTGATGTTTGGGAACCATATTATCTGAACGGAAAAGGTCTCTGGGGCAGAAGCTATTCTATACTGACTGTGAGTGCGTGTATAAGCGCCTAAGTGTCTACATGAGAAGCGTGGGGGCATGGTAACAGAGGCTATGAATTACTTGCACGGAGACAGTGAGGCCGGGCCCTTCTGCTCTGCAGCTGGGGGGATGTTTACTTAAACTAGTAGGCAGGAATGCATTTTCGAGGAGCGGAACAGATAATTCGAAGGTTGAAGTCAGTCTTGGCAGGCAGCAGGCTGAGCTAAGCGCGGTGGGCCGCGCTGGAAGTAAGTCAGAGGTCACGAGTACAGAGGCAGCCTGGGCTGAGGCTTTCAGAGTCAGGAGGCAGGAAAAAGGCTCGATGGCAGAATTCAGGGCCTACTTTGCCAGAGCTGAAAAACGTGTGAAGTACACTACAAAAAGACGTTGGCATAGCATACTTAGGAACGGACTATTCAACCCATTCAGGGTGGGTCTGAAAGAGGACATGTTAACGTTGGACGCAAATGTATTTGCGTCTTCATAGCTGGCACAGGAGGGAAGTTACATGCACTTTAAGCTGGTACATGGAGACGGTGGGGTACACGATAGGGAACACAACTTGACCATAAATTTATATTTCCTCATTCCCTCCTTGTTCCCTACGGACCCTTCATGATATATCGATCCTCATGAATCGATCAGTTTGTTCTTGTAACATCATTTGCTCTTCTTTCTTTCTTTCACGTCTTGAGAGAAAACTGGAATGTTCAATGCATGATGTGGCGCACAGTCCACAAATCGCTGGCCCACACTGTAGGCACAGGCAGCAACTGAATACTATGACGAGGCCAATACCTAGGAAGGATAGGATCTTCCATCCCCAAGCGGTTAACGTTGTCCAGAACCAACCGGACCAAGTCCAGGTGCCTGGATTCTGATGTATCAGATTTGCAATTTTATGAAGACGTGTAATAGCTTTGTATACAGATGGCGCGTTTTCTGGAATGAAAACACAGCAACTTGACCCGATGACCTTACAGGCTCCACCTCTATCTGCCAAGATGACGTCAATAACAAGACGATTCTGAAGAACAACAACCCGCATGGCGGACTGCTCTTCTGTTAAGTTACCTAGGGCGGAGGCAGTTTCATTTACTACTGCTTCAAGTGTTCTAGTTAATCTGCGTATTAGTTTACTATTCTGGACGGGGCCTAAGAAGAAAAAGAATCCTTTATTGAAATCTGTGTACTGTTCCCATGCCGTTTCTGTGTAGTCGACAATTGGGAGATCTCTTCGGAGTCTATTCTTTACTAGATTTGTATTTCTGTGATAATCAGGAGGAGCTAGAAAAACAGGTGGCAGAAGGAATGCAATATAACAGGTACCATCCCAATCTGGAGGTAAGCGTATGTATGCGGTATGACCACAAACAAAGTAGGAATGACGGGTAGCTCTAAAGGACGATTTGCCTTGATCACTGAATTCGACCACAGTAGTACATTTACTATGACCTAAGTGTACTGAACCTTTCTTACTGATACATAATTCACCAGTGACTGGTAATACTGACATAGCGGGGAGAACTGGTGCAGCTTCGGATTCAACAGTAAGAATCATAAGGTTAATTGTATAATTACCTAATCCATGTACTTCATTTTCTAGATCAGTTCCTATTCTAGTGGGGAGTCCCTTCTTGTCAGGGTAACAGACATTAAGCAAAACTAAGTTCAAGTTTCCCCAAACCCAGCTCCCTTTGAAAACAGCAATATCAGGATCTAAGGAATTAATTATTCTAAACCATGCACCACAGGAGCCATTGTGAGTGAACGGGTACGGAAAGAGGGGCAGAGCTCCCTTGTATTTCTGGTAGGGAGGGAGTCGGCCACATATCCAGCAGTTTGTAGCATTGTTAGTCTGATGGGAGTGATGTAACATACTAATGAATGTGTTGTTGCGCAGCGCGAGTCTGTAAGAAAGTTCGTGTGGAGGTAATTCACTAAAAGAATGTTCAGCAGAAACATTGTAAGCAGATTGTTCACGCTTGAAAATAGGGTAATAGATAGGAAGCAGTATACTGGCAACAATAATCAGAAGACTTAGAAAAAACATAATCAATAATGTCACTATACAGTGACTGCGAAGTGATTTGCAATATGTACGTTTCTTGAGTTGTCTCTCTCTCTCTCTATCTCGATCTAGGGGATACATGTCAGAAACTATTTAACCGATTCACCTAGGGGAGGACTTAAACAATTAAACTGTCTGACTTGCTAGATCGGAGTTTCAGTTTATACTCCTCTTGGGGAGTTTTCTCTCGTTCGGGAACTTTAAAGTCACTAGGCTCAATACAGTCTTTGGAGGGGGTGGACGAGTCTGGGTCTGGTTTCAGTTCGTTGCACTTCTTAATATGACTCGTATGTATCCACCCCTTTCTGCCTTCCACCTTTATTGCTGTCCTCGTGGTAAGAAGGACGGTCTTCGGCTCTTTCCAGCGGGGCTCCAGCGGACTTTTCCTGTCGAAGTTCCTAATCAGGACCAGATCTCCGGGACGGACATCATGCGGCTTTACATCAGTGTTGTCAGGGAAGGCTGCGGCAACCTGTGAACGACATGATTGGAGTGCAGACATCAAGGAGGCAAGGTAATCTGTCAGCATATTACAATCGACATCGGTAATTTTCTTAGGAATGGGCGTCCCCCACATATTCGGTGGTCTGCCAAAGACCACTTCATACGGGGATAGTCCTGATCTCGAGTGGGCGACCATCCTCATATAGAACAATGCAACTGGCAGGGCGACTATCCAGTCGACCCCTTTCTCTTTACATATTTTAGCAAGGCGGGTCTTTAGTGTCTGGTTATGCCTTTCTACAAGGCCTGCGGCTTCGGGATGTCGGACACAATGGAATTTCCACTGATATCCTAGCAGCAAGGAAACTTGTTTCATTAATTCGGATGAGAATGGCTGTCCGTTATCTGAGTACACAACACGAGGCAAGCCGTAACGTGGGAAGAATTCTCGAACCAGCTGTCTGGCAGTGGTCGGGGCAGTGTAATCTGGGACTGGATATGCTTCGGTCCAACGGGAAAGTGCACAAACAATTACGAGGACATATTTGAATCCTCGACAACGGTCCATCTGGATATAATCCATCTGGAGGACTTCAAAAGGGTGATCGGGAGGATGGAATCCACCTTGCTCTACAGGGACGCTTTTACCTGGATTGAACTGACAACAGATCATGCAAGTACGCACTTTCTGTTTTGCTGCTGCTCGTAAGTGTTTATTGCACCAGAGATTCTGTAAACTGTCTAACATCGCTTTCTCTCCTAGATGTGCTGGACTATGTGCTGTATTGATTATGACTTGAACCATAGAGTCAGGGAGAAACCATGTAGATTTTCCCTTCGTCATCCAACCTTGATCTGTCTGGATCCCTCCTAGTTCAGTCCATTTCTTTATTTCATCTGGAGTAGCATGTGTCTGAATATCGATTACATCTAGTGTGGGATCCCTGACTGTCATACACTGTGTTGGTACTATTGTCTTTGTCACGTCAGTTGTCTGGGTGTGAGTCAATGCTGTATGTTTTGCTGTCTGGTCTGCCAGGTCGTTACCCTGGGAAACAGAATCTGTAACTTTAGTATGTGCTTTACACTTCATGACGGATATGCCTGAGGGCAGATGTAGTGCTTCTAGCAGTGCTTGAATGAGGGGACCGTGTTGGATCTTGGCACCGTGAGAGGTCAAGAAACCTCGTTCTTGCCATAACATGCCGAAGTCGTGTACGACTCCGAACGCATAACGGGAATCAGTGTATATGTTAACATTTCTGTTCTTGGCTAGTATACAAGCTCGGGTCAGAGCAATGAGCTCCGCCGCTTGAGCGGACAGTGTGTCAATACGATGTGTTTCTTTAACTTCGGTTTCAGTGGTCACTGCATACGCGGCCACTTATTCTCCTGTACTTGTTCTCATACATGAACCATCCACATAAAGTGTCAGGTCTGGATTTGTCAATGGAACATCGGTTAAGTCTCGTCGAGGCTTTGTTACTGCATTAATGATCTCTATACAATCATGCGGGGCTGGATCTGTCATAATTGTAGGTAACAATGTAGCGGGGTTCAGAATGCTGCAGCGTCTGATTTCTATGTGTGGCTGGAATAGTGTTAATTCATAACCTGCCAGTCGTGCTATAGTCAAGTGTTGAGTCTGGGTTCTGTTTAAAAGAACCTCTACAGAATGTGGAACTTGTACTGTTAATTGATGTCCTAATACAATTGAATCGCTCTGTCTGATTGCTAAGGCTGTTGCTGCTACTGACTTCAAGCACGCAGGGAGTGCCTGGGCTACTGAATCCAATGTACTTGAAAAATAAGCGCAAGGTTTATGTGAACCTGCTTGGTCTTGAGTGAGGACAGACAATGCTGTACCATCACGTTCTGTAACAAAAAGTGTAAACGGTTTGCTGTAACATGGTGTCGCTAAAACTGGTGCTTGGCATAAGGCTTTCTTTAATTTTTCAAAGGCTTGTGTGTGTTCCTGAGTCCAAGGGAGGACAGTCGAAGTCGCTGCCTCCTGTGTTGTTAACTGAATGAGTGGTTTAGCTAGAAATGTATACTGAGGGATCCATTGTCTGCAGTACGAGGTGAGGCCTATAAAGGCCCGCACTTCCTTTTGTGTCTGGGGTTGTGACATATTTACAATTAACTGAATGCGATCGGGAGTGAGCTGTCTCCCCACTTTGGACAGCAAGTGACCCAAGTACACAACTTGCTGAACACAGAATTGTAGCTTCGAAGGAGACACTTTGTGTCCCTTGTCGGCCAGGAAATGTAACACTGTCAGGGATGCTTGTTCACATTCGGGCTCACTTCATGCGGTGATCAGCAGATCATCGACGTATTGCAGTAAAGCGGTGTTAACTGGCATTTGAATACAATCTAGTAGTTGCCTTTTCAGTGCTTGACTATAGATGCTGGGGCTTTCTGTGAATCCTTGAGGTGCGCGGGAAAATTTGAAACTTCGTCCATTTAAACTGAATCCGAAGAGGTATTGGCTCTCTGGATCAATGGGTACACTAAAGAAGGCGTTCTTGAGATCAATTACAGTAAAGAGCGTTGCTTCAGAATCAATAGCAGTCAATAGGGAAGAGATATCGGGGACCACAGGGTACTGTGGTACGATGCATTTATTTAATTCTCTTAAATCAATCACCAGCCGATATACTGGCGGTGCATTGGGATCAGTACGTTTAAGAATCGGAATGATGGGTGAATTACAGATATTGGAGTCGGTCTCTACGACCACTCCTTGGGCAATGAGCTCTTCAATGATTTCCAGTAAAGCCACTACAGCATCGGGTGGTAACTTGTATTGTCTGATTCGGGGTAAAACAACACCCGGTTTGAGTGTAACACGGTATGGTGTGATATGCATGCAACCTACATCAGTTGGGCCTTGTGCCCACAAGTGATCTGGTACATTTTTCAATCTGACATCAAACTCTCGTAATACATAGTGACCCTTGAAATCTCGCAGAAAGAGTCTAACTCCCTCCGGAGAACAACATATTACGGCTCCTAGAGCCTTCAATGTCTTTATTCCTAACAGATTTTCTGGACATGATTTCGTCAGTAACAGGTCTGTAATTCGTGATAATGGACCCACAGCCAGGGGGACTGGTTCTGATACCTCATTTACAATAGGCTGTCCTGAAAAACCAAGGGAAACATTCTGGGAGCCTGAGAGGGGTGCCCCTGGGACTTCGTCATGGCTGATTGTTGTGCGGCTTGCCCCTGTGTCAATTAAAAACTTTCTGTCTTTTCCCAATACTTGACTGTGTACATAAGGACCCTCTTGATCTACAGGAATTTCAATAAGAGGCAAGCCAACCTCCCTCTCTAGGCTGTTTCATGTGTATCACTGGTAATCGGGGTAAGCAGATTGGGCATACTGGTACATTTGTTGTGAAACTTGCTGGGTCGCGGCAATGGGCTGTGGCTGTGATACCGCTACTGTCTGTGCTGTATGAGATGAAGCATGCATAGGCTGCGTATTCTGTGTGGGCTGTACATTCTGTGAAGTCTGTTGCTGGGCCTGATCTTGTCTTGGTGGATGCGGTCTCTCTTTAGTTTTACCTGTTGCTATGTTATGTTTCAGAACTGGACATTCATGTACGTAGTGACCTGGCTGCTTGCAATAATTGCATGTCCCTTTAACGGGAGCTGCGGCGTGACCTGTCTGGGTCGTACCCTTTCTCTGGCTGTCGGCTGGAACTGATTGGGCCACTAACATTTTCATTTTCGTGTCTTTCATACGTTTCTGTTCATGATCCTGTTCTTCTCTAATTCTGTTCTGATGGTATTGTAACATTTGTAACATCTGTGACGGCGTATTTGCTTGCCATGTACTCTCAACCTTGTATACACGGTTTTTAACTGCTAACAGGGAATTCTCGACTAACTTTGATACAAAAAGATGCGGGTACGACTCGCTACTTGGTTTAAGACCACTATTAATAATAAAACATTTCTCGAATCTTGAATAGAAGTCACTAGTATCTTCATCGGGTTTCTGTTTACATGCTGAGATTGCGTCCCAATCTTCCTTTCTAGTTGTCAGTAATCTTGGCAGAACCTGTACTATCAAACCTGGTAATGCTTTAGTTTTCTCCCCAAGGCCTAGCCCTGGGATACGTTTTTCCTCCTCGTCTTCTATTTCTGCCCATACAATCTTTTTCTCTCCCACCTCCCATTCTTTTTCCTTGAGTTTCTCGTAGATGCCCGTGGGCAGCAGTACCTTTAACATTTTCATGATATCTTCATATGTGTAATCCCCCATCAGTAACATGTCTTTAAGTTCTCTATGAAAACCTGCAGGGTCTTTATCATGACACGGTACTAGTTTCTTCATTTCTAACAGTTCTAACTTGGTCAGAGGCGTGTGTACATACACCCGTTTCAAGTTATGATCGGCACCCATAACTGAATGTACTTCTCGTAAGGGGTTCTGACTTTCAATACCATGCAGACGCTCCATATGATACATTTTTCTTTCTGGGGGCGGAGCGGGAACATATTCGGAGCTTACGAAAGTGTTATATCTATGTCGTTGTTCTAGAATTATTTGTATTAACTTGGTACTTAGACCTCTCCATCTATCCATGAGTAGTGCTTCTAATGTATCGTGTAAGGGACCTGGATCAGAATGTTGGTTTCTGTATAACGTGAGGAGGTGCTGAATCATGTATACACCTGCTAATTTCTGTTCGTCTGGGGAAAGGTTCAGAAATGTCTGCGCTACTGTGTCATCATTGTATATGTTCGGATTGTCAGCCCATAATACTGCTGACCGGGCTAGTTCTTGTTCATCCATAGAATTTAGTACATGGTACCCTATTCGGTCTCGAAGCCTTTTATCAGTCTCTTGGAACTGATGTTCAGGAGAATTCGGTTTTGTTATGCCAGAGAGAAAAACTCTCTTGCTTTCTGGACGAATGCCTTTCCTAAGGTAAGTTCCCTTACCTACATACGCTATCGTATCTGTAGTCTTTTCTGGTTCTTCAGGTTCTTCTTCCTCCTCGGAGGAAGCTTTTTCTTTCTCTTTTTCGTGTATTTCTATCACTGCTTTTCTTATTCTCTTGTACATACTGGCTATGCAACCCCCTTTATCATGTTTTCCTTCTGATATATTTTGACCCCATTTGTTGAGTCCATCTAATTCATCCTGTTCTGTCTCAGGCCTGTCTCGTTCTCTTATTAGGCAATTTATAAAAAAGCGTAGTATATATGCTTGAGTGTCAACTTTCTGATGTGCCATGGCATCCTTAATACTGTCAGGATCTTTCCCAGTCTGGACAAAGTGATATATTCTATCTAGGTGCTCTTTCATTCCTGAGAATAACAGTAGGTAATCTGCAGCATGTCGTAAGCGTAGTGATGCTAAAAACATCCTATCGTCTTTACCGGGTACTGGATCGTATCTGCAAACTTGGAGCGGTTTTTTGAGTATGTCGAGACGGGGTGATTGGAGTATAAAAGGATTCTGCATATCCCTAAGGTGTAATCTGTGTGTTGGGGGCGGGGTCTGGTGATCCCCGGTCGCACCTCCTGAAGCGGAAGCATGGACATTATTTCTCTGTGGAGTCTGTATCTGTACTTGAACTTGTCTTTTAGTAGGATCAGGTAGAAGCGGTTTCGGTAGATTAATTTTAGGTGCGGGAAGTGGTGGAGGTGGAGGAATGATGGGCTGTCGAACGGGGAAACCTGGTTGCAGTTGTGGCGGGTTATGGTCTGGAGGCGGGTTGCCACCCCCGTCACCGTCAGTAGGCGGGACGCGGACAGGCAGATTGGCATAAGCGGGTGCTACATCCTCTAGATAGGAATTCAGAAATATGTCTTTAGTGGTCCTGTGAGTTACTTTAGTTGGAACCAATGGTGGCGGCAGATTTTTCGGTATTTCTGAAGTGGCCTCAGGCGAACCCTCGGCCACGAGATACATGCCATTTACGAGATTGTTTCGTGCGCGGTCTATTTGCTCTGATTTTACTCGGATCCCTTCAGTAACTAATTCATTTTCTTGGGCTTTATCTGATTCTTTAAGTCTGTCTTCTCTACGGAGTGCTTTTTCAGCACGCTTATGTGATTCCTTACGCCAAAACTCTATGGCGTCTTTCTGAGATTGTCTGGCTTTCTTTTTCCATAGTGCTTCCTCTACCTTCATGATGCACTCGGCATCCCATGTTCCGGTAACAGGCCATCTGTGTCTTTCGTCTAGATGCTTAGTATAATCGGCCCATAAATCTAGATACAATATGGCATCTAAGCCATGCTTGTGATACATAAAGTTTCCAGGAGTGTCCCTAGGGGGGATAGGAATTTCTTCCTCTAGTATCCCTTTCCTAGTTCCTATCTGCTTTAACTTGTTGAAAAACGGCATCTTGTTTACTTAGTACTGAATGCTCAATCCTTGCTACTTAATACCGAATACAGCTAGTTACACAAGAACACAATAATGCACATTAAAAACAGTCACACTCATACCACGACATTACTCACATGAAAGACATTTGAGACATATATGACTACCCCCTATACCGGATGTACTGCTAAACAGCACAGATACACTGTCAGAGACAATGCAAAAACTTGAATAACTGATGTACTGCTAAACAGCACAGATACACTGTCTAAAACAGTGCAGACCGGACTTGTGTACCCAAACCCGTCTAGATACGTCCCAGCAATGGTACTCACCGGGAAGCACAGAAAACAGAAGGCCTCGGAAAACTCGACTGGACTGGACCGGACTCGACTCGACTCGACACGTGGATACTTCGGAAACTGGTGGGCCTCTTGACACCTCGGACCTTGCTTCTTTCGGCTAGGCTCTGGTCGGGATCCTCCGCACTCCTCACCGCCTCGTCTGGGTGCTGATTGCAGTCTTCGTCACCTCCGTGGGCCAGAGGGAGATACAGGAAATCCTGCCGGTACGCGTAGTTTCCGTCTAACTGATGGCAGGGGACAGAGTTTGCAACGCACCAACCGGCGCGTGGGGTGGGGGAGGGGTCCCTGTTCGGGCGCCAAAATATTGTGGTAAATATTTGATTTACCGTCTTAATTTCTATGCAGGTAAGTACTTAATCAATAATAACTCAATCGGAAAGAAAAAAGGCAGAGTCCGTGGTGTTAGAGTTCTTAGGGGTTTTATTCCTTAAAAAGGAATTGTTCTAGAACTGGATATCATGTTCCTGCAACCACGAGGGTTCAGGAAGGGATAGAGCAGTATTTTATTGACAATACATAGCTTATATACTTAAGTTACATTATAGAAACCAATACAGTAGGCGTAACAGCTGAGAGAAACAAGATAACAGCATCCACGTGTTAGTAATACGTAATCAGAAGGCGTGAACTAGGCGTGAACATAGAGGTGTGTGCTAGAAACGTCACAGATAGGTGTCACAAAAGGGTGGCAACAAAGCAGAATCTTGTAATGTCAGCAGAAATCTGAGGCCTGGATGCGCGCGCAGCTGCATGACGTGTGATTGACGTGGAAACTGGAGGGTGCAGGGGAATTGACATTTACACTGGCGGAAAGAGACAGAAGTCTGACATGTCAGATCAACTCGTACTTCTATCATATCTGATATCTGATGTTTGGGAACCATATTATCTGAACGGAAAAGGTCTCTGGGGCAGAAGCTATTCTATACTGACTGTGAGTGCGTGTATAAGCGCCTAAGTGTCTACATGAGAAGCGTGGGGGCATGGTAACAGAGGCTATGAATTACTTGCACGGAGACAGTGAGGCCGGGCCCTTCTGCTCTGCAGCTGGGGGGATGTTTACTTAAACTAGTAGGCAGGAATGCATTTTCGAGGAGCGGAACAGATAATTCGAAGGTTGAAGTCAGTCTTGGCAGGCAGCAGGCTGAGCTAAGCGCGGTGGGCCGCGCTGGAAGTAAGTCAGAGGTCACGAGTACAGAGGCAGCCTGGGCTGAGGCTTTCAGAGTCAGGAGGCAGGAAAAAGGCTCGATGGCAGAATTCAGGGCCTACTTTGCCAGAGCTGAAAAACGTGTAAAGTACACTACAAAAAGACGTTGGCATAGCATACTTAGGAACGGACTATTCAACCCATTCAGGGTGGGTCTGAAAGAAGACATGTTAACGTTGGACGCAAATGTATTTGCGTCTTCATAGCTGGCACAGGAGGGAAGTTACATGCACTTTAAGCTGGTACATGGAGACGGTGGGGTACACGATAGGGAACACAACTTGACCAAAAATGTATATTTCCTCAGAGCACATAAGCAACCAACCCAAAACAGAATTATTCAGAGCGATGGCTGGGCTCCGTTAATCCCTAGGGAAAAGCCAAGTTTTAAGCTTTTTTCTCAAGTGAAGAAATACTTAAAGAACCTTGCTGGTGATGGAGTAAAAGAAGTGCTGGAGAAAATCTCCCAGGTTGATGTAATATGGTACAGTCAGAACAAAGAAACATTGGGAACCAAGTTCAATAAGATGCTGAATGTTGACTATGAAAGGTACATTTTCAATCAAATGAGACAGCAGGATGATGCAATCATAGATGAGTTTGTTGAGAGACTTGACGTGCGTATCATTATTAAGTTTAGTGACGAAGAAGCAATACGCTTCAGAGTCATCAGTGGGTGTCCCCATGAAGGTAAATGTAAAGCCATAGTACAGACTGCAAAGGTTGCATGAAAGAAAAACACTTCATAACAGTTTGCAAGTCAAAAGAAAAACCAACTGCATCACTACAAGAAGAGACAATGGACACCATAAGGTTCTAGAAACATTCTTGCTAAGCCCACAAGGCAGAAAAGCAACAGCAGTGACGACAAGTAGAAACCAAACAGTCGATCGTCATCAAGTTCATCCTACAGAAGCTTGTCAAAGTCATTATCAACTGCCAGAGAACAAGAGGAATGTGCGATTATGATATCGATCAAAGAACGACATGCACAGGTAGGTTTGGCTGTTTGCAGAGGAGAACAAAGGACAAAGACAAACCAACAAACAACAGAATTAATTTTACCACTGCCCTAAGATCACAATAATGGTCAACGGTTGCCCCATAACCTTTATCAAAGCCAGTGGTGCATCAATTTACAATTAACATTATGCCAGTTGGAAAGTTTAACAGTCTATCTCCTGTGCCACGCCTCAAAAAGCCAAACACAAAGGTATACATGTGGGCTGCCTCGAGACCGTTGCAGAGCCAAAGGGCACTTATAGCAACCACACAACATAAAATAGTCAGTGCAAGACACAATTTGCATTCTTCACGGAACTTCATCCAGTGCTTACCTAATCAGATTTTCCACAACTGCTGACATGAGACTGATGTCCCTCAACTGTAACCACTATACTCAGTCTGAAAGTGGGACTCCGTTCCCACTGTTGTTTCATGGCGTAGGGAGTCTTAAGAAAATGAAAGGGCAACTTCATATTAACGAGGACATTCGTCCTGTTGTTTGGAAGCAGTCATTTAGAAAGTACTGGAAACGCTTTTGAAGCATAACATCATTGAGCTCTCCACCGGTCCAACGCCCTGGGTCTTGACCATAGTGGTGGTGCCAACAAAGGACAATGGAGGTGCAGCATGCATCAGAGTTGATATGTGCAAGTCCAACAAAGCAATTGAGAGAGAAATACATCCTTGTCCACACATAGCGTACATGCAGCTGAACAAAGCCAAAGTCTTTTCTCGTCTTGACCTGAAAAAAGAATGCCATCAACTCGATCTGGAAGAGACCTGAACTGAACATCTTAGATTGGCTTTAGATGTCGGTCGCACGTCGGCACTGATATTGCTTGATCTCACTGTCGAGTTCGATCCTGTCTCCCATCAGATTTTGCTCAGGCGCTTGGAGGCGGCAGGCATAGCCGATGGCGCTCTGGGCTGGTTCACCTCCTTTCTGTCTAGGCGGACTTTCCAGCTGATCGCCCCCATTTTTCATCTAGAGTTTATGCTGTGAATTAGGGGGTTCCTCAGGGCTCTGCTTTGAGCCCCACCCTGTTCAATCTGTATGTGCAACCACTGGCAGCGGTGGCTAAGAACAGAGGGCTTACATTGGTGTCGTATGCAGACGATACCCAGTTGGTAGTCACTCTCACCGACGATGCTACTCGAGACGCCTGCAAGTTACGCAGCGATCTCGAGGTTATCGCTGGGTGGATGACGGACAACTGTTTACAACTCAACGCCAGTAAGTCTGAGGTTCTGATAGTGGGGAGAGACCCAGAGTTGTGGTGTGAGCACTGGTCGCCCGCCACTCTGGGGGTGGCACCCGCCCCTAAACAGGCGGTAAAGAACCTGGGGGTCTGGCTGGACACTTCCCTTAACTTTAGAACTCAAACTAAGAAGGTGGCTGGGACGTGTTTCGGGCTGCTGCGGGGGCTTAAACCCCTTCTGGGCTTCTTCGATCCCTCAGTAAGGCAAGCTGTTGTCCAGGCTCTGATTATGTCCAGACTGGACTATGCTAGCTCCCTCTACATCAGAGCTCATCACACCGAGAGTGTTAGACTTCAAAGGATTCAGAACGCCGCTGCCCGGGTGCTCCTTGCATGCCAAGGCAATGCTCCATTTCAAATGCTATCCACCGCCTCCATTGGCTTCCTGTTGCCAGGCATATCGAATTTGAGGCCCTTTGCATCACTTTCAAAATTCTCAACTTCTCATCGCCCAGCATTCTGTCTGACCTGCACCCTCTCTATATTCTTTCTTCCCATCAACTCCGCTCCATGGGACAGAAATTGGTGGTTGTCCCTAAGGTGAGGAGGGTGCATGCTGGCGGTCGCTCCATTCGAGTGCTGGCTTCTCGGCTCTGGAATACCCTCCCCATCTCCATCCGTAGTCTCCAGCTTTATTTGCCCTTAGGCAAAGCGATCAAAACATTCTTGTTTCTTTTGTTATAAGTTGTTCTGTTGTCTCCAGCGGTACTAATCTGGTTTCAGCGGCGGGATGCCCCTTTGCTGGGGCAGCTGTGCGCTTTACAAATCCACCTAACATAACATAACATAACCTTTAGGTACATTACTATTTTTTCGACTCGTGTTGGTTTGTTCAGATACAAAAGGTTGAGTTTTGGAACGCAGTTGACTTCAAAAATACTTGGATGTCATACGTCGAATAATCCAACCTGTTACACTTTCTTTTAACAACAGTGATGACATACTGGTATTTGGGACAACGCAAAAGGAGAATAACAAGGCTCTTACAGAAATGTGCCAACTATTCGCGAATGAAGGTCTCACTTTGAATACAGCAAAGTTCTTTGGGCACATAGGGCCATGCGTCTCAACCTATTTTGCATGCGCAAACAGTGCAAATTGCTAAATTTGACCGTTTATGAATGCAAAATAGCCTTTCAAGATTTATAAAAGGCTTTTGCAGTGCATTTTAGGTAATTGCAATTTTTTGCGATTACCTAAAATCGCGACTCCAAATAGGGAATCGCAATTTGTGATTTCTTACGCACATTTACCAAGTATTTCCTAAATGCAAACTGGGCATTTAGGAAATGCTAATATCATTGACTCCAAGTCAATGGTAACCATGTGCAATTTCAGAAATGGTCAAAAAATTCATTTTTCAAAGTGCCATGAGCACACACATGCCCATAGAGCATGTGTACACTTTACATGTGCACATTTACTTTGGGGTGCTTCAGGGGAGCCATATGCCACCGGGCACCCTTGGGTTTACATTTTCTAATTTACGATTACCAATTAGGTAATCGCAGATTAGGTCATACAAAACCAGTTGCACCTATGGGCCTTTAGAACCATAGAAACTAAAGGAGTAGCATTTCAAAAATTCAAAATGACCAGTATGAACTGTAAGTTACCAGGGAAGGTGTTGTATTGAGAGGGGCGAGAGTCATCATACATGAGAGCCAAGTTATTGCAGTGGCGGCTCCTCCTCTAAGGCGGTGGAACATCGCCCCACTGCTCAAGTAGCAATGTAAAAAAAAAAACTGATAATAATTGAAGTTATCATCATATTATTTTTCAGATGGTCAGACTAGGGTGGGGCTTGGCTCCCCTGACGGTTGTGAAGAGTAGTGGTTGTGCACCATGTAAAGTGCACAGGAATGTTTGACTGGCCCTCTCTGGTCGGCCAAACATTTATGCACACTGCATGCTGGCTGCAAACAGCCTGCATGAAGAACATGCCCAGGCCCCCATTACCTGGCTGAGCACCGAACCACGGTGCTCAGACCAATCACAACACTGCATTGCAGCATTGTGATTGGCTCAGGGGAGCCTGGATGCTTCCGGTCCCTGGAAGAGACTCACTCAACATGGGAGAGACGCGAAAATGGAGAAATGCGGCAAGATCAAGTACGTGATTTTTTTTATTTCACCCCCCCCCCGCCTCGCCACCCCCATACCTTACCGGCTGCCACTGAGTCACTGAACTAGCCCATGAAGGACATTGTGGCATTATAGCCACCAAAAGAGCCCTAAGAGACCCAGTGTGGTTCTGACGCCTAGCTGAGCTAGCAGCGAGAGAACTAAAAGAGTGCCATCTTTGCAACTGCCTTTCCCCCAAAGTGATGCAGCATCCAATGACAATGGCTGGCCTTCGCCTTCCTGCTCATGCATGGTAAACAGTTGCAGTTGATTTCTTTGGGCCCTTAGGAAATGGACATCATCTCATGGTAGTCATTGATGATGATCCACACTTTTCTTTTAGTAGAGGGTTTAATCATCAACAACTCATGACAAGCCTATCAAGTGGCTGGATGACATCTTTGCAGAGTCGGATATCCCAAATCTGACAATGATCCGCCATTCAGTAGCAACAAGTTCAAGGAGGTTCTAGCCAGACTCATTATCAGGTTCAAATGAGTACACCTCTGTGGCCCCAAGCCAATGGTTTTGCCGAATGATTCATGGGTGCCCTCAAAAGGGTAGTTCAATGAGCATTGATGAAGGGAATCGAGTTAAACTAGGCATATGTCAAGCCCTCTATACTTATCGTTCAACTGCTCACTCTACAACTGATGAAAGTGCTGCCCCCTTGCTATTTGTGTGAGCTATCAGAACCAAAATGCCACAGTAGACAGCTGACCAATCGACCGATCCATGAATGCAGTTAAGGTTCGTGTCACAGACACTTCCTGAAAGTGCAAAATGAAAACATATACCGATCGACGTCGACGGCGTCGACAAGCTCACAAAATAGTCTTCGATTATGGTGACTGGGTCCTAGTCAAGCAGAAATGAAAGTGGAAAACAGACTGCATTTGCTGTCAATCTTCTGAGAGTTGTGACGGGCAAAGGATACATGGTGATGGTGCACTGTCCAAGAAAGACCATCACACGGAAATTGTCACACTTTAAGCACTTCTCTCGCTGTTCGTCAGCTCTTGTAATCATGAATAAGGCAACACTGCCTAATAGTCCTGATCAAACATCAGAACATGTGCCAACGGTGCACAATCAGAGTGCATCTCTAATTACCTCATACCACTCGATCTCGCCATCTAGTGCCAGTGCTTCAACGACTTATTGAAGAACTATGATGTGACTGTTGTTTATACTTTTATTTTAACCCCTTCGATGCTCATGACGGAACCGTTCCGTCATGAGCGTCGGTTGGCCTGTGCTCATGACGGAACCGTTCCGCCATGAGTCCGTTGGCTCATTAGAACGTTCAGCACAGCGCACGAATCTGCGCCGCGCTGATGTGGTTAACAAAGGGGTAGTCGTAATGTTCTAAGATTATGTGCGCTAGGACCCCTGGAGATCTAGGCAGACTCAAAAGAGAATTGCATAGCTTGCTGGGAGGTGTTAAGGTGTGGTTATTAATTGTTCTGACATAATGAGAGTGCAGTGTGTGAACCTATGCTGAAGAATAAAGACTTCTGTTACAGAGCTCCACGTGCGGCATATTTATTGGCATGCTTCCGGGCCGGGGAGGACGCTACAGCTGCCGGCTTCGCAGCTTTTATTCAGTAATACCTCAGAAATAAACCTTTCCAGTTCAAGGTCAAGAATCAAAGTATCCATGGCAGCAGCCACTAGCTTTTTGTTCATGTATACCACAGGCAAAGCTGGACAGTGCGTCACCGTCTGTTGAAAGCTAGTAGCCATCTCTGACAACTTGAGAGCAGCAAGATGTATGCGGAATGTCTTTCAGAGATAGAAACAGGTGGGTCGAGAGGGCCTTAATTAGGGTTTTTAACAAGGACTAGCAGGTCTGGCTAAGCTGTCTCACAAGGGCAGAAATAGAACATCAAGATTTGCCACACAAAATTCATGGTCGGGGCTGTCTGACATAGAAGAATGGGAATGCAGTTAGACATCAGGGACATATGAACAAAGTTAGCTAGTTTAGGAAGTATTTCAATGTTCTTGCATTTTTGTCACACAACCAAATAGGTGGGTGATGGGATTTTTACAAGAATGGTAAAAGGTGCAGATGATTAAAGGTAGACAAAAACGACAAGACTATGGTCAAATTCACAAAGCTTTTTAAGCATCTAAAATTAGACTTTGGTGGATAAAATGAGCCCTTTGTGCAGGCTTCAGAGGGAGAAATCTAGGTTAACAAATCTCTTAAACTTACTCCTGTTGATGTTTTTTGTCATTTATAATGTGTTGTACGATTCAAATGTTTTGGAAATGATCTTACGAAAATGTTTATTTTAAGGATATTTGCATTACGTATGCCCAGGTAAATCCATACAATACAAAACAACTGTAAAATCATCAGGACAAAACACTTAAATTACCAATATTACACGGCATTTGTGCAGTTATTGCCACAATCAGGGACCAGACTGAAGTCCAAAAACACACCCCATTAACTTTCAGAGAATGCATACAAATCAAATACGAGAATACATATGGCAAACACAAACAATAGCAGTCATGCATAAACATCTGGTCCAAAACAACAGTGTAGGTGCTCTAGAAAATGCGAAATACATTCAATGCCTAACAAACGGATGTGTATGTTAGTCCATGAAACACCTGACACTGGTTCCTGCAATTGAAAGATACGTATCGTATGCATGTGAACGTAAAGCATGAATGAGTGCGCAGAATGTGCACAGGGTATACGTGTATTCCACAAGATGCAAAGTTGAACTTTACTGAAACTGCATATTACCAACAACTAGCGATAATTATCGCTATGTTGGTTTAGCGGCGATATTTTTATCGCCGAGCTGCGACGATTTTTATCGCTTAGGAACCTTGCTATTATCAAGGTTTATCTCCTAAGCGATAAAAATCGGCCGAAATGCAAGAATATCGCTGAAAAGTCAGCGATATTCATGCATTACCGAGCTAATGCTCAGCCATGTTATCCGCCTACCATTGGATAACATGGCTAAGAACTGCTCAGGGGCAGGTGTTAGCTTTTGGAGATATTCGCGCTTAGTGCGAATATCTCCAAAAGTTGGTAATAGGAGATAGCAATGTTAGCGACTGTTTCCAGTCGCTAACATCTTGGCACGCCCACTTTGCATGTCATTAGTGATAAATATCACTGACATGCAAAGCGGGGCCCAAGATGGTCGCTATCTCCTACTAGGTGTCGCTAACTGGTGTTAGCGACAGCTAGGTAATAGGGAGATAATGTTATCTCCGCTTTCTTGGCTTTTAAAGCCAAAAAAGCGGAGATAAACCCCCTTGATAATTTGCCCCTGATTTATCAATTTCAAATGAAGCATAGCAATGGGAGTGCTTTGCATGGATGAGCTCTTCAAACTTACACAGCCAATATTTATGTGAGTTGCTCCTAGACTTGTGGTATGTGATTTGAGAGGATAGTTTGTGGTGTTTGACCGGACCGGAAACAAGCATCCTGGGACTGGTTTCTGGACATCACCTATCATCAGCCATGCTAGCATCACTCCAATGGCATGGAGAGCACGGAACCCACGTCTGGGCATACCCATCCCACTTGGCGGGACACATACAAAAAGAACAATTGGTGGACAGAATGCTCATCAATGTCAAACATTCACCCCAGTACAAAGATCTGGACCTAAATCCATAGTTTTTTTGCTCCCCAAGCCATTCCGGTTTGAGCCCAGTCATATGCAAATCAGTCATGTTTTTAACAGATTTTATTATTTTTCATCAAGTCTCATCCTCTTTACAAATATTTGTAGTACTCACTTAAATTCAGTGATCTGTGAATTTAATACATTCAATATGTACCCACAGCTATTTGATGCATTTGTTGATAAAGGTTTTAAGGTGGAACAGTCTCGTTACATGTTAAAATTGTTTGGCTTTACTTGAATTGCAGACTTCTTTTCTTGAGCGATCCATGGGGAAGTGTACCCCGTCGAATCTCTTCCAATGCCGCAGTTGTTTTTGCTCTAGTGCCATCTCCCAAGTGGGTTTGGCTGCAGTGAGTGGGTCATGCCGTCTTATTCAATCACCTCCAGAAACCTCCGAGCAGGCATCAGCATGTCACATAGCCCCAGCCTCAGCGACACCAGATCACATAAGCCGCATGCATGGTGCTGCCATGAGCCACTTACTCACTGAGCTGAGCTGTAAGCTCTGCTGAACTTTAGTGATGGGAGCAAATTCGTTAATTGCATAAGCAGCAACTACTCTTAGTCAATACCGTCATCAACACTAGCCAGGCTCTTACTTCTTTGCATCGAGTGATGCGAGAAGAGCAGGGCAATTCTATAACGCTGGTGCGACTACCTGCAATGTTATGATCGGACTTGGACTACCAGACCCACCAGCCGCAAGACCTATGGCCTGCGGACATGCAGCAATTAATGGAAACGCCCAGGCAATCACGATTCTGGGCAGCTGGTCATGTGTTCTCAGCTCTGGGCTCCAGCCTCACCGTGCGCTGCTGTAATTCAAATTGCCCCCACCAGTAGCCAAAACTTCTCAGAACTGCAGCTGCCACAGAGCACAAACTCTGATAACTGAAACTCAAACTTATTCTTTGGCTGGGCAGTCACTGACTCCTAACGATGTCACTTAAAATGCTGAAGAGCGCGATGTCGGTGAAAATTCTAAAATGTTACATTGGAGCAGCAGTTACTGTGCGAGAAACTGAGCCATTCCTCAAGCCTGCCGGGACCAGCTCACACCTGGGTAACCATGCCCTGCCTAAAATTCAGGCAGTGCTACCGCTTTCACAGCGGAGGAAGCGCTATAATGCGTGACTTTGCATTTCAATGTGGTGATGCGGACCACCACACTGAAATGCGTTAGTCTAACACCTAATGCATGCTACTTGGCGGTGCTGGGGTACGCTGAGGGCAGTGACCATAGAGCCCAATATAGATAGACCCACCAGATAGGCCCCAGGAAACTGGACGACTTCCTCTAAGCTGTAGTAACAGATGATATTTGGGGGTACTTCATAGGGTCCATAGATGTTACTCCTTTTACTCCGGGCAGGATACCGTATCCTGTATCGACTGCTTCTTCACTCCGATGGGTCTATTCATAGGTTCATAGAAGCTGATTATAAAGCGAGAAGGATCTCAGCCCTTTCCCCACTTGCTGTGACGATGGACTCACCTCATAAATGAGGTCAGAGTGAGTGGTGAATGGCAACATGGAGGCCCATAAATGAGAAGGAAGTGACCAGATTATAGGCAGCCTCGACCCAATACTTTGAAGAAAGTGCTAAGTTGGAAGCTGCCACAGTATGGGAGGTGTATAAAGCCACTATCCAGGGGATAATTATCGTTGGGGAGGCGAAACAGAGGAAACGCAGCACTGAATTAGAGAGGGCCCTGTGCCATTTGGAGAACGAACACGGATTACGCCCATCCACTGAAGCAAAGACACTCCTCCTTGGCAAGAATACTGCTCAGTAACACCAGATGTAGTTAAATTAGACTAGATGATGCAGGCAAAACATGTTTACAAAGTGGGGCACAAGGCGAAAAAGATATTGGCATGGCTCGTAAATGGGACCAAGGTAGACACCATATAAAGGGAATTCAGGGGCGAGACGTAAATGTAGTGATAGGCTCCAAGGGGCACATGCATCATCCCGGCCTTTTGCGAATTCCAAATTGCGAAAAATAGGGAATCGCAATCTGGAATTCGCAAAATGGGATGCATGTATATTTTCCCAAAATATTTGTGATTCGGTAAAAATCGCAATTTTTACCGAATAGCAAATATTATGCGATTTCCAAAGTGCAAAATCGCTATTCCCATTAATTCCTATGGGCCAAAAGGCCCATAGGGATCAATGGGAAGGCTTTAACAAATTGCGATTTTCTTTTTTAGAATCGCAATTTGTTCATGCATTACATGGGTGCAGGGGTCCAAAGGACCCAGCACTGCACCCCTGTAATGTATTTTTAAGTGCATGTTTCACACACACATGTCCTAAGGACATGTGTGTCTGTAACATTACACTTTAAAAAATGCATTTTTGTGCATATTTAAACATTTTCGCAAATTACCACGAGGTTCAACCTTGTGGTAATTTGCACTCCCTATTTTGAAATTCGCAGATTTCAAAACAATGATGCATTGCTTTTAAGGAATCGCAAAATTGCGATTCCTTAAAAGCAATCGCATTTTTGGAAATCGCTAAAAATAGCGATTTTCACAAAAATGCATAATGCATCCCAAAAACGTATTTAGGAAGTGCAAACGGCCGAATTTATCGATTCGCACCGTTTGCACTTCCTAAATAGGTTGATGCATGTGCACCCGAGTCTATTGCAGAGACAATGGCAGCAAACTTGGGAGACTTCTGTGGCAGTAAGATACAGCTTGAAGTGGAAGCTATGCATAGCTTTGTCCAGGACTACAATTGTCGGAGGCTTGATTCACAGAAAGCATGTGCCCTGGAGGAAGGCCTGACTGGTGGGAAGGTGCAAATACCGCTGACCCATTTACAGTCTGGAAAAACACCAGGCACCAATGGGGTACCGGCGGAGTTTCTCAAGAATGTAGCTAACATAGTGATGCCACACTTGCATGGGATGTATGTGTAGGCACATCAATGAGGTGAGATCCCCCGAGGGGCTAATTTGGGACCATAGTCCAGAAACTGACTAATATTGCCTGATATCATTAATCACTGTGGGTGCCAAGGTGATGTCTACGCTAGTGATGAATTGTTTGTGGAATGTGATCCTGGACTTGGTGCATCCATACCAGAATGGTTTCATTCCACATAGATCAACTGGGCGCAATGTTTGGTGTCTTCACAAGTACAATTTTCACAGCCAAGGAATTAGAACTTCTGTTGGTGGTGAATAAAGGATTTGACTCAGTGGAATGGCCCTTCTTTTTCACCATCGTAGAAAAAATGGGATTCAGCTCAAATTCAGATGGTGGGTTTGTCTACTCTGTCGTGCACTAAGGGCTCAAGTTAAAGTAAATGGAATTCATTCCCAGGTGTTCTCTTGTCGCCTATTCTATTTTCCTTAGCAGTAGAGGTGCTGGCAGATTGTACCCGGTTGGACGCTTGCTGGCGGTGGGGATACACCCGGGAAGAAAAGTTATTGTGTATGCTGACAATGTCCTTTTATACTTAGTGGAACCGAAGCAGTCACTGGCACTTGTGGGGTAGATATTTAGGATATATGGAAGATATTCAGGACTAGGTATCAACTGTAAGAAATCACTTCTGTTTCCCCTAAGTTCAGGGGAAACTTGAGAAGCTCTCCCCATGCTTCTTATGTGATGGTTGCCGGTACCTAGGTCTCTGGATCTAACTATGAGAACAACATGGCCCCGCTCCTGCATAGACTTGAAACTAGCTCAATGCATTGGAGGGCACTCCCACCTTCTCTATTGGGTAGGGTAGCGCTGTTTAAGATTATTACTCTGCCTAAACTCACTAATGTCCTACAAAACAACCCCCATATGATACAAGAGACCTTCTTCCATAAGATTAGCGGCTGTGTGAGGACACTGTTGTGGCTAGGTGGACTGCTGCGAGTGGTGCTCTGCACCCTCTAAAGGTAACGAATGATTGCGGAATAGTCTTACAGATGTTCGCAAATATTGCGAAGCTGCTCAGGTCAGCATTGTAAATGAGTGGGCATTGAGTGGGCAACGCCGCCATGGAAAGGCATGCGGTTTCTGCTTGCGGGGGTCCGTTGCGGGCCCCCGGAGTGTTGGAGGGGTAGGGGGTGCACATGGTGGTTCCCCCCTACATTGGCGTGGACAAGGTGACAGGCACAACGCAGTGCCTGTCACCTTGTGCATGCCAATGCACAACGTGTAGCCACAGCATTGCTGTGAGCACCGCCCGCCACAATGTTGTGGATGGGGATGCCACAGTGGTGGTGGCATCCTAATGGCCACAGCGGGACTGCCGCCCCTCTGGCGGACGGTCCCATTCACTGCTACGGTATTAGGCCCCTAAGTGTATGCCACAGTAAGAACTCCCTAAGGCTTTATCCCTGGCTCTTAGATCAACAATGGACCCGTTTACTTCAATTAAGGTCAACGACGGACCACAACACGAAACACAAAGGTACGAATTTCTATAATCAGTCAATGTCTTTTATTTCTGTCACTTTATTAGTTAGTATTTTTAGGTAATAAAACCATCTGATTACGCTACCAGAAAACGGATCCAGCAGAAGCATGAGTAAATATTTTGGGGGGTGAACTCAGACACGTGCTAACTACCATATGATAAACCAAACCCTCAGCAAACTATTCACAATAACACAGTGTTTGGCCTATAGAAACTCTCTTTTCATAAATCGCAACCATAATATCCTCCGGTAGATCTTTGTAAGACCTAATAGGGACTTAGATAATTAGAGAGAGATAGTCACTCCTTCATTAGGACCTGGAATAAAGAATTGTCAAGTAAATAACTAAACTTTCACAATAGCAATAATATCATCAATAAGAAACACAAACACTAGTAATAGTCATCAAATACCTTTATCTAAACTTCAATATGAATGGTCAAAGCACAAAAAATACATTAGAATCATTTAATAATCAGTAATTCTTTAGTAACACAGGTAATCACAATATAGCACAGCTAAGAGCAAATACATCATCAAAATAACATCTTTTGTGAGGGGGAGAGAGAGAGAGTAAAACATTATAAAATACAGAATGCAATTAGGAATCGTATAAAGCAAAGCTCAGTTGTAGTCAGGACACAAGGTGAATCGAATAAAATGCTAGAGAACAGCGTACAATAGCTAAACTCGCTCAATTTACCAACAGGTAAAGTGCAGGGTAATCAGGAGAGTTCAGTTGGGGGAAAATCTGAGTTCAAACCTACAGCATGACAGGCTCGGAATTGCAATAGCCTGAAGAAGCACACAATTTTTTCCCCACGGGGTAATTATACCTCCTGACATTATCAGTTCCTTCTCACAAAATATCCTTTTCTCAGTTTCCATGATTTTCATTGGTCAAAATTCTGTGGTGCCACCATGGTGTGATACCGTGGTGTGATTGTTTTCTATCCCATATCGTCCGGAACCCATACGTAACGTCTTTGTTCAGTTTTCACTGTTTTCTAAGAATGTATATTATCATTTCCTTTCGGAAATAGGAAATACATTAGCAACTTGTCATGTCCGTTCAATATCTTCTGCTCTAAGCTTGGAACAAGGTTGATACATTTGCTGCAGAGAAAATATCCATTATTCAAACTGTAGGAAAGAAGCTTTAGTGATAATTCTCATAGCTACAATACAATCAAGTCAGCGTTTATAGTGCATCAGAAGGAAATACAAGAAACCAGGGGCATATTATCAAGACAGGCAATAAAATTATCGCCGTTTTAGAGGCAGAAAGCTGCCGCTAAAACAGCGATTATGGGTTTGATAATATGCTCTAAGGAATTCCAATTGAAGCCCATGTTAGTTGTGAAGGACATCTAACATGGGCTTCAATTGGATTTCCATAGAGCATATTATCACGCCCATTATCGCTGTTTTAGAGGCAGTTTTCTGCCGCTAAAACTGCGAAAATGTTATCGCCTGTCTTGATAATATGCCCCTAAATACTTTTCGAAATTCGAGGCCTACATGGAAAACTACTGAATCATCTTTTTCTAATGAATAAACACACTGTTATTGCAAACATTTAGAGAAAATGAAGGTGGATAAGAAATAATATAATAAGCATCATTTCATTAAACTTATAAGCTTGATCTAATTATTATTCATAAAAATATAAGCAAGCACTTTCTTCTTAAATTTGCATGGCAAAGAAACTATAAGCAAGAATCATTTAGTTAAACGTTTTCATAATCATATTTTGCTAAGTTACGATTTTAATTAATACTTTTCATATTATTATCATAGTACATTAGTAGATTTATCTCTATGTCATGAATGGTGCTGAGACCGAATATTGAGTTGGAAATGTTGACTTACACAAATATCGAGTTGGAAATATCGTAATTCAGAGATATCGACGGCAAGAATATTGTGGTCAAGAATATCTAATTTAAGGTAAGAAATATTGTTTTTAAAATATAGAATATTGTTTGCAAAAATATTGATGTTAAAATTGTTGATTTTTTCATAAGTGTTACGTATTTTAGTTTATATTTTAAATGTATGTGATGTATGTTTCTTGTATAAATATTGTTTATGTTTTTTAATATATGTGTTAAATCTTTAGTAGTTATGAATTTTATTTTAATTAAATTTAGCATTTTTAGTTGTGCAGCAGGTTGTGGGTTATAGGGGAATAGGGTGGGAAGTTATTTCATCATAATAAATTAATGATTATTATTTATTTATTTCATTTAGATTTTATAGCGTTAATTGTTGGAGCTAATTTATTTGGAATTAATTATTAATTGGTTGTTAATTAATATTATTATTAATAATTATGTATGGTAACTGTGTAAAAACAATTAGGTGCATGTTGTGGGGTTTATAGGGGTAAAGGGTGAAGTCATTTATTTTTCAGTAATTAATAACTATTTGTTAATTTATATTAATTAATTGATTGAAAATTAATTATGGAAATTGTATTATTAATTTTAGGTGTGGGTTGTGGGGCTAATTGGTCTAAAAGGTTGGAAGTAATTTATGTTTATTTAATTAATAATTCATTTTTAATTTACATTAACTAATTAATTGATAATTAGTTATGGTAATTGTGTGATTTTGTTTTAAATTAGGATTTTTCTCAATTTAGTAGTAGTAAAGTTAGGACTCCTAACTTTAGGACTCCTAAATGCCTTCTGTGAATACCGAAAGTCTTAAAATTAGGATTTTTCTCAGTTTAGTAGTAGTAATGTTAGAAAATCCTAATTTAAAGACTTTCGGTATTCAAAGAAGGCATTTAGGAGTCCTAAAGTTAGGAGTCCTAACTTTACTACTAATAAACTGAGAAAAATCCCAATTTTAAGACTTTCGGTATTCAAAGAAGGCATTTAGGAGTCCTAACTTTACTGCTACTAAACTGCGAAAAATCCTAATTTTAAGACTTTCGGTATTCACAGAAGGCATTTAGGAGTCCTAAAGTAAGGACTCCTAACTTCTGTGAATACTGAAATGAGTAAGTGCCTTCTGTGAATACCAGAATGAGTAAGTGCCTTCTGTGAATACCAAAATGGTACTAAGTTTAGGATTTTGTCTTAAGTTAGTCCTGTGAATTGGGCCCTATGTGTATATATATATATATATATATATATATATATATATATATATATCAAAACTAAACCCTTTCAGGCATAGAGTGACGCATAAATTATGCAAAAAAGAAGGAAAGAACTCTGGGTAGTTCTCAAGTTTAGGTGGAAAGCAGCTCCCGTTAGAGCACTCTCAACACCAGCGACACTCTAGATCTGCTTAAAGACTTTGCTGTAGAAATGGCAAAAGACTTTTTCCTTTTCTATCACGGCTTGGATGGCACTGTGCTAATGCTATGCTTAAAGACTTTGATAGAAAAACAGACATTTGAGGTGAGCAGATCTAGAGTGTCGCCGGTGTTGAGAGTGCTCTAACAGGAGCTGCTTTCCACCTAAACTTGAGAACTACTCAGAGTTCTCTCCTTCTTTTTTGCATATATATATATATCTATATCGAATATTGGCAAGGGCTATCTGTATATACAAATGATGGTTATATACAATTTTTAGGCATTTTGCATCTTATGCACTACACAAAAAAAGTTTTCTAAACTTTTTTAAAAAATTTTTTTGTATCATGGGTTATTTATCGTTGTCTAATCAACATTTGGATTTTAACCTGTTAAATGCAATTTTCGAACTGTTGTTTTCATAACATTGTTTGGAAAACAGACTAGACTACCATTTGCCAGTAGTTTGTCCTCACTGTTTATTATCACGTGGTGTACTAGAAAAAATGAGAGAAAAAAATGCACTTTTTTTCACTGCTCAGTGATTACTATTTAAAACGACTGCATTACCAACTCTGATTGTCTGTGAGCAAGGGCGGATGCCCGAAACGCGTCAGATTGCTTGGTTCAGCTTTTGAATAAAACAACTGTGCTTATAATTACTGGATCCGCGTGGTTTCCTGGGTCGCTGTGGTCGGAGCTCGGGGGACTGCATTTGCTCGATATATATATATATATACATATATATATATTACCTACTGGCGATAGCCAGTAGGTATATATAGTTAGGATTTTTTCTCTATGGAACTTTTGAAAATTCTATGTCTAATAACTTTGGCGTTTGTGGACGGAATCGGCTGAAATTTTCAGGAAAATGGCACATTTTGTTTCTGAGCAGCCCCTGAAAATGTGGGGGGGTTCCGTCAAGGGGGGGCCGAGAAAAAAGGGGGGTCCCAAAACGCGTTTTTCCAATTCATTTTTCCATGGGGCGTTTGGCCTCACTTTTAGCTCGAACGGCTGAATGGATTTGCACAAAACTTGGCAAAATTGTAGGGACTGTTAGCCCGATGTGCCTTTGCTGGGTCTCAATATATGTGCTCCAGTGGATTTTGAGGAATTAACGTTTAAAAAAACAGATATATCTGTGACAGCGTCCCGGATAGCGAACCGGTTCGCGTACTTTTCGCGTAACGGAGCTTTGCGAAGCGAAGCTGATTGGCTCTCCGGTGTCTGTCAACATTCTAAACAGTTCGGAGCGGCCGCCATCTTGTCTCTCGGTAGGATCGAGAGACAAGAGGAGGCCAAAACGAAGGGGGAAATGAAGGAAAGGGGGCAAGGTAGACCCCTTCTGACCCCCTAGGATTGATGAGGGGGATATTAAAGTGCCCCGCGGGCCCAAAAAAAAAAGAAATTGCGATTTTTTGTCGTAGAGGCGCAAATCGGTACGTGAACCGGGCAGCTAACCGGGCAGCTAACCGGCAGCGTAACGGGAGTCTGAGGAGAAGCTGATTGGCTGTCAACATTGTAAACAGTCCGGAGCGGCCGCCATCTTGTCTCTCGGTAGGATCGAGAGACAAGAGGTGGAGAAAAACGAAGGGGGAAATGAAGGAAAGGGGGCAAGGTAGACCCCTCCTGACCCCCTAGTATTGATGAGGGGGATATTAAAGTGCCCCGCGGGGCAAAAAAAAAAAATTGCGATTTTTCGCCGAAGAGGCGCGTCCCGGTACGCGAACCGGGCAGCTAACTGGGCAGCTAACCGGCAGCGTAACGGGAGTCTGAGGAGAAGCTGATTGGCTGTCAACTTTGTAAACAGTCCGGAGCGGCCGCCATCTTGTCTCTCGGTAGGATCGAGAGACAAGAGGTGGTGCAAAACGAAGGGGGAAATGAAGAAAAGGGGGCAGGGTAGACCCCTCCTGACCCCCTAGGATTGATGAGGGGGATATTAAAGTGCACCGCAGGGCAAAAGGAAAAAAGAAAAAAAAAAATTCGATTTTTCGCGGTAGAGGCGCTTCCCGGTACGCCAACCGGGCAGCTAAACGGTAGCGTAACGGGAGTCCGACATCTTGTGTTTTTGGAGCGTCCGCTTTGCGTACCGGGTAGCGTTCCAGTAAGCGTAACAAGGGGAAAACCAAGAGAAACAGTAAAATAAAATTTAAAGGAATAGATTTCCACCAAACTTGGCAAAATTGTAGGGACTGTTTGTTTGATGTGCCTTTGCAAGGCCTCAAGATATGTGCACGTGTGGATTTTGTCTAATTAAAGTTAAAAGAAAATATATATATATCTGTAAGCGGCTCTGGCGCGCTTACCTTACGGGTTTTGTTTGCGCTGCAGAGACGATACGCCACGTTTATGTGACGTGTCATGAGGCGTCTCACGTGGCTACGTGATACGTCACGTAATAAAGAATATATTTTACAGCTATAGATATTAGCTTTTAAAAAACCAATGAAATTCACTGAAAAAACCATAGGTTATAGACCATATATAGTTAGGAATTTGCATTTACAAAACCTTGAAAATTCACTGAAAAAACCATTGGTTATAGACCATATATAGTTAGGGATTAGCATTTTCAAAACCTTAATTTACTCGCACAAAACCATAGAAATTCGCATATATAGTTAGTTGTAATAACTATATATCGCGCACCCGCAATCCACTGCTGATGATGTCACATATTACATCATTCATGACATGGTCAGTGACATCACTGATGACATCACTGATGACATCCCAAATGACATCACTGATGACATCTCAAATGACATCACTGATGACATCACTGATGACATCTCAAATGACATCACTGATGAAATCACTGATAACATCTCATTTGACATTACTGATCACATCACTGATGATATCATTCATGTGATAATACGATGAACCTCTTCAGACTCTAATATAACCTTAGATACAATCAGTGTAAACAGACACTCACAGACTGTCACTCATCCATGGAGTTACTCACACACCTAGTCAGTCATGCAAAGAATCAATCACACCTCCATTTCCTCAACTATACAGTTATACACACCTTACTTAATCAAACATATACTAACACATATTTACTCTCTTATACAATCACTGATACAAGTTCACAATGATCCATACAGCCACTCACACATTCACTGGCTCTTATGCACAGTTATTTATATATGTCAACTCTTACATGTACTGTGTTTTACATATGTACTTACTTTGACATGTAGCACTGAGAAATCAAATCACTCACCAATACACTCATGGAGACAGTCAACCGCCCATACAGCTGTTTCCACATGCACTTTTGAACCCATACATCTAGTGAATCAACTGCTCACACATCTATGCACAGAGTCACACACCTCCCAGCCACCCCCACACACACACTCACTCTCCCATACAAATACTTGGGCAACCAATCAATAACCCATATAGTTACTCATATAGCTACTGATCAACACATGCAGCAGTTTACAGAACAACAGATATAATGATGCACAAATTAAGACAGTTTAGTCACTAACCCATGCACTCAGTGAGACACATTTAATCATTCTCTCATACAGTCAGTCATGCACCTACTAAATCCTTCATCCAGACACTTATACATCCACTCATTCTTCAATATGTAAGACATATTTTAACTTTACAGAAACATACAGTCACTGGCTGTTGTCATCAGTGATGTCACTGACCATGTCATGAATGATGTAATATGTGACATCATCAGCAGTGGATTGCGGGTGCGCGATATATAGTTATTACAACTAACTATATATGCGAATTTCTATGGTTTTGTGCGAGTAAATTAAGGTTTTGAAAATGCTAATCCCTAACTATATATGGTCTATAACCAATGGTTTTTTCAGTGAATTTTCAAGGTTTTGTAAATGCAAATTCCTAACTATATATGGTCTATAACCAATGGTTTTTTCAGTGAATATATATATATATATAAAATTCGATATTTTGTCCAACTACATTTTTCTCATCAATATTTTTTTTCTCGATATGCTTGTACTTACCTGTTTAAGTATAGGGAGTCGATATTTTTGCATTCTATATTTTTACATCAATATTTTTTACTTCTATATTTTTAACTTCAATATGTTGTCAGTGAACCGTTATGAAGGACTTAATCTCAAACCAGTTTATGACACTTCTACATACCTTTACGATGCAGTTTAAAACACTTCTGCATGCTTTTACGATGCAGTTTTAATTTTCACATATTCACAAGAGACCCGTTAGTCATGTTTTTTTATGTAGATATTAGTGTCACACCAAGGGGCATATTATTAAGGGTTGGCGATAACATTATCGCCTCTTTAGCACCCATTTTCGGGCGAAAAGCGGCGATAATTTAATCGCTTTATTAACAAGGACACGCTAGCGCGTGTTTCCTTGCCTTAGCGACTGGTTTCTTTCCGCCTCACCTCGCATCGCTAATGAGATGCAAGGTAGGCGTGCCTTGTAAAACTTCAGTGTAATGTATCGCTAACGGGGCTTCGCGATATTTACAACAAGGCCCGTACGGTGTAGCGCTGATCTTTTTCGCGCTAACTCGGCCTTAATGCAGGAATTTGACGTCTGTTAAATTCCTGACTAAGGCATACCTAACATGGGCTGTGGATTGTGGGGCTAAGACCACAGGGCCCTATCATCAACCATATCGCCGTTTTCCAAGGAACCTCGCTGGAAAACCAGCGTTGTTCAATGGAAAACAGCGATATCCCCGCTATCGCTGGAATTTTTATCGCCTCGGTGATACGCGTTGTTAATAACGCGCTAATCAGGCAATACATTCCAACGATAGACAGCGATAAATAAAAAAGCGCTAAGCGAGCTTTGCGATATTTATTGGCGTCTATTGATAATATGCCCCTAATGAGCAGAAATTTAATCAAGCAACATTATTCTTAAATAATCACGCTCCATCATGCATGCGAGTCTATGACCAGAGAGGGTCCTACCTGCTTACACTAAGGGAGTGCCCCAAGATCCGTTTGTTTTGGGAGGGCCTAAAGGTTTGGTGGGAGTCTGCAATCGGGGAGCTAATCTCATTTCAAGCTCCGTTTACACTATTGGGGGTGTGGGGGACCTCAGATCTCAACTCTTATCAGGAGACCCTGGGGAAGCTGAGGTTTTTCCTAGCAAAAAGACTGGACTCGGGACATGGATGTCTTTTGAGGCCGGGAAAAATTGGCCTCCGAAGGGCAAGGCTGCCCGAAGAAGGTCTAGAAGGTGTGGGGGGGATGGACTGTCGAGAAATAGGAGGGAGTAACCATGGGATGGAATGATGCTGTTTCATTATATGTTTTAAAAATCAATAAATATATCTGCAAAAAAAGGAATGCCATGAGTTTGGGCAAACCTGAACTCATGTCTAGGGGGATAGTGGCCTGACAATCTTTCAGGATTCACAGGTTGTGATTGAATAAGTATGAAGACGATCTGCCCCATTCCCCAGACAATAGCCCCGTCCTTTAATGCAGAAGTATAAATAGCACAAGTAAACCCTGGAAGGGAAGGGGAATGGGAGTGAAAGAGTGAAGAGACAACATGAATGGCCTGATGTACAAAAGACGTGTGGAACCACACGTCATTTGTACTTGAGTGGAAGATGTGCAGGAAGAAAGGTTAAATAGTATGTCTGCAACAAGGAATCAGTTTTATACCTCTAGGCTCTGTTTACTGCACAGATCAGATCATTCCATTACATGCTTGCTTTCCAGAGTATCCCAGGATTCCCCTAGTGGAAAGCAGACATAACTCTGTATATTTCCAAATATATCCCACACTTGTAGCACTGTGAACATCCATGTTGAAAAATGTAAATCACATTTTACTGTAAAGGGCTCTGTAATGGAATCATTCTGCATAATAATATGAGGCAAATATAAAAGCATGAGAAGAAAACACAAGAGGATTTCTGTGTGTCAGTGGCAGTAATGTAATGTTCTGGATCTATTTTGCGGTGAGCTCTGTCTAAATATGAAAAGTGGCCAAGCATTACCAGATTCCATTTCTCTGCTGTGAGGTCATCCTTTAATGGCATATGCAAATACCATAGCAGGTAATGCAAAAAGCAAGGTCTTGCAACTAAAACCAAATCAATAATAATTACTGGCTTTCAAACAGAAATAGAGCTTTCTATGTCCTCAAATGTCGCCGCTTAAGTGGCTGTGGCTACGAGCTGTGGTTGGCCCGTGAGTACCGTGGAAATATGCGGAGTCTTTTAGTAAAATGTTCTTTTTGGATTGAAGAGTTTAGGGCACCCATATGCCTGTATTCAAATGTGTATATGTTAAAATCAAAAGTGTCTAGGTTGGCTATCAACGTGAGGCTCTTGCCTTAGAACCTTACATTTAAATGTTCTGCTTGTCTCAGAGGTATACATTTCTTTTTAATAGGACTAGTATCAGTCTGACTAGATTCTTTTATATCATACCTAAATGCTGTTTCTTACTCTCCCCTGAGACGTATTTCAAAGTAAGTTTAATGAACAGTGGATTACAAATTATTTCTGCAATTCTCATTTAATATTTTCTGATAAATTCAGTAATGTAATATGACGAATTATGTAAAAAAAACTATATTTTCATCTTTAACACACACTGTGGTGATTTACCAGTAATTAGTATATACTGCTTTAATGAGATATCCAACTGGTCTGTGTTCCCAATTTGGAGTTAGGTTACTGAGGTACCTGACTAATAAATTGTGTCACAAATCACACAGTTCTTCAGCTACAAGCAGGACATGTAAACAAATTATGTGTGCAGATGGTTGTCTTGAAACATTCCAATGATAGGTCTCCAATAAGGTAAACAGTCAAAATATCGAGTTTTTAATTTCGACCTACACTTATATCGAGTTGCTAATATCGATGGGACAGAATATCGATGTCCAGAATATCGATGGCCAGAATATCGACCCTAAGGTAAGTAATATCGAAATTACTAATATCGATAGCATATATATCGATGTAAGTAATTTCGATTTACTAATATGTGTTAGAAATATAAGTTAAGTATTTAAATTAATAGTTATAATATGTGTTTAATATGTTTTTATAATTTAAAAATATATAAGAGTAAATAATATGTTTTACTACCACAGCGGGTTGTGGGTTTATAGGGGAATAGGGTGGGAAGTAATTTATTTGTAATTAAATAATTAATTTTTCAATGATTAATTTATTTTGCAATTAAATATTAATTGGCAATTATTTATTTAAATTGATTAATTGAATAATTAATTGATAATTTATGTATATTTTTAACTAAATTATGTTTTACTACCACAGCGGGTTGTGGGTTTATAGGGGAATAGGGTGGGAAGTAATTTATTTGTAATTAAATAATTATTTTTCAATTATTAATTTATTTTGCAATTAAATATTAATTGGCAATGATTTATTTTAATTGATTAATTGATTAATTAATTGATAATTTATGTGTATTTTTAACTAAATTATATGTTTTACTACTGGAGCGGGTTGTGGGTTTATAGGGGAATAGGGTGGGAAGTAATTTATTTGTAATATTAATTAATTTTGGGTAAAGGGGTATTTTTAGGGTTCAGGGTCAGTTTTCAGTTTTTGGGTAAAGGGGTATTTTTTGGGTTCAGGGTCAGTTTTCAGTTTTTGGGTAAAGGGGAATTTTTAGGGTTCAGGGTCAGTTTTCAGTTTTTGGGTAAAGGGGTATTTTTAGGGTTCAGGGTCAGTTTTCAGTTTTTGGGTAAAGGGGTATTTTTAGGGTTCAGGGTCAGTTTTCAGTTTTTGGGTAAAGGGGTATTTTTTGGGTTCAGGGTCAGTTTTCAGTTCTTTGGTAAAGGGGTATTTTTAGGGTTCAGGGTCAGTTTTCAGTTCTTTGGTAAAGGGGTATTTTTAGGGTTCAGGGTCAGTTTTCAGTTTATGGGTAAAGGGGTATTTTTAGGGTTCAGGGTCAGTTTTCAGTTTTTGGGTAAAGGGGTATTTTTAGGGTTCAGGGTCAGTTTTCAGTTTTTGGGTAAAGGGGTATTTTTAGGGTTCAGGGTCAGTTTTCAGTTTTTGGGTAAAGGGGTATTTTTAGGGTTCAGGGTCAGTTTTCAGTTTTTGGGTAAAGGGGTATTTTTAGGGTTCAGGGTCAGTTTTCAGTTTTTGGGTAAAGGGGTATTTTTTGGGTTCAGGGTCAGTTTTCAGTTCTTTGGTAAAGGGGTATTTTTAGGGTTCAGGGTCAGTTTTCAGTTTATGGGTAAAGGGGTATTTTTAGGGTTCAGGGTCAGTTTTAGGTTTTTGGGTAAAGGGGTATTTTTAGTGTTCAGGGTCAGTTTTCCCTACTGTTGCACCCACTGGAGTGGGAATAGTAATTATATATTATATATGATTTATTAATTTTTTTTTTTATTAAATATGTATTATTATTATTTTTAACAAATATTACATATATTTAAATATGTTTAAGTAATTATTATGTATTATTTACAGTTTTTTTTATGTTATTTTAAATAAAAAAAAAATCGATATATTTAACAACGATATTTTTTACATCGATATTAAATTTTCGATATTTTGGTACTTACCATGTTGTACATAGGGCGTCGATATTTTTGCTATCGATATAATTACGCCGATATTTGTGTAGGTCGAAATTCTGTCTGTCGAAATTTTGTCATAGATCCCTCCAATAATGGTGGACATTGAATTAATATGGTAATTAAAATGGTCCACAGAAGTATGAATCTACCCCTCAGACCACTGCCTGTCTCATTAAATCCTTACATCTAGCCTGCTGCAGCTATTAAGACAATACTCTGTATGCTGGAAATGGAACCTCTTTGGCACTTGCTCTGCATTCAGACCCTGCCTCTCTTCCATCTTCAAGTAAATTACCAGAAGCCATCTGGAGTGTAGTGCTTGAAAGACAGAAACCTTCACCTGCAGGTCATGAGACTCCCACAAACTGGTGACCAATGAAAACAGGCCTCCTCCCTCAAGGATGGTGTACCCTAAGACTCAGACCTCAGCCACCAGATCAACAGAGACATCAAGAAGCCTTCCATCAATTGAGAACCCTCATGAGACTCTTCTGCTTCATAGATGTTCCTCACTGGTTTTAAGCAACCATCTCCCATGTTCTCACACATCCAAACTATGGTAATTTCATTTATAATCTTTATTTTGGTACAATTGAGCCATAAAAGATGCATAAAAACAACAATACATAGTACATTTTGTATATAGAGGAATGAATAATTTTACAGATAATATTGGTGCAGCTAGGAAATCAACAGTAAAATCTATAATTTAATCTAAAAAAAGGCATTATATAAAAATTATTTTCACCAGTTCCAAATTTGCTATTGGCTTTAAAATTCGTAAGTATATGCAAGCCAATTAATAAGATCAGAATAGCAACACATTGAATTCAAATACAGAAAAGTGGTACACATTACAGTTACTTTTATAAATTTAAGCCCTTCTTGTTGCGTACAAAGCTTATTGCAAATAGGAATCTACTAACACCAAAGACAATCACTTGTCTAGTATCTGACTTAATAATCCTATTCACCTCCTAACATGATTGCACTCCTAAAATATTGCACAGTGGCTTGATCCATTTTTTTCTGGCTATCTCGTAAGCTGGGCAGAAAAAGAGGATGTTTTGTTCATCTTCTTTAGTGCAATTTTGACACAATGAACATAGCTCACTAATCTTTGTTTCGCTTGACCTAGACCACCTAGCTAAAATTGTATTGATTTTCAGCATTCCGTACCTAAATTTCATATATAGGCTTTTAGCCAAAGGTGGTCGGACCTCATCTAGAAAATCCTCGAAGCAGGGAATATCCTTAAAATTAAGAAAATTACTTATCATTGTTCCGCCAGTGTGGTCGTTGGACAAGCTATGTGCAATGTAACCCTAAAAGGTCGTTTTCACCAATTTTGAGTTTTGCGTCAAGCTTAAAGGATCTTCCAAAAACTGAGACAACCAAATTATGTTTAACCATGTGCACACATGTTTTAAGCAAACATTAGTATTATGCAGATCCAATCTCATTATTTCTTGAAGTCCATTTCTATAGTCTACTAGCTCTGGTGTACACCAGAGTCTCACCCAAAAGGATAATGGTCGTAGGATGGCATAAAGGTCTGTGCGCTTCATATTTAGGTCTAACATTAAAGGTATCAGTGGAGTATGTTTTGGTAACTTCAGAAGGCTCCTACAAAAATAGTTTTCACTGTTTGTAAAAACATTCCTAGATGTAGGCCCCCATATTTCTGCCCCGTATAACGCTGAAGACTGGGCCTTAAAGTTAAAAACTTCAAGTGCCGGAGACTCGCCCGTGCTTTTTTGAAATCGGTAAGGTGTTCTGTGTGAGTATTATTTTGCTCTTCTCTATTTGGGTTTTCCATGAACATTTTGAATCTAGCGAAACTCCCAAGTAGTTAAAATTCTGTACTGATTCTAGTTTTTGATCATTTAAAAACAAGTTCCCCCTAAAAGTTTTATGAGGGTTTATGGCCATACATTTAGTCTTATTCGTATTGATCTCTAGGCCCTTGTTGTTGCAATATGATTGGAATGAATTTAAGAGGGATTGCAGACCTCTGGGAGTTTGAGAAATTAGTATTGTATGATCTGCAAATAGGAGGGCAGGAACCCTTTCTCCATTCAGCTTAGAGGAATCATTGTTACAGCCCTCTAAGTGGGACAAGATATCATTGACGAACAGTGAGAATAGCGTAGGAGCCAGCACACATCCTTGGCGGACTCCACGCTCAATCGGTGTAGCTTTTGTTAGTTCGCCATTTGGTCCCCATCGCACTCTTGCATAATTGTTTTCATGCAACCTTATGATCTGTTGGAGTAAACAATCCGGCAGCCCTTGTGAGTGTAAAGATTCCCATAAAGGTCACGTGAAACTAAATCGAATGCAGCCCTGAGGTCTACAAAAACAACGTAAAGATGCCCTTTCCTTATATGTACATACTTCCAACATAAGCAACAAAATCTAAAAACTTGATCGATAGTGCTAATTCTACACCAAAAACCAGATTGGAACTTGGTGAGTACAGAGTTTTCTTCCATCCATAAATTCAGACGTGTTAAAATATGCCTTGTGTATATTTTTTGTAAAATATCCATTAAACTAATCGGGCGATAATTGGATGGCTCGTTCCTGTCGCCCTTTTTAAAAATTAAACGATTTCCGCACCCCTCCAACTATCCGGAAAAACTGCACCAGCTGCTAATTTATTACACAAATGATTAATGTAAGGCGCCCAGACGCTAATTTCATGTTTATATAGATCTCCTGGGACTTTATCTAAGCATGGTGCCTTGAAGTTTTTTACTGCATTAATTGCTAGCTCTGTTTCCTATATATCAAACTCTAACATACTTTCGCTGAGGGTAGACCAAGGTATATCCTTTTCCAGTACCCCTGTGTGCTCTAGCGCTTTATAAAGTTGTGAGAAGTGATCAACCCAGGTCAATTCGTCAAAGAACACATCCTTGACCACTCTTCCTATGTGGTTCCCATTCGCCACCAATCTCCAAAACCCAACTTGATCCATACTCTTGGCTGCTGTTAACAAATCGGACCAACTTTCCTCATCCCAATTTGTTCTGCCATTCGCTTGGATCATTTTATATTCTTTTCTCGCCACCTTAATCTCTTCTGGGGATTTGCTTTTTATCGCCTTTAAAAGTCTAGCCTTGCCAATACGGCAATCCTTACCATACCATGGTTTTCTATTTGATAGAATATTTGTCTTTTGATGGTTTATTTGGGCATTTTTGTTACCAATGATATTAAGGATTTAAAGAACCCATTATGTAAATCAATAAAAATATTGCCCTCCAATGGTGTGCTTGTATAGCTTGAGAACGTGTCATCTAGGAGTGAATAAATACCTGCTAGCACTTCTCCGTGCTCCAATATTTGAGCCCATTTTAGTGATCGTCGGTTATTGCTAACCAATATAACATCGTTTTAATATTTAGTAAATCAGATATCTCATTCTCTGCAGTTACATAAAGAAACAAGATTACGTCTTTTGTACAAATATTCACCCCGGTTAATGCTCCTTCTCCGACTGAAGTCAGTGACGATTTTTGTCTCACTATGACCCCTTCTCCCAATTCTTCATTTTCTAACTCCTGGACATAGATTTGTGGTGGGGTTGCTAATGGGACATTCATCTCTTTTTCCCCCATTTCTTTTGGGGCAACCTCTAAACCATCACCTGTGACCGTTGATAACAATAGTCAGTCGACCATTTCCAGAGTTGATAAATCTTGGAATCTATTAAAAGTATGGAGAGGAAAAGAATTTTGGGATTCTTACACATTCTATCACTAGTGGGTCTATAAAAGTATCCCAATGGAAGGGCATGCATATTAGTATTGGCTTTCTGGGTCTCATCACATACTCTCAATAAATGGCGATCTGTGTAGGGACGTTTAAAATTAACGACTATACAGTCCCCATCAATGTCTTTCCTCTGTTCTCCTACCCACCCCACCCTACAAACCATGATAATCTCATTAATTTTTTGTGGGATGAATCCTTTATACTTTTGGAGCCAATCCACAACCTTATTCCTGAGATTATGCCATGTTTCAGATTGGTCTCTCCTTAAGGCAGGTACGCCGGTTAGTATTAAAACGTATGGGCATGTGGCTGGGGGCAATCTTAGGTTATCACTGTTAGGGGTTACATTAATTTCATTGAAATGTAATGTAGGTACTATTGAGTTACTATTACTGAGATAATATGGTCTCCCTATAGTCTGGTAAATCCTTCTTTCACCTAAGCCAGGGACATTACTTCGTAGTTCTTTTTCTTTTGATGATTGGACTCTATCGCCTGCAGCATCAGTTTCAGACAAGGTGACTAGTCCTATCTGAGCCAAAGTGTTCCTCTTTGGGGTCACTTCTATGTTTTTACTATAACTTGTTATTTGTTCTACGAGTAATTTGGCACATTCCTCAAGGTTATCTCTCCCCTTTTTAATCACGGCATCTAATTTAAAACAGCCTGGTTTATGTCATTAATGTTATCATCTAGATCCTTCAGTCTAGTGGTCATAAGATTGTTTATTTGCACCTGTACAGATTCTAAGGTGGACTTAAAAATATCTGCAACAACAAATTCTAGTGTCTCCACCATACTGTCTGCTCCGTTGGGGGGAGGGGAGTAAACTATCTCAGTTTGTGTTCCGAAGGATCTGCTTCCAAGGCTCGTATGGTCAGTTGATTCTGCCTGATTTTTGGGTAGCACCCTTATATCACCCACTCCTCCCTTTTTAGTGTAAGTTCTCTTCCCTTGCGATATAGACTTTAATTTACTTTTTTCCTGCGTCCCTTATCTTGTCCCACGCTGTCTGGTTGCCATCGGTGGAATTGGAGACACATCTAAATCCGACTGGTTTCTATCATTAATTGAAACATGTCCCACAGTAGGGCTCTCTAAAATATGCACAGAGGATGTAATATGCTCACTTGTTGATTTATGCGGTGCGTCTATAAGAGCTTATGGGCCGGGATCATTATATGTTTGTAACTTTGATGGGTCCAAAGATAACCTTCTTTCTACGAGAGCAATTTCATGGTTTATAAGTGATTCAGCTCTTAGAATAAAGCCATCAAGGGTTCCTGCTAAACATTTCTGCTTACTCATGATAATTTAAGTACTAGTAGAATAATACGTTATTATTTTTCCACACTGGGTTTTGCCTAAAAAACTTTAACTTTATGCACACGTTGATTGATTAGTGCATAGATGAATTTAGCAAAAAAGAAAAAAAAATGACAATTCAACAACACAGTGGATGGACAATATCAGGAGTGGGGGAAAAAAAACTTTTGGCTAATCTGCCAGTAGGAGCAGCACAATACGGTATATCCTATCTCCCCCTATTTTGGTACAACACGAGCAGATATCAATGAGGGAAAAGCATCAATGACTGATAACACAATGTCAACAGTATAACATACCCAGTCTTATTAATCACAAGTCTTTCGCTTGAAAACAAGGGGGGGGTGGCCCGGCCTGGCCTCCTTAGGCCTCGGACGGCCGCAGATGGCCCGCCCTTGTCCCGGGCTTCTCCCGGCACCCTCCCACGCGCTTCCGCGCAGCGGATGTGACGAGGTCTTTTCAAGCGGCCCCAGCACAGTTGTCTGCAGGTTGTAGGGCTCCTGAGACATCGAATCCTTCTGGATAGTTTTGGCGTTGCTCCCCCAACAAAGATCAGACAAAAGGTCCTTTGCACGCTGCAGCACCCGTGAAGCGGGTGCGGCTAGGTCTTTTCAAGCGCCGGTGGGTGGTGCTCGGCCCGGCACAGGTGTCTGCTGGTTGTAGGGCTCCTGGGACTTCGAGTCCTTCTGGATACCTTTGGCGTTGCTACCCTAACAAAGATCAGGCAAAAGGTCCTTTGCAGGCTGCGGACTATGGTAATGCTCTTTACCATGCCCCCTGAATGTTTGAATCACAGGATCCAACATATCCAAAACACTTCATCAAGAATATTTCTACGTCTACAAATCACTTCAGCATAGGTCTACCTGCTACATGCTGCTCTGGCTTTTAGATGCTAGAAGATTGTCCTTCAATTCCATGTGTATCAATCATCAAGCTTTTAATGGAATAGGTAATGCTTTTTTCAAGAGGGCAATTTGCATATCTGAGTAAGCAACTAAAATCTTACTCCAAACCAGCTCCCAGTGAGATTTCTCAATGTGGGCGGTCGTAGATGGTCACTACAGTTCTTGTTGAGAAGCCTTCCGTTCGTGTTGAGGAAGATGCCACTCGAGTAGAACATTTGCTCTAGCGCCAGAAAGAAGCAGAACACCTGGCACTAAAAGTCAGTATGACAGGCGCAACGTAACACACTCCGCCGTGTGCAGAACTCCGTGCAGTCGCTGGAGTTCTTTGGTCCCTTCACGGAGCTCTACGGAGTGGAATTCAGTCCAGGCCTAATATTTGCATATATCAGGAAGAAAGGAAGAAATATATTGCATGTGTTCCACTACAAATGATACATTTTTATATTTTGTTTATATCTTGATTGTTCACTAAAGTTGAATGTTTGTTTAGTTAAATGTAGGATTGTGCTCCTACCAGTGGCTCATGGAATGAGTAAGTCTACCTTGCAAGGGTGGAACCACTGGTCTCCTCATCTGTAACACATGTTGGCACCTCTCACATAGCTGTCCTTGTATTTATGTGAAATGTGGTAATCCTGTGTTTGCCATTCAAGTCGTCACCTGGCACTAGGCAGGTACTGGGGCACTAGTGGTCAAGTCCCCCACCAGATGTCCACTTCTCTATGCCAAATGCAACAGCCAGAAGGATCCCATTATTCGCCCCCAGCATCCGATGAAGGCCGACCTCTTCTCCAGTGCAGCTCCAACTTCCACTGTTACTAATACTGCCCAAAGTGCAATGTTAGCTCTCTTCTGCCTAAGCAGTCACAATTGCTTATACCGCGTGATGGCTCTTTATTGCTAACACTGTTTGAGAGAATCATTATTTTCAGATCCTGCCTAGAGATTCAATATTGTTAATACTGCAAAGGGGTCATTTTTAGGTTTCGACCTGGCGAGGGGCACGCAGTTCGAAAACTTTTGTTTTCAGTAGGGATGTTTGGACCGCCTCTGTTTCCAATTGGCTAGCTCCATAAATGGAGGCTAGCCATTGGGAGACAGAGGCTGTCAATCACGCTTTCTTGCGAAAACGCGATTCGGGGGCGTTTCTCGTTCTTTTTTTAAGCCCGCCCCTTTGTCCCGGGCCGCGCTGTGATTGGCTGTCGGCCCGGAACACCCCGTGATGTCATTCCCCGGGCCGCGCTGTGATTGGCTGCCGGCCCAGGACACCCCCCTGACGTCATTCCCCGGGCCGCGCTGTGATTGGCTGCCGGCCGGGACCCGACTTGTTTTTCATTTTCACCACCGCACTGTTTATACTACAGTGAAAATATATTCATTGAAATGCGGGGAACTGTTTGACTGTCTCTCAAAGCAGGATTTGGGGAACATTTCTGACAACAAAAAATTACGCTGGCATGCGGCTGTGACTTCTACTCTACAATCACATCTGCTTCTTGTGTCTCAATCCCTCTCTAAGGCTTCCGCGTCGCAAGACTCGCAACTGGTTTTCATGTAGAGGACGGCTCCAGTTTCAGCGTAGCCACCGCCCCTCAACCCCACTTCTACACGTGTGCGCCGCCTGGCGTGTGAGTCCTTGTTGTATTTTTCTATTTAATTGTGTTTAGAGCGGGCTCCCCTGTGACGTATGCTCTACAGCCCGCACCTGCCGGCTCCCGGTGACCACACGTGGGCCGCTCCCCGGTCATTGATTAACCCGTAATTACCACCGGTTTCAAGTGATAAATGAGCGCGCGGCTCACCTGAGCGCACATTGCTGTGCTCGCAGGGTTGAAATCCCGCGCCTGCCGTCCCCTCCCCCCTCTCGCAGACTCGGGCCACAAAGTGCAGGTCACTCGGACGGGGCAGTGCTTTAGCGGGCCTCCGCTTTGAGGCTCCGCCAGCAAGTGTGAGCATTAAGGCTTCAGCTGTCAGGCCTACGGGAAATGAATGAGGCCTGACTGTTTTGGAGTGAAAGGTCACAGGCAGTGATTGCTCTTGTGTAACATTTCTGTTTTTGGTTGCATCTAAAAAGGTTTTCAACAAAAGAAACAAGTCTTTTGTGCTGCTTTAAGGTTCATCGCGGGCCAGGCAGCCGGAGCTGTGGACTGAATGTTAGGTTTTACAGAAGCAAACATTGCAGCATGGAAGAAACGCTTCCCAGCCGAAGGAGTGCTTAATTTGTGCCGGTGCTTAGCACCGGCACTTCATCGACAGGGCTGGGTCGACGCATCTCGGACGTGCGTCACACATTGATGTTTTAAAAATGTACTGTACATTTGTACTCGGTGCGTGCACAGTCTCAGCATGTTCAATGTGAGTCAGGCACTGCAGTTAACAGTGACTGGTTGCGGCTATGTGTGAGACGACTTACACTTCTCATAATTAGCTGCCCTGCCCGGAGGCTGCCTGCCGTACCGTCCAAGGTAATAAATTAGGCTGTGATAATGGCGGCCGCAGCCCTTATTTTACTTCACACACAGTGAGTGAATGGGGCTGATCATGCAGTTGAGTGTGCGTGCGCAGTTGCATTGTTGCCACTTGCCGGTGGGTGGGCGGGCGCGGGACACAGTGTACTCACACGGGCTGGCAGTACAAACATACAATGATTTATTGGGGCACCGGGGGCGGGCTGGATGTGGGTTCTGATGGGGGGTAGGGGCTTTACACGCAGCGCGCACAGTTTTGTTTTTTACATGGCCACGCCCTAGCATAACCACCCCAGCTCACTGCTAAACAGGACATCATCCGTTGTTGAAATCATCCCCGGGCCGGCGCTGCCCGACCCCCGACAGACTACCCCAGCTCACTGCTAACCAGGACATCATCCGTTGTTCAAATCATCCCCGGGCCGGCGCTGCCCGACCCCCGACAGACTACGAGGTTGAGCCTGAGGGCACGGCCCACCACCAGTAACTGTAAGTATTAACAAGTAGCCATGCTATGCTCGTTTTTTTTTTTGTTGAGCGTGGTGTTGTGACAGTTACCGTAGTAGCGCCGCAATCTGAAGATTGGATCTTGCCCAGGGCCTAGCTGTCGCACATTCTATCCTGATAGGGCCGCTAGGGTTAAGTTAAAGACCCTTCCCGGCCCCTGTACTTGAAGTATCCTCCCCTAAACAATTTACCGCTTAAGACTTGAGTTTTTAAAAGCCTTGAAAAGCAGGATGTTAATTAAACGTGTTGCCTTTTTTTTATGTATAGTTGCATACCTATTGAATGAGCCCATACTCTTAAAGGCTCTTTAGGTGTGCCATGGTTTGTGCTTGTAATCGTGCCTTAATATGTATTAAAGTGATCTGCAAAACCAACTGAGAGGGGTAGGTATGCCTCGCAATAATGTCCTGCATTCATTTAATTCGAAGCAATCGATACAGCGTGGCGTAGAGGCTTCCCGCCTATTAGTCCTGGTCAGGGGGCTAATGAAGACTGCGCACCATATGAGCGTTCAATTAAACAGGCTCTTCATGCCACTGGCTTTCCTGAGTCACCTGCGCAGATTTATTCTTGCAACTAAGTCTTTTTTATTTTTATTTATGGCGGAGGCTGGCAGAGCTGCAGTATGTATGTGACTACTATGGAAACACCTGGGAATTAATCAAGGTTACAAAATGCTCCAAGTTCAAGCTTAATGTACGCTCAACCATACTCGCCCCCTTTCTGCTGCTAAAAGACTTTTAATCACCACGAGAGCCCCCTCAGAGTTTCTTCCCTTTCCACCAGCCGCTAAACAACCTGAATCTGGCACACATCCCTTCAGAAGTTAAAAAGAGCCTTTTTAATGGAAACAAATATTGTTTCGTGGATGTAATTTACTATTTACTTCACTGTTATGATAACCAGACCAAGAAACACTGTCTACATTTTACATGTGGCCGGAAGAAAAGAGATTTTAATGTTTACATGTATTAAATTTAAAGCATTGGTACAAAGAGCACTTAATTTGCACAAAAAATGTATACTTTTGAGCAGACAAGGCTGACTTGCAGTGGGTTAGTAGAGAACGCTGTTTGTTGAAGGCAGCATCTTAATTTATAATTATTAGCTACCAATATATAATCGATTATTGAAAATGTCAGCAAATCTCAATGCATTTAATATGCAATCTCACTCTAGAGAACGTAACCACGAGAGAGAGGACAATAGAATTATGCCCCAACTGCATCAGAAGTATACATTTTGCTCAGGTTCATTCTAAGCCTGGCAACGTGTTCCTCTATAAATTCCCTAACCCAATGGCAATAATTTATTATTTTTGTTTATTTTACATTTTCCTATAGTGCTGCTTTTTATAGAGCCATTGAACTTTCTACCACACAATTTCATTGTAATCTGTTACTTTAATAAAAACTCTGGCACTGGCCACTTTGTAGAGTCAATATAAACAAGGGTTCTTACTTATATGGCTTGTGACTAAAAAAGGGCTAGAAAGCACAGAAACAGGGACCAAATTAAGGCAGGTGTGTCAAACTTCAAACCTTGGACTTTCAATGGTTCTGGTCAAGATACAAATAGGAAGCAAGTGCCATAGAGAGATTTTACTGTTTGTTAATAGAAATTTCCCCCGAAGTGCCACTGAGATTTACATTTCTTCCCATTGTCAGACGTTTTCATGTCTTCTGGACCATTACTTTCTGCCTCTGCCATTGGTAAGAGAGAGGATAGCTCTCTCTCTCCTAACAATACTTTGTTCCAGCGCCACTGGCTTGGGCTCCTTTGTGTGACATTTCCATGCTTCCTGGTCGGAGTACTTGTGTGTGACATGTCCATGCTTTCTGGGATTACAACTGATTTATAGCTTTGCCAGTTGAGGATTTGGGTGGAACCAATAGAGTAAGTGTCTGGAGCCAGTGGAGGAAGTGGGTGGAGCCAGAGGAGGAAGTGGGTGTGGCCTCTGACATACATTTGAGCACCTGCACCTCATATTTTACAAATTAAGCACTGCCCAAGTTCCGCACTTGCGTTTTTACAGTTATTTGATCGCATTTGTAGCACTCCGGTTTATTGGTTTATTAAAAGCGGGCTGCAGTCTCTGCTTTTTTTTCCGGGCATCCCTGCGGCACGCAGAGTAACAAAAGAACACCCAGCAGCGAGCTTTAAAAGAGCATTCACAGGGGGTAGAAAATGAGATTACCGACAGAAAACGAGTTCAAAGTCTCATACGAATTTGCTTTGCATGCATTTTTTTCAAGGCGGCCTCTGCAGACACCTGTGCGGAAATGCACATTGTTTTTCCTCAATAAATACACCTCGAGTCCTCGTCTCATTTATTAACTGTAGTTTGTCCTCCGCTGGAAACAGAGAAAACGCAGTAAATCTTGGGCCGTCCCAATATTTTACATGGTGATAAAGTCTGCATATATATTTTAAACTACAATGTCGAGCAGTGGCAATTACTGTACAGTGTAGTTGGTAAGCGTTTGAGTGAACCGTGATCACTGCCAACCTGACTTATTCATTTCCACTCTTGACTTCCAGCAGTAGACCATGGGAGCCGGCTTTGAGGTGTGGTAAAGGATAGGATTCCCAGTTGCCTTTATGTCGCCGAGGCATTAGGATTCTAGTGCGGCGTCGTTTTTTACATAAAACTCCATTCTGTGGTAGTCTCGATAAGCCGAATTTGATAAACACAATAACGCCTAATGACAGAGCTCCTAAGTTTCCTAGGTCCACGCGCATGTAGGACATTGGCTTAAGGTTTTTGTTTTACAAGCAAAACAAGTAGACTTAATGAGCTACTCCTGCTTGGGATTTAAGTAATAATATATTGTAAAAGGAAAAGCCTGCATAAAACAAGTTGTGTCCAGGAGAAATGATGAAGCTTCTGTATTCTTCACTAATCAGTTTTGTGATTTCACACAACAGGAGCGCTCCTGAAGGGGAACACATGCGACTTTTTAGTGGCGGGATGCCAGCCCAATCGATCAGCTCCAAAAAACAGACATGTGGATAAACTGTATTAGGACACAGGGAGAGATCAAGAAAAGGTTTAAACTGTCCCGGCCAGTCCAGCATTTTGTGGTCTCCCTGTGCCTACTCTGAAGAAGCTTTCTGGTTGCACTAACCATGGAGCTCAGGCATAGTTTGCTGAAGGGTCTATCTGAGATTTCCAAAAGTAGAAAAGGTTTACCTACCCACCAGCCAGAGCCTCAGATCTCCTTGCAGTTTCTTGTTGCTCAAATGGGTGTAATATCTGATATGTATATAGTTCCTTTGTCTTAATTGCTTGATTTTGCTTGTGAGAACGTGTCACTCATAGTCGTTGAAATGCCATTCATAATTATACTGAAATAATAAAAATGTCATGTATCAATCTGAAACCTTGGCAGCTATGCTAGGTCCATTTCAATGCACTCACTAACGGTAACAAGGCCCCTAACACTATACTGCAGCAGATGTACAATCCGTAAACTACACATCATAACCTCACTGCGCTGCTGCCAAACCTCTTGTTGCGTATCAGAACATTACTGCAGAATGTTGCTGCACTTGACTGATGGTTCCTTCACTGCAATGCTGCCAGGACTTGCTCACTTTACAGAAGGCTCTGTACACTGCAAAACATTCCCCAGAAGGACAACTGAAACTGCTGTGAAAGAGGCCGTGCAGGAATGCAAGAAGAGGTTTTTTAGGTTTCGCCTCGTCGAAAGCTGCGCACTGCGCAGCTTTTCGGCGCAGGCGAAATCTAATGTTAGAAACAGTGTGGCCTCAGTTCCTCCTCTGTCTTCCATTGGCTAGCTCCATAAATGGAGGCTAGCCATTGGAAGAGACAGGCATCCGTCATTCTGAGAGGCGACTCGTGGGCGTTCCATAGAATTTTTCCCACGTCAGTGCGGCGGTTTTCCGACATCGAGGTTTCATTTGGTCAGTCCGCGGCCGACCGCCGCCGGAGGAAGTCCAGGTGAGTGCCTTTCTTGCCGATTACCGTTCCCTCCCCCCTCCCGCTGTTCGTTTACCTGCCCGCCCCCCTCCCGCTGTCCGTGTGCCTGCCCGCCCCCCTCCCGCTGTCCGTGTGCATGCCCGCCACCCTCCCGCTGTCCGTGTGCCTGCCCGCCCGCTGTCAGTGTGCCTGCCCGCCACGTTTCTGCTGCTTGTGGGCAGCGGTCACAGCACTTGGTAGCAGATCCCGAGATCCTATAAGCAATATATTTAACAAAAATCCACCCCGTCTTATTTTCCATCAATCTGCCATTTCTCAATTTTCAGCCCTCTGCAGCTTTACAGCTCAGGGCGCTATACCCAGTCAAGCCTCCCCACCTTCAAAAGCTCTGAAAAGGCCGAAAGGTGACACGTCGATACTACGGCAGCAACCAGAAAACAATGAAGACTGCTGCCCTGCCATGCCCGCACCCCCCCCCCCCCCGGCGAACTAACGGGGCTCCCCGCAGCCTCCCAGATATTCTTCGACATAATGCCCCCCCCCTCTGGGGACAACGCCAGGAAGTAGATTAGCGAATCTGGACCGTTCTGATGTCTATTACTTTAATTATATACATGGCAACAACATTCAGAACAGGAAAGTGGGAAAGCTTGAAAAAAAATCCATGGCAATGTGTTTTCTCCATCGACTTCTATTGAAGCAGAGGCACATTAAGGCAGGAGACAACTAAAATAAAGCCATTTGTATAAAAAAAATTGTGACTCTCCTGACTGCATCGGGTCTTTAGGTATGTATGTTAGTGGTCATGACACACTGGAAGGTTAAGCGCCTGCTTTAGACCAGTGCTTAATTTGTAAAAGACCAGTGCTTAATTTGTCAGAAAATAAGCACCAAGGCCAACCTCAGGAGGACACTCCAGCGTGCACCACCCATTGCCACTGCCAATAAAAATGCCAACACAACTACTAACCGTGAGACTCCTGCAAGTGCGACAATTCCGACTGTTCGAAGCCCACAGCTATAAGTATAAGTATAGTTTGGGTATTAGAACAGGCATTAGTTGTTTTAATGTATATTGAAATAATAATCAACTGTTGTGTATTTTTAGTGACACAAAAAGCGGGATGTCCGTTCCCAAGCACCAGCTCAAATTAAGCACTAAAGCGAGGCAAACTTACACCTTTATCTATCACCCAGCCTGGACATCAATAACATAATGGACTCCCCCCCCCCCCCCTCACTTTGACCTTCAAGGATGGTGGTTATCTGACTTGGTCAACCCCCTGCGTCCCTCTCCCCTCACTAGATAAACAAGTATTAGGTCTTTGCTTATACCTTTATGCATCCTCATGTCCTGCAAGCTTTCTTTTCCTTTCCTTTGTGTATGTAAAGCGCTCTGATACCTACGGGTCTAGCTAGCGCTATATAAAACTCTATAAATATAATAAAATAAAAGATGGCGAAAAGTGAGCAGCACCGAGCTGTGTAAAACAATAGCGGTGTGTGTGTGTGCGGCTGGCTCTGTGTGTGTGTGTGTGCGGCTGGCTCTGTGTGTGTGTGTGCGGCTGGCTCTGTGTGTGTGTGTGCGGCTGGCTCTGTGTGTGTGTGTGCGGCTGGCTCTGTGTGTGTGTGTGTGTGTGTGTGCGGCTGGCTCTGTGTGTGTGTGTGTGTGTGTGTGTGTGCGCGGCTGGCTCTGTGTGTGTGTGTGTGTGTGTGTGTGTGTGTGCAGCTGGCTCTGTGTGTGTGTGTGTGTGCACGGCTGGCTCTGTGTGTGTGCGGCTGGGTGGCTGTGTGTGTGTGTGTGTGCGCCTGGCTGAGTGTGTGTGCGCCTGGCTGTGTGTGTGTGCGGCTGGCTGTGTGTGTGTGCGGCTGTGTGTGTGCGCGGCTGGCTTTGTGTGTGTGTGTGCGCGGCTGGCTGTGTGTGCGTGTGTGCGGCTGGCTCTGTGTGTGCGGCTGGCTCTGTGTGTGTGTGTGTGTGTGGCTCTGTGTGTATGTGTGGGTGCAAATGCAATACGTCTCACATTTGCGAGACATTAAGCTAATGGCAATGTAAATGACAGTGCCATTTATTTATCTGTTTTCAAAACCAACACATAAATACAAATTTTGTCATTTACAATGCCAATAGCTCTAACTTTTCCAAAGGCGAAACCATTGCATTGTAAATGCTTGTTTAACACTGGGGGCTAAATTATAACACAGTGGCTGGAAAGAGATATGCTAGTAGGTCCTTTAATCCAGAGAATATGTGGTTGTATGTACTTGATAGTCAGTGACCGGGGTTAGCTTTATTTTCTGTTATAAGTTGAGCATGCAAGTAGATGTGATTTACAACTTAACTGCTTTCCTCTGTTTCAAACCAACTGTGCATTGTTTGTTTGAAAAAACATAACACCTTTTTATAAAACATTGGGCGCTCACTGTTGTTTACTATCACAATATGTTTGTTTGTGTACATTTCACTATAGTCTTTTCATAATTTAAGCGCAAGCTGAATGCATTTGAAACATAGACTGATCAAGACATGCAATCTTTTCACTGACCCCCTCAGACTTCCTTTGCTTGCATTGTAGGATGTGTTGGGTTAACCATGTGACTGGTGTGTGGGTATACCCTCTTCTGGATCATATCAGCCCAGGAGCCAAGATCATCTTCTTTCTGCTTGTTACCTTTATCATGAACATTTACTACATAATGGGAGAAGTACTCAACAGCTACATCTGGGATACCCAAAAAGGTGAGTTATTTATCAGGAAATGTAGTGTTGTGAACATACTTTGAAAAAATGTCAATTGCTCTTAGAAGCATGCAAACAAATCACACCAGGTGCTAAGCTCAGCTATAGTGCTTTGTGACCCAGCATATGTGGACAGTGTTTGGGCCTGAGTTAGAATTCAGCAACAATAGGAAAGTAACCAATTTTCAGCGAAAGTGCTAAATCTGAAGGTTAATACTCCCTGTGTTGGAAAGCAGTGCTTAGGATCTTAGGATGTAGAACTTCTTCCTGAAATTAGAAGATGTTCTTCACAATTACACACTATTTTCATTAATATAAAATTCATATAGAAACCCATTTTCATAAACACAATAAAAAAGGGTCAATCTTCCCTGTGATATGGTAAGCCATTTGTATGCAGTGCAAAGGTATCAGTGGCCTGACTGAAGCTTTTTTTAAGCTATTTCATTCACACAGCTTTTTGCTGAATTCACTGTTGTAGCCACCAAATCAATGTTGTTAAATCTGCAGAACAAGAGAGGAGAAAACTCAGAAAAACTGCAACATATTTGACAGGCACATTACATATTATCTATGCTAATCCTTAATAATTTCTTTCAGGGTATTTTCCAGCACAAGGTTTTGGCTTTTTATAGATCTGAAAAAGAGGAACTACTGAACTTTAGGCCTACATGTAAGGGTATTTTTTCCATTAATGGCCAATGAATTTTCTGTTTGTTTTAAGTGTTCTGTGACTGATTAACATGGGCTAAATTTAAAAAGCTACCTACACAAGTTAGCTGTGCAAAGGATTCTACTGGCCACTTCTGACATTCACAAATGATAGTTTTACTAATATAAAAAGATTTATGTCAAAGATTCACAACAGCGGACCCCAGTTCTGCACTTCGCACTAGTTCCAATATATTATATTCCTGTGCTATCAGCACCTGCGCCAGCCGTTGCGTGACACCCATGTTTTCAGATCCAAGATTATTTTCAATGAGATGGGGATGCACCAGGATAATGAAGTCCAGAAATCATTGAGTAATGTCAGTATAATTCTTTATTTCAATTCTCACAAATTGCATCAGAAGTATGTAAGGCTCAGCCAACGTGTTTCATTCCCTCACGGGGAACTTCATCAGGGCTCAAAGATAATAAGAATGAGAAGCTTCAACTGCCCAACTGAAGGTTCAGTAGTGGCACATGATGGACTTCATTCTCCTGGTGCACCCCCATCTCATTGAACATAATATAAAAAGATTTACTCACACAACAAGTGTTACGTGAGTAAATCTAAGCATAGCAGAGGGGACTGGGTCTTTTAGAACGAGAATGTCCTGAATTCTTGTGCACACCCACAAGCATCATTGTTTGTGGGTATTAAAACCTTTTTTCGCCTATTCTCACCCTCAAAATGATCAGGAATTTATTCCTGCCAAGGGGAGGCTTGAACCCTTCATTGGGGGAAGATCATGGAACCACCCCCATAATTAATTTCAGTGTAGGAGAAGGTAGTTTTGTGAACCAATAAGGAAATCATTTGGTGATTTGCGAATGGGCCCCATATGGGTACTGCATCATAATTACCCTGAAATATCATTGGGTTCTAAGAAACCAAGAGGACGCTTCTAAGGAATTGATTTCAAGTGAATCGTAATGGGAAATATTGTAACTTATGGAGAAAGTGCTAAATCTGAAGGAAAATGCATCAGTCGAATTTAGTTCACCACATGGGCTCCGAATTCTCCAGCTACAGTCTAGGTAGGTGCTGATGCACTATGGAACATTTGCAATGGAAATGCCCCTCTTAAACTACCAGGACCTGTCAGTGACCTTTGACACTGTTTACTACCATGCACTACTGATAACATCACAACTCTTTGAGAATATTACACATCTACCTGCATCCAGCCAAGAGCACTTCCCATCCTATAGAAGATACTATTGCAAAATGCAGAAGGCTGCCAGAAGGCATCACAGAAGGGTAGCATTCTCTTGGTAAGCATTTCAGCTGACTAACACATATCAGTGAGCCACAGCTTTCCGGGAGACCTAACACTGGATCGTAGAGGATCATGAGTAAGACAAACCACAGGTTTGCAGACCCTCTTTGGGCAGCTCAGAAATCAACTGTGGAATCATTTACAGAGATTGAACAAAGAAGGAATTGTACATCCAGGGCTTACCACCTGTCACAGCTTTTGACACCAGCATGTGTGTCATGATCACATGTCTCGATGCCTCCTAAAGATAGATTTTAAAATGTCAGGTACTTTTAAAAGGTGATCTAAACTTGGATCTACGCAGACGCAAGAAGAATATCTCTATATTGAGACACTGGATTGTTTCAAATCTTCCTCTCTTCGACAATTTAGCTTATGGCCTACTTCCAAGGGCTACATCTGTTGTTAAACACCGCCATGATGTAACGTTCTTAAAAACAGTGCACAATTTTTGATTTCATATGAATAAAATTGAAAGATGTAAATAGGCTAATATTTTGAATCAATAACAAAAAATGAATGAAAAGAAAGAAAAAGAACTGAATCAACATAATATTTATTCAAAAGGGGTACTTTCTGGTTGCCGGATTCATGGTAGAGTACCGCAAAACACATGTCAATTGTACTTTTCTGGATAATCAGTGTCGAAAAATAAAAATTGTCTGCAAACATCTCTAAACGTCTGGATAGCTACTGGTGATTGTTGGATAGCTTTTGAAGAGGGAAAAAAACACAGGGAGTATGAAGATATGATAACATAGAATTTTTAAATTTTTTTATTGATGCCTCCTGCTTTGTAGTCATATTCAAGTAATTAATAAGCACTGGAGGATACGTAATATTAAGAGGAAAGCATTTAGCATTGAAGTGGACTTGAGACTTTTTGTGTTTGCCCAATTATTCTTTGTGTGACGTGAATTTCAAAGTTGATGTATCCTTACTCAAATGAGGGATGAATCCCCATTGAATGTAGTGGGTTTCATGAGATGTATCTGGCTAGATTATACTCATTGCTTGGTTTATGAACAATAGTGGACAAGAGTGAAACCATATTTCACTAAATGAATGTCCCCGATGCAAGGTGGCATCTTGGATTTCACGTTAACATAGTTTGTTGTGAGTATGTGGTGGTCTGTCATCAGTTGCGGCTCCTCCGCTAAGGCAGGAGAGCATCGCCTCACTGCTCAAAAATAAAAATAAAATGCTAATAACGCAATGTTATTATCATTTCAGTTTTCCCTTTGCAGTCAGTGGTGCAGCAGGGCTGGCCAGAGCAGGGGGATGAGTGGTTTTCACTCCCTAAGTGCTCATGACTGTTTGGCCTGCTCTCTTGGGCTGGGCAGTCATGCACACTTTGCATGTTACCCCCCAGGCTGCATTACACAGACTGCTGAGAAACATGCACAGGCTCCCTGTCCCTGACTGAGCGCCGAACCACGGTACTCAGAAGAATCACAACGCTGCATTGCAGCGTTGTGATAGGCTCAGGGGAGCCTGTGTGTCCGGGTGCTTCCTGCTGCCGGCTAGTTCCTGAGACAGGAAGAAGGAAGAAGCACAGAGGAGAGACTGTGGCCAGACGTTCCAGGTAAGTCCATATTTTTTCTTCATTCCCTCTATTCCACCGCCCGCCTCCACACCACACCTGTCCAGTAGCAGCCACTACTGTCTGTCATGACGGTAGTCACTTCGCCACATAGAAGCATATGATAATGTTCATTTGAACTACCAAGGTTTTATTCCTTGGTTTAAGTTCAGTGCATTTAAAGCCTGCAAAGCTCCTTTTGACAGGTTCCTTACCCAGGTTTGTGATCTTCAAAGATTGCCACTAACCCCACCTGCCTAGCATGAATGGTGTGAGTTAAGTATAGATAAACAACATTATCTTTGATCTTCTCAATTGCCATGTCATAGGCAGTTAACCATCCAAGCACTTTGGCATGCTGTACAATTGTTTTCTGTGATTAGTGGCGAGCAACACGTCTATGATCTTCTGAAGTGAGGTACTGCACGCTGATGACCATTCAAACACTTTTGCTATCATTACATTTATTTTCTCTTTTGGGTGAGTAATTACAGCTCTGGCTCTAATGGGTGTTTGTGCCTGAACCAGCATTCCAATATGTGTGCAAATTTTGCATTGACCCAGTGTTTTTCCATATACAGATTTCACAACAAAAACTGCAAAATACTGAACTTTTCAGTTGCAAATGGTTGGAAAACATTGGCTACTACAATGTTATCCCCATTCTGATCAGCGGACATCCTAATGTGGCTATCATATCAGGGAAAATTAAATCCCACAGTATCGCTCTTGCCCCATGTTGTATTACTGCCTGGTAATTGCCCATACAATGTCACAGTGAACTTTTTCGTGGTTTCAAATGCCTTCATGCAGTCTGCACAGTAGCATGTGATCTCTAGTAATGAGAGAAGGTCCCCCACATCTTCAGTTATGGGTGTTTTTCTTAGTGCATGACCTTTTACTGGATCTGGGTGCATTCCTTATCTGGATAAGAGGTGACTAAAGAATTGTAAATCTTTATTGACAAATTCATGCCTATTAGGATCTATTATGTATCCAGCCTTCTCTTCTGCCCAGCACACGTCTTTTTATTTTATGTTATGTTAATATTGCAATATTTAACACAACATCTGCAAGGTTTCTTGGCACTGTAAGAGCAAGGCATAATCAAAAAATAAAACAATAGAAAATAATCCTCCATTAAGTGGACTTAAGGTATTTGAAATGCACACCCTAAACAGTAGTAAAAAGAACATTAGAAACATAAAATATAACAAGTGAAAGTGTATCCTACATAAAAGAAATTAAATTAGCAAATTCCTCAATCTTATGAGTCTTGCTTCTTCAGGTTCCGCTTGAGAAAGAAGATTTCATTAATTAGAAATATAGACTACCACAATATTGTCAGAAAATGGGTAAGTATATCAAATTGTATTATCATGCAAACTATTAACTTTAAAACGGATGTTAACTTTAAAAATATTTTTATGTAAAACATATACCTATTTTATAAAAACATATTACAAATGTATAACTTAAAAGCATAAAACAGAAATAGAATCTTTGAAATAATTGAAAAAAATAATCAACATAATATTTCACAATAAATATTATTTAATTATACAAAATAAGGAAATTGTGACTTTAAAGTGGCCAGATTTACTATTTTCACTCCAATCTAAGCAGCAGTCTGGAAAGTGTTGGACTTTGCGGAGGTCAAATTTACTATTCCCACTCCAGCGTCAACAAAAGAAGGGAAAGTGTTGGTGTTTGGGATGCCAGATTTACTATTCGCACTTCATCAGTATGCAGTATGCAGTAAGGCTTGGGGAAAGCGTTTACTGTTAAAATACGCCAAAACTTCAGCCCTGCGGTGACGCTCTGCGAGGGGGCTCGCAGCTTACCTGTTCATCGCCCTTCTTCAAATCCACTGGGCATTTGGGCACAGCTGGGCTCCTGACGCTGTGGTCTCCCCCGACGGCGAGCTGCTGACATCGCTCGGCCGCGGAGCGGGGTCGAGACTACAGCTCCCAGCCTGCCCTGGGAGATCGCCGCCCACTTCCTGCCTGGCGCGAACGGAGGCGCATAAAGGCGGACAGCCCCCACAGAGGAGCGGGAAACGCCAAAACTTCAGCCCTGCGGTGACGCTCTGCGAGGGGGCTCGCAGCTTACCTGTTCATCGCCCTTCTTCAAATCCACTGGGCATTTGGGCACAGCTGGGCTCCTGACGCTGTGGTCTCCCCCGACGGCGAGCTGCTGACATCGCTCGGCCGCGGAGCGGGGTCGAGACTACAGCTCCCAGCCTGCCCTGGGAGATCGCCGCCCACTTCGTGCTTGGCGCGAACGGAGGCGCATAAAAACAGACAGCTTCCTCCGCATCGCGGACGCGCGCGGGCGGCACCGGGCGGAGCCCGGGCAGAGGGCGGGCCCGGGGCGGGCCGTCTGTGGCCGTCCGGGGACGTCGAGGGACGGGACGGGCCACCCCCCTTGGTCCCTCTCCTCCGACACTACACCTAGGTACTGTACCCCGGCCATAGGGGCCTTGCATAGGGCAGTGAAGCACCTGAAAGAAAGTTACACGCTAAACCCCCACGGCAGTACCCAAGAGGATTGGCTGAACCCAAAGCCGCATCTTGTTGTGGCGATAAGGAAAGAGACCAAGGGGGAACGATGTCCACTCATCCTAACACACGCTCAAATGGGACCAAGTCAACCAAGAGAACAACCCCTAAAATAACACGGGGGGAAACAAAGGAGGCCGCCCACAAAAAGGGGAACAAACCTACAGCAATTGACTTAATGTTAAAAAAAGTCACAGGGGAAATTGAACGAATGGAACGGAGTTTATCCTCCTCGCCAAATCTCAATGCCATCACTCAAACACCCCCTAGAGACGTACTACTAATTGATAGTCTAAACACCCAGGACAGTGTGTCACAAACAAACTATGACACAGTGGATGTCCCTTGTGCGCAAACCTCAGGGCCAGAATCCCCCGAACTTATTGACACGGCCCCTCGAAAAGTAAGGAAGCGAGTGGGGAGGAATAAGGGTCAGCAGAGGCAGAGGAAAGCACCCCCAAGATCCAACTCCTCAATAAGCCTTCAAGAATATAATTCACAAGAAAATAATCCCCGAGTTGACACTATTCCCCCAGGGTGGATCGAGATAGTAGTAACAGACATTAAAAAACAGCTAGAATCCTTCATTGCGGCACAACTAAAACCCATCATAAGTAAGGTGGATAAACTAATGTGTGAGCTCTCCAAACAATCTAAGGCATTAGAATACGCACTTGTAAAGACTCCCGCTGACCAACCACAACCGACAGTAGAAACCATAAATGATAAGGTAAACACAAAGAGGGCCCAAAATAACAACTGTGTTAGCCATGCCCAACAGGCTATAGTTCAGATTCATGAGGCACCCAGCACTGTCCAAAACCCCAATGGGGACACAAACGATAATCACAGAGGGAGACATCAACAAGGTGCGAATAACACACAGAGGGAAAAACCTCCCATACAACCACTAATGCAATGGAGACAAGACGAGCGCCTGCAGAGAGAAGGGAATTTCAATCACTGTTATACAGACTCTGACACCTTTAATAACACCAACACTCAGGCACCACACTTAGATTTACCCCCCGAGGCGAATCCCTTTGTAATAATCTTTGCAGGGGTCCCAGAAAATAGGCCCAATGAGAGAGAAACACATCTACAATTGCACTCAAGAATTTCTAGATGGTTGAACATCCACAGACCCTTAGATACTGGGGAAAGAGGAGAGATTCTAAGTGTAAGAAGGGTAAACTGGGTTGGGAGGAGAAAGAAAGATATCAGAGGTGACTGTATAGTCGCAAACTTCGCAGACACTAGTCTGGTAGAGTACATCCTAAAGAATTCCAACAGGAACCAAACCAGCACGATTTGTGCCCTCCCACTTGGGTACTTTTACCCAAGGACACGAAACAATAATCGTGGGGAGGATGAGGGAGGATGGACACTGGTTAGATCACAGCGCCCACACAGACCTAGACTAGCAAGCCACCTCGAACAGCCCCACCCCCAGCGTGACTACCCTCAATGGAGAAACAGATATGCCCCATTTCAATCTCTAGAGGACATAGATTGACTCAAACTCACTCCCTCCACGCAAAAGAACATAATAGGAAGCCCGGCCACTAGTTGCTATCTTGGCCCACAAGTAGGTAATACAGGGGGGAGCGTGGAGAGCATATTAACCAGGGGATTAGACTCACCCCACCCCCAGAGGGAAAAGGAACATACAACTAAACTAGATTTCCCATCAGATGGGATGGAGAGAGTAACTGAATCCCACATGGAAAGAGGCAAAGAAAAGCGGGAGGGCCTGACCATCCTTTCTTGGAATGTTGCAGGGTTGGAAGCCAAATTAAAAAACAAGGAATGGCTAGAATTTATCAAATGTTTTCATGTGATAGCGCTGCAGGAAACATGGGCAAGAGACTCGGGCCCATGTCAATTGGAGGGCTACAAATGCTTCTTTAAACCCGCACAGGGTACAAACTCGGGAAGAGCAAAGGGAGGCTTAGTCCTATATGCAGACTTAGATCTGAAAGGCTCCTGGGCATTCACCGATGGTCCTTCAGATAATATACAAGCAGTTAGACTTACTCATCAGGGGGAGTGTTTACTGTTTGTGAATTTCTACAATTCCGGACCGGTGGAAGGAATTTTCCCAATCTTAGAGCAGCTGGAGACCTGTTTAACTAAGGAATTAGATCAAAGGGCGACAGGGCTTGAACCCACTGTCCTGTTGATGGGGGATTTTAATTGCCATCTATGCCCCAAATTACTCCCCTTAACCCCGGATTGGTCAGCTTGTCCTTTAGAAAAGGGGCCCCACTTTATACATACCAAAGAGGGTACATTACTGATGAAGTTATTAGATAACTTTGCCCTTACAAAGGTCATGGATCTATCCGCTCATAAGGCAGGCGAATCCCTAATACCAACATTCAAGGGAAAAGGCGGGGGATCTATAATAGATTACGTCATGATATCCGCCTGGGCCAGGGAAAGGATCATAAATACCAGGACAGAGTGGAGTCCCTTTAGCGACCACAACCCCATTATAACAGAAATTAAAGGGAATGATTTTATTAAAAAAGTACCAGGGGTGATCCAACAAGCAGAAATCCAACCAACAGATCAAGGGAGACGCCTAAGGTGGTCACTGATTAACCCCCAAGACTTCTATGTTAAATTAGTCAATGAAGGGAAAGTTCACATAGAGACCTGCTTAGATGCTACTATAGAGGGCAGAGGAGTAGTAGAGGCGTTTGAATCCCTAACCAAAATCGTAGAGAAACTTCTGACAACCAAGAAGCCCATAAACCTGCAAACCATGCCCAGATGGTTTGATGCCAATTGTTCAAAAGCGTTAAGAGACTTAAAACAGAGCCTGAAAATGTCACCAAGGGACAAAAATGAAATCACTCGTTGTAGACAAAACTATAAAACCCAGATCAAGGTCAGAAAAAGTACCCTTCAAAAGGAAATCTGGGCAGACTTAAGGGAGGCTGGCGAAAACAAGGACTACACCCAATTCTGGAAAATCATAAACAAACCATGTTTTCACGATTCAAGCTCCCCAGTCATTAGTTCAAACATTCTGCCGGAACAATGGATTGCCCATTTTAAATCGCTGTACAATCAGCAGGATGTAGACATTGGTGACGGAATATGGAGGGGGCCAAGGGCGGAAAAACTAGAATTATCCTTGGATGAAGTTCTTAAGGCAATAATAGGGTTAACACGAAACAAAGCCCCGGGCCCAGATGGAACCCCCCCGGATCTTTTCCTGAGTAACACCAACCTTTGGGCCCCAATGGTAACAAGAGTATTGAATGCAGCCATTAAAACGGGCCTGCCGAGATCATGGTCCACTGCGGTGATTGTCCCGATTTACAAGAAAGGCTGTAGGGACAGCCCGCAGTGTTATAGACCAATCTCGCTCATTGACGTCTCGGCCAAGGTACTGGGAAGGGCACTCCTTAACCGCCTACTGGACTGGACTGACACCCATAACACTCTGGTGGATACCCAGTACGGGTTCAGAACGGGGAGATCAACTACCGATCAGTGCCTCAACCTGTACCTGCTCACTGCCAAGTACACTAAAGCGTCTGATGGTACCATGTATATGGGGTTCATGGACTTAGCAGCGGCGTTTGACAATGTTAACAGAGCCAAACTATGGTCGATCATGTTTAACTTGGGAATCGACCCGGATCTTATCAACATCCTGAGGGAACTCCATTGGAACACCACTGCCAAGGTCCGCTACAGCGCGGGGGGGTGAGTACCGATCCCTTCCTGTGCTCGGGCGGGGTGAGGCAGGGGTGTATCCTGGCACCTTTTTTGTTCTCCCTCTATATAAATGGCCTGGAGAGCGACCTAATAGCACCAGGAACTGATTGCCCAAAGGTGGGCTCACGTCATCTGCCAGTACTTTTGTATGCTGATGACGCCGTCCTCCTAGCCCGGACGGCGGTCGGACTGCAACTCCTAATCAAGGGTTTCGCAGATTTTATGCGGAAATTGGACCTATCTGTAAATATGACAAAATCCTTTATCATGATAGTGGGGAAGAAACCTCAGAAGAAATTTGTATTTAAACTAGGGGATCACGTTTTGGACAGTGTTAAAACATTCCCATATCTGGGTCTCTTATTCGATGAGAAGCTGAAGTTTGCCCCGCTGGTAGAGGAGAGGGCGAGGAGACTTGTCTCAGCAAATGGAGCCATTTCAAACTTTGCTCGCCGAATGGGAAGGTGGTCCCCTGAGCAGGTGTTGACTTTGTATAGATCAGTCAGCATCTCAAAAACTATTTACGGATCTGAAGTCTGGGGTTTCAGAGATGCTCAATTAATCCAAAGTGAGGAGGAGAAATTTTTTAAAAAACTGCTAAAACTCCCGCTGAGCACCTCCGCTGCAGTAACACACAATGAGCTGGGAATATCATATATATCAGACTTGATTAGACTGAGACCCATACTGGCCTGGATCAAAATTTGGCTAAACCCCAACGCGGAATTATCCAGACAGATTATCCAGGATTGTTTGACGAAAGATAAATGCCTCCAAATCCCCTGGCTGAAATATATTAAAGATACCTTGGGCGAAATAGATGAACAAAGATTATTTTTGGACCCATCCCTGGTGGACATATATACCAGTCACTCGGTACAAGGCCAATTGCTGGATAAATTTGGTGGTAGGAGGAGGGATCTTGACTCTATTAAATCCTCCGTAGTTGCTCACTCGCTAGTCTCGAATCAAATTGGCATGGAACCCTACCTGTTTTTATTGTATAGTCAGCATGAGAGGTTTTTAATGACTCGTTTTAGGCTCAATTTGTTGCACCATATTTTAGCTCACCCATCAGGGTTTACTTCAACAATTGAGCAGAAGGGTGCCTGCGGCTGCGACAATAGGTCTCCGCAGGACACCCTTCATTTTGTATTATTGTGTCCTTTTTTAAAACACCTCGTCAAAGATTTTTAGTAGGGGTTTTAAAAGACTCAAAAATCACCCATGCCAAATCTGCTTTACTGTTTCTGCAAAGAGCCACTGAAATGCGAACCCTATGTGCTATTATAACTTTTCTTAAAATTGCTTTTAAACTGAGAAACACTATGGGCTGTTGAAATTGGCAGGCAAGGGAGACATTTATTATGTGATGCGTGGCTTTTGTATCTCATCTGCACTTTGGTCCTACTACTCACATAAACCCCTCTTTTTAAAAAGTGATGCCCCCTTACCCTCCTTTTTAATGAAGTGTTGTTAAGAAAGTTTGTGATCATGTTTTTTACTGTGATGTATTTTCATGATGGTTTTTAACCTTCGAAATAAATAAACAAACTGAAACAAACTGAAACTATTCGCACTTACTACTTTTTTTAAATAAAGCATTTGAATATTAAGAAACGTATTTAAAAGAATACACTTATTAACTATAAAGCAAATACAATAACAATTTTAAAAGAGAATTTTTATAACACAAATAAAAAAGTAAAATTAAAAAAAATTCTATTACACATATTTTAAAATAAATACTTTTCTTCCCACAACCTTTCAAAAACAAACACTAGCAAACAATTACAAGTAATTAATTAATAATATTAATGAATTATTAATATTAAATAAGGGTCCCGGTTTTATGGTATCTATTTTTTTAACATTTCTGTCTGTATTTCTCTATTTTTATTTTTTGCTCATTTTATCTGTATTTATCCACATTTATTTTTGTAGCAAGCAAAAGAAGACACTGCAGCTAGTATTTTTTTACATTTATTTAAATAGTCAATGCACACTTTCACTAGGTTGTTATAGATTTAGATAGACTTATATATACGCCAAATTAAGTAAACTCATTACTTCCATCTGAAAACTTTGCCATTGTAGTAAAAGCACATGTTCAAGCTCCAAGAGTCAGAGTACTCTAGAGAACCATATCAGCTGTTTCCCTTTACAACTCTCCACCAGTCGTGTATCGCTTTGCATGATGTGTGTAATTATTGGCATACAAATATCCTTGTCAGTTGCTAATTTCTTATCATATAGTGTTACGCGTCTGCCTGGGCTACTGCAGGGTCGTCATCGGACTATTGAGCCTATTTGCATGTATTTCCTTTACCTATACGATGCGACAGTAACTGTGGATACAGCTGTGAACTCTGAATTGTGGTCTAATGGGGCACATTGGATATGGATGCTGTTTTTTTTTCTATTTTTCTTTTATGTGATGTCATTGTTATTATTTGTAAAAAAAAAAAAAAAAAAAAAAACTATTATTGGCATACAAACCGAGATCGATGATATAGAACAAGTTGTGGCCCACTGGTATCTATGCTTCCATCAACTGCTGTATTTCGGTTTTAAAGCAATCTTTTGTAAAACACTGAGAAGGGTGGCCCGCGCCTGACAGAGCTCAGGGGACTAATGCTTCTTGACCACAGCAGTGCAGCACAAGGCAAGGCAGAGTACTCCCTCTCAATTTAATAGTTAAAACGTTCAATTTCCCAAAACAATAAAGACAACATAAACTACCGGTCTCTGGAATTCTTGAAAACAGTAATCAGTCCCCCATCCCAGTCAGGGAAAAGCAACCAGCAGTAATTGATCACCATGCACCGCATGGCAGGAGGACATGCCAACCTCGGGCCACCCCACCCCCCATCCTCTCCAGCTATTTATTGTTTTGTGGGCTTCCCACCTCTACACACCCTGCTCCGACACCCAAACCCTGCAGCTAAAAACTTGAATCTCTGAATAGCGCAAGACCCTGGTCTTTTAGAACGAATATGTATGTATGTATTGCGATTTATATAGCGCACGTATCACCCGAAGGCATCAAGGCGCTTGCTTAGGGAACCCGTCCTGGTATTCCCCTGTGAGATACCCCAGCAGGGTATCCGCAAGGTGAAAGCCAGGCATCCCGCCACGAGGGGCCGTTGTGGAGATTAAGCAAGCTATTGCCCAGAGTCGCAGAGTGTGAACTCGTGAACCGAGTAGGCACCGGAGCGAGAATTGTCGAGTCCATGGACATTTTAGGACTCAAGACCCCGCCGAGCCGGGAATTGAACCCTGGTCCCAGGCTGACCTCTGCTTCCAGGTCTGCCGCCTCTAACCAGTGAGCCACACTTCTCCACTGCGCTCATACTTCTGAAAAGTCAGATATTTATACATCAATAAATAGAGGAACGTAGCGTGCAGCACATAGAGGGAATTTGCACTAGCCATATTCAGCAGTAGCTTCTCCCTTAACAGTGGGCAGTGCTGAAACCACAGCACCTGCCATGAGATGTAGAGTCTGAGTTTCAAGGCGGCGCAGAGAAGTGTCATTCGGGAGCAAAGGATCACTCACCTGTTCACTTTAAGTGAGGTTGACACCATTAACGACCATTACCTCTCACTTGCTCTACACCATTCAAAGGATAAAATATAGATGTACACCAGCCGCGGTCCGTGGAGGGAGCTCCGGTAGGGCAGAGAGGCGGGGCGAAATTCGTTTTATTTATTAAATTGTTTACTTACCTCCAACTATCCATATTCCGGTTTTTAGCACCCCCCACCCTGCCCCTCCCCCGCCCCGCCTCTCTGCCATACTGGAGCTCCCTCCACGGGCCACGGCTGATGTACACCCTCCCTTTCATTAACTTTAGCTTTGAACTAGCTGGGGGGCTGACACGCCCATGCAGTGACGCATAGATCCAACCAGGCTTGGGTGAAAGAAACTAACTGGCACGTCAGCAGTGGTATAAGACAGGCAGAGGTCAATGCAAGACTCTCATAGTAAGGAATTTACCATGCAACCAACCATCTAAATAGGGAAGAGGGGCTAGAACACCGCTGTGCCACGCAAGTCTCTGAATCAGTTTTGGCAGTATTTAACCATTTCTATTTATAAATACAGAAAAAAAAATATTTTTCAGTCTGTATTTATATGTAAAAATCTGGTTAAATGAAAAACCGGGAGCCTTAATGTTAAATAATTATTAAAGAAAAAAAAATGTTAAAGTAATACATATAAAAGTAACACCGATTAATCATTACATAGACTGATTAACCCATTAACAAGGAATTAAAAAATCTTTAATAATTAAAATAACAGTCAGTTAAATAATTTACAGGACAAACTGTCAGTTAAAAATTTCAATTCATAGAAAATGAATTATAAATGTAGAAAATAACATTGTTTACCTTTTAAAAAAACTTTCCACTCTACAACCCTACATGCCCAACAACCCGCCAATAAAGTAACTGTCTAACTAAATAAAAAAAATATAGTTTCATCTAAAAACTTACAAACTATAATAAAAAAAATAACACAAATGTTTAATACTAATAACCTATGAAACAAAAAGAGCTAATATTTATTAAACTACTCACAAATTATTTTTTATACAACTATACTAAATAAATAATATGATATACAAGCATATTTAAAAATCAATTTTAAATAACTAAAAACACAGGGCCCGATTCACAAAGGTAAACTGGGATGAAAGTCTAACTTTACAACTTTTAGTATTCACAAAGAGCTTTTACGAGTAGTAAAATTAGACTTTTTTCTCAGTTTAACTTAACTTTTGGTCTTAAGCTTGACTGATACAAAAGTGTACCTTTACTACTCGTAAATGCCCTTTGTGACTACCGAAAGTTGTAAAGTTAGACTTTCATCTCAGTTTACCTTTGTGAATTGGGCCCACCATCTCTTACCTTCCATATTCTGTCACATAATATTTTTGACATCATGATACTTGACACATATTTGTCATCCACAATATTTTTTATTCAATATTTTCTTGGAATACAATGTACTGTATAGAGAGGCCACTGAACAATCTGACAGCAGCATTCATGACTAGCTGTGCCAGAGTTTTTCTGAGGCAGCAATGTGTATGACATTTTTGTATTGAAAACACAATTGGAAAAGGTCATCGTTCCCTGTCATTTAACATTGTGAGTTAAGCTATGGCAGTTACTTTCACATGTTTTATATTTGACATAAGTACTGTTTGACAATTCTGAAGGCCTGAATCTCCAAAACGACTTCAGTTTTCAGATAAATACCTAGTTTGCATATAGACATGTCCCATAATCTCATTTGTGTGGGTGTGGCTGTGTGTTCCACGATAAAGAGTAGCTCCTTCTCATGCAATTGTGCTTGAAATAATGTTTGGACTTCCACCACCATGCGAAGGTCAGGCCACTGATTTGGGCAAATTTATCTTGAGTCCCACCAGCTCCCAAAGCTCAATTTGATTATCTGAAAACCAGCTTAGTGTTATCTTATTACATGTAAAATGTGTCCCTTGAGGAATGAAGAAGATTGGATACTGGTCTCAAGTAAAAGATAGTTACTCTTTTCAGCGGACAGCCCAGCATTAAATTATTACTACAACTCAAATTATTTTATATTGGCTGGATTTAGAATCCATAAAAATCTCTTCTGTTCAGCATATTTCAAAGTATAGCCAGTTTTAATGTCGCAGCTCCAGGTGAGTTGAGAATATAGTGGGATTATTATAGAGTTGGTGGCATCACTTGTATCAGTTTAATTTGGAGAAGATCTCAGCTCTGTTCACAACGTATCATGTTATCCATGTGATTGCCTGGATGCCTCTCTCCATCACTGGCACAAATATCCACATGTGCATCATGTCCCTTTTCTGAGAACAGCTCTTACAAAAAGACCCCTAGCTCCGCCACATTGATGTGGAGAGTATTGTGCATGTTCTTAAATTTGCCAAACCTTTGGAATGGTGTTTTTCTTTGTTCTTCTCTGCGTTGTAAAAAGATTGAACATCATTGTCAGCCAGCCACTAACTTGTGTAGTGACAATGTTAAACCTTTGTTTCTATATTGGAATATATACATCACAAAAGGGTCTCAACAAGATTCCCTTATGGCATATACATACATCAACAGGTCAAAGAGGTCACCACACCTGCCAGCCATTATTTATTTTCTTCATATTTTCATCTGTTGGCCATTGAAGGACAAACATCTCCTTGTCCTGATGGTGGGTGAAAAGAGAATGCCAATGCCCAATCCTTTCAGGGCACCGGCAAACTCACAAATGAGGTGTCACCATGCTTACTCATGTATATACATTTAATATCACTAGTGGTGTCACACTCATACTGCATGGGCCTGGCAGGGATATTCCCGTCCTTCTTATGTGCATCCAAGGATCAAGCTGGTGAGTGGGGCTACATGAAGGGCTAAGGACAGGTAATACTGCCCACAGCTCATTCCTAGCCATACCCACCAGCTCAAGCACCAAATTTTGATCTTGTTGGAAGGAACAGAGTTGAGAGAGAGGGTGGAAGGAGCGGCCAATTTCCTCCAATAGATGAACAAAGAATCAAACCTGTTGGCTAGGATAAGAAGAGGATGAACAAGGATTGTTCCCAGCCCCCCCCCCCATCTCCTCTTTCTGATTCACTTTCAGACAGCTTCTGTGCGTCCCAGTGCTTCTCTGTCCTGCAGAAGCATTGGAAGCGGAAGGATCTGTGTATTTGTGCCCCAGCAAGGAGATTGAATTTGTTTGGATCTTATTCTTTAGCCTCCGAAAATAATTTCAGAGAGTACCTGGCTTTCTAAATGGAGTACAGAAATACATCTGGCCCTGGAGTTATACAGCACCAAAGGAAAACTACCAAACACAAACTTTTCTGAGCACTGACACTTGGGGGGTGATTAGGGTGGCGGGCAGATCAACACCGCCAGCCCGGCGATGGCGATCCGCCCACCATCCCAACCCGATTTACCCCAGCCATATTATATTGGCGGTGGACGCAAAGTGTGTCCTCCGCTTTTCCGACGATCGGCCGATTGCCGGCCGGGCGGACTGGGGACTTAATATGGTGGCGGTGCTTAGCAGGCCCTGCCATCCATATTAGGATGTGTGTTCTCAAAGGCCTTTCCATGGCGATGCCGCCATGGAAAGGCTGGCGGGGAATAGCTTTGGGGGCCCCGGGTGGGGGGCTGCACTTGGAGGATACCTATGGTACCCCCCTACATTGCTATGCACAAGGTGGCAGGTACCGCACGGTGCCTGCCACGTTGTGCATGTCAATGCACAACATGATATTTTGGCATTGCGGCGGTTGCTGCTTACAGCAGCACCCGCCGCTATGTCAAGATTGTGGAATACGACCGCCAGGGTGGCGGCCACATCCTAATCAGCTGTGCGGGCCGCTGCATGTCTGGCGGCCAGTCCCAGCACCGCTAGGTGGCGGGCGGACGAAAGTCTGCCCTGCATCCTAATAACCCCCATGATGTAGTCCCAGTTGGTGTGGCTTGTGAGAATACCACCACTTTTGTTTTTACTCCATAGTTCAAGAATTAGTAAAAGCATTCCTTAGATTTCTCTGACAGAAACTTCCAGAATGCGTGAGCAAAATTAAAACTCTTACCTTACCACCTAGTGTTCCCACACTACAACTAATAAAACCAGTATCTCACATAACATAGCATACAATAGCTGACTAAATATGTGCTGTAAGAAGTCAATATACTATCAAAGTGATCTTCGTATGTTCACAATTTTGGCTGCACTCAAGCAGGTGGGCCTTTTGTTTCTGACTGAGGTGTGACATAACAAATCAAATACATTTAAATATCGTGAAGCACATTTGGCCCAACAAAAATGTTTGAGTGGTAGATTTGCACCTTTAAATCTGGACTGTGGCGTAACATAACAAATCAAATACATGTAAATACCGTCAAGCAAATTAAAAGCAGTTTCCCATGAAGGGAAATTCCCTCATTTGCTAAACTAGAAAAGTCAGGAAGGTTTGGTAGAATTCAGGCAGAAGTTGTTAGCAAGTAAATCCTCTAAAGGCAGAGCCAAATAAAGATTCAATCAGGTAAGTGAGAAGGGAATCTGCCCAGCAGTCTAACTCTTTAGTGCAAGAGCAAAGACATAACTGCAATGGAGCAAGGTAAAGAGACCCTTCTAGGGAGAGTGGAAAGGGCATCTGGACTAACTGACTCAACAATGCATAACGTAAATGATTTCTTCTATGGAAAATAACAACTTCTCTCGATTCCCATGAAGAGAACTACTCAGGGTCAAACATGTTGCAATAACAAAATTAAAAATATTTTCCATAACTGGCATACATGGAGTCTCTGCTGCATGACCATCAGCTGGATATCTTGTAGTGGGATGGCACCATTCGGGCAGGACGTTCTCACTCGTGCTGGACCATTATTTCGCCCTTCAAGGAACATATACAGATTCACATGGAAACTAAACAAGTAATACATTTAATTAAGGTTGGCTGGCACAGCTTGGCTCCTGAAATGAGAAAGGAGAACAGAATACACAGCTGTAAGAGAAGCATGACAACAAACATGAGCCAGTGAGGCCTACATTAACTATGGTCAACTTCAAATGAATACTGCTAAACAAATATATACGTGTAATGCAGATTACTGAAAATATATGTGCAAGGAATTAAAAAAATAATGGCCAGCAATCACTTTCCTATGCAATAAACACACACAAATGTAGGGTACACTTTTTATCATGAGAGGTGTGAGAACATTGGATGGTATGACTTCTGCCATTAACCTGAGGTTCTGGTGTTAAGTGTTTTCAGTCAGAAAAGGAAAGAACTGAGTTTTTTTCTTACCAATGTATTGACATTTGCATGGGATTCTGGTTAATAAAATGTTTTGAGATTGATGCACACCACATCGCTGTGGATTCCTCTGAGTTTCGGGTTTTCAAAGTGTATGGGGCTGGTGGATTGCCATTGGTGTTGAGCCCAAATACTGCAGACACCCCCCCAGAATCTCTCCCATCAATAAACATTCCTTGATGTCTAGTGTGTAGATCCCTGGTCAAACCCAAGAAAAACCTACCCATCTTTGAGAACCACACAATAAGAGGGCCTAGGGAAAAACAAATATGTGTACCATTGGCAGGGATATGTTACCAAGTAAGAAAGACTGAAATTAGCTACAATGTTTTGGGGACAGACTGTTGAAAATCTGACATATGTTGTGTTTATTATGCTGTCCAGGCCAGTCAAGTAGGGCAGCAGAAAGATCCTTATAGTTTGTAGATGATGAAAACATATAGTTGTTGCATGTTTATTAGACAATTTATTTCGGATATTACCCATAAAACCTCAAAGTAGGAAAAGAGAAAGAAGTACAATAATAAAGTCCCATAAATATTTTAAAGCAATGGTCAATTACATTGACCAACAGTTAAATGGCTAATAATCCATGCAGGGAAGAGATATCTAGAACTGCCTTTTCAGTTTGTGTAATAGTTTTCAATAGTTCGGATACTGACTTCGTTTTGCTAACATCTGCAAAAACCTTGCACCTTGGGCCAGTATACAAGATACAGAAGAATCAAAAGTATATCTAATCTTCAATGCAATTTATATGATTTGAGGGAACATGGCCAGCAAGATGGCTGTCAGGACGCTCTTCTAGGGAGCTCCATCACCCCATTGCGTTATCCTTCAACATCCTGTGCACACACGCTGTCTTTCTGCTGCGATGGTGTGGGACACGCTTCCCCTCACACTTTGTGGGAGCTGGGGCAATTCTATAATGCTCTACTCCCTCCGAAGGGGTACTCTAGCGTCCCTGGGGTGCTGGGGTCTGTACCAGCTTCCATGGCTGCACCCTGCCTCCAGCCTGTATCCTAGCTTCGGGAGGAGCACTGAGCTGTGGCTACCTGGAAGACCGTACGCATAGTGGAGGTGTCCCGTGCCCCGAGAGAGGTCGCAACGGATCCTATTGCCCAATGAGAATCGGGGTGCTGGGGAAGGGGCGCCTCTCCTGATCTCACCTGCCGCTGTGGGTCTAGGCTCCGTGGACTCTTTTCCGGCCCCCTCTGCTGGAGCTGCAGGGAGTTGTGTTTGGGACAGTGGGAACTATTGTCTGTTCTTCAATGCTGTTTTTCAATGGATAGCAATAAAAGATACCTTTAAAAACTTTATACAATTTGAACACCAAGTAGATCGCAGAGATGGATTGCCCCACTTGTAAACAAAACTACATAATGACAGAATACCAATTCTGAGTTTGCGATACAGAGTTTTTCCAAAATCTGTGTAATCTCACCTAAAAAGGTTCAAATATGTGTGTACTTTTGTGCACGTTTGCCATGTGCATGTTCAAACTGTTTCTCCGCATGCCACAACTTATATGCCGTCTTGTCCTCCAAGGCACTATTGAATGTAATTGTTTTGAGAGATTCCCAAAGGTGTTAAAGACCAATCAGCCCCAATGTTTCTTTGATGTATTTACACCATCCAAAGGCTTTGTGTTTGGATGACTCAAGACATCATCAAAACCATCCTTGAGATAACTATGTTCTGGGCTTCGCCAGGCTGATATCCAATATAGGAGTGGTTCCAGTTAGCATCCAAGCTATTATCGGTGCTCCCCAAGTCCAACCAGCACAATGTGGAAGCGTCAAAGGGAAATCTCAGCAGTGGTTTTACAAATCCTCATTCACAGATTGTCAAATGGGCAAGATTTGAACCCTCACATGATTTGGTTCTGTAAGCAGAAGCGCTCTGGAACTAGACTTTGTATACTTCTAGGACAGAAGACACACAATAGCCCTAGTTTCTGTTGCAAAGTGAGTTGTTGCAGATCCTCATTGTGCCAGGTTGTTCCTCATTCTTGCAATGTGTGGTTTCCAGAAAATGGGAGAAGACAAACTGAAAACATTTCAACTTGCTCCAGACTTGAGTTAACCGCAATGAAATTATATCTCACACCTTCGTGTGGACTGAACATCATTATGTGGTTCTGTCATTATTAATGGGAGTACTTTTGTCTTTACAAAAACTAGAAAACTAATTAAAGCTGTAGATCCTTATATTTTGGAATCTTGAAGAACTTGAGAGTGTTGTCTGCAAATAATTGTGTGGCTATCTTTGATCTGCCAAAGCAAGCTGGTAATTTACTTGACCTCCTGGTTAATATACAATTAAAAGAGAAGGGGGGTTAAAGGACAGCCCAAGCAGACATTTTTTGTTCACAGGAAAGGATTGTGTGGTTTCTTCCGCACTCTGTCTAATGGTGGCCACAGAGTTCTATCATGGAGTCCGATTAAGAGGTTTAGAATATCCAAGGGGACCTCCATCTCATGTTGAGTGTTCAACAATAAATGCCTTGCAATGTTATCAGGAGCAGACAGATGTTCCACAAATACTTCATAGTGCAATTGTTTATTCAGCTTGACGAACATTTCCAAGATTAGATGGAATGTGAAGACCTGGTCTGTTATAACTATCTTTTTCCTGAATCTAGCCTTATTTATAGGCAGAATTGAATTGCACTCAGGCCAGGCCTCAAGCCTTCAAAGTACTATGGAGTAGACATTTTTTGTAAATTGTCCAAAACACTGATTGGGCAATAAGGATCCTATCTATATATCTTTTTAGTTGTTTTTTGCTTCCATTCAGCCATGGTATAATACCTACCAAAAGACTGAGGACCAGATGTACGACCTGCCAAATAGTGAATCGCAAATCGCATCGCTTTTGCGACTTGCTATTTGGCATGTACAACAGTGTCTTGGACACTGTTTACGATTCCCAATGGGGTCGCAAAATGCGAGGCTCATGAATATTAATGAGCCACTCGCATTTTGCGACCCTATTTGGAATGGCTGGCCCTCGCAGGGATGGTGGCCTGCTGGGCGCAGCAAAACCACCATGTCTGGGACTGCTTTTAAATAAAACAGCTTTTTTTTTAATGCAGCCCGTTTTCACTAAAGGAAAATGGGATGCATTTAACAAAAGAAAAAAGAAACGTTTTCATTTAATTTTTTAAGGGCAGGCCGTGGTCCCTGGAACCACTGCTTGCCCTTAAATAATAATTGTTCATGCATTTGCAAAGGGGAAGCGGTCCCCTGGGGACCCTTTACCATTTGCGAATGCATTACCACCTACTTGAAGTAGGTGGTAATTTGCAAGTGTTTTGCGACCGCAATTGCGGTCGCAAAACATTCGTACATGGCCATGGAGTCGCTATTTGGAAGGGATTGCCCCTTCTAAATACCGAGTTGCAAAACAGTATTTTGCGAGTCGCAATTTATTTGCGACTCGCAAAATACTGTTTTACACGGGTCCATGGTTTTTAGCATGCGCAAACGGGTCTAAGACCCGTTTGCGCACGCTAACAACCTTCGTACATCTGGCCCTGACAACCTAATTCAGCATTTTTCTTTCAGGTGCATTCCAAGTTTTCTAAATGCACTGCACCTGGCTTATCAACTGTGGGCATGCCATACATGTCAAAGTCTATAAATGACTGGTACCCCCACATGCAGGACACCTAGATAAACAAATGTGGGGGTCAAACATTGACAGTGATGTGAAACTGTTCAAGGAGGACTGGATGGATTTACAATATTTGGAAAAAATGCTAAAAATCAGACCAATGCTATGTCCAGAGTGACCAGCACAGAAGTGCGCAAACACCGTGCCAGTGAAAGGGTTAAGGTGACATCAGTCTGTTGCTTCACAAGTCAGTATTGGTATTTTTTCTTTCAGTACTGTGTGTTTTAATTTGGTCACTGGAGTCTTTACATCTCATTGAAATATGCAGATTTTTCGTAGTTACTATCAGCCTGATTCATCAACGATCCGTTTTGCGAGTCTATAATAGCGATTCATAAGGAATCGCTATTACAGGCTCGCAAAACGGGATTCATGTAGGAATCGCAAAAAAAAATGCGATTCCTACATATTCCTTACTAGCGATTAGCAAATTGCTAATCGTACATAGGAATGAATGGGGAGTATCCCTTATTTGCGATTCGCAATTTGCTAATCGCAAATAAGATAGCGATTTAAAGGGTGCCAGGGGTGTCCAAAGGACACCCTGTAGCACCCCTTAAAAGCAAATTTAAACAGGTGTTGCGCACACACATGTCCAAAGGACATGTGTCTGTGCAACATGCAACTTAGAAAAATGCTTTTAAAAGTTTTCGCTATTTACCACGAGGTTTGACCTCGCGGTAAATAGCGGGCCGAAATTGCGAATTCGCTATTTATAAATGGATGATGAATTGCATTTAAGGAATCTCAAATAGAGATTCCTTAAATGTAATTCCTCGCGAAATAGCGAAATCGCTATTACCGATTTTTGCATTTGGGATGATGAATCCCAAATGCAAAAATCGCACTCGCAAAGGGCCAGATTCTCAGAATCTGGCCCTTTGCGAGCGCAATTCAGCGTGATGAATCAGGCTGATAGTCCTTTTGATTCTCATTGTCATCTTCAGAGGCGCAAATGATGCTATATGTTTCTCCACTGTGAATATAGCTTGACTATGTGTTGGCCTACATTCAGTCCCAGTGATGCTGCCTTTTTCTTGTACAAGATCCAGCCCCATGTAAGGGAGGTCTTCATGCCTTACTGTGACCTTTGGTGCTGCACTGACTGCTTAGACATCCAATAAGCAAATTAAAGCTATAAATTGAACTGTGTAAAGACAAGAGGCCTTCAAAAGGCTCTGCAAGGCTTTAAAAAAAGACCCTTTACTGTAGAAGCCTATCTACGAAATGACACGTATGGTGCAGATGAATGTCCCTGAAAAGGGTTTTCTGCACCATGGTGGTTCAAGTAACAACATTGAAACAGCATCTAGTGGTATTCGTCATTTTTTATCTCCCTACCCGGAAAGCAGCACTAACAATTGAGAAAGAGACTTGGACACTGAAGAAGTTTATTACATATGTTCCAAAGAATCTCCATTGTCCAGATTGTCAACTAGCCTTTGAGTTGGCGAATGGCAACGAAATCAGGTACTTGAATGTGTTTGGGTGATATATTTCTTTTCAAAGTTCGATGACCCCATATGACACAATGCTGACATGACCGAGATACCCCTGGACAGGAGTAGTCTATGATTTGTCTAATTGAGGGAGGGAAGCTGGCTGGTCGAAAGTCCCTGTTATGTGCTCCAGCCTGCTCCTCATTAGGTCTCAGTTCTAGCTGTCTCATTGGCCGACCTACTCTTTCATATAAACATAGAGTGGGCTCCTTGCTTATGATTGGATGCCTTTGTTGTCCTTCTTATTTATTTATTTATTTATTTATTTTTAAGGTTTTATATAGCGCGAACAAGATCCTTGCAGATATCCGAGCGCTTTACAGAAACAGGCAGAGGGGTAGACAAACTCTTGGAGACATTATAATATTCGGAAGTGAGAGGGTTGCAAGGTAGGGTAGCAATCGCATAAGAGTATACCCACTAATAACAATCAGGAAACAAAAAAATAGGAGCCGTGCAGTGTCTTTGCTCCAGTAGCGATCGAATAAGATTTTAGCACCCTAGCGGGTGTTAGTAGAGCAATCAGGTCATAGTATAAACCCTAGTAAACAAACTGGAAACCAATAATATAGAATCCGTGCAATGGCTTTGATCCAGTAGCAATCAAAAAGAGTATAACACAGATAAACACTCAGGTAGCCGATAATTTATGGACCGTGTAATGTCAATGTTCCAGTAACAATAGTGTTCAGGTAAACTTAGCCATAAGGATGGCTTTTACCTCTTTCTTGAAGAGAACAGTGGACGGGATAAGCCTAGTTTCTGGCGGGAGTGCATTCCAGATCCTAGGTGCCATTCATTGAGAAGGAGCGTTTGTATGTTTTTTCCTTCCGGAATCTGCGAGGTTTCAGGAGGAGGTTTTTTGTGCTTCTGTTGGATCTTGAGCCTCCTGATACAGTCAGCTTGTTAGTGAGGTAGTTGGGTGACTTGTGGTGAACGGCAGAGTGTGTCATACAGGCAATTTTCAGCTGAACTCTGGCTTCAAAAGGCAGCCAGTTCAGGGCTTTTAAGTCAGGGGATATATGCGAGTGTTTTCTTGAGCCAGTGATGAGTCTCGCGGCTGCGTTCAGCGAGGCTCTTAGTGGTGCTGTTGTTGTTAAGGGCAGACCGCTGAGAGCCACAATTCCATAGTCTATGCGAGGAATGACTAGGGCTTGTACAACAGTTTGGAAGTCCTTGGGTGGTAGGAAGGGTTTGAGTTTTCTCAGAGTGTTGATTTGGAAGTTGGCTCCTTTAGTTGCTTTGCTAATATGCTGCTGCATGTTGAGATTGGAGTCAAGTGTGATGCCAAGGGATTTCGCAGAGTCCACGATGGTGGGTTGGACATTGAGTGCAGTTAGATGAGTGAGCCGAGTTTGGGTGATGGCCTTTTTCGCCGGAGGTGAGATCAGAAGAAACTCAGTTTTCAGCGCATTTAGTTTGAGGTGATTATCGGCCAGCCATGCTTGGGTGTTTCTTAGTGTGGCGTTCAAAAGCTTGATGTCTTCCGGGGATTGTAGCTTGAGGTAGAGTTGAGTGTCATCGGCGTACATATGGAAGTGTACATTTGATGCTTGAAGCAGAGTAGTGAGTGGCTCCATGACGAGGTTGAACAATGTGGGGGATAGGGAGGAACCTTGAGGGACGCCAAGTGTTACGGGCACAGGTGAGGACAGTGCAATGTTGATCTTGAACTTCTGGGACCGGTTGTGTAGAAAGGACGTGAACCATTTGAGAACAGTCCCGGATATGCCCATTCTGGTATTTAAGAGCTCCAGTAGATTCTCGTGTTTGACCGTATCGAATGCTGAGGAGAGATCAAGAAGGATGAGGAGGCAGGACTCATGGTGATCAAGGATTTGGAGGGCGTCATCAATAATGTGTGTCATAGCCGTTTCCGTGCTATGTTTTGCTCTGAATCCTGATTGGTGAGGGTTGAGGAGGTCAAACTGATCAATGTGTTTTGTCAATTGGAGTTGAATGCATTTTTCTAGCAATTTGGCCAGAGTGGGGATATTGGTGATAGGGCGGTAATTGTTTAGGTCGGCCGGGTCAGCTGTGGGTTTCTTGAATATAGGCGTGACTTGCCCTATCTTGAGGGAGTCTGGGATGAGTCCTTGTTGAAGGGAACCGTTGATGATTTTAGTCCAGAGTGGGAGGAGCAGGGGGATGAGGGCTTTAACAGCATTGGCAGGTAGTGGGTCTGTGAGGTGATTAGCGGGCTTCAAGGTGCCGAGCAATTTGTGAATTGATTCTTCAGAATAGGTGTCGAAGGACGTCCGTGAAGCGTTGTTTTTAGGTTGAGTGTTAGTTATGCAGATGGAGCAGGAGTATAGACTTACATCCTTGAGGAGATCACTTCTTATATTGTCGGTCTTTTGCTTGAAGAAAGTAGAAAAGTCCTCACAGCTTGGAATATCATTTGTTGAGGTGTTAGGTTGTGGAGGTTGAGTCTTGGTTTGGATTTTGACTAACTCGAACAGTTTTCTTGGTCGTTTTTTTGCTTGGTCCAGCTGTTGGCTAAAGAAAACTGATTTTGAGCGTTTGATTTTTCTGAAGTAGGCGTTTCTCTTATTCTTAAGCGTTTTAAGGTGTAGTGCTGAGGGGTCAGATCTCCATGTGCGCTCTGCCATGCGCATAGCACGTCTGTCTTCATTGAGTCTACCATCATACCATGGGTTCGAGTTTTTGGTGGAGACTCTTTTCAGTTGCAGGGGGGCGGCTTCATTGATTATTGAAGTCATAATGTCTAGGTAGAGGTCGGTCAGAGAATGAACATCAGACATGCCCGCCGGGGGAAGCAGAAGACTGCCTGTGTGGGCAGGCAAGGAGTTTGGGTTAAGATTCTTCATGTCCCTCTTCCAGATCTTGGTTTTGGTAGGTTGAGCCGGGTTCAGTTTGACCTTTTCATTGATGAAGAAGGTGATAATGTGGTGGTCTGACCAGTCACAGGGTTGGATTGCCTCCAGCTGGTTAGAGTCTTCTTTGGCGATGATAAGGTCGAGGATAGAGCCTTTTTCATGTGTCGGACGGTTGCAGATTTGGGTGAGGTCAAGTGCGTTGAGGAAAGTTTTAAGGCTATTCACCACAGTGTCTTTCTGGTCGTTCCAGTGGAGGTTGAAATCTCCCAAGTAGATTTGAGTGATCTGTCGACCGGCGTTGGTGGTTATCGTGTCCATGAGTTGTTGGGAGAAGATGAGGTTATCCCCAGGTGGGTGGTAGATGACATGTAGGGAGCATACAGGTTTGCCCTCGCTAGTAATATCGAGGCAGATGAGTTCGCAGGAGGTGAGGGAGGGGGAGGGACCTTTAGTAAATGCGAGGTTGCTCCTATAGATGCATGCAATTCCCCCGCCCGTCTTGCCATTTCTGTCCAGTCTAATAATGTGATAGTTGGGGGGGACTAGTATGTCCATTATAGGTTTGGAGGCTTCAGTTAGCCACGTTTCAGTCAAAATGGCTAGATCGAGGTCCATTGATAAGATGAGATCCGCGATGTCGGAGGAGTGTCTCGGGGCCGATCTGCAGTTGAGCAGGATACACTTTAGTCTTGGGTGAGGGGAGTGGATGAGTGTTCTAGGGAGAGGGGGACTTTTTTGAGGTTACTGGGGACGGAGCTTCTGTTGCTCAGTGTGGGGGGCCTGAGGGGATTTGTGAGGATAGTGGGTATGGGAAGGTGTGTGGTGGGTGGGTGTTTAGTGGGACCTGGGCCGTATGAACGGAGTAGAGTGAATAAGTCTCGCTCAGAGAGGGGGTTTAGGGTGCGCCGGGGGCGATCAGTGGCCTTGCGATCAGGGATAGAGGGACAACGCGGGGAGCGATGAGTGAAAAGGTTTGAGAGGCGGGTGGTGTACTTGTTGGGCGCGGAAGTGGTGGGTAGGGGGTGTCCGGGGTGTGCGAAAAGAAGTTCGTTGATGGTGTGAAGATCTTCTTTGACTTGTAGGAGGGTGGATATGATCATGTCCAGGGTTGGATTGGGGATGGTATTGGGGCTGAGAGCAGTGGGTGCGTGAATGAGTGGGGCAATGGGGTGAGCAATGGACCGATTGAGGCGGGGTGTGCACGCGACAGTGCATGGCTCTGCGGCCGTAGCAGGAGGGATGGCCTTCGATGGATGAGAGGGCTCTGCGGCCGTAGCAGGAGGGATGGCATTCGATGGATGGGAGAGTTTGTGAGTAAGGAGCGTGGATAAGGAAGCGGGGAGGTTGGTAGCGTAGGTGATGGCGCTGGTGGAAGGCTTTGTAAAAAAGAAAGAAACCCACACTTCAATGCGTTTTTCACCATTCAATTTTGGATGGAAAAGATAAACAAAGCTTAATATGTTTACCAAGGCGGTTATTTACGCCGTTTTTATTCCTCAATTTTGTGGAAAAAAAGCTTAGCATGTGCCGAGAATTTACACTGTCATTTGCGTACCAGCCAACTAGGTTGAAATGACTAAACAACACAAAACATAAATTTACAAGCATAAACAATATGAAAGCATATAGCAAGTGATAAGAAAAAGTTTTGGTTGGCAACAAAGTGAATAAGAAATGACAGTGTAAATTCTCCGCACATGCATCTTTTCCATCCAAAACTGAATGGTGAAAAACGCATTGAAGTGTGGGTTTCTTTCTTTTTTACAAAGTATTTGGGCCCTTACCCCACTTCTGTCCGCATGGGCCAAACTCCCTTTTGTTAGACAGCTGGTGGAAGGCGGCGCATTTGAGTTGGGGGATGAGTGTAGGCCGGAGCAGGTGGGGGTGAGGTTAGGATAGTGGGGGCTAAGAATAGGGGGGGCTAGAGGATAAGGGGTTAGGATGGGGGAGGTGATGTGTTCAGTGGGGCTGCCCGGGAGAGTGGGGTAGTGGGGAGTGAGAATGGGGGGGAGATAGGGTGAGAGTTGGTCATGTCGTGGGGCGTGGGAGATATGCTCAGGGCGGTGGATGTGTGTTCTGTGAGACTAGTTGGGAGAGTGGGGTAGTGGTGATTAAGAATGGAGGGGGAGATAGGGTGGGAGATGGATATGTCACAGGGGATGGGAGAAAAGAGGGCGGTGATGGGTTCTGCGTGATTCGTGGGAGGTGAGAGGTGGGGGGTAGGGAGGGTTGGGGTATGGAGAGTGTATGACGGGGAGTGATCTTCCTCAGCGTGAGAGAGGGAGATGGTCATGTCACGGGGCGGGGGGGATAGGATCAGGGGGAGGTAGGTTCTGAGGGACTCGAAGGAGGTGTGAGGTGTGGGCTAGGGAGGGAGGGGGTATGGAGGGTGTAGGAGTGAACTTCGCCAGTGAGTGTGAAGTGTGGGCTAGGGGGGGTGAGGGTATGGAGGGTGTAGGAGTGAGCTTCGCCAGTAAGTGAGAAGAGTGGAGAAGAAGTTACCACGGGTGGGTGACTGACTACAGCGCTGAGAGAAGAGGAGAGGAGTGTGTCGTTCAGATGTTGTGAACGGTTAGATTGATGATTGGAAGTAGAGGGTGTTGAGTAGTCTGAGGAGTTAGGAAAGGGGAGCCGCATGTTGGAGATATGTTCAATGAAGGTGGGGAACAGGTTGCCGAGTAGATTAAGGTTCCTGTCTGTCGATTGGAGTAGGATGATCCCATTGTTGTAGATGGTGATGGTGGCCTTGCCTGGGAAAACTTGGGATGGCGTGATAGAGAGCGTTAGACCATGAGCGGATTTTCTGGAGGTGGGGACAGTGAGAATGGAGAGGAACGCTTTCCTCCATTGTGCTCTGCGTAAAGTGTAGAGGATGATGTCGGTGCTCACGGCTCCATTGATCAGTGAGAAGTAGGTGTCCGCAAATGGGGTATCAGGGTGGGCCTTCAGGCAGTTGTGTTTGAAGCGTTTGGTGTTTTTTTTGGTGCATTCAGATGGGTAGTTAATTTTGTATGTGTGCTTGCCTATGCGTTCCATGGTGGCGGAGGTGTTGGTTAGAGAGGGGGGGTATGCGTGTGTGAGTGGGTGACGTTATCGAGCTCTAAGAATGCTAAGAGGTGAAGTGCCCATGCGTTCAATGGTAGAGGAGGTGTAGGTTGGGTAGGATGGGGAGGGGGGTGTGCGTGGGTGAATGGGTGACGTTACAGGGCTCTTAAAATGATACGAAAGTGCAAGGAGAATGACGAATTAGGGATAGCCATAGGTATGGGCAGTTTAATGAAGATGACTAGTCTAAGATGGCCACCAAAGTTGAGGACTAGTCTAAGATGGCTGCCAAAATGGACTATAGGAAGGCAAGAGTAGTAGTCCTTTGTCAGTTGTTGTTGTTGGGGTTTATAGGGTTAAGTTTCCCTTTCTACTCTGGGGCAGTCGAGTTAGTCCAACTTCTTAATGGCAACCTCTTGATCTGAGATCGCTCTTCCATATTCTTGTGTTTTCCCCACCCAGGAGCATTTAGGTCTCACAGTGTTCCGGTTGCTTGACTTATAGCCTTCACTGCTGATGCTGCTTGCATTTAGGGAGCTGCTTGTTTCTTTCCCACAATGCACTCCACTAGAGTGCACATTTTCTTGATCTCTGTCCTGCGTGCTGCTTTTCCTTTCATTTTGCCCCTGCATCCTCCACCCTGTCAGTGTTGCTTCCCTACTGCCTCCTCTACCTTGTCCCCTCTTTTTTGCCTTTTCTGTCCTATCCAGCCAATCCGTTGCTTTCCTTGCCCACCATCACTCTCATTTTAAAAAGATTTCCTCACCCACTCTCCCTTCTTGAAATTATATCTCCCACCTTTGTGTGGACTGAACATCATCATGTGGTTCTGTCATTATTAACGAGAGTACTTTTATCTTCACAAAAACTAGCAAACTAATAAAAGCTGTACATGGTGGTCATCTTTGAATGCATTTGTGGTCTTTGAACACACAAACACATTTTAAGGTGGCTGACACAGATGTGATTCATTCCACACAGTGAAGTTAAGCAGTTTCCCTTGGTCGAGCTACTGAGAAAATACGCCCAAATACTGGTCTTGGACAAAAAGCTCAATTAAGCATAAACATGAACAAAAACAATTGTATATATAAAATATATGGATTTTATTAAAACAAACCTTTAAAACATATAAAAATACATTCTTATTTCATAAAAAAGATTTTTCAATTAAGAAAAACTCAGTCACAGTTCATATAAACACCAAAAAATTCTCGTACTATGATCATTCAAATTATAAAAAGTCGCCTAAATTAAAACAGGTTATGCGTTTGCAAAGAAAGGGGGGGAGAGAGAGAGAGACAAACAAAGACATCAATGATTTGTCATAGAGATTTGCACATCAGAACCCTCATTTAGACTCAATCCTAGACCCGTCTTATTTTGTTGTTCTTAGGGTGAGTTAGATTGTTCGATTGTGCAATAGTGGGCGTCGACGCGTTTCGATGGACTCTTTTAGTAATATGCAATCTTTGTCAAGGCTTAAACATATGTGTCTCTCCTATTCTGGCACTGGATGGTTGCCTCATACAGAGAAATCCTGTTGATAAATACACTGATTCCATTGTATTTATCAACAGGATTTCTCTTCAAACCACAGATAATCATTTCTATGTTACATCCTATTGGCAATTAGAGCATAACATATTTCATGGTTTGTACTTGCGGCTAAGAGTACTACTGCTTTTTGCCACTTGCCAACTGCTACTTGTTTCCATCTATTCACATTTTTCAAATTTACATACATTGATTGCAACATTGCTCTTATTTTAATCATAAGTCCTACCAATATGTGAGCTTCTTTTAAGGAACAAGCCTCCCAAAGTACTCATAATGGCATCTCAATTCCTGCGTGGCAACTGGGTACAGTTGTAGGGAATTATATAAGAGAAGCCAAACCTCCCCATCCCGTTTTTAGGTGGGCCGTTGCATATGGGTTCACCTCTTTTGTCTTAGTCCTAATTCAGGTGTCATCATTTTCTAATTAATTTACCTTATTGCATTTTCAATTTATAGAGCTTTGGGTTTATTCCAGTTTTTGCATAGTCGCATCCTTGTCTTTAATTAGGTCTGAAAGGGTAAGGAATATTATATATTTACAACATGGTCCCACCTAATGTTTTTAATTTTACATATTTATCTACATGCACTGCGATCATTAGTTACCTGATGGTCCTTTTGAATCTCGCTATTTGGTGGCCTTTATTCAGATGTTGTCAAATTAACACTGAGAAGATATTTATCCCCTATAGGCAATAGACGAAGAGTTTGGTTTTATTTAAAGTACACTATGGGTGAGCTTTATAGAGCGATCATATCCCCCTATTCAATTTGTTGAATATACCTTGTTCTAAAGGGCGGTTGCTCCGTAGTTAATAATCTTCTCCACGGCACTAGAGCACGAGATCCTTCATATCGTTATTCCTCTTTATTTTGTCATCTAAATACAATAAATAATATTTAGTGCTGGCCGTTAAGTTTAGGGTTGTTTATGGCTAAGGGACTTATTTGCGATTTTTACCGGATCGCAGATTCAGAATCGCAAATCGGTATGTATGAAAGAAATCGCAAATAAATAGCGAATCGGAATAAATCACTATTTATTTGCGATAACCCAAAAATTAAAAAAAATCTCTAAATTGCGATTCCTTAACGGAAAAAATCGCAATTTAGCAAATTTCGCAAATCTGCCAATCGGAATCACTGGTGCAGCTTGATGACATCACTACCAGGAAGTGACTGACTACCCATGCTGCATCAGTGTTGCTGAGTGAGAGTCACAGTGAGGGAGAGTGGGAGAGTGAACAGTGCTACCGAAACACCATGGCTGAAAGTGGAAACATGGCAATGCCAGAAACACAGCAGCAGCAGCTGCAGCAGCAGCAGCAGGATGGAGAAACTTCCAGAAAAAGAAAGCTAAAATTCTCTGAGGCTGAACTGGAGACATTGATACAGGAGATGGTTCCAAATCACGATTTGCTGTTTGGAAAGAATTCCCTCAAGGTTCCAGAGACCCGTAAAAGACGCATTTGGGCATCCATACAGGCAAAAGTGAACGCACTGGGAGTGACACACCGGAGTGTGGATGTACTACGCAAGCGCTGGTACGACTTGCACCAGAGCTCCAAAGAGAAGTTGGCTGCCAGGCTGGAGCAGTCACGGCGCACCAGTGGAGGGACCTCAACTGTGGCGGAATCCACATCTCTGGAGGAACTTGTTGAGGGTACCCTGCTACCAGAGAGCGTGACGAGCTTGGCTGACCTAGACAGCTCTGATCAACAAGCATCCAGATCAGGTAAGAAGCATGCCATCGCACCCCAAACACCCCCCCCCACACCCCCCGCAGTGACCTAGGGGCAGGGAAACCAAATTTCATGCCAAAGCAGGTACACAGGCAGACACAGCAATGCATCTTGGGAGATGTAGTCACATGAAAATCAAAGTTGTGTTAATAAGCCACGCTAGTCATATATTGCATGCTCAGGTCAGGAAAGGGAAATAAAAAAGTAATGTAATCCCAAACTGTGAAATAATTTATTTTCACATTGCAAATGAGTAAAGTTAATAAATGTGTGCTGTTCTGTCCACAGCACAATCAACTACACAGCCCACAGGCAGTGGAAGAGTCACCGAACATCCAGATTCTGGAGACGCAGGCCAGGAGCTAGGAACAGATGGGGAGGACAGCCCTGTCAATCCTCCAAAGAAACAGAGGAGAAACATAGTGAGGCCACTACCACCAATGGAGGACGAGGCAGGGGAGAGCAATGGTGATTTGCACCCTGAAGACGCACGGCCACAGCAAGAGTCCCGTCTACAAGAAAGCCAAGGCCCACAAGGCACAGCCTGGCGCAGGCATCGCAACACCAGCAGCTTCGGAGACCAGGGTGAAGAATCGGTGTTTGCCGGACTTGAATTGAATATGCTTCAAGTGCAGCGCCTGCAAGCAAAAAACATTAGGCGTTACAACGAGAGATGAGGGCAGGGCTCAGGGGAATACAAGGCGAACTGAAGGGTGCCATGCATGCGCTGTGTGATGAGCTGCGCGCAGAAAGTGCTGCTAGGCGCCGAGTGCTGGAGCGCATGGACCGTTATACACGGGCCATCAGCCGCTTGGCCTCTGCCACTAACATCCAGACCAGGCGCAGCATTGTAATGCAGCGGTAGTTTTCACATGGCATGCAGGACTTCCCTACAGCAGTTGTGCAGGCAACATCTACTTTTGACGAGCTGCGGGCCGTCCGTACTACAGGCCCTGGAGTACTAACTCCCAGTGAAGAGGACGCACAGTCAGAGCGGAGCAGCAACACCCCACCACCCATCATGGAGAGGCGCCATAGTGGCAGGAACAATAGGCCTGCTACGTACAATTAGAAAGAGCGGCGCAACAACAACAATCAGCAGGGGCCACATTTTGTTAGCATTGGGAGAGGTCAACTAAAGACTTGACTTTGCAATCACTCCGGTTTAATTGTTGCACTGTGACTTAAACATGTGCATGATATTAGGAGTGTTAGTAGTTGCCATGAAGGATGTGTGGCATTGTTTCTCCTGCAATTAAAACACAGTTACACACATAAGAGTTGTCATTGTGTCATTCTTTCTTACCTAGAAGTAGTTGCGCGTAATCTCATCACGCCTCTGGTGCCCAGCTGCAGCACCAGCTACACCAGCTGCCATGCGTCCAGGTCCAGGCCCCTCCACGTCAGAGGATTTAGATTCGCTCAACTCCACTGGTGTGCCTTTCCTGGTGGCGATGTTGTGCAGCATGGCACATGCTACCACTATTTTGCAACATGTTTCGGGGCTGTATTGGAGTGCTCCTCCACTTTTATGTATGCAGCGGAATCGGCTCTTCAGTATGCCAAAAGTTCGTTCAATGGTGCCTCTTGTGGAAATGTGTGCTCGGTTATATCGCCGCTCCCCAGCATTAGCAGGATTGAGGTAGGGTGTCATGATGAAATCACGGACTGCATAAGCACTGTCACCTGTGGGTTGAAATGTAAATGGTTAGTCACTGAAATGCACATGGTAGTCAGTAGATATGTGCCCTATGTTTAAATGCATTTACCTAGTAGGTATCCCTCGCCAAAATCACCTCTTGAGAGTCTACGGTATAGCCCACTGTGACGGAAGATGAACGCATCATGTGTGCTGCCTGGATACTTTGCTACTATGTCAGTGATGATGTTTTTTGCATCACACACCACCCGTATGTTAAGTGAATTGTAGCATTTCCGGTTCCTGTATACGTACTCATTGTTTGAGGGGGATTGCGACATGTGTCCCATCTATGCATCCTATGACGTGGGGGAATTGGGAAATATTGTAAAAGTCCTGCTTGGTCTGGGCTAGTTCCTGTGGGGTGCCGGGGAAGTGAATGTGGTGTTGCATCCTCTGTGCCATGGCATCGAGGAACGCATGGAAAAAGCACAACAGGGCACTTTGTGACACCCCTCCTACTGTGGCTATCACCCCCTGAAAACTACCTGAAGCCAGCAGGTGTAGTGAACACAGGACCTGGATGTGAGTGGGGATGGCTTGTGCCCTGCGTGTGGGGTGTTCAAGATAGGGTCTGAGTTCTTCAATTAATTCTAGTATACTGTCTTCTTCCAGTCTGTAGTGGGTGTAGATGTCCTCCTCAGTGTGCTGGTAGATGGTGATGCCCGCACGGAATATCCGCTCCTGGCGTCTCCACCTCTGCGCAGCAGCTCTCAGTCTTCGCCTCCTCGCTATCAAGTAGAGCCCAGACATTGTGGAAAAGAGTCTGTTGCATTGTGGGCTTCCTTAAATACTTTGCACCTGATTACGACCTGCTCCCACTTGGTGGTAATTGCGATTTCCAAAATTGCGAATTTCGTGAAATCTCAATTTGCGATTTTGTGATACATTCCATTGCGATTCCTTATTTGCGATTTCCAGATTTGCAATTATCGCTAACTGGGATGATCGCAAATTAAGGAATCGCTATGGAAATCGCAGAATTCAGGCTCACGCAATTTAAGGAATCGCTATTTTAGCGATTCTTTATTTTGCAATAAATTTTTGCTTCATACATTGGGATTTGGTAATTTTTAATCGCAAGCGCTATTTTTAGCGATTCGCATAGTTTGCGACTAAAAATTAGCTTGAAACATATGGCCCCTAGTTATTTCAGGAAACACCCTGCTTGCTTGTCTAACTGCACATTTATAAAACATAAGATGATATATTAGACTGGTGACAAGGCTAAACTCCAGTTCTAAAGAACATTACAATGACGGGAGCTCCATTGAAAACAATGGAGTGCTCCGGGCTTCTAATGGTCGGTAGAATCCTGCAGCTCCAACATTCCAATGTTTGTTCACAGCTGCTGCTATGAACAAAGGCCTCAGGGGGTCCGAGGGGATTTCATTCCTCTCATGCTCTGTGAGACCTGTGTTTGACAAATTAGAACATTCTGCCCTCTAGGGACGGACTATTCCAGTAGCCTTAGAGCCCTCCATAGCAGGCTTTACTGGCTTTTTAAGGCCCTCTCCCTTTAACGCTTGAGTGGGCCTTTAATGGCCGGTAGAGGCCGCTACAGCAGACTCTAAGGCTTTAATGGGGCATATATATATATGACCCCTAACACCACCAGAGTATCACTTTTTCTGAAGCTCCAGTGGTGTTGCGCCATTCCCCATAATTACAAGGTGGCGCTAAGCCACTTAACATGGCTTGTCGCCACCCTATTAATATGCCCCTTTGCACAGCAGTCCACTGCTGCGAAGGGGCAGGCAATGGGTGTTGCTGTGTTCATTCCACCGCAGCACCTATTGCTTTTTGACGCTGCCAGATTTACAAGGCTGGTTTAGTGCCAAAAACTAAGGCCAGGAAATACCTGGTCTTAGAATGGCGATACGAGAAGAAATTGTGATTTTCTCCTTGTTTTTTTGCTCTTTCTATGTGTGCTGCATTATGCAGCCCACATAGAAAGAGCAAATCGCCTTTAATGATCGTTTATGTGCAGGAAGGTATACCTTCCTCCACATAAACAATCGCTCCTGCAGCGCAGGCAGCATTGCAATATGGCGCAAGGGTGCCTGCGCTGGCGTTAGGCAGCTTTTTTAGTGCCAGCGCTAGGGGAAAAGCGGGGTTGGCCGTATTCTTTTAAATATGACGCATCCCTGTGTTTTTAAAGATGTCAGAGTTTGGCGTTGCCAAATTGGACATATTACTGTGCTCTAATATTTTTTTTGTAAATATCTCCCTCTGTTTGCATGCTTCTCTAACTCAAGCAACTGTAAAGGCAGCAATTCCTCAAAGTGTACCAGGGCGCTACCTTACATCTCCAAAAGGATAGCCATGAATAATAAACCGTGAAATGAAGCCTAACCTATAAAGTAATAGTAGTGGAATGTGGGATTTAGAAGAATATAACCACTACTTAGGTGTGGACGTGGGAATCAGGGCTTCATAGAAGATCCACACAATTACAGTAGCTACTTGACAGGTGTGAGATTTGCATCAGCCACAGGAGCAAGGTCAGGTAACAACGGGGGCACACCAGCATCTGGCGAGCGAGCCACAGTCAGAAACCACCTCTTTGGCTAAAATCTGTCCCTGGGCATCTATTCTGGGGCAAGCCACTAAAATCGCATCCCAAGCAGGCAAAATCGAGACCCTACGCAATCCCCTGGAATCCTCTCTCCGGAGCGCCTCCCTCTCACAATCCTCCCACTTAGACACCTCCTGTAACGTTTGATTGATTGTAATTATTTTCTTATATAGCACAACAGTGTTTGTTTTTTCACTGTTGCATGACAAATAGAGAACTTGCAGATTAACAATGATTGGCAAGGTGTAATATATCAATAACTAGTAGTATTCGCAGGCTCCAAAATCAGTAATGCTATTATGACATGTGTGTTCCAGCTCTGTGACATCCATTCCCCTGTTCATCTAAGGTATATTGTAGAACTGCATCAGATGGCTTTTACCCTTATGTATACCCTGCATTCTGATTAAGCTGATTGGCTGTCATACTCCAGGCTGGTGTTTCAATAAGATGGGATAAGGCGAGAGCATTAGGTCTCCATCCATTAAGGGCACCAAATTATTGAAAAAGACCAGAAAATGTAATTAATAATTTTATCAGGAGTGCAGCAACAGGAAAATTCATATTTGGCCAGGATTTCAGAAAAGTCTTGCACCATTCCTGGTCCCACTGAATATTTCAATTGATATTTTATCTTGTTTTGTCTGTATATCAATAGGATCAATCAACCTGTTCATAGCAGGTCCCTAGCTTCGGTAATAGTAGGAACAGCAGTGGCTTCACTCCCTGTTTACGTGGACTATGCACCGCTTATCTTCAGAACCGTTAACCGTCTCCAAATGTGATGAATTTTCTTGTGCCTATGCGACCACATTGGATCTAACGACTAATTACTTAAAATCGCATGTGAATAATTTAGGACCAGAAAGCTTAAAAATGCCAGGAGTGCAGATGGCAACATATTGACAAAAGCTGACTATTTGTCTTATGCACATTTATCTGTTACGTCAAAAACAAATTGCCCTTTAAAAGTCACTGAAAAACGTGTATGCATTTTGCAGGTTCTATGAGCAAATTTCTCATTTGGCAGTAGACATTGTATTAGACCCTTTCCATAGAAGTTAAAAATCCTGGGGCATATTCTCAAGGAGCTATCGCCGAGTTATCAGCACTTTATCACAACCAAAGTCACGATAATTGTATCTCCCCATTCACAAGCTGGTGGTAACAGCCCCTATCACCAGTTTACCGGCGATAGCTGCCGCAAAAAACATCGCCACAGATGGCCCCGGCAACTATCGCTAATGAGATGCAGAGTAGATGCTCCCGTGCAAAAAGCTGTGACAACACCACTCTGCAACATTCTCAACCACCAGCCGGGTCGGCGATGAGAACCCAACACCTGCTCTGACCTGGTGTAAAGTCGGACGACAACCTGCATCAGAAAAGGGAGCCAAGAACAGAGCCACACATGAAGGGCAACAGATGCCATGGAGTCACAGACCATGCAGCTGGGAGCTCCAACAGGGCCACAACACCCACCGCCATCCCCCATGACACCCCCTCCCGGACCAACACAGAGGCAGCGCAGACAAAGACAGCGACCCTCAGAAAACGCTCCAACCTCACAGACCCAACACCATAGAATGTCATTGCCCACCACAGGCTTAAAGGGACAACCATCCACTGCATCCTGTCCACCATTGTCCACAGGCTGACGGTACCAACACAGCGGACACCAACATCCCACCTCAGATAAAGCTGCTGGCCGTGCTGCACGTGTTGGCCTCTGGTACCCTCCAACCAACAACCGCCCGAGTCGGAGGAGTCACACAGCCAGCCCAATCCAAGTCCCTCACAACAGTCATGGATGACACCATCAGCTTGGTACCACACTATCTATACTTCCCCCACACTGCGCAGGAACAGCCAGAGACCAAGCAAGGCGTCTATGCCCCAGCTGGCTACCCGCACGTGTAATAGGGAAATTGACTGCACACATGTCTTACTTGTGCCCCCTGGCAACACTGCACACAATAACCGCAGCAGAAAGCGCACGTATTCCATCAATGTCCAGGCAATAGCGGACCACCTGGGATACTCCACCAACATCGATGCCAACCACCCAGGCTGTGTGCATGATCCCTACATCTTCCAACAGACCAGCATCAACCAGCGCTACCACGATGGCACTCACGGAAATGCACTGCTCCTTGGCAAATACCAAATGAACACACCACACACCTCAACTCCACAATCATGCAACTCACAACACTGGGAATGCACACGTCACAAGCTCACATACAACATTCCTAACAACATGCACACCCACCAGACACGACAGCACAACTTACTGTGGCAATCTGGGCCAGCCATGCACACAAGCCATCAACAGCATGGCACCTCAGCCACATAATAGCAGAATGTGGGACGAGGTGGGGACCAGACGTGTGCGAAGGAGGCAAGTGACCCATGAATGAGAATGTACACAATGCCAAGTGTGGCGTAGATGTGCTGGACAGACTGCAGTATGCAGACCACACACATATCCATGTCCACTTACACCGCTGGTGTATGGAGTGTAGTGGACAGAGGATGCAACCATGTCACCCCAGCCAGTGGGAAAGATCGCGGAAATGTAGCTTGTTATGTCCCCCCCCCCTGTAAGCGTGAGAGGAGTGGGCTGGCCCGGTGTACGCCAGGCCAGCGTAGGGGTGTGAATAAAAGGCACGTAACTCTGGACGTGGTCCTCTTCCGGAATGCCCAATGTGTCTGCCAGGGCGGCGCCTCTCACCCCGTCACGAGGCCGACGCTGTCGCTGTGAGCAGTGTTGCCTGCGACCCTTTGCACCTGCTGCACCCCGGGACACTGGTCCTCGAAACCAGTCTTGCCCGCCCCTGCGTCACTTGTTAAAATGTAGTTTTTAGGTCTCATAGAGGCATGGCTTGAGCAGCGAAGCTGCTAGCCATGCCCTACGAGAGATTTTGTTCTAAAAAGGGTCCTGTAAGCCCCGCCCCTCCTTTTCATTGGGTAGCGTCAGCGTTTAGGGTAAACGCTGGCTTCCCATTGAAAAGGAGGGTTTTTAGTTGCCACCCTGTCAGCTTTTTAGAACGTCCCTCCGGACAAGGTAGCTTGCTTTCCTTTTGTCATAAAACCTGTGTGAACAGATCACGCACCTCTGTTTATGAGGAGAGAGCAGCTACGGTGAGATCACCGCCTGCCCCTCCTCCTCCCCTGCCGGCCCGAGCTCTGCTGTCTCCCGGGCTCGGTACACTGCTGCTTCTGCATTCCTTCAGCGGTGAGGCCCTTCGCATGCTCTTCCTTGCACCCCCTCCTCCCCCCCGTTGAAGCTGGTTTCCGACGCTGCTGCGAAGATCATTGTGCAACTTCTGGATCACAAGTGTACCTGTGAGATAGCTGAGTGGGCTAAGCGCGTTCAGTATAGAGGTGTGTGTGTATGCTGCAGATGGCTTGTTGTTTCCTGAAGCCGGCTGCATTGCGAGTCACTCACTGACCGTGCTTGCAAGTGTGCATCAGGCTCCACGCAGACCGAAGCCTCCTCCCCCTGCCCCTCCTGCAGCCTATGCTCCAAGACTTACATTACTAATTTACACCTGGGGTGAGCAAATGGAGCGTAGACACCACGATGCTCTTCACGTGCAGGCTGTGGTAAACCGGAAACGTAGCGCAGTCGGTTCATGTATCCATTGCTGAGAACCGACTGCTGCAGGTGATTCAGTTTCACAAGGCTTTCATAGTCCTTTATCTTTCATAGGTCGATGGACGGAGTGTTGTTTCACCCAGCAGAAAGACGTGGACAGGAGTACGAGCACGATATACGTTTACAAGGGATATCTTAATTTGCTTATTCTGCGCACTTCGGGGATATGAAACGCTAAACAAATGCTGCCACAGCATAATCTCCATAAAGAATACCCTTTCAGCCACTACATGGCACTGTGTCTGAGCGGCCTGCTTTGCCCCCTCAAACCTGAGACCATGGCACCGTGATTCTGATGTGAGTGGGAATATTTACCGCGCGTCACCGTGCCAGGGCAGCGCCACGGGCTCAGACAGCAACAGACAGGGCCCGGGACAGACCCCAGGCCCCTGGTCGGTGCACCTGCCAGACGGCGGCGCTTCTTGTGACCTGCCACATTGCTGATGATGGCGCCTGCACAGATGTGGAGTAATAACCAAAGGTGTGCGGGGATGTGAACTCCTGTCACAACCTCTAGCCAAAGCGAACTGTTAGTAACGACTTTTCTATACCGAGGAATGGAACCCAGCCTCCTGGATGGGTCACAATCCCAGGCTTCAGTGGGGGGAAAATATTACTGCGCAATTAGGGACATTCTGTGTCCATTGGCCTAATTAAGGAGGAGGCGTGGTCAGGCTCACAGCTGACCTGAAATACTTTCTTCTAATTCTACACATGGCAGCTGGCCAAAAAACGTTGTCATGTCCCCCGTGCATCGCTGTGTAAACACGAGTAATGTGAAAACCACCTGCCCATATGCAGTCTAGTACCGACCAATTACAGCTCTCAATTCCCCCCCTGCACCCTGGTTTCAGTAATCTGGTCTGAGTTACCACACAACACCGGGCCGCGTGCAGCACCACCAGTGCTTGATTTGTAAATAAATAAGTGACAGGGCCCTTTTCTTAAGCCCTTCCATGCTCATGATGGAACGGTTCCGTCATGAGCGTCGGTTGAGCTGTGCTCATGACGGAACCGTTCCGTCATGAGCCGATAGGCTCATTAGAACCTTCAGCACAGCGTGAAAATTCGCGCCGCGCTGAAGGGGTTAATTCAAGGAAATTTTATTGATTTGACTTACAACACAAAATACATAAAAGAACAGGCAAAGTATTGTGTGTACATCACGTCATTCATGTAATCAATACTAGAAGACAACAAGTGGTGGAACGGACAGAATATTACAATCGGTTAAATGCAAATGGAGCCAAGAAATAGATTCAGCGACCAGGCACGCCGAAAGCCTTAATAATCAAAAGCTTTGATGAGATAGCATTTACACTTGATGAACTTGGTAGGATCGTGTCTGGTCCATATGCTGAGCTGTACTTTCCTCTGTAATGTTTCGCTGGGGTACAAGCTGAATGTGACCGGACTTCATGCACAGCCTATTATCCATGAATTAGCTGATAGACCAAATTCTAGCAAGGTTCAAATTCTGAACAGTACAAGGCCCGCAGAATAAGGTTAGAAAAAAGAGAAGGAAAGCGGAGAGTGGGGGGGCGCTAGAGGGCGCACTTGCAGAATGGCCACGCTTGCGTGAGGCTCCAGCAGCCTGGCATTACTATCCGTTATTTATCCTCTTTCCCCTGCTCTCACCCGCCCGAAAATCCCCACGGAGGGGCGGCGGAGGCCACTGCACACTTGGTGCAACTTTGGTGGCTTTACCCCCTTGGACTCCGGAGTTGCAGCCTGCGGAACCCCCGGCCGACGTGTGCCTTGCAGCGTCGGAGCTTGCATTCGGCTCCTGGACCTACGCGAGCTCGAGGCTCGCCACGAGGCAAGTGGGCCTACAGAGCTTGGCGGGCGGCGCAGCCGGTACTGACGGTGTGGCCGGCATCAAGATCTGGCTGCAGAGGTCCGCGTGGTACGCGCTGCTTGCGACGCGGGGGCAGAGGAGATGCGGTGCCCCCGCTGGCTTCACCCTGCTACGAGCCCCACTGCTGTTGTGATAGGCGCGATCTACCAGCGCCATATTGGACTGGCAGCACACACCTGCAGAGGGCCTGAGACTTCCGACGGCCTGGCCACACCATTGCCATACTCGGCCTCAATGCCCGATTTTTGCCGCAACTCTGACGGGCTGGCGGCTCCAACGGCTTAGTGCTCCTGGCAGAGACCTCGAGGCGCTGAATCTTTGGCTGGTGTTCTCGCACTTTTACCCGGGAGGCCGATCTACACCCGAACTGCACTCTGTCTCACAGTGGGCCGCCCTGCAGACATCCGCTGCGCTTCCCCCGCTGCCTAGCGCCACATTTGCAGCGGAGGCGCCACTGCACTACACTGCGTAGTGCTGAGATACTATCCCTTTAACTTGCTCCTCTCCAACTGCAGTGCGGATAGCGCCTAGACGCGGAAGCTTCATACTTCACATTGCCGACATGGGGAAGCCGGACAGTCGCCAACCCAGGCTACAGTTTGAACCCACGGCGCAGAAGAAGGCGACGCGACACACGGGGGACGCGGTGCAGCCCCGGAGCCCGGTCACGGAAGTCTCGACATCGACCCCGCCGGCCCCAGATATAGCCACCATGCTGCAAGAGATGCACCAGGGCTTTGCAACGGTGGTTGACAAAGTGGATAGACTTTCCTCTACAATGGATGGGATAGTCCAAAAGATGGATGTACATGAAGAGCGCATAACTGAGGTGGAACGCAGGATATCGGAAAATGACGACACCACCGCGGCACATGACTCTCGACTTGCTAGAATGGACAATGTATTAAGAGTGATTGCCGCCAAAAATGAGGAGTTGGAAGCTAGGAGTCGGCGGAACAACGTTCGCGTCACGGGCATTCCAGAGTCGACCAACACGGGGAAGATGGAGTTGTACATAGAGAGGCTACTTACTGCGGCAGTGGGGGCAGAAGCTCTTTCGAATCAATTTATAGTGGAACGGGCCCATCGCTCCCTTGGACCTCAGCCCAAACCTGGAGCCCCGCCGCGACCCATAATTGCGCGCCTGCTCAACTATCGAGATCGCGATGCGGCGCTCCGAGCAGCCCGAGCGAACCAGAATCTGACATATGATGGCGTGCCCTTCTCCATATACCCCGACTTTACCCTGGTGGTTCAAGAGCAGCGGCGAAAGTTCCTTGCGGTCAAAAGGAAGCTTCGGGACCTGAACATTGACTATGCCCTCTTGTACCCGGCCAAGCTGCGAGTCACCCACCAGGGCACACAGCACTTCTTTCTCAACCCCCAACAGGTCGAGGACTACCTTAAAACTTTGCCTAAACGACATAGAAGACCTGCGGACGCTGAAGACTTAAATGCATCTGGTCCCGAATAATCAACGCTGGCTTTCTATTGTTCTTGACCCTGCACGCAACTGGATCGTCCTCGCTCCCCTCTCTGCATAGGGGGTTCCATCCTTCTCTGCGGTGGCTACGGCTGCCCCTGGGGTGCCACGGACGGGTGCTGGACTGCAGGTGGTAATGTATGCCAGGCCCCCACCCCCTTACTCCCTCTCTACTCCAGATGGTGACCCTAATGGTGGACTTGCACGGAGTGGGACGACTGGGGGTGGTGGATCGTGCGCCTCAGATGACCCCTACTCGGTGTTCCCCAATGACATTGGCTTTGATTCTTGTTTGTTGGTTGTTTCCTTGCATTGTTTTGGTATGTGGGTGGGGGGCGGGCCTGGGGTACTGGCGAGTTGGGGAAGCTTCAGTGGGTGGGGGGTGGTGGACTGGTTACCTGGCGGAACGGGAATGCACTGGGCAAGGTATGGCTTCCTTTAGAAGAGCCGGGAAGTTTCCCCCTATATGGTTGAGTACTGAGAAATGTTTTTCTGTCTTCAGGTCATGTCCTTTTGTTGGGACTCTTGGGGGGGTGGTGGGTGGGGGGGTGTGCTGGGGGTTCTGTTGGGGTTCAGGTTATAACATGTGCATGTTGGGTTTCAAACTCACTTATCTGCCCTGTGGAGGGCTCCTTGGTTGTGGCTGGGGGATAAGGGGGTGGGATGGGTGTGATGTGCGTTGTCTGTGGCTGAGACGTGACACAGGTGATGGGGGCGCTCCCTCAGAGTTCAGCTCCCTGCTCCCTCTGGGTGTCACTGGGCCGGTTCGATTGGGTGATGGCCTGTTTCTTGCTAACGATGACTGGGCCGTTCTACACGATTTAATCCTGCATTCATTGTTTCGCACTTATACATGGGTGACACACGCTTAAATGTGATTACTTGGAATGTGAGAGGGCTGGGGGACCATAGGAAGAGAAGACAATTATTGAGTTACCTTGATCGCCATAACGTTCACATTGCTTTCCTGCAGGAAACGCATTTTACGCCCCACAGATCGCACGCCTTTGGAAGTAGGTGGGCTTCCCACACGATCTTCGCTAATTACTCCTCATATGCACGAGGTACGGCCATTCTGGTTAAGAAGTCTACAACTTTTCGGCTGGCTGGCTCCAGGGCTGACCCCCAGGGGAGGTATTGTTTGTTATGGGGTAGACTGGGGCATATGACAGTGACACTAGCGTGTTGTTTTGGGCCTAACACAGATGACCCACAGTTCTTTACTGCCTTATGGGCTGCGATAGTGGAGACGGGACCGCAACACCTCATATGGGGGGGAGACTTCAATACAACCCTGCACCCCCCCCTGGATAGGTCACACCCCGCCCCCCACCATTACACTAACGGGCGAGAAGTCCTTAGAGCAACCATTGCCGGTAACAATCTCATAGACGCCTGGCGTTCACACTGCGGGACTAGAGGGGAAGGTACACACTTTACAGCGAAAGCTAGGTCGTGGGCACGGCTCGACTATTTCCTCCTGACCTCGCATCTGTACACGGCGCTGGTTCACGCGTCGCACCTCCCCAGGACATATTCCGACCACTCCCCCGTTTTTATTACATTGTCCGGCTCTGAGCTGGGCCCCCCAGTGACGGCGTGGCGTATGCAACCCTCTATGTTATTAGACTCGGAATTCCAAGAGGAACTCCGGGATGAATGTTTGGATTTCTTTAAACGCAATAGGGACTCTGTCCAGGACGTTGAGACCATATGGGACGCCTTTAAGGCCACACTCCGGGGCTTATGTATTTCGAAAGGCTCGGGAGTGCTCAAGAGCATACTGAATAGATTACACAGTCTAGAAACTGACCTACGGAATGCAGAGAACTGCCTCAGAGCAAACCCTGACAATGCAACCCTCGCTACCATACGTGAAAAACTGTCGGAATACTCCGAGGAGGATGCTCGCGAGGTGAAGTTTAGAAACAAATACTGGGTGGCCAGGCGATATGGAGAAGGTGAGAGACCTGGGAAGGCCCTGGCGGCAACAGTTAAGCTAATGCGCACGCCAACTGTTATACTGGAACTTGAGATTGCTCAGGGGCTGGTACTCAGGGATACCGCACAAATCCTGAACGAATTTGTGCGGCACTATGGTGCGCTATACTCCTCTAGCAGGACTGGCAAACTCATACTGGACGATTATTTAGCGGATGTATCCTTGGGATGGTTGAGCGATGCACAAAGAGCCTTTTTGAGCGCCCCTTTTGAATTGGATGAGGTCAGGGAGGCTATCATGAGTATGAAGTCGGGTAAGGCCACCGGGCTGGATGGTATCCCTATTGAATTCTACAAAACGTTTATTGACTTCATGGCGCCAGTGCTGCGGGAGGTTTATGAGGACGCGCTGGAGGTGGGCCATCTCCCTGCCTCCATGAGAATTGCCCTTATTACGTCCCTACTCAAGCCAGGTAAATCCGCTGCCAGCTGCGACTCCTATAGACCGTTGTCCCTGTTAAATTGTGACGTGAAAATTCTTGCAAAATTGATTGCAGCGCGCATTAGCCTCCTCCTGCCTGATCTAATACTTCCGGACCAGGCCGGATTTGTCCCTGGTAGGGCGACGTCGCACAATCTCCGTACCTTTTTCTCGGTCTATGACTCTGTCCACAAAGACCTCCCAGTGGCAGCCATTTTTTTAGACGCCACCAAGGCATTTGACTCGCTCGAATGGGAATATGTGTTCAAAGTTCTAGAGCGAATGGGATTCCCACTTATATTTATTTCCTGGATTCAATTATTATACACGCGTCCAGAGGCCAGGGTCCTCATCAATGGGAAATTGTCTTCGGACTTCCCGATCTCCAGAGGGACAAGGCAGGGTTGCCCCCTGTCCCCACTCCTCTTTGCTATAGCCACTGAACCCCTGGCTGCTAAACTGCGGCAGCATCATCGGGACAGTGCACTACGCTGTTTTCAGAGACAAATACTCGTCTCTATGTATGCTGATGATATCACCTTTTATGTTCGCCACCCTAGCGACAACCTACATCCCATACTCAGGGAATTTATACGGTTTGGTGCCCTTTCGGGAGTCCAAATTAACTGGAACAAGTTGTGTATCTTCCCCCTTACTGCCTCGACACGTCAGTTTCCGCTAGAGTTCCCGCTTGCCTGGTGTACAGGGGATTTTAAGTACTTGGGTATACATGTGGAGAAGAGCTGATTCGTGCTAATTATGGCACTGTGATGGACAAGATAAGTGACAATATTTCCAGATGGATCGCACTCCCCCTTTCCATGGCTGGGCGGGCCTCATTAGTTAAAATGGTAATACTCCCTCAGCTTTTGTACCTCTTTTTGAACATTCCGGTTCATCCCGGACCCTATTTCTTTCGGCTGCTACGCTCGGAATTGCTCCGACTGGTGTGGGGCGGGAAGGCACCCAGACTCAAATGGGAGATCCTAGTTCGACCATTCTCACAAGGGGGCTTCGGTATTCCTGATTTTGAGCTTTATTACCGAGCTGCTCAGGCCCACTATGCATACTTCTGGGTGCATCAGCAGAGATATATGCCTCAACTGGCGGCCGAACACTGGTTGGCCCACCCGACCCCCATTGAAGGCGCACTCTATTCCCAGGTTGAAGGCAGGGACAAGACTCCTAACATGGTGTCTAGCACGGTAACGGCGTGGAACTCCATTACTTTGAGGCTCGACCTACACTTCCTATATGCTCCACTATTGCCACTGACCTACCACCCACAGCTCCCGCTCCTACAGGAGGCTGGCTTTCAAAAACTGTTGAAAAGAATACATATCACTACATGGGGGGACTTATATCGTAATGGCACCTTCCGTACCAAGGACCAGTTATACAAGGGCATACAACCGACACCTCTAGACCTGTTTTACTATATCAGGCTCAGGCACGGGCTACAGGCCATTACGCCTGATTTCCCCTGTGAGCCCCCAGTGCTTCTTCCCCTACAGAACATGCTGCTTCACGACAATCCCAATAAACTGGTATCCACACTCTATAAATCTGTCCGTGCCAACATGACCTACACTGCTCTGCCCGCTAGGCACAAATGGGAACAAGATCTAGCCTTGACTCTTACGGATACACAATGGGAATTCTGCCTGCAACAGACCGAGCGCATATCCTCCAACAGCTGTTATAGGATAATTCATTATAAATTCCTACACAGACTGTACCACACTCCAGCGCGCCTAAACAGGTTCCAGCTGAGACCTACTGACACGTGCGACAGGTGTGGGGCTCCTGGGGCTGACTTCCTTCACCTTGCATGGGGATGTGCCGAAGTGAGCAGATACTGGACCCAGGTGTTTCAAGCGCTGTCCAAAATGATACACATGACGGTGGACCCGTCCCCATTGGTGGCTCTACTGGGGTATGTTGCACCTCTCCAGGCGGCTCACCGCAAATATGTGGCGCTGGCTATGCTTCTGGCTAAACGCAGGGTGGCCTGTAGATGGGGGAGAGGAAGGGCGCCCAAGTTTAAGGACTGGATGAGTGACATGGTATACTGCCAGGAACAATTGCATACTTATTCCGAACTGTTGCCACCTACTTCTAGGCCTACTGATATTTGGGCCCCATTACAATGTTATTTGATAACTGACCCACTGGAAGATGACAGCACTTGAGGTTGGGATGGTGGGACACTGCGATGTTGTTTCCTGGTCCTGAATTGAAAGTCCTGGCTTGACCTGTCTGGCATGATGTGCTTACTGCTCCCCCTCCCCCCCTCTCTCTCCCCCACCTCCTCATTTCTAGGCTGTCTGTGGGTTGCTCGTACTCCCACGATATCTCCCAGGTGTCTACCGGCCTACTACCTTCGGTACTGGGGCACGCCATTATTTCGTTTGTGGACTCATAGCTTTGCCAGCTGCATGCCTCCCACGGACTGATATGCCCGCCCGAGCGCCCGGTGTGCGCCCCCCCCCCTGGGTTCACCTAGACACTGCACATGTTAATGTTGACATAAAATATCAAAAAATGCAAGACACATTGATTTAGCTATGTAGACGCTGCACTTGCCACTTGGATGCTACTGTTTGACGCGATTGTATTCGCACCCATGCACTTCTGTCATTACTTCACCTATATATATGCATTGATAGCGGCCGGCCTCCGGGTTGTTGGCGAGACGCTGTGTACTCCTGACAGTGCTCAATAAATGTTTTGCACCAAAAAAAAAAAAAAAAAAGGAAAGCGGAGAGTGCAGAGGTACAGAAGGAGGAGAAATAGAGAGGAGCGAGGATAGAGCTCAGTCCCAAAAAACTAGAGGTAGTGTATTAAAGTCAAATCAAAAAAGCGGGAAAGCCTTCAATTAGTTCCCGCAGGAGGTCTCCAAGGGCAGTGGAGGGTGTAAGGTGATATGGAGCGTGATCATTTTGGTCTATCAGCTCGAGGGGGTTTAAAAACCTTAGTGTTAGCATCAAGCGCCTTCCATAGTTTCCTGTGTCTGGGCTTCCAGGGGGAGGTATTTAAGACAATATTATCTGCTCCTCTTAAAAAAATTAACCATTCTTGCCATTTCTTGAATGTGATTTTCCCAAAGCTCTTCCAAGTACAAAGGACTATTTTACAAGCAAGTGTCAACATTAAGTCAAGCAGAAAGCATTCATCCTCCCCTGTCAAGTCAGGGTCCAAAAAGCCAGCCAAAATATAACATAGTTCCTTAACCGGGCGGATGTTAAAAGTCAGTGAAATGTATTTGAAAATTTGATTCCAAAACGTTTCTAGCATTGGGCATAACAGAAGCATGTGAGATAAATCACCTGTGTGGGCATTGCTTTTTTTTTTTTTTTTTTTTTTTTTTATCCTCATATTGCGAAAATTCTATGTATATGGAAAATTTGGTTTCTACCTCTGAAACTTTTTTTTGTACCGTCACTGCCCATTTTTCACTTGTTATGGGAGTTTTCCCTTTCTTTGTTTAATCAGAGGAGACCCCTTGCCATTACATATTCACAAGTCTGTAGACGAGGGAGGAGGGAGCTAGCCACCTTGACTACTCTTATGAGTATCATACTCATATTCCAGACTGTGCTTTTGCTTTAATCATAGGACAGTGTGTTATAGCCTACTTTATGGATTTAAGTGTTTTTCCATAGTTTCCCAGTAATTAAACCTCTTACTGCCATTTCCCCTTCTGTCTAATTTGTTTATTTTAATAGCGGAATTCATCCATTCCCCATGTGTAGGGGGTGTTGATCCAATCCACTTGATGCATATTTCTCTTCTCGCTATTACCATTAACACGAAAAGTAACTTTGTTTCCATTACTGTTAGTTCTACTTGTTCTGTTGAGTTACCAATCCCAAAAAGAATAAGAGTTTCACTTACTTTTAGATGTTTTCGGAATATCAAACTTAGCGTCTTACCAACTTCTTCCCAGAATGTTCTCAGTGTTGGGCAGCTCCAGAACATATGAATATCATCTGCCCTTTCTTCCCCGCACTTAGGGCATTTTTTGATTCCTGCATTCTTAAATTTTGACAGTTTTTTCGGAGTCCAATAGGCTCTGTGCAGGGTGTACAGGTGATTTCTTTTCAGTCTCACAGATTTTAGTGTTGACCAACACTTTTCTACTGAATCTTCCCATAAGTTTGCTAATTCTTCTTTATCTAGATCTTTCCCCCACGTTTGTTCTGCTATTTGTTAGCTTTCCTCTTCTTCCGTTATTAAAGTCCAATACCATTTTGCTACCTCCTTTTTTATGGGTAGAATTTTTGTCATTTCTTTTTCCAAAGTTTTACTATCTTTATCCTGTGATGGTATAGTTTTTGCCCAGCTGTTCAGTTGATAATATTTACATTTTGATATTGTTCCATTAGTAATTTTATTCATTTCTTCCCAAGAGATCAATGTTGATCCATTTAGTATTTGACCCCAATAAGTAATATTGTTTTGTTTTAGGGGAATGGCCATAACGTCTTTCAGACAGTTCGGGGTTGCTGGGGAGTTCCATATCGGTGCCAATGCACTATAGTAAGGAATTTTTAAAATCGATCTAAATTGTATCCAAAGTTTTACTGCTTCCTTGAGAACCTTTAATTTAATTTTTTTAAAGTATTTTTGATGTCCAAATTTGAAAAGATAATGATCTTCTGCTTCTGTAATGACTTGCAAATATTCCGGGTAGTAGTGATGTATTCCCAGAAGGTTCCTTATATTTTTAAATTGGAATGCTCTGCAATATTCAGTCAGATCCGGACTTGCAATACCTCCTTTCTCTTTTTTTCTCCTTAGCTTCCTCCATGATATTCTGGTTCCCTTGGATGCCCATATAAAGCTTGACATTTCTCCCTGTAGTTTTTTTACTTCAGCTTTTTTGAATTGCAATGGGATATTATTAAACAAAAAGGTGAATTTTGGAAGGATGTTCATTTTTATGATATTTGATTTCCCTATGAAACTTAAGGGCAGGCTAGACCATACTTTAAGTAGTTTCCTTACGTCTCGAGCTACTCTGTTCAGATTGTTTTGTGGTATTTTGTTTATATTATGATTTATCAAAATGCCCAAGTATCTTATCTCTTTTTTTATGTTAGGACTATGAAAATGGGTGTTCCACGTCATGATTTCTGTTTTGGTATGGTTTACTAAATATCCTGAAACTTGGCCATGAGATTTCTTTTTCTATAGCTGGTTTGGATCCCTCATATTCCTCTGTAAATAGCATCAGATCATCTGCGTAGAGTGCTAGTTTTTTCTCCCATCCCTGATATTTAAAGGGAGTTATGTCTTTACAGTTTCTAAGTTTGTTTGCTAGAGGTTCTATATACAAGTTAAAAAGTAGGGGAGAGAGGGGACATCCCTGTCTCGTGCCTCTAGCAATTTTTATATTGTTCGTGAGGTTGCCATTTACTAGGATTTTTGATCTAGGGTTTTTATAAATTTCTCCTATTGCATGAAGAAAGGGTTCCCCTAGATTATTTTTGATCATTATACTATTTAGAAAAGCCCAGTTCACTCTATCGAATGCCTTGGCAGCATCAACAGTTAGTATTGTAAGAGGAATATTTTTTGCTGTGGCGATATCTATTGTGCTTATGAGTTCATGTGTCAGTTCGTGTAGTTGTCTTCCTTCTGTGAAGCCTTTTTGGTCTATGTGTACAAGTTGGGGTATAATCTTTCCTAATCTTGTTGACATGATTTTAGTAAAGATTTAATAATCTGCATTGAGCAGAGATATCGGCCGATATGATTCGCATTTTTTGGGGTCCTTTCCTGGCTTTAATATGATTGTTATTATTGCATTATTCCAGGTATCTGGCAGCATTTCTTTTTGTGTAAGTATTAAATTTGTTAGTTCTGTTATTTGTGGGACTAGTGTGTCTGTTAAAGTCTGATATAATTCGTTCGGTAGTGCATCAGGGCCTGCAGCTTTTCCTTTTTTCAATGATTTTATTATATTTTTAACCTCATCAGGTGTAATTTCTTTATTAAGCTCATTTTTCTCTTCCTCCGATAGTTTTAATATGGGCATATCCTTTAGGTATTCTTCTATTTGTTCCTTTGATGGGTTTATGTCTTCAGTATATAGCTCTGAGAAGAAAGTCTCGAATTCTTTTCTTATTTCATCTTCTTCTGTAGTTAGACTTGATTGATCTTGTTTACCTATGGTGTTTATTTTGTTTCTTACAAAGTCGGTCTTTAACTTCCATGCAAGCCATTTCCCACATCCTTCTCCGAATTCATGCTTTGCCATCTTACTCGCTTCCCATTTAGTTTTTATTCTTTCTTCAAGAATATCACTTAAACATTCTTTCTGTTTCTGTCTATCTTTCTGCAGATTTTCTTTCTTAATCGGATCCCTTTCTGTTAGACGTTTATACCTTTTTCGATATCTAGTACTTCTTGTTTTAATTTCTTTGTTCTGTATGCTCCCAAGCTAAGTAGCTTACCCCTAATTACTGCCTTATATGTGTCCCAAACTATTTGTTTAGTAGTTCCTGTTTTATTATTTTCAAAAAAGGCTTCTGTTTCTTCCTTGAGAGCTTGTACTATTTCTTGATCTGAAAACATGGCTCTTTCTACTGTGAATCTTTTATGTGTATGGATTGTTTTTATTTGTAATGTTAGTTGTACAGCTGAGTGATCTGATAGATGGGCTGGAATGTGGATTAGGTTTGATACATTTGTCTGTAGACTCCTATCAACTAGGAAGAAATCTATTCTAGACCTATGTCCTAATCTTTTGTTGTGTAATGTGAACGGTTGGCCCTTATCCCCTTTTTCTTTCCATATGTCTATTAAATCTAAGTTCCTCATATATATGCTAATCCACTCCCTCATTTTAGGTAAATTAGGCGAGTTGGAATTTCTTCCTGGGGGAGACCTGTCAATTTTAGGGTCTAGAATAAGGTTAAAGTCTCCTCCTAAGATTACTGGGGTGTTGGCTGTTAGTAATTGTGTATACAGATTCTGTAAGGGTTCTGGATCGTCAAGATTGGGGCCATAATATCCTGCTATTGTGTACGCCATGTTTCCTAGCTTTATGTTTGCTAAAGCCCATCTCCCTTTTCTATCAACTTTTGAGGATTCTACCCTTGCCTTTAAAGATTTTTTTATAATGATTATTACACCTTTGATGTTACAACTTTGGTTTGTGCATATATAAGCATCCACCCATCCTGTATTTTTCATTATCTGATCCCATTCCTCTTTCAATAAATGTGTTTCCTGAAGAATAATAATTTCACTTTCCGATGTTCTGAGATATTCCAAAATTCTATTTCTTCTGCTTTTGGTTCTCATGCCATTAACATTCCAACATAATATCTTTATGGTTTTACCAGTGTCTCCCATTTTCTTTAGTAATTTTCACTTTTTTTTTTTTTTTCTCTCGGTAAGTTTCAGTTGCACACTGCTTTTTGTTGTCCCACTTTTGTTTTTCCATTTTTCTTTCCAATATCGAGGATATATTTTTTGTTTTTTTTTTCCCCATTTTGCTCCCCACCCATTTTTGTCTTGTATTTTTTATGCTTTTCTGTTTTAGTGTTTTGTTCTTACCCTCCCTGGGGAAGCCTCCTTCTTCTTCTTTCCTTGGGGCTTTCATTTTACCCCCTTTTCGCTCCTCTTCTTTGGACCTGGGAGATGTGTTCCGGAATCCAGCATTTTAGGCATTTGTTCTACAACTATTTACATTTGTTTTCATTTGGAGTCAATTCAAATTGTGGAGTTTTCCATTTGAACAGTGTCCTTCATTAGGCAGATCAGATTTTTCACCTCTTCAGGGTCTCTAATGTTCCTCATTTTATTGCGCCACATAATTCTTAAAGAGGGAGGAAATTTCATTTGTACTGTGGCCCCTAGAGCTTGTAACTCTGGCATGAATTTCCCCAGTTCCCATTGTCTGTCTTGAGACGCTTTAGACATATCAGATCTAATTCTGAAAGACCATGAATCTTTATTGAAATTTCCCTTTTTCAGAGCTTCACCCAAGATTCTCTCTTTTAACGTGTATGTCTTGAAATTTATAAGAATTTTCCTGGGTGTTTTTCTGTCTTTGGGCTTTCCATAGGGGTCTCTATGAACTCTTTGTATGTCCTCTCCTAAGGTCTCCACTTCACACCACGGGAAATGTTCTACTAGTAGTTCCACAATAAATTTCTTAATATCACTGCCCTCTTTATTTTCTGGAACATTCAAGATTCTTATATTATTTTTCCTAGCCTGGTTTTCAAGAGATTCCATTTTTTCACTTATGGATTTTCCTTCTTGTCTCAACGTGTAGATTTCCCTTCTGTTATTTTCCACCTTACTGTTCAATTTGGTCACTTCTCCTTCTATAGCTGTGACTCTCTCCCCTAATGCGTTTAGTTTACAATCCAGCTTTTCGCAAACTTCTTGAATTTTGTCTTGTTTCGCCTCAGATATGGCGAATTTATCTCTCATTTCAATCCATATTTTCTCAAGAAGATCATTGGTTTGACTCCTAGGACTTTTGGGGCTCGTCGGTCCTTCCTTCTCGGTTACTTGCTGCTCTACTACCTCATTGTTACTGAGTTGAGTTTCTTCCGCTTCTTGTGTTGTAACTAAGATAGCCTTGGCTATTGTTGCGCCTCCTTCAGCCATTTCTTGATGATCGGGTTGAGTTCTGGTTTTATCAATTTTTCTGATCTCTACTCCAGCTTTCGTTACTGTTTTTAAGGAGTAAATTGAATTTGAATTTTTGCTTTGTGGAGTTTTGAGAGACTCCTTTTGTGAGAAATAAATTTCTTTTTCCTCCTGTTGTGGACTTGGTTCGAATTTTTCTGATGCTAGTACTGGTAATTTTAAATCATCATCTTTTGTTTTTTTTACCTGGACTTTAAAAAAAGTTCTTAATGAGGGAGTAATCTTTATTTTCTGACTTGTATCAGCCTTGTCTACAGGTAGTTTTAAGAGCTTTTTTGTACGCTCTAGAGATGATTTTTTAACCTTCCTTCTTTTTACTTCTCTGGGGGTGATATTCTTGGGGTATTGTTCCTGTTTGAGAAAGTTTCTGTTCCTGAGGCAGTAATTTGAGACCACAGCTACTTCACTTTTCTCCTCTTTATCATTCAAACTGTCCACTTTTATTGTATCTACCTTCTTTTGGAGAGTGTTAGTTTTGGCTTCTGAGTCTTTTTCATTTCTCAACTCTTTTTCACTAAAATTGCCCTCCTCATCTAGTGCTTTTTTATTCATGTGAGGCTCAGAACTTAGAGAACTTAGAACAGCTTTTTTTTTGCAGTCTATGGCTGTGTTAATGTTAAATGCGACTTTTTTTTGCATTTATTACTCCTTTCCCTTCATCTTTGCTTACATTTTTAATCTGACTGTTTGTGCTGTTTATGCCGTTTATGCTGTTAGCCCACACACTATCCTGGGTCACAGAGCCACACAATACCTCTCTCTGCTCACCGCCGTCGCTGCTGTCTCTGCCACTGATCCCCCGGAACTGGAAGCCAAGCCTCCCACACGCCTTCCTGTGCGCCGCTCTTGCCTTCACTGCCTCTGCCCAGACACCGAGAAGGCTCGCGCTGCAGTCCGGAACGTTTCTCTCCACCCCCGCCGACCCAGCACTGTCGACGGGCTCTGCTCCCAGCTCCTTCCGATTCAGGTAACCGACCATCGAACAACACTCGAGGGTCACGAACTGAGGGTCGCGCTGCTAGGAGTCGGTTTGCTTTGACGCGCGCTGCTGGATTTTGCTGGGTTTTTACATGTTTCCTTCTGTTACCGCATCTAGTGCCGCCTTGTTCTCCGCACCGGTGAATCCGCTTTCACACACGTTTAGAATGCCTTGTTGAAGCTTGTTAAAGCTTCATTTCGTTTCGTTTCAAGTTCATTATTGTTCCGCTGCCCTGGTTCCTTCGATTCCGCCTCGCACTTTTGGTTTCCAGGTCTCTTCTGAGGAGCTCTCCGACCGAGCGTCTCACTCAACCGCCATCTTCCCCCCCGGACCGTGCAAAAAAAAACTTGACCTGTCTGGCATGATGTGCTTACTGCTCCCCCTCCCCCCCCCTCTCTCTCCCCCACCTCCTCATTTCTAGGCTGTCTGTGGGTTGCTCGTACTCCCACGATATCTCCCAGGTGTCTACCGGCCTACTACCTTCGGTACTGGGGCACGCCATTATTTTGTTTGTGGACTCATAGCTTTGCCAGCTGCATGCCTCCCACGGACTGATATGCCCGCCCGAGCGCCCGGTGTGCGCCCCCCCCCCCCTGGGTTCACCTAGACACTGCACATGTTAATGTTGACATAAAATATCAAAAAATGCAAGACACATTGATTTAGCTATGTAGACGCTGCACTTGTCACTTGGATGCTACTGTTTGACGCGATTGTATTCGCACCCATGCACTTCTGTCATTACTTGTCCTATATATATGCATTGATAGCGGCCGGCCTCCGGGTTGTTGGCGAGACGCTGTGTACTCCTGACAGTGCTCAATAAATGTTTTGCACCAAAAAAAAACAAAAAAAAGGAAAGCGGAGAGTGCAGAGGTACAGAAGGAGGAGAAATAGAGAGGAGCGAGGATAGAGCTCAGTCCCAAAAAACTAGAGGTAGTGTATTAAAGTCAAATCAAAAAAGCGGGAAAGCCTTCAATTAGTTCCCGCAGGAGGTCTCCAAGGGCAGTGGAGGGTGTAAGGTGATATGGAGCGTGATCATTTTGGTCTAGCAGCTCGAGGGGGTTTAAAAACCTTAGTGTTAGCATCAAGCGCCTTCCATAGTTTCCTGTGTCTGGGCTTCCAGGGGGAGGTATTTAAGACAATATTATCTGCTCCTCTTAAAAAAATTAACCATTCTTGCCATTTCTTGAATGTGATTTTCCCAAAGCTCTTCCAAGTACAAAGGACTATTTTACAAGCAAGTGTCAACATTAAGTCAAGCAGAAAGCATTCATCCTCCCCTGTCAAGTCAGGGTCCAAAAAGCCAGCCAAAATATAAGATAGTTCCTTAACCGGGCGGATGTTAAAAGTCAGTGAAATGTATTTGAAAATTTGATTCCAAAACGTTTCTAGCATTGGGCATAACAGAAGCATGTGAGATAAATCACCTGTGTGGGCATTGCTATTCCAGCAGAGTGGGGATTGGATTAGATTTAATCTAAACAGACGTTCAGGGGTCCAGTATGACCTGTTTATGATCATAAATTTTGCTTGTGAGAGAGTAGGGGAGATTTTGTGTTTGAAGGGCAATGTGTGTATTTGCTTCCAGTCCAGTATAATTGTTTTGCTGTTAGGTTCTGCTTCCCACTTTGCCACATTATTAAAATGTTGTTTGCATGGCTCTCAGATCAGAAGTTTGTAAATCCTTGAGACTGTGTGACCTGCTCCTAGTAATTGGGTGAGTTTTGAGGGGAGTGAGGGGGGGTTAAAATTAGAGGCAAGTTTCGTGATCTGGACTTTGAATTTCAGGAAGTCATAAAAATCTAACTCAGTAAACCCCTTATCTTTTTTAAGTGTGGAGAATGGAACAGGACCAGTCTCGTTGTATAGGTCTTTAAGGAAGTTGATCCCTTTGTGTGACCAATCTTTCCCGAATACAGTTTCTTTATTTATTTTTATCGTATAGTTGTTCCAGATCGCCTGTAAATTTGAGGCACCCATTTTTGTTGTGAGGAGAGGCTCCATACATTTTAGGGCTTTTTTGTATTTGCTATGATGTATTTAGAGTGTTCCATTTTATTTGTCTGCATAGTCATAATCGCTTGGAGGGGGATTCCTTTAGTGAGTTCTAATTCCACATCTACCCATTGTGGTTTGTAGTTAGGGTTGCAGAGGAATGCTATTTGACCATTTCTAAAATTAGGAAGGCCAACTCCTCCCATGTTCTTCCCGAGCCTTAATTTACTTGTGGAGATCCTTGCTTTTTTCCCTTGCCATAGGAAGTTACTAATAGCCTTATCCACCTTATTTAAAAAGTTATCTGATAGAATCATGGGGAGCATACTAACGAGATAGTTTATGAGAGGAGCTATCATCATTTTAATCGTTTCGACCCTTCCCCACCACAATAAGAATTTTGGAGACCACCCTTCTAGTAGATTTGTGATTTTTTTTAAGATAATCGATTAGTTAACCTCTAGAGTGGAGATGAGGTTGTTTGTGAATTCCAGTCCTAGATACTTTATTGGTCCAGGTTTCCAAGACAGTCCAGACTCGCCCAAGATTTCTCTGGAGCCACATAGATTGAGTAATTTAACTTCGGTCTTATCCCTATTGAAGGTGTACACTGAAACCTCCATATAGTCTTGGATCGACTTCATGAGGGCCGGTATGGCGTTTGCTGCATCCTTGGTCACAACTAGAATGTCATCCGCGTATGCTACGACCTTGAATGTGTTCTTTCCAAAATCGATGCCTTGGATCTCCTGATTGGCACGTAGATGTTGGAGGAGAGGTTCAATCGCTAGTAAGAATAAGGAGAGCGATAATGGGCTGCCTTGCCTGGTGCCCTGTTTTAATGGGAACAATTCTGAAAGCGTTTCTCCTGCTCTCACTCAAGCTCTTGGTTCATGGTATAGTGCCATGATCATCTTGATCATGTTCGCTCGTAGATTATATTTCCTAAGTGACGCCTCTAGGAATGTCCAGTCGACTTTATCAAACGCTTTTTCAGCGTCGAGTGTTATTGCGACAGTCTGAGAGTTTAGTAATTTTGCTTTCTCTATTGCATGGCAACATATTCTGGTATTATCACTGGACAACCTGTTTTTTAGAAATCCTGTTTGAGAGGGGTGGATGAGTTTAGTTATATATTTTTGTATTCTGGAAGATAAAATCATCGCATATAATTTGCAGTCAAGATTTATTAGCAAAATTGGTCTATAGTTTTTTGTCAATGAGTCTTCTTTCCCTATTTTTAGGATGACTGTGATTATGGCTTCCGGTGGTGTGTCAGTTATTTGGCCAGAGGTTGCAAACTGTTGGGACAGGAGTAGTAGGGGTTCACAAATTTGTTCCTCGAAGGACTTATAAAAGGATGCATTATACCCATCGGGTCCTGGGGCCTTACCAGTTTTAATTTTTTTAATGACCAGTTTGAGTTCATCCATCGTGATTACTCCATTAATGGAGTCCCTCTCATGGTCACTTAGTGAGTTTCATGCTGCTTTTTCCTGTGTTTTATGTGCTTTTATTTCGGTATTGGGACTATATAGTTTTTCGTAGAGCTCTTTAAAAGTGTCTGAATTTTTTGGGGGGTTTGTCTGGACTGTTCCTTTACTATCCCTGATACCTTTTATCGTGTACTTCTGGGCTTTGAATTTTAAATAAGAAGCCAGAGATTTCCCGGTTTTGTTTGCTTCACTCAGACGAATACTTTTTGTTTGTTTACCCAGATACCTGCTCTTGTGCTAATAATTTTGTTATATACGTATTTTTTATTCTGGATTTCTGGTAGAGTCTCAGGATCGTTAGTACTGATGTGTGTTTTTTCCAGTCTTAAAATATCCTCCTCTAGCTTTTGTAAATTTGAGTTAGCCTCCTTATTCATCTTAGTTCTAAGTTTTATAATTACACCTCTCACAGTCGCTTTTAGGGCCTCCCATCTGGAAAGATGAGAGGTGTCATTCACCTTGTTGTCAACCAGAAAGTCAATGATGGATTCTTCAAAAAAAATGTTGTGATCCAGTGAAACTAAGACCTCATCATTAAATCTCCAGAGAGATTCTTTGGTATGTGAGGATGTGTCAGTAAGCGTCAATGTAATACAGGAGTGGTCGGAGACCACTCTCGGTTCAATGGTTGATTGGTCGACCCTGCTTATATCATTCACTGAAACCAAAAATAAATCTATCCGTGAGTATGAGTTATGAGGAAACGAGTAAAATGTGTAGTCCCTCTCTGTGGGATTTTGCAACCTCCAAGCATATAGCATATTGAATCTTTTGCATAAGTGTATCAGTGCCTTGTGTGATTTATTAACTTTAAATTTACAGGAGGAGTTCCTATCAAGACTAGGGTCCAAAGGTAAGTTAACATCTCCCGCGATCACGGAGGGAGCAGAGTCCGGGATCGTGAGAATGTTATTTTCTAGGTCTTCCCAGAAGAAGCTGTAGTCGTTAGTCGGGGCATAGATGTTGGTTACATAGAGGACTGAGTTTTCTCTCTGTATTTTAGCGGTAATCCCCCTCCCTTGCTTGTCGGTTGAGTAGGAAATTAATTCTAACCTAGATCTCTTTGTTATCATAGTTAGTACTCCATTCTTCTTCCGAACTGCGCCTGAACAAAGAACTTCTGTATAGAGGCTGCCTTTCAAAGTGTCCGCTAATTTAGTATTCAGTTTTGTCTCCTGTAGGAGAATGATGTCAGCTCTCTGCTTGTCAATGTAGTCCATAATTTTCCTCCTTTTTACTGGGTGGTTCAAGCCCTTAACATTTAGAGAGACAATTTTAATCTGTTTAAGTAGTGAGTTCATTTTTGTGTCTGTTTTGTTGGTATTGTGGATCGTAGAAGACCAACTCTGTGACTAACGTGTATATGCGATCCTTTAAAAAAATACATTTTGTAAGGCATACAATTCTCATTGTACTTTGGCTACCGAGTGGAAGAAAAAAGAAGGGAAAAAGAGAGAAAAAGGAGAAAAGGACAGGTGAAAGAAGAGACGAAAGGAAAGAAGCAACAATAACATCAGGAGGGACATTTCTTATAAAAGTGTCTAAGTCTGGCTTAACATGTAGGAACATTCTCATTAAACCTAACAACAATCCCATCAACCAGATCCCCCCTTCCCCCCACTCCCCCTCACCCCCACCCATCCCTCCCCTCCCACCACCCAAGTGCGTAGAGTATGACGTGGCGATTGCAGGAAAATGTCAACTCCCTCCCGGAACAGGTGGAAACTTATGTTTTGTCAAAACCCTATATTTACATTTGACATTATGTGCATCATCATGTGGGCACTCTTTTGTGTTGTGGATTTTGCTTGACGTGCGTATAAAGAAATTGGTAGTGAATATAAAGAAATTGGTAGTGTCCCACTAGTGTTTATAAAGAAGTTGGTAGTGTCTCACCAGTGTCCCACTAGTGCACAAGGTAAGGCTCCAACAATGTCTAAGTACACCAGCATCCAAAACCTAAAACCAATGTTAGTTCGTTAGTAGCTCGTTAGTAGAAGGTGTGGTAATGTTAATCGTGTGGGTAAGATAATCTTGGTGTAATTCCACTAGCATGCGAGTAGTATTAGAGGAATGTCAAATGTCATATGAGGTATAGTAAGCTCTTGTAAACTCCTGTTAGTCCAATTTATAGTTATCTCATGTTAGCCTGATATATAATGGGTATAATACGTGTAGTCTTGTGAATGTCAGAGGCACTTGCGAGTGTCAGAAGCATTAGCAATACAGTGACACAAAATACGTAGTACGTGTATCATGTATAACAGGATATAATAGGATCTAACAGAATTAATTTAGTGACCCAACTTTACAGACTACAATACAGCCATGTGACTCCACCAAATGAAGGTGTATCATGTATAACAGGATATTACAGAATTATTTTAGTCACCCAACTTTAGTCACCCAACTTTACAGATTACAGTGCAGCCATGTGACCCCACCGTATGAAGGTGTATGGAGCAATAGATTATACAAGATTATACAAGAGATCATACAAGAGATCATACAACCATATTTCAAGCCGCAAGCTCTGGTTCCCTCAGGTTACACTATTATTCCTCTGAACATGCTCTTGGATCTTAGATGTGTCCATCGAGAGATCATCAGTTGAGAGGTCTTTGAAACTGTCTAAGAAGCTTTTGAGTGTTGAGCGGTCGCAGAAGGCATGGGTAGATCCTTGAGCTATAACACGGTATCTAGCCGGGCCAGCAAAAGAGTATTGGAAGCCCAACCTTTTCATTCTTGGACAGAGTGTAAGAAGCTCTTCCTTGTTTCAACAGTTGCTTTCGAGTAATCCTGCGAGATGAAGATTTTGTTTGAGTTCCAAAGCAGATGATTTTGCTTCCTCAATAAAGCTAGTATTACCACCACATGCTGGTACCGCAGGGGTTTGCAAACAATCGGTCTGAGTTGAGACTGAGTAGGGTTTCTCCTCGTTGGGGACTCTGTGGGCCCTGTCAAATTCCAGTGGCTTGTCAAATTTTATTTTTGTCATTAGTGGCACCCATTTCTCTAGAAATCCAATGCAGGAGCCCGCCTCATCTTCACTTCCTTCGGGAATTCCAAAGATGCGAAGATTCCCCCTTATATTTCAGTCCTCCAATTCCGCAATTTGCTTGTTAAAAGATTCAGATTTTTGATCTAGGCTCAAGACCATTTTTTTCGTTGTCACCATGTCATCTTCCAGCTGACTGATTCTATGTCAGGACCGGAGGCTTCAGATTATGCTTTTCTCTCTCCGCTGTTTATTAACAGAAAACACATAGCAGCCAGAAAAGCAAAACTTTGTAAAGGATATGCTATACCACTCAACACTGGGATAAACATATCGCAAAAACATCAACACATGGGATAAACTACAACTCCCATCAGTCCATAAACATAGTCCTTCCATAGTGTCCACTGCGCTAAGGTAGGGCGTCCCTCTTGTGATCCCTTCCTCTTTCTTCGCTGCTGCGCAGCCAGTTAAGTGCCTTCCCTGTTCTCTCCCTCGTTTTTGGTGTGGTGAGAGCGTTTGGGGTTTTGGTACTGCGTGTGTTAATACGATTGTGTGGGCTCTTGTTGTGGGGGTTTTTATAACGTTTGTTTTTCCCTTACAGAGCCCGTGTTTATTGTTTTTGTCGCGGGGACGTTTCGCCCCTGACGCGACTGTCCCTGGAATTGCGGCTGGTTTCGCTTGCCGCTAGAGGGCGCTGCCGTGTCTCGTTCTCCTCAGCGCGTCTTTCCCTTCATCGGGAGCCGCGCTGAGGAGAGCGATCGCGCCAGAGCCTTCGACTGCTGCCCCACCGTGACGCCCGGCCAGGGTTGTATTGCCCCAGTATCTTGACGCCCGTTTGTGGGTCTGTACTTGCGGTTTTACCGCGCTGACGCCTACGGGCGGTATTTTCGTTCAGCACTTGCCGATTTTGCTCGGCGTGATTTGCATATTTGTCTGTGAGCGCGCTGGGGGGCGGCTTGAGACCCGGTCTTGCTTAAGAGGGTCAGCGCGTTACGAGGAGTGCTGCCTCTTGCTGTCTGGTGTGCCAGATATTCAAAGCCTTTGCTAATCTTTGGTTAGCCCACATTACTGGTGCCTGGGCCAGTCTAACCCTCCTTTCCCCGCCCTAAAAGGACTTAGTCATGGCAGAGGGATATTATGTGGAGGAGGAAACCCACCAATACTTGGGGGATGACGAATTTTATGAAGCTGTAGATCAGTCCATCTATAGGTGTGTGCAGGAGATCGTGGGGCATATGGAGGATAGACTCTCGGCCCGCATTGTGGAGGAGTGCACTAAATTGGCCTCTACGGCTCTGGGTGCCCAGGGTTCTGCCCCTGCCACTTCTGTGATTAAACCACCTGCCCCCAAGAAGGTATGCAGGGATAGTGGCTCCGGGGGGTCGCAAGGGGTGGATAAGGATGCCTTTGAACGCCTCCGGGATGCGTTCCTGGCTAAGGCAACAGAGCCTGACACCCCTGCGTCGCTCCCAGCCCCGGGCCCTTCGGGGTCGACCGCGACAGCCCCTTCCTCCCCGGGAGGGCTCTCCCCGGCGGACACGGATGACGACGAGGATTCAGTGCGCTCGTGGCGCCCGTCTGGATCAGCGGCGGAATTGCCTCATGATGCCTCAGGTATGCTTGACCCGGACGATATTATCCATCCGAGGTCGGCAGCCTGGGCACCGGGCGACAAAGTCGCGAAGTTCGTGGCGGGACGTCTGCGCAGGCCACTGGAGAAGGAGGCACGTAGTTGCCTCAGGGGAGAGTGTCCGCGGCCTACACTGGAGGGAAAAGTGGCCCTGACCCCTGAGTTAGACGGGAAAATGGCTACTTTTATGGCAAAGTTTGTTAAAGACCCGCGGAAAGGCATTGACCGTTCCTGGCGGTCATGCCAAGACAAGCTTTTAGATACAATAGGCCCCTTAACGAAGATCCTAGACATGGCGGAAGAGGCCAAAGTTTCCGGTTCCACCATTTCACCGGAAGTTCTCTCTAATTGGGCTCAGAGGGCAGTGATCTTTTTGGGCAACGCTAATTGCGCCCTTTCAACAGAGCGTAGACGCTCGCTGCTCATTAAGTTAGATCCTAAGTTGGGAGACCTAGCCTCGTCAGAGGCGGGAGCAGTAGCGCAGGGCGGCCTATTTGGAGATCCATTCATAAAAGAACTGGGGAAATTTGTCTCCACCTTTTCATCCCTAGACAGAGCACAGTCCACCATAAAAAGGGTGTTTAACCAACGTTTTTCCCGGGGGGGCGGTCGTGGAAGGGGCCTCACGTCCGGCCGTGGTGGACAGAACCAACCGAATAAGGGTCAAGGCTCCGGCAGAGGTCAATACAACTCCTCAGCCAATTACACAAACTTCTACCCCTCCAGGGGTCAACGCTTCAGAGGAGGCCGCGGCGGCTTCAGGAATGACGCAAACAGCAACAATTCTCACGGTGAGTGTAATCCCGGCGGACCAGGTCCAGATTGGGGGGAGACTGGCCTGCTTCCAGGAAGCCTGGTCAGCACTTACGAAGGACGCGTGGGTTCTTCAGACAGTGCGTGGGTTTCACATAGAATTTTACGATCACCCGATTCAATTAAGGGATCCACGGCCCATTCTTTTTTCCCAAGGGGATGCCCGGTTGATCGACGAGGAGGTCTTGGCGCTGTGCCAGAAAGGCGCCATCTGTCGTTCAACACGGCATCCTTCAGGTTTCCGCAGCAACATCTTCCTGGTGGAAAAGCCGGATGGTGGCAAGAGACCGGTGATAAATCTCCGAGAGTTCAACGGTTGGTTGGTTTACAACCATTTCAAGATGGAGGGGATCCATCTTCTCAGGGACGTCCTACGGGCGAACGACTGGATGGTCCGCTTGGACCTGAAGGACGCTTACTTGGTAGTGCCCATCCACCCGCCTCACCGTCGGTTCCTGCAGTTCCTCTGGCGGGACCAGGTTTACGAGTTCACAGCCCTTCCTTTCGGGCTCTCCTCGGCCCCGTGGTGTTTCACCAAATTGTTACATCCAGCAGTGGAGGTCCTTCGGAGTCAGGGCATCCGAATGATCGTCTACCTAGACGACATCCTTTTGATGGCGCAATGTCCCAGCAAGCTGATTCTTCAGCTCAACCAAACGGTAACGTTATTGCAGGGTCTGGGTTTCATCATCAACAAGGACAAGTCTGTCTTGACGCCTTCCCAGAGAATGGTGTTCCTGGGGTTCCTAGTGGACTCAGTGCAGGCCTCCCTCAGTCTGCCATCACGGAAGATGGCCAAGATCAGGCACGAACTCCGGCAGACGATCGCCAAGGAGCGCACATCCCTACGTCAGATCGCCAGGGTGGTGGGCCTCCTCTCGTCCTCCATCCAGGCGATCTTTCCGGGTCCGCTTCATTATCGGGCCCTTCAGCGCCTCAAGGCGTACCACCTTCGGAAAGGTCTATCTTACGAACAGTTGGTCCCATTGTCCGAAGAGGTAAAAGAGGAGATGTCCTGGTGGCTCTCCCACATGGAGGCCTGGAACGGCCGGGCGATATTCGGGTCAGTTCCGGATCTAGTGATAGAGTCGGACGCCAGCAGATCTGGTTGGGGCGCCCGTTGCGGCGATTTCTCCACAGGCGGAGGCTGGTCGTCAGAGGAGCAGCAACTCCATATCAATTGTCTGGAGCTCCTCGCAGGTTCTTTCGCGGTCCGTTGCTGGACCAAGGATTCAGCGTCATCGTGCGTCCTTCTACGGATGGACAACATCTCAGCGGTGCGCTATGTCAATCACCTGGGCGGCCCTCGGTCCAAAGCCTTGGCGAACTTAGCAAAGGATTTTTGGGACTACTGCCTAGCCCACCAGGTCTCGGTGACAGCAGAGTACCTACCGGGTCGTGCCAACCAGGTGGCGGACTGGCACTCGAGGTACCTGCGGGACTCGAGTCTCTGGAAGTTGGACACGCAGGTGTTCCATTGGCTACAGACCATTTGGGGCCCGTTCTCGGTGGACCTGTTTGCGTCCCGTCTCGACTTCCAGTTACCGAGGTTTTTCAGCTGGAGGCCGGATCCTCTAGCGGAGGCCACGGATGCGTTCCTTCAAGACTGGAGTCAGGAGCGCCCGTATGCTTTTCCACCTTTTTCAATGATAATGAGGTCGGCGGCCCTTCTTCACCGCCAGCAGGCGGAGGTGGTGATGGTGACGCCGTGGTGGAGGTCGCAAGTTTGGTTTCCGGTTCTTCTGGAACTTTCTTGGGATTTTCCAATCCTACTCCCCCGGCTCCCTCATCTTCTCCTCAATCCAGACGGGGACCCGCATCACCTGATAATGCAGGGTTCTCTCCGCCTCATGGCATGGAGGCTTTCCGGAGACGCTGGTCGCTCCCTGGCCTTTCGGGAGCAGCTGACTCCTTTTTGTCTAAAGCATGGGCCAGCAGTACCACGAAGAGATATAGATCAGCGTGGTCCAGGTGGATGCGTTGGTGTCTTTGACGGAACCTGGATCCCCTGGTCGCAGGAATCGTTCACGTACTGAACTTCCTGGCGGAACTAGCGACTAGTGGTTTGGCCTATCGAACAATTAATGCTGTTCGCTCGGCGATTTCGGCGGCACATGGACAGATAGACGGTGCCCCGGTTGGGGAACATCCCCTGGTGTGCAGGCTCCTTCGGGGGGTACGTCTTGATTTGCCCCCGGAGCCAAGGTATTCTGTCCTTTGGGACGTTAATTTGGTCCTGAACCTTTTCCTTTCCTGGCAACAGAATAGGTATCTTTCTCTGAAAGAACTATCGGCAAAATTGGCCATGCTATTGTGCCTGGTGTCGTGTCGGAGGGTGTCTGATGTACGTGCTTTGGATATCTCAGCGAGAGTGTTCTCTCCGGATGGAGTTACCTTCACGGTGGGTCGTCGAACGAAGTCCGCAACGAGATCTATATCTTACCCGGCCTTCGTGGACGTTCCCAAACTGTGTGTGGTCCAGTGCCTAAAAGCATACGAAGATATGACTTTAGAACTTCGTCCTCCGGGCGAACAGCAGCTCCTGATCGCACTGAGAAAACCGCATAAGGCGGTATCCTCTCCCACCATAGCCCGTTGGGTACGGTGGATATTGCAAGAGGCTGGCATTGATACCAAGCAGTTTGGAGCTCATTCGGCCAGAGGTGCTATGGCCTCGAAAGCTTTCTCCTTGGGAGCGCGTTTGGAGGACTTAATGCGTGCTGCAGATTGGTCCTCGGATTCCACTTTCAAACGGTTCTATTTCAAGCCAGTGGTGGATATTGCGAGTTTGGTGGTCGGTCAGCTTTAAACAAGCATAATCTGAAGCCTCCGGTCCTGACATAGAATCGAAATTTGCCTAGCATAGTAACGGTAAGTTTCAATTCTATTAAGGACACGGAGGCGAGGATTATCCCACCCACTCTCCGGCGGAGATCCCTCCCCGTATTGGTGTAAGTAAAAACTCTTGAAAGTACTTGCTTCTAACGTATTGGTGTAAGTAAAAACACTTGAAAGTGCTTGCTTCTGACGTGTCGGCATATTTATTGTTTCTTGCCTTGTTCAAATCACTTATGAACGTTTGCGGCGCTGACGCTGTTGCTTTTTTCCTTCCAGGTAGCGAATCTAAACAGGATCGTGGTTGATTTGGCGTGACTCGCGCGAAGAAAGAGGAAGGGATCACAAGAGGGACGCCCTACCTTAGCGCAGTGGACACTATGGAAGGACTATGTTTATGGACTGATGGGAGTTGTAGTTTATCCCATGTGTTGATGTTTTTGCGATATGTTTATCCCAGTGTTGAGTGGTATAGCATATCCTTTACAAAGTTTTGCTTTTCTGGCTGCTATGTGTTTTCTGTTAATAAACAGCGGAGAGAGAAAAGCATAATCCTCGCCTCCGTGTCCTTAATAGAATTGAAACTTACCGTTACTATGCTAGGCAAATTTCGATTCTATTTTCAGCTTCAGTTATTTTATTACTCGCCTCCCTCATGTCTGTGCGATTGCAGATCTCTCATCTTTAGTAGACTTAGTAATTTTGTGTACTTCCGCTAGTTTTACTAAGATGGTCTCCATGGTGGTGTTGATGTCTTACTTGGGTTTGAATGGTGAGTCTGGTGATGGCGGGTCAGATTACACTCTTTTTAGGTTCGTCTTAGAGTATTTCTCTGCCATATTAGTACAGGTCCTTCCTTTGTATTTTGAGTCTTTAAGTACAAGTGATCATGCATGTCGTGTGGCACGTACGTGTGCCAAGTTATAAATTGGTTCACTGATGGCCTGTGGAGATAAACTAGATGAGATGTGGTGCGGGCTTCCCCTGGGTAGTGGCATGCAGGAAGATAGTTAGCTGATAGTTTTCTAAGTTATTTTGCAATCAGAACGTAGTGGAGTGAAGTCAGGATACAGTCAAATTACCAATAGATTACTGGCAGTATTGCAACTTCCTCCATCTTAAAATCAGACACAGAGAAAAAAATCTCGGTGTTGTTCCATAACTGTTTTGTTCATTGACAATGACTATATATGGTAAATTAATGCGTAATGCAATTCCTTATGCCTCCTTTCCTTATGCCACTATTGTGATCTGCTTGTCTGCTTATAATTGTTATAATGGTGCTTGATGACATCTTCTAGTAATTGCAGTCAGAATGGCACTTTCCTCCATCTTAACGTCAGGCACAGAGAAAAAGGTATCGGTATTGTGTCATAACTGTTTTGTTCGGCTAGATATGGTAAATTAATGCGTTATGCGTTATGCATTTCCTTATGCCTCCTTTCCTTATGCCACTCTTATAATCTGCTTGTCTTCTAGTGATTGCCGTGAAAGAATGGCAGCTTCTGTGCCAGTACCTAAAATGGCTGCCGCTGCTGCACGTATCTCTTGAAGAGCTTAATGGCTGCCAAAGTAGTAAAAGATCAGTAGATATGGAGCTTAATGGAGTAAAGTAGCCTAATGGCATAATGGTTGCCAGCGCAGCAATAGAACAGCAGATTAGGGCATTACCGGCATTGGTCAATTACTCATAACAGCCCCGAGTAGTTGAAACTGTGCATTAAACAAAGCCACTATATTCGGTTTACTCACATTACTCACTTCACCTCTCTGAGATTGCAGATTGCTGATTACTGTGGTAATGCGGTGATGTTTTGATGTTTACCAATGCAGTGATATTTGATGACTGAAAGCCGTCTTTGATCTGTTCCTCCTGCCGACTTAGTTCAGCTTAGTTCAGCGCCGGGGGACTGATGAGGCTGCATGAGGGCAGTACAAACACAACTAACCATCATATAGCTACAGGGCTCGAGTCGGAGTACCACGCGGGTGAACGGCATCCCCCCTCATCTTACCTCACCTCCAAAGCTTGTTTTTCATAGGTGTCACTGGCGAGGCATTATCTCATTTAGCACTGATGAGTGAGCCCAGCAGACACTGGGGGTAGACACTAAAGTCAGTCATTGCTTGTGGCTGGATAACACCTCTTCTAGAAGGAGAAACAGCTTCGGCCTCTGGTGACCTGGGGTCAGTGAGGGTCATGGGGGGGGACTCTGCAGCAGATAGCAAGAGCTGGGAAGGAATTAGGGACGGGGACCCCTAGAATGTGACAGCAGACGAGGGGCGTGGCTAAGCAGGCCATCATGGCGGACGTGTGCTAGATAGCTCCGTCCAGCCCAGTACTGATCCAGCGTGTATCCTTGCTCCCTCGGATGCTTTGGTGGTCCTTGAGGGGATATCCTTGCTCTGGTAGCCGGCCGGGTTGGTCCGGTGCCCGTGCTGAGTGGCTGCGGTGCTGGTGGACGTAGGTGGCTGGCCCGGCGTGCTGCGGCCTGGTGGAAATCCGGGAGGCCGGGACCTCGATTTTGGCGTGCCCGGGACTGCGCGGCTGACGGCGGTCGGCGGTCGGCCCCAACACGGAGAAAGAGCTCCGACCGGAATCGAGGCTGTGGGCAAACCAGACCGGCCCGGGAACAACATTGGCTGTGGGCCCCCCCGGTGAGGAGATGACAGGGGGAGTACTCCCACCCGACTGCCAGGTTGCTCCCGGCATTGCTGCAGTGCGGGTGGTTGCCCCGTGTCCCGCTGCCTGGGGCATCAATTTGGCAGCGCGGTGATTGGAGAGGTGTGTGGGGCTCCATCTGGCCCACCTGGGGGGGCCCCTCTAGTCGCGAAAAACAGACCACCCCCTCCCCCAGCCCATCGGGAGATCGGCGGTTGGGTCGGGCCGCGTGGGGGGTGCAGTGGCACACTTGGTGTGACTGGAGACAGCGGAGACGCCCGAGGCTCGGGCGGTAGTCACGCCGGGGCCTGCTGGGGGTGGCCTGCTCTCCTGGGGGCCGTGGCTGGCCATCGGCGGTGAGCGGTACAGCATTGAGGCGGCCATACAGAGTGGACACAGTTTGCCCCCTCCCCCGGCTTCATCAGCGGCTTTAGACGTGGCCCGGTGACCTGTGGGCCCCCCTCATTTTTTAAGGCAAACTAGACGCTGGGTGTGGCGGTGTGGGGCCCCCCGTCCCCCCAAGGAGATCGGCGGCCGGACAGGGTCGCACAGGGGAGTGGTGGAGCGGCGAGTGCGGACCGGGTATTGTGAGGGCCAATGTGGCGGCTGGAGAGAGCCCGAGCCTGCGGCCTCAGGAGCAACGATTGGGCCTTTAGCAGTGAGGGGCAAGTTACTACGAGCCTGTACCCGTTGACTTTGGCCCTGCCCATGCTGATTTCTGTCCACCACGCCTCGACTTGGCCCCAACAATTGCAGGCCCCCTGCTGAGTGCGATTCACCCGCAGACAATAGTGGCGGTGCACCTGGTGTGGGCCCCACGTGTCTGGCGGACTCCCCCTAGGCGGGGGCTGTTAGGAGTACATCGGAACTTGCCATGACTAGAGACAAGGGGGGCAGTGGCCCTACTACGCACGGGCCCATTGACAAGTTCACTGGCCCGGGGGCGGCGAGTGGTACTACCGGACATTCGCAGGAGGGCCCGCCGGACAATGCGACGTTGCTGGCGGCCATAACCCAATCCAGGGACATGCTTGATGCCAAGATTTGCGCGGTTGGGTCGGATGTGATGTTGCTGCGGCAGGACCTGAGGAATGCAGTATCCTGCATAACTGAAGTGGAAACGCGAGTGTCGCGGGTAGAGGACGATGTTGTGTCCCTCAAGCAGAAGGTGGCGAAATTGGAAAGTACCCAGAAAGGCCTGGCACTGCGCGTGGAGGACGCGGAAGGGTGGGCCCGGCGAAACAATCTGCGCTTCGTGGGCTTCCCGGCGGGATACAAGTCGGGTGGCATGGAGCATTTCCTCACGCAGTTGCTCGAGGGCTGGATGCCTCCAGATGCTCTCTCCCGCTGCTTTATCATCGAACGGGCTCACAGGGCGTTACTGCAGAAGCCACCGGCGGGGGCCCGGGCTCGTCCAGTCATCGCAAGGCTGCTGAACTACTCTGATCAGGATGCCGTCCTGAAACAAGCCAGAGCGAAAGAGCCTCTCATGTTTGAAAATCACCGGATCACGGTGTTCCCAGATTACACACGCTTGGTACAGCAGCAGTGCCAGTCGTTTCAGGCAGCTAAGGCCCGGCTAAGAGAACTTAAGCTCCAGTATGCACTGTTGTTTCCGGCGTGCCTTCGTGTGGTGTTTCAGTCACAGACGTTTTTCTTTGATTCTCTGAGGACGTCTTCAAATGGACGGATGAGACTGTGCGGGTGAGGGCCCATACCCCCCAGGTCGGCATTCCAATTCGTCATTGAGTGAAGGGGCGCAGCAGGCCTCGCAGAGACAACGCCGGTGGGGCTCTCGGAGGCCCCGATCCCAGAGGCGATTACAATCATGCAGCTCGGGGGTCGGAGGAGACTCAGCGCCCCGGACACAGAAGACTGGATCCTCAGTCCCGGCTGAGGGAGATAGTACTGGTGAACCCTCGAAATTGGACCATATGTACTACTATTTGCTGTAATACCGAGGGAGCCCTGCGTGGGCTCGGACCCTGCAGCCCTCACGCCTGTAGGTAGCAAGAGGAACTGTTATGGGTGGTAAGTTAGGGATCCATTGGTGGGAGAGGCCTGGGTCCCCCGGTTGGGGGCCTGGCTCCAATATGACCGCGACATGTACTTCGATGTTTCATGAGGTATGGGGTGGGGGGTTTGTTGGGGGTTGGGGGGATTTGGTTCGGGGGTTAGATTGCGCTTTCACACCGAGCATCACATGCAGTACGTACATTTTGCTACAATTAATGTTTGGGGCCCACACACAATATGCACCTAGATGGCTAGTGGGTTGACAACGGTCCAGGGATTCCTGGGCGCCCTTCGGGTAGTGAGCTGGAATGTTCGCGGGCTACTAGACAAAATCAAGCGGGCGGTCTTACGGCAGGCTAAGCGGGTCGGGTGGATGTTCTCCTTTTGCAGGAAACCCATCTGATGGGTACCAAGGTGCTCTGTCTGCAGCGCTATGGGTATCAACAAGTGTTCCATGCTGACTTTGCACAGGGGTCCAGGGGCGTGGCTATCCTGATCCATCGTAGAGTTCCTTATGTGCATGCAAAACACTGGCTGGATGGACAGGGGCCAATGTCTTTGTCCGTGGTATGATTGGAGCTGAGCCGGTGGTGCTGAGATGTGTGTATGCCCCCCCTCCTTTGCAGTGGTCCCTGGTGGAGCGGTTGTTGGCGCTGTGGTCGGATATGCCAGATGTGGTTTTTGTGGTGGGAGGTGATTTGAACGATGTCATAGATCTCAGTAGGGATAGGTCCAAAACAGGCAGGTTCCGGGGGGGCTCCCAACCCACAAAGTTGCAAGCACTAGTGTCTAGTCTGGATTGGGTGGATGTGTGGCGACTTCAACATGGCACCAGGAGGGAGTACACTTTCTTGTCGGCAGTGCATGCGTCCTTCTCGAGGATTGACTATATGTTTGTTCCTAGGGGGGTGGTCTCGAGGGTGGTGTCGGCTGGTATTCACCCTAGAATGTTATCGGACCATTCCTCAGTTTACATCGACTTGCAGTTGGGCGGGGCGTGGCCTCAGTTCCGATGGCGCCTCTCGGTGTGGCATCTACAAAATGCGGAGTATGACACACTTATGCGGGAGGCAATCGTGGATTACTTGACCACAAACTTGAGCTCGGTCTCGGACGCGGCGATCTTATGGGAAGCGATGAAGCCTACCCTTAGGGGGACTGACATCGCCTGGTGCACGACTGCGCGTAAACGGCGCAGGGATGCTTTGGTTGGGGCAGAGGCGGAGGTGGAGGGACTGGAGCGTCAAAGTAGGGAGGACAGTGGGGGCTTGGGGGGGCAACGCCTGCTGCAGGCTCAGTGGTCGTACGCCTCTCTTCTGTTAGATGAGGCGAGACAGGCGTGGTTGGCAACGCATAGCAGAGTCTGTCAATGGGGAGATAAATCTAGCAAAATGCTGCATAGGCTCTGTCAGGGGACCCTTCGCCCCAAGGCCTTTCCGGGTATGCTGGACGGGAATGGTTTACCACTGGTGAGCCCCCAACGGATAGCGGATAGCTTCGCTGAGTACTATGCTGCCCCCTATGCCCCGCGGGAGTGCCTGACGGAGGAGTGGGTAGAGAGATTCATTGGGGACCTCCCGCCGAAGGCTGTGTCTGATGAGACACAGCGGCAATTGGACCTACCACTGTTGGATGAAGAACTGGCTGGGGCCCTAGGGGGGCTTAATTCCGGAAAGGCGCCGGGCCCTAACGGGTTTCCGAGCTAATTTTTTAAGCGATACCATCTCCAACTGGCCTCGCAATATCGTGCGGTAGTAGAGGAATCCAGGGAGGCCGGGAGGCTTCCCCCAGACTGGCATCATGCGGAGGTGGTGGTGTTTCTGAAGCCGGGTCGGCCCCCGGAGCAACACGCCTCCTACCGTCCGATCTCACTCCTAAATGTGGAGGTCAAGGGGTTGGCCAAGGTGCTGGCTAACCATCTCATGCCATATATATCGGCCCTGGTACACCCAGACCAGGCGGGCTTTAGGCCTCAACCGGCGATGCGCCACAACATTAGGCAGGCGCATGTGGCACTGGCGGCGATTAGACGTCTGGGTCTCCGGCTGCTCTTCCCCTGGCAGACATAGATAGGGCATTTGACTCCCTCAGTTGGGTCTACCTCTTCTCCGTCCTGCGCAGACTCAATTTTGACCCACGCTTCATGTCATATATTCGCCTCCTGTATACCGAGCTGACCGCGTCGGTGAGGGTGTCCGGGGCAGTGTCCTCCCGCTTCTCGGTGCAGCATGGCACGAGACAGGGCTGCCCCTTGCCCCCGTACCTCTTCGCCCTGGCAATGGAGCCGCTAGCAGCATGGGTTCGCGTGGATGCGCAGTTGAAGGGATTTGAGTGGGCTCCGGGGGCCTCTGACAGAATTGCGTTGTACGCTGATGATGTCCTTTTTTTCTGACGGACTTGAACAGGTCGGGCCGAGAATACTGGAAGTCATGAGAATCTTCAGTGAGTCCTCCGGACTGTATATGAACCCCCGGAAGTCCACGATATGGATACTGGGTAATCCCGAAGCGGTGGGGCCCTGGGCTGATGCGCTGCAGAGGGCGGATGGAGGGCTTAAATACCTGGGAGTGTTCCTCACGGACGTGCCCGTGGTGTCATGGGAAAGGAACATGGCACCAGTTTGCGAGCGCGCGAGATCGGACATGAAACTCTGGTCCTGTATGCCCCTCACGATCTATGGGCAATAGGCGATTTTCAAGATGGTCACACTCCCACGGTTGCTCTACCAGTTGCAAAACCACCCATATCCGATTGCGCCCAGATGGTTCGCGCAGGTAAATTCTGTGCTGGGACAGTTCCTGTGGGGGGGTAAGATGGTCCTGGTAGCGATTTGTAGGTGCTTTCTGTCCACATACTGTGGGGGACTGGTGACCTCCGATATTCTCTCCTATTATCAAGCCCCCCGTCTCCTGATCTTGAATGAGTGGTGGTATGGAGACAGAGGTGATTTGGTGTATGCATTGGAGCGGCGCTTGATGGAGCCACACACCCTGCACACAATACTTTATTCGGCGCCGTTGCAGAGGGATCTGCCGCCGGCTATGAAGCTAGTCTTTAGTGTCTGGCGACACTCCTTGAAGCGCATGGGGTGGTGGAATAAGTTGACGGATGTGACCCCTTTGTGGCACAACGGGCACTTGCCGGAGCTCGCGACGTTACAGGGCTTTCGAGATTGGGATGCCATAGGGATCTCGACCCTGGGTGATGTAGTGCGGAATGGGACGCTTAAGTCCTTCACGGACCTGCAGAAAGAATTCCACATGCCTCGCTCTCAATTCTTCCGCTACCTGCAGCTCCACCATGCCCTTTCCCCAAGCTTGGTGGGCATTGAGGCGCTCCTGGAGTTTAGCCCCCTGGAGGCCAACGTTTTTATGGGAGATCTGGGGCCTAAAAGGATTTCGAGGATCTACCAGATCCTGGTCACTCATAGTGCTCAGACGACAGACAAATTGCGAGGAGTGTGGGAGGAGGATGTCGGCGCTCTTGAGGAAGAAGATTGGAGGGAGGCCCTAGTGGCCCCACGGGGGGCCGCGATAGCCATGCATCTGCGGCTCATTCAGTTTAAATTTCTGCATTGCTTTTATTTCACTCGGGCCCGGTTGTGACAGGCAGGTCTGATCGCCTCCCCGGAGTGTCTCCGATGTGGCAGGAGGAGGGCACCTTTTTCCATATGGTATGGTCATGCACTGCCCTGGACCGCTTTTGGCGAGGGGTTTTCGCATGCTTGTCGGAGGTGTTGGGGTGGATGCTCCTGCGCACCCCGCGATTGGCTCTTCTCCATGTGATGGACGGGATCGGTGGCAATGCCTATAAATGGCATCTGCTGCTCCTGGGGCTCACCCTGGCAAAACGAGACATCGCCAGGGGCTGGAAGAATTATCGGGCCCCCACTCTCTGCATGGAGGAATGGTCTGGATTTTAACATGGGGCGGGAACAACCCATCTTCGTTGCCCGTGGCTGTCCGCGGAAGCACTATAAAATATGGAAGAGGTGGGCGGATTATAGATGATTCTGGCTGGATCCCCTGGGTGAGTCGAATGCTCCCTCTGGTGATTGATGCGGAAGGGGCTGACTGTAGAGATAAGTCCTTCTTGGCACGTGTGCTCCCGAGAGGTGCGGGGCCAGGGGGGGGGACTCTGTTCCGGGTGCTCCTCTGTATATATGTGGCTTTCAATGGGTGATTCATTGGTATTTCATGCGTTGAGCTAGGTGGTCAGTAGCGCAATCTGGGGTGGGGGGCGGGGTGGGGGGTGTAGGTTAATTGGCTCGCCGGACTCAGTTCTCTGGTGGCGGAACTGTTACGCCATATGCCCGCTTGCGTTTCATATATCGCTGTGGCAGTGGCCTCTGGAGTACAGAGCCCTGTGCTATTAGATGGGCACTTTAAACAAGACTCTTTATTGGTCAGGAAAGTATTTTTTTGGGGTACCTAATGCAGATGTCCCCAGAGAAATAAGGTTGATACTGCTACATGTTCTGCTGTACATTTATAAGTAGGATGAGCGGGGGGGGGTAGTTGGGTCTTGTTCCCCTTTTAGGTTCTTACAAGTTAATTGAGAAAGGATATATAGTCACAGTACTGTTGGACTAGATGTTTGATTTATGCATATTGTGCTGCCCTCAAACTCAAGGTACGAAGATGTAATCCATGGCTAGGTCTCCTTACAGATCTGCGTTCTATCTTGTCACAACTCCGTCCGGGGGGGATGCACAGTCTGCTTATGTACTGTAATGCTTTTCTGCAATAAAATATGTTTTTAAAAAAAAAGAATGTGACAGCAGACAAGAAAACCCAGGTCTCGTGTCATTCACCAGCCGGCTGCTCACTCTTAACCCAGTGCAGTCTTCAGATTCACACATACCCCATGCTTCTACCCCTTCCTCCCAGCCTCCCTTTCAGACCGCATTTAATCCATTCAGGGTTATTCCTGTGTTCACACCTCTTAATTTCTCGAAGAATCATATTGTGTTCTTAGTTGATGTGAAAGAGGCATCTCCAACGAGTGACTCGTGAACTTGTTTCTTTCGCAGTGCCACTTAAAAATAGCTTCTTCATCTACAGGACCGAACCCGTGACCTGCCAGTTACACATCTCGGCATCGGGCTATTATTCTAGTAAACCGCGTTAAAACTTCAGAGACGGTTACCACCGCCGAGCACATGTACCAATTCTGGTTCTGATGCTGTGTGGCGGTGATGGGGGTAAGGAATAATGGGGCATATTATCAAGGGAGTTTATCTCCACTTTTTTGGCTTTAAAAGCGAAGAAAGCGGAGATAAAATTATCTCCCTATTACCTAGCTGTCACTAACACCAGTTAGCGACAGCTAGTAGGAGATAGCGACCATCTTGGGCCCCATTTTGCATGTCAGTGATATTTATCACTAATGACATGCAAAGTGGGTGTGCCAAGATGTTAGCGACTGGAAACAGTTGCTAACATCGCTATCTCCTATTACCAACTTTTGGAGATATTCGCGCTAAGCGCGAATATCTCCAAAAGCTAACTCCTGCCCTGAGCAGTTCTTAGCCATGTTATCCAATGGGAGGTGGATAACATGGCTAAGAGCATTAGCTCGGTAATGCATGAATATCGCTGACTTTTCAGCGATATTCAATCATTGCGGCTGATTTTTATCGCATTTGCGATAAACCTTGGTAATACCAAGGTTTATTTGCGATAAAAATCGCCGCAGCTCAGCGGTAAATTTTTGTCTCTAACCAAGCAATAGCGATAATTATCGCTATTGCTTGGTAATATGCCCCAATATTTTGGGTGGTACTTTGGGTCTACAGAAAGAGGTCTGCTCATCATGTGTGCTTTGACATTATATGGCGTGCAGAAATAATTCCATTAAACATAAGCCTCAGAAAGCAAAACCCTTTTCCGTGCTGCCACTTGGCACATAAAAAAGCTAAAAACGGGTGAGTCCTCTTTGTAATTCATTGCTCAAATTAGGTTTTTAGGAGTGCCGAAATATTAGCAACCCGGAAGGAGACAAAATCAGGAGTGTAGCTCCTAGAGGCCATCAGCTAAACGCACAAGCACTTCAAGCAGAGGACGCAGTCATCAGCACCACTCCTTCCAGCTTCTCCTGTACCTTCATTAAAACCCAGGGGTATATTATCAAGGGGGTTTATCTCCGCTTTTTTGGCTTTAAAAGCCAAGAAAGCAGAGATAAAATGATCTCCCTATTACCTAGCTGTCGCTAACACCAGTTAGCGACAGCTAGTAGGAGATAGCGACCATCTTGGGCCCCACTTTGCATGTCAGTGATATTTATCACTAATGACATGCAAAGTGGGCGTGCCAAGATGTTAGCGACTAGAAACAGTAGCTAACATCGCTATCTCCTATTACCAACTTTTTGAGATATTCGCGCTAAGAGCGAATATCTCCAAAAGCTAACACCTGCCCTGAGCAGTTCTTAGCCATGTTATCCAATGGGAGGTGGATAACATGGCTAAGAGCATTAGCTCAGTAATGCATGAATATCGCTGACTTTTCAGCGATATTCATGCATTGCAGCCGATTTTTATCGCATTTGCGATAAACCTTGGTAATACCAAAGTTTATCTGGGATAAAAATCGCCGCAGCTCAGCGGTAAAAATATTGCCGCTAAGCCAACATAGCGATAATTATCGCTAGTTGTTGGTAATATGCCCCTCAGTTCCTAAAGCAACGTGCCGTTTTCTGTAACAGCTGTTACTTTTAGCCCTGCGACGTCTTAAAATTTGGAACATAGTGCTTGAAAATTTCTACTGGAAGCTTGGCATAAATTCTACACTTTCCCATAGTTATTATGATTTATGATTTGTTTTGAGTATAAATGGTATAGTATAGCTAATCAATGTTGTAATTGCATTTATATAGCGCTTACTACCCCTGCCGAGGCATCAAAGTGCTTTTCAGCGAGTAGCACGCTACTCCCGAACCCAAAGAGGACTAGTGGTGAATTAGTATAGGAAGATGCGAAATTAATTTCAGGGCTGGACATGTTAGTATGTTATTTGGATTGAAAAAAGATAGTGGAGGGATAGAAGAGGGAAGGGTCTGCATTTGTGCGTTATATATTTTTTATGTCGGAATAAACACATTTCGACTGATTCTTCAGCTCAGTCACAGTCATCACACATGTCTAGCTAACAGAGCAGAGAGGATCATTCACTCAAGAAGAGTGGGAAGTAGAAAGGTCTCTAATCTCCGTGGTAATCCTCTCCACAGCAGGGCCATCAGGTGTGAATAATAGTCATCCTGTCTGCCATCTGCCTAGTGCAGTGAGGGTGTCGCGTCTGGTGGAAATGAACGGCTTGCAGCACAGCGTCACTTCCTGCCTGCTCGTGCGCTTTCCTTGGGAGGCCTGGAGATTGTTCTTCAATCGCAGTCAGGTGGAAAACAGTCATTGAAGACAGGAATGAGCAGCCCATTTGCAGGTTTTGCAATTACATACATGAGTCCTGGCTCCACCTGCTTTGCTGTTGCCCATTCTTTGCCACCGATCGACGTCGCCTACTGATCCCCCTCTTTCGGGAACAATTGCTGAGACACTGCTGCGAAGCATCGACTTTGTGTTTTAGTAACAATTCAGCCCAGGCCTTAGCAAGAGCTGGAAAGTTTGTTAATACCATTCTAACTGCACTGCATAAACGCTCAGTTTTAAGAACCTGATCACGATTTTATACAGTTTAAAATTTTAATCTAACATGCGTCGCTCTGTTTGTACACTACGGTTTTTATTAACTGTATTATAAAGATAAGATAAGACTAGTAATTATTTTGTTATAAGCGCGATCCAGGGGTCAGAAACGCCTTTAATATGAAAATACACCACTACTCACTGTAACAACCTATTGCGAAGCAAGGTGTGACGTCACAGTGTCAGTCCACAATTAAGCTAATCTTGCTGGCCAGTACTAACCTGACAGCTCAAAACCGCCCTCCTCGGCCTCCAGGTTGAGATATTAAAGCAGCACTGGCAATACAGGCAGACAACGCGCATGTTGAATGGGAGGACCTCTGATACCATCCGGGAACCACCATTTTACAGCATGAAAGTCGAGCCATGAGCAATGGGCCACTCCTTTCCCTCAGTGTCTTGAGAAAAGAGCCTGTCAGCACTGCAGTTCCCTGATAAATTAGTACAGTCGAACTGAAATTAAAAAAAAAAATCACAAAATAAATGAGGTCAAATATCCTTATATTTATTCTATGTGTAATACCTGATCAAAGGGGTACATTTACAAAAAAAATGTCGGAGTGCGACCTGTGCCAAATTCAGCAATTCTGACATGTTTGAAACACAGGGATGCGCCGGATTTACTAGCATACGACGCATCCCTGTGTTTCCCCCAGCACTGGGGCAAAAAAGCTGCCTAGCGCCAGCGCAGGCTCCCTGCCGCCATGTTGCAAGGGTGCTTGCGCTGCAGGGGCGATTGTTTATGTGCAGGAAGGGACACCTTCATGCGCATAAACAATCAATAATGGCGATTTGCTCTTTCTGTGGAAAGACCAAAAAACTAGGAGAAATTAAGAATTTCTCTTCGTACCACCATTCTAGCGCCTTACAATCCATGATGTTAGAATGGCGCTGGTTTTGGCGCTGCTTCAGAATTGTAAATCTGGGGCAATGTCAAAAAGCAATGGGTGATGCGGTAGAACACCCACAGCAACACCCAGTGCACGCACCTTTGTCGCAGAGGACTGCGGCAGAAAGGGCCATATTTACGAGGTGGTGTGAAGCCATGTTAGGTGGCTTACTGCCACCTTGTAAATATTGAAAATGGTGCTACGCCACTGGGGAGTTAAAAAAGGGACATTTGGGTGGTGATAGGTGCTTGTAAATATGCCCCTTCGTTTTTAATCTAACATCCCTTTGTATTCAGGCACATTTTTTGCCTCCTCCCAGTATGCAAAGTATTCTTCCCTAATGCTTGTTGAAGTTGTCGCTTAACCCCCCCCCAGGCTCGTGACGGAAACGTTCCGTCACGAGCCTCGGGTGGGCTGTGCTGGTGACGAACGGTTCCGTCACGGCCCGCTCGGCGCAACTCGAATTCCGTTCTATTAGGTGGGCGGGGCCATGACGGACCGTTCCGTCACAAGCACAGCTCACCCGCAGGCCGTGACGGAGGGGTTCCGTCACGACCGCGGGAGTGCCGCGTGGCCCCGCCTCCCCCTTAGCGCTGCGGCGGAATAGCCGCCGCAGCGAAAGGGTTAAAACACTGAGCCTTAAAGTAGCAATGACATTGCATTATAAGCAATACCTCCAAAGGAACATAACAATGGATATTGCACGTCACTTTGGAGTACCCTGATCTTATAGAGGCAGCTCGGCCTGAGCCCGCATGGCTTCATATGTTCTGAGTACTCATCAGTGATTTGCAGTATGTAATCTTCCGTTCACGTTTGCAAATGGTTGTCTTACTATAAGAACTGCAACACACAATGGGGTGCAGAGATACCCGCTCCAGTATCCCCGCACCAACATTTGGCAAAATTCAGGGCCAGGTTTAACAGATTAGAAAGAGAAAAGATTCAGACGTTACCCGTCTTTCATCATTGCTAGCACAAAAGTGTTGTACCAAATTGTTAGTACTAGATTTAAGGATTATGGACATGTGCAATTAACGAGAAGGACGGTAAGCCACCGTTGAGTGAAGTTGGCCCTCGTGGTTGCGCCCCGGCTGGCAAAATTTACAAGGGAAACTTTGGCTGCGGGCCGCCCTCCCCCAGCACAAGGACTCCAGGTGAAGTAAACCAGAAAAAAGGAAATCAAAAGTATCAAACATGTGAAACCACATTGGAATAGCAAGGGTTGATGATCGCCTGCTCCTCCCCTTTGGGTGCATGAAAAATGTTGAACAATGGAGTAAGCAAGCATCTGAGTGCAGCACTTCCAGCGTGGCAAAGGAAGACATGCCGGAGAATGGCATCCATTATCAGAAAAGTTAAGGTTAAATGGTATCCAGCAGAAACACTGAAATGCTGACCCATCCCCATGGCAGTATTGTGGTAGTCTGCCATGCTGAGCTCCATTGCTTGAAGAGAGACGCTGACCTGATGGAAATTGCCGCATCAGACAAGACAGAGCACGAAATCCCACTCGACCCATGTGTCTTCAGTGGCAACTCAAAGTGCACAGTGGACTGACCAAAACCCTTTCAGACCATAAATGTGTGTTACCTTGACATCTTTTTTTATTTTTTTGATCATTTTTAATCCACAATATAATCTTTTATTGTTCAAGCCATATGATTTTTCATTTCTTAAATATCAAAATATATTTTTACAAAAAAGAAAAAAATCATACTTTCCATAAAAACCTTGTGTTGTACATATTAGCTAGATATAGCATATGTGACTGTTTTCACCCCATACCATATTCTAATTACTCATTAATTCTCATATATGCCACTCATTCCTATCCCAGCCACACCTCACATACACTGCGAGTTACAATGGGAAAAGATCTCCAATCTTTGCTGTTGTTGAGTTGCGGGCTATGATCTCTCGCAAAATGAAGGCAGAAATGTCTAAGCGCAGCACATCCAGAGTGGTAAAGGAAGATATGCCGGAGAGTGGCATCCATTACGAGAAAAGTTAAGGCTCAATGGCCTCAGGCAGAAATGCTGAAATGAGGAGCGATCCCCATGACAGTATTGTGGTGGTCTGCCATGCAGAGCACCATTGTTTGAAGCGAGGCTGGGGCCTGATGGAAATTGCTCTATCTGCATGGCGATCTGCTGACACAGACACAGGGCTCAAGGCTGAGAGGTCACAACCAGGGTGGATGGGGCAAACTGGCTGCACAGAAAGGTCAATGCCATGCGAAGGGACCACTGATCCTCCCCGAGATACAACAGGGCAAACAGTGTAACAGGATTGGGCTGACCCTCTGGTTCAGATGCTCAGTCCATCACCACCCCCTTTTGTACCGCTTTGTTCGCCATAAGTTGGCAGGGTATGCTCAGACGTGAGTCCCTTGCTCACTTTGCCACTGGATTCAAACAAGCCTGGCTGAAGACGGTTGTAATGTCAGAAACCAGTCCTCGGAAGCTTGTTTCCGGTCCAGGGAAGGCAAGGCTAAGCAGTTCAGGCTGGACTGTTCCCATGAGGCACAGGGTCAGACTGATTTGCATATGGCCATGTCTGAACTGGGGTGGCAGAGTGGGCTAAAGAACGGTGATGGATTAAACCCAGATCTGTTGACTGGGTGTGAGTGTTTGATTGGTTCAGATGCTCAGTCCATCACCACCCCCTTTTGTACCGTTTTTGACCCTTTGGGCAGGGCTGAAAGGTGCAGTGCGTGACATCTGCCCGGGACAGAATAGGAAGTGCAGAAAGGAATACAATGAATGATATTTTTTAGTGCCCTCACATAGAATTGTGATGTTCCCTTTTACTGAAATGTATTTGCTGATGAGGCCTTTGACTCCACCAACAGCATGCGGAAGGGTTCCTCTGTGGTGGTGAGACATCCTTGACTTTACACTGGGCGTCTGAACAACCAACCATCCAGCCAGTGCCGATAGCTAACGATGTACTAATACCCTTATAGGTGACTGCCTAGGCACAAGGGCTGACTTACATGATATAGTTGCCAATCACTGATTTATATTTCATTGGTGAAGTGGGGGGTCCTTAATAAAATGCAGTGACAAGGTGAGGTCAATGCACAGAGTTTACACTGCAGCATGGCTGGTGTAGAAACATCACGCAGTTCAGAAATATTATTTCCTCACTGCACATGTGAACTGAGTGGTGAGCCTCTGCGGAGCGCATGCAGGTACAATCTATTGGAAAGAGCTTGATAGTCATACAAAAATCTCCATCTTCACAGAAAGCAGACATTGATGTGGTGGCCACCGATCTCACCTTGTTCAGGGCAGATTTGCAGAAGATAGCAGACAGAATGACCCTGGAGAAAACGTCTGTGAAGGAGAACTCAGAGTTGACTCAATTACCGCAAAGCAATGCAATGTATGAGATGCATACGGCAATCAGTAGCCTTGACGAAAGCGTGGAAGATGCTTGGGGAAAGGTGGTGTGGGGAATTTGAACAACTTTGGTTGCCAAGAGGGTCAAGAGTCGTAGATCAAAATTTACAGTCATCCTCCTAGAGAGACTCGCTGGTACTCTCAGAGAAAAGTAGGGTGTATGTGGATGTCACCTTACTGGGGTCACCACGGTTACCTTACAGTTGGAGATATCGGAGACAATGTTGTGAATAGGTGAATGGTGGGAAAATCCTACATTTTCCAGCAGCTGAACTGCCGCAAATCACTGTAACTTTATAGTTATGGGTATGCAGGTACAAGCAAGGAACACTAGTAGTAGAATCACTTCAGGGTCATCCTGGGTTAGTACAAAACCAGAGCCTGCCTTGAACTCCTCCGCACCTGGACTGGATGAATTGTGGATTCCTAGGGTGTCCCTGTAGATGACAGTGGGTACTGCTTTTAACACATTTACGTTTTTCAAAATATAGAATACAATTTGGATCCATGGCAGGGTTAACCTGTCCATATAGCCGGGGTTTTGGATGTGGTAATTTCGGTTATAGGTTTACTGTGGGTTGACCGATCCCTTGCGGAATTTAGTCTACAAGATCAAAATTGGGCACGCAGCTTGATCTGGCAGCAACAGAATGGGCTCGATGGGGGCAGCGTGAGAGACTTTGCCGAGAGGTTGAGGACAGAGGCCAACAGCCTTTGAGACCTCGTGGGAGGTGGGATAAAAATTCTCTCTGGGAATGTGAGAGGTCTAAATGAATATTTTAAACAAAGGAGTGTAGGTTTGTACATTTAGCGACACAACATACAAACAGCATACTTACTGAACACGCACCCCACTTATAAAGAGAGCATGAAAATTCAGAAGAGAGGGAGGGTCACTTTTCTAACTTGGCCCATGCATTATAGTTGAGAGGAAAACCTATATGGCTGGCAGCGGGGTTTGTTTTGGATAAAGGCATCTTAAAGACTGTCTGTGAGTGCAGGTTTGGCTTGTTGAAGGAATCGCTGAAACAAATTTACATGTGTCTTTTAAATATCCACGGCTGTAGTTTGGAAGATGTAACATCCTATCCCATGATTGGATTATTTACATTGTAAACTCATGAGTCAGGCAGAAGAAGCATATTGCGGAAGGCACTATAGACAGACATCACCAAAGGCATTCCAAGACAGACACACCTAATAGTACAATGTATGACTTTGGTTTAGTTGAAGTAAGATGGGCACATCCGTTAGAGGATCAAGAATACTCATTTTAGTCAGCACTACAAGTGACTTACTCCACACTGGACTACTTTATCTTCAGAGGTAGCCATAAACAATATGCTATGTTAATACATTTATAAAAATGCATGTGTCTTGGCGCTAGCTCAGCATAACGGACACGGAGACTGTAGTGAAAGCTAGTTGTTGAAAAGCCAGGTTTTCAGGTGCTTTCTGAAGGCTAATAAAGAGGGGTGGCCGTGATGTTAGAGAGTAGAAGATTCCAGAGTTTAGAAGCTCTGAAGCAAAGCAGCTTCCACCCCATTATACTCTTTTTAATCTGTGGCGGATAACCTTCATTGGTCCTCTACATCGAAGGTTTCTTCTAGGTTCACACCAGGCAAAGGGTTGTTTCAGATATTCAGGGCCAGTATTATGAAGGGCTTTGTAAGTATGGCAGAGGGCCTTACTTAAGGTAAGAATATGTCATAGATGTTCACCGTCAGGTCAGGTTAATGTCTGGTCCTTCACCCCTCCAACTGTCCCAAGATTGTGGTATTATGCATCTTAAAGCACCTACATCAAAATTCCACCCAGTGGTTCTGAGAGCCACAGCATTAAAAATAAATCTGTGGGAAGAGCTGAAGACCTGCTGCAAACTGTTTGGACGACCTCTCAAAGGAGCAAAGAACAGTAGGTGATGAAGGCTGTCATTTCAGGAAATGCCCTGGAGAGGATCACAGGTACCTGAAGGCAACTGAAGGAAAATGGCACACTGTGCAGGAAAGTAGTTACACACAGGAGAAAACTGATTAGAAGCCGGAATGGAACATTATTTACAAAAGAGGGAATCAATAAGATCATTGCGGTATGCCTAAGAACCTTTACACACAGCCCTTTTCCTTGGATCTAAAATAAATTTAGAGACAACTTAACAGCATCACCCTTACCAGACTAACAAGGGACTAGCGAGACACACTCGACCTGACGCATGATAAAGCGGAATCGCTCAAATTGCTTGAAGGGGGGGGGGCACACTAGGAAATCACAGCGTGAAGATGGTTTCCCTACACAGTTTTATAAAAACATATTGGGGCACCATCGCTGATGGGCTCCATGGTGAAATTGCTGAAGCTGAAGGCAACGGAATATTACCCGCATCAACTAGTATTACAATATTAATAATGGTTCAAAAACCCAACTAAACAAGAAAGTACAGGTCCACTTGTCAATGCCGACTATGGACATTAAATTGGGACAATGAAAGCGAGTAGACTCTTCATGGTAATAACAGTACTAATACATAAAAACAGTCTGGCTTTTTGCTAAAGTCAAGGTTGGCAAAAAGCGATTGATCCGTTGGGATTGTCGTAATAAAAGATTGTAGACTACAATGTAAGGGGGATGCATATGTATTGTCGAACATTGGTTGAAGCAATGCTGTACATTATCACTGATGTATGTTTAATAAAAATAATTTTTAAAAAAAGGTTGGCATAAAGTTTGAAATGCCTGGCACATGCAATGGGTGAAGGCAGATAGAAAGAAGAACACAATATTCGTCTTTCTCAATATCGAGAAAACCTTTAGGCAGTTTCATGGGAATGCCTACTCCGAGTAATTAGGTGTACGAATTTTGGCCCGGCTGTTGTTGGATCCATATATTTTAAGAAGGAATGTGGGAGGTTGGGAGTACCAGCATTGTGGTCTGACCCTGAGTCTGGTTGTAACACGGTCTAACGAAGCACCTAGCTAGATTGTTCCACAACAGTAAACTAACTGCTGTTCTTCATAATCCTCAATTCGGCACCCTAACTGACTCTTTTTTAAGGGTCAAGATTTTTATCACTTTGAGTGTGTCATGGATGACATTTATCCTATTTTACCTAGGAAACTGTACTTACAATGGAGATATGGCTCCGCCCCCTCCACTGTCCATTTATGTCAGATGGTCCCACGCGCAGCGTCCACGCGCTACGGCCTCGCCGAAGGTGCGCCAAAGGTAAGCCCGTCTACGCCCGTCCGCGCCTGGACCGCGCCCAGCGCCAGACCCCCTGGTCCACGCATTTCCCAGCCCTCCCGCATTACCTACGATGCCGCCACCCTCCTGGCCCTTAACCCCGGTCGCGCCCCCAACTGCGTCCAAGCCGCTCCTGGACACACCCATGGACCTTTCTCCTGCTACTCCTGCAAATTCAGCGGCACCGACAACATCTCCGCTACGACCACACCACAGACTCCCGACCCCAACCACCTACAATGCATCCTTCTCAACACCCGCTCGGTCCACAGACATGCCATTGACCTATGGAATCTACTAGACACCATCTCCCCGGACGTCGCCTTCCTAACAGAAACATGGATGAACGCTTCCTCAGCCCCAGACATCACCATTGCCATCCCGGAAGGCTATAAGATCACTCGCAAGGACCGTACCGGCCACACAGGAGGAGGAATCGCCATCGTCCATAAGAATTCCATCCGAATCTCAACCAGCTCTGACGCCAACCTCGCCAACTCCGAACACCTTCACTTCCAGATCCACATCGACCCCAAGACCACACTCAGAGGCACCCTCCTCTACAGACCACCAGGACCCCGCGCAAAATTTAGTGAAGACATCACGGACTTCATCACTCCTCACGCGCTCCCCTCCAATGACTACATCCTTCTGGGAGACCTCAACTTTCACCTTGAAAAGATCAACGACCGCAACACCACCACCCTCTTGGACAACCTCGACAACCTCGGACTTAAACAACTGGTCACTTCCCCCACCCACATCGCAGATCACACACTCGACCCCATCTTCACCTCCAGCAATCATGTCTCCTTCAGCCACACTACGGATCTCCTCTGGACTGACCACAGCTGCGTTCACTTCACCTACAACAAGCCAAAACCCATCAACCACCTCCAACCAACTCTGCAAAGAAACTGGAACAAAATCACCATCGACCAGATCTCCTCATCGCTCCTTCTAAACACCCCAGCCCACTCTTCTAACCCAGACCAAGCCGCCGCCAACTTCACCCTATGGTTATCCAACACCGCCGACAGCTTAGCACCACTGAAAAAACGTCAAAGCAAACCTGGCAACAAGAAGGCCTCATGGTTCAACGATGATCTAAAGAAGTCCAAGAAACTCTGCCGCTCCCTTGAAAAGGCCTGGAAAAAAGACCCAACCACTAGCACCAAAGACGCCTTCAAAAACGCCACCCGCACTCACCACCAACTAATCCAAAAGGCCAAGAAAACAGCATTCAAGGATCAACTTGACAACAACGCCCACAACAGCAAGGAACTTTTCAACATCGTCAAGGAATTTTCCAATCCCTCGGCCAACTCCAACGACATCACCCCCTCTCAAGCCCTCTGCGACTCCCTAGCCTCATTCTTCCACAACAAGATTGCAGACATCCACAACAGCTTCGACAACCAACCCGGAGACCAACCCACCCAACCATATGCTGAACACTCTCCCCCCGTGAACACCCTTAACGACTGGAACCCAATCTCCACTGAGGACACCATCCGCCTGATGAACTCCATCCACTCAGGATCCCCCACAGACCCATGTCCTCACCACATCTTCAACAAAGCAGACTCCGTCATAGCACCGCACCTCCGAGACGTCATCAACTGCTCCTTCAACTCCGCCACCTTCCCGGAAAACTGGAAACACGCTGAACTCACCGCCCTTCTGAAAAAACCCACAGCGGACCCCACCGAACTCAAAAATTACCGCCCCATTTCGCTCCTTCCATTCCCGGCCAAAGTAATCGAGAAAGCTGTCAACAACCAGCTCGCCACTTTCCTCGAAGCCAACAAATCCCTCGACTCCTCACAATCTGGCTTCCGAGCAAAACACAGCACTGAGACCGCCCTCATCGCAGCAACAGACGACATTCGAACTCTACTGGACAATGGAGACACAGTCGCCCTCATCCTCCTCGACCTCTCTGCAGCATTCGACACAGTCTGCCACAGCACCCTTTTACAACGCCTCAGTAACATCGGAATACAAGGAAAAGCACTTGAATGGATCACCTCGTTCCTCACCGGAAGAACCCAGAGAGTCCGCCTTCCACCATTCAAGTCCGAGGCCACTGAAGTAAGCATGGGCGAATTTTGCGGATCTCGCGTTCGCGAATTTTGCGGATTTGCGAACTCGCAATCCGCAAAATCCGCGAATTCTTGCGAATTTGCGGTTTTTTTTTTTTTTTTGTGTTCGCAAGGATTTCTGCCAGTTCGCGAGGGTTTCGTACCAGTTCGCAATTGCGAACTTACATTTCGTCGCGCAACGGTCGCGAATTATGTTGTTTCTACGTCTGGTTCATCATCACAGGTTCCCAGCACCCTCTGTTTCACCACTGCAACCCTCTGTTACATCAATGCCACCCTCTGGTTCATCATTACTGTAGATTATGGGGGGGAAAAGCAAGCACACCATCCCTGCTTCAACTCAGATGAATTAATTTGGGGTTAGTTTATTAATGTGTCACTGTTTTAAAATTCCAGTCTGGCACCTGCTTCCTTATCTGTAATTTTGCTTTCTGTTGCAGTGCATTTTTTTCCCCAGGACCTTCTTTGTGGCCTACTTGTAGCTATTGTATGAGCCTGCTGTGAGGGTCAGAGCAGGGTCATACAATTGTTGCAACTAGCAACTGAATTCTGGAGGGGCCCCAGTCAGGAAGCACTACCGGGAATTGTTACTAATGATGAGTTTGAACTCTTGCCCCTGCCGAGTGCTTTCACTTTTGAAAAACTCGTTTTTCTGCAATTTCGCGGGGTTCGCGTGGTGCGAACACGCGCAAGATCGGATTCGGAAGCCGCAAATTCGTGCGAATATGCAATTTGTTTTTTTTGCGGCGTGTTAGTTGGCAAGGTTTTGTGCGTTTTTGCGAGCCGCTCGTAGCGCAAGACGCGAAGTTACCCTCGCGGTCGTTCAAGGGCGCAGCCATCTTGTTTGCCTGACGTATTTCCGTTTCCGGGCGCGAAGTGTAATCTCGCAAAGTCCGCGGTTTGCCAGTACAGTCTCGCGCGTGTTCGCAAGGAAAATCTCGCGCGAACTTACCCGCGCGGTCGTGAACGGGCGCGGCCATCTTGTTTCTCATTCATTGCTATGGTTCTGGGCATGGTCTTTGTATCCTCTGTCAATCTCTGCCATCCTTTGCTTGTTTGAAGTTTTTTTTTATCTATTTTACTTATTATCTATCCCTCTATTTTTCTAGCCCTATATTTTTGTGTTTACTGCTACTTTTGGTTAATTTTAAACTACTTTTGTAAACTCTTTTCTTTTCTTCTCTTCCCTATTCTATTTTCTTTATTCCTTTCCGCCCAGACCATGGTGAAGGGAGCCGGGAAGCATCCCGAGAAGGGGAAGGGTCCCGCACCCCGTGTCCGGCTCCCGTGCGGGCGTTTGAGGGGGGAGCTAGTGATGCCACGGGAGATCTTTACCCCGGAGGAGGTGGCCCAACTCATTTTTTATGTTCAGCGCCGCCTCCCCAGGACCATCATGGGAGGCGGCAAGATCAGTGCCGGGTACGGGGCCCGGGAGCGCTGGAAGCGGTGGGAGAAGGTGTGCCAGGCCATTTACCACCACTCTCGGGTCTGGCGCACCTACAACCAGGCCACCCACCGCTGGACGGATGTCCTGACCCGTGAGCGAGATCTGCTCGACCTCCTTGGCCTTGAGATCCCCGGGCTTGGTGAGTAGTAGTAGCTATGTCTTTACTACTATGTTTTCTCCTGCTGTGTTATTATATTGCAAATTTTTGTTTTTTACCAAGAGCAATAATGCTGCTCATTACATTGTAGGTACATTTTATTTCAAAATCTTCTGTGCATTTCAGGTACACTGCTCTCCTTCTCAGTAGTGTTGCTACTATGCTTATTTGTTTTAGATTTTGTGTTCATTTCATTGGCCTGTGAAATTATGTATGAGTGTAGTTGAAAGAACTGCGCAATGCTACACACTAAGGTTCAGATTTTTAATTACCGGCGCATCCCTGCAAAGTTGCAGGGATGCGCCAGTAATTGTGCGTCACGCCACCATCACCCATGGTGCGCCGTATTACAATGCGGCGCGCCATGGGCCCAAAACGTCACCAAAGTATTACGCATCTGTGCCGTAAAGGTGGCGCATTGCTGGAGTTGCGTCGCAACGATGGTGCAGCTCCATCAATTCTCTGGGGTGCCCTATCTCCCCAATGCTGCGTCAAGCCGTACGTCTGCTTCAAGCAGGCGCAGGGTTTGAGTCACGCATCATTGTCCTCAAAGTGACTGATTGAAATCTTGTAGATTTCCCTCAGCCACTTTTAGGATGCGTTCCTGCGCAGGAACGCCCTCCCTTGCGCCGGAACACCCCTATTGGCGCAGGGCTTTACAACGTGATGCATCTCCCAGATGCGTCACGTTGTTAATATACGCCGCACCATTGCGCCTCTTTTGTGCTGTCGCTGCGTCACAAAAGTCACGCAACAATGGAGCAAAAGAGCCGCAAGGGCCTTATAAATCAGCCCCTACAGACTCAAGTCCAGTCCTTCCTTTGTACACATGGCGATAAGAAGAAATAGTGGTGGTGGATTAATAGTTTGAGTATTTTAATGACTGGTGAATGTAGTAGGAAACTTTAGTGTTGTCGCTGATCTTCAATCACGATGGACTTTGGCTGTCACTTTGCGTGCTGCGGACTGCTGCCTGCCAATCCTAGGCAAACCTTTTTAGTACTTTGTTTAGTGAGTTACATAGGGTAGTTTCCAATTCGACGGTCCGCAAATCAAGCAATACTAAAGTAATGACGTAGTCGACCACATGAGATTGGTCAATAATATATCCCGTGGAGTCGTTCCCTATTTGCTATTTCGCAAAAATATTTTGTTACTTTGTTAGTTCTTTTTTAAATGTTTGATTTGGTTGAGAAATAAATATCATCCATGTTTTCTGTTTTTCTTTCTTTCATGTTGTACATCAGCTTCCCCCAGGGGCAAGAGGAGGACACAGGAGGAGGAGGAGGAGGGTGCTGTTGTCGATGCAGGCCAGGACCGGGCAGTCGAGGGCTCCTTTGCTGGCCCCAGTAAGTTTTAATTTTAATATAGAGTACTTATTTTTTCCTAGCGTTCCTCATTCGATTTTTTCTAAATCGTCTTTGATCTTCTTGTAGACAGGATCTAAATTCTTATCCCTATGACTCCGTGTGGTATTACTAGATTATTCTTATTAGTCTGTCTGTGTAGCTAACTAAGATTGCACATTTGGCATTTCCATTGGACTCCCATTCTAGTCAGCAATAGCTCTATGCACTGAGTGTAGTCCTCTGGGATTGTCCATAATGTCTTTTCAAGTATTCTAAATGTTTATGCTTTGACCATTGCCAACAATAAAAAGGTGAATGACCACCACCAAGAAATAATAAGATACTACTTTACTTTTGGTTTGGATAGGACAATCCATTCTACTACTGTTGCAGGGACAAATCTGCACAAACAGAACTATGGACACTAAATAATGCATCGCTTAGCTTATCAATTATAATAGGTGCTGTAACTGTTAGACTTTCCACATACCTCAGTGATAACAGACTTTGTAGTTGAACCCCCAATCTCCTTACTGACTAGATAGTGTGGCAGAGTCATTTAGCTCCCAAAGTCACCGATGGCAGAGGCACGGACTCATGCTTGCAAAAATTCGAAAACCTTTAGCTCATCCACTCTAGTCTGGAGGACCAAAAACCACAGAGTCTATTTAAGTTTAAAAGCTTTATTAAAAGTAAACACATTTATTAAATTCAAGTTTGTCATAAAAGTGAACGTGTAACTGAAAATGGAAAAGTGCTTAGTGCTGACGATTAATTGGACACATTTCTTGTGGTCGAGCCGAGCTCTCACCTGGTTTGAACTTGATCCTGCTCGTGTTCTTAGAAGTCAAGGTTCTGTCTGTTAGGAGAAAAAGTGGTGCGTGTTAAAAAGTAAAAAGCAAACATTCATCAGTTGTGCCAAAAAGTGCAGCAAGACAACAGCCTTCCCTGGAAAAAGGGACATTTTTACTCTAGAGTACACAGTCAAAAATTATTAAATTGTACACTTTTTTTCACATTTCTTTCTTCCTCCTAGACCAAATATTATATAGTAGTGAGTGGTGTATTCTAACATTATTAAATGTACTTTGTAGGTGGAACATCTGGAGACGGGGCCAGCGCGGAGGTGGTGGCATTGGACGAGGAGGACAACTCTGGGGAGGAGGCGGTGCAAGTGCCGGAAAAGGACATGCCTGTGAGGGTTCACACGGTGGTGGCGGGCAGAGGTAAGCTATACATTCCTTAGTCATTGAGATTGAAGACTGCAGAGTGTGCTTTCTGCACAGGTGTATTATAAAAAAAGCAGGTAGTAGCCTCCTCTAAATGTACTTCGACTTAGCTGTGAAGTTTTTGGCGAGAAGAATCCCAATCAGATCTGAGGTGAACTTGATGGATGGGATGAACGAAAAGCGAAAGAAGGGTGTAAGTAAGTGTGGAAGCACGAGAAATGTAATGATGACTGGCAAAGAAGAATGATATGTGTTTGCTTGGTCCCCGAGGTGGCTGGGAAGGTAAGAAAATGGTATGGTGCATGGCTGGGTGAATGATGAAGCAAGGATGGGTGGAAGGAGAACAGCCTGGGTGGGTGAGACAGAAACTGTATGTGTGCAATATACTTTGAATGGATGGATGCCTGGATCATTCATGGTACTATCTGACTCTTAGATAGCATATGTGAATCTAGAGAGAGTAGACGGTCACTGGATGAACTAAGTGTTACTTTGAAGAGCATGTAACACCGCACCCGTCCCGCACGTCCGTTCCAGTGTAGGAAAGGCAAGGAAAAGAAGTTGTAACGTTGTCCAAAGACTACCATGAATAGTAGCAGTAGTTTGTATTGCAACTGCAAGCACAGCATATATCCAGTTATTACGGTGGGCACTCCCTACCTCCCTTAATAACTTTAGTTTAGTAGTAGTACGTCATTCATGTGTGGGGGTATCACTGTTCACTCAATAATAAGCAAAGCACCTAAAGTCATCCCATATGTCATCAAATACATCCCATGTGAAGTGATAGATAATCAGATAATTTAGCTTCTTCATTTTCCTTTTCTAATACTCATTTGCACTGTAGGGTGAAAGCTAAATTAATTAAGCAGTAGCCCTTTTAACAGAGTATTCTCAGTGCCACCCGTAATAGAAAAGTAAGAGCTTCACCACCTGCATGTACTGGACCGGTACAGTAACGCAAGTCTGTCTCACTCACCATGGTGTGCGTCTGTTTTTCTCGGGTGCAAGTTCACTGCGCTGGCATTATGCCGGCTTGCATAAGATAACGTACCAATTTTCCTAAACAAGAGAGAAGAAGAAGAATAAGAGTGGTGTACTGTCATAGTCGACTGTAATAGAAGTCCATAGTGCTCGTAGAATTTGTTCCTTAAACTCCCACTAATGTTAGAGCAAGGATGAAGAAGTCGGAGGTTACATAGATACTGTCCTCAATAGTTATGCACTGTGCTTTCAATTTGCTACTTGTACTGTGACAACTTTCTGCTCAATCATTTTGTGTTAATCTTAAGGAGCATTGGTTACAGACTATGTCTTTCTTTTTTCATGTAGTTGCTCCTTCCAAATCCAAGACACCATCAAGGAGGAAGGAGCTGGCTCGAATGGCCCGGCAACGGAGGCTGGATGCCACTGTTGCTGAATATCGGCGGCTGGTGTCCCTGGAGGAGGAGGAGACGCAGTCTGGAACAACAACAACGTCCACTGGGACAGCTGCCTCCTCCTCCGTGCGGGCTGCCAGCCAGCGCAGTGCTCCAGCGGTACGGAGCCGGGCTACCAAAGCCAAACGCCACCGCCCAGCAGCAAAGAAAGCAGCTGCCCCTCACAGGATTTGCAAGGCACACCGGCGCCGCTTATCCCTCAGACTGTCCTACCTGGAGCAGGAGGTCCATAATTATAAGAACGTGGTGGAGGGCCTCCGCTTCGAACTTGCCACCCTCCGCAAGGAGCATGATGCCCTGGCTGCTAATTCCAACAGCACCCTGCCATAGTGTCCCTTGCCCCTTTTTTAGAGACTTTTGGGGGGTGGGAATTGGGAGTTGTGATTTTTGGGGACTTTTGAAGGACAATCGTTGGGGTTAGGAAGGGTCTTGCGGGAGATTCTTTTGTTAGGGCTATAAAAATATACTTTTTGAAACTTTATCTGACCATACCTGTTTTTTACTGCTTTTGAGTCTGGTGGGTGGGGGTTTAACATAACAGTAAGTTTGTTTTCCTGAATAGTCCTAGGACTTTAGTAGTACTACCGTCAATCAAATCTCTCGTCTCTCCTAATACTCCATTATACTACCTCCAACCAAACGCCTATCTTACCTGTAATTTCTGTTTGCAAGTAGGGCTAGGCCCAGGGCTGGCTCCACGGGAAACAGCAAATAAGGTTGGCAATCCTGGGCGGATAAAATTTCCTCATAGCGGTGGTACTAGTGGTGTGACACAGTGGCAGTTGCTTGCCTATGAAAAAAAGAAAATGAAATCTGGTTTGTCCTCCTGAGCAATACAAAGGTACAATACAGAATATAGCAGGTGACAGAAGTACACTAGAACAGTGCCACGTTGTAGCCTAACAAATGTTAAAGTATAACTAATTCGGTTGAAGTTCTTTGACATTAGCCATGGGTCTTTGTCAAGCAGAGTAAGAATATATCCTCGGATTTCTTCACCAGCCTGTTGCTATCACCTTATCCTCCCCAGCAAGTGTGTGGATTTATTGCTGTAATTTAGTCACACATCAATCAAAACCACACAGCCCGGGGGAAGAGGGTTAGGGTTTGAAAAATGGATGGGTACGGGGGTTTTTGGGAAAGGTTTTGGGAGACAAGAAAAAGTAGCACAGCATGGACGAACAATTGTGAACATAAACAAATCTTTGGGTACAAACCTATCCATCAATCTTTGAAAGTGCATACACTACTGTAACTGCATGCATGTCAGTTAAAAGTAATTAGTACTTTCGACAACTGTGGAAGAAAGAATGCGACAGTACAGGGCGTGGGTGGAAATATTGATAACTATATTCAACATAAGGTCTCTGTAGCCAGATACCTGAGAGCCTTGCTGGTCACTATAAATCCATTCACAACAACACTCAATGGGGTTGGTCTGGAAGGTGTCAGGTTTACTCCCCGTGATCCAGTCGATGCAAATATGGTTCCACCTCCAAATGTCACCAACACCCAGAAGTGTAAACACAGGGTGTTCGAGGCATTAGGCGGGGGAGAAAAATAACAAACTAAAATAAAAAATGTGGGATGGGTAAAGGTAGGGTCAGCAGGGAAAGGATACCTGTAACAGAAGACAAGACAGGCATCAGTGAAGTGCTGTCCTAACATACAAGGGTACTCTCATATAGTCTCACTAATAGTCTGCAAGTCTCCCGCCTACTCATGGGAAATGTAGTTTCATAGTACGGTAGGCGCTTAGGGGCTGCGTAACCTGACAGAAGGTATAGTAGATAGAAAAGGAGAAATTGCTTTTTTTCTAGGTGTCCCCTCACTCACCAGGGTTGCCCCTTGGTGACATGCTTCATCATTGGGGCCATCCCAGTCCTCTACGGCCTGGGGCGTGCTGCGACTTGCGAATTACGTAGGAGCACTTACAAATGACTATGTGTGGTGCAGATGTGATAGTGGAGTGGACTAAGTGATGTGTTAAGGGATCAATGTAGAAGCAGAGAGAGAGCCAAGAAATGCAGTCACAGTCAGAGAAAAAGGCAAGGGATACTGTATCTATGTGGTTGTAGTGGTCCTGTTGGAAGTGGTAAGTAAGTTGCCCGCAGAAAAAAAATCCTCCTATTAGCGGCACTCCTCCATTGCAGCCGACGCTTCGTCCATCGATGTTGGTCACCAGAAGACACCCTGTCCACTGCCTGCCTGATGCTGAATTGTGGCTCGCTACTGTGAAGCCTGACTCCATCCTTTTTTCCCCATTGCAGAGACTGAAACCCGGCCTGTAATTATTCAACGAAAAACAGGAAGTGATATAATATTACAACACCACTGATAAATAAATATAAGGTATGTAGGCTGTGGAGTGCAAAAAGTCACAATTTGTTTTTCCTAGTAGACAGTACAATGTTTTTGAAAGTGCGTACTCTGAGTCACCTTTTGAAGGATAAATAAGTATGGGCAAATTAATGTATCGGATCTTGCCCCTCAAGCTAGGTGTACTGTAAACTGTGTTTTAGAACAAAATTAGATCTTCCTAGCAGTGCTCCCACCCAGACCCTTACTAAAGCCAGTCGCAAAAATGTAGAAGACCCCCAATCAAATCTCAAAAAACGAGGCCTAGCAGAAAACTGGTGACAAAACTTACTTTGAAAGTAAAAGTAGGCCGAAGTACCCTAATTACCCATTACCCACCGTGGATTGCATTCAAACCACTTGCAAGCAACCAAGCAAAAGTAGCCATAGCCAGCATCGCTCCAAGACTCGAAATCCCCCCCACTCAAACACATGCAATAGAAATACTGCTAACCCTAACGAACCCTAAGTTAAGAATAGTGGCAAAGGCTTTCTTTAACTATGCCAAATCCCCCCTTTCCCACCATGGATTTTCTTCAAATGACTTGCAACCAAAATTACACATTCTCACGAGTGCTCTAAGACCCCAGAACTCAGTTTGAAAAATCTAGAACACCCCGAAACACATGCAATCCTGCTGCTAGGGCTAACCCTAACGAACCCTAAGTTACAAAAAGTGCCAAAACTAAAGGCTTTTCCGCGCGGATTTTGTCCCAACCACTTCTACCCGGTATTAGACCTTCCCAGGAATGCCCCAAGACCCGGCAACCCACCCGCCAAGAAGCGTAACACCCCCAAACAGGCCAAAAGCAAAATCTCATACTTGCAATATTTCTGGGCCTTCGGTCCAAACGCGCTGCGTAGCTAGGCCATAAGTCGGGGTTGGCACGACGGATTTCCTGAAAAGCAAATGCAATCAAGATTAGAGTGTCCCAGCAGTGCTCCCAGACCACGAAACTCACCCGCAAACAGACGGAACCCCCCCTAAGAGCACCTCAAAGGCAAGCAAGTCATCAAAAACACAAAAAAAATTCCGCCTGGGATTTGGTCCAAAACACTTTTATCCGGTATTAGAGCTTCCCAGCAATGGCCCCAGAGCCGTCAACCCAGGAGAAAACGAGTAGAAGACCCCCAAACAGCCAAAGAGCAAAAGTACAAAAATGGGGACTTAGTCACTTTTTCACAAATTTCCCAAATCACTCCGCGCGCGCTCTGCAGCTAGGCCCTAAGTCCCCTCAGCCACCATGGATTTGCTTCAAACCTCTTGCAAAGTAAAGTATATATAGCCAGCAGTGCTCCCACACCACGAAACTCACCCACAAACATCAGGAAGCCCCCCAAACAGGCCCCCGAAAACGCTACATAGAGCAAAATGTCAGAAATAGCCCAAAAAAAAATCGGCCTGGATTTTGTCCCAACCACTTCTACCCGGTATTAGACCTTCCCAGGAATGCCCCAAGACCCGGCAACCCACCCGCCAAGAAGCATAACACCCCCAAACAGGCCAAAAGCAAAATCTCATACTTGCAATATTTCTGGGCCTTCGGTCCAAACGCGCTGCGTAGCTAGGCCATAAGTCGGGGTTGGCACGACGGATTTCCTGAAAAGCAAATGCAATCAAGATTAAAGTGTCCCAGCAGTGCTCCCAGACCACGAAACTCACCCGCAAACACCAGGAAGCCCCCCAAACAGGCCCCCGAAAACGCTACATAGAGCAAAATGTCAGAAATAGCCCAAAAAAAAATCGGCCTGGATTTTGTCCCAACCACTTCTACCCGGTATTAGACCTTCCCAGGAATGCCCCAAGACCCGGCAACCCACCCGCCAAGAAGCATAACACCCCCAAACAGGCCAAAAGCAAAATCTCATACTTGCAATATTTCTGGGCCTTCGGTCCAAACGCGCTGCGTAGCTAGGCCATAAGTCGGGGTTGGCACGACGGATTTCCTGAAAAGCAAATGCAATCAAGATTAGAGTGTCCCAGCAGTGCTCCCAGACCACGAAACTCACCCGCAAACACCAGGAAGCCCCCCAAACAGGCCCCCGAAAACGCTACATAGAGCAAAATGTCAGAAATAGCCCAAAAAAAAAATCGGCCTGGATTTTGTCCCAACCACTTCTACCCGGTATTAGACCTTCCCAGGAATGCCCCAAGACCCGGCAACCCACCCGCCAAGAAGCATAACACCCCCAAACAGGCCAAAAGCAAAATCTCATACTTGCAATATTTCTGGGCCTTCGGTCCAAACGCGCTGCGTAGCTAGGCCATAAGTCGGGGTTGGCACGACGGATTTCCTGAAAAGCAAATGCAATCAAGATTAGAGTGTCCCAGCAGTGCTCCCAGACCACGAAACTCACCCACAAACACCAGGAAGCCCCCCAAACAGGCCCCCGAAAACGCTACATAGAGCAAAATGTCAGAAATAGCCCAAAAAAAAATCGGCCTGGATTTTGTCCCAACCACTTCTACCCGGTATTAGACCTTCCCAGGAATGCCCCAAGACCCGGCAACCCACCCGCCAAGAAGCATAACACCCCCAAACAGGCCAAAAGCAAAATCTCATACTTGCAATATTTCTGGGCCTTCGGTCCAAACGCGCTGCGTAGCTAGGCCATAAGTCGGGGTTGGCACGACGGATTTCCTGAAAAGCAAATGCAATCAAGATTAGAGTGTCCCAGCAGTGCTCCCAGACCACGAAACTCACCCACAAACACCAGGAAGCCCCCCAAACAGGCCCCCGAAAACGCTACATAGAGCAAAATGTCAGAAATAGCCCAAAAAAAAATCGGCCTGGATTTTGTCCCAACCACTTCTACCCGGTATTAGACCTTCCCAGGAATGCCCCAAGACCCGGCAACCCACCCGCCAAGAAGCATAACACCCCCAAACAGGCCAAAAGCAAAATCTCATACTTGCAATATTTCTGGGCCTTCGGTCCAAACGCGCTGCGTAGCTAGGCCATAAGTCGGGGTTGGCACGACGGATTTCCTGAAAAGCAAATGCAATCAAGATTAGAGTGTCCCAGCAGTGCTCCCAGACCACGAAACTCACCCACAAACACCAGGAAGCCCCCCAAACAGGCCCCCGAAAACGCTACATAGAGCAAAATGTCAGAAATAGCCCAAAAAAAAATCGGCCTGGATTTTGTCCCAACCACTTCTACCCGGTATTAGACCTTCCCAGGAATGCCCCAAGACCCGGCAACCCACCCGTCAAGAAGCATAACACCCCCAAACAGGCCAAAAGCAAAATCTCATACTTGCAATATTTCTGGGCCTTCGGTCCAAACGCGCTGCGTAGCTAGGCCATAAGTCGGGGTTGGCACGACGGATTTCCTGAAAAGCAAATGCAATCAAGATTAGAGTGTCCCAGCAATGCTCTCAGACCACGAAACTCACCCACAAACAGACGGAACCCCCCCTAAGAGCACCTCAAAGGCAAGCAAGTCATCAAAAACACAAAAAATTTTCCGCCTCGGATTTGGCACAAACCACTTTTAGTGCTTCCCAGCAATGGCCCCAGACCCGTCAACTCACCTGCAAAGAGGTAGAACAACACCCCCACAAGTGCTGAGTCTTTCTTCATTGGGCGTAAACCAGCCCTCTGCTTTGATGGAAATAGGAGTCTGGAGGAGGAGGATAGAGGAGCATGTTCTTCTGAACTTGTGAACCTGAGGAATGCAGACTGCGGCACCTTCAAATAAATTAGCAAACAAGTGAAGACAGTTCTGCTGATGGGCTTGTTTTTGTGATTATCTGATTAAAGTTTGAATTATATTAACTGTGCACAACAAAGAAAGACAGACACACAGGAATAAAAGTGAATAAGGATGAAAAAGAAAGTTATTGATTCGTTGTCTCATTTTCAGGGCTCGAAGTCGGTATCACGGTCCAGGAATAAGAATAAGGCTTCGTCATCATACTCTGCGAATTCAGCCAGGGTGAGGTCAGTGCCACCTGACAGAGTAGAAATTCCCTCATCTATGGTGCTGGCCACCTCCTCTTCATCCGGCACGCTCTCTCGTACTCTTATATCTGGTGGTATGAGGTGCTGATTCATCTTGATCATTGTTAACCTCTCCACATTTTTGGGCGAGAGGCGGCTCCGTTTGGGAGTTACAATCCCACCAGCCGCACTGAAAACCCGTTCAGAAGACACACTTGCGAGTGGGCAAGACAAGTAGTTTAAAGCCAGGTTGGTGAGCTGTGGCCACAATTCTTTTTTCCCATGCCAATACGCCAATGGGTCAGAATTAACATAGACCTCTGTGGAGTCATTCAGATAGTCCTTCACCATCGACTCAAGGTCCTCCTCCAAGGTTCCTCCACTTTGCGTAGCTCTTGCTGTGCCTCTGACCTTTTGAGAACCAAACCCACGCAGAGCTAGCCAATCCTCTTCAGCCTCCAATGTTTCTGTTGTCTTTCGTGCAGATGATCCGGTTGCCGGTGTCTTTAACGGCTGAGAGGTCACTTGTGCCACAGCCACAGGTGCAGAAGTGGATTGTTTTGACTGGGGATGGCCTGCTGATGTACTGCCATTTCCTTCAATTTCCAGCCGTTCTGTTTCAAACTTCTTGGCTGACAAGGCTAGCCAACGTTTGTACTTTGTAACATCTTCATCAGCAAAAGGAAAGAATGCTCTGCCTGCCAGCGCCTTTTTGTAGCGTGGATCCAGAATAGTAGCACAAATGTAATGCTGTTCTGAGTGGATCTTTTTAAGACGTTCATCACCTTGTAGGAGCTCTAATAATTGCTCAGCCAGAAGCAAAGAGTCTTTCTTTTTGTCATCTTTTCGAAACACAGAACACACCTCCTTCAGTTGGTCCTCCAGCATGTACAACAATGGGATAGCTTTTCCCAAATTAGAGTCCTCCTTGCTGACTGCACGCGTGAAGACCTCAAAAGGACGAAGCATGCGTGTTAGGCTTTCAACTATGTTCCATTGCGGCCCACCCATCCTCAGCTCCTCTATACCCTCTTTCAAGAAATATTGATCGAGTTGCGTATACTGCTCATACAGACGCTCAAGCATGTAGAAGGTTGAGTTCCAACGTGTTACCACCTCCTGGATGAGTGCTTTCACTGGCATTTGACATTGATATAGCATGCTCCTCAGCTGCTTGCGGGCCTTAAAAGAATGCCTGAAATGCTTGCAAATTTTTCGGCAGTTCTCCAATACACTGTACGCTGCACTGCGTTTATTACCCAAGAATTTTTGGACAACCAGGTTTATACAGTGCGCCAAACACGGCACTCTGAAATAGTAACCGTCCCTCATGGCCTTAACTATATTGGAGCCATTGTCCGTGGAAACATAACCAACCTTGCGTTTTAGTGGGGACAGACAGTTAAGGACCTTTGTGTTAAAGACATCCAAAATGTTTTCTGCTGTGTGACGTTTCTCCAAACCAAACATGGCTAGTGTTGCATGTTTCCGAGCACCTTTAAAAACAATGTTAGTGTCAACACCTGAGTTTAGCTTTGCTTTAGCCCCTGAAAAAGAGACCCAGTGTGCAGTGATGCACATGTAATCAGCGCCTGCGCCACTGGTCCACATGTCTGTTGTCAGATGTATAGTGTGAACAGCACTCTTCTGCAAAGCTGCCCCAATCACCTTCAGAACATCTTCATGTAGTGCTGGAACCGCAACTCGGGCAAAATAGAACCGGCTAGGAACCTTCCATTTAGGGCAGAGCGCTGTCACTAATTCTAGAAAACCAACCCCTTCTACAAAAGAAAAAGGGAGAAGGTCCAGAGCTAGCATTTTAGCCAGCTTAGTGTTATACAGACGGGTCATTGGGTGGTTGCGTTCATATTGCGCTTCTGTAAACAACATCTTTTTAATGTTGCCCTGGACCAATGATTTACGGGATGATGATGATCTCTTCGACCCAGTTACGCTCGCTGATGAACTTTTCCGCATTGATGTCTCACTCTCTCCCACACTCTTAGTGTGGCTCCCATGGGGTGTGCTGCTGACATGGGAACTGGGTGTAAGTGAAGTGTTTGAATCGTCTTCTTCTACCTCCTCGTCATCAGCAGATGACAAATCAACGTTTTCATTACGTGCAATTCCGGCTTTCTTGACCGCCTCTAGGTGCGGAAACCATTCGACAGCGTGCCTTCTCTCAAGATGACCTCTCTGGCCTCCGGTACCATAGTTAGAACCAAGCTTACCACGACTAAATCGAAGCTTACAAAGGCTACAAATGGCTATGTTTTCCTTTTTTGGGCAAACACTAAAGAAGTCCCAAACTGGAGACTTGAAATGTCTTCGGGGGCCGGAGGAGGCGGCGATACTGGTGGTGGTGGTCCTGCTGCTAATGACAGATGAAGTGGAGGATGTGGATTGCCGAACTTCAGTACGTTTTGCACTTTCACCACCACGAATTGAGGTCGAGGACGAGGTGGGTACCTTCTTGCGAAGAAATATGGAAGCGGTAGGTTTTGGTGTACTACTTAACTCCAAATCTAATGATTCCATTTCCATTGCCTCCTCGCCGACATCATCATCACGCTCAGCAGCTTCTCGGGATAGGGTCAAAATGTCTCTTTGCTGCATGCCCGGTGGGGCTGCAGTGACCTTTGTGATGACTGGCTCGTCGTCATCGTGAGAGGCTTCATCACCAGCAGTATCTGTCACTTCTTGTTGAGCCTCATCACACTCCATAGGTTTGAGTTTTTGGACGACCTTCCTTTTACGCTTAGGTGCCGGTGTCAGATCATGGTGTGCCTCTGCCTCACTGTCAGACCGCAGTTGTGGTTCCCAAGACAGATCACTTGCACCAGAACGAGGTGGGCTTGAAGAAGATGTAGACACCCCCCTTGATCTTTTCCTTGCTAGGGATGTGGAAGACAATGAATGATCATCAGGAGGAGTGGCTTCCAATGATACCTCAGCTTCAATGTCGATTTCCAAATGTGCCCCTACTTCGGGAGGAACAACTATTGTGGGCACTTGTGAACCTCCATGCACCTTTGCTTGCGCATCTCCTTTTGCTGCCTCTCCTTCCACATGTACTTGGGCGTGTACTTGCACATGGTGTTGTTGCGGCTGTGGTTGTTCAACACTTGTCAGATGAGTTACAACAACCTGTGTTGATTCAGGGACATTGCTGCTACTTTCTTGCGATGAGCCAACATCACTGGTCGATGGTGATTGGAGAAGTACACTGACTGCCTCTGAAGCACTCAAGGGCTTTGACTTAAGTTGCCTTGGTGGTGGAGGCACTGAACCCAATGGAGCAGGGGTGCTGCTCTCAGGTTGGTCCCCAGCAGATCCTGCTGCTGCAGGCGTACTTTTTTTTTTGCTCCCAAAAAAAGTGGCGGGTGGCACACCAGCCTCCTTGGTAACTTGCTTCTTCTGCTCCTTACTAGCAACTTTCTTGCTAGAGGAGCTACGGAGAACTTTCTTTGGGGGCGGGGCCATCTTCTTCAGAGCAGGTCAGACAGCAGGCCGCAGTTGCACGAATTGTAGAGTTGTCTGAGGCCAGACGTGACGTCGCGTGACGTTATGCTGCACACACACACCGCTGCAGGACTTCTTCCTGGCACTGGTGGTTCTCTTGAGTCTTGTGCACCTAAAAAAAATGGAAGACAGAGGAACATCAGTTCAGTTATAGAGCACAAAAAAATCGAAAAACACTGCAAAATCAGCACAATCCCAATCCATCCATGCCCTCCATAATGTTTAAATTCAAGACAACCCACAGAAAGACTAGGCCCATGCAAGACTCACTACCCCTGGGCATAAATAAAGGTTGAAAAGTAGGCAAAATGGTTGGAGGCCTAACAACAAAGCCTGCATTCAAAATGGCCACTTGCCTGCCAGCACATGGCCAGTGCCTGTAGCTGCACTCAAAATGGCCACCAGCCACATGGCATGTCCCTCCCCATGAACACCCCCAAAAATCGAAAAACACTGCAAAATCAGCACAATCCCATTCAATCCATGGCCTCCATGATGTTTAAATTCAAGACAACCCACAGAAAGACTAGGCCCATGCTAGACTCAAATACCCCTGGTGAAAAGGCCACAAGTACAGGCCCAAAAATCGAAAAACACTGCAAAATCAGCACAATCCTATTCCATCCATGGCCTCCATGATGTTTAAATTCAAGACAGCCCACAGAAAGACTAGGCCCATGCTAGACTCAAATACCCCTGGTGAAAAGGCCACAAGTACAGGCCCAAAAATCGAAAAACACTGCAAAATCAGCACAATCCCATTCAATCCATGGCCTCCATGATGTTTAAATTCAAGACAACCCACAGAAATACTAGGCCCATGCAAGACTCACTACCCCTGGGCATAAATAAAGGTTGAAAAGTAGGCAAAATGGTTGGAGGCCTAACAACAAAGCCTGCATTCAAAATGGCCACTTGCCTGCCAGCACATGGCCAGTGCCTGTAGCTGCACTCAAAATGGCCACCAGCCACATGGCATGTCCCTCCCCATGAACACCCCCAAAAATCGAAAAACACTGCAAAATCAGCACAATCCCATTCAATCCATGGCCTCCATGATGTTTAAATTCAAGACAACCCACAGAAAGACTAGGCCCATGCTAGACTCAAATACCCCTGGTGAAAAGGCCACAAGTACAGGCCCAAAAATCGAAAAACACTGCAAAATCAGCACAATCCTATTCCATCCATGGCCTCCATGATGTTTAAATTCAAGACAGCCCACAGAAAGACTAGGCCCATGCTAGACTCAAATACCCCTGGTGAAAAGGCCACAAGTACAGGCCCAAAAATCGAAAAACACTGCAAAATCAGCACAATCCCATTCAATCCATGGCCTCCATGATGTTTAAATTCAAGACAACCCACAGAAATACTAGGCCCATGCAAGACTCACTACCCCTGGGCATAAATAAAGGTTGAAAAGTAGGCAAAATGGTTGGAGGCCTAACAACAAAGCCTGCATTCAAAATGGCCACTTGCCTGCCAGCACATGGCCAGTGCCTGTAGCTGCACTCAAAATGGCCACCAGCCACATGGCATGTCCCTCCCCATGAACACCCCCAAAAATCGAAAAACACTGCAAAATCAGCACAATCCCATTCCATCCATGGCCTCCATGATGTTTAAATTCAAGACAGCCCACAGAAAGACTAGGCCCATGCTAGACTCAAATACCCCTGGTGAAAAGGCCACAAGTACAGGCCCAAAAATCGAAAAACACTGCAAAATCAGCACAATCCCATTCCATCCATGGCCTCCATGATGTTTAAATTCAAGACAGCCCACAGAAAGACTAGGCCCATGCTAGACTCAAATACCCCTGGTGAAAAGGCCACAAGTACAGGCCCAAAAATCGAAAAACACTGCAAAATCAGCACAATCCCATTCAATCCATGGCCTCCATGATGTTTAAATTCAAGACAACCCACAGAAATACTAGGCCCATGCAAGACTCACTACCCCTGGGCATAAATAAAGGTTGAAAAGTAGGCAAAATGGTTGGAGGCCTAACAACAAAGCCTGCATTCAAAATGGCCACTTGCCTGCCAGCACATGGCCAGTGCCTGTAGCTGCACTCAAAATGGCCACCAGCCACATGGCATGTCCCTCCCCATGAACACCCCCAAAAATCGAAAAACACTGCAAAATCAGCACAATCCCATTCAATCCATGGCCTCCATGATGTTTAAATTCAAGACAACCCACAGAAAGACTAGGCCCATGCTAGACTCAAATACCCCTGGTGAAAAGGCCACAAGTACAGGCCCAAAAATCGAAAAACACTGCAAAATCAGCACAATCCTATTCCATCCATGGCCTCCATGATGTTTAAATTCAAGACAGCCCACAGAAAGACTAGGCCCATGCTAGACTCAAATACCCCTGGTGAAAAGGCCACAAGTACAGGCCCAAAAATCGAAAAACACTGCAAAATCAGCACAATCCCATTCAATCCATGGCCTCCATGATGTTTAAATTCAAGACAACCCACAGAAATACTAGGCCCATGCAAGACTCACTACCCCTGGGCATAAATAAAGGTTGAAAAGTAGGCAAAATGGTTGGAGGCCTAACAACAAAGCCTGCATTCAAAATGGCCACTTGCCTGCCAGCACATGGCCAGTGCCTGTAGCTGCACTCAAAATGGCCACCAGCCACATGGCATGTCCCTCCCCATGAACACCCCCAAAAATCGAAAAACACTGCAAAATCAGCACAATCCCATTCCATCCATGGCCTCCATGATGTTTAAATTCAAGACAGCCCACAGAAAGACTAGGCCCATGCTAGACTCAAATACCCCTGGTGAAAAGGCCACAAGTACAGGCCCAAAAATCGAAAAACACTGCAAAATCAGCACAATCCCATTCCATCCATGGCCTCCATGATGTTTAAATTCAAGACAGCCCACAGAAAGACTAGGCCCATGCACCACTCACTACCCCTGGTCAAGGCCCCAACAACAGGTCAAAAATCGAAAAACACAAAATTTTACAAAAAAAAAAAATCGAAAAACACAGAAAAATCAGCACAATCCCAATTCATCTATGGCCTCCATGATGTTTAAGTTCAAGACAACCCACAGAAAGAATCAGTCCACCCACCACTGAGTACCCCTGGGCAAAAGGCCCCAAAACAGCCCAAAAATCGAAAATCCCAAAATTTTAGTTGCAGCAACTGTAATGCCCCAAACAAACTTACTTGTAAAATTTCTAATCCAACAGTGATCCAAACAAAGTCAAAAAGGCCTCAAATCCAAAGATCCAGCAGCATCCACAAAAAGTAATCCTTCCAGGTCCACATCCAAATGAAAAGTGACCAGGAGATGGACAAAGCACTGGGAGGAGCCTGCTGAACAGGAACAGGAAGTTGAAGACTATGGGGCACTTCCTTCCTCCCACCCCCCTGCCCCCTCCCCAAAATGGACTCCTCGCTAAAAAAGTGCAGGCAAATGTCAAACTAAGGAGTTATTCACATAAAAATCATCATTTCTAGAAGGTTTATGCTGCTTGCTGGTGGATTTCTTGTGCAGAATTGCAAATTTATATTTTCGCTCGCCGCATCTCAAATCTCGCAATTGCGAAGTACCGCGAGACGTGATCTCGCCGTACTCGCGTTGACAAACTCTCGCTGTGCAAGTTGGCAAGCCGCGATGACGTAATCGCGCTCGCCAAATTCCCGCGGGATCACACAGCAAGATCCAAAATGGCGCAGCACTCGCAAAATATCGAGAAAAACAACTCGGCAAACGATGATAAACGCCGCGCGCCGCAAAAATTGTATCACCAACGCCGCGCGCCGCCAAAAAAATCCGCTCTGTGCGAATTTGCGGATTTTGCGGGAAATCCGCAAATCTCGCGGATTGCGGATTTCCCGAAAATCCGCAAAATCCGCGAGCGGAACGGATTTTCCGCCCACGCTTACACTGAAGTCATCTGTGGCTTTCCACAAGGATCCTCACTCAGCCCCACCCTCTTCAACGTATACATGAGCCCCCTCGCGGCCATCGCCCGCCAACACAACCTCAACATCATCTCTTACGCGGATGACACTCAACTAATCCTTTCTCTCACCAATGACCCCAGCACCGCCAAAACTAACCTACACGAAGGAATGAAAGAAGTTGCAGAATGGATGAAACACAGCCGCCTGAAACTGAACTCAGATAAAACAGAAGTCCTCATCTTAGGTACATCCCCCTCTGCACGGGACGACTCTTGGTGGCCGGAAGCCCTTGGAAAAGCACCCATCCCGACAGACCACGCACGGAACCTAGGCGTCATCCTGGATTCTTCACTCTCAATGAACAGACAAGTCAGCGCCGTATCCTCATCCTGCTTCAACATTCTTTGCATGCTCAAAAAAACATTTCGCTGGATGTCCACCGAAACCAGGAAAACTGTCACCCATGCTCTGGTCACGAGCCGACTGGACTACGGAAACACCCTCTACGCAGGTACCACCGCTAAACTCCAGAAGAAACTCCAACGAATCCAAAACGCCTCAGCCAGGATCATATTAGACATCCCACGCAACGAACACATCTCTGGTCACCTGAAAGACCTCCACTGGCTACCCGTCAATAAGAGAATCACTTTCCGACTGCTAACCCACGCACACAAATCACTCTACGACATCGGACCAGAATGCCTCAACTCACGACTGTCCTTCTACACCCCCTCCCGCCAACTACGTTCTTCCAGCCAAGCCCTCGCCACTGTACCTCGCATCAACAAGACCACCATGGGAGGCAGATCCTTCTCATACCTGGCTGCTAGAACATGGAACTCACTCCCCACTTACCTTCGCCTTACCCAGAACCACCTAGCATTCAGAAAGCAACTTAAAACATGGATATTTAACAAGTAATCCTCCTCCCCTTCCTAAGCGCCTTGAGACCCTCTGGGTATGTAGTGCGCTATATAAATTCTCTGACTTGACTTGACTTGACATGGCACTCTACCGATTAGAGCCTTTACTAGTAGATGGTCTCCATCCTCCCCAAAAAAATGCCCTGGTTGTAACTGTGAATTAGAAAATGATCTACATGTTCTTTTCTTTTGCCCACTTTACTGTAAGTCTAGGAGGTACTGGCTTATACCTTTGTGCAAAAACTTGGGTTTTACTCATTGTATGCAAGCCTATAGAATATTTAAAACAGAGTTAACCAGACCCATTGTATTTGCTGCATCACAATTTTTTCAGAAAAGGGGGGTGGTGATGAACAGAGTGTCTGAATTAAGCAGACCACTCTTACCCAGTCCAAAGATCAGGGCTTGATCCATCACCGTTTTTTAGCTCACTGCACCATCCCAGCTCAGAACCTGGCTACATGCAAATTAGTCTGACCCTGGCCCAGTGCATCATGGGAACAGGCCAGACCAAACTACCAAGCCAATTCTTATACTGGGAAGGAAACAAGCTACCGGGGACCGGTTTCTGGCATTTCAGCCGTCTTTGGCCCGGCTTGCTTGAATCCTGATGGTGCAATGAGCAAGGGACTCACATCTGAGTATACCCTTCCACGCTTATGGTGGACAAAAAAGATTCAGAAAAGGGGGTGGTGATGAACAGAGTGTCTGAATTAAGCAGACCACTCTTACCCAGTCCAAAGATCAGGGCTTGATCCATCACCGTTTTTTAGCTCACTGCACCATCCCAGCTCAGAACCTGGCTACATGCAAATTAGTCTGACCCTGGCCCAGTGCATCATGGGAACAGGGCAGACCAAACTACCAAGCCAATTCTTATACTGGGAAGGAAACAAGCTACCGGGGACCGGTTTCTGGCATTTCAGCCGTCTTTGGCCCGGCTTGCTTGAATCCTGATGGTGCAATTAGTAAGGGACTCACATCTGAGTATACCCTTCCACGCTTATGGTGGACAAAAACGATTCAGAAAAGGGGGTGGTGATGAACAGAGTGTCTGAATTAAGCAGACCACTCTTACCCAGTCCAAAGATCAGGGCTTGATCCATCACTGTTTTTTAGCTCACTGCACCATCCAAGCTCAGAACCTGGCTACATGCAAATTAGTCTGACCCTGGCCCAGTGCATCATGGGAACAGGGCAGACCAAACTACCAAGCCAATTCTTATACTGGGAAGGAAACAAGCTACCGGGGACCGGTTTCTGGCATTTCAGCCGTCTTCGGCCCGGCTTGCTTGAATCCTGATGGTGCAATGAGCAAGGGACTCACATCTGAGTATACCCTTCCACGCTTATGGTGGACAAAAACGATTCAGAAAAGGGGGTGGTGATGAACAGAGTGTCTAAATTAAGCAGACCACTCTTACCCAGTCCAAAGATCAGGGCTTGATCCATCACCGTTTTTTAGCTCACTGCACCATCCCGGCTCAGAACCTGGCTACATGCAAATTAGTCTGACCCTGGCCCAGTGCATCATGGGAACAGGGCAGACCAAACTACCAAGCCAATTCTTATACTGGGAAGGAAACAAGCTACCGGGGACCGGTTTCTGGCATTTCAGCCGTCTTCGGCCCGGCTTGCTTGAGTCCTGATGGTGCAATGAGCAAGGGACTCACATCTGAGCATACCCTTCCACGCTTATGGTGGACAAAAACGATTCAGAAAAGGGGGTGGTGATGAACAGAGTGTCTGAATTAAGCAGACCACTCTTACCCAGTCCAAAGATCAGGGCTTGATCCATCACCGTTTTTTAGCTCACTGCACCATCCCAGCTCAGAACCTGGCTACATGCAAATTAGTCTGACCCTGGCCCAGTGCATCATGGGAACAGGGCAGACCAAACTACCAAGCCAATTCTTATACTGGGAAGGAAACAAGCTACCGGGGACCGGTTTCTGGCATTTCAGCCGTCTTCGGCCCGGCTTGTTTGAATCCTGATGGTGCAATGAGCAAGGGACTCACATCTGAGTATACCCTTCCACGCTTATGGTGGACAAAAACGATTCAGAAAAGGGGGTGGTGATGAACAGAGTGTCTGAATTAAGCAGAGCACTCTTACCCAGTCCAAAGATCAGGGCTTGATCCATCACCGTTTTTTAGCTCACTGCACCATCCCAGCTCAGAACCTGGCTACATGCAAATTAGTCTGACCCTGACCCAGTGCATCATGGGAACAGGGCAGACCAAACTACCAAGCCAATTCTTATACTGGGAAGGAAACAAGCTACCGGGGACCGGTTTCTGGCATTTCAGCCGTCTTCGGCCCGGCTTGCTTGAATCCTGATGGTGCAATGAGCAAGGGACTCACATCTGAGTATACCCTTCCACGCTTATGGTGGACAAAAACGATTCAGAAAAGGGGGTGGTGATGAACAGAGTGTCTGAATTAAGCAGACCACTCTTACCCAGTCCAAAGATCAGGGCTTGATCCATCACCGTTTTTTAGCTCACTGCACCATCCCAGCTCAGAACCTGGCTACATGCAAATTAGTCTGACCCTGGCCCAGTGCATCATGGGAACAGGGCAGACCAAACTACCAAGCCAATTCTTATACTGGGAAGGAAACAAGCTACCGGGGACCGGTTTCTGGCATTTCAGCCGTCTTCGACCCGGCTTGTTTGAATCCTGATGGTGCAATGAGCAAGGGACTCACATCTGAGTATACCCTTCCATGCTTATGGTGGACAAAAACGATTCAGAAAAGGGGGTGGTGATGAACAGAGTGTCTGAATTAAGCAGACCACTCTTACCCAGTCCAAAGATCAGGGCTTGATCCATCACCGTTTTTTAGCTCACTGCACCATCCCAGCTCAGAACCTGGCTACATGCAAATTAGTCTGACCCTGACCCAGTGCATCATGGGAACAGGGCAGACAAAACTACCAAGCCAATTCTTATACTGGGAAGGAAACAAGCTACCGGGGACCTGTTTCTGGCATTTCAGCCGTCTTCGGCCCGGCTTGCTTGAATCCTGATGGTGCAATGAGCAAGGGACTCACATCTGAGTATACCCTTCCACGCTTATGGTGGACAAAAACAATTCAGAAAAGGGGGTGGTGATGAACAGAGTGTCTGAATTAAGCAGACCACTCTAACCCAGTCCAAAGATCAGGGCTTGATCCATCACCGTTTTTTAGCTCACTGCACCATCCCAGCTCAGAACCTGGCTACATGCAAATTAGTCTGACCCTGGCCCAGTGCATCATGGGAACAGGGCAGACCAAACTACCAAGCCAATTCTTATACTGGGAAGGAAACAAGCTACCGGGGACCGGTTTCTGGCATTTCAGCCGTCTTCGGCCCGGCTTGCTTGAATCCTGATGGTGCAATGAGCAAGGGACTCACATCTGAGTATACCCTTCCACACTTATGGTGGACAAAAACGATTCAGAAAAGGGGGTGGTGATGAACAGAGTGTCTGAATTAAGCAGACCACTCTAACCCAGTCCAAAGATCAGGGCTTGATCCATCACCGTTTTTTAGCTCACTGCACCATCCCAGCTCAGAACCTGGCTACATGCAAATTAGTCTGACCCTGGCCCAGTGCATCATGGGAACAGGGCAGACCAAACTACCAAGCCAATTCTTATACTGGGAAGGAAACAAGCTACCGGGGACCGGTTTCTGGCATTTCAGCCGTCTTCGGCCCGGCTTGCTTGAATCCTGATGGTGCAATGAGCAAGGGACTCACATCTGAGTATACCCTTCCACGCTTATGGTGGACAAAAACGATTCAGAAAAGGGGGTGGTGATGAACAGAGTGTCTGAATTAAGCAGACCACTCTTACCCAGTCCAAAGATCAGGGCTTGATCCATCACCGTTTTTTAGCTCACTGCACCATCCCAGCTCAGAACCTGGCTACATGCAAATTAGTCTGACCCTGGCCCAGTGCATCATGGGAACAGGGCAGACCAAACATCCCAAGCCAATTCTTATACTGGGAAGGAAACAAGCTACCGGGGACCGGTTTCTGAAGCATCACAATTTTTGGCAGCTATGTGGCACAAGCGTAGGTTTTTAATTACTACTACATAAAATTGTTTACAAGAGCACATTGTAATTAATAGCTATAAATGATTCAAGGGAAATATTGTAAATTTTATGTTTTTATGCTATAACATTTATGGTCTATTTTAGATAGTTACTTGTTCCAGCACTGCTACTAACTTATTTTGTATGTTAATTGAACTTATGTGTCATCCATGTACATTGTATTTTATGGTTTGAATCTTTTATTGGGTTTTATAACATCCAAACAATACAGCCATGTTTTCTTCAGATAAACCTAGCCAGGCTAGCGTTAACGCAGGTACAATGAGTACAATCAGTGCCCGCAGGCGTCGGATGGCAGTGCATGCCGCAGATATCGTCATAAACAATCCAGCATTTCCCACCCTCCACACCCCTCCCCTGTCCACCTACCAAAGAAAGAAGAAAATGAAAATCCCCCTCCGGAGTCAAAAGGGAATCGGAAGCATGAGATAAGAATCAGCGCTTATGGCGCCGTGAGCCCTTGGTTGCCTTCTGTTCCGGGATGGGAGTGTCAGCTAGCCTGAGAAGTCGCAAGTATCTGGGACAGCTCAATTCACGGAACTCTCCTGTGAGCAGCGTTAAGAAGGGACGCCATAGGTCCGGGAATTCATTCCCTCTGCCTGCCCTCACCAGGCATAGCTTCTCCATGCCAAGCACCGACCATAGCCTGTGCAACCAGCCAATGTGTGGGGGGCCTGTGAGGTTCTCCAGTGTGCTAATATGTTTTGTGTGGCTGCCCGCAGGGCAATCGCTATGAGGCAGCCTCTCCGGGATTTCAGGGGATACATCAGGGTATTGGGCAGCCCCAGCAAGATGTAAGCAGGGAATCAGGGAAGTTGGGTGTCTAAGTGAGAGTCTATGGCATTTATGATCTCGTCCCAGTACCCCTGTATCCGGTTACAGCTCCAGAGCAGGTGTTCCAGAGTGCCTAATTCCCCACAAACTCTCCAACAGCGGTCGCTGATGTTGGGGTTGGCTTGATGTAGGCGTTCGGGCGTAAGTTACCAATAAGTGGCAACTTTGGTAAGGGTTTCCGTCAGCCCAGTGTGATATGCAGAGTGTCGTGCCCTGTGGTATATCCCACTCCACTCCTTGTGAGTAAGAGTCCTGCCAGGTTCCCACTCCCAGCGGCACCTGCCCGCGTTGAATGTGTGTCTGTTTGTGAGGAGGTGTTGATACAGGTCCGAGATCAATTTCTTCTGGGAGGTACGTGTGATTAGTCATTTCTCGTATGGGGTGAGATACCGCTATACACCAGGTTTGATGTCGGGGTGGAGTGCCCAGTTCCATACTTGCAGGTAGGTTTACGAAAAACAAGGGAACCCAAAAGGTATGCCATAGGGACCTTGGGCAGTATCATATTATACAAAACACTGGTCCCTATTCATGGACGTAGTGGTGTACAGAACCCTTATGCAATATGACATTTGAAATATTGTGAAATGCAACAGTGTGGTTAGAATATTTTGTGTCTGTAACACTGACTACAAGCACACAGACATATTTGTGCTTTGCCCTTTTGGCCATTCTTTTCGTTGTTTTGTCTTGAATGTTGTGGGTCACGGCTGTGCCCACTTGTTATTAACTTGTTCGTACTTGCAGGTAGGACAGTCTATCTTCCTCTCGGAGGCCGTACTCTTCCTTCAGCTGTGGAAAGGAGAGGACACCTTCTAGATTGAACATGTGTCCAAGTTCCCTGCAGGGAGAGAGGCGCCAATTCGCGGAGGAGAGATCGTGCTTGATCACGACGCGGCCCCACACCTCCATTACCGTGCCAGTGATGTAAGAGGTGTAGAGGTTAGGAGGCCTGTGGCGTCTGGGGAGGAAGGGGATTCCCTGCAGTGGCCTGCCCGCTACCGCCTGATCTTGGAAAAGCCAGTGTTTGCTGGACTCCAGCTGATACCATTCCACCAGGCTTCGGAGTTGCGCCGCGTAGAAATAGAGTAGGAGATCTGGGACCCCTACGCCGCCGTGGCCAGGTGGAAGGACGGCAATGTCATGCTTGAAGCGCGGTCGGCGACCGTTCCATATGTAGCGCGCCAACTCCCACTGCACCTGTTGGATCCAACCCCGCGGCGGGCGCAAGGGGAGGGTTTGGAATAGATAAAGAATCTGTTCTTGGTGGCGGCTATATTCCCTAGCCAGGAGAGGGGGTGTCGTTTTCATCTCCTGAGTTCCTCACGGAGACATGTGCGGAATTTGGAATAGTTCGCGTCCACCGTAGCTGGAATAGTGGGGACCAGGAGGACACCCAAGTAGGGGACCGTGGAGCTGGACCATTGTACCTTGTGCTCGTCCTGCACTTCAGAGAGGGTGTCAGGCGACAGAGAGATGTTAAGGGCGATCAATTTCTCCGCATTGATCTTGAATCCGGAGGCAAGCGCAAAGCTATGCAGTTCGATAAAAAGAGCCCGTAGTGATTGTACCGGTTCGGTAAGAGAGAGCAGAATGTCGTCTTGCGTAGAGACTAATTTTGTGGATATCGCCACCGAACTTGATGCCCTTGATAAGGGCGTGCTGCCGAATCCGGTGCGCCAGCAGTTCCATGTAGAGGGCAATCAGAATGGGGGAAATGGGGCATCCTTGCCTGGTCCCCCGTCCGATCGGGAATCGCGAGGAGGTATGTCCATTGACTCGTACCGTGGCGTTGGGTTGCTTATAGCAGTTCAAAATGCGAGTGCAGAGGATTTCCCCAAAGCCAAATTGCTGTAGGGCCTGTGCCAGGTAGGGCCAGTGTACTCTATCGAACGCTTTTTCAGCGTCGATCGTGAGTAGCATGCAGTCCGGCCGGGCACGTGACCCTGCCTCGATGAGGTGGAGTACTCGTCTGGTGTTGTCACTGGTCTGTGGCTGGGGAATGAATCCCGCTTGATCTGGCCCCACTAGCTGTTGCATGTAGGGAGCCAGTCTGCTCGCTATGATGCCCGTAAAGAGTTTGAAATCTACATTCAACAGCGAGTTCGGGCGATATGATCCACAACGGGTTGTGTCCCTACCTGGCTTTGGGATGACAGAGATCGACGCCTCTAGGAGTTCTGCGGGGATGGCGCCATCCTCATCAAAGGAATTGAAAAGGTCCCGTAGGAGGGGGGCCAGTTGGTGGCAAAACGTCTTGTAGAAGCTGGCTGGGTAGCCATCTGGGCCCGGGGATTTCCCAAGTTTCAAGCGGGAGATCACCAATAGTATCTCCTCCAAGCTAATGGGCCTGTCAAGGAATTCAGCTTGAGCCGGAGTCAGGGATGGGAGATTTGCCCCTTGTGGGTCGAGGGCGTCTCCGCTGTAAAGGGATGTGTAGAATTGCCCGAAGGCCTCCGCTATCGCCGCGTCCTCGGTGACACGGTCTCCCTTCTCGGTTTGTATGGCCGATACTCCTTCCCTTTGACGTTGCTCCCGCAGTCTGCTTGCCAAGAGCCGTCCACAGCGGTCCCCGCCAGTGTAATACACCTGCTTGAGGCGTAGGGCAGCATATTCCGCGGCGTCTTGATCTAGAGCAGCCAGCATTTTCCTTTTGGCGCACAATTGCTGCCATGCTCGCGCTGCCCCGGTTCGCTAGTGCAATTGCTCCAGTTCCGACACTCGTTGCATAAGGTCTGCCCGCTTCTGTTCTCTTTCCTTATTGTTGGCCACTGCTACTGAAATAAATTCACTGCGCAGGACTGCTTTCAAGGTCGCCCACTGAGTGGCCCGCGAGGTGTCTGAGTTGCTGTTGTGGGTCAAGTATTGAGTGACAGTGGCTTTAGTCCGCTCCACCATGGAGGGAGTATGAAGCAGGGCCTCCCTGAGGCGTCAGTGTAGCCTCCGAGGGGCGTCGCGGGAAGGAGGAACGTGGCCACCGACGGGGAGTGGTCCGAGAGCGAAGCTGGCAAGATGTCCACATCCAGCGCTTGCGCTACTAATGGAGAGGTGCATAATAGGTAGTCTAGCCTGGCATATGACTTGTGGGCCCCGGAGTGGTAGGTGTATGCGGTGCTGTGTGGGTGGGCATGTCTCCATAGGTCAGTAAAGCCGAGGTCCTGGAGGTATGCTTGTCTGGCCTTAGAGAGGGCCCCCACTTGGCCCCATCGTTGGCATGAACGGTCCGCTGTGTTGTGAAAAACTAAATTAAGGTCGCCCCCCAGTAGGAGCCTGCGCTCCGCGTTAGCTGTGGCCGCAGCTAGTGCTGTCTTTAGAAACGCTTCCTGCCCTTCATTGGGTGCATAAATTGAACCCACTATCAACGTCTGACCTGCCAGTAGGAAGCGATGTACCAACAGTCTCCCTTAAGTTCAGCCTCCCGTTGCAAGACCTTGCCCGAACACCAATATTGCTACCCCTCCTACTTTCTTGGAGGAGGATGAAAAAAGCTGAGTAGGGAAGGCACGGGATTTAAGGCGATGTTGGTCTTTTGGGAGGAGATGTGTCTCCTGTAGAAGGCAAATGTCTGCTGCTGAGTGCTGTAGAAGGGACAAAACCGCCCGGCGCTTAATGGGATTGTTGAGGCCCCTCACATTCAAGGAGAGAATTTTAATCGTGGTACGTGGCATCGGGCCTCAAGGTGGCTTCTGAAGCTATGTGTGATGTGCCAAGGGCAAAAGGGAGAAAACAGAAAACCCTAATTATCGGTGGACAGGGGTAACCCCCCCACAACAAACCCTCCCCCCAACCCTCCCAACAACCCAAAACCATCCCCACTGACCTCCCAACTTGTCCCGAATCCCCGAGCTCCCCAATGTCTTCCAACCCTTCCATCCCCCCCTGCTCCCCCTCCCCAACTGTGAAATTCTAACAAACGGTTATTGTCCCAGGCCTATACAAACCAAGTCCACGCCTGTAGTAAAGTTACTGGTTAAGGAAGTGTGTGGCAATGGCGACCCCGCAGGCCCCCCGTCCCACCCCCTCAACCCAGTGCTATGATGCTGTGTGTTGGTACCCCCATCGGTGCATCATCAGGTTCCAGTTTTCGTGTCCTTGGAGACTTCCTGTATTGCTGCAGCGTGTTCCTGTGCTACAGTCTTGGGGTCCGGCTTGAGACTGGTTTTGGGCGCACGGCAGCGCATGACCCGCTGCCATCCGTTTCCCGATGTCCGCGGGGACGCGGCTGGGTGTTCTGCAGGGGTGAGCCCTCCATTGTTGCGCCATCTTCATTGGTAATGCCCAGCAGTGCACACGTGTCGCGGAGGGATCAGAGCTGGTGGAGGACCCCCTGCCACTTGAAGATGAGTCTGAAATGATGGCCCCAGGAGTAGGGGACTCCATTGTCGCACAGGAAAGTCGTGGCCACCTTGAACGCCTTTCTTTTTTGCAGCGTGATCGCTGACAGGTCCTGAAACAGCCCCACCGACTGTCCCTGGAATTGAAGGGGCTGCTTCGTGCGTGCCGCCATGAGGATGCGTTCCTTCAGAGGGTAGTCGGGCAGGAAGGCCAGAATGTCAGGTGGAGGAGCCGGTGCGCGGCGGAGGAGGCCCACCCTGTGTGCTCTATCAATTCGGATCACGAAATCCTCGGGCTCACCCAGAATGTCCCGAAACAATCGTTGCAAGTAGAGCGTGATATCGTCCCCTTCCGATTTGGAAGGCACCCCCGGATCGTATGTTGTTGCGTCGGGAGCGGTTCTCAAGGTCCTCCGCATGCGCCTGTAGATCAGTCTGTTGGTCCTGAAGCCTAATAATCTCCTGTTGCAGGAGTTCGACTTCTTCGCTTCTAGCGTGCTCAGTTTCTTCAATTGCCGCCACCCTCTCCCCGAGGCCGTCAACATCGCGGCGCAGTTCTCTATGTTCGCCCGCCATTTCCTGCTTCAGGGTTTGGAAGTCTTCCCTGAGGGAATGGAACAGGGTTGCCAAGAAAGCTCTGGTAATAGGGGCTTCTCCCCTCTTTCTCCATCTCCTTGGGACGGTCTGTTGGCGTTGTCGAGGCTCTTGTCTCCTTTCGGGGCGCCTTTAGCCAGCAAGTCGTGGATTGTGCGGTCCCTCTGTGGTTTGTGGTGGCCATGCTTGATCACAAGCTTAATCGCGTCCGCTTCCTTCCCCTACAGGTTCACCTCCTCCAGTGGGCCCCTACAAGGATCACGCCCGCCCGGGGGGGGCCAAGCTGACCGCTGAGACAGACGTCTGTGAGACCGCGGGCTGGGGCTCCTCACTTCCCGCGGCAGCGCCGGGCACCACACCGGCAGGCCCCACTAGGCCCTCACGCGGGCGTCAGACAGCCCCCCCCCCCCCAGGCCTACGGGACTCAGCAGTCCAGAGCCGCTCTAATGTCCCGTGAAGAGGCCCCGCATCACACAGCACAGCCCGCGCCTCTCCGCCAGTCCAAGCCGGGGGCCCAATCAGCTCCCCCCGATTTCCGGCCCGGTTCAGCCTGGCGATGCTCTTCTCTCCTACCCGGGCCTCTCAGTGCTGCATTGTGGCCCGTGTCCCTTGGGTTATCAGTGGGGGCTAACCCTGGGCGTGTGACGCTCCGAGCTCCAGAGGGCACAGACCCCAGTCTCTCGGCGGCGTGTCAGGAGGCCGCCTCCGGTGGTTCTCGCAGTGCCTCCCACCGGGGGCCCGAGCAGGTGCCCCCGAGCTCCACTCCCCAGGCAGTCCCGCCCAGTTCTCCTCACCTCCTCTGGGGGGTTTGTGGGCTGCGATGCAGCCGACCGCCCCACACTCCGTCTGCACAGGTCTCTGGGCGCCCGCCGAGTGGGCCCCGCGCAGGCCCCGACCGGGGCCTCTGGTGATTCCTCCACCGGCTGGTTCGGCTGCGCCGCGCCGCTGCTCACCCGATGACAGGCCCGCGGCTTGCCTCGCTTTCCTCTGCCGACTGCTTCCAGGTCCGGGGAGCGATGTCGCTGTCGGCACCAGCCTGTGGCAGTCCGCTCCGGGAATTAGGCCGCCTCCAGTCGCTCTGCCGGTCCGGCTGCCATGTTGTGTGCCCCGGGGTAGGAACAGCTAGCTCAGTCTCTCAGGGGCAGAGGTGCATCCCCGCGTCTTGTCTGACCTCCCCAAAATTATCTACGTATGCTCCTCAGCAGCGGGCAGCGATCAGGGCTCTCGGGGGACCAATTGGGGCGCTAACGGGGCATTAACGGGGGTTAGGGACGAGGAGCCTCACGATCTAGTCTCCTCAGTCTCCTCCTCTAGTCTCCTCGTCTCCTCAGGTCGCCATCTTGGCCACGCCCCTCGTACATTGTATTTTAAACATGTTTCGAACATCTTTTATGGCTAAATTTGCCGAAATAAAGATTTATGAAAATGATACATATATTTATTTCACCTGTCCACTGACAGGGGTACAGACCAGTGCTTCCATCTCGGAAAAGGTGGCAGTTGTAAATTGCACTAATTAAGGCTACCCTTTTTTCAGACTCACTTTCGCACTGGCAGTTTAACCACTGGCATGCTAAATTAGTACCTTCCCTATGGGGAAGAGAGTAAAAAAGTCACAGTGAACATGTCATGATGCCTGGTTCTGATGTATGTTGAGGATCCTACAAAAATTGTCTACTCTTAATCCTGATCAAATCAGGTGATATGTATGCACTGAAAGTTGATCTTGATAGATGGACCTTAACCCTGGTATACCCATTTTCCCTGGAGGTGAACGAGCCCACTGAAAGGTCAAGCCAGTGTCGAGGCCGAAGCCTGGCTCTGGCTCAGCTCGAGGTCCTGTTGAAACCGCAAGCCCATAACAAGCCAAGCTTCCATTTGGCTTATTCTGCCTGCCACCCTCGTTCTACTCTTGTGCACAAAGCGGTAAAAACAAAGCAATAACATGGAGCAGGAGCAGCCGCTCCGCTCCGACAAACCGGGAATGAAAACATCGAATCCCACAACTAGACACCGAGCAAATCCAGGAAAAATTGATATTTAAAGACATCGGAAGGTCCCCCACAGCCAACGAGAGTAAACTCATGAAGAACACCGCAGCAACGAAGGAGATCTGAGAGGCTCCGTCCCGCAGGTCGGCTCCAGCGAAGAAAAATGGCGCAGCAGGAGCAACCCCACTAACGAGTGGGGCCGCGATCAGCCACACTGCTCACACGGTAAGTGTCGATCGCTCCAACAAACAGACCGCGCAGGGCCTATGCTCCCCCACACTCCAGCCCCAGAGTCGTAGTACTCCAGAGGGTGAGCAAGCAAGCAAACGAGTACCGGGAGACGGAGAGGGGGAGGAGCAGTGACAGAGCACGGAGCCCCAAACGAAGCGCGCCCAAAATAAGTTGCACTTAAACAAGGGAACAACAGGTGAAAGAAACATTGGCCCGGGCCAGCGGGGGGAGAGATGAAAAGGGGAGCCGAAAAGCCCGCATATTTGCTTAACCCCTAACCGAAACTGAAACCTGGCACGACTACACAACAAAGATGCGCCGCCATTTTAGAACTTAAAACCACGACCAGTGAGAGGAGCTGCGTCAGCTGTACCACACAGACGGGGAGAGGCGACAGCCGCATAAAATGATCCTCATGGCGCCTAAGAGCCTCCAGACCCCTGCCAGAAGCGGCACTCCCAGGGGAGATCACACGAGAACAGGGGGATGTAGAGAGACAGGAGTAGGGCGGGGAAAAAGCCCAGTGACACTAAGAACCAAAACGAAACTGGAAGCAGAACAACAGAGCGGCACCATTTTAGACCTGCGATCAGACACAACCGCGCACAGAGAATGGAGAGGGCACTAGAACAGCACGCAGACTGCGCAGGCCCTCAGCTTCCTAGTACCAGAAGCACCACCTACATTGCCCCATTACCCCACGTCTGTAGCAGCCCCTGCAATTCTGGGCCAGTAGAGAGGGCCAGTGCGGAGCGGCCCTCGGGGCACACACACCCCTCCGCAAACCAAATGAGCGGGCCGTGAAAAAAACCAAACAGTTCCAGGCAGCAGCCCTTCAACCACATTCGAATGAAAGAAACTACACCACGGACTCTCCCGGACTTCTTCACTTTTTCTTATGTCCTGGCCGCCATTTCGCTGCTGCTCTCAGCCGCTTTACTCTGGACCCTGACCCGCTATCTTGCCCATTCCCTCTTCCTTCAACCCTTTTCCCGCGTTTCCCCCCTTGATGATCCTCAAATGTTTCTTCCCTTTTTTGATTTGCCTTTTCTCCATACCTGTGTATCCCTCCCACCCTCCCTTGGTGCTGTGACTGCATCCCCCCTCCGACCCCACTGAATGGAACTCTGCTTTTCTGTATATAGAGATAACTAATCACTAGTATATGCAGTAGACCTTTGTACTCTCTACCATTCCTATGTGACTCTTAGAGTATATCCATTTGTATCCCTTCCCTATGTATATAGAGATAACTCTAATCACTAGTATATGCAGTAGACCTTTGTACTCTCTACCATTCCTATGTGACTCTTAGAGTATATCCATTCGTATCTCTTCCCTATGTATATAGAGATAACTCTAATCACTAGTATATGCAGTAGACCTTGTACTCTCTACCATTCCTATGTGACTCTTAGAGTATATCCATTCGTATCTCTTCCTTGAGTGACTTTTCTATTTGTACATTTGCAATTTTTCTTTCTGTTTGTATCTCGTTCTTGTGTGACTTCACATCTTGTACATTTGCAATTTTTTCTGTTTGTATCTTTTTTGTAACACATGTAATCCTTAGTCCTTATGTTTTGCAATTTTTTCTTATGTAAAGCGCTCTGACACCTTCGGGTAAAGTTTGCGCTATATAAAATTGCATTAAATAAATAAAATAAAAAATAAAATAAGGATTCTTTTATTAATCGTGACTTCTCCGCTTAACCAAATTGTGTGCTCTTCAGCAAATTTTTCATTTTGTCGTCCTCCTTTTTCTTCCCTATATCATTAGAAAGCACCTCTTGTGTTTGGTTTAATATCTCTTTAGTTTAGTTGCTCTTATTATAAGAATCTGGGCCACAGTCAGGATTCATGTGACATTTATCTTGCTTCCTAGTACATTAATTGCACAGTCGCTAGGATAGGGGCGGGTGCAGAACGGTAACAAGTTCATGTTTTTAAAAAAATCACTTTTAATCAGTAGTTTTCACTGCAGTGCTATAATGTGACGAGTTAATGCCAAAGCTGCTACATATTGAAGAAATATACTTTAAAAAATGTTTGAAGAGATTTAATCATTTTCTACACAATGTTTGTTGTATGATTTACGTAGGTAACTGGGTGTCTCCCAATAAAAAGACCCTCATACACGTGTTTTTTGGGATTTCTCGTAGCGGTATATGATGTGTCCCCGCTTCTTTTAACACGTGAGTGCGTAATCCTTGGGTCAGTTCTCTTGTGTGCACCCTCCGCCAGGAGGCTTTACCTTTGGTTAAGGCAGTAGTGATCGTGGAAAAGTGAAAAAGTGGGTGGGAAGGTGGTGATATATTAAAAGTTGCCCGGACAGCCAGTGAGTGGACTTTAATGAATCTGGATTCGGACAATTATAAAATTAGTTCGTGCAGCTGTGGAATTGATTATGGATTCTAGCGCACTAAGATAGTTTGGTAAAAAACGGTCGACATGTTTCAGCCTCAGTTGACAGTTGGTCAGGAGGCTTTCTTCAGGGCCAGTAAGTGGTAAAGTGAACAAAAGTGAAAGAATAGGTAAATTTATAACCTGATTCTTCGGGTGGTAGAAGTTCGCATTGTACCTCTACAGGTTGAAGATTTTTGCTTCATCAGGGAAGGGGCGTGCAGAGGGAGGTAATGCTCAAGCCTTCGCCTCTGTTCTTGCAGCATGTGCTGTCTCTGCCACTCGTGAATTGGGAATCCAGCCTTGCCATGCCCACAACCCAGCTACGTCATGGCACCACAGACACACAATAGCAGGATGTGAGGAGAGGCATGGAGCAGGCATGTGCGAGAGCGGAAAGTGACCAAGGAATGTGAACCTACCCAAATGCCAGGTGTGGCATGGAGGTGGCGGACAGACCACAGAGTGCAAACCATGGAAATGGTCATGTGGAGATCAACTGCTAGTGCATGGAGTGTAGAGGCCAGTGGTCGCTACCAGGTCCCCATAGGCTGTGGGTTGGACCTGCGTACGCCATGCCTGCGTAGGGGTGTGAACAAAAAGCCAGTCGCACTGTGCGCCTGCTGCACCCTGGGCCGCTGGTCCCCCGACCTGTCATGCCTGCCCTAGTACACCAACGAGGCTCCACTCACCTGCCTACACGGCTGTGTGTCAAAGAGGGCCCACCACGTGCCTGTGCAAGCTCCAAGCACCAGTCCCATGACCTCTGCAGCCTCCGCAGACCATTGCTGGCCTCCCCGACACTGACCCACATTACTCGTTTCCCATTGATATACTCCTCTGGCATCCCCTTTGGCCCAGTAGGTCCCACATGTGGATCTGAGTCTTGAGTCCTGAATGGCAGTGACCCCAAGTCCATGGCAGCGGCCACAGCACCAGACTCCCTTCGATCAGTGAGGCATAGTTCCATATGGCAGGCCTACATCATGTGGTGCCACTAACCATGTTCAACGCAAGCTTGCGATGCGTGGTGCCACTAACCTTGTTCAACGCAAGCCTGCGACACGTGATGCCACTAACCTTGTTCAAGGTAAGCCGGAGACACTTGGTGCCACTAACCCTGGTCAAAGCATGCCGGCGACACATGGTGCGGCTAACCCTGTTCAAAGCAAGCCAGCAACACGTGGATGAGGGGTCAGGCCTACACTGCTGTCCAGTAGGTCATACATGTGGAACTGTGTCTTGGGTAAGATGTGGAGGAGTACACACCATTGGACACGCCTCATCACAGGCGGCATCCCCTAACAGTTCTGGTGCCACTAACTTTGTGTGCAATGAGTCATGGGCACCATCTGGTTGGACCTTGGTGGCATCTGAGTCCTTGGCATGGTGGTTTCCTGCATCTTCATCTGGCTGGACCGGACTTGGTGTCCGACATGTGTCTGTTCCATTCATGTCCACCATAGTGACTGTGTCAGCATGGTACTCCTGCCCTCTGCATCATGCTCTGGGGTACACCTTCCACTGTCCACCGAGACACTCTGCAACAAGCCCCTTTGTCATCTACGGAAACCTGCTCTGCACTCGTGACCCTGCCCCAATGCCCCGCAAGTCAGGGTCCCATGGCGGTAGCCCAGTGCAGGACGATGTGCATCTCGGGCCACTAGCTCTAAGCAGCACAAGTCATGGGGCCTTTATGGTTGAATGGTTGTGTCCTTTACGATGTACACTGTTGTTGATTTCTGACTACACCAGGCAGCCCTTGCCCGGCTGGTGTGCACACACCCTACACACATCCAACACAGGTGTCACTCGGTATGTGTGCCTGCTAATAAATGTGGCCGTGCGCACGTGCCCGTAGCCATTCACACCATCTGAGCAAGTGTGTCCGTGTGGTCATTGTGTTAGCATAATGGGCACGGGCCCTGCAATATCACAGTGTGCTTTCTTCAGCGGACGTTACCATGTCATCCAGCTCCTGGTATCTACCTGTAACTTAATTATGTTAATTTATTTATTATTTGTTAAGCAATTTTATTGTTGCTATTTAAATAATTGTTAATTGAGTAAATAGTTTATTTAATGATAACATTAGTAAAATGTAGCTTATAATTATTCTTGGTTTTAATTGTAATTGGTATATTTAATTAATATTTTAACTGTATTGTTTTATCTATAGTTTATTATAGTGTTTGGGAAGTTGTAGGTATTTGGGTAGTAGGAAGAGAAGTGCCTTTGGTGGCATTTTTTCATTTGTTACATTATAGTTCATTACCTTGAATTGTATTCATTAATATAGTATATATTTCTAAGTTGAATATGTTTTAATACATTTATGTTGTTAGGTATAAGAAAGTGCCTCTTTAGTGTGATCATTCACCAAAGTTGTTGACTTGTGCTGCTGTTGTTTGACTCCGAAGTGCACTGGGTCCAGCTGACCAGGCCCCAGTGCTTGTGCCCTGACCCCTCATGTTGTTTAATCCTTGATTAGCAAATGTAATTGCTCTATAGGTCTATATTATGTGGCACAAAGTGTATCCGGTGATTGTAAGTCAAACATTCCCAGTGGACTGCAAAACCTGTTGTGCCACCACACCTCTGGCAAAGTGAAAACATGACTAGGTCTGCCATTGGAACCTAGTCGGACTGCTTTTAAAGTGCCAACTCGCCATTTTGAAAATGTATTATTTAGTTAAATAGAAACCATAACAATCTTTTATCACAATAAAACATAATGCATAGTAAAATGCAATTCCATATTGAGAGAAGCTTAACAGTGTTACATCCATGTGCGGGAGTAGACCTGACATTGTGCGTTGTTTAAGTGCCTTATTGCCTTGTGGCTGATTGTAGCTTTCACCACAAGCTTCATTCTTAACAGTGAATATAAATTTAAACAAGAAATTAAAAGTTTCATCTGAGGTTGGTTCACTGGGTCTTTAAGTGACTCTTTTGCAGACCCTAGTGTGGAACTTTATGTTAAGATGATTGTGTTTATTTGGTTAACCAGGATAGACCATTTTGTCCATTAGAATGGCTGATACAAGCGAAATGTTAAAAACATAAATGTATCAAAATTTAAAAACTGTGCAAGTTCGCAAGTGTTTGAAAAAAAGTTGGTGGCAGAGTGCTTAAATGGGTGGCTTGCTCGAGTGTGTAAGCTTATGGGAGTACCAGCTCCAAGTCCTGCAGTTTTATTGGATTCTGACATGCGGGCCAGAGGGGGCTCCATAGAGGATTTACAGGTTTGTTAGTTCCCCCTGGCTAGAGGGCCTCGTTGTTGATACAAACTCTTGTAGTAGTCGGCCCGCTTTCGCAAAGAATCTGCCGAACTGTGCCAAGACTTTTGGAGTAACAAATGTATTTATGAGCAATAGTGCTTCCTTACATGATCTTATCTCATGTTATATAAAGATAGGCCACAGATACCGGAGTCTCTGTTGTGATAAACTTGCACAGCAACATACGATATGGTCAACTGATTTGGAGTGGTATTTACACAGCCTACCTTGCTCTTGCCCCAGGGCCCAGTAATTCCAATGTACCCTGTACTCCCTGATGGGTGTAGTTAGCAGCCTAAGTGATAGAATGTTCTTGAATGCATACTTTCCAATTGCTGCTCTCAAGTATGGTTGGCAGAGAGAGGCTTCATGGGATGTTGCAAGCTCCCCCACACCGCTGATGCTTCTTTAAGTCCAGATCCCTTGACGCCTTCTTGGCTTATGCCTTTAATTTGCTTTTTAGTTGTACTTTGCTGATTGGGAGGGCTGGCAAAAGTGCCGGTTCCAAATTTAACGTTGAAGCAGCTAGTTCCAGGTACTTCGCCCAGGCGCTTTTCTTGTCCAGGAACTTTGCATAAGGGCACCCCACAGGGACTCAGGGTCAGCCCGACTCACCTGAAGATAACAATTGATTATGGCTTTTTTGCATGCTACATCCATGCTTACTAGGTTGAATTCCAGACGTATTCAAGTGTGCCAAGTGTTCCTAGGCATGACAAATATCTTCTTGTATGACAGTGTGTGGTTCCGCTCTAGTGCCTCCACTAGCCTTCCAGGATAGGCAAGGTGGCCATAACGTATTGTAAGTACAAGTTTAGCCCTGATGACTCTTCAAATTGCCTCAGTCGAATGACTGCGTAACTTGTAGTGGAGCTTAGATAGAGCGTACATGGTTTTTGCTGCTTTAGCTGCTTTGTCTGCAGTGTTTGTTTCCCTGTGTCTTCAGCCAAACTCCAAGATAGTTGTACTTGGAGTCCCTGTCAACCTTTAACTCCAAGATAGTTGTACTTGGAGTCTGTGTCAACCTTTAGTGGGCCGAATTGCCATTTGAGTTGACGTTTTAGGGTGTATCGGCCAAAAATCAGGACTTTTGTTTTCCCGGCATTTGCATGGAGGGCATTGTGTTTTTTGTACTTGTGTAAAATGTCCAGGGTCCTCCACATTCCAATATGGGTCTAGACCATCAAGACCAAGTCGTCCGCATACTGTATTATTGGTAATTTTTTCTGTTCTAGCAATGGTGGAAAGGATCTGCCTTTAAATATCTCTTCCCCAAGGTCCGCTATATATAGGTTTAATAAAGTCAGGGCACCCCTGCTTTAAGCCTCTGTTGGTGGGGATCCGTTCAGTGGTGTGTGATTGTGTTAGCTTGAGCCTCACCCATGTGTCTGTGTATAAAGCTGCTGTTGTTGCGCGCAGTTGTTTCGGGATGCCCATCCTGCCAGTTTTCCCCATAAGATGTTGCGGTCAGTGCCGTCAAAGGCAGTGCTATAGTCAGCAAAGCAGGTATATAGTGGTGGAGTATTGTTTCACACGCCTTTGAGCCCAGGTAGGTGTGGGCGACGATGTTGTCTAGAGTCGATGCGATAGATCTGCACCCTGTCTGGTAGGGCGGGATGATTTTGTTATCTGTTATCCATTGCTTTAGTTCTTTTAGTAGGACTTTAGTAAAGATTTTGCCATCCACGTCAAAAAGGGCAATTACCCTGTAGTTTTCCGGTTGAGTTGGGAATCCCTTTTTTATGAATTGTGTAGAGGATCGAGCCCTTCCATGTTTCCGGGATTGCTGATGTGACAAGGCATTCGTTGAAAAGATTGAGCATCACTGGAGCCCAGAAAGTTCGGTCATCCTTAAAGATAATCCCGGGTATGTCATTCGGTCATAGAGCCCCGCCACTCCAGCTATTTTTTAGTATCTTTACTCCCTCTACCCTGGTTGCTGTTATAGTGCTATCCTCTAAGTCTTCTAAGAAATTCTTCAGCTGGTCTTTATGGAAGGTCTTTGGTTTGTCCGAGTCTACATATATGTACTCCACATGCTGCTCCCAGTTGATTGCCAGTACGATGTTCTTGCTATATGACGTAGTTGCTAAGCTGTTTACGTATTTCCAGAATCCTTTGGATTTGCTGGGCTTTAGCAAGGAGTATATGTGTTTCCACAGTTCCTGAGTTTCTTGATGTTTTTGCCTCCAGGCAATTTATTTGTATTGATTTCTGGCCTCTTTCAGCTTGCATTCTGTGGCTATGGTTCTTTCCTTTCTATATTGTTGAGCAGCGTGTCAGTATGTTTTTTGCTCTCTAGAATCTTTCGTGATCCAGGAATTCAGACGTTCTTTCAGCACAGTTTTACATTGTTTTTGATTTCTGGTGTTAGTGATGCATGGAGCTTATCTAACTGTGAGGACCACTGCTCTGTCTTTTTTGCTTCATGAGTCCATTGGCCAGTTATAAAAGTGTGTTTCCAGTCTTCTTAGTTGGTAATTGTAACTGACACCCATTTAATTCTTTTTGTAAGTGGGTCCGTGTTTGTTTTGGACTTACAGCTGGCTGGATTAAAAAAAATTGTGCACCTTTACACTTATATTGAGATCTAAGGTAATCGGATTGTGGTCACTTTCATTCCTCTGGTGTACTTGGTAAGCTGTGCACCTTTTTAGTTGCTCGCTGCTTAGAAAGATGTAATTCAAAGGCTATAGGTCTCTGTAAGTGTAGGTCGTAATGCCCCCTGTGGACTTCACTAGTGCCACCGACCCAAGATCGAATTCACAGATGCATGCTTGAAGGATCGTTCTTTGTTGGCCTCCTTGAGATGTTTCATATTGAGTCTAGCTTGCAGATATTGAAGCTGCCAGCCATTATATACTGATCTCCTGGATGTTCGTACAGAAATGTCTTTATATGTTCTGTTCTTCACTATGGCCTATTTTGTGTCTATATGTGGATTTATGTACAAGTTTATCAAAGATATTGACGTGGACATTTCGTCTACTGCTAGGCCATTTATGTTGATTGCCTGTAGATTCCAGATGTTGTTAGACTATTCTCTGATTTTCACTTGCAGATCTAATTTCAGATAGATTGCGAGGCCACCCATTGATCTTCCGAACAAGTTTTTTTGTGTGCTGGTAATTAGCTGATTTGAAACCCTGGAATAGGAAAAGAGATGGTCGACCACATTTCTGTCATGCATATGATGTCTCCTGTGTTTAAAAAATCCAGTGTTTTTTCGTCTGTCGTAAGGGGGTATAGGCCTGCCACCAGCCGCGGCTCGTACAGGTAAGAGCAGTGGGGTGGAAGGTCCGGGTGGGAGGATTTCAACAGACGACCGCAAGGGAAAATTAAATAAATAATTAATTTTCCCTCATGGTCGTATGTCGAAATCCCTCCACCGGGCCCCACCGGTCTTACCTGCACGGTCTGCGGCTGCCTGCCACTTTCCAGTTAGTTATCCGTAGTGCACTTCTTTGGGGGTTTATTGTTTTTAGTTGTTTTCCATTTTCTTCCCTAGGAATTTGACCGCCCTTTAGTCGAAGGGCTGTGGAGAGCAAGGCCCAGTCAAGTTTTTCCTGGTTTGTGTGTGTTAGTTGCTCCTCTGTCTCAAGGTTTTCACTCCTGCTATTGCATAGTTATATTTTAATCGTGCCCATTCCTCTCCAAGAGATGAACCGTTGATGTTTGGGTTCCCCTTAATATTGCATTTGGTCCTTTGGAGGGTATTGTTGTGTGCCGCCTCCCCAACAGTACATATAGGTATTTTTCTATTACTGGTTTATTGATTAATATGCCCAAACCTTGAATTGTTTGCTCTCACATAGAATGTTTTGGATATCGGAATCACTTTGCCATTCGGTTAGTGTAGATTCTTTTCGGCTGTTGTTTAGATTGTGTTGAAATTTTACTGAGATTAGGTGTGCCATAGCGAGGTTGGACGGAGAAGGTATGATGTGTGTTACATCTAAAATGTTAGGTCTGTTTAATATATCCCATGCCCCTGTTGAATTCAGGAGTAAATATTAGGGTTGAGAGTGCATGTTCCACGTTTATTTATTTATTTATTTATATGAAGCTTATAAAGCGCATGGTTACACTAGCTAGTGTGTCCCCGCGCTAAGAAGACAAACTGAGTGACGGACTGGAGAGTAAGCATGGGCGGAAAATCCGTTCCGCTCGCGGATTTTGCGGATTCTCGGTAAATTCGCAATCCGCGAACGCTCGCGAATTTACCGAAAATCCGCAAATTCGCACGCAGCGGATTTTTTTTTCTCGGTGATACAATTTTGCGGCGTGCGGCGTTCACTTACCGTCATTCAGCGTTTGCCGAGTTGTTTTTCTCGATATTTTGCGAGTGCTGCGCCATTTTGGATCTTGCTGCGGGATCCCGTGGGAGTTTGGCGACGCATCGCAAGAGTTCGCAATTGCGAACATGTAGGTGCGGCGGGCAGCAACAATCTCGCACTCGCGAAATTACAAAATTTGCAATTCTGCACAAGAAATCCACTAGCAAGCAGCATAGACCTTCTGAAAATGATAATTTTCTATCAGAATAACTCCTCAGGTTGACATTTGCCTGCACTTTTTTGGATTTGAGGCCTTTTGACTCTCTTTGGATCACTTTTGGATTAGAAATCAACTTTCATAAGTAAGTTTGTTTGGGACATTACAGTTGCTGTTCTGCAGAAAGCACTCAGCAGGTGCAAAAGTTCACTCATCATTAGTGACCATTCCCTGTAGTACTTCCTGAGGGCCCCCTCCAGAGTTCAGTTGCCTATGTTTGTTTGAGGCATTACAGTTGCTGTTCTGCAGAAAAACGAATTTTGCAAACCTGAAAGCACTCAGCAGGTGCAAAAGTTCAAACTCATCATTAGTAATAGTAACCATTCCCTGTAGTGCTTCCTGACTGGGGCCCCTCCAGAGTTCAGTTGCTAGTTGCAACAATTGTATGACCCTGCTCTGACCCTCACAGCAGGCTCATAGAATAGCTACAAGTAGGCCACAAAGGTCCTGGAAAAAAAATTGCACTGCAACAGAAAGCAAATTACAGATAAGGAAGCAGGTGCCAGACTGGAATTTTAAAACAGTGACACATTAATAAATCAACCCCAAATTAAGTCATGTCAGTTGAAGCAGGGCAGGTGTGCTTGCTTTTCCCCCCCATAATCTACAGTGATGATGAACCAGAGGGTGGCATTGATGTACCAGAGGGTGGCATGGGTGAAACAGAGGGTGGCAGTGGTGAAACAGAGGGTGCTGGGAACCTGTGATGATGAACCAGACGTAGAAACAACATAGTCGCGACCGTTGCGAGCCGACAAGTAAGTTCGCAATTGCGAACTGGTACAAAACCCTCGCAAACTGGCAGAAACCCTTGCGAACACACAAAAAAAATCAGAGAATTGACGGATTTTGCGGATTGCGAGTTCGCAAATACGCAAATTCGCGAATGCCAGTTTCGTAAAATTCGCCCATGCTTACTGGAGAGCAGAGATCTGGGAGGCCTTTGGCGCGTACGTTAGCTAGTGGGAAACAAGCTGGTTTTGAGCTCTTTGCGGAAAACCGCTTCAGATGTTTCAATTCGTAATCTCTGTGGGAGTTTGCGCCCATCTCTGATGGAGTGTCAAACTGAATGATAGGCCTTTCGTTTATTTCGATATGTAGAGGTTCAGGGCAATCAGCTTTTGATGTGGATTGATATGTCCTGTTCCTTTATGTGCTGGTTTAGTTGGCCAGAACTTGCTTGTTCTCTTCATTCGTGTATTGTGTAAGTATTTGGAGTTGCCCTGTTTCCAGTAATTGCCCAGTTGATGGTTTTGGCCATCCCTTAGTTTGCACGTGTGGCCAATCCGATATGTTGTTCTGGTTTGTTTCAATTATTTTCCTTCTTGTATGCACTCCTCTCTCTAGCTCTGGTACTTGTTGCATGTTTGAATGTTTCTGTGTGCATGAGATTGTTTGTATAGTGGCCTCACTGTTAAGCCAATCTATGGCTATTTGTGGGGGTGGTATGGTCATCTGAAAACTTTGAGAGGCGGTCAGACCCCAAGCATTCTGCGCCATAAATTGACATAGGTCGTAGTTTAGGAATTGCATTTTGTGTCGAGACATCTACGATCGTTTTTTTGTTTCCGATGTGTGACATCCTTTTCTTCACATTCCTTATGGAACAAATGCCTTTATTCCTGTTCCCTTGCGAAGCGTTTATAAGAAGCTTCGCGCCAGCAAGCCGTTGCTTGGTTTACTGGTCCTGGACCTATCCATGCATACACCTGAATGTCGGAGTTTCATCTTCGGAATTCTCTTCCTACCTCTTCAACGGCTTGCTGTTCTTAGTTCCTGGCATATCTGTGGAGAAGTGTGGCTCAATGGTTCGAGCGGCAGACCTTGATGCAGAACGCTGGCCAGGGACCAGAGTTCGCTTCCCGCCTCGGCGGGATTGGGCTTAAATTCCTCTGACCGGATATTCTCACTTCAGTGCCGAATCTAAGCATGGGCCCCACGCTGCAACTCTGGGCAATAGCTTGTTTAGTCTCCACAACCGCCCCCGATGCACAAGGGATGCCTGGTTTCACCATTGGATGCCCAGGAGTGGACACCTCACAAGGAAAGGCCAGGAGGGGTTCCCTTGTGGTAGGAGTACAAGCGCCGGGATGCTTACGGGTTACTGTTCGCGCTATACAAATACAACACATTTACATTTACATTTCTACATTGGATTGCATTCGCTGGCCGCATTACACGCCTCGCCTCAGCAATCGGTCCGCTAAGAGCAGCAACGCCAGTCGTATTCCATTTTTAAAGATAATAAGCCTTCAGCGAGACGCGGATGTCCTCGCATTTGAAAGCAGCTGGTGATTACAGACACCAGACCTATTTTCCTGAACACCCGGATTAGTGCCTCCTCGCCTCCGACAGCAAACCCGAATTCGAGACAACTACTTATCCCAGAAACCAATTTGTAAAGCGCTGGAGCGCTTAAAGGTCTGAACACTGACCTTCTTTATGGTTTACTGGTTTTTTTAATTTTCTTTTGGACTTTGGATCACCTTGTGGAGAGACTGTATCTTGTTATCTTCCTACAAACCCCTTCTTGAGGAAGTTACTATACCTTGAAGGAATGATTGGAATTATTCTTATCAAATACATTGGGATTGGAAATATTTAATGGTGAGTCCATCCATGATTGCCTTGGCGTATAATGCACTGGCTAAAATGCTTTGTTAGAAATAGGTGTGAGATAGACAATTCTGTGTTCCCAGAATATCTTGTTGTTCTGTTACAGTTGGAGACAGAGAAAAATTGCTGCCTTATTCAGGGTGCCAACTCCTGTTCTGGTGAAGTGATGTGGTCCCTACTAGAAACGTTCCCCCCTGTCTCCCGGACATGTAGTAGTCGAAGAGTGAGTGGTTATTAGAACTCCTCTTGGGTGCTAACGTCTGTGAGAGTGGGGAACTACGCTTCGCTCCTGTGGATTCTGGCAAATCGGGTTAGTGGTTATTCTGCGAGTGGTATAGTCTTGGTCTGGGTATAGTTCTCCCTTTTGCCCGATGATCCCGGTTGCATTTGTGATCCAGTGATTGTTGGTGATGTGGACGTTTCTGTTCTTGCCCCAGTGTGTCCTCAAATGCTTGTACGGTCTGTGACCTTAGGAGGAAAATGGAGTAAGTCTTCGGAGCTTCTGAGTTGGTTCCTTCTATGGTGTCCTCTTGCTTTATCGTTTGTTGTTCTTTTTGAGCAATTCTATGGACTTTGATTGTTCTTTTGTTTACCTGGTGTGCTTTGCGTAATTTCTTTTTTGTCTCTGTGATGGTTGTGTCGTCTTCTCCTCTGGTTCTGCCTTATTAATTTGAGTGCCTCTGGCTTGCGCTGGGGTCTGATTGCACTCAAGATCTTCATTGGTTGCTTGTAAAGGCATTGCAATCTTAGAGTGTAGAATCCTCTTGCTAGCATGGCAGACCTTTTCGCCACTTGATTCTTGTGTTTTTTGGTCTGACAGTCCGCACCCATTGTCTAGTGATTTATTCTCCTTCTTGCTTTCTATTGCTGGTTGTGTGGTAATCCTCCCGTTCTGCGGTTTGCTTTCATGGATAAGTTTACATTGATTTATCAGTGTTAGTAGGTTGGGAAGTGAGGTTAATTTCTCAATTATGGCATCATTTGTGTTGTCTATGGATCCTGCAGGACTCTTTCTCTTCTCTAGCTGGCATTCCATTTTTGTGTTTAGTACATCAATCTTCTTATCAATTGAGAGCACGCTCTGAATGAGCATGTGTCGAATCTACTTGGATTTCTAGTTTGTGCGATTGCGCGGTGAGTGCCTTGATAGCTGCTAGTAGAGCGGTGTTTATGGTGTTTATAATTCGTTCCGGGGCTTCCTCGCTTACCAAGGTCTGGTTGGGCAGATAATGATTTGAGTGTGATTGACCTGGCTTCACTTCTGTGTTTCTTCGTTTGTATTTGCTAGCCATGTCAGCTGGGCTTTAATCTGCCGATTGGTGCCAAGACTCCGGCCAGTTATTGCTTATTGGAGTTGAGCAGGTCTGTTTTGGCCTTCCCCCTGCCACGTTCTGTTGCATGCAGGCTGATAGTTCTCTGGGTGGGAGATTGTTGCTTCCACTCTAAGTATATGTATGTTTTGTGTCCTTGCCAAGTTGTGTCCCTCCGTTTGCATGTGCTCACTGGCGTGTTGCAGGGCTTTTACCTCTGTGTCTTCCGTGTACTCCCTGACTTCCTTTTTGTTGTCTTCCTCATTGTCCATTGTGGAAGAGATTTCGATGGCCTCTGTCACTATTTCCACCTCTATGCTTGACATGTGACAGAGCTTAATATAGTCGGCACATTTCCTTCTTTCTGGTTCCTTTGCTGTGATCTCCCCTGTTATTATTGCGGAGCTCCCCATTCTTTATGTGGTGTTGTGGGACTTTACTTTGGCCATAGTGATTTTTCGGGTGCTGATTTTCCCTTCTTCATCGTCTGCTAATTCAGCCTTCTCAGCCATCCCCGCTATCTGAGCCATCTCTGTCAATTCCGCCGTGGGTTGCGTCTTTAGGTTAAGGCTGCCTTTTCAGGCTTCACACTAAAAATTGTTTAAGGCTAGACGATTCCAGGACATTACTTCTGATCCAGCTAGTTGACCGCTGACCCTTTTCCTAGTAAAGTACCTGTGTGTTAGATTTTTAGGTGTCACTGATGCCGGGCTCTGGTCAGGTGTCTCGGTTTTTTCCAACATGCCCTTTATCTTCTCCTCCTGTGGGCTATAAATCTATTTGTTATGATGATCGAACATTATGCAGTCCCCCCTTGCTTCCTTTGTCTAACTTCTCATAGATGTTTGCATGTTTTTGGCTGAATTTAATGTTTGGCTTTTTGTTGGTTTCCTCAGTGGTCCTCTCCTTGGCAGTTTCTGTTCTTTCCTTGCAGTTCTTAAGCAGCCAGTGTGAAAGTTTCCAGCTTGTGCAAAAGGTGTCCGTTTCCAGGAGTGGTTTCAGTATCTTATGGGTCTGTGGTCTGGAGTGAACTCTTCATGGTGCACTAATGGTGAGGCTCTCAGTGATGGATTGCCTGATGTTGTTTGCTGTATTGGCATTGGCGTTGGCAGTGTTCTGATGCTGCCACTTGTTGTTCATTGTTGTTTTTTTTAAATTTGATTTTGATCCATTCCATTCTGATTCTGCGCCTGTTTTTTAATTTGGTGTATTTTCTTTGTTCCCTTTTGTTGTGTTTTGCGTTTTTTGTGTGGCATGCCCTTTAGTGGTTCTCTTCACCGCGGTATGGTTGCCGGAGTAGGGAATCGGATGATCAGATGAAGGTAAAAAGGTGGGTAGGTCCCCCTCCAAAGCTCTCCAGTCTCTCGCCTCAGGACTCTGGCTTGCAGACTCAGCATCTGCTAGGTTCTCAGGGGAGGTGGTGGTGGTGATGCCCTTGCCCTGCCCTTGCTCTAAATTGAGGCACATCTCAACATGTCGAGGCTCCGTGCAATGTCCGGTGTTGTCATTTTCTGGGGCGGAGGGGAGAGCTAGGCAAGAATATACCAGGCCTCCCCAAGCTGCACCCAGACCTAGCTGGGCTGCTTCTGGCAGGACCTGGGTTCACGCTCAGCTGCTGGTAGCTACTACCTCTGCGGCTTAGGCACCCCACTGCCCCTGCTCCTCTTCCCCTTGCCTATTAGCTATTGCCTGCCTTGCCGCCTTGTAACTAGGCCCTACACACCCTACCTGCTCTGCCGGCCTCGGCAAAGAGCCGGGGGAGGAACCAGGTAGGAAGTACAAGATACAAAGCAGTAGGCATAAGGCATGAGGTGCGATGCGGGAGCCAAGCGAAAACAGTCAGCGTGAGCGAGGTGGCGGGAGGCGGGAAAAAAAGCAAAGACCAAGGCAGGCAGGGAAACAGACAGAAGCGGCCCTGTTCTCAGGCGTGCAGTATGCAGAGTACGGGGTGTCGTGCGTGTCATATCAGGACCAATCAGGACCTGTGAGTGTGGTGAGTTTGGTGAGTGCGGCTCGGTGAAAGAGCCTATGTTTGGGGCTCTGTACAGGGCTCGTGGACCCTGGATCGAGATTCACCTAGTGCTAAAGCCGCTGCCATTACTGCTGCTAACCTGTTGTACCGCGCACCACGCTGTGCCACACCACCACTTTGTTCCTGCAGCCACAGCCACAGCAACCGCTCCCTCTGTGCCGCTAACGCTCTCGATGTTCGCTTTCGGGTTCCGTAACAGAACAATCTGCCATTTGCTGTGCCAACTCAACATGGTAAAATATTCGTTTTTTCAAGTCCAAACCTTACTTTTTAATATTTCTAAGTAAACCCTAAGTCATGCCTGCTTTGTAGCCCATAAGGCAGAGTTCCAGATATTAAAAACAAGTAAATGTCAAATTTAAACTTTACATGTCCTGATATTGAAAACTTCAAATTATTGTTTTCACTGTAGCAAGGCCGGTAGTCCCATTAGCTAAGATGGAGTTTCTTTTTTTTTTCTTTTTTTGCAAAAATACATGAGTCAGTAGGAATGAATCACTTTAACACAAGAAATATATAGTTGCAGCCATTCAACTCAACAAAAGAAATAAGAATATAAACAAACAAAACACATTTAAAAATAGTAAGACATACATAATATGAAAAGACAAGCTAAAGCAACAGAATAAGCAGGAATAGATTCATTAATTACAATGTGGAGCAGAAACAATGAAGCACTAAAAAAAAGTACAAACAGTTGAATACACAGACAGGACCAGGGTTCAGATTTCGGGCTCAAGGTATCGCGTAACACTGCCCCATATTTGCTCGTCAATCTTCTTTTTTCGCTGACCTTTAAGGGCATATAAGCTATACTCCATATTGTATACTGCAAAGAAACGTGCCCTCCATATATCAAAAGAAGGTGGTTCCTGCTGCAACCAAAAGGAGGCTATGCTAAGCCTTTATACAGCTGTAGCTAAAAATATTAAGTTAACATGTTGCCTTGATATACCATTCTCCACTGATCCCATTTCTACACCTAAAAGAATCTGTGTGGCGGTTAATTGCAATGGAGTACCAATAATATCTGATAGACATTTCTCAACCTGCGTCAATGAGCATGCCAACGATGGACATCCCAAAAAAATATGGAGATCATCTGCAGATGGATACCCACAGCGGAAGCATCTCCCAATTACATCCCGACCATTTTGAGACCTTGTCTAGTGTGTAGTATAAGTTAAAGAGTGATTTGAAGTGCTGCGCAGATAACTTTGCAGAGAGGAACACATTTTTAGCCACTTCCAAAGAAGTTTCTATCTGTATGTCCTGCCTACCCAATTTGATCCCCCATTTAGAATTTTTTTGATCAGTATCATTGGCCTTCGTGCTTAGCATATGACCATATAACACACCTATCCTTGCAGCTTTCATATTGTCTTCTTTCAAGGGATTGACTTGGAAAATGCCTCCACTCTTCAACAAGTAATTCCTAATCTGTAAATACTTAGCAAAGTGCTCCCTAGGGAGCTGGTACTGTTCCCGCAATTGTTCAAAGGATTTTTAACAACCTTCGCTATGCAGGTCACCCACCACCCTTTTTACCTTCCACCTCCAATTATACACGACCCGATCCCATAAATCGACTGGCAAAAATATTAATGATACAAGTGGAGTATACCAAGAAATTTTCTCAAAGCACAACATGTTCCTTACTATTCGCCACACCTTATACGCAGCCTCCAAGACCTTAAATCTTGTGTGCTTGTAGTAGCTCCACTCCAGGTACAAAAACAAACAATTTTTAGCTTTCACCCCCAGAAGCATCTGGTATATGGATGGACATTCCGCAATATCCAGGGGGCCAGCCCCTGTTAACAAAACGTTCATACCTTGTATCATGCAGGCATAATAATACAGCACAAAATCTGGTACCGACCAGCCGCCTAGTTTTCTTGGTAGAATCATGTATCGCCCAGCACGACGGGCCTTGACCCCAGACCACATAAAACGCATACAAATAGCTTGGAGCTGTATCAAACTAGCCTTAGGGATTAGTAGAGGAACACATCTAAAAAATTAAAGTATTTTCGGGAGTATCATCATTTTTAATAAACTGCAACGCCCCACTAGGGAGAGATGCAAACATTCTGCCTGATCTAACTGTTTCCTTACCCCCGATAAAAGACCCTCCCAATTAGATTTGACCAGGGCAGTTGTAGAAAGTGAAACCCTTAACTTAATCCCCAAATAGGTAGCCTCTTGGCATACCCTTGGGTCAGAATACTTCGGCATATTAGCGCATAGCAACTGGGTTTTGGCCGTATTCAACTTATACCAGAAGCCACACCAAATTTTTTAGCTAGGTGTTCAATCTCCTGCATCGCTATAGTTGGACTCAGCGTAATGACAGCAACATCATCCGCGTAGGCGAGGACCTTGAACTGATAGGTTTGTATGGCCACAGGTTGTATCCTAGTGCTAAATTCCAGCATTCTTAAAAACGGCTCAATATATAATGAAAATAAGAGGGGAGAATAGGGGCAGCCTTGCCTTGTACCCCTCTGTATTTGAACCACCTCCGACTCGAGTCCCATGGTGCTAATGCGGGCTACAGGTTGACAACACAGTGTCTGCAACAATATTATAAACTCTCACCCAAAGCCCCGACGCCTCATGACATCCCACAGAAAGCACCATGAGACCCGGTCGAAGGCCTTCTCTGCATCTAATAAAATTAAACATAATGGTTCCCGGGTTACATTAACATAATCAAACAAAGTTATCACACGGCGGACATGATTCGCCGTTCCTCGATGCGGGATAAACCCATGTTGTATGGTGGAAACTAGTGCGGGAATAACAGAAGAGAGCCTGTTGGCCAAGATCTTAGAATAGATCTTCCCATCCGTGTTTAAGAGCGAGATGGGACGGTAAGAGCCAGGAGCTAAGATGGAGTTTCAATAACCCACACACTAAGTGCCAGCTTCTTTTTGGGACCACTGAATATGGTACTTCAAGGTATCAAATTAATTGTTACATTGAGACTGTTTTATTGCTGAAGTCAGATTTAAAGTAACTTTTAATGCAAAGGTGACTTTAGAGAGTAAACATTTTCTTGCCCCATACTTTTAGTAGCCGTTTTTGGTTGACTACAGAAATTGTCACCTGGGACAACCTGCTGCCCCCTGCTAAGAGGTGTGAAACACTCCCAGGAAGGAGGACAGGGAACACATGTCTGCTGGAGGGAGGTGGTTTGACTTCCTCCTTCCAGGAGGGTCCTAGGGCAGTGGCCACAGATAGCCCAGCTTCAAAGGAGCTATAGCCTCTGATGGGCAAATGAGAACTATACTGTAACTACTTGCTGCCTGAGCTAGTGAGTTTGAACATTCCTTACAAATTATATCACAACACAATTCCAGAATAGTAGATCTTGATCTTTTTTTGTCTTCTGCTGGATGTCCACCCAAAATGTGTTTCATTGTCCATGGCAATACCCCACGACTTACTCAGGGCTGTCTAAATATTACAGACCACTTTGAACTTCTAAACCGGTTGTAATTACATCCTGGCAGGTAGGTAGGTGAACTCAAATCTAATCTGCAAACTGCACTGAGTATATAAGTTGGTCCACCAACCCCCAATCTTGTGTTTATTGTCTAAAAATAATCTGGTCCACTAACCGCCAATTCTTGCATCCGTTGTCAAAAAAACACCTGAAACGGACGCCAATCCACTTCTTGTCATCAGGTGCAACCAAGAAAGGGTGCTGTGTACGGCCCGAGCGTGAAGGCTCCCTAAGAACGCCTATCCACTTCCTGTCTACTCCGTGTTTCCTGCCGACTCATGTCATGGACCTGTTTTCGCTTGTGCCAAGGACCAGTGAGTGGACTCCAAGGGCAAGTTGACTAGCCTCCTATTAACCCTCGTGTTGGCGGAAAACATGGGGTCGACAGGACGCGGATAGGTGCTCTTAGAGAGTCTTTACGCTTGGGCTGTACACAGCACCCTTTCTTAGTTGCGCCTGATGACGAGATGTGGATTGGTGTCCTTTTCGGAAGGTTTTTTTGACAACGGACGCAAGAATTGGATGTTAATGGACCTGAATATTTTTAGCCAATGATTGGGTGTTAGTGGACCAAGTGATATACCCAGTGCAGTTTGCAAATTAGATTTGAGTTCTACTACCTACCGGCGTGGACGGAATTACATCTGGTTTAGCGGTTCAAAGTGGTCTGTAATACTTAGACAGCCCTGAGGAAGTTGTGGGCTATTGCCCTGGATGATGAAACACGTGTTGGCTGGACATCCAACAGAAGACAATAAAAAATCAAGATCTATAAGCACTTTTGCACTTGACATCATACCAGGGTACAGCTCAGCACAAACAATACCAGTCAACCAATAGAGGCATTTAAGCCGTGATTGTATCTATCAGCATTATACAAAGAGGGATGCATTATTACAAAATGTTGTCAGATATCAATATGCCTAAGTTATTTCTTGTCATTTCATGTGAAATATGAGGCTGCGATCTGTGGTGACATGATCTGCTCAATGACATATAACGAGCACAAGATGTTATTTTAACACAAGTGTATTAGGTGTACAGTCTAAATATTATCATGGTTGACCATTATTAACATGAGCATTAATTTACTTACTAAATTTGCAAAATGTGTATATTTATCATGTATATACTCAATAAGTCGAGAGTATTAGATAGCCAGGCTACCGAGCTTCCTAATCTTTCTTCCATATCTATGACGAAGCAAGTCACGGGGTCTCAACCAATTATACACTTTCACTTTAAATATGAGCACTGTGATTTCACTCGTTGTCATGTGAACAAGGCTCTACGGAGCTGAAACGTTATGCGACTTAATCTACAAGGAACACAATAAATTGCACTTATCTGAAGGTCCGTGACCGATGTTTCTGTCACAGCAAGGCAGGAATCGTTAGTTGCTGAGGCGAGCTCGGTTAAATGGATATATATATATATATATATATATATATATATATATATATATATATATATATATATATATATATATATATATATATATATATATATATATATTTGTCGCTCCAAGTAGCACACGAGCAGCAGCTTGATTTATGTGTAGGTGAGGACCGCTTCCTTTAAAGCCCCCGAAGAGAAGCATATGGAGCTTCGAAACGCGTCGGGCAGATCCATTACGGAGCGGCATCTACAAGAAGCTGCTGCTCGTGTGCTACTCAAAGGTGGACAACCTTGGAGCGACAATTTATCCGTGGCCGTCCAGCCGCGGAGTATGCACCACCCCGTCATCCTTGGGGGTCACGGAAGTGAAACAGCAGCCGTACATGGGATCGAGGACGGGCCCACTTGCGGGGTCCATACAGGACTTGATTGCGTGCTTTCCACACCACACTTCCCATAATACACAGTCTCATTTGAGCCTCCCATTGGTGGGTGTGTCATATGGAAAATGGAGAAGTGGGTTAGCGGTTGCACACACCGCTTCCGTTAAAGCCCCTGAAGAGAAGCATATGGAGCTTCGAAACGCATCGCGCAGATCCTGTCACATATTACATCATTCATGACATGGTCAGTGACATCACTGATGACATCACTGATGACATCTCAAATGACATCACTGATGACATCATCCAGTGTCTGTGTGTTTCTGTAAAGTTTAAATATGTTTTACATATTGAAGAATGAGTGGATGTATAAGTGTCTGGATGAAGGATTTAGAAGGTGCAGAACTGACTGTAAGAGTGAGTGATTAAATGTGTCTTACTGAATGCATGGGTTAGTGACTAAACTGTCTGAATGTGTGCATCATTATGTCTGTTGTTGTGTAAGCTGCTGCATGTGTTGATCAGTAGCTATATGAGTGGCTATATGGGTTATTGATTGGTTGCCCAAGTATTTGTATGTGAGGCTGAGTGTGTGTGTGGGTGGCTGGGAGGTGTGTGACTGTGCATAGATGTGTGAGCAGTTGTTTCACTAGGTTTATGGGTTCAAGAGTGTATGTGGAAACAGCTGTATGGGTGGTTGTCTGTGTGCATGGGTGTGTTGGTGAGTGAATGGATATCTCAGTGCTACATGTCCAAGCAAGTACATATGTAAAACACAGTGCATGTGAGAGTTGGCATATATAAATGACTATACATGAGAGCCTGTGATGGCGTAAGTGGCTGTATGGATCAATGTGTACGTGTATCAGTGAATGTAAAAGAGAGTAAGTATGTGTTAGTATATGTTTGAATAAGTAAGGTTTTTTGTGTATAACTGTATAGATGAGGAAATGGGAGTGTGATTGAGTCTTTGCATGACTGACTAGGTGTGCGAGTAACTCCATGGATGAGTGGCAGTGTGTGAGTGTCTGTATAGGTGTATGAGTGGATATGATAGTGTTGTATTGATGAGTGACTGTATGTATGAGTGATTGTATGTGTGAATGAGTGGATGTGTATGTTGTCTTAGGAATCAGTGAGTGCATTTGTAGTTACTGATATTGGTGTGTTAATGGTTTCAAGAATGGTAGTCTGTATTTAACACTGGGTGTATCAAAGGTTAGATTAGATTGTGAGGAGGTGCATCGTATTATCACATGAATGATGTCATCAGTGATGTCATTTGAGGTGTCATCAGTGATGTCATTTGAGGTGTTATCAGTGATGTCATTTGAGGTATCACCAGTGATGTCATCAGTGATGTCACTGACCATGTCATGAATGATGTAATATGTGACATCATCAGCAGTGGATTGCGGGCGCGCGAGTTATAGTGATTCCAACTAACTATACCGTGGGAATTTCAATGGTTTTGTATGAGTAAAATGTTCAGCTAACTATAACTGGTGTTAAACCTATGGTTTTTTCAGTGAATTTCAAAGGTTTTTTAAAAGCTGATTCCTAACTGTAATGAGTTTGTAACCTATGGTTTTTAAAGTGAATTATTAAGTTTTTTTAATAGCTATTTTTTATTGCTATTAATTATTATAATTTTTATTACATTATTTAAATAATGTATATTTTTCAAACATTAATTATTCAATGTATTTTTCCTTTTTTTTCATATCTTTTTACCCTGGAGCGCTCAGGGTACACGCACCCGTAAACGTAGCGAGAGCGCTATTCTCGCGTGCGAAAAAAATATAATAATGTATTTAAAGTAAATAATAATGCAAGACATTCAGTATCATATTCATAAAAGTAGTATTTTTTAAATTTAAAAAGAGTATTTTGACTCTAAACATATTTCCGAAAATCAAGTAAAACGTCATTGTGACGCACCGCGTAAGCGCACCCGGAAGCGCCTTCGTAATTGCCTACGTACGTGCCGCGTAAGCGCCCCCGGAAGCGCTCCGGAGCGCGTAGCGTAAGCGCGTCAAGCCATGTGACCTTAAAAGAACACTTTTTATTGGTGCATAATAATTTCTTTTCCAAATATTGTAAGCCCCCACCCATTTCCCTCACTATCATTTTCAACTTGAAGAGAGCAAGAGGTGTTCTTTGGATCATCAGCAGCATCTCTACAATTTCAGAAAAATGGCTGGAAGACAACCATCCTCCAGTGACTCTGAAGAGACCCTCCTCGGCGCAAAGTCAAGGAGCATTTCATTTGGAAATTTTTTACCGTCCCTGAAGGAGAAAAGAAGGTAAATGCGGCAAAGGTGTGCTGCAAGATTTGTGGCACCACCTTATCAAGAGGGTATCAAACAAAAAATACAGTTTTGGGAATGCCACTTTAATCAGGCATGTGGAGAGGAGGCACCCGAATAACTTTACGAGGGAGAGTGTCAGGGACCTGGCACGCAATCCCCCAGCAGATGGCGGCAGCACCTCGACTGGTGGAGCAACACCTTTGGGAAGTCAAGCTGCAAGATTGATCCCGAATATATAGCAGGTCTTGGCACGCATCAAAATTGTCTGCATGGACTGCGATGAACTGCTTTGTTATGGGAACAGAGCATAGAATTCATTGCTCGTAAAAAACAAGATCACCGCTGCTCCACCCACTATTAATTTTTCCCTTTTTTTTTTGCTCCTGTTGAGCAGTTTTGCATTTCCTAGTTTTGTTTTTGTTCTGAACAAAATACAAAAAATGTTTTTAAACGTTTGGAAAAAGTTTAAAAAAAAAACTAAAAAAGAAGAAAAAAAAGTTATTTTTAGAACTACCTCCAATTCTCCAAAAAGAGCTATATTCTTTATATTTTTTGTTATTTTTAAAAAAAACGAATGTATGTGAAGGGGAGAAAGAGACTGAAGGAACAAATACAGAAGGGGAGTGCGTGAGGGTGAATTGATGAAGAAGAATGAGGATGTGACAGGACAGAGGGAGTGAGAGAAGCAGTGAGTGAACTGGAGTAAGAGGAGTGAGGGAAGGGGAATGAGTGAGGGAGCGAAGGAAGAGAAGAGAAGGGAAGGGAAGGGAAGTGAAGTAGGGGCACTGAAAGAAGGTGACTGTGGAAGGTGAGTGAGTGGAAGTGGAGTGAACATGGGGAATGAGGATAAGTGAGGAAAGCGGAGTAAAGGAACGGGGTGAGGAAGGGTAAGAGAAGAGCAGTGTGGTTGAGGAAAGAGGGGTGAGAGAGGGTCGATAAAGGGAAGTGAGTGTGAGACAAGGGGAGTGAGGGAGTGAGGAGACAGAGGGAGTGAAGGAAAGAGTGAGAGAAGGGGACTGAGTGAGGGAGCATAGAAAGGTAAGTGAGGTAGTGTATGTGAGTTAAAGGGAGTGAGCATGAGGGAAGGGGACTGAGAGAGTGAGGTGACAGAGGGAGTGAGGCTAGGAGAGAGGGAGTGAGAGAAGGAGAGTGAGGCTGTGAGATTACAGAGGGAGTGACAGATGGAGTGAGTGAAGTGGAATAAGATGGGTTAGGGAAGGGGAATGAGTGAGGGAGCGAAGGAAGGGAAAAGAGGGGAAGAGGACTGAAGCAAAGGTACTGAGAGAAGGTGAGTGGGGGATGAAAGTAAAGGGAAGGGGAGTGAAGGATAGGGAATGAGGGATAGTGAGGGAATCGGAGTAAGGGAATGAGGGTGAGGGAAGGTGAGAGAAGGGCAGTGAGCGTGAGTAAGGAGGGGTGAAAGAGGGTGGATAAAAGTGAGTGAGGGTAAGACAAGGGGAGTGAGGGGACAGGGAATGAAGGAAGTATTGACAGAAAGGGACTGAGTGAGGGAGCAAAGAAAGGTAAGTGAGGGAGTGTGGGTGAGTTATAGGGAGTTAGCGTGACAAAAAAGGAGTGAGAGAGTGAGGGGACGGAGAGAGTGAGGCTAAGAGAAAGGGAGTGAGGGAAGGAGAGTGAGGAAGTGAGAGGACAGGGAGTGAGAGAAGGAGTAAGTGAAGTGGAGTAAGGTGAGTAAGGGAAGGGGAATAAGTGAGGGAGCGAAGGGAGAAAAGATAGGGGAAGGAAAGTAAAGCAGGGGACGGAAAGAAGATGAGTGTGGGAGGGGAGTGAGGGAAAGGGGAGCAAACATGGGGATTGAGAATAAGTGAGGGAAGTGGAGTAAGGGAACGGGGTGTGGGTGGGTGAGAGAAGAGTAGTGAGGTTAAAGAAAAGAGTTGGTTCTACATTTCAACACTTTCAAACTCACATAATATTCACCCATCCCCCAGTGCTCATTCATCCTGTTACCATGGTAACTCCCACCTAATTCAGCACACAGGTGAAAACTTCATCATACTACGTTGCAAATGAACTCAGCAAGGGTGTTTGAGCGTTCAATATACTAGCTAATCATATGCAATGTTTCTTTCAATTACTTTTTCTCAACCATTAGAATTACTAAAATCAAAAAACAAAAGCATGCACCCTAATTTTCAGTGGAGAATTTTAAGAAACCACCAATCATTTCTTGTTTTTCAAGTGCACTGAATCTCAACCACTTTTTTTCATAACTCCTACTTTCAAACTGCCATTTCATTTCCACAACTCATCTGAATACAACCACATCTACCTTGAAGATGACAAAAGTCTGGATTGTGGATTATAGCTTTGTTCACTGGAGTGAAAAATACGCAGCCAACAAAGGTATTCACTACCTTAATTTACCAAATGTGGATATTATGTGGATTGGACAGAGAAGATTGAGAAGTCACCAATTCATACCATTGGTAAAATCCTTTATGCATCTAACACACCCTGACCTCATAATTGTGCACTGTGGTGGCAATGACCTGGGCACTTTGACTGGGGTAGGTCTGGAAATGATTTTAAAGGACACCTTTGGGCAATTGATGTCACTTTTTCCAAAAACTGCCTTGGTATTTTCTAATATATGCCAAAGGCAAAAATGGAACTGGTCCAACCAATTTTGTCCACAGATTTAGAAAGCAAGGAAACAAGTGAATAAATCTGTTTCTGCTTTCCTCAGAGACTATGGTCTGGGTTCCATATACCACAACAACTTGCGTTACAACATGCAAGGCATCTATAGGAGAGATGGTGTACATTTTACAGATGAGGGGAATAGAGTCTTCCTCTTGAATTGTAGACTCCCCTACTTGTAGGTACTTAAATCACCCACATAACACAAAAGCTCTTTTCAGAACTACCCTACCTCTAAGTAATCCAAATTCTTATTTTACACTATTTTCTTTCACTGTTTTTCCATGTGGTACGCTCTGGGTACGCGTACATGGGAACGCACCCAGCGCTTACCCCGCGAATTAAAAAAAAAAAAAGTTTTTTTGCTCTTCAGGGTCCTTCTAGGACCCCCTCAGAAAACCTAGGGGGTCAGGGGGTGTCTACCCTGCCCCCTTATAATCATTTCCCCCTTTTTATTCACCTCTTGTGTCTCGATTCTACCAAGGCACAAGATGGCGGACTCTCCAGACTGTTTGGAATGTTGACAGACACCCGAGAGCCAATCAGCTTTCCGCTCGCGCACTTCCGTGTCGCGCCAGGTGAGTTCCCCGGTACGCTTACCTGTAAGCGCTCGAAGAGCGCATATAGATATAGATGTGTTTTTGAAGTTAATTTTCGTAAAAACCACTGGAGCAATTTTCACCAAATATAGAAAAGGCACTTCTGCGTACCAGTCCCTACAATTTTGCCAAGTTTGGTGTAATTCCGTTCAGCCGTTCGGGCTGTAGCCGTGTCTAATCGTCCTATGGAAATTAACATGGGGAAAACACGTTTTGGGACCCCCCTTTTTTCTCGGCCCCCGCATGACGAATCCCCCCAAAACTTCCAGGGAAGGAGCAGAGCTGGCCTTAATTTTGGAAAATTACACGCAAATTCCTCAACCGGCGCCAAAGTTATTCCCAATACAATATTGCGGATTTATTATGGTAGCTAGGTCCTAACTATAACTACCTACTGGCGACTGCAAACGTTATGCTGGCGGGCGAGCTTCACGAAATAAACTTCTAAATTGCTCACTGCAATCTGGGTCGGCTCCTCTTTCCTTACAGTGTTTGAGCTCCAAGCCGATTGGGAGCTCGTGGTACTGGACTGGGTGCACAGGCATATATATATATATATATATATATATATATATATATATATATATATATATATATATATATATATATATATATATATATATATATATATATATATATATATATACACACACATCTTTGCAACAATATTGATTCTTGGGTTGAGTTCAAAGGTAACAAGTGAGATTTACAATCTCGGGATTTTAAACACAAAGCACTTTATTTCACATTAAGACTGCACTAACTGCACCATGCACAAGCACTTTAAAACTACAACTACCTAGCAACAGGAAATGATAGAGGAAGTTGAAAAGCAAAATGTATGTATAAAGATAGAAAAGGGACTGTTAGAAAATATCCTGTGAACAAGGTCCATGGGGGACCAAAACGCAATGTCCGAGCCTATTTTCTTTACTGTTTGAATAAAAAGAATTGGAATCCTGACCCGTGAGTGCAACTCGCTTCTGTACTAGTCAAGTCAAGTCATAAAATTTGTATAGCGCACTACATACCCAGAGGGTTTCAAGGCGCTTAGGAAGGGGAGGGGGATTATTTGTCAAATATCCACGTTTTAAGCTGCTTTCTGAACGCTAGGTGGTTCTGGGTGAGGCGAAGGTAGGCGGGGAGTGAGTTCCATGTTTTAGCAGCCAGGTATGAAAAGGATCTGCCTCCCATGGTGGTCTTGTTGATGCGAGGTACAGTGGCGAAGGCTTGGCTGGAAGAGCGAAGTTGGCGGGAGGGGGTGTAGAAGGACAGTCGAGAGTTGAGGCAATCTGGTCCGATGTCGTAGAGTGATTTGTGTGCGTGGGTAAGCAGTCGGAAAGTGATCCTCTTATTGACGGGAAGCCAGTGGAGGTCTTTAAGGTGACCAGAGATGTGTTCGTTGCGTGGGATGTCTAATATCAACCTGGCTGAGGCATTTTGGATTCGTTGTAGTTTCTTCTGGAGTTTAGCGGTGGTACCTGCGTAGAGGGTGTTTCCGTAGTCCAGTCGGCTCGTGACTAGAGCGTGGGTGACTGTTTTCCTTGTTTCGGAGGGGATCCAGCGAAATGTTTTTCTGAGCATGCGAAGAATGTTAAAGCAGGAAGAGGATACGGCGCTGACTTGTCTGTTCATTGAGAGTGAAGAATCCAGGATGACGCCAAGGTTCCGTGCGTGGTCTGTCGGGATGGGTGCTTTTCCGAGAGCTTCCGGCCACCAGGAGTCGTCCCATGCAGAGGGGGATGTACCTAAGATGAGGACTTCTGTTTTGTCTGAGTTCAGTTTCAGACGGCTTTGTTTCATCCATTCGGCGACTTCTTTCATTCCTTCGTGTAAGTTAGTTTTGGCGGTGCTGGGGTCCTTGGTGAGAGAAAGGATCAGTTGAGTGTCATCCGCGTAAGAGATGATGTTGAGGTTGTGTTGGTGGGCGATGGCCGCGAGGGGGCTCATGTATACGTTGAAGAGGGTGGGACTGAGTGAGGATCCTTGAGGTACGCCGCAGATGACTTCAGAGGCCTCGGATTTGAATGGTGGGAGGCGGACTCTTTGGGTTCTTCCGGTGAGGAACGAGGTGATCCAATCAAGTGCTTTTCCTTGGATTCCGATGTTATTGAGGCGTTGTAAAAGGGTGCTGTGGCAGACTGTGTCGAATGCTGCAGAGAGGTCAAGGAGGATGAGGGCGACTGTGTCTCCATTGTCCAGTAGAGTTCGAATGTCGTCTGTTGCTGCGATGAGGGCGGTCTCAGTGCTGTGTTTGGCTCGGAAGCCAGATTGTGAGGGGTCGAGGGATTTGTTGGTTTCGAGGAAGGCGGCGAGCTGGTTGTTGACGGCTTTCTCGATGACTTTGGCCGGGAATGGAAGAAGCGAGATGGGGCGGTAGTTTTTGAGTTCGGTGGGGTCTGCTGTTGGTTTTTTCAGAAGGGCGGTGAGTTCAGCGTGTTTCCAGTCTTCAGGGAAGGTGGCGGAGTTGAGGGAGCCGTTGATGACGTCTCAGAGGTGCGGTGCTATGACGGAGTCAGCTTTGTTGAAGATGTGGTGAGGGCATGGGTCTGTGGGGGATCCAGAGTGGATGGAATTCATCAGGCGGATGGTGTCCTCAGTGGAGACTGGGTTCCAGGCGTTAAGGGTGTTTATGGGGGGAGGATGGTCAGCAGATGGTAGGGTGGGATGGCTTCCGGGTTGGTTGTCAAAGCTGTTGTGGATGTCAGCAATCTTGTTGTGGAAAAAAGAAGCTAGGGAGTCGCAGAGGGTTTGAGAGGGGGTGATGTCGTTGGAGTTGGCCGATGGGTTGGAGAATTCCTTGACGATGTTGAAAAGTTCCTTGCTGTTGTGGGCGTTGTTGTCAAGTCGATCCTTGAATGCTGTTTTCTTGGCTTTTCGGATCAGTTGGTGGTGAGTGCGGGTGGCGCTTTTGAAGGCGTCCTTGTTGCTGGTGGATGGGTCTTTTTTCCAGGCCTTTTCAAGGGAGCGGCATAGTTTCTTGGACTTCTTGAGATCATCGTTGAACCATGAGGCCTTCTTGTTGCCAAGTTTGTGTTGACGTTTTTTCAGTGGTGCTAAGGAGTCGGCGGTGTTAGATAACCAAAGGGTGAGGTTGGATGCGGCTTCGTTGGCGTTAGAAGAGAGGGCTGGGGAGGTTCGAAGGAGTGATGCAGAGATCTGATCCGTGGTGATTTTGTTCCAGTTTCTCTGTAGGGTTGGTTGGAGGTGGATGATGGGTTTCGGCTTGTTGTAGGTGAAGTGAACGCAGCTGTGGTCAGTCCAGAGGAGATCCGTAGTGTGGCTGAAGGAGACATGGTTGCTGGAGGTGAAGATGGGGTCGAGTGTGTGACCTGCTATGTGGGTGGGGGTAGTGACAAGTTGTTTAAGTCCGAGGTTGGCGAGATTGTCCAAGAGGGTGGTGGTGTTGCGGTCGTTGATCTTTTCGAGGTGAAAGTTGAGGTCTCCCAGAAGGATGTAGTCTTTGGAGGGGAGCGCGTGTGGGGTGATGAAGTCCGTGATGTCTTCACTGAATTTTGCGCGGGGTCCTGGTGGTCTGTAGAGGAGGGTGCCTCTGAGAGTTGTCTTGGGGTCGATGTGGATCTGGAAGTGAAGGTGTTCTGAGTTAGCGAGGTTGGCGTCAGAGCTGGTAGAGATGCGGATGGATTTCTTATGGACGATAGCGATTCCTCCTCCTGTATGGTCAGTGCGGTCCTTGCGTGTGATCTTATAGTCATCAGGGATAGCGATGGTGATGTCTGGGGCGGAGGAAGCGTTCATCCATGTTTCCGTTAGGAAGGCGACGTCTGGAGCGATGGTGTCTAGTAGATTCCATAGGTCAATGGCGTGTCTGTGGATCGAGCGGGTGTTGAGCAGGATGCATTGTAGGTGGTTGGGGTCAGGAATCTGTGGTGTGGTCGTAGCGGAGATGATGTCGGTGCCGCTGAATTTGCAGGAGTAGCAGGAGAATGGTCCATGGGTGTGTCCAGGAGCGGCTTGGATGCAGTTGAGGGAGCGGCCGGGGTTGAGGGCTAAAAGGGTGGCGGCATTGTAGGTAATGCGGGGGGGCTGGGCAGCACGGGGGCAGGGGGTGTGGCGCTGGGCGCGGTCCAGGCGCGGACGGGCGTAGACGGGCTTACCTTTGGCGCACCTTCGGCGCGAATTGGGCGCGGTCGCTGCGCGTGGGAACTACTGTCATATATGGTGGTGAGGGGGGAGGGGCGAGGGCGGGTCAGCTGGGAAGGCGGGAGCGGGGTGGAGACTAGGGCAGGGCGACCAACAACAACAACAACAAAATGGCCGGTGGCCTCGTAGGGTCGATCAGCTGCACTTTACCTTCACAAATCGATTGTGACCACAGTAACACGCAGCGCAGAGCGGCAGTATGAAATGTGATGCCAGGCAGGTAGCAGCGGCCAGGGCAAGCAGCGGAGCGGCGCAAATTAATAAAGAGAATGAAAATCGGTAATTGTAAATCGGCAAAGGTATGCGGAATTAGCGCGATGCAAATAAATTAGGCAGCAATGTAGTGGCAGCCAAAGCGAGCAGCGGAGCTGCGTAACGATACCCAGCAGGGAAGCAAGGTGAGTCAGGGAGCAGCGTAGGGAGCGTCCGAGTCCGCAGGAAGCAGAACGGTCACAGCGCGTTAGGGTCAGAGTGCGTAGGTAGAGCTTAGTGGGAGGGCGGGTCAGCTGGGAAGGCGGGAGCGGGGTGGAGACTAGGGCAGGGCGACCAACAACAACAACAACAAAATGGCCGGTGGCCTCGTAGGGTCGATCAGCTGCACTTTACCTTCACAAATCGATTGTGACCACAGTAACACGCAGCGCAGAGCGGCAGTATGAAATGTGATGCCAGGCAGGTAGCAGCGGCCAGGGCAAGCAGCGGAGCGGCGCAAATTAATAAAGAGAATGAAAATCGGTAATTGTAAATCGGCAAAGGTATGCGGAATTAGCGCGATGCAAATAAATTAGGCAGCAATGTAGTGGCAGCCAAAGCGAGCAGCGGAGCTGCGTAACGATACCCAGCAGGGAAGCAAGGTGAGTCAGGGAGCAGCGTAGGGAGCGTCCGAGTCCGCAGGAAGCAGAACGGTCAAAGTAAACAGTATATTTGACAAAGATTTTCAGTGGGTCGTGCTCCTGGCTGGAGAGGTGTGTGGATATGTACAAGCAATCCCAGTGGGTGCTTTGTCTCTGTCATGAGTGAGACAGGTGGAAACAGGGATTTGTGAAGTCCTTATATGTACATATAATTAATATATGTATATATATATTCACAGAAAAAACCATAGGTTATAGACCATATATAGTTAGGAATTTGCATTTACAAAACCTTGAAAATTCACTGAAAAAACCATAGGTTATAGACCATATATAGTTAGGGATTAGCATTTAAAAAACCTTATTTTATTTGCACAAAACCATTGAAATTCCATATATAGTTAGTTGCACTAACTATATATCGCGGACCCGCAATCCACTGCTAATGATGTCACATATTACATCATTCATGACATGGTCAGTGACATCACTGATGACATCACTGATGACATCTCAAATGACATCACTGATGACATCACTGATGACATCACTGATGACATCTCAAATGACATCACTGACATCTCATTTGACATTACTGATTACATCACTGATGATATCATTTATGTGATAATACATCTTCAGACTCTAATATAACCTTTGATACACTCAGTGTAAACAGGCACTCACAGACTGTCACACATCCATGGAGTTACTCACACACCTATTCAGTCATGCAAAGAATCAATCACATCTCCATTTCCTTAACTATACAGTTATACACACCTTACTTATTCAAACATATACTAACACATATTTACTCTCTTATACAATCCTTGATACAAGTTCACAATGATTCATACAGCCACTCTCACATTCACTGACTCTTATGTTCAGTTATTTATATATGTCAACTCTCACATGGAGTGTGTTTTACATATGTACTTACTTTGACATGTAGAACTGAGATATCCATTCACTCACCAATATACTCATGCACACAGTCAACTGTCCATACAGCTGTTTCTACATGCACTTTTGAACCCATACACCTAGGGAATCAACCGCTCACACATCTATGCACAGAGTTATACACCTCCCAGCCACCCACACACACACTCAGTCTCCCATACAAATACTTGGGCAACCATTCAATAACCCATATAGTTACTGATATAGCTACTGATTTAAACATGCAGCAGTTTACAGAAGAACATAAATATTGATTGCCAAATTAAGACACTTTAATCACTAACCCATGCACTCAGTGAGACACATTTAATCATTCTCTCATACAGTCAGTCATGCACCTACTAAATCCTTCATCCAGACACTTATACATCCACTCATTCTTCAATATGTAAGACATATTTTAACTTTACAGAAACATACAGTCACTGGGTGTTGTCATCAGTGATGTCATCAGTGATGTCATTTGAGATGTCATCAGTGATGTCATCAGTGATGTCACTGACCATGTCATGAATGATGTAATATGTGACATCATTAGCAGTGGATTGCGGGTCCGCGATATATAGTTAGTGCAACTAACTATATATGGAATTTCAATGGTTTTGTGCAAATAAAATAAGGTTTTTTAAATGCTAATCCCTAACTATATATGGTCTATAACCTATGGTTTTTTCAGTGAATTTTCAAGGTTTTGTAAATGCAAATTCCTAACTATATATGGTCTATAACCTATGGTTTTTTCTGTGAATTTCATTGGTTTTTTAAAAGCTAATATCTATAGCTGTAAAATATATTCTTTATTAAGTGACGTATCACGTAGCCCGTGAGACGCCTCATGATGCATCGCATAACCGTGACGTATCGTCTCTGCAGCGCAAACCAAACCCAAAACGTAAGCGCGCCAGAACACGCTTAAAGATATATATATATTTTTTTAACCTTAATTAGACAAAATCCACACGTGCACATATCACAAACGTTCAAAAAACACAATATGTCGGACTCCCGTTACGCTGCCGGTTAGCTGCCCGGTTAACGTACCAGGAAGCACCTTTACCGCGAAAAATCGCAAATTTTTTTTTTTTCACCCCCCAGGGAACTTTAATAGCCCCCTCATCAATCCTAGGGGTTCAGGAGGGGTCTGCCTTACCCCTTTCATTCATTTACACCTTTTTTTTTTCCACCTCTTGTCTCTCGATCCCACAGAGAGACAAGATGGCGGCCGCTCCAGACTGTTTACAATGATAACAGCCAATCAGCTTCTCCTCAGACTCCCGTTACACTGCCGATTAGCTTCCCGGTAGCTGCCCGGTTAGCTGCCCAGTTCGCGTACCAAGACGCGTCTCTACGGCGAAAAAATCGGATTATTTTGTTTGTTTTTTTTTGGCCCCACGTGGCTTTATAATATCCCCCTCATCAATCCTAGGGGGTCAGAAGGGGTCTACCTTACCCCTTTCCTTCATTTCCCCCTTTGTTTTGGCCTCCTCTTGTCTCTCGATCCTACCGAGAGACAAGATGGCGGCCGCTCCGGACTGTTTACAATATTGACAGCCAATCAGCTACTCCTCAGACTCCCGTTACACTGCCGGTTAGCTTCCCGGTTAGCTGCCCGGTTAGCTGCCCGGTTCGCGTACCAAGACGCGTCTCTACGGTGAAAAAATCTGATTTTTTTTTTTTTTTTTGGGTTACACTGCCGGTTAGCTTCCCGGTTAGCTGCCCGGTTAGCTGCCCGGTTCGCGAACCAAGACGCGTCTCTACGGCGAAAAAATCGGAATTTTTTTTTTTTTTTTTTTGGGTTACACTGACGGTTAGCTTCCCGGTTAGCTGCCCGGTTAGCTGCCCGGTTCGCGAACCAAGACGCGTCTCTACGGCGAAAAAATCGGATTTTTTTTTTTTTTTTTTGGGCCCGGCGTGGCTCTATAATATCCCCCTCATCAATCCTAGGGGGTCAGAAGGGGTCTACCTTGCCCCCTTTCCTTCATTTCCCCCTTTGTTTTGGCCTCCTCTTGTCTCTCGATCCTACCGAGAGACAAGATGGCGGCCGCTCCGGATTGTTTAGAATGTTGACAGACACCGGAGAGCCAATCAGCTTCGCTTCGCAAAGTTCCGATACGCGAAAAGTTCGCGAACCGGAGCGCTGCCCGGAGCGCTGTTACAGATATATATCTTGTTTTAAACGTTAATTTCTCAAAATCCACTGAAGCACATATATTGAGACCTAGCAAAGGCACATCGGGCTAACAGTCCCTACAATTTTGCCAAGTTTCTTGGAAATCCATTCAGCCGTTCGGGCTAAAAGTGAGGCCAACCGCCCTATGGAAATTAACATGGGAAAAACGCGTTTTGGGACCCCCCTTTTTTCTCGGCCCCCACTTGACGAACCCCCCCCAAATTTCCAGGAGCTGCTCAGAAACAAAATGTGCCATTTTCCTGAAAATTTCAGCCAATTCCGTCCACAAACGCCAAAGTTATTAGGCATAGAATTTTCAAAAGTTCCATAGAGAAAAAATCCTAACTATATATACCTACTGGCTATCGCCAGTAGGTAATATATATATATATATATATATATATTTTTTTTTTTATTTTTTTTAAACATTAGTTTAAAAATCCTGACTGATTTGCCCATCCAGGGCAGAATAAGAAAACACAAGATTGTCTATCAATTGATAGTTAACATCATATTAATTGTTTTCAACATTAACGAATATTGCTTTCATTAGTTTGTTGCAATTTTGTTTGAGTTTAATTTACCATTCTAAGATGGTGCTCATGATTTGGATTATGATCCGTTTTCTATGTTGATTATCATTGCCTTTATGAACTTCCGCCTTGCCGTCGCCTGCTGACACTGGCGAAGGCAAGTGCTGAAACGCATCTGTTTTTTATTTCTGTGCAATAAACCTTAGCAGGTTTTACCTACTACGAGTGCTGTTTCAGTCTTTTTGACTGTCTTTTTGACTGCGGAGCTTTAATATATATATATATATATATATTCACTGAAAAAACCATAGGTTTTACACTAGTTATAGTTAGGTATTAGCATTTAAAAAACCTATTAAATTCACTGAAAAAACCATAGGTTTCACACCAGTTATAGTTAGCTGGAAATTTTACTGCCATAAAACCATTGAAATTCCCACGTTAGAGTTAGTTGGACTCACTATAACTTGCGCGTGCAATGCACTGCTGATGACGTCACATATTACATCACTCATGACATGGTCAGTGACATCACTCATGACATCACTGATGACACCATCCAGTGAATGTGTGTCTTTCTGAAAAATAAATATTAGTGAGTAATGTTTAAATTTTTAAATATATGTATTAGTGTTTTACTTTGTGTATAAGTAGCTGCATGGGTTGGTGAGTAGCTACATGTGTATGTACATGGGTTATTATATGTTTTTTTAGTATCAGTATGAGTGTCTATATGGTTTGGTGGGGGTATTACTTAGCACATAGATGCATGATTGACTGACTCTCTGTTTGTATAAGTTTTGAAGACAGCATATGTGCAGGACTGTATGGGTGAATGAGTGTGTATATGTGTATGTTAGTGAGTGAATGACTGTCTCACTATTGTCTTTATCAGTAACTACATATGTTTTAATCTAGTATATGTGAATATTGATGTATATAAGTGAGTATATGTGAGAGTAAGAGATTGTAAGAGTTCCTGTTTAAATAAGTATGTGTTTCTATAAGGGATTGTTTAAGAGAATAAATATGTTTTAATTTCAATAGAAGTAAGGTGGTAGTGTGTGTATAGCTCTATATGCAAATAAATGGATGTTCAATTGTTTATTTGCATGTGTGAGTATGTGTGTGAGTAACTTTTGGATGACTGTCAGTGTGTAACAGGATGTATAGGTGTATCACTACATATGATGAGTGAGTATATGTATGAGTGAGTATATTGAACTGTTTGTGAATGAGTAGATGTGTATATAGATGGTGGAATTACTGAATTGGTTGTTGTAACTGATATGGTTATCTCCATTTTAAAAAAAATGTAGTTTCTATTTTTGAATATGTGTTTCAAGGGTTACATTACAGTGAAAGGAGGTCTGTCACTCTGTCACAAAGGATGGTGTCATCAGTGATGTCATGAGTGATGTCACTGACCATGTCATGAGTGATGTAATATGTGACGTCATCAGCAGTGTATTGCACGCGCAAGTTATAGTGAGTCCAACTAACTATAACGTGGGAATTTCAATGGTTTTATGTCAGTAAAATTTCCAGCTACCTATAACTGGTGTGAAACCTATGGTTTTTTCAGTGAATTTAATAGGTTTTTTAAATGCTAATACCTAACTATAACTAGTGTGAAACCTATGGTTTTTTCAGTGAATTTCAAAGGTTTTTTAATAGCAAATCTCTATAGGTATGAAAAGTATTATTTTTTATACCGAATTTTATATTGAATAATTATGTAATAATATTTTTTATATATATTTTTTTAATTTTTTTTTTATTTTTTTGCCCCGGAGCGCTCCCGGTGCATGCCCCGGTGAGCACACTGGAAAGCGCAGTTTTTCGGCGCGCCCCGGGGCGCGCACCAGTGAGCGTCCCGTTAGCGCTATTGCCGCGAACGAAAACAACATTGTGACGTTTCGCGCATTCGCGTGATGCGTCATATGACGAACTGCGTAAGCGCACCCGGAAGCACGCGATCGCTTACGATCGGGCAACGTCTCGACGCGCTTACGCTACGCGCCCCGGGGCGCGTAGCGTAAGCGCGTCAGGTCATGTGATCTGAAAATAACACTTTTCATTGGTGCAGATCAGTTTTGGTTTCCAAATGATGAAAGCCTGGGTCATGTGACTTCAAAATAACACTTTTCATTGGTCCAGAACAGTTTTTTTTCCAAATGAGGAAAGCCCCCACCTTTTTTCCTTATTCTGACTTTGTCTTTTGACTGAGGAAGACCTTTTTTTAGTATCAGTATGAGTGTCTATATGGTTTGGTGGGGGTATTACTTAGCACATAGATGCATGATTGACTGACTCTCTGTTTGTATAAGTTTTGAAGACAGCATATGTGCAGGACTGTATGGGTGAATGAGTGTGTATATGTGTATGTTAGTGAGTGAATGACTGTCTCACTATTGTCTTTATCAGTAACTACATGTGTTTTAATCTAGTATATGTGAATATTGATGTATATAAGAGTATATGTGAGAGTAAAAGATTGTAAGCGTTCCTGTTTAAATAAGTATGTGTTTCTATAAGGGATTGTTTAAGAGAATAAATATGTTTTAATTTCAATAGAAGTAAGGTGGTAGTGTGTGTATAGCTCTATATGCAAATAAATGGATGTTCAATTGTTTATTTGCATGTGTGAGTATGTGTGTGAGTAACTTTTGGATGACTGTCAGTGTGTAACAGGATGTATAGGTGTATCACTACATATGATGAGTGAGTATATGTATGAGTGAGTATATTGAACTGTTTGTGAATGAGTAGATGTGTATATAGATGGTGGAATTACTGAATTGGTTGTTGTAACTGATATGGTTATCTCCATTTTAAAAAAAAATGTAGTTTCTATTTTTGAATATGTGTTTCAAGGGTTACATTACAGTGAAAGGAGGTCTGTCACTCTGTCACAAAGGATGGTGTCATCAGTAATGTCATGAGTGATGTCACTGACCATGTCATGAGTGATGTAATATGTGACGTCATCAGCAGTGTATTGCACGCGCAAGTTATAGTGAGTCCAACTAACTATAACGTGGGAATTTCAATGGTTTTATGTCAGTAAAATTTCCAGCTACCTATAACTGGTGTGAAACCTATGGTTTTTTCAGTGAATTTAATAGGTTTTTTTAAATGCTAATACCTAACTATAACTAGTGTGAAACCTATGGTTTTTTCAGTGAATTTCAAAGGTTTTTTAATAGCAAATCTGTATAGGTATGAAAAGTATTATTTTTTATACCGAATTTTATATTGAATAATTGTGTAATAATATTTTTTATATATATTTTTTTAAATTTTTTTGCCCCGGAGCGCTCCCGGTGCACGCCCCGGTGAGCACACCGGAAAGCGCAGTTTTTCGGCGTGCCCCGGGGCACACACCGGTGAGCGTCCCGTTAGCGCTATTGCCGCGAACAAAAACAACATTGTGACGTTTCGCGCATTCGCGTGATGCGTCATATGACGAACTGCGTAAGCGCACCCGGAAGCACGCGATCGCTTACGATCGCGCAACGTCTCGACGCGTTTACGCTACGCGCCCCGGGGCGCGTAGCGTAAGCGCGTCAGGTCATGTGATCTGAAAATAACACTTTTCATTGGTGCAGATCAGTTTTGGTTTCCAAATGATGAAAGCCTGGGTCATGTGACTTCAAAATAACACTTTTCATTGGTCCAGAACAGTCTTTTTTTTCCAAATGATGAAAGCCCCCACCTTTTTTCCTTATTCTGACTTTGTCTTTTGACTGAGGAAGACCTTTTTGGAGTTCTATCTCTACTCTTTACTAGTTTGAAATGGCTACATTAGCAGCAGCAACTGGAGGATCTGCCCCACCACCACCACCACCATCTAAAAGACCACCAGAAGTTACATTGGTGGTCAAGAGGATGAGGAGGAGAATGATAAAGAGGAGGAACAGATAAGGGAATTCCTGCCTGAAAATAAATAGCCCTACCAACCAAAATCGCACTTTATTTGGGAGTTCTTCAAAATCCCAAGGGGTTTTAAAAAAGTCAACGCTGCAAAGGTGACTTGTTTAATTTGTGAAGCTGAGTTGTCCAGGGGGAACCCTAACAATGATTCGCCACATGATGCGTTTGCATCCAAACAATTATTCTAATGCAGAGTTAAGGGACCTCTGCAGTAAGCTTCCCCCTTCTACGACTAGACCCTCAACATCAAAACAACCCACTCCATCGGGTCCGGGGGCAAGAGACACATTGGCTACTATTCAACCGAAGTTTGCCGATTACAAAATTGTGTGCAAATATTGTAACAAGACACTTTGCTATGGTGAGCAAAGTATTGAACTTATCATGGTTGCTGGTGATAACCATAAGTGTCCAAGAAAACCCTAAATGTTCCTGATTTTTTTTTTGCTCCAGTTGAGCCATTTACAATTCCCTGTTTTTTGTTTCTCCCCTTAAAAAATACAAAAAAAATATAAAAGTGTTCAGAAAAGCCAAAAAAGAAAATCTTTTTCACAAAAACAATAAAAAAATATAAAACAACAAAAAGAAGAAAAAAACAGTTCTTTTTAGAACTACCTCCAATTTATAAAAAAATCCTACATTTATTGAAAACTGTCATTCTTTTTTCCCTATGGTACGCTCCCCGGTACGCTCCCCGGAGCGCGTACCGGGCGCTCCCCCCGCGCAAATCGAATAAAAAAAAAATATCTTTTATGGCCCCCACATCAAACCTAGGGGGTCAAGGGGGGTTTACTCTGCCCCCTTATGGTCATTTGCCCCTTTGTTTTTTCCACCTCTTGTGTCTCGATTTTACCGAGACACAAGATGGCGGCCGCTCCGGACTGTTTCGAATGTTTACAGACACCCGAGAGCCAATCAGCTTTCCGCGCGCAAGTCGCGTAGCACGCCCGGTGCGCTCCCCGGTGCGAGTACCGGGGCGCTGCCATAGATATATATATTTTTTTTACCTAAATTACTCAAAATCCACTGGAGCACATATCTTGAGACATAGCAAAGGCACATCGGACTACCAGTCCCTACAATTTTGCCAAGTTTGGTGGAAATCCATTCAGCCCTTCGGGCTAAAAGTGAGGTTGACCGCCCTATGGAAATTAACATGGGGAAAACATGTTTTGGGACCCCCCTTTTATCTCGGCCCCCGCTTGACAAATCACCCCCAAACTTTCAGGGAAGGACCGGGGTGCCGCGAGACCATTTTGAGAAAATTTTCAGGCAGATTCGTCAAACGGCCCCAAAGTTATTCCAAATAGAATTTTGAGATTTAACATTGAAAAAAATCCTAACTATAACTACCTACTGGCGACCGCCAGTAGGATGGATATATATATATATATATATATATATATATATATATATATATATATATATATATATATATATATATATATATATATATATATATATATATATATACATATATATATATATATATATATATATATATATATATATATCACTGAAAAAACCATAGGTTATAGACCATATATAGTTAGGAATTCGCATTTACAAAACCTTATTTTACTCACACAAAACCATTGAAATTCCATATATAGTTAGTTGCACTAACTATATATCGCGCACCCGCAATCCACTGCTGATGATGTCACATATTACATCATTCATGACATGTTCAGTGACATCACTGATGACATCACTGATGACATCTCAAATGACATCACTGATGACATCACTGATGACATCTCATTTGACAGTACTGATCACATCACTGATGATATCATTCATGTGATAATACGATGAACCTCTTCAGACTCTAATATAACCTTAGATACAATCAGTGTAAACAGACACTCACAGACTGTCACTCATCCATGGAGTTACTCACACACCTAGTCAGTCATGCAAAGAATCAATCACACCTCCATTTTCTCAACTATACAGTTATACAAACTTTACTTATTCAAACATATACTAACACATATTTACTCTCTTATACAATCCCTGATACAAGTTCACAATGATCCATACAGCCACTCACACATTCACTGGCTCTTATGCACAGTTATTTATATATGTCAACTCTCACATGTACTGTGTTTTACATATGTACTTACTTTGACATGTAGCACTGAGATATCCATTCACTCACCAATACACTCATGCACACAGTCAACCGCCCATACAGCTGTTTCCACATGCACTTTTGAAACCATACATCTAGTGAATCAACTGCTCACACATCTATGCACAGAGTCATACACCTCCCAGCCACCCACACACACACTCAGTCTCCCATACAAATACTTGGGCAACCAATCAATAACCCATATAGTTACTCATATAGCTACTTATCAACACATGCAACAGTTTACAGAACAACAGACATAATGATGCACAAATTAAGACAGTTTAGTCACTAACCCATGCACTCAGTGAGACACATTTAATCACTCACTCATACAGTCAGTCATGCACCTACTAAATCCTTCATCCAGACACTTATACATCCACTCATTCTTCAATATGTAAGACATATTTTAACTTTACAGAAACATACAGTCACTGGATGTTGTCATCAGTGATGTCATCAGTGATGTCATTTGAGATGTCATCAGTGATGTCATCAGTGATGTCACTGACCATGTCATGAATGATGTAATATGTGACATCATCAGCAGTGGATTGCGGTTGCGCGATATATAGTTAGTGCAACTAACTATATATGGAATTTCAATGGTTTTGTGTGAGTAAAATAAGGTTTTGTAAATGCGAATTCCTAACTATATATGGTCTATAACCTATGGTTTTTTCAGTGAATTTTCAAGGTTTTGTAAATGCTAATTCCTAACTATTTATGGTCTATAACCTATGGTTTTTTCAGTGAATTTTCAAGGTTTTGTAAATGCTAATTCCTAACTATATATGGTCTATAGCCTATGGTTTTTTCAGTGAATATATATATATATACATACATATATAAACATATATCATCTGTATATCTATATAAATACAAACATAAATGCATGCATACATATACTTATATGCATACAGATGCATGTTATTTACATGAAAGTTGAAAAAACACTAATAAAAGCAAAGCTAAAAAGCCACCTCATTACAAACAGAATGGCTTTAACTTAAACGAGGGCGAGATCTATTGCATTTTCAATGCTTGTTTACTTTGGTTCCATCAAGAAGGCATTCAGATGTGTCACACATTTGCCAAAAATTCTGAATGTTAGCACTCTAGTTGCACATTAGATCACTGTAGTAAAGCTACTGCTCACCAGGGACGTCTGCTGCTGGTATTCAAAGTGCATGTTTCAGTCTGCATGTCGCAATTTTTTTAATGAAATAGAAGAGGATTTGAGAAGTCACTCAAAATGATCCCTAATTTTTCTTTCTGAGGCACTAATCATACTTTCTATGGCAAAATTAACCCCCTCCTGTTGTTCCTTTTTAAATTGAGTGTTTTCAGACTTACCACTTCATTCCAATCAAGATGGCTTCTGGTGTGCCATACTTTTGTCATAAGTAAGACTGTTAGCGCTCTAGTTGTTCTTTAGAACACTCTGGGACATTCTGTCATTGGGCTATACTTGGGGTACATCTGGGTGATATTTGGGCTACATTTAGGCTCTTTTGTCTCTGGTGGCCATCTTGGGAGACTGTATGTCAGAATTTTTTAATGAAATTGAAGAGGGTTTGAGAAGTCACTCAAAATGTGCCCTAATTTTTCTTTCTGCAGCACTAATCATAATTCATATGGCAAAATATACCCCCTCATTTTGTTCCTTTTTAAATTAAATGTTTTAAGAGTTACCACTTTATTCCAATCAAGATGGCTTCAGGTGTGCCATACCTTTGTAATAAGTAGGACTGTTAGCGCTCTAGTTGTTCTTTAGAACACTCTGGGACATTCTGTCATTGGGCTATACTTGGGCTACATCTGGGTGATATTTGGGCTACATTTGGGCTCTTTTGTCTCTGGTGGCCATTTTGGGAGACTGCATGTCAGAATTTTTTAATGAAATAGAAGAGGATTTGAAAAGTCACTCAAAATGTGCCCTAATTTTTCTTTCTGCAGCACTAATAATACCTTCTATTGCATAATATACCCCCTCATTTTGTTCCTTTTTAAATTAAATGTTTTAAGAGTTACCACTTTATTCCCATCACGATGGCTCCAGGTGTGCTATACCTTTGTAATAAGTAGGACTGTTAGCGCTCTAGTTGTTCTTTAGAACACTCTGGGACATTCTGTCATTGGGCTATACTTGGGCTACATCTGGGTGATATTTGGGCTACATTTGGGCTCTTTTGTCTCTGGTGGCCATTTTGGGAGACTGCATGTCAGAATGTTTTAATGAAATAGAAAAGGATTTGAGAGGTCACTCAAAATGTGCCCTAATTTTTCATTCTGCAGCACTAATCATACTTTCTATGGCAAAATATACCCCCTCATGTTGTTTCTTTTTAAATTAAATGTTTTAAGAGTTACCACTTTATTCCAATCAAGATGGCTTCAGGTGTGCCATACCTTTGTAATAAGTAGGACTGTTAGCGCTCTAGTTGTTCTTTAGAACACTCTGGGACATTCTGTCATTGGGCTATACTTGGGCTACATCTGGGTGATATTTGGGCTACATTTGGGCTCTTTTGTCTCTGGTGGCCATTTTGGGAGACTGCATGTCAGAATGTTTTAATGAAATAGAAAAGGATTTGAGAAGTCACTCAAAATGTGCCCTAATTTTTCATTCTGCAGCACTAATCATACTTTCTATGGCAAAATATACCCCCTCATGTTGTTTCTTTTTAAATTAAATGTTTTAAGAGTTACCACTTTATTCCAATCAAGATGGCTTCAGGTGTGCCATACCTTTGTAATAAGTAGGACTGTTAGCGCTCTAGTTGTTCTTTAGAACACTCTAGGAGGCTGCAGTAGAACACAAAGGAATCAACTGACAGTCTCTGTCCTTGTTGGATGTACATGTTTTACTGAGAATGTCAGACTTCATTTTCACATGACTGAGAAAGATAATGTGAATTTACAGAAAATATGCTTTCAGTTTAGCTTATAGATCCCCTTCCAAACCACTGTGGGAAAATCATGAGATATTAGTTTTCTTTCAAACAATATTCATGATATCACAGCAGAAGGTTTTTTCACATGGTAAAATCACCTTAGAACCCACCACAATTCCTAAAACGAGTATGGTACCATCAACAAATGATTTATAATGTAACTAAAGTCCTAAAACCCTCTATTAACTACAATGCTTTTTAATGAGGTGCTATCATGTATATTGGTCCCAAGATGGCTGCCAACACTTCTTGGATGAAGTGCTGACAGCCAATCAGATCAGATGTGTGGTTAGGCTCCGCCCAGATATATATCTTTTTTTGAACCTAAATTACTCAAAATCCACTGGAGCACATATATTGAGACCTAGCAAAGGCACATCGGGCTAACAGTCCCTACAATTTTGCCAAGTTTCGTGCAAATCCATTCAGCCGTTCGAGCTAAAAGTGAGGCCAACCGCCCTATGGAAATTAACATGGGAAAAGCGTGTTTTGGGACCCCCCTTTTTTCTCGGCCCCCCCTTGATGAAACCCCCCCAAATTGTCAGGGGCCGCTCAGAAACAAAATGTTCCATTTTCCTGAAAATTTCAGCCAATTCCGTCCACAAACTCCAAAGTTATTAGACATAGAATTTTCAAAAATCCCATAGAGAAAAAATCCTAACTATATATACCTACTGGCGACCGCCAGTATGTAATATATATATATATATATATATATATATATATATATATATATATATATATATATATATATATACATTCCATGGTATATGTTTGCAGCAATGACGTTTCTGAAGTATTTTCTTCATTTTCATGACACAATTGTTGCACTGTCACTTTAAAAGTCTAGCTCGACTCTCGCTGTCTGTCATGTGATCAAGCCTCCTCGGAGGCGAAACGCGTCATGGCGGCAGCGCTGGCTATCAAAGAATAAACACTGTTCACCAGCACCTTTTGGGTCGGCTCTTTGTTGCAGAATATTGGAACATCGTAACAAGGTTCGTTACATATGGTACCTACGCTTTCCAGGTACGAGCAAGACCCCTCCTCGGTAGGGCAACGCGGCAGAAAGCTGTTTCCGGGTTTCCTGGGATCATTTATCGTCTCCGGCGAGGAGAACGCCGCAACGCCCCTGTCTTACCGTTGATGTGTTCCTGTGGGACAGCAGCCGGAGTTCCTTTGTCTTCATTGCCACGAAGACCGGATCTGAGCGTGAACCCCGGAGAACGCCTTGGAAACGACAGGGAGGAGTGTGCGCGACAACTGGTAGGACATTCAACTCCAGTTACCAGTGTGTCGTTTGTGTGATTTCTATTACAGCCACTATTTTAGCGCTTATAATTATGGCCGCCGCCGACAGACTGCGCAATCGAGCTCAGGCAGCTGATTCCATGTTTCTGGATTCCCCGGCTGGGGGGTCCTCCAATGTTACAATTACTGCACAGGAAACGGGAACTAACACCACACGGGAGTTATTCAAAAAACTGGAACGTAAAATGCGAGCTGAGCAATCCAAGTGGTGGGAGCATCGGTCTCTCACCCGTTACTTGGAAGTAGGTCGTGTGCCCAGGGGGTTAAGGAGCACAATTGCCCCCAGTTACGAAAATCCTGACCCCGCGATGTTAGCGGAGTGGGCGGAAGCGAACCTCAACTGCTCTAGCATATATGTGCGCATATTAGTCAAATATGCCGAGAGCGACCGCATTAAGTTGCAAACTGAAATTGATGCCTTGGAGGATGAAATTTCCAAGATAGAAATCACGGACACTATTAATAAAATGAGAACTGACATGATGTCTCGTTTGGCCAAAGAAGAAGAAATAATAAAGAAAAGAAAAGCTTTCAAGTTCGAAAGGGATCGTATTGATTACCAGAACGGACAAGTTTTCACATTTGCAAAGAGAATGATGCAGTGAAGGCAAAAGCGCGCTCTAATTTGACATCGCGACAACAAAAAGAAGACACCTTGCTACCTGCTACCTCTTTCTCCAGTCTAAGCTCAGCTGTGGAGAGCGATCCTGAACTGGAGTCAAATCGTGAAACAGCTTCGGGGTTTACCAAACTCACCCTGGCACAGGAGGTCGACTGTCTGTGCCAGGATCGACGCGAAACCCTGAGGTCATACAAGCCCCGTGCACCAAAAACCAGCGGGCAAACAACAAACGCTGGCAGCGTCGAAAATGCCGTACCCGGAAGCTCAAACGACAACAATCCGGGCAAAACGGGACGCTGGAAACGCAACCAACGGAAGCCACGGAAGCAGAAACAAAATCAGTAGTAAATCTCTCCGATATTAAACTTACTTCTGCTGAGACCGCTGTTTTAAATTTGGGACTTTCTTATTGCCCTCCATGCAATATGAACTACGCTGACACACGCATGGATATTTATAGGTTCACAAGAAAATTAAAACTCAAAAAATTCTTTGAATTACATCCTAAAAAGCATGCTGAACCTATGATTCCATCAATTCCCATGTTTTCCAGCAGTCAAAGCCAGGCCACCTTTGATACGATTTGGGACTTACAAAATGAGTCTTCTTTGGGGAACCTGAGAGATGTTCCTTTGGAATCAATTAAACAGCAAGTCACCCCATTTAAACCAAAATCCACTTTTCAACCGATTATGGTGCATGACAATCTGGATACATTTCAGGAAAGTGTGGTCCGTGACATCAAACACCTGTACACTGCTATCAATATGAAAAAGTTTCACATCTCAAAACAAAATCTGTGTTATAGACAATTGATTGCAAAACTTAAGAAAAACAATGATGTCATCGTGAAGCAGGCCGATAAGGGCGGTAACGTGGTCCTTTGGCCCAGAGCAATGTATTTACAACAGGCGGATTCACAACTCAATGATACATCTTGTTACCGCAGAAGTAACATACAGATTGTTAAAAACACTTGGATTGAACAACACCGCAAGTTACAAGTGTGGAGAAGTGCGGGTTTGATCACACAGGAGGAATTTAAATACCTCAAAAAGGACCATCCTGTCATTCCCTCGTGGTATTTACTCCCCAAAATCCATAAAGACACTTGTGTACCCCCTGGCCGCCCCATTATCTCGGCCATAGACAGTTCCTTAGAACATGTGTCCAAATACATCGACTTTTTTTTGCAAAGCCATGTTAAACAGCTTCCTTCCTATGTTAAAGATTCCTTTGATTTTCTTTCTAAAATCGAACATTTTATCTGGGAGGACAACATGGTGCTTATGACCTTGGATGTCTCATCCCTTTATACCTCTATCAGACATGAGGATGGACTCAGAGCTATGGACTACTACTTAAACAAAGATCTTCCTCTCCCTACGGCACATAACAAAATGTTGATTGACATGACCAGAATGTGCCTAGAGCAAAACTTTTTTATTTTCAATGGCACAATCTATCACCAGGTCAGGGGTGTGGCGATGGGGGCCTGTATCTCGCCTAGCTACGCGTGCTTGCACGTCGGGCTATGGGAGGAACAGGTCCTAGTCGGTCAGCACCTTGATGTCTTTCTTCACAACATTGTTTTATATCTACGTTATATTGACGATGTGTTCTTAATTTGGAGGGGGAATGAAGATGATGCCAGAAAGTTTGTTGATTTGATTAACTTCAATACCATCAATCTCAACTTCACGGCAAATCTCAGCACTGAGTCTATATGTTTTCTAGATGTTGAGGTACTTGTGGATGGCACTGGCCTCAACACCAGGTTGTATAGGAAGCCAAGTGCAGGTAACACTATCTTCCATTCCAATAGCCAACACCCTGCACACTTAATTCGGAGCATTCCCTTCGGGGAGATGCTCCGAATAAGAAGGATCTGCAGCACGGATGCCGAATGCGCGGCTGCGCAGGAGGCATGCAGATTACGCTTCCGGGCCAGGGGCTATTCCTCTGAGGTTTTGGCCAAGGCTATCAAACGTTCCAACTCAGTAAGCAGGCAGGCGGCTTTAATCCCTAAAATGAGTAATGCCCAACTGACCAAAGATGTGACGCAGGATGCTCAAACAGGTTCCCCGAGAGCTATATTAACTTTTAACCGACAACATGGGGCTCTTCGTAAGATTATTAACAGGAACTGGAATTTGGTTCATAGTGACCCTGTGATAGGTCACATGTTAGATACCAAACCGACTCTTACATTCAGGAAATCCCCTTCCATGTCGAAAGCTCTGGTTAGCAACACCCTGGAACCCAAGACCTCCAACACCTGGTCTGCATTGAAGAAGGGTTTTAAGACTTGCCCACAGTGCAAGGCTTGCCGTTTTGGCAACAATAGGACACACTTTAAAAGCCCTTTCTTTGAGCATCCGACTGCCATTTCTAAATGGCTCACATGTAAAACAGAATACGCCGTCTATGTGTTGGAGTGCCCTTGTGGGCTACAATATGTGGGCAGCACCAAGCTGCCCGCCCACAAGCGCATACTCCAACACATACGAGCTATCTCTGGACATGATCAGAGTTATCCGGTTGCCAGGCACTTCGAGGACAAACACCTAGGTGTCCCTGATTCACTCCTCTTCTTTTTAATTGACTGTGTCGAGGCATCTAGGAGAGGAGGTGACCGTGAGGCCAAGCTTCGGCTTTTGGAGACTCGTTACATTTTGGAGTTAAATACTAAACACCCAAACGGTCTCAATGACAGGGAAGACCTCTATACTTGCCTCTAACACTATTCCTTTGCCTGTTTATGCCTGTCCGGATATTTTAATACTCATTCTAGTGTTCCCTGTATACTGTTCTTTAATGTACATATGATGAATTTTTCCTTTTTAACTTCAGTACATTGCTGTCTCTGATTTTATCTTTGGAATTATGTATCATTAACAACTTGCACTTTACTTAACTTTTTGCACTTCACTTTATGCACTTTACTTGCCTATGACTATTATCGTGACTTGCCCACTGGGGCTTAATTTTAAATGCATATTCTTGTGTCATCAGTTTTTGCTGCTATCAGATTTGGTTTATTTGCACTATTTGTAAATACTATACTCTTTTATACCTTTGGAATACTTGATTTTTAAACACCTTAGCATGTACATAGATGAAAAATCTTTTTATCATGTGCTCGTGTGCAATAGTGTGTGTTTTTTATTGATCTAATTTTGCATTTCTACATGTTTTTAACCTGTACATATTGATTTATGTGCTCAAATTGGCTAAAATAATGTGTTTTGCTTAATTTAGAATCAAGATAGCCCACTTGGGCCGAATCTACTTTTCCATGGTATATGTTTGCAGCAATGACGTTTCTGAAGTATTTTCTTCATTTTCATGACACAATTGTTGCACTGTCACTTTAAAAGTCTAGCTCGACTCTCGCTGTCTGTCATGTGATCAAGCCTCCTCGGAGGCGAAACGCGTCATGGCGGCAGCGCTGGCTATCAAAGAATAAACACTGTTCACCAGCACCTTTTGGGTCGGCTCTTTGTTGCAGAATATTGGAACATCGTAACAAGGTTCGTCATATATATATATATATATATATATATATATATAATTTTAAGTAATTAAAATGTTGATATTCTTACCTTTTTGGTGATATTCTGTTCCACAATATTTTGATAATTCACAAACTAAATATGTAAACTTTATATTTTTGTAGGCAATAATTTTGACACAGTATTCCTGTGTCACTATATTGCTGTTTAGAATATTTTGTCATACAACTATGGCAGAGATTCAAGGTGTATATATATGCACCGTGACAACATATGTCTTAAAGAGCAGTATCTACCATTTTATGGATAAATAATGTTTTAGTTCTAAAAAGACTAATGTGCAAAATATTTCTTCTACCAGTGTATTAAATGCTTTAGCATGGGATGTAAAATGAAGATGAGAGGCACTGAACAAACGTAGGTCCTGATTTTAATTTTGGTGGACGGGTTACTCCATCACAACGGTTGACAGATATACCGTCTGCTGAAATATAAATCCCATTAAAACATATCCGCCAATATATAAATCAGGCCCTTAAAATTACCGCTGAAGAGGGCAGCGTGCAGCTACCCTGCATGGAGTGCGATTGACTCGCTGTGCAGTTGTATTTTGTAGCACAGTGGTTCTCAGTCGATCAGAACAAAGACATGGAGCTCTTAATTGATGTAGCGCTCCTGAAAGACCACAAAGAGCATTGCTTTACCCTGAATAAAGAATACATCCCCTCATGCTCCACTAAATCACTGCTGTGATAATGGAAACAGTGTGGAGAGTGTAAACGGGTGTTTACTTCGAAGTTACTTAGTTTTAGAAAGGCAGCGATAGACATGGATATACTCAGTAGGAGTACAGTTGGGTGTAAAACCATGATGACCTTTTACCAACAAGTCCACATCTTTCTGAGGTGCTCAAGCTGCGTTCCAGATATGCCCAAGAGAATTTATACAAAGCATATAGACTGTAGGAGGGTGGATACCTGACTATGGTTACCCCCAACTTTTTGCCTGGTGTTTTGCTGGTTTTCCGACTTAGTTGACCTGGGACCCTGCTATTCAGGGCCCCAGGCCTACTGCTCTCTGTAAAATGGATTCCATGTACCTTAGGTACATATCTAATTGGATACTGAGTCACCTTATCAGTCCCTGTACAGTGTACCTTAGGTACCCAGGGCATAGGTGCACCCAGGGCCTACCAGGGGCTGCAGCATGTATTATGCCACCCCTGGCTGGCCATCCAAATCTGACACAACTGGCTGCACGACAGCTGGGGCAAGGTGGTGTAATCACCCTTTGCTTTAGATATAGTATTCCTATATCTAACCCTAAAATGGACACATATATTCCTAACAGTCACTCCTATGGCAGGCCTTCTCAATCCTGAAGGCAGAGTGCTTGGAATTATGTGAGATGGTGCTCAGGCATAAGCTGAGCCCGTTTGCAGCTTGCGGAACCAAGTCCTAATAGCTGTTCCAGGATAATGCGTACCATATACTCTTAAGTGCATTATAATCCTCGCGGTTATTTGCCAACTTTGGTATCGCTTTATCAAAACATATCGAGTAGAAGGGTGGAATGCTAACCCCGTCGCCAATTCTGGCGACGGGGTTAGCATTCCACCCTTCTAGAGGGACACGACATGTATGTAACTGTGAACCCCGGTTAAAGTTAACTCGAGCCTCAGCATCACAAAATGGATGCTGCCACCACAGACACGATTTCTCCCTTGTGACTAAGGAGTAGTCACCCTGCATCAGCAGGCACCAACTAAGTATCTTGCGGTTTGCTGCACGTCCTTCCTCCGGAACCAGACCGACCGGCACGACGAGACCCGGACTCCCTGCCCTCTCTGACCTCTACCTGCCTCTACAGCACAGCTGAGAACCGTGGGTGCGACGAGACCAGAGGAACCGGCTATCATCAGAACCAGCACGACACTGAACCAGCACGACCGCCGAGGGACCCTCGAGTGGGTGCACTGGAGTAAGAGAAGCCCCAACCCCAAGCAGCACGAGCACCGAAGTCCAGCCTCCCAGCATCCACCAGATCTGCGTGGGGCCCTTTTGCTCCTGTGTTGCTTGCCACGTTGTCCGGTCACTTGCCCGTTGGCTAGTGACTCTCCAGACGACGTCCTACATTTGTTTCACCGCTGGCCTAGCTCCTCTAGACTGGCCCGTGTCTCCTCTTAAAGGGGAACTTCCTCGGACCCTCCTGGTCCACTCCAGGCGCCATTTTGTGTAGCCACGTTGGCTTGCCTTAGCCAAGGCTTGTTGCCTCCTTCACCGGATCCAGCATCGCCAGCAGCAGACATCCGACGTGGGACAGCTCGCAGACCTCCAGCCTGGTCGACATCAGCGCCCTGGTCCGTGCAGCAGCAGAATCCAGTGTCACCTCTTCACCTGGCTGAGTGACCTCGTCCGGTGCCATCCTGGTGCCCACCTAATCACTGGCTAGTGATTCAGAACTCGGTCCCCTCTGCTTACAGGTATCCTTCTTCACTGATCCATCCTTGGATCAGCCCGGAACATCTTCACTGGTCGCCTGCCAGCAACTTTCACTTCAGGCTCCTGGTCCATCAACGAGGATTCCCGACGACACTTGAACCCTAGGCGGCCGCAGCCCCTGGGCTAGGTAAACCGAGTACCACGGTGCTCCAGTGTAGAACCACTCTCTAAGTGTCTAGATCCACTTTCGTTTTTGACCTACCTAGTCGGGTTCGCCCGAGAACACTAACTTTGCATTTACTAGCCTTTATAGACTTTGTCCCGCATTGCGCGTGAGAGTTTCCACTCTGCACACGAAGTTCCTAGGCCTCCTGCTTCTAATCAAAGGGTTCAGCATTGTAGGCTCAGTGGTTCTAAAGCCTCTGAGAATAGTTACTTACCTGCTAGTAATTCGCATTCCACTTTTGTAGTATATGGTTTGTCGTGCCCCTCGGGCATTTGTGTAAATTGTACGACTTTCAGTATTTCTTTAAGAGTTTTGTATTGTGCTTAGCACCCTGTCCTCATAAAGAGTCCAGGGTTGTTGTGTTATAAATAAATATCCTTTTATTTTCATAACAACTTGTGTGGTGTCCTTTCACTTGGTGTTCAAGGGATATATGTGATGGTAAAACAGCTGGCTTAACACGCCCTCTAGAGTCTAGCCTAAAGACTGCTCTTGTCCATGCTACTAGGATAGCTGGTCTATAAGGTTGACTTACAACCAATCATCAATAAGGGTTGTTTGGACTGATACATAGTGATCACTTGAATAGTGAGCACTGCATATCAGGCCAACTTCTCACACAGACAACTAGCGAAACAAACACATTACCATTCCCTCGTCCTCCAGCCCAGGTATTCCCCATCCTCACACACCCACTCCCAAAGTATTGAACTCATTACCCACTTTACTGGCTCTGTCCTTAATGAGCAAGGAAATCGCTGTACTATAGAGAGCCCTCAGAGAGGATATACAGAAAGAGAAATTTTAATCTAAATACATCTACTTATGGGTGTTGATTTATCCATTTGTGCTATTCATTAACTTTCCTACTTAAATGCCTGGAAAGCTGCGCCAGGTTTACAGGCCTATTGCTCAGAATGTCCTGTGACATCTCCCACTGGGTCCTATTCCCACCGTGCAGATTTGTAGAAAGAGGAGAATTCGACCCAGGGGAACTAGAAGCTACTGGATAAAATCCTAACTTTTTTCTCAGAGGGAAAAACGTTTTTCCCAGGAGAAGGCCATTCCACTGTACCCCAACAAAATATGGGGCTGTTTGGTTCCCTTCTCTGATTATGGAAAGTGAATACATGTCCGACCTTAACCATGATGGGGAGCGGGCGGATCGGAGTTTGGGAATGCCCACAAAAGTACAGGTTTTTATATGTGGCCAAATGTCTCATTCAAACCACACCTTAAACACCCTTTTACACCCAGTGAGTGGGGTTTAACCACTTTAGGTTTTAATGCACTTTTGGTGGAGGAATATGAAGTAGTAAATTAATTTATGCATAAACTATACCGAGGGGTAGGAGTAACACGAAATATCTGTTTGCTGGTAAGTATATACACCCTATAATCAATGGCAAAACACCTACCCAGTTGCCCTGAATATTAGTCTGCAAAAGATTGCCCACATTGCGAGTCAGCTAGTTATTGGAAGGGGAGATACTAAGCTGAATACATCTATACTGGAAGATAGTGCAGCCAGGGCTGTACTAGGAACCCAAAGCAGCCCTGGCAATTTTCCCAGCCCAGCCCCTGGGAAAGTACTTTCTGGCCCCGGGAGGGTGGAAAACCCTTTTTTGTTGCTTTTGTTACTGGGGCCTGTATTGCAGCACTGCTGGAAAACCACCACCGCCCTTTCCAGCCTCCTGTGGATACGCCCGATGCCCGGTACAGCCAGTCTGGCACAGAATTAGCAGCCATTTTGAATCACCAGGCTCAAAATTGAGTATAACCTGGAGGGCCCAAAATTATCAGCTTCATTTCAGTATGTTTTACCAAATTCCGGCCTCTATCCGCTCACAATTTCCTCATGCTTTCAGAAGGAGGTAAATGTATGTCGAAAAACATTTAGTTTTAATGGGTACATTGCTGCATCCAGTAAAAATACTACACTGTTCCATTCACAGTGTAGAATGGTGTGCCAGTCTGGATATTTGGACCTAAATACGCCTGTCTACATATTGGAGCACAGTACATTGATAAGAGTCTGGTTGGATACGAGCTTACAGACTGAGGCCTGTTACAGGAATGAAGGCGGCAATTGAGGGACCTGAGAAAGACATGAGGTGCAAGAGTTACTTGAGGTATTTAAGAAGCACTTTAATGTCTAGTAGAAGATTTTGAAACATCCTGGGAATGATTTTTAAAAGTAAACAAATGCAAAGTTTTGTGTAAGTTTAGGGTTGTTTGCTATTCACAAAGTTATTTTACCAGTAGTATCTTTACAACTGCGGAGTCTCTGTGCGTAAAAGATAGGTCTGTCCTATCTTTTATGTGCGAAGACTCAACAGTTGCAAAGATACTACTCGTTAAATACTTTTGTGAATAGCAAACAATTGTAAACGTACACAAAAGTGTACGTTTACCTTTGTGAATCAGGCCCCCGGTCTCTTAATGGGACCCTGTAAATGTAAATTGATACTTGTATAGCGCACTACTCACCCGCAAGGGTCTCAAGGCGCTTGTACGAATACCACTGTGGAACCCATCCTGGCTATCCCTGTGAGGCGTCCACTCCTGGGCACCCCCAAGGTGGAGGCCAGGCATCCTTAGCGTTGTGGGGCCGTTGTGGAGATTAAGCAAGCTATTGCCCAGAGTTGCAAAGTGGGAGTCCATGATTGGAATAGGCACTGAGGCGAGAATTATCAGGTCCATGGATTTTTGAGCCCAAGACCCACCAAGGTGGGAAATTGAACCCTGGTCCCGGGCTAGACCTCTGCATCGGGGTCTGCCGCTCTAACCATTGAGCCACACTTCTCCACTCCTCCACCCTTTGCAGGTTTTGTTTTAGTATTGGTGAGGTGTTACAGGATAGTGGCATCTAGGACAGTCCTTTAAGAGACAGTTTTGTTGGAGCAGCTTCGGTGGTTTCAATGGACGAGCTAACGCAGCAACACTGTAGCACCACCTAGTGGTAGAGGTAAGAAACTAAATAAGGCCTGAAACTGCAGTTTTAGGGTGTATGGCGAGTGCTTTCTTGCACCATTCCTGGTTGGCCCTGGGCATGCCCACACATAAAAGGAGCCTCAAAGTCCAACCTGGTTTTGAGAAAGGGGCAGCCTTTAGTGCCTGGAAAGTCCTGCCAGTTATTTGCTGAAGTTGCAGTAGAGAAGAAGGACTTTTTGTGAGGATGTAGATTTGGCTGTTCATGTCAAGGTGTCTCTTGAGATAGACCCCCAGATTATTTTTACTGATTTGACAAGCCAAGATATTTTACTCTGAAGAAGAGAAGAAAGAATGAAAGTACTGCAGTGGAGATGGAAAAATACACCAAAAAGTGGAGGTGATATGTTCAATATTTTGTTACTGTGATGATTCCAGGTCAGTGCATTGTCACAATCTGATCTTTTGCAATATGGAACAAGTCAAGGGAGTGCCCTGAGGGCAAGACAAAGCAGCCAAGTCTTGTCTTGTTAGGGAAATACCCAATAATATACATAAGAACGTACATTACCATCAGTTTTTATGGCATGTTTCTCAAGTGATAAATTTACAAAAATGCAAGTGATCCACTTATAATCACATCAAATTCACAAAAGGGGATGGGAGAAATGCTCACAGTTTGTCTAACCACTGGCAGCCACTCTGGGTAGCACCCAAAGCCAGCAACGCTCTAAAATGAGGGTTGTTTAAGCATAGCTCCAATCAGGGCCGGACTGTCATCGCAAACCACCCTGGGCAAATTCGGCCAGGGTGCTTGGGGTGCCGGTGTCTGGCAGGAACACTGCTGCTGCTGCGCTTATATTACAAGGGGCCTATTTTGCAGCACTGCTGCAAAATCGGCCCTCTCTGTCCAAAATCAGTCCCCAATGGTTCAAAACCAGCCCCCACCCCTCGGGCCCATCAGGGAAATGCCCAGTGCCTGCTACGGCCAGTCCGGCCCTGGTTCCAATGTGCCTTAGGTTTCCCTCAGACACAGTTTCAAGAATGGCTTTGTTGCCCATTTACATTGAGATGATCTAAGTGTTTTCTAGTGTGATGTGCTTGACTGTAGCTCTTTAGCGCCCGACATTCGATTTCCATCACAGGTCCTGACAGAGCATGCAGGCTGTGAGTGACTTCCATTTGGACTGCTCAACTGAATGTAAAATGCATTTATACCGAAACAGCTTGGACCTGCTTGCTGGGAACTGTAATCGCTTTGATAAAGTGGATCCCTGGTTAGTAATCGCTCTCCAGCCAGGCTTCCGGCTTTTTACTTCTTCAGCTGGTCAGCTGGAGGCTGCTGACTGAAACAAGAGTAAGCTCCTAGGCTGACAGAACAGTGCATAATGTTCTGATTATTTTTGGTAGATGTGAAATGTTATTACATTTTCTGCATGACTAACCATGGGGAAGGATAAATAGGGCCATTGACAGCGCAGAGGGAGGAACACTGAGTCCTGCTTATGGGGCCAGAACGGTTCAAGAAGGTCACTCCTTCACCTCGGTAAACCTCAACTGATATAACTAACTGTCCACAGTTGTGACTTGTGATCGGAAATATTCCTTTGCACACATTTTTGGTTACCAGCAATAATTAGGCAGAACCCTCATGACATGCTCAGACAACTTGTGATGATTCTTGAGTATTAAGGAAAAAGAAAAGGGTCTGTTTTAGGCGAAATGGTCTTGAGCTCAGGGACTGGAATGTGAAAATGTACTTGTTTAGCCTCTTTGTCTTTTTTGTGAATCTTTCGTACGCAGTCTTTTATTGTATGATTTGGAGGGAGCAAGTCGAATCTCATGCGCCAACATCCAGTGTTTTGTTACTCCTGATATGACTTTAAACTGAGGTGCATTTGAGTGTTCTTAACAGGGGTTGGCTGAGCCCATAGTGAAGTAGATGGGCAGTACAACAGATGGAAAGGATCAAGGGCCATATTTAAGGGATTTGTGGCACAGGGCAGTGCAGCAAGTTACCTTGCTGAGCTGCCCTGTGTCCCAGGGAAAAGGTATGAATGCCCATTCCAGTCCTTTCCCCCTGTGCTGGTCAATCAATCAATCATAGCACTTGTAAAGCGCACTGCTTACCTGTGAGGGTCTCAAGGCGCTGCCATACACATAGAAAGAGGAAAAAAATAGCTATGCATATTAGCCATGCATATTTATGCAAAAAAAGTCCCCCTACCATATTAACACAGCTCCATAAAACATAATCCTTAATGTAGTTGGATAAAACGTCTTTAAAATTTTCCTTTACCGCTAAAAAGAACCTTGCAATTGCACACATCATGTCCCAAAATGTCATTTCCATTAAGAAATCAGCTGCTTGCTTACATTTGAAAACTCCATATTTCTAAAAGATTGGTTTTAAAAACATTATACGTGCCGCTTAAAACCTTGGACAAACTAATAAATAGGTAAACAATCACACTTTATGTTCAGTCCAAATCTACATTTACCCTTGTCATCTATGGCTACTAGTCTTACAATTAATATTTTCAATGCTGGGATTTAGTCCGGATCTGAATTTCAGTAAGGCTTGTCTAAGAGAGGGGTTTGGCAGTGTATTGACATATGGGAACACATCATCAGTTTCCTATTATTTTCTCATAAACTGCATAGATGTCTTCTCACTTAGGTACAGTATATCCTGTTCCTTGGCACAGTTTTTAGACCTAGCTCGCAGCTCGGCCCTTGAGATATTGATTTCCAGGTTACAGAGATCTAAGTCTATCGTTACTCTTCTGAAAATTGTACCCAGCTCCCACCTAACCTCTTTTTCCAATCACAATTCACTGTAAGCAATCTCTATTATACAGAGGGAGGCGATATGATGACATCCTCCTTCCCCAGACCACACCAAAATCTTACCACCTCAGCATAAGTTAGATAGCTCCAAGCAAAGAGTTGTGTTTCCATTCTTATGGCCTGTAGCATGGTTGAGGGGGTTAAGGATAACTAACTCTTTACACATTTCCCTTCTTTATAGTTTAGTCTAATTTACCACTTAAGTTTAAAAATCCACTCCAGACTGAAATTGTGGACGGTTCATAGCGAGGTAAGCTGATAGAATTGGTCATAGGGAAGGGCCACCATATTCTCTATTAAACTTTTTTACCCCACAGACGGATGACAATGCTGTTGCCTGAAGTGATTCAATATGGTCCTTCCAATGTATGTTCTAATTGAACCACATCCTTAAGTATTTGTCCTTTTTGGCCACTTCTACTTACATTTTCCAAGAGACTAAATATAATTTGTATTACCGTTACCAAATACCAGAACTTTCATCTTGTTTATTTTAACTGCACAGTATTCATCGAAGACTCACAATTTCCTTTGCAGGTCTACATCTGTCATGTCCATTATAACCAGGTCATCAGCGTATAAGAGGCATGAGACATGAGCACCATTCATTTTTGTGTTTAAGCCTGTGGCACTCTTTAAGGCTAATGGGGAATATGCTAAGAATATGGAAAATAACAGCGGGCCAAAACATAGCCTTGGCAAATACCATTCCCGGTTTTTATTTTCAGAGTAAGCGTACTTTCGGTATCCATAATCTCCCGTGCCCAGTTCTGACTGTGTATCTCTTGGAGTATTAGAAGTGAGAATTTTGGGTTTCCAAAGCTAATTAAGGTTTCCCACAACAGATTGTGGTGCACCAGATCGAATGCAGCACGGAGCAGAAGATCAGTTTCCCCCTTTGGTATATAGACTTCATTGCCAGAGTCCATAAGCTAAAACAATGGTCAAGCATTGAGTGATCCTCTATAAAACACCCTTGCTCTCGAGGAATTATATTATTTGTTTCTACCCAGTCTTTCAACTGCTGGATCAAAATGTTAGAGAAATGCTTTACCCCTACATCTAATAAACGAATCAAATGTTGTAGCTTCCTCTTTCTTTCTTACCATTCTGTCTTATAATTGCCCCTTCCAACTTTCTGGGAAAAGGCCAGACACTAAAGGCCTGATTAAAACTTTTGGCGGTGCGGGCAGCCTGCCACAGATGCACCCCCACCACAAAGAGTTGCTGCCACCCACCAGATTACAATTTATTTGTAGTATGGCATGCGGGTGGGGTAGTGGTTTCCCCTGCGGTATCTTTTCATAAGCGCTGGTGCCTTTCAAACAGGCACTGCAATGGGAACGCATCTCAAGGTTCCTGCATGGCATGGACTGTAATGGCCATGCCGTGCAGGGACGGGAGTGCATGCCTGTGTGCATACACAGGGCACATGGGCACTGAGGGGCCCTTTAGGGCCCACTTTGTTTCCTCTGCACCAGGGTTCGACCACCATGAAAACCTTGGCAGAAAGGAAACTTTTAATATACTTGGCGGGACCACGGTAGTCCCACCAAGCATAATACGGCCTGTGAACGCTGTGCTACCGTCAGGAAAACGGAGGTTCCCTAGCGGTGGCTGTGGTCCATGGTGCCGTTCAACATCCCAAGTTGTAATGGGGCTGTCGGCCCGCCACCACTGCACCACCACAAGTCAGGTGGTCCTCCCCTCTACATTATTTTTAAATATGACTGATGGTAGGCTATCTGGGCCTGTTGATTTTATTTTGTCTTAAAGACTTTATGATTTTCTTGATCTTTTCAATGGAATATTGCAATAGGATCAATTTTCTCACTATAAAATGTTCCTCTCTTGCTAACCCATTACTTCTGCCACCATAAATTTCTCCCAGATGATTGACACAAGCATCTTTGCCAACCAGACATCTTACTTTACCAGCTTTCTTTCCTGTTCCATCCCACACCAGCTGCCAAGATTTTCATGCAGAGATAAAGATATAATCTATAGGGCACTCCTGTTTCCCATGTTGAAAAGTTTGTCTAATGGAGCAATCAGTAATAGCAAGTCCATTTACACTAAGTAACCCAATTGATGCTAGATATTCTTGAATAGCAGTATCTCCCGCTGTATGTGCATTATTTGGGAAAGAAGCCGGATTAACTTTATAAAGAGCTAACATATCTTTAAATAATAAATCACCATTTTGTGGGTCTAACTTGTGATTATTATCCTCCAATAGTAGTACCACCTGTGAAGCATATGATGTACCTATTCTTTCGAGGTCTTCTTTCATAAGCATTAGCTGGTCCCCATAATCGTCTGTGCTCGATAACTAGATATACACATTGAGGACAACTATTAAGACCATTGTCTATCTTTTCTATACAGTTGGAGTAAGCTATCCAGGATCAATTAACAGTTTTGCCCCTTGTAGGATGGCCTTAGACCCTCTGAAATCTGAAAAAAACTGCCAATTGGCACAGGCTACTCACGTAGCCAAGTTTCTTGCAAGCACAGAATGTCATACGTGTCCAGCAGTCCCTTAAATATTTTCAAAGTTGATAATTTTCTAAATCCATCCATATTCCAGGATTGTACCAAAAGGTTGTGTGAAGTACCTTTCTCATAGTCCAGGTCACTTATACCCCCCTGTACTCTTTGAAATGAGTATGTAAGGGGATCTTCTAGTCATTCATAGCGGTGCCCAACTTGCAACTCTTTCCCTACGAGCATGCCATCCCTTTTACAATTGTCTAGCGGGAGGGTCACCCGAATACTTCCTTTATTTCTCCCCTCCACCAATCTTCTACTGTAGCTTTCATGGGAGTATATATCAACTTATTTAAGGCTCAGCCCTGCATGAAATCTCAAGAAATTGTTACCGATAAAGGCTTTCTTTTCCATTTCACATGATTGAACTAGTTTGATACCTTCTTCTAAGATCTCATCCTCTGCTCTTACTAGAGTGGTCTTTACAGTTTCTGGTAAAAATAGGACCTTTAAGTACTAGTCAGTTGTGTGATAATGTTATCACTAAGGGCGCGCTCCTTTAACATGAAACTAGATGGTTTCTTCACTGGTTTTTCAAGAGTGAATTCAACAATCATCAGGGTCAACCATTTAGTGTTTAAATCATTCTTTCTTTATTCGATTGGTTGGAATTCACCAATTCAAAGATTTACGTTATTCATTCGAATCATGAATTCTTAGAGGGCGTTTCATTATACCTAATGCATTTCAGGTTAACCAACTAACCCTTCGTCAGGGGTCTGTAGAAAAAAACATACAGGACCTTAGCATTCAGATCATCACATATAAATATGATACATAGCTGCAGTGAGTTTAACTGAAAACAATATAATTCATATGGGTTTAATTCATAACATGTCTACTCATATTGTGGCAAAATCAGTTCATAATATATTTAGTCATATTGCAGCAAAATATCACTAAGAGATCAACGTCAACAATATTTTCAAAGAGGATATCCTACAGATATATTAGAAGAATCCCTCAAAAAAGTGGAGAAGCTACCTAGAGAAAAACTACTTAAACCATCAAACCTAACCTCAGCACAAAAAACAGTGTGCGTCTTGAGATTTTCGGCAGTGTCCCACAGGATCAAGAAAGCTATCAACCGTCATTGGGATTGAATTAAAGCTGAACCTGACCTACAAAATTTATATGATGAACGTGTAACATTCGCTGTCCAAAGAAACAAAAACTTGAAAGAGTTCTTATCCACCAAAAAGGAGGTAAAACCACAGTTTAAAGGTATGGCTAAATGCCAAAATTGCATTCACTGCAATAACGTAATCACTGGTAATGTCTTTATGCACCCAACCAAAGGCCACAATATTGAGTTAACGTACACAGGAACATGCGACTCCACAAATGTCGTTTACGCAATCAAATGCCCATGCGGCAAAATATATGTCGGGCAAACAGAATGGAAAATTAAAGTGAGAATGTCAGAACACAAAAGCAACATACGAACTATGAACAATAAATCCACTGTAGCTTTGCATTGGCTCCAAGCTAATCACCAAATTTCACAATTGAGATTCACAATACTGGAGATACTCCCACATCGCTGCGACATGGATCCTGTTTCACAACGATTACAGGCAGAATTCTTTTGGATCAAAAAACTGAATTCCCTGCAGCCCGCAGGGATGAACGATCGTATTGAATTTTCATGTTTCCTATGATTAATACCTATACCACAACTCAGCACAGCTAAGGCCACAGGCCCTTCTTGGCACAGCACAAACTGGTGGATCCACTCAAGAGACTGAGAACATGATATTCATCTTTTTTATATAATTTAATATCATTTTTATATCATGTATGATTTGCTTTTATTGTTTAGCTTTCACCATTATCATTTGTTGCATCTTTTGAATGGTTGCCAGAACTTGCGATGTGAACACACACATGCCTCACTATATACAATTCATCGCATTTTTCAGAGTCACATGAGCCCCCCCACAGATGGGACATTATCTAAGATAGATAGTGTTGAAATCTTTATTATTCTACCGGCTATTGACACGCGACATCACTTGATCGGAGCTTCAACACTTCTAACCAATCAGAACGAGGCTTTTTAGTAACTGAGGTAACGCAGCTTGCCAGTATCGCTTGCCGAGTTTTTTATCTCTACGTTACGATGCACAATACTTGCATCGCAAATACTGTTTCAAGCCTTAAACGCTCACTTTATATGTGCCTATATAGATGAACAGGGTCCCGACCCCATATATATTTCCCATCCCATTGCATGCCGCCGCATCAGGTGACTTTTGATCACTCTAGAAGAAGCATCGCCATAGGCTTTTCGTTAAACCAGCCGATTTCATACCCGGAAGCGACCAGCACGTTTCACGAAGTAAGTTTCCCTTGTGTTGCTCCGCTTTTAACTTGGCTTTAACTGGCGAATGATGTAAGAAACCCCTGTGAGCATCTAATTTCGACTGAGGCTTGACTTTACTTTTCTCTTACAGTCCTCACTTTAACCTTACGCTCATTCGTTAAAACGCCATTGTCCAAGGCTATCTCCGTGTACCCATTCATATCACTCGCGAATAGACACTAACATCAGACTCAGCATTTCACTTATGCAGACCACCATATCACGTGTGCACATTCAATAGAACTTTCGATTTTGCTGTAATATGACTAGATATATTATGAACTGATTTTGCCACAATATGACTAGACATGTTATGAATTGAACCCATATGAAATATATTGTTTTCAGTTAAACTGCAGCTATGTATCATATTTATATGTGATGATCTGAACGCTAAGGTCCTGTATGTTTTTTCGTACAGACCCCTGATGAAGGGTTAGTTGGTTAACCCGAAATGCATTGGGTATAATGAAACGCCCTCTAAGAATTTATGATTCGAATGAATAACGCAAATCTTTGAATTGGTGAATTCCAACCAATCGAATAAAGAAAGAATGATTCAAACACTAAATGGTTGACCCTGATGATTGTTGAATTCACTCTTGAAAAACCAGTGAAGAAACCATCTAGTTTCATGTTAAAGGAGCGCGCCCTTAGTGAAGTAGTGTGGCTCACTGGTTAGAGGCGGCAGACCCGAGAGCAGAGGACGGCCCGGGACCAGGGTTCGATTCCCGGCGCGGCAGGTTTCTGGACCAGGGTCAGCGGACTCGATAATTCTCTCGCCTCGGTGCCCACTCTGATCAGCGATCACACTCGGCAACTCTGGGCATTAGCTTGCCTCATCTTCACTAACGGCCCCACCAGACCGCCGGGGATGCCTGGTCTCACCCTGGAGATACCCATTAAGGGACCATCTCTCAGGGAAGCCAGGAAGGGTTTCGCAGCGGTCGAAGCGCCTTGGGACCCTACGGGTAAGTAGTGCGCTATATAAATGCCAATACATTTACATACATTTACATAACATTAGCACACAACTGACTAGTACTCGAAGACACTGAGAGACACAGTGCGTAAAGGACAGCGCCACAAATAACTGATTACCATACCGCCAAGCCAAAATCAGGTGTGCACGGAGACAACAAATTCATGTAAAAATAGGACCTTTGTCACCTCCTTACCTTCTATACTTGTGGCAAATCCTAATTGCTTAATATCTGTGGATATTTCTTACAGACTAGGGCATTTTGAGTAAGAAAACAAGATTTGGGAATGATTCAGCAGGGTTAATTTATTTACCCTTTTTCCATTCCTGGTCTCTTGCAATGGTTCTGAATAAATCCATAGATAATGTTTTCCTTGATATTATGACTTTTTACCTTTTACTGATCTCTTACCCATTCTTACCACCTGGGTGCTAAGGGCTCCATCATCTCAGTAGCTTGACCCAACCCATCATTCCCTTCCTCTCTCTTTCTGAGCTTTGCTGAATCAATAACGTCTTGCACTGTTAAGGGGATCTTGCTTGCTTACCCCTGTCTTCTTTTTAGATTGATCCTTGTAGGGTTGCATGACCTCTCTCTCTCTTTAGTACCTCGACCTTCTTCTCCTCCTCATCCATATTTGATCTATCTTTATTCACCTGCTGAAATCCATGGTTTGGGGTACCCCTACCCAGCTGATCTCCCCTTCCCACTTTTCCTTGCCATAGCAACTTTCTTTTTGTTTTTACATATTTTTCTTGTACAAGGAATATAGCATTTATCCCCTGTATGACACCACAGTTTTTTTTAACATTGGTTGTTTTGAAATATACACAGATGAAAACCTCTCTTTTTCTTTTGCAGCATTTCCCGCCCCCTTAAAATCTTCATGTTTTGTCCTATCTTCGTGAACTACTATTGGTGTTACTAATGTTGGCACACAGCTTTAGCTGTGCTGCAATAGCCTACAAGTACATTTTCTGACACTACTAGGTCGTTATTTGCTGTTATATTACTAAAATTCCTTGCAAAGTTTCCTGAATTCATAGAATCACGTCCAAAGTGGAGGCTGACGAGGAGGTCAAAATTTCCAATCCCAACGAAGGCTGTAAGGCCGGTGTGTAGCTCCAATGCTATCTATGATCTCTGATCCCCGAACCGTCTTCCTTTACTTTCACAATTGTTAACCTCGTACACTAGATTCTTATATATCCCTTTCAGGGATTCTCCCTTCGGTTACATATTTAGACCCTCTTTTGTTGGGCCATCTTTTCCAGGTATGATAAGTCAGGGTGAGGCCATAGCCTAGGTTCTGGAAGTGCTGTATTTCTCACAGCTGAATGTAGCTTCTTTAAGAAGGCCAGATCTTGTACTAGTTCCAAAGTCTAATCATGAACTAAATCAAGTTCTGGTAAGCATATGCTCTCACTTCTCCCCTTCTCTCCTTCTACATTGATCTTACTCATAGGTGTCACCTTATAATTTAAACACTTCTTAAAGTGCTGACCCACAATGTCATTTTTTGCTTGATTTAACGGGGGCCTATGCAGCTTTCTCATTATGTGTCAGATTTGGCTCCTTCTCTCACTGGTTATTCATGTGTCCCTTTTCTTTTTCCATAACACTGCACTTCCATTTAAATTCTATGGACATTCTTGTTACTGGATCAGGCTCACAACCTCAAGGGCCACCTTTTTTTGGGTAGCATAGCTCTTAATGGTCGGGCTTATTTTGCAGGATCCCACACCAACTGACGTTAGTCTGGCAACACTATACTTTCCAGGGGTTGAAGCTCTCCTTGTATCCATTCTGAGCCTACCATGTGTCTCTTTACTCTAGTAGTGATATCTATGTGAATAGGTTGAGCTACTGGTTTTATTTAACTTGTGCCGAATGAAAGTCCATTACTTGGCACTGCTAAGCCTAAATATTGTTCAGCAGCTTTACATCTGTGGCTGCTACTTGACCATGCGATTAGAGCTAAAAGACGTGAATCATCTCCTAATACCCATTCCAAGACACACAGTCACATAGTATTATCCCTCAATAGTGCAGCCGCCACCCGACCAATAATACCTCTTGCCAGTGGTTGTAAAATGAGTAGTACTGTACACATAACTCTATGCTCATAAATATACATCCTGCCCCACCACCCCTCGTGTGGTGAGGCACCAGGCCGCCACCATACATTGTTTGCATGCACCTCCCTGGGCCGGGTGCTGACCAGGGAGTATATTATAAAAGGTGACATCAACGCACATGGCTGACGGCACGGACCGAGTATCTGTGCGGTTGTTCTCTCGAGTGCTCCAAATGGGCTTGGTAGGGTCGCCATTGCATGGCCTTGTGATATAGCCTTGCTGACATAAGCAGATGCCCCTCACCTACCCCTCTCTAGAGTCAGGGGTACCACATTGGCGACGAGGCAGGACTATCCCCGTTTGCAACCACGTGGCTGGTGCTTGGAAGAGCTGTGAGGTGTGAAGGGAGACGACAATGGTGGATTCACCGGAGAGAACAGCGGCAGCGGGAGCAGCCGGAGGGTGGCTGAGCCGCGCAACTGGGAAAAGTTTCCCGGAATTTAGCCCGCTGGCGGACCCGGTGACAGCAGCCTCAGGCTGGAAGAAGTGGCTGGGGCAGCTAGAAAGTTACTTTATGGCCACTTGAGAAACAGATGCGACAGTGAAGAGGTCGCTGATGCTACTTATGGGAGGTGACAAACTGTACGTGCTTTTTCAGGACCTGCCAGACACCGGAGGTAGCGGGGACTATGACAAGGTGGTACAGGCCCTCAACCGTTACTTTGACCCCCTGGTGAATACTGACTATAAACATTTCAAACTGATCCAAGCCAAACAGCGGGGGAGGAGTCAATTGACATGTATTATGCAAGGTTGAGAAAGTTGGCCAGCACTTGTACTGTGGCTGATCTGGCGTTTCAGACCCGGGCCCAGTTAATAGCCGGGTGCAAGTCGTCGGAACTGTGCAAGCTCATTCTCCGCCAACCAGGAATTACACTGAAGGAAATACTTATCCTGGGGTGGTCACATGAGCTGGCGGATGCGCGCGCCGGTGAAATGGAAATGGTGCTTGCCAAGAAACCCACGGGGAGTCAGGCGGAGTTTCGCAATCCGATCAAGGAAGAAAGGGTTAAGACACTGAAGAAATCGCAGAGTCGAGGGGCCGATGGAGGGGCCAGGCCAGAAGTAAGGCGTGGAGGCACAAGTGCCGGAACTGTAGTATGGGAGCGCATGCTCCCAGGGTGTGTCCAGCCCAGGGAAGACAGTGCATGAAGTGTAAAAAATATGGACACTTTGCGAAAGTGTGTCATGGTCACGATGACCAGATAAGTCAACACCGTCTCATCCTCATGCTTCAACATCCTTCGCATGCTTCGAAAGATCTTCCGATGGATCCCCACCGAAACCAGGAAGACGGTCACCCAGTCTCTCGTCACCAGCAGACTGGACTACGGTAACACCCTCTACACCGGAACCACAGCCGAACTACAGAAGCGACTCCAACGCATCCAGAACGCCTCCGCCCGACTCATCCTGGACATCCCCCGTCGCAGCCACATCTCCGGACACCTGAGAGACCTGCACTGGCTCCCCGTCAACAAGAGAATCACGTTCCGTCTCCTCACCCACGCACACAAGGCCCTCCACGACCTGGGCCCCAAGTACCTCAACAGCGGCCTGACCTTCTACACTCCCACCCGCCAGCTTCGTTCGACCAGCCACGCCCTCGCCGCCGTTCCACGCATCCGAAGGACGACCATGGGAGGAAGATCCTTCTCATACCTGGCAGCCAAGACGTGGAACTCTCTCCCCATCCACCTCCGTTAGACCCAAGACCACCTCTCCTTCAGGAAGCAACTCAAGACCTGGCTGTTCGAGCAGTAGCAGACCCCCCTCCCCCAAGCGCCTTGAGACCCTCCGGGTGCGTAGCGCGCTATATAAATTTACGGATTGATTGATTGATTGATTGATGGTGGCAGGATGCAAAACAGCAGCCGGCCTCAAGATGCAGGGCCCACGAAGTCCGCCAAGAAAATTCTGGAAGAGGGAGAGGCGGACAGCAGGGGGCAGCCGTCGTCGACGTCGGATGACGACGACAAGAATGTCTTCGTGATATCCCATGTGCGAGGGGTAGACAGCACCAAGCGACCACCTCCCACGTGTCAAGTGTAGATTGGTGACACCTATGTAAGGGCGCTAACAGACACGGAGGCCTCCGTCAATAACCTGGATGCTGAGCAATTCAAGAGGCTCAAGGCAAGACCCGACTAATGCCAATGGTGGCCCGCATCTTGACCTATGGAGGGGACACACTAATCCCGCAGCAAGGGGTCGTCAACGTAGAAGTGAGATACAAAGACAGAGTCACGGCCACCAGGTTTTACATCACCTGCGACCTGGCAGGGTCATTGTTAAGCTGTCATACGGCCAAAGATCTAGGGCTAGTGACTTTTGCCAAGCATACCAGTCCCAGGCGGAGCAGATATTGGAGGAATTTCCTGCGCTGTTCAAAGGACTAGGATGCCTGAAAGGAGTGGAGGTCAAGTTGCATATCGACAAGTCGGTCGGGCCGGTGGCACTTTATCATAGGAGAGTTCCATTTCACCTAGGGCCTCTGGTCGAAGCCGAGTTGGACCGACTGGAACAGGAAGGAGTCATCGAGAAGGTGTCCGGCCCTATCCAATGGGTGTCGCCGCTGGTGGTAGCCCCCAAGCCGAAGCAGCCAGGTGCCATCCTACTGTGCGTGGACATGCAGCTGCCCAATAAGGCAATCCGCCGAGAGAGGCACAGCATGCCAACAATAGACGAAAATGTGGCAGTCTTGAATGGGGCGCAGTGGTTCTCAAAAATGGACTTGAATACGAGATACCATCAACTGATGTTGGCGGAGGAGAGTTGCCATATTACGACATTTTCCACTCGTGTAGGGCTGCGAAGGTTCAAGAGGCTGAGCTTTGGAGTGTCATCGGCCACCAAGGTTTTCCAAGAGGCCGTGAGGGAGACACTATCAGGCCTTGTGGAAGTCCTGAATGCAAGCAATGACATCCTCATCTTCTCGAGGTCCTTGGGGGAACATCATGTGAGGTTAAGGGCTGCACTGAGGAGGCTGGCGGAACATGGCCTAACCCTGCATCAGACAAAGTGTGAATTTTATGCCACGAGGTGGAGTTCCTCGGATACCGGTTCTTGGCGAAAGGCCTGCAAGTGGATCCCGCCAAGGTGGAAGCTATCAGAAGGGCGGTCGTCCTCCAAACGCCGTCCGAAGTGAGAAGCTTTTTAGGTAGAGCCAACTACTGTGGCTGTTTCATCCCGTGACTGGCTACTCTGTCAGAACCTTTAAGACAGTTGACCAAAAAGGATACCACCTGGAGGTGGACGGACAAAGAGGCTCAAGCATTTGCAGATGTAAAAAAGGCACTTCTCACCAGGGCTACGATGGCGTACTTACAGCCAGGCGCGACCACAGAATTGATCGTAGATGCTAGCCCAGTGGGACTAGGGGCTTTACACCTTCAGCGGTCGGACCAAGAGGAATGGGTGCCGTGGAGATCAGGTATGCCCAAATTGAGAGAGAGGCTCTGGCGATTAGGTGGGCGTGTCAGCATTTTCATATCTACCTGTGTGGACACCGCTTCACGGTAATCACTGATCATAAACCGTTGGTGCCCTTTTTTGCAGGGACAGCACAAAGTGGACTGCCTAGGATTGAAAGATGGGCCTTCCAGATCCAGCAGTATCAGTTCGAGGTTGTGTACCGTCCAGGGACGAGCAACCCGGCCGACTATCTGTCGAGACACCCGCTGGCGCCAAGAGGGGCGCAATGACAGGTGGATTAAGGGGCTGAGGTGCATGTAAATCAACTGCTGGATGATGCTCGCCCCCAAGCAATTGCGCTGGAAGAGATCCCGAAAGCGTCAGAGGAGGATGAGTGCTTACAGGAAGTAAGCCGTACACTGCAAGAAAACCAATGGAAGTGGTTCCTGAGTGGGAATGAGCGGAGAACGACTGAGGAGAAGGAGTACTGGGAGAGCATATGGAGGTGTTGAAGTGAGATGAATGCGGCTGGGAACGGGGTTATTCTGAGAGGTAACCGTATAGTAGTGCCAGCGACCCTCCGAGAACGCATGGTTGAGCTGGCCCACCAAGAACACCAGGGAATTGAGAAGACCAAGGCACGGCTGTGTACAAAGGTGTGATTCCGGGGCCTCGCTAGAATGGTAGAGGACAAGGTCCAGAAGTGTCATGCCTGCATCATAACCGGGGCAGATCCACCGACAATACCATTATCATCGAAAGGCCCAGTTTGTCGCCGTGGGAATGGGTGAGTCTGGATTTTGGGAGTTTCCCCGATGGTCGTCAAATGGCTGTAATGGTCGATAGTCACTCGAAGTTCTCTGTGGTGGAAGTGGTGGAGTCGACAGTTTTTGAATGTTTGCAACCTGCGCTCGAAGACTTTTGCACTCCTGGGGCTGCCGGAGGAAGTGCGCACTGACAATTGGTCGCCATTCTAAGGGTAGGAGTTTCAGGTTTTTATCAAACAACTGGGCATCAAGCATCGAATAATGACTCTGCAATGGCCGCAAGCCAATGGAGACGTGGAAAGGTTCATGCGCACCTTGAACAAGGCCCTGCAGATTGGGGTAGCCCAGGGTGCCCATTTGGAGATGTGTCTACACCAATTCCTGAGGGCATATCGGCAAACTCCACACTGCACGACCAAGTGCGCACCCCATGACCTACTACTCAGAAAAGCCTTACGGTATGGAATACCTCACAGTGATGCATGGATGCCTGCGGTGGTCAACGTGAAATAGTCCCAGGCACGATGCAAGACCAACAATGACAGGTCCAGCCAAAAGAGGGGCGTCCAATCAGCCGACATCCAGGTTGGGGACTATGTGGTCGGGAAGGAAAGGTATCCAGGGTCCAAGTTTCACACCCCGTTTGAACCCGACCCCTGGAGAGTGATACGGGTTCAAGGAACTTTGGTAGTGGCGGAGAAAGGACCCTAACGGATAGCTCGCAACATTTCCTGGTTCAAAAAAGTGCCCAGACCATGCCTTCCAGCCCCGGCTCCCGAAAGAGAGCCGTGGGGGGACAACAATGAACCAGGGCTGGGAGAAGACAGTCCGACCGGGAGTGACACCCCCTGCAGTCCCGAAGAACCGGAGGGACGCCCATTAGCAACCACAACACCTTGTAGAGGCAGTCCTTCCGAAGGGACTGAAGGAGGCGGAGGTCGGAGTCAACACCACCGTTATGAGTTTCGCGACAAGTCAGCGCAGAATACTCAGCTGCGGTACTTTGTACGGTAAGGTGGTGCCGTGAGGTGACCGTGCAGAAGTTGTGAGTATCGTCCCACCTCCTAGACAGTTTGGGTGGCAGAAGTTTTTTGTTTGGACATTGAGGTGACACTTCTACATGCCAGTTGATGCGTTAGATGGGATGTGTTGAGCCACCCGGCCGCTACCATACATTGTTTGCATGCACCTCCCTGGACCAGGCGCGGATCAGGGAGTATTTAATAAAAGGTGACGTCAGCGCACGTGGCTGGCGGCATGGACCAAGTATCTGTGCGGTTGTTCTCTGAGTGCTCCAACTGGGCTTGGGAGGGTCGTCATTGCATGGCTTTGTGATATAGCCTTGCTGACCTAAGCAGATACCCTACACCTACCCCTCTCTAGAGTTGGGGGTACCACACCCCGGTCTGCATGGCCCCATCATGCTGCACACCCACTCTCCTCTGCACCTCGAGAGAAGTGAACACAGTGATGGGTCGGCTAATCTGATGGGGTTAAGCTTGCAGTCCAGTGCATCTAGTGCCTTCAACTGGCGTATGCTGCGTTTCACATGCGGGGCCAAACGGGGGGCGATATGCGGCAAATATTAAATATGTAGCCAGTACTGCGCCCCTCAGCTCCCGTTTCCTTACCTGCACTGCCGGTAGGTGTCAGCAGTGATCAGCAAATAATGAGCACGTGAACAATATGGAAAGCGGCTCCCTGACCTCCCGCAGCAGTTGGCTGGCGGGCATGCACACGGCAGCGGGTTTACGCAGGGTCACGTTGACGCACAGAAGGGATGAAGATCAGAGAAAAACAAATACGCTGAGGTGTAATAGTAATCCAAATCAGCCCTTATAATGTACAAACCAAGAACATCTCAGTTTTGTTAATTGTTCCCAAATTCTGTTCTTTAGTTTAGCCACTTTAAAGCTGAATCAAGCTGAATCTGAAGAAATACAAGTGACATTACAATAGGTTTTTATATTTTTAAGTACTTTTTACATTTCTATGAGTGCAAATAGTGTAATTAATTTGCTTTTTATAGCACTCACACAATCAAAAGGCCCTCCCAGAACATTAATGATCACAAACATCTGAGATTCTTGGATGGAAAGCTGAAATAATGCCGAATCGCGCATTCTATTTAACATATCGCAAACACATGCAGACATGTCAGACTTTTTGAAGGGCCTTGATCAATAGTTAGCTCACATGGCACAAACATCTGTTTCTAAGTTAAAAACATATCTTTCAGTGAAAGAGAAAATGTCAGGCGTTTTTGAGGGCCTTGGCCAACAATTAGCTTACATGGCACAAACATCTGTTTCTAGGTTAAAAACATATATTTCAATGAAAGAGAAAATACAGCAGCTACAACATCTGGCTACATCAAGCAGTATAGCTGTGCTAGCTGCCTAATCATTAATAAAGAGGGCAGGTTTACTTCAAAATCTATAAATAAATTGTGCAACACAAGCATAGGAAGCTGAAAAAATGAGTGGCTTGGGAAATAATGTATTTTTGGCTCTTGTTCAGGCTACTCTACATACATACATTTAACAAGATAGATTACTAATATTCATTTTAGAGATCCATGTTTAGAAATGACAGCATAAGAGTGCATAGATTGTTGAAGTATTATTACATTTATTAATGTCTTTTACATGACATGCATGATTGCATTTTTTTAATGCATATATAACTAGGTCTGACCGACACCTCAGCTTCCTGCAAGTGATATAGTTAAGGATTCTTAAAAATATATTTACAGAGGGCTTTGGCTTCGATTGGAGAAGTATTGCTCTCAGACATCATTAGAAATGATTAGCGAATTAAGTCATGTAAATTCCAGGTAGCACATAATCATGTGCTAATGGGCTGAAGCTGACAACAGAACATCTGTGCTACATGTCATTTGTAGTAAAGCCACCTGACGGCTTGTTTTCAAAAACCTGTTCTATTAACAGCAACACCACCACCAATACCACCCCATCAATACCAGAACCATCAATACCACCACCTCCATCCACCAATACCAATACCACCACCACTATTAACACCACCACCAATACCACTACCACCACCAATACTGCCATCACTAATACCACTACCACCAATACCACCACCAATACCACTAATACCATCACCACCAATACCACCACCAATGGATTTAGAAATCATTAGCGAATTAGGCTCTGTGAATTTCAAGTAGCATATAATCCTGTGCTAATGGGCTGAAGCTGACAACAGCACATCTGTGTCTCATGTCATCTGTAGTAAAGCCACCTGATGGGTTGTTTTCAAAAGCCTGTTTTATTAATAATAACGCCACCACCACAACCAATACCACCACCAATACCAGCACCATCAATACCATCACCTCCACCAATACCATAACCACAAAACCACCACCAATACCACCACCACCAATACCACCACCACCATATCATCACCACCACCATCATTACCACCAATACCACCACCAACACCGCCACCACCAATACCATCACCAATACCACCACCAATACCACTACCACCACCACCAATACCACCAACTGCAATACTAATACCACCACCAACTATACCACCCCCATCAATACCACTCCCATCAATACTACCACCCCCACCAATACCACCACCACCACCAATACCACCACCACCAATACCACCACCACCAATACCAACATCACCAACACCACCACCAATACCACTACCACTACCAATACCACCACCACTATCACCACCAATAACACCAACACCAATATCATACCACCGATACCACCAACACCATTACTACCAATACCACTACCACCAATACCACCACCACCACCAATACCACCAAAACCACCACCACCAAAACCAATACCTCCACCAATGCCACCACCACCGATACCACCACCAATGGATTTGGAAATGATTCGCAAATTAAGTCATGTGAATTTCAGGTAGCACACATTCCTGTGCTAAGGGCTGAAGCTGACAACAGCACATCTGTTTTACATGTCATCTGTAGCTAAGCCACCTGATGGGTTGTTTTCAAAAGCCTGTTTTATTAATAATAACACCACCACCACAACCAATACCACCACCATCATACCAGCACCATCAATACCACCACCTCCACCAATACCATAACCACCAAACTACCGTCAATACCACGACCAAACAACCAACATCAACACCACCAATACCACTACCACCACCACCAATACCACCACCTATACCACCACCACCAATACCACTACCAACAATACCACAATGAGCACCACCAATACTACCACAAACTCCACCACCACCAATATCACCACCAATACCACCACCTCAATATCACCCCCACCAATACCACCACCACCAATGCCACCACCACCAATACCACCAGGACCACAAATACCACCACCACCAATACCACCACCACCACCACCACCAATACCACCACCACCACCAATACCACCACCACCAATACTAATACCACCACCACCAATACCACCAATGCCACCACCACCATCAATACCAACACCACCACCACCAATACCACTACCACCACCAATAGCACCACCATCAATGCCATCACCACCACCAATACCACCACCACCTATACCACCACAAATGCCACCACCATCACTACCAATACCACCAATACCAACACCACAAAAACCACCACCAATACCAACACCACAAATACCACCACCACCACCACCAATACCGCCCCTACCAATACCACCACCACTAATACCACCACCACTCATACCACTACCAATACCACGCCACCAATAACACCATCACCACCAATACCACCAATACCAATAGCAGCACCACCAATAACACCACCACTAATACCACTACCAATACCACCAATACCAATACCAGCACCACAACCGATACCACCACTACCAATACCAATACCACCATGACCAATATCAATATCACCACCTCAATGCCCCAGGCTCACTAGTAATAGCAGCGGCAATGTATGAGGCCGGAGCTGTAGCTGAGACTATCCCTTCCTCCCTCCATGCCTGCCATAAAGCACAGCCCTCCCTGCACCAGGAGGTGAAGCCAGGGAACTACTACAGCTGGAGTGATTTTTATTAGACCTAAGATAGCAATGACATTACGCAATGACGCAGTGCACATTCAAATCAAGGAGACAACAGGAAATAGCCCCCATCCCACTCTTCCTCCTGAGCCACAACAGTTTATTCACAGAGCAAAAGGAGTTGGAGTTCTTTGTTAGTGTTAGCTCGGATCATATGTAACTCTCACTTCACACTTTGGGTCTGTGTAATTTCCAACAATTACACATCTTCTTCACTGCACTATTTATCACTACTTTGAAGACATTGCAGGCCGGTCTCTTTCTCTGATATTTACAATCTAACAAGCGGTCGAGAAGGCCCTTTATTGAAATGCAATAGTTCTCGCATTTGCGAGAGTTTAAGCAATTAGTATTGTAAAGACACTGTCTTTTTATTTATTTTTTAAAACCCAAAACATAAATAAAAGTCATTGTCAATTACAATGCCAGTAGCTCAAACTCATGAGAATGCAAGACCTATCGCATAGAAAATGCTTGTTGTTATTGTGGCTCTTCTTCTGCTGCTTGGCAGCTGCCACCATTTCAGTATGTCAAGCAGCTCCTGTGATGCTGCCCCATAGTGCTCCTATATTATGCTCCCGCCAGCTGCCTTTGTACAAATCACTTATTGCATCACATGGAATGGTTCTGTCTGCTTCACTTTATATGTATGAAAAGAAGTTAATTCTAAAAATACACACTGGAGTTAAGAGTCATAAGTAGCACTCTATGAAAACACCAATCAAGTTTATGAAGATTTCTGCTGAGTTGCTCTGTGATAAGTGCAAAAGTGCTCGTACAGTGCAAAAATGAGTGTATTAAACATAAACAAAAGAAATTCATGGACAACATTAACAATGGTTTTATATGGAAGCCTGGTCAAAACACATAGGGCCTCATTTATGAGGTTTTGCCGTAGGGAAGCGCAGCAGGCCTTCCTGCTGCGCTTCCCTACAGCAAAAGAAAAGGGCAGGAATGTGCCGTATCTATAAGATACGGCGCATTCCTGTCCTTTTCCTCTGCGCCGTCGCACAAAGGGCTGCCTGCGCCAACACAGGCACCTTTGCACAATGGTGCAAGGGTGCCTGCGTTGTGGGGATGATTATTTTTGTATAGGAAGGGAAACCTTTCTGTACAAAGAGTCTTTTCCTCTTTTTAATGTGTGCTGCAAAAGGCAGCACACATAGAAAAAGGAAATACGAGGTGAAATAAAGATATTTCCCCCCGTTGCGCCTCCCTTACTCCTCCCCTGGATGTTGCTCAGAACACCCCCAGCAACACCCATTGCACACACCTTTAACGCAGAACACTGCGTTAAAGGGACTGATATTCATCAGGCAGCATTAAGCCACAAAAAGTGGCTTATTGCTGCCTTATAAATATCACGCAGGATTCTGCGCCTCGGAATGTCAGAAAAAGGGACATTTCGATGGTGCAAGGGGCCTCATAAATGAGGCCCATAGTTCAGAGAGTCTCTACAGTTTGGACATGTCCACTTAATTTCCAAGGGTTGTGTTGGACTACCTTGGTCCTTTTCGAACAGGCAAAAAATATTGATTTGTCTTTGTTTGGAATTACTGAGGAAGTGTGTCAGTAGTGCATGGAAGGGGGTCTCCTTCAGGACAGTTAAAAGGGACACCCTGCATTTTAAATGAACAATAGTCAAACTCACGTGTCTGTGCAAACACTATCGTCCCAATATTGGGAGGGGAATGCGAATCACCAAGTCGTCTTGAATACTGACAGTTTAGCTTAACTTTAGCTATTATTAGAGTAGGGAAAAAGCCCTGAAATAGGATAAAATTATCTTCATCACAAGCTTTAAAACAATGAAAGTCAATAGAAAAATTGGAAAAAAGGTGGGGGACACTCACAGAGTCCTTATTTTGGGAAGGCCAATAAATGGAAAGTTCGTAAGAAGCCCAGTTCTCTCACATTCTGGTAAAGGAACAGGTAGAGGCAAAAAAAAACAACTTCAAAAAATGTATGAGCCCAGAAAGTCAACAGAATTGGCTACTTCATAATATTGTGCATTCGCCAAAATGATGCGCAAAATAAATCCAAAATAATTCTTAGAAAGTTGTATGCGTGAAAAAACTTAACATTTAATTGAAAAAGAGGCGTTACTAATCTCAAACACAAAAAGAGGAAGTCAAAGCAAAAAGAAAAACCCAGGCAAGGAGAGCCTTGTGCATTTACTGCAGCATAGCTTCTCTGTATTCTTTCACAATGTTGTACGCGCACAAATGGGTCACATGAAGATAACGAGTCTGTCACATCTGCACGTGTACGTGCATGCTGAGACAAAAGTCTCGAAGGGTAGGTATCTCCCCCTGCCTCGTGCAGCGCCACCAGTGCTCTCCGCCATCTGCCAGTTTTTTGCACTCTCCTTTCTCTCCACAGATTCCCCTTCGTATTTTGACCTCTCTGTGTGCCTCTGTTCACCCTCTTTTCTCTCCACAGATTCCCCTTCGTTTTTTGACCTCTCTGTGTGCCTCTGTTCACCCTCTTTTCTCTCCACAGATTCCCCTTCGTTTTTTGACCTCTCTGTGTACCTCTGTTCACCCTCTTTTCTCTCCACAGATTCCCCTTCGTTTTTTGACCTCTCTGTGTGCCTCTGTTCACCCTTTATCTCCACAGATTCCCCCCTCACTCATTTCCCGTCCCCCCGCCACCCTTTCCCGCCGTTTTGCCCGCAAATCGGTCTCCTCCCCACCTACCCTCCCGCCGTCCACCTCCCAGCTGACCCCGCCTCCCCCAGATACCCATAAATGGCAGCCGCTGCGAGGCCGCGCAGCGGACGCATGCAGCGGGCGCGCCTAAGGCAAGCCCGTCTGCGCCCGTCCGTGCCTGGACCGCGCCCAGCGCCATGACCCCTGGCCCCCACCGACGACAGACGACTCGTCACACCTACGACGCCGCCGCACTCAACGCACTCAATGCCGGCCGGAACCCCGCCTGCTGCCGGGCCGCCCTGAAACGCTTCCACGGACCCTTCACCTGCACAACCTGCAAGTTCACCTGCCTCCGAACATGCATCACACCCGCCAAGCGTAACCCCAGCACCGACCTCAAGTGCATCCTGCTCAACACCCGCTCCGTCCACAGATACACCGTCGAACTCTGGAACCTGCTCGACACAACATCACCAGACGTCGCGTTCCTCACTGAAACCTGGATGAACGCCTCCTCAGCCCCAGACATCGCCATCGGTTGACAGTCAAAATATCGAGTTGATAATATCGATGTACCATATTATCGAGTCATAAAAGTCGATGGTAAGAAATATCGAGAACCAAAATTTTGTCGTACAAAATATCGATTTATGTGTGTGTCAAAATTATCGAAGACATTAATTTCGACATATGTAATATCGAAGCTTAAAATATCGACATTTAAAAGTGATATTTTAAAGTATGTTAAGTAATGATATAGCAAAATGTTGTCTATATATAAGGTAATTTATACATATAATTTCAATAATTTTAGTTATAAGTGTAGGAGCGGGATGTAGAGTTTATAGGGGATAAGGGTGGGTAGTGTTTTAAAAAAGTATAGTGTAATTAGAGAATAATAAATTTCGAATTTCAATTAAAATTTCAAAATTTCGAAAATTGAAACAAATATTTGTAAAATGCGAAATGTTATAGAAATGTATGGAGTATTGTTAATTTTTTTGTACTTTGCTTTTGTGTATGTAGTAAAAAGTATTGTAAATATATATTTATTATTAAATATTTTTGAAAAAATTGTATAATAATTTTAGGAGCGGGATGTAGAGTTTATAGGGGATAAGGGTGGGTAGTGTATTTAATAAAGTATAGTGTTATTAGAGAATAATAAATTTCGAATTTTAATTAAAATTTCAAAATTTTGAAATTTGAAATACATTTTTGTAAAAGGTGAAATTTTATAGAAATTTATGGAGTATTGTTAATTTTTTTGTACTCTGCTTTTGTGTATGTAGTAAAAAGTATTGTAAATATATATTTATTATTAATTATTTTTGAAATAATTGTATAATAATTTTAGGAGCGGGATGTAGAGTTTATAGGGGATAAGGGTTGGTAGTGTTTCAAAAAGTATACTGTAATTAGAGAATAATAAATTTCAAATTTTAATTAAAAATTCTAAATTTCGAAAATTGTAATAAATATTTGTAAAAGGCGAAATTTTATAGAACATTATGTTATATTGTTTATTAATTTATTTCTGCTTTAGTGTATGTAGTAAAAAGTATTATTATTATATTTATTTTTAGATCTTTAATAAATAAATCTATATTAATATTAGGACCGGGATGTACAGTTTATAGTTGATAAGGGTGGGTAGTGTTTTAAAAAAGTATAGTGTAATTATAGATTGAAATAATTCTATTTAAAATCTAAATTTCAAATAATCGTCTTTTCTACGAATTATTAGTAATTAGTGAAATTGTATAGCAATTTATGGATTATGGTTTAATGCTTTAATTAAATGGTGAGTGCAGTTGGTATACTCATTTATTAAGGTTGACTCTTTAGCACTTACTGTAATAAAATGGTGATTCGAGTTGGAATAGTTCATTAAATAGGTTCTGTGTCCAGCACTTACTCTAATTAATTGGTGATTGTAGTTGGAATTGTAAATTAAATATGTTCTGTGTCCAGCACTTACCCTAATTAAATTGTTATTGGAGTTCGAATATTAAATTACATAGGTTTTGTGTCAAGCAAGGTATACAACCTTTACAACGCAACTTTTACAAGTAACTACCATTACAACGCAACTTTTACTACGCTAAAACTTTTACAATGCATGTATTTACAACGTATTTTTTAACAACGCAGGTACCTTTACAACGCATTCCATTACAATGTAAGTATTGCTAAGTAAATAATTAGATTGTAAATGTTATATGTTTGGGGTAAAGGGGTATTTTTAGGTTTCAGGGTCAGTTTTTAGTTTTTGGGTAAAGGTGTATTTGTAGGTTTCAGGGTCAGTTTTTAGTTTTTGGGTAAAGGGGTATTTTGAGGGTTCAGGGTCAGTTTTTAGTTTTTGGGTAAAGGGGTATTTCTGGGGTTCAGGGTCAGTTTTTAGTTTTTGGGTAAAGGGGTATTTTTAGGGTTCAGGGTCAGTTTTTAGTTTTTGGATAAAAGGGTATTTTTAGGGTTCAGGGTCAGTTTTTAGGTTTTGGGTAAAGGGGTATTTTTTGGGTTCAGGGTCAGTTTTCAGTTTTTGGGTAAAGGGATATTTTCAGGGTTCAGGGTCAGTTTTTAGTTTTTGGGTAAAGGTGTATTTGTAGGTTTCAGGGTCAGTTTTTAGTTTTTGGGTAAAGGGGTATTTTGAGGGTTCAGGGTCAGTTTTTAGTTTTTGGGTAAAGGGGTATTTCTGGGGTTCAGGGTCAGTTTTTAGTTTTTGGGTAAAGGGGTATTTTTAGGGTTCAGGGTCAGTTTTTAGTTTTTGGGTAAAGGGGTATTTTTGGGGTTCAGGGTCAGTTTTTAGTTTTTGGGTAAAGGGGTATTTTTAGGGTTCAGGGTCAGTTTTTAGTTTTTGGGTAAAGGGGTATGTTTAGGGTTTAGGGTCAGTTTTTAGTTTTTGGGTAAAGGGGTATTTTTAGGGTTCAGGGTCAGTTTTTAGTTTTTGGGTAAAGGGGTATTTTTTGGGTTCAGGGTCAGTTATTAGTTTTTAGGTAAAAGGGTATTTTTAGAGTTCAGGGTCAGTTTTTAGTTTTTGGGTAAAGGGCTATTTTTAGGGTTCAGGGTCAGTTTTTAGTTTTTGAGTAAAGGGGTATTTTTAAGGTTTAGGGTTAGTTTTTCGTTTTTGGTATATACAAATAGATAGAACATTACATTTATATTACATTTGCAAAAAAGACATAAACATGATTTTGTAATAGGTTATATAAAAATATTACACATTTTTTTTGGAAACAATTTTATTTATTGAACATTTGAAAAATACGACCAGATATACATTTTATCAAGCTATATTTCGTATCATTATGAAGAAATAGAAGGACAATGTTCTTTGAATAATCACATTTTTGAGTACTTTTCTTGAAAAGTACTTTTCATTTGTAGAGAAAATATGGTTAGTTAACATTATGCAATGTATGATACTATACATACATATTAAAAATATTGTTTATTAATAAAACATAAAACATGTGTAATGAAAAACATAAATCATTAATTTAAATAAAATATAGTGTTATACAGATGATGATATTAACATATGAACAATTTTAAAAGTATAATATAATATTAAGATCTTGATTAGAACATTTAGATCATCATCAATGATTGTTTTAAGAATACAATATTGTTATGTATAATTATTATTATTAATAAATACGTTTTAATAATAATAATTTTCACATATTAGTCATATTGTAAAAAAGTTAATCAGAAAAACAAATACAATATTACACATTTAGCGATATTATAATTTTAATACATATTACATTAAATATGTCAACATATTTATAGTTAATGTAATAAATATTAAAAGTATGTAAACTATTAATAATATATAGAAAAAAAATATTTTTTACTCACAATGTAGTATACAATTTTTAGTACATTATACATAATTTCTAACCATATATATAACTATAATGGACATTTATAGTAGTACTTTTCACAGTCAGACATAATTTAGTTCTTTTATTTTGTAACCACTCTTTGTCTTTTTGCGTTATTTTGGGAAAGGGAAAGTCGGGGTTGGAAGCAGTTTCACGTTTGAGTAGGTACGATTCTAGTTTTAACATTTTAAAGTATTGTAACTAAAAATTAAAGGTAGTCCTTTGATATTTAGGGGTTGGTAATTAAAGTATGACTATTTACATATAATGGAGTGGACTCAATACGTATTTCCGTTATTGAGTTTTTGTAGCATTTAAAGTAGTTGGAGTTAATGAGTCTGTTGTATGATTTAATTAAAAATTAAAATAATAGGATTGTTATGTTTATATATTATGCTATATTCGTTAGTGTTATGTCGGTGGGATTGTTTTGAATTTTTTTTTCTCGTATTTTGAAACTGCTATTTCCGTTTCCGATTACTATTTTTTTTTTGGGAAAGGAAGTGTGTTTCAGTTGTTAGAACGGAAATGTATAACATTCTCCCGTAATTTTTTGAGTTCTCTGAAATCTTTATCACAGTTTAAGATTATAGTCGTCATTTTTAATGGCATTTCAAGAGTCGTTTTATTTGGATGATGGATACTTTTAGCAAAGTTAATTGAAAAATATTTCATGATTTGTTGTATTAGGTCTTTCAGATTTAGACAGTATATTGTTGGTAAAGGATTAATATTTATGATGTTGTATTTCAAGGTAAGTTATTCATTTATATTATTTTATTTGGATGGAAACAGTATACTTATTACAACTAGTTTAATGGTTTGGCTATCATTTTAGATATTCCAGTCCTCTTGTTGTAGGATAGAGTTGGACTTGCTGTTGAAGATATAGATACATTTGAGCAGTTTGTCTAGAGAGTTTTGGTTTTAGTTGTATGACAGATTGCTCCATACGTAGTTCCTGAAAGCTTTGCTCTTTTTGTATACTTGTGAGTAGCTTGTGTAATATGGGTGTTGTACGTCCAGTAGAAGAGAGGAAGGCATTGTGCCAACCTTCAACAGCATTGTTCGTTTTAGCCTCTTGGTTCAGTGTTGAAAGATATACATTCCACCAGGGAATTAAAAATTTAGGCTGGCGTCTGTGGCCTGACCTATGTAGTCTCCCTACCCAGTTGTCCTCAAAGTAATCTAAAAGTGGGGCAAGTCTTTGCTCATTTTGGGTGTAGAAAGGACTTTCAATTAATAGATTGTAATGTTCTGCCACATCAGTTACTGGTACATATGCCAGAGCAATGAGATGTTTAATTTGGTATGCAAAAGTTATATTTGTTGCATACTCAACACTAAGGGAAGATTTTTGTAAATGTCTCCAGAGACATTGATTGAAATGAAAATAACATCCTTGAATGGATGTGTGTGGGTAAGTTTTCAAAATAGAATTAATCATAGCTTGTTCGAAGTCTATGATTATTTTAATTGGGAAGTAGTCAGAAGTTTGTTCTTTTATTTTTTGCAAAATTTCTGTATAAGTTGTGGCTTGTTTATTCGGTAATAAACAGTATATGAATGGGATACAGGTATTATGATATTGCCCATGAATTGTGTATAATTGGTAGAAAGGTTTTGGGCATATAGAAAAAGTTCCATCCATCATCCAAGTAGCACTTTCTTGCAATTTTTTAATGTTGTTATTTGTTGCAAACATGATTATTCTTTTGTCTTTGCTATGATTATCATAAAAAATAAATGGTTCGTCATTATGAGTGATTACAAGGTCAGGTGGAATTATGACTTCCTCAAAAGTTTGGGGAATTGGTATATTGGGTATACTTGCTTTTTTTGTCCTTGCTATTTTTCTTTTAATGGAAGCAATAGATGGTAACTGAGTTCTTGCTTCTCTGGGGACTTTAGGTAGTAATTCTTTCAAAATTACGCTGCTAGGTAGGTCTGATGTGCTACTTAAATGTTTGATATTCTCCAGAGTGGATCTCACTTCGATTTCTGAAATGTTAGGTGGGTGATTATGTTCAGTAGTATTAATAACACTTGTTTTCCTGGTTGTAGCTCGCCCATAGCATTTATTGGAGTAATATTTCGTACATTTCCAATTCACTTTAAGGTCTTTTTGTTTCTCCTGGGTATAAGTGTAGCCCATATAGCATAACAAAAATTTGCCTTTCTGAGATGTAATAAATCTTGCATCATCAGTCATTCTTGAGTTCTGGTATCTAGAAAAGTTAATATAAAAATATTATGAAGATGTGTAATTTAAAAAACATTATCAATTAAGCAGGTACTATTTCTAGTATTTTACTTACCAGCAGTAAAGTTGTATGTATTGAAAGTAGGTGTAGTTTCAGTCAGATGTTGTAGTCCTATTGCCACGGTCTGTTGAAAAAAAGTGAAGTATGTTATAGGATATGTTTAAATGTGTATTTTCGTTACAGTTTTGGTAGATTCTAACGTTACTAAAAATACTTTACTTTATTTGGATTTTAAAAGAGAAATTTGCAAAATAATAGTAACAGAAGTATAAAAAGAGACAATTTTTGTTACAGTATATTCTATAGAGTTTATAAAGACTTGTTATGTTTTATTTTTGTACTTACCAAGAGATTTAGACTTGTAGCAGAATGGAAAGGGGCGACCAACTCGGTCCCCCCGAACGTATGGCAGAGTGCCTCGATCCCCCCGGGAAGCCATTTTTGGGCGGGAGGCGCGTCTCGGCTGGTATGCCCGAAGCGGCGTAGCTGGGGCGCGCCCGTTCCCGCCCTAGAGTGGGCTGGCCTAGACACTGACGCAGCCAGCCACGCCCTCGGGGCAGGCAGGGGCGGGTATACGCCCGCCCTGAAGACGGATAAAAAGGGACGCAAGACCAGAAGACATCCTCTTGTTCTTGTGCTCTGAAGCTGCACCTCCTCGCTACACGTGAGCTCGGGACAGAACGAAGAGCCAATTTTGAGCGTTTTTGATCTTTCTTTTTGTCTTCCAGATACTTTGTCGGAAAGATGCCCAAGAAAGGCTCAAAGGGAATGACGACTGACCAGATGGTTCGGGTCCTCGTTAAAGAGATGTCCGAAATAAAGAAGCGGTTGGCGGAGCGAGACGGGGAGGAGGGATCGGGGCGTCCATCGGCTGGGGCAGTTCCTGGAGGGAAGCCCAAGAGGCCAAAAAGGGGACCAGCCGGGGGAGACGTCCCGGTTCCCAGTGCCCCGCTCGAGGCGCCAGCCCCGGTACCGAGGGAGGGGAATCCGATTCCGACATCCGCCGATGAGATGCCTCCCGAGTTGGCGGCACAGCTAGCAGCGTGGTTGGGCGACAGTAGCGAGGGCGCCACGGCTGCCGAGGCACAAGCGCTGATGAAACAGTTACGTGAGAAACGAGATGCAGCCAAGGTGCCCGCGCCGGCTGGGGGGATAGACAAGCCACGAGTGGCGGAAGCAGCGTCCGGTGCAGGTAAGCGGCCATTGCCGATCGCGAGGGATGAGTCAGCACCCTCCCGTAGAGAAAAATTGGGGCAACATGTTCCTTTGACAATAAATTCTATAGAGTTTATAAAGACTTGTTATGTTTTATTTTTGTACTTACCAAGAGATTTAGACTTGTAGCAGAATGTTTGTTCTTTGATGTGAATTATCTGTTTGCAGTTGCTTTGAGGTCTGTTTAGAGAGAATGTTTAAGAAAATTACTAAAGAGTTTATATGTTGCATAAAGCATAGACACTTGTTATAAAACATTGTTACTTATTTGGTGAAAAGAACCTGGGATGACACATGTATTATGAATTAAAGCAGAAGAAACATATTTAAGAACATGAATAGATAATTTTTAATAAAGCATTGTAACTTATTTCGTCCTAAAAAACCAGGGATCACAATATGTATTATGAGTTACAGCACAAGAAACACATTAGAGAGCATGATTTTAGGAAGTTACTTGTTTAATTACTGTAAGTAAATAATTAAATTATGTAGATACCTTTTTTATAGTCAAAGTGTCGAATATCTTGAAGTAGAAGTAGAAATAAATTTTGCTGTAGACTCTGTTTTAAGGAAAAGTACATAGAGAAACAACATTTTAGTTTAAAAATCTTGGTATATAAGTAATAGTTAATAAAACATTAGAAATTATTAACAGAGCTATATGATTACTTACTTGTAGTATTAGGACGAAATTTCTGGCACAGAAGAATATAGATGTTGCTCCCAAAATTGGCAGTATGTGGTCACGAAGAATATTCCCTGCAACTTGTATGTCTGTTTGTGACTGGTTTATATAGGGTATGTGTAATTAGGTTAGCTTTCTGATTGGTCACATATGTTAAGACGAGTTACTATTGGTTAGTTTGAATTTTTTTAAGTAAATAAATTATGATATATCTGATTATATTGTTTATATAGAGGAAGAGAAATGATGTATTTATGTTATAAAAAAACTTTGTAATAATTATAGTATATTTATAATGAGTACAATCTATAAACAAATGTATGTTTACAATGAGTGTATATAAAAATATCGTTAGCGAGATAAAAATACATTTATTAAAAGTAAATGTTACTTAATAATACTTAAATAAATTAGTGAAGTATTTTCAAATGTGTGTATTACTAAGAGAATAGACGCATTGGTGTTATATATCAAAAAAAGAGTATTTTTAAGCTATCGATATATTTATATAGACGACAATAGTGCTATCGATATTTTAGTTATCGATATTTTTGTAGTGTGCTATATGTAGTATTGAGTGTCGATATTATGGTAGTCGGAAATAATGTTAGCGATATTTGTGTAGTCAATATTTTTGTGCATCGATATTTTTTGATCGATAATTTTGTAGTTTTCATGTTAAGTATAGGGTGTCGATATTAGTGATATCGATGTTTGAGACTCGATGTTATAGTAGGTCGATTTTTGTGAAATCGAAATTCTGTCAGTGATTCATCGCCATCACCATCCCGGATGGATACAAGATCATCAGGAGAGACCGCATCAACCAGACTGGGGGAGGCATCGCCATCGTCCACAAGAACACCATCCGCATTACGACCAACACCGACGACCCCTACACCGCCGCCGAACACCTCCACTTCCAGATTCACACCGACCCTAAGACGACCCTCAGGGGCACCCTCGTCTACAGACCCCCGGGACCACGCACACAATTCAGCGAAGACATCACGGACTTCATCAGCCCGCACGCCCTCCCCTCCGCCGACTACATCCTCCCAGGGGACCTCAACTTCCACCTGGAGAACAACAAGGACCGCAACACCGTCACCCTGCTGGACAACCTCGCCAACCTCGGACTCAAGCAACTGGTCAACACCCCCACCCACTACGCCGGCCACACGCTTGACCCCGTCTTCTCATCCAGCAAGCACATTGCCTTCAGCCACTCCACCGGACTTCACTGGACCGACCACAGCTGTGTCCACTTCTACTTCGGAAAAACCACCACCCACCACCACCCGCAACAGGCTCCCCACAGAAGCTGGAGCAAGATCACCGCCGACCTGCTCACCACCTCCCTCAGCCAGAACCCACCTGCCAGCACACCGGACCCCAACGAAGCAGCCCGCAACTTCACGCAGTGGCTGACCGCCTGCGCCGACGACTTCGCACCAATGAAGAACCCTCCCAGCAAACCCAGAAGCAAGAAGGCCCCCTGGCTCACCGACAAACTCAAGGACTCCAAGAAGACCTGCCACACCCTCGAGAAAACCTGGCTCCTCGACCGGACCACTGACAACTTGACCGCCCTCAAACACGCGACCCGCAAGCACCACCAGCTCATCCGCACCACCACAAAGAAATCACTGAAGGATCGACTGGACAACAACTCCCACGACAGCAAGGAACTCTTCAGCATCGTCAAGGAGTTCTCCAACCCCAGCACCGGCAACAACAACATCACCCCTTCACAAGATCTCTGCGGCTCCCTCGCCTCGTTCTTCCACCGCAAGATTGCCAACATCCACAACAGCTTCGGCGCACCATCCTTGCACCCAACCGCTGAACCAACGCACCCCTCCGCCACCCTCCGCACCTGGACCGCAGTGACCACCGAAGACACAGCCCGCACGATGAACACCATCCACTCCGGATCTCCGACTGCCTCTGCCCCCACCACATCTTCAACAAGGCCGACTCCACCATCGCACCCCAACTCCAAGACGTGATCAACACCTCCTTCGACACCGCCACCTTCCCGGAGAGCTGGAAGCACGCAGAGCTCAGCGCCCTACTGAAAAAACCAACAGCGGACCCCACCGACCTCAAAAACGTCCGCCCCATCTCGCTCCTCCCTTTTCCTGCCAAAGTCATCGAGAAGATCGCCAACAGACATCTTGTCGCCTTCCTCGAGACAAATGGATCCCTCGACCCCTCGCAGTCCGGTTTCAGAGCCAACCACAGCACCGAGACCGCCCTCATCGCAGCCACCGACGACATCCGAGCCCTTCTCGATAACAGGGAAACAGCGGCACTCATCCTCCTGGACCTCTCCGCCGCGTTCAACACTGTCTGCCACCGCACCCTAGCCCAACGCCTCAGCAACACCGGCATCCAAGAGAAGGCATTGAAGTGGATCATCTCGTTCCTCGCTGGAAGAACACAGAGAGTCCGCCTCCCCCTGTTTCGCTCCGAGGCCACCTAAGTCATCTGCGGCGTCCCGCAAGGATCATCACTCAGCCCCACCCTCTTCAACATCTACATGAGACCTCTCGCAGCCATCGCATGCCAACACAACCTCAACATCATCTCCTACGCCGACGACACCCAGCTGATCCTCTCCCTCACCAGAGACCCGACACCGCCAGAACCAACCTCCACGAAGGGATGAAAGACGTCGCCGAGTGAATGAAGAACAGCCGCTTGAAACTGAACTCAGACAAGACGGAAGTCCTCATCCTTGGGCATCACCCTCCGCCTGGGACGACTCCTGGTGGCCCCCAGCCCTGGGCACCGCCCCAAAGCCGACAGACCACGCACGCAACCTGAGCTTCATCCTGGACTCCTCCCTCTCGATGACCAGACAAGTCAACGCCGTCTCCTCTTCATGCTTTCACACCCTCCGCATGCTCCGCAAGATCTTCCGATGGATCCAGATCGAAACCAGGAAGACGGTCACCCAGGCCCTCGTCACCAGCCGGCTGGACTACGGAAACACCCTCTACGCCGGAACAACAGCCAAGCTACAGAAAAGACTACAACGCATCCAGAACGCCTCCGCCCGACTCATCCTGGACATCCCTCGACGCAGCCACATCTCCAGCCACCTGAGGAACCTGCACTGGCTCCCCGTCAACAAGAGGATCACGTTCAGGCTCCTCACCCACGCACACAAATCTCTCCACAACCTTGGCCCCAAGTACCTCAACGACCGCCTGACATTCCACGCGCCCACCCGCCAGCTACGGTCCGCCAGCCTCGCCCTCGCCGCCATACCACGCATCCGAAGAGCCACCGCCGGAGGCAAATCCTTCTCCTACCTGGCTGCCAAGACATCAAACTCCCTCCACTTCCACCTTCGGCTGACCCAGGGCCACCTCACCTTCAGGAGACAACTCAAGACATGGCTGTTCGAGCAATAGCGGCCCTCCTCCCCAAGCGCCTTGAGACCCTTCCGGGTGAGTAGCGCGCTATACAAGTGCATTGATTGATTGATTGATTGATCCTCCCAAGATGGCTGACGCTGATGGGCGTTCTAGGCCAATGGATAAAACGTGCACCACAGGGCAGCATATAAGGAGATCATTGCTCATAAGGGTGCCGATGGAACTGAGAGAACGCCATGTGATTTTGAAAATTGTAGGGGTGCATTGTAATCGCCCGTAGTCAGCACCCCCATATTTAGAGGAAATACTAATATGTGTTTTAGAAATATAACATTAGGTTAGGCATTAGTGCAATGTGTGAAGGGTACATTCATAGCCTTTGTCGTCTAATGTAGAGCCTTAACAGGAGTGTGATGCTTTATATAATGCAGAAATGTTATTAAACGTGTGTATTGCTAAATTAGTAAACGTGCCATATTAAGAGTTGCATGTGTAGGAGACAGAATGTGACGTGTTAACATGGAAAAGATCTTACATTTAAGAGTTGAAGTGTAATGTTGTTTTTGTAATAGAGTGCATTGCTTATAATGTAGAATCATTTAGAAATGCGTTTAAACGTGTAAAGTCTGGGACATGAAGAAAAGCCAGTAGAGGCCTAATTGTAATTTCTTTAGTTAGCATTGGTTATTCTTCTGAAATAGCTTCATGTTGGGAAGGGTGCTGTTCTCAGAGAATATTGAATTGTAACTTTGGATGTGCACAAGGTTGCTTCTCACGTATTTCAGTTGCAGGTGCAAGGCCACAGAGCTCGTTAGGTAGGAAGATCCATGGTTTAGAAGTTAGGCCTGTAAGAGTGAGGGCGAGAAGGTGCCAGAGGAATGTCCATCTGCAACATTTGGCGGGGAAAGTGCCTGAGATCCAAGAACACTTCTACGGACGCTGGATGGAAGTATGCCATGCTGGAAAAATCTGAAAACAAACACCTGCCCAGAGGGGTGTGCCTTGGGAGTACCTAAGATTTTGGGAGTTTTGTATTAGGGACAGACCCCGAGGGTGGAGAGCAGATTTTGTTAGGAGGTTGACAGAGCAGGATGTAGGCAATCTTAGACAGCGTTGAGGGATCTTAGGGCAGAGTAGGGTGTAGGAAGGAGCATCTTAGAATGAGCTCAGTAGTTTAGGCTACTTACCTATGAAACGTGAATGCACTTCTTAGGGATTCTTTACGGCTGACAACATTACTCTTGCCTGAAGGGAACTGTTAAGTAATGATGTCAACTTGGAGTTAGTGTAGGGACAGATTAACCATTCCCTTTCCTTTTTGTAAATGCAGTCCAGACTTGGATGCCTGATGTTTCTCGAATTGACTTTGCTTTTCATTCTAAGTCGTTTGAGACTCCTTCGTAGGATTATGTTTGTATTAGTGCCAGTTTATCTTCTGAACCTCTTGCTGAGGGGTTTGTATGTCCAATTATTTTTGGCTTTGTAATAAATTCTTAAACTTCAGTTCGTAGTCAGTGCGTTTTTCGATTGGATTTGATTACTGATTACAAAGCTGTTTAATTATGAATTTGGAAACCTCCCCTCTACGCTTCTTAGCAGACAAAAAGGTCCAGTCGACCTGTTCTGGGATTCTGGAGGACTGATAAGGTAAAAATCTTGATAAGAATCCCAGCTCCTTCAGTTGGTAGCAGAGTAGGATGGTTGTCTCTAGAGTGAGGGGAGATCTAGATAAGGATAAGAGTTCTAAGGCCCATAGAAATTAGGTGATGATTGCCCAGTGGATTGTATGCGGAAGACGACGTTTCATGGAAAGTGGCGGAGAGTGACGGGGCGGCAAAAGCAGCAGTTCATGGGAGAGTGAGTATGAATAGGGTTTTATGTTGTTAGATTGCGATGTTTGTGTTGAGTTGTGATGTCTTGTGGAGTTGGAATGCCTGTTGTATGAAACTGGATCAGGCTGTGGGCGCACGCAGCCCGGGAAAATCTTAGGCTCAAGGAGTAGGTTAAGTGGGTTGGGTGCACCGTACACCCAGAGTAATTGTCGACCATTGTAAAGGGGATCGTGAGGTACCATCGATCGCCCGCTGGACCGAGATAGGGGGAACGAGTGTGTGAGTGCGTGAGTAACTGACGTGGGTTGCTGAGTGTTTGTAACCTATCAGTTGAGGTGATTGTCCGGCCATTTCGTGGACAGACAGTTGCCAGTTCAGTGACAATTACGCCACTGTGGACGTACAGTCAGACTGTGGATATACAGTCAGCGAAGTGATTGCTTGGTCGTAGGTAATAATTTCAGTGTGTGAATGGGACGTATGCGTGAGTGAGTGCTGACTTGTAAAGGAGGGTAACTGCTGCGAAGCGGAGGCGAGTGACGTCAGGCGGTGACGCGCTGTGATAGGGTGGTTGGTGTGAAGCCGTGCTGGAATTGGTGGATTGTCATCAGGAAGTAGAGGAACGCTGCATAAAGTGAAAAGTTGGGTTTCATCATAAAATGTTTTAAAGTGTTGCCAGAAATGTTAAAAAGAGAAAAGAAATTAGAGCCCGGTGGGGAGAAGAGGCTCCACCCGAGGCTATTACAGCTCATTATATGGCTACGAATGTAGGGTTGCATACTATATTGTGGCTTGAAAATTGGGCTAAGATTACTGATGGAAATGAAGAATTGACCTTTCCCAGATATGTTATGTTATGGAACTTTTAGATTGGAAGTGTTATATCCGTTGACATCGATTATGGCCTCTTTGTGTCCTTTGCCTAGACTAACACAGTTTGAAGCACTGAATGCGTGGATTAGGGCCGCACACGAGAGAAACAGGGACAGGAGGCAGGAAAGAGAAAAACGGTCAGTCAGACCATTCCAGGATGCGATGTGGGATGCATTGGCGAAGAGAGGGAGAGTACAGACTATTGTGGGGGACAGGTTGTATCCGCTGTTGGTAAAAACAGGGGACGGCAAGACCAAGGATGCTGAAGAAGATGACAGTGACACAGATGATAGCTTGATAGAAAGGATGTTATCAGAGAGAACACCTCCATACAATCCAGAATCAGAAGGGGAGAAGTCAGGCCAAATAGAAGGAGTTGGAGAACAACAAGTTCCACATAGGATGGAATTAGGGGGAACGCTCTCAACAGGGGAGGTGCAGAATGTAGGAAAAAAAATAAGAAATATGTGTAGGAGGGTCTAGGGGATAGTATTTATAGACCAACTAAACTCCACACCCCTAATCACAAACATAGATAACTACGGGGAGAAAGTCTGTCTAAGAAGTGACAAAAAAACCTCAAATGCTCAAAATAAACTTCTCACCAGGTCAACATAGCTTGCCCAAACACTGGCATGAGAAAAGTCTCCATCAGCCCACCCATTTGGCGGAACGTCGTCATCTGAAAGACTACGATAGGAGGGTCAGATGTAGCCAATGTTGCTCTAAGGCTAACATGAATGCAAACTTGACCTCATACTCTCAGAAGTTCTCAGCCACAGTTTTTGTTCAAAATATGAGACCACTGATGGAGTGCAGTGCAGGTGATAACTGTGTGTGAGATAAAAATGACTAAAAGGACAAAAAAATATTTATTAAGTATTGTCCTGATGCCATAAATAAAAACCGCCTGATAGTATTGAAAAAAATTAACTATCTCCTGGCAAAGAGTGAGGTCGACATGTTTCAGCCGTGCGGCCAAATTGCCCGGCTTTCTTCAGGACCTTGCTGATGTTAATTGCTACTGCAGGAAAAATAATGATAAGTGAAGTACACTCCCACACTGCTTCCGGATTTCTAAGAGGTACCGACGGAAAGCGCGGGCCTCAACCACTGAGCAGTTGCCGGGTGAGGGGAGGCTTACTCCCACTGAAAGCTGGGAATGAAGAGATAGATCTCATTCACGTATACATTGGATTTATACCTGGTAGGGTGGTAATACACCACTGACCTGTTTACTTCTTTATGAAAATTGGATGTATAATATACTTCACTTATCATTATTTTTCCTGCAGTCTTGGGGCCAAGAGAGAAATGCCACCAGCGAGGGGCCAAGAGAGAAATGAGACCGTGGGAGTGCAGAGAACAGAACGGGTTTTAGAGAAACACCCGAAGTGAATGGGTGCCGAGAACAGGACAGTGCTTACAGGAAATTGAGCGGTGTATTTAGTAGAGGTACCCTGTCAGCAGCAGTGACAGCGAAAAGGCTGGATGTAATGAGACTCAAAGCAGAAGTGGATGAGATAGTTGAACAAATTTACCCCTAGAGAGAGTGGAACTCTATGAGCCAGATGAGTTGCTGTTTGTAGCGAGCTCGACACATGAGAAACTGACTGAATTGGCAAATAAATATGATGTGGACCTGTCCAGGACAAAAATGTTGCAGAGGAATCATAGGTTGCAATACACTGATCAAGATCTAGAAGAGAAGAGGGTAATTGGCTTAAAGACCCACATTAAAGAGCTGATTATAGGAATACGAGCCTGGAGGAGACTCGACAAATGGGAAGAACGGTGATCAAAGAAAAAGAGTGTCAGAAGGAGTGTGGTAGAGACATCCAATCCAGGAGGGAGAATAGCAAGAGTTGGGGCATACCCTTTACGGGAAGTGGCTTATGAAGGATACATGCATGTGCCTTAGAGTCGAGGAGATTTGGCAGCATTCACAAACGATTTTCCAAAGTTGAGGGAAAATCCAATTGAGTGGTACAAGCAGGTTGAGAGGTTGGTTAAGATCTCTTCGATTTGAACACCTTATTCGACATTGTGGTTCCTGGAGGTTTGTGTGTTGCACGTAAGGTTACGATTGAGTGGCCCGCTGCTGAATCAGACAGAGACGTTGTCACAAACGGGCCATCGCCTTTGGTCATGAAAAAATATGAACAGGCGATCATCTGGCTAAAATCTAAGGTATCCCCACAGGATGTTGACTGGGTGAAGGTAGATCAGACGGGTTGGGAACCAAAGGAGACAGTACATGAATATTACGAAAGACTGTTGCAAGTCTTTAAGCAGTACAGTGGGTTGGATGTAATGGATCCTAAGGTCATGGGACAGTTTGTTTAAAAGTTTGTTTTGGGATTGAGGCCTGATATCTGCCTTATGATCCAGCAGCATTTGATTTGTTGGCAGGACGAGCTGCTGATGTTGGTCCAAATGCAGGCGCCGGAAAAAAGTCAGGTGCAGTCTGGAGGAGGTACGCTGGGAAGGAAGCAGAATGGTCAGAAAAAGACGAAGGGAAATATAGAAGATTCCAAGCCAAGAGTAGACTCAGTGTCATCAGATTGGACACTGGAGACGCAAGTGTCCCTTGCATCCTGCATCCTGCAAATCAGGTTGAGCAGGAGGAAGAGGTAGAACAGGTACAGGTGCCTCAAGTGACAACAGCTGTGTCAAAGTCTAAAACGGCCGAAGGGGGGACTTCAGCTCTGCGAGTACAGGTTCCCCAGCCACCGCGGATCCCATCAGGGACTCGGACGTACCAGCAGATGCCTCTTTTTGATGAGAGTGATGATTGTTATTTAGACCGGTTGGCATGACGGTGCCTGAGGGGGGAGGAAGACTGAACTCTTGGGGCCGTCTTGGAGGTAGACCAGAGGGGACCATTTGGTCACCCCACCACCTTTCTGGTTGATACTGGTGCTACCCATTCTACTGTAAGATCGGCAGTAGTCCCCAACCTACCCCTCTCGGGACAGACAATCCAAGTTGTAGGTGTTGCAAATAGGAAGATGACAAATCCCTTGACAGAACTGATTCCTGTGAATATCGTTTTGTGACAGACATCAGTTTGTGGTGTGCGACTTGAGTCCTATGTGTTTACTAGGGAGGGATCTCCTGTGTAGGCTTAATTGTACCATCTATTGTACCCCCAAATGATAAAACTGCAAATGAATGATGATGATGCTACCGTTAAGGTCGCCAATCAGCATGTTTGTATAGAGATGTATCCTGTTTTGACAATGGAAGAGCTTCCACTTGACTTGAGAGATTCAGTCTCGCAGGAAGTGTGGGACTTTACTGGAGAAGACTTAGGATTGATCAAGGGAGTTGAACCAGTTAAGATTCAGGTTAAGCAGAATACTGAATTCCCAAGAACGCCTCAATACAATTTGACTCCAGAAACAACTGCAGGGATAAAGCCTGTGATTGAGTCCATGATTAAGCAAGGAATTCTGAAGGAAGTAATGGGCAGTCCATGTAACTCGCCTATTATGGGATTGCAGAAACCGAGTGGGGAGTTCAGGATTGTACAGGACCTGCGCCGGATCAACAATATAGTTGTTCCCTGTAGTCCAGTGGTACCAAATCCATCTGTGATACTATTTCAGATTCCGTGTCAAGCTGAGTCGTTTACCGTGATTGATCAGTGTCAGGGTTTCTTCTCGATCCCTCTGCATAAGGAGAGACAATTTCTCTTTGCTCTTAAGTTGGAAAATCGTGTCTTAACATGGTGTTGTATCCCTCAGGGGTACACAGAGAGTCCATTGATCTTTAATCAGATCTTGAAGAAGAATCTTGAGAGTCTTGTACTGCTGCAGAACTCTGTTCTCGTACAGTACACCGATGACCTCCTTATCGCGTCAGAGACTGAGGAAGCATGCAGGATTGATACCATTGCCTTACTGAATCATTTGGCAGAGAATGGGCACAAGGTATCGCCAAACACATTATAGAACAGTTTGAATGAGGTGCAGTACTTGGGTCACTGAATAGAAAAAGGCAAGATAGAGGCGATCATGGGTATGATGGTGCCTTCTACTCAGAGAGAGGTTAGGATGTTACAAAGGATGGTTGGCTACTGTCGCCAGTGGATTGCCAACTTCTCCTTGAAGGCAAAGCCTTTGCAGAGACTGACGCACAAGGATGTGAGTGATCCGGTACCATCGGACAACAAATGTATGAAGGCTTTCCTTGAGTTGCAAGAGGATCTCTGTTGTGCTCCTGCACTGGGAATGCTTGACTACAATAAGTCTTTTTCACTATTCTGCTGTGAACGAGAAGGTTGTGCTTTAACAGTACTAGTACAAGATCATGGAGGTGTCCGTAGACCAGTTGCCTATTTCTCAGCTACTTTAGATCCAGTAGCTTCAGCGTTGCCTGGATGTCTCAAATCCGTTGCTGTAACAGGTGTCAGCATTGAAAGGTGTGAAAGCATTGTGATAGGTCACCCTTTGACTGTACATGTTCCACATTCTGTTGAATTGTTGATGACAAGTACCAAGCCGCAGCACCTGATGAACAATATGCTCACACACTATGAGCAGGTCATACTTGCTGCGGAGAATGTGACCCTTAATAGGTGTTCTGTTTTGAATCCTGCTACCTTGATGGTGTTGCCATAAACGGCCATAAACGCTTGATGAAGATTGTGCGGACCACGATTGTCTTGATGTGACTGAACTTTGCACCAAACCGAGACCTGACATTATCGATGAACCATTGGTTGACCTTGATGAAATTTTCTTCGTTGATGGTTCATGTTTAAGAGACAGTGTTGGTCAATTGAGAGCAGCATATGCTGTATGTACCATTACCGGAGTAGTTGAAGCTGAGTGCCTGGAAGGAGTATACTCCGCTCAGGTAGCTGAGATTATTGCTTTGACTTGTGCTTGTCTAGCAGCAGATCAGATTCGGATTACCATTTATACTGACAGCCAGTATGGGTTTGGTGTGGTTCATATCTTCGGACAGTTATTGTCAGAGAGGTTACATGACAACGTCAGGATCACCCATCCGCAATGGGGAGTTTGTGAGGTTGCTTCTAGAGGCCTTACAACGTCCCAAGGACATCGCTGTTATAAAGGGACAGATTTTGTGTCACTTGGAAACCGCTATGCGGATGAAGTTGTACGATTCTGTGACGAACAAGGTTATATCTTCACTGAGAACCAGGTTGTAGGGGGCAAGGAGAGAACCAATTTTTAACATGATGCTGGCCATGGCAGATACTTGGGATGAGCTCAAGTGTTTGCAAGAACAGGTGTCAGACCACGAGAAGAATGTGTGGATCAATTCAGGCTGCGTGAAAGGGGATGTGGACATTTGGGTCTCTGGTGATGGAAGAGCAGTGTTGCCAGATGAGTTGTTGAGTCCGATGGCAAGACAGATTCATGGTGCAGTGCCTTTAGGAAGAGATGCGATAGAGCGAGTGTTCTGAGAAACATGGTACAATCCATGGTTTTCGTGCCGTGGCAGAAGCTGTGTGCCAGAGATGTATTACGTGCCGACAAAAGAATGTCGGAAAGAGGACTGCAGCAACCATGATTCACATTGGGAGGTCAGGGGGGCCTTTCAACAGAATGCAATTGGATTTCATTGAGATGCCTAGGTGCAACCACTTGAGGTACATTTTGGTAGTGGTGTTTGTATTATCAAGGTGGGTGGAGACATATCCGACCCGTAGGTGCGATACACTCACAGTAGCTAAGCTGTTATGCGGGAGCTTGTCCCTCGATTTGGGATTCTGACCTCTTTGGAATCGGACAGAGGAACGCATTTTCATAGCGAAATCATGAAGATGCTTTGCACAGCACTGAATATTGATCAGAGTCTCCATTGTAGTTATCGTCCAGAGGCTTCTGGAATAGTGGAGCAGATAAATGGGACTCTGAAAGCTCGAATGGCAAAAGTGTGTTCATCTACGTCTCTAAAGTGGCCAGATGCTTTGCCTTTCGTGTTCATGAGTGTGCGCATTACCCCAGACAGGAGAACAGGTCTTTCCCCTCATGAAGTGCTGATGGGAAGGGTTATGAGGATGCCAGCGGTGCCAGCAGCGGCCCAGATTATTATCACAGATGATCTGATCCTCGATTATTGTAAGAGACTCGCTGATGTCGTCTGTTCTGTGTCTCATCAGGTGAAGGCTGCTGTGGTCCCGGCATCCAGTGATCTCTGTCATGACCTGAGTCCAGGGGACTGGGTGTTGGTTCGGAAGCACGTGCGAAAGAGCTGCTTGGATGTCCGGTGGAGAGGCCCTTACCAAGTCATCCTTGTCACGAACACTGCTGCAAAGTGTGGGGGTCTGCCGAACTGGATACATGCTTTCCTTACTCGTCGAGTTTCAGCACCCTTGGAAGAAACAGCTCCTCTCCCGAATGAAAATTCAGCAGATGTAGCAGGGCCACAGGAGGAGACAAGCCAAGCTGTGAGGGTGTCTGATGCAGCTGGTTGCTGACTAGACCAAGCTGAGGAGAATCACAACGGCAGTGACTCCGAAACTGATTCAGAAAGGGGAAGTTGCTGTGAAAGTGGTCCGGAGTCAAACTCAGCTGGAGAAAGTTGTGAGCAGGGTGAGCAAGCAGAAGGGTGCAAGAGCCAGCAGAGCAGAGGAACAGTGGCCGGAGAGACAAAGGCGACTGAACTTGAGACTGGTTTCTGAAAGAGACCTTGCTCCTGTGTCTGAGGAATCTGAATCGGACGATGGCGAAGAAGGGCAAGCTCATGGAGGTCTAAGGAGATTAAGACAAACGAGGATGCCTTGTCGGAGGTACGCAATTCCTGAGTGGACTTACCTTGTGACTGATGCCAGGAGTACTACGATCGGGGAGGGTGAGGGCAGTGACAGTGATCAGTACCAGCCCTAACGTCAAATTGGATGTGCTCTTGTTGGTGCCAGGACTTGAAATTGAGGGTGTACTGACCAATCACAGACCCAAATCCACCGATACTGAGAAGAATTTGCCATCTGATCTTGAGTAGACTGCTCTTTCCTACGTTTGATCATGAAATACCATCTCATGAATCTATTATTTGTCTTGAACTTTTGGAATATGTGCTAAAGGCAGTTGGAACAAATCTTATTATGGATGAATGAGATTTTTTGTAAATAAATTAAGTTTGACAACCTAGGTCCGAGTGGAAGAAGAAGAAATTTAGGGGCTTCCCATGGCGGACGGAGAAGGGTCAGGGTTGTCTTTGAAAACTGTAAATAAGGAACTGAAATTCAAAGGGGACTTCCAGTCTTCTAAGGTGTGATTCGAGTTGCTTCAAGTAACTGAAGTTGGAGAAAGGAGACTGTGAAATTTGTTGCCGAACAAGAAAAGCTATAAATTTGTCCTGAGACCATGGAGGATGGGAACCCGAATCATAGAGCCAGGTGCATTGTAGGCACACTCATAGGAGGAGTGATACTCTTCATTGTTCTGGTAGTTGTAGTTTCATATTTAGTACCACATGAGCAGGCAGTGGAGGTAGAGGGAACAACTACACCTACTACTCCTAGTGAAAAAGAGGTCAAAATAGGAGCCAAAAGAGCTTTGCTGCTAGAGAAGAGTCGTAGGTTACATGCAGATCTGTCTAGAGGAAATTTCAATCTTAATGCATATGCAAAGTTGTTGTATGAGTATATTGAGGCCATGGATGCAAAAGATTGTTATGTGTGTATGCAATTACCTGCCTCTGTAGATGAGGGTATTAGATACCATCACCTTCCATTGACTTATGGAATTTCATGTCGTTTGCTGCTTAGTATTTTTTATGGACGTAATCATTTTGAGTATTTCTACTCGAAAGATTATGTTGTACTTCATGAAGTACCTGCTTACAAGCATTTGACCAAGTATGATTATTACAAATCAGAAGACAGACTCTGGACGTATTTCATTCCGACTCAAGAGTTGGATACGTCTTATGCTCATCTCCATAATCTGACATGTTTACTGTCAGATACAGAGAAGAAATTCATAGAACAAGTGGAAGATAGGTACCGGAAACAAGAGCAGTTGTGAGATTCAGGACAGGGTAAAGTAGATTGGACTGACGAAGAAAAGCTGCACAAGTCAAAGGGAAGTTATGGTCCGATAGCTCTAGATGAAGTGCAGAAAGGGAAGTTGTGCATTCATAGACCACAGACATAGTATGAGAATTTGTATGTAGGTCATACCACGTGTGAGCTTGCTTTCACTTTGGAGTATTATTCAAAGAACTTCTTGCAAAGTGTGGTGCAGGTTATTCCGACTGTGTATTTTGTTTGCGGGAGGAATGCATATGTGTGACTGCCTGAGAAATGCTATTAAGCCTGTTATCTAGCAATCATTTTTCCCAAGATTTACCATACAGAAGATTTGAGCTTTTAGAGGGAGGAAAACATGTGAGAGTGAAGCGAAGTGAAAGTGCAGGAGCCATAGTTGGAGACATTTTTGGAGCAATGATACCAACTTTTGGAGTGATCCTGAATGATGTGAAAATCAGAAGGTTGGCGACCGTTGTGGATGAATTGTCAACGAATACAGCTAAATCGTTGGTGTTGGTTGAAGGTGAGATGTTATCGATAAGGACTATGGTTTTGCAAAATCGTTTTGCTTTAGACGTCCTTCTAGCAAAAGAGGGAGGAGTCTGTAAACTTTTGAAGGTCCAAGAATGTTGTTCTTATATACAAGGCAACAGCAAAGATCTGGAGAAATATATAAGCAACATTACTGCGATTCATAGCGAAATTGAACATCTGACTGAGGAAACTGTGTGGGAAAAGGTTGGCAAAGGGTTTGGCAAAGTAGGGAGTTGGACTGGAAACCTTGGAAAGGGTTTTCTTGGTTTTATGTTGAAACCCCTTATTAAAGTTGTGGCATGTGTCTATTGGATTGTGGGGTTTGATTAGAGCCTACAAATAGTACAAATCAGGCAGATTAGAGAGATCACTGAGAGTGCAAGAAAGACGAATGGAGAGACTGCAGGACAGTCAATATCGGAATCTTAAGAACATGGAGTTGCTCAAGAGAGGGAAAGAGGCAATAAGCTCTGTTTAACTCGGTTCTTTCCTTGAGGGTGGTGTATTGTGTGATGACACAGGTCATCAAAGGGTGGAACTGAGAGAGTGCCATGTTATTTTGAAAATTGTAGGGGTGCATTGTAATCACCCGTAGTCAGCACCCTAATATTTAGAGAAAATACTTATATGTTTTTCAGAAATGTAAGATTAGGTTAGGAATTAGTGCAATGTGTGAATGGTACATTCATAGTGTTTGTCGTCTAATGTAGAGCCTTAACAGGAGTGCGATGCTTTATATAATGAAGAAATGTTATTAAACATGTGTATTGCTAAATTAGTAAACGTGCCATATTAAGAGTTGCATGTGCAGGAGACAGAATGTGACTCTTTAACATAGAAAAGAGCTTACATTTTAGAGTTGAAGAGTAATGTTGTTTTTGTAATAGAATAGAGTGCATTGCTTATAAGGTAGAATCATTTAGAAATGCGTTTAAACGTGTAAAGGCCTGGGACATGAAGAAAAGCCAGTAGAGGCCTAATTGTAATATCTTTAGTTAACATTGGTTATTCTTCTGAAATAGCTTCATGTTGGGAAGGGTGCTGTTCTCAGAGAATATTGAATTGTAACTGGATGTGCACAAGGTTGCTTCTCACGTATTTCAGTTGCAGGTGCAAGGCCACGTAGCTCGTTAGGTAGAAAGATCCATTGTTTAGAAGTTAGGTCGGTAGGAGTGTGGACGAGAAGGTGCCAGAGGAATGTCCATCTGCAACATTTGGTGGGGAAGGTGCCTGGGATCCAAGGACACGTCCACGGACGCAGGATGGAAGGAGGCCATGCTGGAAAAAATCTGTTCTGGGATTCTGGAGGACTGATAAGGTAAAAATCTTGATAAGAATCCTAGCTCCTTCAGAAGTTAGCATACAGAGCACCAGGAGAAGAAGAAAAAAGTGGTATTATTAAGTGTAAGAGGGAGATACATGTTCTCGAAACAATGTCCATAGAAAAAACACTTGAGTGAAGTAAAGAACAGAGCTTTGAAAAAGAGTATAAGGACATCACACAGAGGCACATCACAAAGGAGCTGGTAATAAATGAGATTGTTAAATACAAGCGATGTACAAATAGAGGGGTACCGCAAATGATGCAACCAATAGGCATACTATACATATTTTGCCACTATAAAAAAGTGGCTACTTGTGTGAATATATGAACACCACACATCACAAAGAGACTAACACTAACAATAAGTGAGATTGCTCTTAAATGAATGGAGTTATATTAGGCGTGATGTAACAATGTATAAATAGAGAGGTTCCACAAACAATGTAACCAATGGCATGAACCTCCACTATCAATAAGTTTCTTGAATAATAATGCACATAGTGTTGGCTGGTTGTAGCCAATCAGGTGGCTGGAGGCAGAGTGCTTTTCTGGCGACAGCCTGTTAGTGAGTTAGACCTAACCTAAATCTTTTGGGAGATTAGTGCAATGTGGTGCTTTGGCGAGATGCCTTCTGTTCAACAAGATGCCAATTTGTAGCCACAGAGATGACAAGGACAGTTGCAGCTGAGCAAAAGTAAATAAGTGCTTTAGTACCTTTAAGATTCCATATCCGGCCATTCCTATGCACCATAGAAATATAGGGTGAGTAGTAGTCAAGCATGCTATTCCACTACCAGCATTGAGCAAAATTAGTCCAGCTTAGAGTTAGATTGCTGGGAGGCTGAAAAAACATGACGTGTCTTTAATGTGTCCACATAGGAATATTTGCAACAAAGACAATAAGATAAATAGCAAGTAGTCAAGCGTACTGATGTGAACATGGACTTCAGATTCTGCCTTGGGAATTGATTCTGCCCTCATGTATTCTATGTCCCTTTGTCCGCATCCCAGTCATTACATTTGAGGTGGATCCACCTCAGAAAGGAACACCCTCTGAGTGCTATACCGAATAAATGTTATTTTGACAGCGATAACCTCACCTGTGGAAAATATGGGCCTCATTTACAAGGAATTAACGCAGTGTGGTGTCCAAGCCATTTGGCTGTGCTGTGCTGTGCTGTGCTGTGCTGTGCTGTGCTGTGCTGTGCTGTGCTGTGCTGAGTTAATTCCAAAGCACATGGACGGGTCGGGTCATATCTACAACAATATCATGGATCCCTTTGCTCCCCCCTGTTGGCGCACAATTTTCTGTCTTGCGCAGACGCAAGCACCCTTGCACCCTGCGTTGAGGCGAATGATTGTTTTTATGTGCAGGAAGGTGTACCTTCCTGGACATAAACAATCTGAAGTCGCATTTTGGAACTTCTATGTGCAGTGGCGTAGTTAGCCCTATGGCCGCATGTGGCGGTCCCTGCGTTTGCCATTCCGGGGCTGACACATTGAAGAGCGGGAGGTGCTGCGATATTCAGCGGCATTTGCAGCTCCGCGACAGCCACAATATAGAAAGGGGTGTGATTGCTGTCTACGACATGGCAGGTAAGAGCAGGAGAAGGTTACCGCCCCCAAAACTTGTGCTGCCCGGGGTGGCTCGCCCTCCTTTGCTACACCACTGTCTATGTGCGCTGCTTAATGCATCATACATAGAAGTTGAAAAACGTAATTTTTTTTAAAGGATTGTTTATGTGCAGGAAGGGACACCTTCCTGCACATAACGATCACAAGAGGTGATTTCCTCGTTCTATGTGCGATGCAGAATTCAGCAAGCATAGAAAGAGGGGAAAATAGGGAGAAATTAAAACATTTCTCCTTGTTGCGCCTCCCTATACCTCTCCTGGGGAGGCGTAGCATTAAGAAGCATTACGAGGTTTACGATTTCTCGTAAATCTGGGAATGTATCAGGTTCCATGGGTGTTGCGTGGGAATACCCACAGCAACACCCATGGAGCGCTCCTTTCATGCAAAGGACTGCGTGTAAAGGGGCTGTATTTACAAGGACAGGAATAGCCAAGCAGGCTGGCTTTTCGTGTCCTTGTAAATATGGGGCAGCAAATTATGCCACCAGGGCTTCACAAAAAGTGACGATCCAGCGGCGCAAGTGGCTTGTGAATAAGACCCTATGAATTTACCATGGAATTTTGCACATTTACAGATATAAAGAAAGGGAGATAATGAATCGCAGTTGCATAGAGACTTATGGCGAACTCTAAGTGTCATTGCCCTGGCAGGAGTACATCATGGCAGGCCTACAACAAATCCATTCCATGTATTCTTTCCTGGTGCTACATTTTGTATGATTCACACATCCTGTCCACACTATACTGATGAAGTAGCCTTTCCCTAGAAGATTTTCAAGCTGGGTAGAGGGATCTTCAATCGATACTCAGAATAATCTGTTGTCAGGGCATTCAAATCGTTGCTGAGTGACCTACGGTTCTATTTGTTTGTTTGACCCATTTCCTACCTTTTTTAGAGCACGAATGCCAAATAGATTCACTTTTTGGCCAGCTCCTAACACCACCCCCTGCATGCAAACAGATCTTAATATATTTCTTTTGAATTAAGGTCTAGTTGTTTCTGCTTAGTTGCTAAAATACTTTACCCTGTTATGTAAGTATTTAGGAGTGCAGCCCATTATGCATACTGTCTGCATTAGTGTCTAAGTCGTTTAAATTTGGGGAGGGGGGAATAGATGATGAACACAAGAAGGGGGAAGAGGGTCCTAGGGGATGTTTAACGACCAGACAATGCTACTACATAACAGTTACACCAACAAAAAGTAGCAATGGGTCAATCAAAAGAAAACCACAAAACTAGGTATCTGTGTGAAAAAAGATGGAATCAACTCAACTTATCAACAGGACCAATGAAATCACACCTAGGGTATTCATTCTTTATGAAGAAATTCCCATCAGTCATCGACCGAGAACGCCCTACATCATCTGGGATCCTTCACTCCATGAAGGCAAGACTGTATACCCACAGCGGGTTGGGGGGAAGAGAGCCTTTTGTTTCATTATTTCATAAGCTGGACTGCTGTAAAAAGAGAACGAAAACCAGAACCAGTGAAATTTGTCCTTTGTATGAATGGAAACCACAAAATGGGTTTGTGTTCAAGATGACTACTTGTTTGGTTAACTGTATGGAGGCAGCCATTAATCATCTCTCTATCGTCTCCACAATATCTGAGAAATGCCACCAGTATGGGCAGTTAATCCTGTGTAGGCTCAGTATTGCTTATGGCCCTACCAACAGCATAATTTTAAAGTACTGATTTGTAGTAAATGATATGGCAACTCAGTGTGGCGTGGATGACATTTGCACGGCTCATGGCAAACAGATTGTATACTGGGTTTTGGGTCAACCTCCTTTTGCCATTGGCTACCTACATTCAAAAACCATCCTTGGCATGACTATTTTCAATCACAATTGCATCAGCCCACATAAGGCCTCACCTTCTATCTTTTGGCGGTATGTTTGACTCAATTGGATTACAGAAGGGACTATTTTACATACAAAAAGTACTCTCTGCTGTCACAAATTTAGTTTCTCAACCATGCATTGTATATACAAAACAATCTGTATCCCTTCTTTCTTTCTCGATCTCCTTTCAATTTCCCCTGCATAATATCTCTTCCTTGCTCCATCCCACCCTCCTTCATCCCTTATGTGTCCCCCGTTAACATTTTTCCAGTGTGCAATTTTGAGGGACAAGCTATTTGTGCAAATTAATATTTTTGATGATGCATATGGCCGTAAACAATGAATTAATTGTTTTATGCTTGAAACAATCTGAATATTTAATTTAGAATTGTGATGAATCATGTAGTATAGTTATGCCACATTTTTGTGCCAGACACCACTATTTTTAAAATGGATGTGACTTTTGGTGTTCTGCTCATTCTGATCCTGGTCATTAACACCGCCCCCCCCCCCCCCCACCCAATCAGTTACCCACTGCAAGCCTTCTTTCCCTACAGTTCCCGCAGAACATGGAGAGCAATGAAGCAAATGGACTGTAGTGTTAGAAAGTATGTATGGTGAATGAAACTTTCAAATCGTGGACCTAATGTATCATTTTGAAGCATTTCCACTGTTGGTTCTGATGCAGGCATGCAGAAGAACAAAAGTCTATGAGCTATTGTCATAGAAATATTTCATATTGTGTTGCACCTCTCCAAAGTGCAATCACTGAGGAAGCAAGTGGAAGATTTCTCTTATCTGAAGAAATGGGTTAGTGTTAAGAGAATTTTGAATATATGAAAATGTGTTTGATTTGCCAATGTGACTTAACCATAATTGTGTCATGCTAAGTTTGCAGTTTTAATTATTAATAAGCACAAATTTAGTATAAAAAGTAAAAACCTCTGGTTTTGAGGGATCAAGGCGACTTTCCATTTTCCTCCTGAAACTCTGCTCGATTATTTTGAGATTTTCATTACTTAGGATGCTGTCAGTCCGTCAGTACTCCCTATGAGTTTGACATTCAGAGGGATTTTTATAGCTGACTATGGCTTCTGTTACGACTTGTGATTCTGTATCTGAGCCTTCATGGCAAAACATACACATTTCTCTGGAATGCTCATTTTGACAATTCCGTGTTTAACCTTCTAAACTTAATTTTGATATAGAAATCAGTTCTTGAGTGGTTCCAGTTTCTAATTAGGATTTAATTTTACTCTGCTAAATTTGTGCTATTAAATGTGGGAGGGAGAGAGGGTACTCGCATTTTCGGGTTCAATCAATATTCGAGATCAGGAGATCATTAGAGATAGGCTCCCACACACCTACTACTCTGAGAGCGATTCTGATCTGGGTCGGAAATCACTCCGACCGAGCCGGATCTGGGGTGTTTTCCAACCGATCCGGACTCCTGCAGTCCGACCGAGCGAGTACGATGCAGCCGTATGCTGTCAGACTCGTTTCGGTCGGACTCCCATTGAGGTCAATGGGAGCCGGTCGTACAACGCGTACATGGGCTCCCATTGACTGAACAGGTACGTTCCGGACAAGTGCGCCCCCTACAGTGGGTACGCGTCAGTGCTATCTGCACCGTACATGCCTGTGTTGAGGAGACCCATGGGTCTCCCCCTGTGTCCGAGCCGTAAGGCTGCGGGTAACAGGGGGTCCGATGCCGACCCCCAAAGTCCAGCTTCGGGAGCTATTGCGAGCCGGAAGCTCCGACTCGATCCGGCTGTCCGAATCGAGCATCGTATTGGCTCGGTCATAATTCGCCTCCATTGCGCGCCACGGTTAGCTTACGGCTGAGACGTATGGAGCGGTTCGGAACCCGGAAACGATTCGGACGGAGATTTTGTGCATGTTCGCATCGTACTTTGACGTCCGGACCCGTGTACGAACCGGACGGAAATTCAGCCTCCGAATCCGACCCGCTAATCCCGAACCCGATTCGGAGCCCTTCCGACCGAGATCGGAATTGGCCCCTTAGTGTTTAGGAGAGACGGAATAGCCACTGGCAGCTGTTGTTGGTCTATTCAGCAGTTTGAATTTGCAGCATTAATTTTCTGAATCAGTAGAGTAAAAAACATGGACACTTGCAATAAAGTAATTGCTCCCTGTTAGGACCATTTGCAAAATCTTCAACCACACACCCGCTGTTGAACTTATGATGGGCAAACAAAAGACATATGTTAAGAGACTAATGTTTCTACAGCTGAGCCTTTTAACTCTCTCCTTTTGCTTGTGCTGTAACCAGGGGAGTAACTAAAGCCCCTGCAGGACAGGACCACCCCACCCATTCAGGGCCCACCATTCAGGCCAAGGTCAATGCCTATGAATATTTGTGAGATATGTAAGACTCTAGGACCCCCATCTCATTCTGCTGGGGCTACATCATTTTGCGTTATGCCACTGACTGTAACCACTGTTGCACCAATGACAGAGAAAGCCAGAGACAGGCCTTCAGAGTTTTTTTATAGAATGCCCATCCACGAATCACAGGTGGATGCTTTATACCATACATGCAACAACACCTTCGCTCTACCAAGAATGTCATTAAGGGGTCACCAGGGGTTGCTGATGCAGCCCCTCGCTTGCACCGTGCGAACTCTGGCACTGGCTTTGTGACCTATAGCTTCAGAGGTGGCAGAATCAGTGGCAAGAGCACAGAGGCAGTCACAAATTCCATATTTTCAGCACGTTTTAGTTTATACTAATTGTCAATATTATTCTGTTATTCACTATTAGTGTAATAAAACATAGAGCACACTTAGCTAGACTGGGACCTCTGAGCCAATGTGTTGTAAGTAAAAATATTTATAAATGTATGTTGTGTGCGTGCTGGCAGTGAGAGTATGTTGATGTGAGATAAGGTCAAAAAAGGAGGGGTTTGGCCCAAAGGATTAGAGGGTAGGTAGGGCCAGTTATACTACATAAGAAAAAAATTACCTATGCCTCTAGTGACTTCACAACACTTATTCATATGAAGTAAGATGAAAGCAAACTAATACGTTTACCTTAGCAGTAATTTCTGCCTTTTATTTCATTTTTTTTTTTAATTAATATCTTTGATCACAAAAAGAACACATAGTCAACTAAACGAAATACCAAATTAGTACTTACACAGTGAAAATGAACAAGGTGAAAATGTGTTATGACATACAATTACAAATAAACTAATAATAATCAAACATCAATACAAACAAATGAAATGTCATAAAAAACAATCAATATATACACAATTCGAAATACAAAGTTGTCATACAAAAACGGTACATTAGACAACTAGTACCCTTATATTTAGGATAAATCAAATCCTCTGAAATATCAGGGCCACAAGGGGATGTATTTGCAATATTTAACCAAGGAGTTGAGTTCCTTTGTCTGCCGACGCGTTTCGAGTACCGGTTAAATCAATTGCCGCACTCTCATCAGGGCTGGATTAGTCTTTCTCACGAACAGACTGTTTGAGACAAAAAGGGGGAGAGGAGTTTGAGTTTTTATTAAAAAAAGGCGCTTTCCAAAACCCTAATTCTTTCTCTAACTGAACAAGTTAGTGGTCACATACCTGCATTATGCCGGTTTGATGTGACCATCAGCAATATGTAACAAGGTAGTGGTTGCCAATCTGCAATAAAATACATTATGAATGATTTAGCTCATGGGGCGTAATTCTTTTGTCTGATAGCTATGTTCCCCCCAAACATAGCTATCAGACAAAAGACCACTAACTTGTTCAGATAGAGAAAGAATTAGGGTTTTGGGAAGCGCCTTTTTTAATAAAAACTCAAACCCCTCTCCCATTTTTTGTCACAAACAGTCTGTTCGTGAGAAAGACTAATCCAGCCCTGATGAGAGTGCAGCAATTGATTTAACCGGCACTCGAAACGCGTCGGCAGACAAAGGAACTCAACTCCTTGGTTAAATATTGCAAATACACCCTCTTGTGCCCCTGATATTTCAGAGGAATTGATTTATCCTAAATATAAGGGTGCTAGTTGTCTAATTTACCATTTTTGTATGAAAAATGTGTATTTCGAATTGTGTATATATTGATTGTTTTTTTGACATTTCATTTGTTTGTATTGTTGTTTGATTATTATGAGTTTATTTGTAATTGTATGCCAAAACACATTTTCAAGTTGTTCATTTTCACTGTGTAAGTACTAATGTGGTATTTCGTTTAGTTGACTATGTGTTCTTTTTGTGATCAAAGATATTAATTTTAAAAAAATAATGAAATAAAAGGCAGAAATTACTGCTAAGGTAAACGTATTAGTTTGCGTTCATCTTACTTCATATGAATAAGTGTTGTGAAGTCACTAGAGGCATAGGTAATTTTTTTCTTATGATGTGTGATAAGAGTATGTGTATGTTTCAGTTCATTGTTTCTCTCCCTGTGCGCTGGCTCTCTTTTGGCAGCCACGCGCCAATGCACACACCCTGGCGCCATAGTGCAAGGGTGTGTGCGTTCTCTGAAGCATAGGTTTTGTACTGGAAAGGGTACATTCCAATACATAAACTATGCTTTAATGTTGTTCTCACTTTATATGTGTGCTGTACAATGTAGAACTATGGCAATGTTGGAAAAATGAGAAGAAATGAAAAATCTCTCTTCGATATGCCTATCTTGAACAGTCAAAATATTCTGGAGCAAATTCCTCTCTACCAATGTTTGTAGAGAGGGATTTGCGTCAAAACCCATAGGTGGCTGCACGGGAACTGGCATGCACCATCCATGGCATGCCACTTAACGAAAAATAACTCAAAGCAAAGCTTAGTGCAATTTTACCGTACTTTGGGGTATTATCCAAAGCAAATCAGAATTTGCTTTGGATAGTAAATCCCACCCTAACACTTCGCACCAAGTTTGTAACACAATAGTGACAAAAGCATGGTGCCAAGCCTTAGTCAACCAGGGCCTGAGTGTCAGTAAGTATGAGCAAGTATGGTTGTGATTAAGAGGTAATGCAAGTGAGTGAGACTAAATAAGAATGCGGGTAAGCAGATGTAAGGGTGTGTGTGTGTGATGAAGTAATGTGACATGTCTTTCTTGAAATAAATCCTGGTCAGGGGTCATATGATGTCACTTCCTGTGATATTAAGGTCAAAGGGTACTTGATTTCCACTACCCCAGGCATTTTGGTCAATCAACGCCCATGCGCTCTACCAAAACAAAGTACTCATTTACTGAATATTATCAGCAACTTCTGACTTATTTCAGTGCAAGCCCTTCTTAGCATCCAGGACCACAAGTGCAAAAATGTTAATGGACTTTTTGTCAAATAGCAGAGAGGTTTATGTTTGTGTTTCAGGTTTCAAGTTCAAGTTTCAAATTTGAAGCTTGAAACTTGGGGGCATATTATCAAGACAGGCGATAAAGTTATCGCCGCTTTAGCGGCAGAAAACTGCTGCTGAAACAGCGATAATGGGCTTGATAATATGCTCTATGGAATTCCAAGTGAAGCCCATGTTAGATGTGAAGGATATCTAACCTGAGTTTCAATTGGAATACCATAGAGCATATTATCACGCCCAGTATCACCATTTTAGCGGCAGTTTTCTGCTGCTAAAAAGGCGATAATTTTATCGCTTGTCTTGATAATATGCCCCTTGAAAAGATATTTGTGTGGCAGTGTGCTAAAGTTATTTTTATTAATTAATAAAGCAGACCATCTAAAAGAGAGATTTTTTAGCTACATGCCATTTAAAATAATTGATTTCCACTCATTTTAAGTTCATTCGTATTATTTGTACTTGCATAAATTATGACTTAATTGAAGAGTTTTGTAGTGGAAACGTATGTGCTTATTTCATAATACATTCTGTGTTACTTAACACCGTCTTTGAAGACATAAAAATATGCTATTTAGTTTTATCATCTTATCTTTCAGGGGCATAGAAAGTGCCATTGGTGTCTAAACATAGACCACTTTGCTCTCCATAAAGGGCTTTCTGGAGAAAATACTTTTTGAGCTTCGCTAGAGCATCCCAATAGAAACATCAAACCTATTAGCTTTGAAAATGCTTGTTATGTTTGTTAATATTTTAAGTATTCAACAATAAACTGAAACTAAACCATTTGTATTCTGCTCTGCCCTGTATTGCTAAAATGTCAGGAATGTCAAGATAGTGTTTCTATTTTCTTTTTAGAAATGTTGTCAGTTCTTAATCTGGAAAGATATTCAAATAAATAAATAAAGGTGCCCAAGGTTTTTCTCAAGGGCACACCAAACGCGGGGTTGACGAATGCCATCCTCCCTGGCCTTCCGCCCACCTCGTGCCTCTTTCTTTCCCCACCCTACTCTTCCTGTCTCTTTATATCACTCTGGCGGGTTCTATTTTATCCCCTTTCATCCTATGTTACGTTTTTTCCTTTTTTTCTGCCTCCTTCGTTTTCACTTTTCTGCCACTCTGTCGCGTCAATGTCTGATGATGAAAAACAAGTCCTGGTGCCCAAAAATAAGAGCTGTTAATGTGCCTAAAGGATTTTTTTCTTTTTTTTTTTAAGATACGTGTATAATAATCTCTGCATTTCATTTCAGGTATGGAAGGAAGACAAGAGAAGCCTAAAGTGGACTGAGAGGTCGACGAACCGGATAACCATATTTCACCCTGAATTACTCTGCCAGGCAACTAGCACAGTGCAAACAAAGGATAAGAAGTCCTGTGAAACACAACAGTGTGTGTGTGGACGTAGTGGCATCAGTGGAAGGATATTTGCATTTTTATACTGGGCGTGACTTTCACAAATGACTTAGCCTACGCTTTCTTAGCATGGTGTTTACTGCCCCCTAGTGTATGCTGACTACATCACCCTTTGAAAGCCAAACAGTTCTTAGTTTTTTTTGTTACATTTTTTTTATTCCACATCACCACTCTCTCTGTCTTATTTCATTGAAACTGTCGTCATCATCATTTGCTGGAAGCATCACTTATGCGATTCCATGTTAACTTAATAAAGTGGACAAAACAATGCCAGTTTTCATATTGTGGACCATTCTTTTTAAAATGTTGCTTAATTGTACAAAGTTATATGTTATTAAAACTAGGGGTGGAGTTTCTTGTCACAAGGTCTACAAAATGCTGGAAACATGAATTTATTCAAGGAGTAAATATTTCCTTATCATATCTTGCTGCTTTAAATCCTAATTTCTGGTCACTGTATATATGCATTAGAATGCTATGAAAACATAACTTTAAACCCATCTAAACCAAGGCAAAGAATACAAATGAAGGTAATTTTTTAGGTCTTAGCCCCTGTCTCTTGAAGGGATATGTTGTTTTCAATATGTGGGCTTCAGCCCGCCCATTGGCTTACCATTTTCTCACTCTATCGTTACTCTGAAATCCTTGATCCTCATTTGTCCATGGCATGCACACCTCATGCCTCATCTTGGGTTTGGCCATCCCCGGAGCATGGACCAAGTACCTGTGTCAATCCACTGCTCCCGTTATAGAAGATACTTTTTTCTTTGTCTTTGAGTACTCCACACAAGTGCTCTTCTTTTCTGTCGCTCTGTCAAACTGATTAGTGGCTGTAACAAATACGTTATTTTCCCATCACTGTGTGTTGTGTTGTTACAAATGCAGTTTTTTCAGGATTTACTTTTTTCACACATCAATTTTTTTGAAAAATAAATTGACAGGTCATTATAATTTTCTTGCACAACATGTTTTTGGCCCGATGGTGGTTAAGGTGACGTGTCAGTCACTGTACATCGAGTTTGGTATCCAAAATCACTATGATTTGCTTTGGAGAATTCAGTTTTCACAGCCCAGAGTACTGTTTACAAAAACAGATAGGCTGTATCGTGACTCTCAGTCTCCTCTGTAGCAGAGACCAGTAACTGACATGAAGTTGCATTTGTATAAAGCACTTATATCTACACGTTAACTGTATTCCAAACACATACAATACCACACATACAATCACACATATGTGTGCACCGCATCTTTATACAGCTGATAACACCATAACATAGCATAACGGGTGTATTTGTACCATACCGTAAACACTCAATAAACATAGATACACACCACCATGGAAAAACACATTCATCATAAAATACACACACATGGACAAACAACTCAAAGACAAAACACAATCATCCACAAGAACACACACACCACATTCCGCACACGTATTTGAGCAGAGTTCACAGACATGTGGTGCAGTAAAAGGTGGCACTATTCCTTTGTGTGCCACAACCGGACCATGTGCTCTGTGAATTTTCTAAAATAGGCCACTTCTCGCACTACTCAAAAAACCATCCCCACTGTGTTTTTATTTTTATTTTCCTCAATTTGATGTGTGGGTGATGTGTTGTTAAAAGCTCACTGTGAATAGCAGTGGTCTGTTCTATAATACCAGTATAGGTCTCAGGTAGACCGCGACATTGACAATGCTAATACCTCTCGGATTGCCACGAGCTATTGGCTTTGCCAATGCTTGTTTATTTATGTTTTTAATTAATTTGTGAAAAAAAGAGATGCAGTTTGAAGGAAAGGGGCCTTTAGGGGCCACCCGGGTTACTTACAGCCACCTTCTATGCCTTCCCAAGAATGAAGAGTCGGTCAGACAGTAGAGAATGCAAACATATATTTATTGGCAATACTCTGCAGAGGAGTCCAATCTGACCTGCAACCTAAAATGTCTGCCTAGGGACTGCCCCCCCCCCCGCAACAGCCTCCAACACGTAATTATTCTATCCCGGAGCCTCCAACCACGCCCACAGTGGAAAGTTACCGCCTGAGCCGAACATGAACAAAGAGGGAACAGAGGGAGGAGCTACTACCTGCCAGATGGGTACATGCTATCGGCAACTCAAGGTTACCGTGCTAAGCCTCAGCGTCTCCTAACGTGGGAGCAGAGCTACAGACTTGGATAGGTATGTGAGGGCAGAATGGCCTATTCATTAGTAGGTCAAGAAACAGCCTTAAACAGAAGAGAAAATAATAATGAAATACAGTGTTCTGCTGAGGCAAGAAATACGAGTAATGAGGCCTAGCTAAGGCACAGTCTAAGCAGCTTAATAGGGATTACAATATACAAAATGGAGTTACACTCGCTAACTGAAGCCTGCACATTACGAGGATAACTCAGTGGGTTGCATAACGTGAATGCAAATGGCGTCTATTTAGCCACACACCACTAACCTAATATAGCATGAAACAAGTGCATTGTGAGAATGGGATTTTGAAACCTAACAGACCCTCCTTTTAGCATGGGAGGCTAAATGCTTTATTGAGGCTATTCGGTAGGGTCTTTACAATTCTAAGGGGAAGAAAGTGAATGCATAGTTAATCAACTTACAAGGGAAAATAAAGCAACATACTTAGTTTTAAAAAATCCACTTAGTATTCAAAAATGCCTTCATCGATAAGCATGATAACCTGGATATCCTGCATCATCATAGTAGAGACCTTGTTATCACATCCTTACATGTGAGCTTGCTCACACAATAAGTGCAACATGCTGGAAGGCAATTAATAAATGGGAAACATGTAACAATGACACCTGCGATTAGGACAAGTAGTATCTTCCAACCTCATGATTTCAACAGACCCCAGAGCCACCCTGTGAGGGACCATGAACCATTATCTTGATGGATATCTGAAGCAAGTCTGTGTAATTTTTGTATTGCAGAGTATACAGTAGGGGCGCTCTCAGAAATGTACACACAGCAGCTGCTGCCAATGACGTGGCAGGCTCCACCCCTATCAGCCAGAATGACGTATAAAACCATCCGATTTTGAAGAGCAACGAGCCTTGTAGCCTGAAGCTCGACTGTAATATTAGTCAGTATACCTGCAGTAGTATTAATAACTCCCTCAACTACTCTGGCAAGGTGAAAAATATTACGACTATGGAACATGGGACCCAGAACGGCAGAATGCCCTTCATTATGTCAGTGAATTGCTGTAGGGAGGTATCTGTCTGATCAATATCGTCTGGATTGACAACTCTCTTAACTCAATGCAAATGGAGATCCCTACGCTGTAGCCTATGATCCTTGTGATAATTATATGGTGCAATGTAAACGGGAGGTAAGAAGAAAGAGACAGAACACCAGCCAGACCATCCCCTGAGAAGCCATGTATAAGCCTGTTCCCCACAGATGAAGTATACATTTGGAGGTGTAAGCGATGGTGGACTACTATCTGCCCCAGGCGTATATCCCTGGTGTACCACTATATACTCCAACACTGCTTCGTAATCAGACTGCACCATTTTCATAGCATCAGCATGATAGTGCATGTGTACCGTAGAAAGCAATTGGAACCATGCCTCACAGCTACCCAAGTATGTCAGGGGCAATGACACCAGCAAATCATTCTTGTACATAACGGAGGAGAGTAACCCACACACCCAACAATTCATGACATTAGTGGTACTGTGTACCTGATGAAGCATCTGCAGAAAAGCGTTCTTCTTATAAGTCTGTCTATGTCTCTCTTTATGCAGGGCCAATGTAACAAATAGCTGCTATGGGAGAATCGGGGTAGTCCCTACCAGAGTGTGCACAGGATGCTGTTCTTCTAAATACCAGACCACCCCAAATAGTGTTAGAGTTACTATGAGAATGACTACTACCACTACTACCCTACTCCCAGTCGACCAACTAGACCACACAGGACCATTCTGCTGTAATGGAAGGGGCTACCAGGGGCTGTTCCTCCTTCATGACTGCACGGCCAAATGGGTGCATAGAAAGAAATCTTAGGAATTTGAGCCACATAAATACAGCCTACTAGAGGGGGCACTAACCACCCAGTGTCCGTCTAGATCTTCGCTGACAGGCTCCTATTGTTCATCAACGACGGTGCTATGAAGCACTCCCATGGGGGAGCTGCACGATTGCAGCCCTTGCTGAAAAACAAATCCTCTTCTTTCAGGATAGGGCACCCTCCCTCCTGGGCAAGTACCCTCAATGATCCTGTCCAGGGCAGTGCACCAGTGTAGCTCAATCTAATGCAGGCACTTTAGGCACAGCACCCACATCCTAAGCTCAAGTCCTTTCCTAACTCCTGAACTGTCCTGATGGTGCACCTTCCTTCTTTTGGGGCTGTAGGTTATACCTGGTGCCTCCAGGCACTGTCTCATCAACAAAAAGGGGTTGAAACTAAGGGTCAGTTGGGCATTGAGACTCAGACTCTTGTGCACCAGATGCGAGAATATCCGGGGCAGCCCTTATTTCTGGGGGGACCGCCTCAAGCAGGGCTGCGTCGCTTTCCTCGTCTGTCTGCGCCCACCTCAGTCGGGCGTCAGAGAAGGGAACAAAGTGGGGCACACACTCTCCTTCATGGTCAGCAATGCCATTGAGAGCCCACTTATCATACGGAAGTGGGAGGGGACTCAGTTTGACGTGGGTACCATGCACCCAATTCTTCCAGCCTTCAAGCTTGACAGCTGTGTGGATAGGAGCAGGACAAGCAGGTATCCCTTCCACCTCCGCTCCAGGCAGTTCTTCCATTGAAAGGTCTTAACAAGAACAAAATCCCCGGGCTGTAGCTGGTGTCCTGGCCCCTCTGGTACTGGTTGCAGCGTGGCGTGAATCTTATGGTGGATAGAACAGAGATCTTTAGTTAACTCGTACAGATAGTCTACAAGCAAGGGATACTCAGGGACATCTTAAGGATTGTGGGGGCCCTGGGCCAAACATATTTTGGGGGCCCCTGTTCGGAACAGCTTTGAATTTATGATCCAATTTGAGCCAGTTTCCCATGCAGTTTCTGCTTCCTCAGCTGCGTTAGCAATCCAGTTTGCATCATAGGCATTAGCCTGTATATTCCCCGATGTATACGGATGTGCGCAGCTGTCAGCGGTAGGATCAGGGGCCATATTATCATGAAAGGGCGATACATTATCGCCGCTTTTATCGGCAGGAAACTGCTGCTAAAGCGACGATAATGGGCTTGATAGTATGCCCTTGTGAATTCCCATAGAAGCCCAGGTTCTGGTGTTAACCTAGGCTTCTATGGGAATTCACAAGGGCATATTATCAAGCCCATTATCGCCGCTTTAGCAGCAGTTTCCTGCAGATAAAAGTGGCGATAATGTATCGCCCTTTCTTGATAATATGGCTCTTAGTGTTTCCTGCCCTGCCACTAGGTTTTTAATACTTTTTAAATTGTAAATGTGTCGCTGAACTACTCTGTGCTTTTTAACAATTTCTCCTACCTACGCGCACTTGCACTTTACTTTATTCCGCTTCCATACATCTCCTTAGCTGCTCCGATTCGCATCTCGCTTTTCCTCCAGTCCTCATCTGCCACAGCTGATACGCCGATTGTGTGGAGGGCTGGGGCTACTATCGGGTTTCCTCACTTCCGCCCAATCAGTTTCTGCTTCCCCAGCTGAGTTAACAATAAAGTTTGCATCATAGGCATTAGCCTGTATATTCTTGATGCATGCTGCCCAGTTCCCCTCCTGTGAGTTTCTTCCACTACAATACAATAGGGAAAAACGGCTTAGCCTTGGGCGGCTACTATTATGTCAGTGTACAGCAACTGATCCGACCTTGGAGGTAGACTTTCAATGCAATAAGTTCAACTGGTCTCTCCTCCAGCCCTGGAAACTCGCACCCAAGATCCTCTTGTGCAACAATAAGTGTAAAAATAATAGTAAAACAGAGGACTTAAAGACTACCCTTTTGAATTGTTGCTCCATGCAAAAGCATGAACCACACAGTTATGAACTACTTTTAGACGAACAGCCTGATCTTTTATTTCTCACTGAGACCTGGCTGTCTGAAGCCTCCAACCCTACTGTTACCTCGGCCATCCCTACGGGTTATAAAATCCTTAGGAGGGCACGACCGAGTAGGAAGGGGGGCATGTCAAGATAATTTACAATCAAAACTAGACTGCTCTCCCATCCCGATGGAAAACCTTGAGGGCGCAGAGTCCTTAGGGTTCCGCTGTATGTTTTTCCGCTTAATACAGCCACCACCTCCCTGGCCTTGAAATACAACAAGGGCCTTATTCTGGGATATTTGAATATACAGATGGACAATGGAAAAGAACCTCAAACAATTTCCTTGTTGGAGATGCTGCAGGCCTGCAGCATGTTTCCATCTATTTCTTCAGCCACCCATGAAAAGGGCCATACCCTAGACCAAATCTTTCACAACTTTGACATATCAGTAAGCTTACCTCTTCCCATTACCTGGTTTGACCACCTCCTATTAAAATTCGTCATTTCCAACTCGGCCACAGTCCCTCAGGCTAACGCAGGACAGGGGGTCCCTAATTACAGGATGTTCCATAAAATATCCATCCCAAAGTTAGCAGGTACCCTCGGTCATTCTTCACCAGAGCTGTCTGGCTAGCCTGGACTAGGACGCCCTCTCAATAGATTCATGGCTCCGAACCTACATTGGTGCAGCACTACCTGTTGTTTCCCGCTTCTCAAAGAGGTCAGCCCCACCAGCTCCATGGTTTAACGATACCCTCAGATCTAGCAAAAGAAATTGTAGAAAAATGGAACGGAAATGGCGTAAATCCTATCTACCTGAGGACAGGAAGGTGTATAAAGACACCTTAGGAGCTCATTACATTCTCGTGAAGGCAGCCAAGAAAAACGTCTTTTAAACCGAGATAGAAAATGCCCAAAATAAGAGTAAGAAAATCTTTAGCATAGTTAAATCATTTACCGCCCAGAAAGCCGGCACTAAGGACGGGCCATGCACAGAAGAATGGCTCAAGCAAATAGCTCAATTCTTTCACAAAAAGATCTCCCTGATCCAACAAGCCCTCACTAACACCTTAGAGAAAGAACTGACTGTTTACCTTAGTTCTAATAGCAAATTTCACCTCTTAGATCCTCCATCTTTACTAGCTTTCCCTGAGTTTCAGCTTAAAGAGTCACTGCCCCTTCTCCAAAGCATTAACTCTGGCTCTCCTTCCGACCCAAGTCCAGTGAATATCCTGAACGTCTTAGCTCCCACCATAAACCCCACAGTAAACCATCTCGTTAATGCTTCCCTCTCCTCAGGCAACATGCCAAAATTATGGAAGTATGCTAAGATTCTTCCACTAATAAAAAAGGCTAACGCCAAACCGACAGACCCTGCCAACTACAGGCCAATCTCCCTTCTTCCAGCCCTCTCCAAAGTATTAGAGAACTATGTAAACAAGGCCCTCCAAAAACACATTGATGGTGGGAAGCTCCTTCATGAGTCCCAATCCAGTTTTATGGCTAACTACTGTACAAAGTCCGCTCTGCTGGAAGTGATTGAATTTCTCAAGGGTTAGCTCGACCACGGAGGCAAGGCAGTTCTAATACTGCTCGATCTGTTGGCCGCTTTTGATACAGTCTCACATGAGAGGCTCCTGGAGAGACTTGCTAACATCGGCCTAGGGGGGACCGCCTTAACATGGATGTCATCCTTCTTGACAAATTCAGGACATCGGGCTCCTTCTTCATCATCCCCGGTTCTGGCCATGAATGTAGGTGTCCCTCAGGGCTCTATTTTCAGTCCTACCCTTTTTAATATATATCTATTCCCCCTTGCATTTCTGGTACAGGAAGAGGGCGCCAGAATTGTTTCCTATGCTGATGACACTCAGCTGATTTTTACATGTGAGAAAGGAACCGACTTTGACAGGGCAATGATTAGGTCTTGACTGACAAAGGTTTTTAACTGGCTTAAGATCAATTAGTTGAAGTGCAATCCTGACAAAACTGAAGTTGTTTTCTTTGGTAATCCAGAAACGCCTGACTGGAGCTCTTGGTGGCCAAAAGATCTGCCTCCCCCGCCCGTGGAAAAGGAGAAAGTCAAAAACTCTCTCCATGCGATTTCAAATCAAAAATCTAACTGGTGCTTGCTTTGGCATACTCCGGATTCTAAAGAAATTCCTGCCACTGTTACCACTTGAGAGCAGAAAGATCGTGGGGCAGGCTCTGGTGACATCAAAGGTTGACTATGTCAACAGCTTGTACCTCAGTCTCCCCAAAACACGGCGGCTAGAGCCATCCTGAGACCTAAACCCAGATCTAGTATGACCCCTGTCCTTAAGTGTCTACACTGGCTCCACATAAAAGAACAGATCAAATTCAAAGCGATGACCATCTTCTTTAAAGCTTTCCATGGCCTAGGAGCCGGCTACCTAAATAAGCGTGTTAATCGCTATACAACATCTAGACCCCTAAGATCTTCCGATGCCAACCTGGCCATCGTGCCTAAAATATGCAGTGCCCGCTTTGGAGGCAGATCCCTCTGCTTTCTAGGCACAAAATTGTGGAATAGACTCCCTGAGTCTGAGACTAACAACAGACCTACTCTCTTTCAGGAAGAACTTAAAAACCTGGCTTTTTAATAACTGATGCATCTTTCACGTACGTTTTCCTCCCACTGTCACGAACCAGGACACTCTAGCCTGAGTAGCTGTGCGCGTTATTAAATACACTTTTTCATTTCATTAGGTTCCTGACAGTGCAAAGGAACACTCAACCAAATTCCAATGGCCTTATTTATGAGGTCTTGCTTCACTTTTATGCCGCCAGTGCGTCACTTTTTGTGATGCACCGGCAGCGTAAAAAAGTGCCATGTCGCGCCCTATTTCCAAAGTGACGCATCTAGGCAGATGTGTCACTTTGTAAACCCCTGCCCAACATTATACCTGTGCCAGGTATAACATATGCAGGGTGGGTGTTCCCCCGCAAAAAGCCTTGTAGAATTGGCGCATTGAAATCTATGAGAACTCAGTGCGCCACTTCTAGGACGTGTTTGCGTCAATATTTTACACTTGCCTCACAGCAGGCGTAAGGCTGATGCAGGCCCTTTCACATGGGGCTTACCCCACATGAAAAGACACATTGCTGGAGTTGCGTCTATTTTTAGACACACCACAGCAATGCATCACTTTTGCACCTATAAATATGTCAGAAATACTGACGTATCTGTAACTCCTTGCGACATGATGCGATATACAGTAAATATGATGCATCTATCATGTCCAAAATGAGGGCGCACTAAGAAGTGACACGCATCCCTGTTTTCAGACAGTGATGCATCACTTCTCATAAATAAGTCCCTAAATGTGTTTACATCTAATATTCAGGGATAGTTGTGTGTGTTTTCAATATTGTAACAGCAGAAGTTCACCAATATTACTGCAAATAATCTCTGTGATGCCCTCCCATTTCTTATATATTAGGCCTTGTTTTGATCTAAAAAAAACTTTATTTTATGTATATTGCATGAAACATAAACACAACATTTCTCTGCAAAATGGCTGTACGAAATACTCAAGGTGATTGGGGGAAAACTCTGGAGAACGGAGCTGACTCAGTCAGGGGGCCCCCTGAAAGGCTGGGGCCTTGGGCCAGAGCCCAACATCTCTGCCAGCAGGGAGAACCAAAGTACAGTAGGGACTACACCGCTCCCAGTCCAGTGCGGCATGCAAGGAGGAATTTACGTATGAAATTGCATGTCAACACCACTCAGGCATGTCCCAGTTAAAGGCTAAATTGAGGAATGTTTCAGACTTCTGTGAATCCACAAAGGAATCGACACAAGTTCACTTCCATCCTCCATCTTGTTATTTAGTCACACCCACACGAGTTCCATAATGGATTCCTGTTCCATACAGCACAACACACACACTCACACCACACTCACCCTACCGACCACCTTCATACACAGGGAAACTTGTATTCACCATCCATGTCGCACACAGAAGGATCCGGTTTAGGGAACTAGGGACACCTTATACTTAGAAGAGGCCACTAGCCATTTCGCCTCGGAATTTGACAGGCCTTTTATATAATCATTTGCTGCCGCCACTTCCGGTTCCACTGAGCCCAGAGGACAGCTGACGCTCTCCAACAGGGTTTAATGTGCCCTTGTAGCCATACTCAACCCGTTAGATGGGAGGCCCTCAGTGAACAAGTGTGATTGCCATGTTAACAGAGGTGAAATTTAAATACCTGCAGAGACATACCATGAGGTCCCTTGCAGTCTAACACAGAACAAAGGGACATATTCTTCAGAGCCCTTCAAAGGGCCTTGTCATCCTAACAAATATTTCCTTGTATGAGAAATGACCCTGAGAAGGTAAAAGCTCTCATATCAGAACCAATAATACTCTCTTCCTCAAGCTCCTGGTTGCTGGGAAGGGTCATGTGTCTGTGTGATTCTTGGGTAAGTAGGGTGTGTGTGTGATGAGCAAACTGTGTCTGTGAGCGCAGGTAAGTGATGTGCATGGGAAGCAGAGTGCACCATGCTATTCATGAGTGCAGGGTGAGGCAGTGCCTTTGTGAGTGTAGGGTGAGGGTCAGCAGCATGCCTTTCCAAGTGTAGGGCGAGCAGGGTGCCTGTGCGAGTGCTGGGTGAGTAATGTGTCTGAGTGCAAGGTCTTAGGGCCAGATTTACAAGCCCCTTGTGCCACTTTTGCGTCACTTTTAACATGGGAAAAGTGACGCAAAAGTGGCGCAAGGGGCTTGTAAATAAGCACCTTAGTGTTTATTGGGAGTGCAGGTGAAGGGAATGTTTGTATGAGTGGAGAGAGTTGTGTCTCTGTGAGAGTGTGGTAATTTGGTGTCTGTGTGAATGCAGGGTGGTGGGGTGCCTGTGTAAATGTTGTGTTTTGAGGATGCCTGTTTAAGTGTCAAGTAAGTGGTGTGTCTGTGTGTGTGTGTATATATATCAATAAGAAAAGAGTGTCCAGAAAGTACAATAACGATTGTAACGAGGGTGACCCTGAAGAAGTTTCTCACTTATTCTTGCACTTTTTTACACTGAATTTTTACTTTCACGTCCCTAGGTCAGGGTGGGCCTTAGAGCGCTCATACCGCCAGGGTTTAGTACACTTTTGTCCTGGTGAATGCCTGGTAAAGTTACACTGTTTCAAGGCAGAAACATGTTGACTGATTATTAAATTTGAGAAATAACCATACAATTTATTTGGTCTATTTTCCTACCCCATTTTAACTTGTCCAAGTGATCAAGCAATAAAATATTTTTTTTTGAGACACTGAAGACAATTTTTTATACCTTCACTCCCTAATAGTTATCACTCACGTCACACCTATCTCACAAAACCTGCTCCGCAGTAGATCTGGCATTGAAGCATACTGAAGAGGCACTCGGCCTCTTCAGTGGGGCCCTATGATGAAGCATGTCATCAACCAGGGTGGTGAGTGAGGGCTTTCTTCATTAACCCAAAAGGGGTCATATACTGCTCCAATTGTACGATAACGGTACTTTCTGGACACTCTTTTCTTGTTTTTTTTTTCAGTTTAATAAAGTTTTATTGTGCGTAAAAGAAATAGTACATCATAATATAACAACATGACATAGAACAAAATCAATATGAGATAATCATGAAAGATAATCGGAGATGAAAAAAGGTTAGAAAAATTATGTAATGGAAGAAAATCGTAGAGAGAAAGAAAGATGAGAAAAGAAAAGATAAAAAGAGGGAGAGAGAAAGAAAAAAGGAAGGGAAGGTTAGGGAGGGGGAGAAGAGGATAAGAAGGTAGAGAAAGGTAGCCAGGTAAGATCAGATTTAATTTTTAAGGCGACAGAGGAAGAAGAAGCAATTGCAATTCTGTGCTCATCACATACAAAATTCCACCATGTCTGCACAGACAATTTAGAGTTATCCTTCCAGCAAGATAAGATTACTTTGAATGCAGTTGCAATGAAAAGATCAAACAATTTAGCGTTATACGAATGTAAGTCCAAAACATCAGATAGAGAACCTAAAAAAATATGCAACGGTGAAAATGGTTCAGAGAAATGAAAAATACGCATGCAATATTTCCAAACTGAGGACCAAAAAGTAAGAACTGGTGGGCAGTCAAATAGGAGGTGTATGAGTGTGCCTGGGTTAGAGGAACATGACCAACAAAGGGGTGAGGAGGAAGGGGAGAATTTTGCAATGCTTACAGGGGTAAAAAGAGCTCTATGGTAAAGAAAAAAAAGAGACTGAGTAATACGGGCCGAAACTGAAGTCTTAAACAGTTTAGACCATAATCGATCCCAAACATCAACAGATAACGAGAAAGATAAATCAGTTTCCCAAGCAGTTTCAGTAACGGTTTTAGGCCTAAGGCCAACATTATCTAATAACAGTTTATAAATCAGAGCAGCTTTGGGTATTTGTTGAGTGAAAATAGGATATAGAGGGGTGGAAGGAGTAAGGGAAGGAAGGAGATCAAAAGTAGGAAAGGTAGATATGTGAGACAAAATGGCAGATGTAATAATGTCAAATTCTTTGCGACACTGTACAGGTAAATCAAACTTAGTTTGCATTACATCAAATGAAATAATGGTTGAATCCGAGAAAAATTGGTAGACAAACATAATATCCTTTTCTTTCCAATACTTGAAGTAGAAAGATTTACCCTTGTACTTAAGATATTTGTTATACCATATACTGGAGGAAAGAAAAGTTTGTAGGGGAGACGAGTCTTTCGAGAATATATTGTGTAGTAGTGTATGTGAGTATTTCAGTACAGGATGGGTTGTCAAGAATGAACAATTTGACATGAAAAGGGATTGTTGAAAAGTAAAATCCTTTAACAAGGACCGTTCAACTGCGATCCATCTGGGTAGAGGGGTATCATTAAAATCGAACGCTAATGAGAAGGCTTGTTTTATTAAAAAGGCAGAATGGTACGATTGGAAATCAGGGAAGCGAACCCCACCTTCAGATTTAGGGCGTATAAGTTTTTGTAAGGCAATACGAGGTCGTTTATTATTCCACAAAAATTTGGAGCAGATGGAGTTTAACCTATTAAAATACAATTTAGGGATTTTCACAGGAAGCATGGATACAGTGTATAGAATATGTGGGGAAATCATCATTTTGATGGTGTCTAAACGACCCCACCATGAAAGGAAAAGAGGAGACCATAATTGAAGGAGCGATTGAATTTTTTGAGTAAGGGAGGTAAAGGTCAGTGTGAGTGTGTCACGCAGGGTAGATGAGAACCAAATACCCAGGTATTTGATCTTGGAGGGGCACTATGCAAAATCAGTTGAGGCAAACATATATTGATAACAAGAGGAGTTGAGGGGGAGGACCTCCGTTTTAGAGAGATTAAGTTTATACCCAGAAACAGATGAGTATAAGTGGACTTCTTCTAAAAATGGAGGTAGGGAAGAGACAGGGTTAGCCATGTAGACCAGAACATCATTGGCATAGGCCGAAATTTTTGTCTCAATCGAGGACTGTTTGAATCCCTGAATGAGGGGGTTAGAGCGGATTTTTATAAGGAAGGGTTCAAGACAAAGAATAAAGAGTAAAGGGGAAAGAGGACAACCTTGTCTAGTCCCTCTGCATAAGGGGAAAAATTTCGAGAATTGATTATTAACAAAAACACTAGCGCGGGGAGCAGAATAAAGTAGTTTAACCAGGGAGATGAAGTGGGGACCAAACCCAAACCATTGTAATGCCTTGAACATGAATTTCCAATTAATTCGGTCAAACGCTTTCTCAGCGTCTAGGGAGAGGGCAGCTAGAGGGGCTTTGAATCGATTACTGTGGGAAATAATATTGGCAAAAACACGGGCATTGTCAGCTGCAAGTCTACCTTTCACAAAACCAACTTGATCGGTTGTGATTAGCCGAGGAATGAGGGATTCGAGGCGGGCCGCTAAAATTTTGGCAAAAATGTTACAGTCGTAATTAATAAGGGATATGGGACGATAATTTTTACACAAGGAATGGTCTTTGTCAGGTTTGGGAATTATGATTATTAGGGCGTCCAAAAATGAGCCAGATGCTTTAGCATTTGCAATAAAGGAGTTAAAAAGTTGTAAAAGATGAGGGACAAAAATGGAATGCATGGTGGCGTAAAATTCAATTGGGAGACCATCTGGACCAGGGGCTTTCGCTTTCTTGAGGGAGGTAATTGCCTTGAGAATTTCCTGAGGGGTAATGTCAGATTCTAATTGATGGAATTCTGTAGGGAGAGAGGGGGGAGGAGGAAGGTCTTCGAAGAAACGGGAAAGATCATCATCACCAGGATGTGTATCCTCAGTATACAGGAGTTTATAATAATTATGAAAAACCTGTGCAATATCCTCATCAGAGGAAACCTTTGTATTGGTGTCTTCATTGAGAATAGAGCCAATTGATTTTCGCTCAGATTTAATTTTAAGATAATTTGCTAGCATTTTCCCCGCTTTATTCTGACCTCCATGAAATTTAGATTTCACCTTCAAGAGGGTGTTGCAAGCTTCAACTGTGGCAATTTGATTAAGTTCAGATTTGGCTTTAATAAGTTGGATGAGAGCGTCAGGATTCTTGGACGAGAAGTAAGAGTGTTCTAGGGTCTTAATGTTGGAGAGTCGGGCGGTATATTTGTCCCTGTTGAGTTTCTTTTTCCTAGATACATAAGAGATTGTGAAACCTCGCAATGCAGCTTTAAAAGCATCCCAATTATTTGCAACTGACGTGTCTTGGGGTAAATTGAGGGAGAAGTATTCAGAGATGAAACTTTTAACTTTAGACATAAATACAGAATCGGAGAGAAGGAAAGTGTTAAATTTCCAACGATTGAAAGAGGAGGAGGTGTGGGACAGGTCAAAAGTGGCATATACAGGTGCATGATCCGAAAGGAAAATGGAACCAATTTCAGATTTCTGAATTGCAGGGAGAAGGGATTTGCTGACTAGAATATAATCAATTCTGGACCTGGTGTGGTGAACATTAGAGTAGAATGTATATTCGAGTGAGTTCGGATTACAAGTTTTCCACACGTCGAAGAGGGGGCGGGAGGCAATGGCTGATTGGAAAGATTTATGTGTCTTATCAGGCTGGAATTTGGAGGAAGATAGTCTATCCGAAAAGGGGTCTAACCATTGGTTAAGGTCGCCAGCTAGGACAACGTTAGGGCAGTCAATAGAGGAAATGAGGATTTTGATATCAGTCCAAAATTTAGGGTCTGGTCGGACAGGACCATAAATATTTAGGAGCACCATAGTTTTGTTTTGTATAGACACTTTTGACATAACCCAACGACCTTCAGCATCCGATTGAGAGGATAAAATTTGAACATCCAAACCTTTACGAAATAATATAGCCACACCCCCTTTTTTATCAATCGCAGGACAAAATACAACTTGATCCACCCAAGCCCTCTTAAGCTTCAGCGATTCGACATCTGTACAATGCGTTTCTTGGAGAAAAGCAATCTGAGCATTTAACTTGGATAAGTGGGACAATACCTTTTGACGTTTAACTGGGTTGCCGAGACCACGAACATTCCACGTTACAAAGTTACACATGATGGAAGGTAAGGGAGGAGGGTAACAACTGGGTCCAATACACTGCAGGTAAGGAACTAAAAGGAGAGACAATGAAGACAAACATGTTAGCAATACAAATCGGGTAAGTATAGGGAAACAATATACGAAGGAGCATCACAAGCAATAAGAAGAGTAAGGAGTAACAATGAGGAGTACTAGAGATCGCAAGAAGAAAGGCAATAAAGGACACAAAGAAGATAACGGAACATAAATGAGCAAGGGATAAACAAAAATGGCCTGTGAAAAGGAGAAGAAAAAGAAAGGAAAGAAAAAGAAGGAAATAGATAAGAAACAGATCAAGGCAAAGACGCCAGATCTGCGAAAAAAGAGAAGATCTAAGTAATAGGAGCATGGAGACGCCAACGCGGGCGCCTACCCAACAGAGCGAGGAAAACGCGGGAATATAGATAGGATATAATCAATAAGAAGTAAAGTCGTAGCTAAACATGACAAGAAAGAGATCGGGACAAGGCCACAACAGTCGTCAAGACATTAGAAAAGTGATTGCAAAAAATAGAAGAGAGTTAGTTTCAGTCATTAGTGTCCATCGTGGGAGTAGAGACGGTGAGAAGATACTCTCGAAGCTTCTGCGGATCATCAAAAGTACGAGAACGACCGTTGTGGGTTATTTTGCAGAGACAAGGATGAAGGATTCCATATTGGATGCTTAGTTCCCTCATGCGTGGACGCAGATTGAGGAACTCCTTGCGACGTGCATTCGTAGCATTCGATAAATCCTGGGCTATGAAGATGGTGTGACCCGACCAAATGAGACGACGTTTTGCTCTTGCAGCTTTAAGAACAGTCATCAATTCGGTGAATTCCAGAAAAAGCAGGATGATACCTCTGGGTTTGGCCGGGTTAGATGTTGGTCGTCCCAGACGGTGAGCACGCTGTATGTTTAGAGGGATAGATTCTGGTTGGAGATCCAGAAGTTCGTAGAGGAGTTTGCGGACGAAGGTCACCATATCGCCCTCCCCAAGGGACTCCGGAACACCATAAATACGGAGGTTATTCCGCCTGTTACGATTCTCAAGGTCCTCTGTGTGAAGTTTCAACTGCTGTATCTCCTTTTCAAGAATAGGAATTTTTGTAGAGACATCCTGGACGTCACTGATGCGTTGTTCTAGTTGCAGGACTTTGTTTTCATGACTACCCATCTGTCTTCTATCTGCTTGAGCTTCTCATTAGTTGCCACCATGAAGGGTTGTAGGCCACAAACCTCTTCTAAAATGGAGTCCAGCACTGGGTTCTGAGATGTGCGAATTGGGGACGGAGGGTCATTCTTAGGGCGTTTTGGTTTTGTTCCGGTGACAGACGCTCTCGTATGGCCTGCGTCCTGAGACATGATGCCAACAAAGGGGCAGACTAGGAGGACCGCAGGAATGGAAGCCAAACCGCAATAATAAAAGTTTTGAGACCCTAAATGTAGATGTGTAGAAAGTACTTGAAGAAAGAGGTCCTAGACGAGGTGGCAGGTAGCACTGGAGAAGCAATAATTCAAACCTATAAGACAGGCGTCGAGAGGCAGCAAAAGTCAGTATGCACAGCCAAAAAAACCATCCAGGAATAAGGTGGCAAATAAACAGCAGAGTGTCCATGGATTATGGGACCCAAGTTATTTATTTGGTGTGCCACAAAGGGTTAATGGTGAAAGAAAGGTAGGTATGGAGCATTGCGCAGATAGCACCTCAAAATGGCCGCCGAGAAGTATTGCTAGCAGAAATGAAGATGCTGAGGAGAACTCTGGTGCCAACAGTCACGAAAATGCATTGGAAGCATGGTGCGCAGTATTTAGAACATACCTTGTCTGAATATGACCTGTGGAGGCAGCAGACGAGCAGACACAGTGTTGAAGATGCCAAAAAAACGGGACGCGAGCGCGGCGACACAAAATGGCGGCCGCCCGCGTCCCGGTGCCTGGAAAAGAAGCAGCGATGAAAAATATGTCAAAGCGGCAATTACGAGCGCCGCTGCTGCTCGCAAAACACGGGGACCATGTTCCGCCGTGTGAAAACGACTTTTGCCGGTGTCCGTATACAGAGATAACACCTAGAAAACAGGAAGGACTCCCGCGTCGTCACGGAGCTCACACGGGCAGCGCCATCACACGCCGGCGCGTAAGCCACGCCCCCCCTCTTTTCTTGTTGATATGAATATAACCGGGGATTAAGAGTGTTTCCTTATCTTCCCTACCTCTCTTCTTGTTGTTGGGTGCGTGTGTGTATAAACAGTGGGTAAAGTGACTGAGAGCAGGGTTTCAGCATATATTGTGAGTGCAGGTGTGTGTATGGTGAGTGCAGGGTGAGCAGTGTACATGTGTAAGTGCGAGGAGAGTTGTGTGCTTCTGTGAGTGCATGGTGATGGGTGTGACTGCGGAGTGTAAGGTGATGAGTGTGAGTGTGGGGTGAGGGGTGTGCCTGTAAATGTAGGGCAATAGGCTTGCCAATGTGAGTGCAGGGTGAGTAATGTTCCCTTGTGCAGGATTTGAATGTGTGACTGGAGTGCAGGGGAAAGGTGTGCCTGTGTAAATGCTGAGGGAAGAGTGTGTTCCTATGAATGTAGTGAGTTCTGCCTGTGTGTACAATGAAGGGTGTGCCTATGTCAGTGTCTTGTGATGGGCGTGCCTTTGCATGTCCAGAGTGAGCAGTGTGTCTGTGTGAGTGCAGGGTGAGTGGTTTGCCTGTGTGGGTGAATGGTAAGAGGTGTGCCTGTATATGTGTAGGAAAAGGGGAAAGTGGCATGTCGGTGTGAGTTTAAGGTTAGGATTGTGCCTGTCTGTGAAGAATTTTAGTGAGTATTATATAGGTTATGACGGTCTGAAAATGTGGTGATGGGTGCACCTGTGTGAGTGGCATGCCTTTGTGAGAGCAGGGTGAGAGGTGCCCATATGATGTGTAGGGTGAGTACTGTGCACAAGTGCAGGCTTTCAGTGTTTATTGTGAGTGCAGGGTGAGGTTTATGCTTGTGTAAATGCAGAAGGAGGACTGTGCCTGTGTGAGTGCAGGATGAACGTTGTACCCCAGGTGGGAGCAGGCTGAGAGGTGTGTATGTGTGAGTGCAGGTTAAGGCACATTATAGCCAACCCAATTGGCATTACCTATGCTTGCTTATATTTGTCAATCACAAAAGCGAAAAATTCCTACACCCAACTTTTTTGCAATTGGTTCTGTAAAGTAGGGGAAAGCCTCCAAACTTACTCAAAAATGGGAATATTCCACAAAGTCCTTTAGCAGAATAAATCTGTGAAAAAGTAACAAAAAAGTTCCTGTTAAATTCCTCCCACAGACTTTTTTCAAATCTTTGACGCTTCGCTGGAATTTTTCATCCATTACTAGCTAGCTCTACTCGCAGAGCTTATTTCATTTTGACTGTCCTAATATTGGCTTTGTTTTGCTAATTCATCTGATGTTGCTGTTGAATTGTTGAGTGTTTTTCTCCTCCTTTTGTCACCTGAATACTTCAAACTCAAGCGAACACTGCCTGCGTTTTATCATTTTCAGGTTTTGCCTGCTGAAATTGCTTGTATTTAATCTATCTTAAAAGGGTGTTCTTATCAGTTCCCATGGCTGAATTACTGTGTTCATTCGCTTTTGTGTGGAACTTTTTTTTTGTTACCTTCCCCTGGCTGCACACATTACTAAAGCTGGCCACACTGTTTAAGTCCCATTCTTCTATCAAGATGAGATCTATACCCACGGAAAAGCAAACAGCTTCTAACAGTATGCTGGAATGGTTGCCTGCATACACTGATTTATTTGTGTAAATCAGATGCTTTAGCCTTAGAACGTTTGTGGCATTTCCTATTCATGCCTCAGTACCTTTCTTCGCACTTTGTAGGCATTATCGGGTTGATTTTTGTTCAACTTAATCTATATTGTGATTATGATCAAATTTTAAATGTTGTAATAAACACTGCATGTTTGAAAAAACGTTAATATCCAAGAGGTAAGCTATATGTTACTACTAGACAGGCAGCCACAAGTGTGGGTACCTTGCAGACAACAGGGTCATAATTTGAATGGTGCTTCAAGTGCAGTAGCACTGGGCCCAAAGGTTGTGAGAACTCCTCTAAACACAGAACAGTACTATATTTTATTATTAAACAGGCATTCACAATTGCACTTACCTTGCAGGCAATCGCGCAGTTGGAGTTCTGGACTTTTTGGTTCCGTCCAGAGGTGTCAGGGACAACACCCGAAGACCCCGGAGTTCTACCTGTCTCGGTGCACAAATAAACAGAAACACGGGCTTCTCGATGGTGGCGTCAAAGACCAAAGGTTTATTACTGCAGGGACACAGAAGTCACAGAAACTACACACGGGCAGATTCTAGGAGCCTGTTCGATTTGTACAAAGTGGGTTGCTCCTTAAATACTAAATTTTCAGCTTGGGGCAACATTCTTCACATGCTAGTACATTTCTAAACCTTCATGTCCTAAACAATAAATATTTGGTGTTACACAAGAATCGTCAACAATATCTGATGTCAAAACATTACGAACGAGGGGTTCCCACTGTTCCATCATAATCTCATGTCAACTTTTCATTCAAGAGCCGGACCGCCTCATCGTAAATTTCGTTACCTCCCCCTAATAAAGGCCCTGAAGGAAAGGAGCAGAGCCAGGTGCAGAAGATAGAAAAGCAGGATAAGAGATGTTTGTGGGTCGTAAATGGGCAAGGCTACCAACTTCGGCCGCCTAATCATGATCAGGCCAACGAACACGAGAACCAGTATAGCAGGACTGGCCTCGGGCTGGGGAGGCAGCTTTTGCCGAGTCATGCGGCCACAGCGTTTCTGGCCTAAGGTGTAGGTGTCACTAGCAAGGTGAATCGCCGGCTAAGGCTTATGTGTCCTTAAACGAAATGGATTAATCAGAGGTCATTGTGTGTCCATTGACTATGTGAGGGCAAGAATACAAAATGGCTGCCATACTCTAAGATGGATGCCATGGGTGAATCAGAAATGTGTTTATAACAGGAGTGCTCTTGCTCGTAGCATAGCGAAAACACCAGGGTATGCTAAATGGATCATTTGCGGTTCACTGATACCAAAATTATGCGTTTACGACAATGTTGAAAACACGGGTTCAAATCGTCACGGAACCTCACAGTGGCACCGGAGCCAAAAGCTCTTGGAACCCCTCTAAACACTAAATATTACAATATTTTACTACTAAACAGGAAGTCACAAGGGCAGTTACCTTACAGGCAATAGGGTCATGATTTGAATGGTGCAGTAGGTGCAGTGGCACCGGGGCCAAAAGTTGGATAACTCCTCTAAACACCAAATATTGCTATATTTTACAACTAAACAGGCAGTCACAAATGCAGCTGTCCTGCAGGCATTAGGGACATGATTTGAATGGTGCAGCAGGTGCAATAGCACTGGGCCCAAAAGTTGTCAGAACGCCTCTAAACACATAATATTGCTGTATTTTACTACTAAACAGGCAGCCGCTATTGCACTTACCTTGCAGTTAAAAGGGACTTAGTTTGAATGGAGCAGCAGGTGCAGTGGCACTGGGGTCAAAAGCTCTAGAGACACCACTAAACCCAGATTATTGCTAAAATGTAAAACTAAACTGGCAGTCAAGAGGGCATTTATCTAGCAGGCAATATGGTCAAGTTGTGTATGGTGCAGAAGGTGCAGTAGCACCAGGACCAAAAGATATAGGCACCCCACTAAGCACCCAATATTGCTATATTTTACTAGTAAACAGGCAGTCACATCGAGTTGCCTTGCAGACAACAGGGTCATGATTTGAATGGTGCCACAGGTGCAGTGGCACCGGACCTAAATGGTGTCAGCACTCCTCTAAACACCTAATATTGCTATATTTCACTACTATACAGGCAGACACAATTGTAGTTTTCTTGCAGTTAAATGGAACTTGGTTTGAGTGGTGCAGCAGGTGCAGTGGCACTGGGGACAAAAGCTCCAGGAACCCCACTAAACGCAGAATATTGCTAAATTATACTACTTAACAGGCAGTCACAAGTCCAGTTACATTACAGGCAATAGGATCATGATTTGAATGGTGCAACAGGTGCAGTGCCACCGGGCCTAAAAGTTGCCAGAATGCCTCTAAACACATAATATTGCTATTACATCAATTGATTCTATTATTTCCCTCTTTCATTTCATTTTTCAAAAAGTTGCTATTACTTACCCACACTATATCACTAGTAAGAGCACAATATATTGCCTTTTTGTAAATTAATAGGTCATACAACATTAACAGACTTTCTGTAGCTTATATTGTAGAATTACTCAACGAGCCACAATTTACAACAAAAATAGCTTATTATTAATCCCATAGGCGAAACCTAATGCATTTACCAATGCTTGTTTTTGAATGTCCTAATTTTGGCATTGTTTTGCTAATTCGTCTGTGTTTCTGCTGACTTGCCGAGTTTTTTTCTCCTGCTCTTGTCACCTGGATACTTCAGCCTCAAGCTAACACTGCCTGCGTATTTGTCATTTTTAGATCGAGCCTAAACAAAGCTTGCACTGTCTGGAAGATATGTTGTATGTGCTTTGTGGGATCTGGAGATCAGCCCTAGGACTTGTCTGATTCCACCTTTGCTTAGGGATTTTTTTAATGTTCAACTACCTCTATTTAACTGTCTTGAAAGAAAATGACCAGTAGAAGTCAGTAAAATACCAGAATTGCTTTCTGCTTGTTCAACTGCCTCTAATTATCTGTCTTGATAGAAAACAACCAGTAGACATCAGTAAAATACTCGAATTGCTTTCTAATGAGGGACTTTCTTTTTTTAATTTTTCTGGCAACTGCCTCTATTTAACTTTCTTGATAAAAAACGACCAGCAGAGGTCAGTAAAATACCAGAATCACTTTAGCATTCCCTAGATTCCAGGCAATAGAAACTTGTATTCAACGAGCAATAATATTTTTTTCAAATCTTGTATTTTCAGTGATATGACCACCAACGGGGCTGACTTAATATTAAAAACAGAGCTCTGGACAATACAATTTCCAGCTGATAGGCAGAATTTCTCTCCATGTGTTCCGATTTCTGGCATGTTCCGCTGTTTAGCGCTTATTTTCCCTACATGTTAAAGAACAGTAGATGTTTTAGCACCCAGGCTAATGTGCTGCATAGCTAAATACATATAAGGTCCCATAGGCGAGACCGATTGCATTGCAAATGCTTGTTAACAGTTGGCTTTGCATGTACGTCACAATAATTCCTGCGCAATAAATTCCTGAATAGATGTTTTTGCCAAAATAAATATAGATCTGGTGTGTAATTGGATGGGAATCCTGCTAAGGAAATCCAACAATTAGTGATTCGACTATAAAATTGGATGCCTTAAATCCGCTCCATTTAATTCCTTATTTCTAGAGATTCGGTTCACTCTTGGGGCACTGGGCACTTTGTCAGAGGGGAAGCCTCCTCCACGCACCGCTTTGAAGACTATAAAGTCTAATTATCTTTTCAGAATTTGATAAAGTTTTCAAACCAGTTCGTACCAGTTTGAAAGCGCTAACTTCCAATTCCAATGTGTTAGTTCTGGTTGTGGGGACAAACGATTGGCCTTTTTGTAAGGTGCGTGTTTCCTCATTAGTCAGTTGGTACAATGAGATGTTAATCACCAAGTTGTCCTGCTCCTCTATCTCAGGCATGTGCCCTTCTTGTTTTTTGGTTCTATTGGTGTTTTTTCCACCTCTGCGGGTTTTTCCCCGCCTGGGTCGGTTTGTTGTTCTAGGCCCGGCTCCAAAAAATGAACCGCAGTATTAGATGTGCTGGGTTGTTGATGTTCCGAACATGTGGTCTGCCGCATGGGTTTTGATCTGGTATCCCCCTCAGAGGATGAAGTTTCCTGTTCTGAATATGGATTATAAGACCGGTTAGGGCGTCGGCGGGCGTACACTTCTGCCCAAGTGTACACCTCGCCGAGCTTATAGTCAATGGTGTCACGCTTAAATTTCCGGATCTAACGTTCTTGGGTCTCACGGGTGTGTTTATCCAATTGGATATTGATATCTTTCAACATTTTGGTTAATTCTGAGGCTTCCATGGTGTTGCTCAGCTCTGCACGTGTATTCTTGATTTCTGTGGCCAGATCATCCAAAGTCTTAGAGAGTTCTTCTATTATAAGAAGGATTAAATCTAACGAGCACTTGTTGAGGATGGCGTACCAACGCTCAACAAACCTTGTGTTATTCTTACATAAAAGTGGGTTTAAGGGGACCCGTGGGCCTCTGGGAATCCGTTGGGCCCGGTGGTACCGGACGAGAGTGCTGGCATGCAGCTTCTGGATTGATTCTTTCTTTAACAAGTAGAGTAGTTGTCTAATGTTACTTTCGGCGCTACGTATGTTAGTGGTTGGAGTTATGTCCTCCTGAATCATGTCATAAATTTTACTAGCGTCCTCCGTTGTAAAAGCGCACGTGTCCGCTTTGAGGTCTGTCATATTGGTGATAGAATCATAATTCATATTGTAAATGAAGGCGTGCAAAGTCCCGGGGACAGAAATCGTGTGTAGACAAAAAGAATAGATGGGACTTGCACCGCTCAGATAATTCTCTTGTTTTACTAGAATGGTTTATTCATTTGCGTGCTCCAGTGGAATCGCTGTCTGAACCCCACAGCATAGATAATCACGAAAACTAATACAAAGCTGCCCCTGTCAGAGGGGAAGGCTCCTCCGTGCACCGCTTTGAAGACTATAAAGTCTAATTATCTTTTCAGAATTTGATAAAGTTTTCACAATGGGTATAGGTTCAAAGTTTTTTATTGTTCATATATTTTCTTTTGTTCTTCTTTTTTTCAACTCATTATTTTCATGGTTGTGACCAATAAGTGTATATCCTCAAGATATCAATGTTGCCAATACATCTTCCTCCCTGTTCATTATTCCCAATGCATTTCGGGCTTCCTGGCAGCCCTTCGTCAGGGGATTACTCTACAAGTAAAGAAAGTGGGTACCCGTCGATCATGATATTCTGGAAAGTTACGGCTGCGCAATGCGTAGTTAAATGGTAGGTGCTACTGGTTACAGTGAGCCTGTGTGACCTGCACTGCAGTATATGGTTGAATTGAACGTATAAACTCAGGTACATGCATGGAGGATTAATGCACTTAACGACTGTGCTGCATGTTAATGGTCGTGATGTTAAAACCGTGTGATATCTAGTGCTCGATTCTACTGGGTGCGTGCAGTGAATTGTAACACCACATAAACCACGTTACACGATATGGTGTACTCACGGAGAATACTGAGTATTCTGGTGAGCCTGCAACAAAAATCGAGTCTAAGTTCAGTGTTAAAAAACATAGCTCCGGGGGTAAGAATGTAAGCGGGTCCTCGTACGAGGTACTTACTTGGTCTAGAATTATTCTGCGACGTATCTGGACTTCAAGGTGATTCGTGGCTTGTTGTTAGGTGCCTAAGTGAAACGGAGTTTTTAAACCGGCGCGTTGGTGAACGGAAACCGAAAGGGGACTAGGAGCTAGTGCTAACGGTCGCCATATTGGAATGGTGTGTTAAAACGATGTACTTAATCTACTGTACTTGAGGTGTAGGGAATAAATAAAGGCCAAATAACTATAATAATAGTAAAGTGCCTATGAGGATGAAGCTAAATTAAACAACATTCAAATATATACCACAAATATAATTTCAACAGCATTGCAATCAATATATACATATAATACTTTTTAAAGATAACATAGGAATTCCATCCTATCATTCAACCCGTTCGGTTGCATCGTGGCCATATACCGGATCCAATAGTTTTCTCGTTTTAAAAGTGTATTTTTGTTGTTTCTGGTTGGCTTGATCTGTTCCAAAATAAGAAATTTCAGCTGTGCCACAGTATGGTGTTTCTCAAGAAAATGTGCTGCGACTGAAGACTTCATATTGTTAGTCCGAATGTTACTCTTGTGTTCGAGTTACGTACTCGAATCGTGATTATCTACGCTGTGGGGTTCAGACAGCGATTCCACTGGAGCACACAAATGAATAAACCATTCTAGTAAAACAAGAGAATTATCTGAGCAGTGCAAGTCCCATCTATTATTTTTGTCTGCACTGGGCACTTTCCCAGCCCTAGGAATAGTCGAGGTACAGTTACAAAAGATTTATGAATAAAGTCGAGTAGCCAAGACTGCTGATGAGTCAGACAGGGTCAACATCAAAGCTGTTCAGAGCACTGGGTATCCATATATATTTATAAATCTGCAGGGATTACATTTATAGGAAAACATTTTCTTATCAAAGCCGCACTACAGTATTAGTTCCAGACGTTCTTCGAACAAGTCTTTCACACTTCATTTTCAAAAGGCATGTTCAGTGCATCTGTTTGAGATAAATGGGACTGTAACCGGAGTTCTTAACACTGTCTAAAATTGTCTTCCACTTGTCCTTGTTTCCAAAGGTAAACAGGATTGACAGGCAACGTGCCCTCCTTCCTCTCCTCCACTCCATCCCATTGGCCTGTTGCTATTTATTTATATATGCATTTATTTATGTATCTATTTATTTCTTTATGTAATGCAGAATTATATGGCGGGAACGTTGCCCAAAGGCGCTGGAGTGCTTGATACAGATAAGGTCAGCAAATTACAAAACGGATGAGCTGAGGAATGAGTATAACACTTCAGGTGATACCTCAAGCAATCAGTTGAGTGTCACTAAGGAAACCTTACACAGTATGTACAAAAGTAAATAGTAGGAGTAGGACTTATAACTATTGGGATGACTGGGACAGAAAATATGCACAGGGCACAAAAATAAAAGTACCCCCCCGCCCTTAGTGAGTAAGAATACTAATAAAATGGCCCATGTTTACAAATTGGAGGAGTTCTGGACTTGTAAAGATGCTTTATAGATGCTTTGCAAGCAGGAGCGACTTCGAAGCTTAGGTTTAGCAATCACAGACTTCTGCAAGGACGGAGTCGGAGTGAGCTCGATCGTCAATCGGCCGCTCACACTAGCCACGTAACCTATCGGCTAGGTGCCCTGCGATGCCGGAACAAACACACAGGCAGACAGCGAGAGACGCGCGGCTGCAAAGACACACAGCACCCACGGTAGCAGGGGAAATTTACTTTCAGATCCCCATGGATCTCTGCGCACCACTAGCTTGGAATTGGAGGAAGTTGATATTAATCCTGCTCTTCTGGCTCATTATCCTTCTGACCTCGGACTCGGTCGCCTCTGCCTCGCTACCCATAGCGCTCTGCTCTTTGAACCACGAGGGAAATCTCCGGCGGCAGCAGCCCAAGCTCAGACGATTAATCATGAGCAGCAGCAGGGGGGCCAAGAGGGGCAACAAGCTCAAGACCTCTAATGCCATTACCGAAATCAGAGACTCGGCCCCTGCAGAAGGCGGCAACAAATCCAGACAAGAGGTCAGTGGGGCTAAAAAACTGTTGGGGAAGCCAGGGGGAGCTTGGGTGATGAAAGACTTGGTTGGTGCCCAGCCACCACTTGCAAAAATATTTCTAGGTGTGAAAGGACAGGCTTCTTCCATCAATGCCAAGACCCCCACACAACACCCCCCCACAGAGAGTGCCACCCTGGACCTGTTGCTTTGACAATCACTCATGCCAAATCAACAACAAGAGGCCAACCCAGCAGAATTAACCCTGGAGGAGGAGGTGCTGCAAACTGCCAACGGGGCTAGCGTAGATACACTAGGCGCAGTGGAGACCTTGAGCAACTCCTTTTGTCTTCCCGCTGCTGAACAGGAAAACCAGCCTAGTCTAACCACAACAACCTTAAGCGCAGAAGGCTGCCCCCAAGCAAACATCTTTGGAAACCCTGGCAAACACCCCACGATCCCTGACCCTGGCACCACCAACTTTGTCAAGGGCCTGGAAGTCGCCTCTGGCATGCAAGCACCCTGGACCCCAGACAATGGGACCAAAAACTTTTTTTCATTTTTTCCGACGGCACTGGGACTTCATCCGATGGAGTTGGCTTTGATACAACTGAAGGCGACAGTGAGGAATCAATTAAAGACACCGGAACAGTGCAGCGATCTAAGAAGGCAAGAAGTAAGGGGAAAAGACGGAGTCAACTCAAGTAGGACTATTCAGATTCACAGATGTCCTATCCACTGAACGATGAAGATGACTCACATTCAATGAAATGGGAAAAGGCAAGGAGTTTGCCGACTGCCCCTGCTGAGCCCTCACTGCGTCAATTCTAGCCTCTATTAAAGACTTTCAAGTAGAAGTGCGGGCAGATACCCACGCAGCAAAAGGGGCGGCAGAAAAGTTACAAGGAGGCCTAAGAAGATTAAACAAAACCTGTACCCAACATAAGTGATCGTGTATCTATGATTGAGGGGTGCACCGAATGTCTGGAAACAGAGACCACAGCTGTTAAGAAGCAGAGTGAGGCCAACACCACCTGTCTAGTGGACATTAAGTCAAAAATGGAGGAGCAGGAAAACCACCAACGTAGGAACAATTTTCGCTTGCTTGGAATCCCAGAGGGGAAGGAAGGAGATGACCCTAGGCGGTTCATTGTGAAACTCCTGCAAGAATCTTTTCCTGAGTACCCTGGCTGGGACTGAGAGGTGCAGAGGGCGAATCCCTTCCCCTTCAACATAAGGCGACAATGTGACGGCAACAGGGCAGCAGACAGAGGACAACCAAGTGTGTTTTTGGTATATTTTTGGAACTTTCTTCTGAGGCAGCTGATTTACAAACAGGCCCGCCCAAATTCTAAGAAGGGGGCGAATGGAATAAACTCCTTTGCGAAGCCAGATTTTTGCCACCAGACAGTTGAGCGAAGATGGTGCTTAAGACAGCTGATTTCCCCATTTCAAAAGCAAGGAGCAGAAGTCTATCTCATGAACCCTGCCAGACTTAAAGTCATCTTTAATGGGAGCTCTAAAATATTTTTGTCAGAAATTAAGGCTGGGGAATACCTGGAGGAGATTAAGTCCAAGAAGGGTCCTAGATAAAGAGACTAACACATAGTTACACAAGCACAGACACGGGGTGAGCAGAGTAGAGATGGGAGGGCTGAGTAGAGACAGTCTAACTTTCTGTCTAAAGTTTAAAATTCTCCCCACCTACGAATGTACTATTTTTATTCACAAAAATGACCTAGCCGCACATGTATTTAACCTACTATAGGCGTGATTGTCGGCCGAGTCTCACTACTGACCAGCATCACTCAGGTAACACCTCAGGTAATACCTAACTGCTCTAAGATAGGGGGGGTGGGAAGGGGAGGGAGGGAGGGAACTTAGAATGACACAGCAGAATCAAGGACACACTTTTTTACACATAATCACTTACTTAGTCACTCACTTACTTATACAACGGGCAGGTTAAAAAATCTATTGAAAGGGGAGTGTTCACGGTGCAAGAAACTATGGGCTATTTCTTTTTAAAATACTTAAATGGTTAAAATAAATCTGCTTAGGTTCATCTCAGCCAATATTTGTGGGCTGAACGATGCTATAAAAAGGCAGAAAGTAGCGCAAGGCCTGCGCTCTTTGGGGGCGACATCATCTGTCTCCAAGAGACACACATAGAGGGCTCACAAAAACACTTGATAAACTCACTAGGGTATAACATCATTGGGGCTACTACACAGGGCGCTAAAACTAAAGGGTAGGAATTATGGCTGAAAGGAGACTACCTGCAAAAAACTCATGCGTTAAGTCTGACTCATTGGGCAGATGGGTGATTTCTGAGTGTCATCTTTCCCCTAACCCTCCTTTTACTATATGTTCAATCTATGGCAGTAATGCTGATGACCCAGTGGTCATTAACTGGGACACTGGGGAGCTAGCTCATTGGCCTACTCCAAAAATCTTATGCGGTTACCTCAACATCAATCTACCACATGATTGGGCAATAGATAGTGAATGGAGATATAAAGGCAGAAAACCCTTAGTGTATCAAGCATTAATCAATTTGGCGCACGCCCACGGGCTGAGTGACGTTTGGTCCAAGCTTAACTCCACTCAACCTGGTTGCACTTACTTTTCCGCCCACATCGATCATTTGCTAGATTAGACTACTTCTTGGTTTCATCCTCCTTATTAGGTAAATGCACCATAGACACGGCACCGTGCTTCATGTCGGACCACAACCCGCTTATCCTGAACATCGGGGGTTGGAAAACTGGAAGGAGACACCAAGATGGAGCTTTGAGAAAGCACTCCTGCAAGACACAGGTTATCGGGTCCACATGCAAGCCTGGATTCAGGAGTTACTGGAAATAAACCTAGGATCTACCTCTAATATAGTAGTATGGGACACACTAAAAGCGGGTATTCGGGGGGAGACTTTAAGGTTCTCAATCAGGAAAAACAAAAAAGATAAGCAATTATTGATTGATCTACAGGAAAAACTAAGAAGAGCAGAAACCACATTAGTCCAGTTGGTTCGAACTGGAATATAGATTGAGAACATTCAAAATGAAGTTATACTTATTAAGGCTGAAATAGGGGCAGTTTTTGCAGAACAAAACGCGGCTGAGTGGGCGGTTATGAAGGAAACAAATTACGAGTGCAGCGACAGTATTGGCCACCACCTTGCTGTCAAGACCAGGCAGCAGGCTATAAGCAGCGAAATACTCGCAATACAACTACCGACTTGGATAGAGACCAATGACCCTATTAAAATCCAAGAGGGCTTTCGAGATTTTTACGCTGAGCTCTGTTCAGAGGAAAATAACAGGTCAGCCGAACTAGCAGAATCTGAATTTGCCAGCTACATGGAAGACATAGAACTCAGGCAGCTTAGCCAGGATTACTACGAACAGCTGGAGGTTACTCCATCCTGGGACAATATTCCAGCAGCCTTAACTAGCCTGCCAGAAGGTAAAGCCGCAGGAATAGATGGAAGTCCTGTTGAGTTCTATAAAATATTCGCACCCCAAATAAAACCCATTTTTCTTGATATAACAACCGCTATATTTAATGGGCACTCCCCTCCAGCCTCCTGGTCCAATGCCAAAATCTCTATATTTAAAAAAAAAAAGGCAAATCACCCTTAGAGATGGGATCATACAGGCCAATCACTCTAATTAACTATGACTCCAAAGTCTACTCCAAAATACTCGCAACAAGAATATCTTCCGTTGTCGAATCTCTGGTGTCAGAATGGCAACACGGTTGCATACCAAAAAAGAGCACTACCGAGCATATAAAGTGGGCTATTACTCTATTTGATGCAGGACAGGTGTCAGGAGACTCGATGTCTCTGATCTTACTAGACGCTGAAAAAGCATTTGATCGGGTCTCCTGGCGGTTTCTGTGGTATGTCAGGAAGAGGATGGGCTTTGGGCCAAAACTTATGCAGGCAGTACAGGCTCTGTATCAGAGTCTGACGGCTTGCATGTCGATCAATGGGAGGCTGTCTGAGCAATTTAACATTTCTCGGAGCACTAGGCAAGGCTGCCCCTGCTTTCCTTTGCTTTTCACCCTCTATATAGACCAATTAATCAAGAACATTGAAAGTAATCTGGTGATTCTGGCAGTGAGTACGCAGGGAGTGAACACTAAGATCATGGCATATGCGTATAACCTAGCCATTACTACCCCTAAACCCGAAAGTGCCATGCTGGCACTTGAATTGTTTTGCAGTTCACCCTATGTGGGAAGGGTATGCCCAGACGTGGGTCCCTTGCTTACTAAGCCACTGAAGTCAAGCTATCCTGGCTGAAGACGGCTGATAGCCAGAAACTGGTCCTAGGATGCTTGATTCCGGTCCAGGAAAGACATGGCTTGGCAGTTCGGGCTGGACTGTTCCCATGAGGCACAGGGTCATGACTGATTTGCATATGGCCATGTCTGAACTGTGGTGGCTTGGTGAGCAAAATAACGATGGATTAAACCCAGATCTGTGACTGGGCGTGAATGTTTTGCCATTGTGCAACATTCCGTCCATCATCTTGTGTGTTTTGCAGTTCACCCTATGTGGGAAGGGTATGCCCAGACGTGGGTCCCTTACTTACTAAGCCACTGGAGTCAAGCTATCCTGGCTGAAGACGGCTGATAGCCAGAAACTGGTCCTAGGATGCTTGATTCCGGTCCAGGAAAGACATGGCTTGGCAGTTCGGGCTGGACTGTTCTGTGAGGCACAGGGTCAAGACTGATTTGCATATGGCCATGTCTGAACTGGGGTGGCTTGGTGAGCAAAATAACGATGGATTAAACCCAGATCTGTGACTGGGGGTGAATGTTTTGCCATTGTGCAACATTCCGTTCATCATCTTGAGTGTTTGGCACTTGAATTGTAGGCACAAAAATTGGTAAAATCTCGGGGTATACCTTAAACAGAAATAAAACCCAAATAATAACAAACAGTGAAGTTAACTGGGTCGACAGCCGAGTTGTCACAAAGGCCAAATACTTGGGGGTAACTGTAACTGCCAACCTAGATGAAATTGTAACTGAGAACGTATCTCCCTTAGCCTCCGACACAAAAGAGCCCCCAAACAAATTGATACCTTACACCTGACTCTTGTGGGCAGATGTAATACGATCAAAATGACTTACTCCCTGAAATTGTTTACTACTTTCGCTCTATCCTACTGGAATTTAGCACGGCCACGTCACTGAAATTTCAGCAAATCTTCACGCAATTTATCTGGGGCTACGCGCAACCAAGACGGGCCCTTACACAACTGTCTCTACCCAGGGAGAGTGGGGGTTGGGCTTTGCCTAATTTAAAAATTTTTTTTTTTACATATTTTATTGATTTTAAATTCGTTTACAGTCCTGTAAATTGTGCGCATAGCAGTTATGACAAGTCATACATAGTAACATTGCTACACATTCATCTTGCAAATGCACCTCTGTGATTCACGATAATCAATCATAAAGAAACAACCCCTTAAACACCCCCCACCCCAAAGAATTGAGGTCACACCACACACCTATATTCCATATCATTGCAATTGTATCTCATCCGGAGCTCAGTCTATATACATATACAGGGCATATCCACACATTTCCGTAGTTGGCCGGGTATGGGCAATTCGTAGCGGTGTATGCACATTCAGGAACAATGTCATAAAAACATCTCTGGCTCCCCAGACTTAAACTCTTCTAACATTGATTCCCAATCTAAGGCTATCGGTGTGGGCCTCAGAACTACAATACAGTACTGAACTGATGAAAGAACATTCCTTTTCCCCTCCAAATGGTCTCCCTTCTCCATTCTGGCTCTTACTGGGAGAGTAGTCCTGTGGTTGCCTGTTCAGACAGTTGTCCTTTGGATACTACAAGCGGGTCAGGTTTAAGACACTGATGAACTCCTTTAACACCTTGGCTGCTGTGAGTTTTCCCCTCCTATGCTGAGCTTTGAGTTCCCCCATTGTTCATGACGAGCTCAGCTCGTCATAAGCACAGCTCAACCGTGCCTCATGCAGCGAAGGGGTTAAAGTCTTCCGCAACGTATGGAGGGTGTATGGGCTGGGAAGATTGAATTATTATACCCCTATCAACCAGAACTGCAGCCTACCTGCAATCTTTGGCCGGAACTACCTAGCAGACTGGTATAAGGCAGGCATTTCAAAACTAGGAGATTTAATCACAAGCGAAGGAGTTAAATCCTTTGCAGATCTACAAAACAAGTATGGTCTAAAAAACCAAGACACCTTCAAACATCTAGCTATTCATGACTTTCTCTCTTGAAAAGTAGGGGGACCTGCTGGGTTCTCAGAGATCCAAACTATCAATCTGCTAGGGACCCTAGCGACTTGACGGATAGGATCTATCTATGCCGTTCTGAACAATGAAACCCCAGACAACTTGTCTAGTATAGCGGATAAGTGGCTCATGAAACTAGGGGCGCCTCATAGCATGTTTTTCAATTCACTCGAACTCTCCCAAAGTGACCTGCTGTCAGCAAAACTACAGGCGCAACACTTTAAAACCATCTTTTTTTATACATTACACCTAGCAAAATTGCTAAACGGGGAACGGGCAGAGGGACATTGTGCCCTCGGTGCTCTGAGTTCGGAGCCAATTCGGTACACATATTTGCCAGCTGCCCAAAACTTACCCCAGTCCTTCTTAAAATACAGGAATTTCTGGGCAAGGTCATTTCTCAAGAACGTGTACTGATTCCCACAACTATAATGATGGGGACACAAGAAAGGATTGATAGGAAAGAAGGAGGGGGGGGCTGGTGTTTGTAGCTATGACAGTGTTGAGGATCTATGTAGCCTCAGCATGGATCGAGGCCAACCCGCCCCCTTTCCCCCAATGGCTTGCTAGGCTAATGGCAACCTACCATCTTGAAAAAGTTATATATGCCAAAAAAGGCCGCAAAGGGAAAAAGAAGGGACTAGATATCTGGGGACCTCTCACTATGTGGCTAGAACAGCCAGACCAACCTAGGCCAGAGTTATAATTTGTCTTCTTTCTTAGAAAGGATGTCCTGCCAGCAAAAAGGCAAGGCCACGGTTTAACGACAGGTTGATAGCACTAACACATCATTGTTTTATGTCCTTCTTTTTTTATTCTTATTTTTCTCCCCTTTAACCTTGCAGTCCTCCCAGCTCATATTAAAAGTTAATGTGTCTATGTGTGTGTATTTCTGTGTCCCTTAAAAAAAATATATTGGTTACTTTGCAAAAGTAGGGGGTGGGGGGAGTGGGAGGGAAGGTGACAATGTTGAACTCTGTATGCACTGTGTTGGAAAAATAAAAAAAAATTTTTTTTTTTAAAAAGCAAGCAGAAGCGACACTGCAGGGAAGAGGGGAAGGGGCAGTGGGCGGGGTGAGGGGGGTGCACAGTGGTGCAGTGTTTCAGTGGTGTCATGGCAAGTGTTTGAAATACTCTTCTTCTGAGGTTGCATAGCACCACCTCTACCTTCAAGAAAGAGCTCCATCTTCTCCTCTTCCAAAGATACTTCAAATGTACCTGCAATTAAACCAGTTTTGCAATTCTTTTCTACAATCCTCTCTTGGTCTGCTGTCTTCTCCTTTTCTATGTCAGACTTCAGCTTCCCCGTTTCACCCTGGAATAGTAAAGTGGTTATATGCAGGGTTGCACTGGTTCATCCCTTTTATTTTAAATATGTTTTTATTATCATTTTGCACTTTTATTGCAAGCCGTACAAGATTACTGCAACATTGCTAGTACATCAAATACACAAGAAAATAAGATTTAGCAGCCAAACAACAAATACAGGGGAATAAAAAGACACATTCCAAAAAAACATCGTAGAATATATACTGTGACAAATTAAAATAATCAAGCCAACTCCCCCTGAATCCATTGCCGAACCGGATCCCAGATTTTCATTCCAAAGGATCTTTTCCTTCTACCTTTTGTTCTATATATAGCTTCCTCTATATTATAAGAGGCTAAAAGACGTGCTCTCCATGCTTCAAATGAAGGAGGAGAGGGGCTGATCCACTCTTGCGGTATACAAGCCCTAGTTATGGCCATAGATATAAATAAGAGAGCTTGTTTTATGCACTGGTTCATCCCAGTCTTAAAGTTACTTCATAACTTAGAAACTTTTATGAGGTAGAAAGACTTCGGCAGGCCAGGTAGCCGAATGGATGACGACGGGAGCCGCTGAACAATGTCTCTGTGTCAATGGAAGGCTCTCGGTGTCAGGCACGGTTAACCTGCCGACGAAGGTTGTCAGCTTCCTTGGATGCTCATACAAACCAGTTCTGGGGCAGTTACCCCTCCCACTGGATGACTAGAGGGACAAATGAAGGGGGCAGTCCTAGTGTCTGGTTCATCTGCTTGTAACAGGGTAGGCCTTTTGGAAGTGTAACTAGCACCTGGGCAAAACCCACAAGCCATCTTGTCAAGGGTAGTCCAGCTCTTCCCCACACTCAATCCTTTTGTTCCCTCTTTAGCAGCAATTCACATCTCACCACCAGGGTGCCCTCAGCAGTCAAGAAACAATTGAATACTGGCAGAAAGGTGGCCTGAGGGATAGGAAGAGAGGTCACTTTTCTAAAAGTAGCTTTTTCAACATAGTTAGTCAAAATTCGAGTTCACCATTAAATTGGACTTTGAATAGCTATTAAAATGAGCCCTTGAATTATATTTTTAGCTGCCACCAATCCAAAACTATGATTATAAAGTGTTATAATGCAATCAAGTGTTTTCTTATGGGGCAGCTAATCTTGCCACAGTTAAAAGAGGGTTTGGGCCCTTCACATGGTCAGGACCTATGTCAAATTAATTTCTATATGTTCTACTTTTAAATACAATACATGCACCCTGCCTTATTGGGCAATAAGGCCTACCCAAGGGGTGGCTTGTAAATATTTAAAAGGAAGGTTTTGGCCCCTCAAAAGAGTGCTTTTGACAAGTCGATTTGGCAGTTTAAAACCTGCACAGCAAGGCTGCAGTGGCAGGCCTGGAAACATACTTTACAGTTCTACTGTAGTGGGTGACACAAAGCATGTTGCAGCACACTAGTAGCATTTCACTTACAGGCCCTGTAGTACCATATACTATGACCTATATGTAAATTAAATGCACCAATCAAGTGTATGCCAAATTTCTGAATTTTAAGGGAGAGAACAGCACTTTTTTACTGTTCAGAATGAGTAAAGAGCATAGAGTCCTTATGCCAAAAAAAGCAGTTCCGGTAAAAATCTGGGGGAATGCCACACAAAAGATGGTCATTTTCCAACAGTGACCTTGTCTTTGCAAATGTTTCCTTTGTACTGCCTTCTATCCTTAGTGAGGGTGTCTAAATTGGAAAGGGAGGGTCATTGATTCCGTTTCATCTCCAGATCTCTGGAGGATTTTCTTTCTTTAAAGAGACTTTTGGAAAACCAGGGTGCCAAGGGGTTGGGTCTTTTTTCTTCTTTTTGAGGTGGTTATCCTGAAGAACCATAGACATACCTTCATTGAATTTAAGTATAATAATGTTCACATCATCATCACCGAGACTGATAGAGGAGAGGTTGCTCATAGCCAGGCCTGAACCGGCTTCAATTATCTCCCCTTAGAAATATGCACTCTACACAATGTACTGTTCTCTAGGACGCCGACTCATGATTCTGGTAATGCAAATGTATGTATTTATGACACACAGCTTAATATTTCAGCTAGCGAGCTATAGATCTTTAAAAGGACAAATTATGAAATACCTCAAGTGCACTGGTACAGATAGAGAGCTGAAGAGCATCATATTTTAGTAGATATGGAAGTGTTCAGCTCTCTCCCATTCACACAACGCAGTGCAGTAACTTGGTGTGCTGCCTTTGGTTGCATGGACTTTCAGTAAATTTACCACTTTGGATCACCTCTTGGCCATACTCACACTTTTTTAAACCTGGGTACATTAGTATTGCAAGACCATTGAGATCACTAACAGCCTACCAACCAACACGTCACAGCAGAATCTCTCTCAGACAAATTGTCACTTTCCCATTTTGACTGATTTGTAGGTAATTAATAAGATCTTAAACTTCAGATTTCCATTTGAAGACAGCCAACAAAGACGTGCCGCGTCAGTGATACTGAGGTCGCACGTTGCGTCCTAAACCTGATAACCACCCTATTTTGTAAATGTTGTAGGTGGACTGTGATGTAAGGAAGACACCTCACAAACAGTAAATGACAGTCATCAGTTCTTGAATGTATGGTTACCACCATGACAGAAAGTGTTCCCAGCACTTAAGGAAAGGTAGATTGCTCATTGGGAGCTCTAGATGATAGCTGCTGGATTTGACCATTTCTGGGTGATCTTTTTTTACATTTTTTGAGAGGGTAGAAGTTTTTGACAATGACTTCCACCACAGAGATGATCTGCATCTCTGATGATTTTGCACCATTCAGGGCCAACATGCTATTCTGCATGCACCACTGTGCTGCACCAGGGCAGTCTGAGGGAGGCTCATTCACCCTGTCCACCCTGGCGGTTCCGTCATTGAAGACCCCAGCTGGACATCATCAACATACAACTCAAAATACCGGATATGTTTTCTTTTTAGAAGCCCAGCCAGTTGTTGCATGGAGATGTTAAATAGTTGTGATATAAGGGCAGGCCCTGGAGGCACCCTAGTATCACTTTAGGGATCGAGAGTTGTGATCACAGCTGGAACATCTGATTCTTGCCATTTGTGAAATTATTGTAGCCATATACAGGCTTTCCAAGTTATTTCTGCCACCACTTTGAGGTGGTGCAGAAGCGGTGCATGTCCTTCATATAAACATTAGTTCCTATAAAATGTATTCTACCGGATGCCCTACATCCTTAGACCATGCAAACCTACCTTGATCTCTACTAGGGCAGCCCCAGTTCTGTGTTCAAGGTGGAACCTTAATAGGTAAATATTCAATTCTGCTGATACACCAGATGGCATTGCACTTGCTTATAGATAACGCCTTCCATACTTTTATTTAAAAGAGGCCGATTGTAGGTAGGCTATTAGCTCGCCAGGTCAATAGGAAGCAACTTGCAAGTTTTTACGAGCGGGCGACTATGACAACATTTGAACACAAATTGAACTTCATCTGACTCAATCTTAGGTTAAATAAAAAAGGTCAACACAGAGGCAGACAAGATAGTTTGCTAAATACTTCACAACATTCCCTGGACTTGGGTTCAGAGGAGAATATAGGCACTTGATCTTCAGAAACCTTGCTCCATTTTGGTAGACACAAGGAACAGCTGTGGGTACAATGTCATCGATGAGAATTGATTCCCTAATAATCAAATTTTCTCTTTAAAAATCAAAGCAAGCTTCTCAACCTGGAATATCACTTTCTAAAGCTTCCACTGAGCTATTCTACAATCCAGCCTATCCCTTGCAAGATCACACTTTCTCAACTACCGTTTTAGACTCACCAAAGTCCTTGAGCTCTCGTTTTCGCCAAGATACGCTGAAGGTAATTTCTTCTCATAAACAGTGCTCCTTCTCTTCAGGAGGTCCCGCTGTAGAGAGAGATATTTCCCTCATGGAAGTCTCTCTGTCATGCTCTGCTAAGGGCAGTGTTGGTTGCTTTTACAAACTTTCGCTCCAATTACTTTTTTCATTCCTTTCCTTTTTTTATATCAAGTCAATGCTATGAATGCATTTCATCCCTTCCCAGTTAGATTATGTCAGTAGTGTGTGCTTTGGGCTAATCAAGTTATCGACATGTGGGCCTACCATTATTAGACACCATACTGTCACAGCCTAAGCACCCTGGAGTAAATCTGTGCAATATTATAGATGCTCCACATAGGTTTTTAATTTCTTCCCCAACAGTATAAAAAAACAATATCTGAGTATAGGCATATGTCAATCAGCCACGGTTGGCATGTATAGCTCACATTCTCAAAAACTGGCAGGCATGTTTCTAGAGTGCCAGCAATATAATGGTACATCATGTCATAGGTTCGTACATATCAGGTGCACCAATCACCTGATCAGATGTATAGTGGATTTTAACCTTTGCAATTGTTTGTTACTATAGGAAATCCACCTTTTCAGCGTGGTCACCCCTGATTTTGCTGTAACCTATTTTATTGCTGATTTTTAGAAACTGAATACTGGTGCACTGCTGCGCAGTGACCAGTGTATGTACTCTGCCCCCTAAAACATGAAGAAATTGGCTAATTCCTGATTGGCATTTTTTTTGACAATCGATTTTATTGAGTTTTGAATGTAACAACAAACAGCACCATTCAGAGCTACATTATACAATGTCAGAATAGAAAAAAAACACATCACAGTGACATCAAGGCTGTACAAGTAAAACCAATAATGACATATCCACGTGTACCTGAAGAGCAGACCACTCCTTATCAGTCTTCTATTTCTCCAACCCATTTGCACCACATGTGGCGAAATTTCTTAGGGCATCCCCATGCGACATAAAGATGCCGCTCCTGTGCAGCATACCGGTCCACCCCTCTGAGCCAGCGCCCTAGAGTGGGTGCGGTAGTGTCCAGTCAGTGAGCAGCAATGTCCCTTTTGGCGACCACCAACGCTGTATTAAGGAAGAGCTTCTCAGCCCTGGAGCCATCCAATCCATTGGTGATGCCCAGCAGAACACGTCTGATTGGCATTTTTACCATTTCTATAATGCCACAGTATGTGGTGCAGACATACACCCATGGCAAGAAAAGTTCACTGTCACCTGTGGACGACAGCACCTATTGTGCCATCCACTAGTGTGACAAAATAAAACATGGCTTCAGGCCTACCATTGTGGCGTGACTGTTGCTGTGTAAAACCTGTTAAAATAGTAATTTGTGACAGGTGGAAAACTCACTTTCATATATTAGTAAGCCACCCCTGTGTAAGCTTTGTAGCACAAGGGATCATGCATGGCACTTAAAAGTGGGAGATGTAGAAAATATTAATTTTACCATGTCTCTACTGTGACAAAGGCTAGCTGTCCTTTGTAGAAAACTAGAGTACAGATTAAATACCAAAACAGTATCCCAGGAATACCCAGCTAGAAAACCAATGAAACCACAATTTGTAATAATTATTACAAATCCAACTAAATTATGAAGTCGATTTTATAATAAATTTTGAGGAAAAGTTACTTTTAGAAAGTTACCCATTACCTTCCTGAACAGTCAGAGGGGAAATTAGTATAAGCCTCTGCAAGCTCTCAGCCTGTGCACAACCTTGAATAGGGGTGAATGGAGCGTGAAATGCCTCCCAGGAGCAAACGATAGAGTGACCTGAATGGGCAGGAATGACTCCTCTGCACTCTTAAATATTCAGAGTGGGGACTTTGGGCTTCCTGTGACACCCCACTGTCAACTTCTGCTTGACAGGTCTGTTGAGCCCCATGAAACACTTAGGGTGCAGCTGACAGGGAGATAACAAAATGTCAAAAAAAATTATTTATTAATTGTCTGGTTGCTGAAGAGCCATGCCTTTGTCCTACCAGACTTCTTTTTTGAAGACATATTTTATTATTTTCACTAGTACAAACAAAAACCAACTGGTATAGAATCAACAACCATCTTCAACTATGCCACAGATAAGGTAGGTTTATGCAGTAGGAACAAATCCACACGATAGCAATAATACGCCCAAATGGCACATTTGCATGTACATAGTCGAAAATAACAGGTTAGCCCCCAGAAACATTCGACATGGATCATTACATCTGACCCAGCCAGTCCTCATCTGTACCAATAGACCCCATCTCACCCGTTGAGTACGAGCTAGTGTCCTCAGGGTCCATGAAACTGACCAGGAGTTACGCCCACACTCCCAGGTCCTCCTCAGCCTAATCATCATGTCTGCACCGGTTCAGATGTATTTCCTCAGCTAACGCCCCATTCTGCCACATCCGTCACCCATTGCTCCACACTCTGACCCAGTTGACTCACTAATGTGATTGCCACCTGTCGCTTGGCCATGGCAAAACCAAGCAGTAGGAATTTAAATACCAAGTCAAGTCAATAAGTCTTTATTTCGAATTTTCATCATAAAAGACATACTATACAAAAATCCAGCATTACATCCAATTCATACGTAGAAAAGTTGGTATCACAGTATACTAAAAATAGAAATGCTAAAACCAGGATTAAAAAGGTATTAAATGTGCAAAATCGCAAAAGACTTAGGGCCAGATGTAGGAGCCTTAATACCGGTCGGAAACGGACGATTTTGGCCGTTTCCGACCGGTATTTGGCTTTTGACATGTAGGGATTTACAAAAGGGGGTGGTGATGAACAGAGTGTCTGAATTGAGCAGACCACTCTTACCCAGTCCAAAGATCAGGGCTTGATCCATCACCGTTATTTATCTCACTGCCCCATCCCAGCTCAGAACCTGGCCATATGCAAATCAGTCTGTCCCTGGCCCAGTGCATCATGGGAACAGGGCAGACTAAACTACCAAGCCAATTCTTTACCAGAAAGGAGACAAGCTACCGGGGACCGGTTTCTGGCATTTCAGCCTCTTCGGCCCGGCTTGCTTGAATCCTGATGGAGCAGTGAGAAAGGGACTCATGTCTGAGTATACCCTGCCACACCTATAGTGGCCAAAATCGATTTACAAAAGGGGGTGGTGATGAACAGAGTGTCTGAATTGAGCAGACCACTCTTACCCAGTCCAAAGATCAGGGCTTGATCCATCACCGTTATTTATCTCACTGCCCCATCCCAGCTCAGAACCTGGCCATATGCAAATCAGTCTGTCCCTGGCCCAGTGCATCATGGGAACAGGGCAGACTAAACTACCAAGCCAATTCTTTACCAGAAAGGAGACAAGCTACCGGGGACCGGTTTCTGGCATTTCAGCCTCTTCGGCCCGGCTTGCTTGAATCCTGATGGAGCAGTGAGAAAGGGACTCATGTCTGAGTATACCCTGCCACACCTATAGTGGCCAAAATCGATTTACAAAAGGGGGTGGTGATGAACAGAGTGTCTGAATTGAGCAGACCACTCTTACCCAGTCCAAAGATCAGGGCTTGATCCATCACCGTTATTTATCTCACTGCCCCATCCCAGCTCAGAACCTGGCCATATGCAAATCAGTCTGTGTTGGATCTAGCCCTGATCTCTTGACTGGGTGAGAGCTTTCTGCTTAATTCAGAGACTCTGTCCCTCACCACCCCTTGTTGTAAATATTTTTGTCCACCCTAAGCGTGGAAGGGTATTCTCAGATGTGAGACCCTTGCTCATTGCACCATCAGGATTCAAGCAAACCGGGCCGAAGACGGCTGTAATGCCAGAAACCGGTCCCCGGGAGCTTGTTTCCTTCCCAGTGTAAGAACTGGCTTTTGTAGTTTGGTTTGCCCTGTTCCCATCATGCACTGGGACAGGAACAGACTAATTTGCATACAGCCAGGTTCTGAAACTGGGATGGTGCAGTGAGCTAAAAAACGGTGTTGGATCTAGCCCTGATCTCTTGACTGGGTGAGAGCTTTCTGCTTAATTCAGAGACTCTGTCCCTCACCACCCCTTGTTGTAAATATTTTTGTCCACCCTAAGCGTGGAAGGGTATTCTCAGATGTGAGACCCTTGCTCATTGCACCATCAGGATTCAAGCAAACCGGGCCGAAGACGGCTGTAATGCCAGAAACCGGTCCCCGGGAGCTTGTTTCCTTCCCAGTGTAAGAACTGGCTTTTGTAGTTTGGTTTGCCCTGTTCCCATCATGCACTGGGACAGGAACAGACTAATTTGCATACAGCCAGGTTCTGAAACTGGGATGGTGCAGTGAGCTAAAAAACGGTGTTGGATCTAGCCCTGATCTCTTGACTGGGTGAGAGCTTTCTGCTTAATTCAGAGACTCTGTCCCTCACCACCCCTTGTTGTAAATATTTTTGACATGTAGGGGCCATTATTTTACAGAATCGGTAAATTTACAGATTCTGTAAATTTACCTCTTCTATAAAATACCGAATCAGAATTTTTACCGATTCAGTAAATCAAGATGTAGGTGGCACTCCACATAGTGCCACAGGCCCTTAAGAGTCGGTATTTTACCACCCAATCCTATTGGGTGGTAAAATACCGAATTCAGGTGTGCATGCACATCTGTGCATTCACACCTGTGCAATGTGACACACAGACATGGCCTTAGGGCATGTATGTGTGCCACATGGCACACAAGCCTGCAGTTGGGGTGCTAGAGGGTGTCAAAGTGACACCCCCTGCACCCTTGCTATATTCGGTATTTACCGATTCGGTAAATACCGAATCGGTATTTCCAATTGATTCCTATGGGCTCAAAAGCCTATAGGAATCAATGGGGAATACGGATTCGGTATTTACCAAATCGGTAAATACCGAATCTTACAGATTTGGAAATTCCCAAAAAATAATTACCTACATCTCCCTCCTTCTAATTTACCGATTCATAAATACCGAATCGGTAAAAATCGGTATTTATGAGTCGGTAAATTAGATTTACCTACATCTGGCCCTTAGACATTACAATAATAATTAAAAGAAGAGACTAAAAAAGGGGTTTACTCCAATCGGACCCAAGTCCCACAGAGGTTACCTCCAACGCCAAAGCTAATCGATTATATTATATCCACCACTAGATTAGGGGCTGATCTTACGCATCCGGAGTATCCATGCCCAGCTCATAAATTTGGTGCCAAAGCCAATCGATTATATTATATCCACAGCCTAAATTACGGGCTAGTCTTACGCATCCAGAGTATCCATGCCCAGCTCATAAATTTGGCTACACCTACTACCACCAAAGTGGTACCATTTTCAGACCCTTCTGCAGACAGTTGTCACCCAACAGACAAACAACAGGGTTCATGTTTACAGGTATCCACACCACAGTTCTTAATTGGGCTAGTACTTTCAGCCAATACTCATACACCACAAGACAGTCCCATGCTAAATGCAAAAATGAGGCCACGGGTGCCTTGTACCTAGAGCAACCAACCAACTTAGTAGGGTCCAATTTATGTAGTAGCACTGGCGTGACATATGTGCAGTCCAAAAAGTTAAAGCGTATAAGCTTGAATCTTGCAATGCACATATGTTTTATCATTGGGCATCATCAAATTGTAACCCTAGGTCCTTGTCCTAAGCTTCCCAGGCAGGAAATGGAGCACACAAAAGGTTTGCTGTCATGGCCTTGTATAAGAGATGGTGTTTTGTACCTTCTATGTGTGCCTCTCAATGCAGCACCCATAGAAGTTGCAAAACATAATTTTCTTTAAACAATTGTTCATGTGCAGGAAGGGACACCTTCTCCTTCTCCTCGTTTTGCCAGGGTAAGACCAGGTTTTCCCTGGACTTAAGTTTGGTGCTGCCCCATATTTACGCCACCCATGTAAATATGGCCAGTGCCAACATCAATTGGTTTTGAGGTGAAACACCCACTGCAACACCCATTGCCCTTCCCTATCACGCTAAGTATAGCGTGAAGGGGTTCCTTATTTACAAGGCAGCGTTAAGCCACGTTAAGTGGCTTAATGCTGCCTCATAAAAAATAAGGTGAAGCCCCTATCGCCACCACAAAGTCCTGAAAAGAGGCGCAGTGGCAGCGATAGGGGCTTGTAAATATGCCCCAGTCTATCTCTGTGCCAGGGTTTGGATCTTATGTGTCAGTTGGATGAACTCTGTGACTCATCAGGCAAAGAGGTCCACTTCACCCGAATCTGCCTCTCACACTCTGATATAAGTGAATATGTCCAAACCATTTATAACTTTGTTCGCCTACAGTTCCTCTGGGGATACAAACCTACCATGCACATATAGCTGGCGGAGCCGCGTGAGACTCGCCATCTCCAGGCTATGAACTACCCTCTTACCAAGTGTCCGGGTGACAGCAGATTTATTTGTGCAACAGACCATTGTATCACCGGAAATGGTTAAGGCATCCTAACTGCAATACAAGTTCTCAGTTCGCTGTTGCTTATCTGCCCTCTTTCAACCTTTCGTATACCGCAAAAGGGGATTCTGCTGCATGGTATTGTCTTTCTAGATCTGGAACAGCAAACATGCCTTTTCATATGGTAACTTAGGATATCCAGCGTTAGTCTGGGGTAACTGCTTCCACTTACCAATGTAATCGATCATGAGCTTAGGCTAGTATAGAAGTGTTGGGAAAGGGATACAGGGATTTTATTAAACAGATAGAAGAACTTGATCAATATTGACATTTTCCCTGCTCGATTTTCATTGCCATTGGTAGTGGTAGCGTTATCCAACTCTCCAACTGCCCACTGAGGGCCTCATTTACAAAACGTTGACGTAGGGTAGCGCCACAAGTCTTTTTGCTGTTCTGCCCTAAGCCAATTTGAAAAGGGAAGAATGCACCGTATTTACAAGATACAGAGCATTCCTGTCCTTTCAGCCACCACTGGTGCACAATTTGGTGCCTAGAGCCAATGCAGGTGCCCTGCAGCATGGTGCAAGGGTGTCTGAAGTGTTGGCTGGAATGCTTTTGTGCAGGAAGGGGCACCTTCCTGAACAAAAATAATCTCAAGAGGCGTTTTCCTCGTTCTGTGTGCACTGCAAAATGCAGCACTCATGGAAAGAGGAAAAAAGAGGAGAAATAAAAACATTTCTCCACATTGCGCCTGCTCTGGGGAGGCGTGAGGTTTTGGTGTTGCCCCAGGTCTGCATGATTTTGTAAATCTGGGGCAGCTGCGCAGCATCAAAATCCATGGGTGTTGCACTGGAGCGCCCATGGAACGCCTTTTGGATGCAGAGTCAGGCAACGCACTGCTTTACACTGCCTTGCCTTTATCCATATCTATGAGGCCATGCAAAGTCACGCAGGGTGGCTTCCCCTCGCTTCTCATAGATATGATTGAGAGGCCTGCACCACCGTAGCATAAAAAGAAGTGACGCTCTGTCGGCATAGGCTTGTTTCAAATTAGCCCCTTAGTGTTTGCAGTGCCAGGCTATAGTTGCCTCGTAGCACCAACTGCTTATCTCGGTTAGTCAATATGCCCAAGTATTAGCAGATTCTTCACACCAGTGTACAATACATATTCATTGGTCGATCTATTAGCCACTCCATAAGTGGAACAACTGATTTCCCCTTCTTAATTTGTGCATATTTCGTTATCTTCCTGATAATAGCTTCTAAATCTGTCTCTTGGGTTTTCACAAGAAGCATAATGCCACCTGTGTATAGCAACAAGAGCATATGTTTAGTTGGCTTTGCAACCCCCATCTGTAAATGCCTGTTTCTCAGACAGGTTGCGAACAGCTCCATGGCTAAGGCGAAAAGAAGGCATGAGATGGGGCACCCCTGTCCTATGCCCCGGTAAACTGTTAATGGTTGTGAAGTGTACCCATTGACACACACTCAGCTATGAGCTCAGTGGTAATCAGTTTAACAAGCCGCATGATGTCAGAGCTCATCCCAATCCTGTGTAACACAGCAAGCAGGGAAGATTACTCAAAAATCTAAAACTCTCTCAGTTTTGAGAAAAACAGAGAGAGATTCAATATTCGGTCACATGTGATGTGAATGGGCAAACAGCATGGTTTTCCAGGAGAAATTCCGACTGCGCCAGTAATAATAGACTCTTCATCGATCCATTTAGCCAATTATCAATGCTTCAGGCAAGGATCTTATTATCTATGTTCAGTAGTGAGAATGTCCCATAGGATGTACAGTGTTTTATTCATCCCTGGTTTGAGGCTCTCAATGATAAGCACTTCTCTTGTGGTGGGGCTAACGTTACCCAGTTCCAAAGCTTTCTCAAATAAGTCGGCAAGTCAGCAGTGCCTTGAACTCCCTATACGACTCCACTTAGAGCCCATAGAACCTTGGGGCCTTCCCCTCAATGGGATTTATAATTTTCTGAACTCCAGTTGGTTCCTAAAGGTAGGTCTGAGATACCTCCAGCCAAGCAAGCACTGATTCTTCTAAACATTTCTCTATATGGGAAGGGTCTGCCTTTGTCCGGGGTGCATGTAAGTTCACAGACCATGTCTTTAGTTCCTGCAGATTAGCCTAATTTCCCTTTACTATCTCTCCTGAGGCCATTCCCAAAGAGTAAACAATAGTTTGCTGATGAGCTTTCCTCTGCAGTCATGAGTGTCAACTCCATATCTACACAACAGTTATCTGCTTTCTACATTATCTATGTACCATATCCCAGTTTGACAGGAGGGCGTGTCTGCTTTATATCTTGCCTCAAGCTCAGCCATTGCTTTCTCTAATTTTTCCAATTTTTATTTTTTATTTTATTGAAAATCCATGAGGACACAAAACAAGGCACATACGATTGGGCGCGAAATGGTAAATTAATTTTACCGTATCATTTTTCCATATAATTATTAATAAAAGACAGCTCATTCAAATGAGAGGCAGAGTCCGTGGGATCTGAGTCATACAGGCTTTAATGGAAAATCCTCGAGGATTGGATATCATGTTCCATCACCACTAAGGTTCAGGAAGGGACATTCAACGTTTTATTAACATTACACATTATATATAGAAAAACAGTTCGATTGGAACCAATACAGTAGGCGTAACAAGTAAAAAGAAAGAGATAAGAACACATGTGCGTAACAGGAGGCGTGTAAAAAGGCGTACACATGGGCGTGCACTGGACATGTCAGAGAAACGTCACAAGAAACGTCACATGTGGGTGGATGCATAGAGAAAGTTGCAGGATCAGCAGAAACCTATGACCTGAATGCGCACGCAACCGAGCATGACGTGGAAATGGGGAGAACTGGGGGCTTTGACTTTAGCACTAGTGGAGGAGACTGGAGTCTGGGATGTCAGGGCAACCTGTACCTATAACATATCTGGTATCTCATGTTTGGGGGATGTAGTGTCTGAAGTAAAAGGTCTCTCGGGCAAAGGCCGTTCAATACTGAATGCTAGTGCGTGCATATGAATCTTCATGTAGAGTGCGGGGGCCATGGGCCTACCATGGTAACGGGAGCAGTAATTTACTTGCATGGAGACAGGAAGGCAGGGCCCTTTGCTCTGCAGCCGGGAATATGTTTACCTATTTCACTAGACTGGAATGTGTTTTCGAGGAGGCTGAGCAGATGTGTTTTCGAGGAGGCTGAGCAGATAACTGTAGGCAAAATATGATTTTGGCAGGCAGTCCAGGCCGAGCCGGGCACCGCTTCGCTGGCAGGAAGTAAGGCAGGGGTCAGGGATGCATACAGCTTTCGGAGACAAGAGAGATGAGACTCGGGGCCTCGTTTAAGGGCCTAGCTCGACTGGGTCAGGAAACATGGAGAAAAACGTGTGCGAGATTCAAGAGTGCACTATGTAAAGACGTTGGCACCATAGGCTTAGAAGCCTAATCAACGGGATTTTCTTGCAGGACTAGATAATGTATATGCGTCTTTCTAGCATGTACGGGACAGAAGTTACACAACATACAAGGAACATGGGTGCATGGATAGGGTGCGAGTGGGGGACACATTAGCTACCTGAAAATTTCTATTACCTCATTCCCTCCTTGGACCCTACTACACCCTTCAGGATATATCTATATTCATGAGACCATCTATCTGTTCGTAAAGCATCATTTGCTCGTCCTTCTTTATTCGGGAACGGGAACATGTACTTGGACGGGGAATACAAGCTGTGGCGCACAAGCCGCAAATTGCTGGCCCACATTGCAGACAGAGACAACAACTAAATACTATGACCAATATTATTCCTAGGAATGATAACAATTTCCATCCCCACGCGGATATCACACTCCAGAGCCAACCGGACCAAGTCCAGGAGCCTGGATTCTGGTGTATCAGGTGAGCAATTTCATGAAGCCGAGTAATGGCCTTATACACGGATGGCGCGTTATTAGGAATAAACACGCAACAACTGGATCCGATGACTCTACAAGCCCCGCCCCTATCGGCCAGGATGACGTCAAGGACAAGGCGATTTTGAAGAACAACAATTCTCATAGCAGATTGTTCTTCAGTCAAGTTACCTAAGGCAAAAGTAGTTTCATTCACTACTGCTTCAAGTGTTCTCGTTAACCTGCGTATTATTTTACTGTTCTGGACAGGACCTATGAACCAGAAGTATCCTTTAATATAATCTTTGTACTGATCCCATGATGATTCAGAATAATCAATAACAGGAGGAAGGTCTCTCTTATGTCTCACATGTACAAGGTGTGAATTTCTTTGATAATCAGGCGGGGCTAGGAAAACAGGTGGCAATAGGAACGCAATATAACACGTCCCATCCCAATCTAATGGTAGATGTACATAGGCTGTCTGACCACAAATGAAATAAGAATGGCTGGAAGCTTTGAAAGTAGACTTTCCTTTATCGCTGAATTCGACCACAGTATTACAATCACTGTGTCCTAGATGTACTGAACCATTCTTTCTGACGCATAATTCACCTTTTACTGGCAAAACTGTAATAGATGGCAAGTCCGAATTAGTCTCAGACTGCACATTCAGGATCATGAGGTTAAGTGTAAAATTCCCTAATCCATACACTTCATTTTCTAGATCGGTCCCAGTCCTTTGGGGAAGACCTTCTTGATCTGGGAAACATATTTTATTCATAACTGTATTCAGATTCCCCCAAATCCAATTGCCTTGGGAAACTTTGGAATTACTATCTAGGGAAGACATTAAAGTAAACCATGCACCACACGAACCATTATGTGTGAACGGATAAGGAAAGAGGGGCAGAGCTCCCTTGTACTTCTGATAGGGAGGGAGTCGGCCACATACCCAGCAATTGGTGGCATTGCTGGTCTGGTGAGAATGGTGTAACATATGGATGAATGTATTGTTGCGCATTGCTAAACGATAAGATAATTCGTGTGGGGGCAGGTCACTAAAAGTGTGCTCTACAGTGCCATTAAAGGAAGCATGTACATGAGAATCAAGACGAAAGAAAACATGTAGCATTAAACTTATGCATATGATCGTAAGACTCAGAAGAAACATGGAAATTAATGCGATAATGCATCTGCTGTGCAAAACTTTACAGTATTGTTTTCTCTTTTCGCTACGCCTATCTCTCTGACTACTTGGGTCTATCTTATACATGTCAGAAACCTGTCTAACCGCTTCACCCGAGGGGGACTTAAACAATTAAACGCTGTCTGACTTACTAGACCTCAACTTGGAACGATACTCCTGTTGTGGAGTTTTTTCTAGCAGGGGGAGTTTAGAGTCAGTATCTAGAAGTGGGCAGTCCTTAAACGGGATCTCTGGACACAGTCCGTGAAATTTCTTAATGTGGCTGGAGTGCAGCCATCCCTTGCGACCTTCCAGCTTGACTGCGGTCCTCGTTGACATCAACACCAACTTGGGCTGCTTCCATCTGGGTTCCAGCGGACTTTTCCTGTCGAAGTTCCTCAGGTGGACATACTCGCCGGGGACGACTTCATGCGGTTTTACTTGGGTGTTGTCCGGGAAGGCAGCCGCGACCTGTGAACGACAAGATTGTAGTGCAGACATCAAGGAGGCCAAGTAATCTGTCAGCATAGTACTTTCAACATCAGTGATCTTTTTCGGCATAGGCGTACCCCACATATTCGGGGGACGACCAAAAACAATCTCGTACGGGGACAATCTTGTTCTAGAATGGGCTACCATTGGCATGTAAAAGAGTGCAACTGGCAGGGCTACTATCCAATCTACACCTTTTTCTGCACAGACTTTTGCTAGGCGTGTTTTCAGGGTTTGGTTATGTCTCTCTAAGAGACCTGCGGCTTCAGGATGTCGGACGCAGTGGAACTTCCACTGGTAACCTAACAGGAGTGATACCTGTTTCATAAGCTCGGACGAAAATGGCTGTCCATTATCAGAGTACACGACACGGGGCAAACCATATCGTGGGAAAAACTCACGGACCAGTTGTTTGGCAGTGGTTACAGCAGTGTAATCGGGGACTGGATATGCTTCTGTCCATCGGGAAAGAGCACATACGACTACGAGGACATACTTGAATCCTCGGCATCTGTCCATCTGGATATAATCCATCTGGAGGACTTCAAAAGGATGGTCAGGAGGATGAAATCCACCTTGTTCCACGGGAATGCCTTTGCCTGGATTGAACTGACAACAGATCATGCAAGTACGCACTTTCTGTTTTGCTGCTGCTCGTAAATGTTTGTTGAACCAAAGATTCTGTAAACTGTCTAACATGGCTTTCTCTCCTAAATGTGCTGGACTATGTGCTGTGTTAATGATGATTTGAACCAAAGAGTCGGGGAGGAACCATGTGGCTCTTCCCTTCGTCATCCATCCCTGATCTGTTTGGATCCCTCCTTGTTCAGTCCATTTCTTAATTTCATCTGGGGTTGCATGTGTCTGTATATCGAGTACATCTAGAGTGGGATCCTTAACTGTCAGGCAATGTGTCAGTGAAGGTACTTCAGTCTTTGTCATGTCAGTCGGAATATCTGTCTGAGCTGTGAGTTTGGCTGTTCGATCTGCCAGGTCGTTACCCTGGGAAATATTGTCAGTGACTTTGGTATGTGCTTTGCACTTCATAATGGCTATGGCTGTAGGCAAGTGTATTGCTTCTAACAGGGCTTGAATGAGGGGACCGTGTTGGATCTTGGTACCGTGAGAAGTTAGAAAACCTCTCTCTTCCCAAAGGACGCCAAAGTCGTGTACGACTCCGAATGCATACTGTGAATCTGTGTATATGTTAACTTTCTTGTTCTTGGCTAATATACAGGCTTGGGTCAGAGCAATGAGCTCTGCAGCTTGGGCAGATAATGTGTCGATACGATGTGTTTCTATGACTTCAGTTTCAGTGGTCACCGCATACGCGGCTACTAACTCTCCTGTGCTTGTTCTCATACATGAACCATCCACGTAAAGTGTCAGGTCTCGGTCGGTCAATGCAACGTCTGTCAAGTCCTGTCGGGGCTTTGTCACTGTATTAATGACTTCTACACAATCATGTGGTGCTGGATCAATTGTACTCGAGGGTAACAATGTGGCAGGGTTAAGTATGTTGCAGTGTCCGATTTCTATGTGTGGCTGGAACAGTGTCAGTTCATAACCTGTCAGTCGTGCTATGGTCAAGTGTTGAGTCTGGGTTCGGTTCAGAAGAACTTCCACGGAGTGTGGAACCTGTACTGTCAAAGGATGCCCTAACACTATTGAATCGCTTTGTCTGATAGCTAAAGCGGTTGCTGCAACTGATTTCAGGCACGCAGGCAAAGCCTGGGCCACTGGATCCAATGTACTAGAAAAATAAGCACAAGGCTTATGGTGTCCTGCTTGATCTTGTGTGAGAACAGATAATGCTGTGCCATCGCGTTCTGTGACAAAAAGTGTAAAAGGCTTGCTATAACATGGTGTCGCTAAAACAGGTGCTTGACATAAAGCTTTCTTCAAGTCATTAAAAGCTTGTGTATGTTCCTGAGTCCAAGGGAGGACAGTCAAAGTCGCTGCCTCCTGTGTTGTCAACTGTATGAGTGGCTTTGCTAGAAATGCATACTGGGGAATCCATTGTCTGCAGTACGAAGTGAGGCCAATAAAGGCCCGTACTTCCTTTTGTGTCTTGGGTTGTGGCAGATGTGCAATTAACTGGATACGTTCTGGAGTCAACTGTCTACCCCTCTTGGACAGCAAGGGTCCAAGGTATACCACTTGCTGGGCACAGAATTGTAGCTTCGAAGGGGACACTTTATGCCCCTTTTCGGCCAGAAAATACAAGACTGTCAGTGACGCACGTTCGCAGTCACGTTCGGTCCGTGCGGTGATTAACAGATCATCGACATATTGCAGTAGAGCAGTGTCAGTAGGCATGTGAATACTGTCTAGTTGTCTTTTCAGTGCTTGGCTATAAATACTAGGACTTTCCGTGAACCCTTGAGGTGCACGTGCAAATTTGAAGCTTCGGCCATTTAAACAGAACCCGAAAAGGTATTGGCTTTCGGGGTGAATGGGGACACTAAAGAAGGCGTTCTTGAGATCGATTACAGTAAAGAACGCAGCTTCGGAATCAATGGCAGTCAATAGTGATGAAATATCTGGGACTACTGGGTACTGGGGGATAATGCATTTATTAAGTTCTCGAAGATCAATCACCAATCTGTAGACTGGAGGTGCATTTGGGTCAGTTCGTTTAAGAATCGGAATGATTGGAGAATTACATACATTGGAGTCGGTTTCTACTACTACTCCTTGGGCAATGAGTTCGTCAATAATTTTGAGTAAGGCTGCTACAGCCTCGGGTGGCAATTTGTATTGTCGGATTCGGGGTAGTACAACACCTTGCTTGAGTGTGACACGATAGGGTGTAATGTGCATACAACCTACATCTGTTGGACCTTGCGCCCATAAGTGCTGTGGAACATTTTTCAATCTAGGATCAAAATCTCTCAACACATAATGACCCTTAAAGTCACGTAAAAATAATCTCACTCCTTCCGGAGAACAACATATTACTGCTCCTAGAGCTTTCAGCGTTTTAATACCAAGCAAGTTTTCAGGACATGATTTCGTAAGTAACAGATCTGTAGTACGAGACAATGGACCAACTGCAAGGGGAACTGGCTTTGATACTTCGTTAACAATAGGCTTTCCTGAAAATCCAAGGGAAACATTCTGTGAGCCTGAGAGGGGTGCCCTGGAACCTCGTCATGACTAATGGTAGTTCTGCTCGCCCCTGTGTCAATCAAAAATTTTCTGTCTTTCCCTAATACCTGACTATGTACATAGGGACCCTCTTGATCTACAGGAACCTCGATAAGGGGCAAGCCAACCTCCCTCTCTAGGCAGTTTCATGTATACTGCTGATAATCGGGGTAATCGGACTGTGCATACTGGTACATTTGCTGTGTGACATGTTGTGTTGCGGCAATGGGTTGGGGTTGGGGTACAGCTACTGTCTGTTGCTGTGCATTCGGTGGCGGTTGCGTATTCTGTGAAATATTCTGTGGGACGTGTTCTGGTCTAGGCGGACGCGGTCTTTCTTTCGTTTTGCCTGTAGCAATATTGTGTCTTAAAACGGCACACTCATTTATGAAGTGACCTGGCTGTTTACAGTAATTCCAATTCCCTTTAACAGGAGCTGCAGAATGACTAGTCTGTGTGTTACCCCTCTTCTGACCATCTGCTGGAACGGACTGGGCAACTAATACTTTCATTTTCGTGTCTTTCATACGTCTCTGTTCATGATCGTGTTCCTCTCTAATTCTGTTCTGGTGGTACTGTAACATTTGTAACATTTGGGAAGGCGTATTTGCTTGCCATGTGCTTTCGACTTTCAGGACTCTATTTTTAACTTGTGGTAAGGAATTCTCGACTAATTTGGTCACAAAAAGATGTGGATATGACTCGCTACTTGTTTTCAGGCCACTATTAATAATGAAACATTTCTCAAATCTGGAATAAAAATCACTAGTGTCTTCGTCTTGTTTCTGTTTGCAGGCTGAGATTGCATCCCAGTCTTCCTTTTTAACTGTCAATAATCTAGGCAACACTTGTACTAGTAATCCTGGTAATGCTTGAGTTTTGGTCCCGAGACCTGTACCTGGAATACGTGTCTTTTCTTCGTCTTCTAATTCAGTCCAGATAATCTTTTTATCTCCCACCTCCCATTCTTTCTCTTTCAGTTTTTCGTAAATACCTGCTGGCAACAATACTTTTAACATTTTAAGAATGTCGGGATACGTATAGTCTCCCATGAGTAACATGTCTTTTAATTCACGGTGGAACCCTGCAGGATCTTTATCGTGACAAGGCACTATTTTCTTCATTTCCAATAATTCCATTTTGGTCAAAGGAGTGTATACGAATACGCATTGAAGCGCACCCCCTGTAATCTGGAGGGGATGAACTTCTCGTAAGGGATTCTGTCTGTCTAGGTGATATGGCTGTCTTACTGGGGGTGGAACAGAAACAAAATATGGAGTCAGAAAAGTTCTGTATTTGTGACGTTGTTCTAGAATTATATTAATTAAATCGGTACCTAGGCCTCTCCATCTTTTTAGGAGTAATTCTTCCAATATATTATATAGTGGACCTGGATCGGAATGCTGGCTTTCATACAGTGTAATGAGATGTTGGATCATGTACATACCAGCTAATCGCTGTTCGTCTGGTGTAAGGCTCAAAAACGTTTGCGCTACTGAATCATCTTTATATATACTATCATTCCCAGCCCATTGGACTGCTGACCGGGCTAGTTCCTGATCACGCATTGTATTAAGTTCATAGTAACCTATTCTTTCTTTCAGTATTTTATCAGTGTCTTGGAATACATGTTCAAGAGAACATTGTTCGGGTATGGGAGAAAGGAAACGTTTCTTGTTTTCTAGACGGATGGGTCTGTCAAAAGGTCTGTCAAAAGAATACTGTTTAGGAAGCTTCACTCTACCTACGTACGCTATTGTGCCTTGATTTTCTACTGTATCATTTAAATTCTCCTCCTCTGAGGATTCATTCTTGTCGGACTCGGCTTCCCTTTCAGCCTTCTTTCTGTCATGCATTTTTACGATTTCTTTACGGATCTTTCTGTACATGGCATCTATGCAATTTTGTTTATCATGTTTACAATCTGCTATATTATTACTCCATTTCATCAGTGCATCCATCTCTTCTTTTACAGCACCTGGCCGATCTAGTTCCCTTATCAAACAATTAATCAGGAATCGTAAGATCATACTTTGTGTCTCAACCTTCTGATGTGCCATGGCCTCGCGTATACATTCTGGTCTCTCCCCCGTTCTAATAAAGTGATATATAATGTCTAGATGGTTTGTCATTTCTGGTAATAGCATCAAATAATTTGCAACGCGACGCAAACGTAACGAGATTAACATCATGTCTCCCTCGCTGCCAGGTACTGGGTCATATCTGCAATCTGTAATGTACTGTCTAAGGTTCGCGAAAGTCGCAGCTTTCGGTGTGCGTTGTAATGCTGCTTCTCTGTATGTCATTCGTTTTACTTGAGGCGGGGTGATAGGCTGACCTCCTACGGCGCCTCCTGAAGCGGAAGCGTAACTATCAACTAACTGTGCCGTTGCTGTTGGTGTCATAAATTGAAAAGTGGGTGCAAGTAAAGTAGGCTGACTCTGGGTTGTCGATGCAGCAAAAGGATTGTGAGGACTAGTAGTAGGAAGAACAGCAGTAGTAGTAGTAGTGACAGGAATAGTTGTGACCGGGACAGTGGTGACAGGATGGGAAGTGACAACAGATGCAGAAGTCGAGTCTTGAGCAGGTGGGGGTAACGAGTCATGAGCAGACTGAACAGGCTGAGTAGGCTGCTGTACATTGTTGACGGGTGGTACGGGTACATTAGTGTATGCTGGAGCTACGTCATCTAAATAGGAAGAAAGAAAAATGTCTGCTGCAATCTGTTTGTGACGGAGTTTAGTCGGAACCAATGGTGGTGGCAAGTTACGGGGTACTTCCGGGGTCGCCCTGGGCAGGCCCTCGGCAAGAACAGGATACATGCCTGTAAGCAGTGCGTTTCTTTGACGGTCTAATTGTTCTAATCTGACTTGTTCTCCTTCTTCTAGTAACTCTTTTTCTCTAGCTTTTTCAGATTCTTCTCTACTTCTCTCTGCTTTCCTGATTTCTTTTTCTGTTCTTCTATGCGATTCTTTACGCCACAATTCTATGGCATCTTTCTGGGATTGTCTGGCTTTCTTTTTCCACAATGCTTCTTCTACTCTCATGATGCACTCAGCATCCCATGTCCCTGAAACAGGCCATCTATACTTCTCTTCCAGGTCTTTGGTGTAGTCCACCCATAAATCTAGATACAGCACAGCATCTAAGCCATGCTTGTGGTACATAAAATATCCTGGAGTGTCCCTAGGAGGGACGGGAACTGCTTCTTCGAGTATCCCTTTCCTAGTTCCTATCTGACGTAATTTCGAGAACAGTGGCATGATTGGAATGAATCAGACGTGAACACAATAAACACAATAATAAACAGCAAACAATCATTCACACCACTACATTAAAACACATTGGAACATTTCAGACGGAATTTACCTGGTACACAGAAAACACATATTCTGAGAATCTCCAGATTAGAATACTAGAATACTGGATTACTAGATGCACTGCTTAAACAGTACAGACAATACCGGTCCCATAAAGAGACACGTCGGACCGTATCCACCTAAGTGAACACGTCTGGACCAGGTCTGTGTACCCAGACCTGTCTTGACCGGGCACAAATTAATGAACCTGTCTAGATGCGTTCCCAACAACGGTACTCACCGGGAAGCAAGAAACTGAAGGCCTCGGAAACTGGACTGGACTGGACTGGACTGCTACGACATCTGACTGCTACGCATCACGCTACCACGCATGCGCTTCGGAACAGGTGGGCCTCCGGACACCTCGGACCTTGCTCTCTCGACTTGGGCTCTGGTCGGGATCCTCCGCATTCCTCACGCCTCGTCTGGACGCTGGACCGCAGTCTCCGTCTCCCCCGTGGGCCGAGGGAAGATAGCAGGAAAACCCGCAAACGTGCACAGTTTCCGTCGCGGCTGTAGAAGGGGTCAAAGCCTGCGTAACATCGCCGGCGAGTGGGGAATGGGGGTACCTGTTCGGGCGCCAAATTATGTGGTAAATTAATTTTACCGTATCATTTTTCCATATAATTATTAATAAAAGACAGCTCATTCAAATGAGAGGCAGAGTCCGTGGGATCTGAGTCATACGGGCTTTAATGGAAAATCCTCGAGGATTGGATATCATGTTCCATCACCACTAAGGTTCAGGAAGGGACATTCAACGTTTTATTAACATTACACATTATATATAGAAAAACAGTTCGATTGGAACCAATACAGTAGGCGTAACAGGTAAAAAGAAAGAGATAAGAACACATGTGCGTAACAGGAGGCGTGTAAAAAGGCGTACACATGGGCGTGCACTGGACATGTCAGAGAAACGTCACAAGAAACGTCACATGTGGGTGGATGCATAGAGAAAGTTGCAGGATCAGCAGAAACCTATGACCTGAATGTGCGCGCAACCGAGCATGACGTAGAACTGGGGAGAACTGGGGGCTTTGACTTTAGCACTAGTGGAGGAGACTGGAGTCTGGGATGTCAGGGCAACCTGTACCTATAACATATCTGGTATCTCATGTTTGGAGGATGTAGTGTCTGAAGTAAAAGGTCTCTCGGGCAAAGGCCGTTCAATACTGAATGCTAGTGCGTGCATATGAATCTTCATGTAGAGTGCGGGGGCCATGGGCCTACCATGGTAACGGGAGCAGTAATTTACTTGCATGGAGACAGGAAGGTAGGGCCCTTTGCTCTGCAGCCGGGAATATGTTTACCTATTTCACTAGACTGGAATGTGTTTTCGAGGAGGCTGAGCAGATGTGTTTTCGAGGAGGCTGAGCAGATAACTGTAGGCAAAATATGATTTTGGCAGGCAGTCCAGGCCGAGCCGGGCACCGCTTCGCTGGCAGGAAGTAAGGCAGGGGTCAGGGATGCATACAGCTTTCAGAGACAAGAGAGATGAGACTCGGGGCCTCGTTTAAGGGCCTAGCTCGACTGGGTCAGGAAACATGGAGAAAAACGTGTGCGAGATTCAAGAGTGCACTATGTAAAGACGTTGGCACCATAGGCTTAGAAGCCTAATCAACGGGATTTTCTTGCAGGACTAGATAGCTGACATGTTAAGGATGGACGCAAATGTATATGCGTCTTTCTAGCATGTACGGGACAGAAGTTACACGACATACAAGGAACATGGGTGCATGGATAGGGTGCGAGTGGGGGACACATTAGCTACCTGAAAATTTCTATTACCTCAGAAAGAAAAGGAGAAGATGAAGATCATGGCAAACAATTTTGTTATAATACATTTAGCCGTATTAACCATAAAATCATAACAGTGAAAAATGTACCTATACATATACATATAAAGGAGACACAGCTACCATGAAAGGGACTATTCGGGCCAAACAAAAAGAATTGACTTAACAGAATGTATACATCCATGTAGGCCACCACTGGTTCCCAAATCTCACAACCTAATTTCATTTTTCGTCTGCCTTTCACAGCATACAGGCTGCACTCCATATTAAATATTGACAAAAATCTGGCTCTCCATAGTTCAAAAGAAGAAGCATCCTTTTGTAACCACATTGAGGCGATACAGAGTCTAGCCACAGCTGTAGCTAGAAAAATCAAATATCGAGATTTACAGGCTAATTGATCGGTTGCCGATCTCCCCGCAACCCCAAGCAATACCTGAGCTGCAGATAGTTGTACAGGCCCCCCCAGAATCTCAGCTAAAAACTTTTCTATATGAGCAAACAAAGTGCTTAAGTGCCCGCACATGCAAAAAACATGTACCACATCGGCGGCGTCACATCCACAGCGAAAGCACTTACCCTCATTAGGTCCCCCCACTTAGATATTTTGAAAGCTGTCTTATAATGCTGGGCAGCGAGATTTGCTGACAAAAACAATCTCCCAGTTAGTCCGATCGAAGTTTCTAGCCGAGTACCAGAGCACCCCAGTCTAATGTCCCATTTATGAATTTGGGCCTTAACCCCTTGGCTGCTGGGGTAATTTTCCTGCTGTGCTGGGGGCCGGGGGGCACACACAGCTCCCTGGTGCTCATGACGTCATAAGCTACAGTGCTCCTGTGCACATGACGAGCTGAGCTCGTCACGGCCACACCCGTTTCAATAGAACGTTCAGCACAGCAGGGGAATTATCCCAGCGTGCGAGCGTTCTAAGGGCCATGACGAGTTGAGCTCGTCATGAGCACCGGAGCACTGTAGCTCATGACGAGCTGAGCTCGTCATGAGCATGCAAGGGGTTAAGATAATTTGCACAAGTATCTAGCAAAAGGGTATATAGTGTGCCAATCTGTGCGCTTTTCCTCACTGCCTCAATAAGGGGATCAGCTTGAATTTCCCATCAGGATTTAAGCAAATAATCACGAATTTGTAGATATTTAAAGAAGTTGGACCGGGAAAGGTGAAATTGCTCCCTTAACATATCAAAAGACATTAGTCCCTCTTCAACAAATAAATCCCAACTGAACAAACCCCTTTATCTCACTAATTATCCACCACCCGGTCCCAAAATACCACTGGCAGAAGAGTGGTTGCAGTTAGTGGGGTATACCAAGATACCCTTTCCAACTTATACTACTTTCTAACAGCTGACCACACCCTATAAGCAGCGTTGAGAACTTTAAATCTAGTTTGCTTATAGTAGCTCCTATCAAGGTTAATAAAAAGTCGATTTTTTGCATCACTGGCAAACTAATTTTTCCAATTGTGTTTGTATCGACTGGAGTACTTTTACATATCATATCTCCCTTAATATATGCTTTAAATATCTCCCAGATTATTGCAAACTGTTCAACAGATCTTACATTGTTTTCAAAGAACTCATTTATGGCAGACTTCGTCTCACTCTGAAATGCAAAGTCTCTGATGGATCCGGAGGTATATCGCTACCCATTCTACAAAGACAATGGGGGATCACTAATATAATCACCAAGACAATATAAGTTCAAGGTAGGTATTCCATGCCCACAATATACAGCAGTGTCTCCACAGAAGTAAACCGGAGATCAGTGTGTGAGTGTCTTGTACCGAAGGATAGCAGGAGTATACTATGTATATCATGTGTTTTTTTATCCTTGCAAATTTCAGATGGTCAGTCCTTCTGGGATTACTGCTGTCCAATGAGGGCTGCAGAATTAGGTTAAAATCACCTCCCCATAATATATTTCATTCCTGGTACTGTCTGCGAAGTGCTATCACACCATCAAAAAAACTCCAGGTAGTCCACAAATGGGGTGTATGGGATTATCAGGGTGATTAAGAAATTCTGCAGTATACCCGTCATGAACAACAACCTGCCCTGAGATCTCGCATAATTGTAGGATAATACAGACACAACATAGAGATCTCACTATGGCCATCCCACTAGATTGCGTGTTGAATACCCTGAACTGTCTAACCTGTCCCCAACCAGCTGCAAAGTGGCATGTCACCGTTCAATGAGATGTCTGTTTCCTGCAAAATAGCCACTGCAATACCATGCCTATCTAGATATGCCAATATTAAAACTTTTTTCCTAGGATTGCCTAGACCTCTAGGATTCCATGTTACCACATTAAGCAACTTCATTTATTAGTCTTCTTGAGACCACTGTAGGTTTTATGACACTCTTGCTCCTGTAGACTACATGGCGGTCCAGCATTATAGCTTGTTCAAAATCAGTCATATTACGACACCTGCCTGCATGTTCCATATTGGATCCTTTTCCCACCCTTCAGCCACGCTGACAACCACAACAATTGAAACAAAATCCCCATCAACATAACTGCGATCACTCCCAAGGTAGCCCAACCCCATGCTCCTTATTTTATTTATTTAAAAGATTTTCTACATGACTACCAGGGGAATCAGAGAGCTTTACAGTTTATAAGTCAAGGATGGATATAAACAGAGCAACCAAACAAAAAAACAATCTTAACAGTCTCATAAAACCTGGCACCCTAGGCAGCATTGGAAGCAAGGAGTCCAGGCAAAAGTTTCTTCATCCGTATTGTTTTTGCTTCATTGAGAAAGGAAGTAGATGGATACAGTCTATGTTGTGAACATGGTCACAGGGGTATCAAAGCACTTTACAGAATATCAGTTGCGATCGAATAAGTGGAGGTTACAGATGACCAACAGATCTGCAAAACAGTCTTCATATACTCAGACCAACTAGTGTTGTATTCTATCTAGGACCCCGATCAATATTGTGACCTCATGCCCCTTTACGGCTATAATCAATTGATATCCCTATAATGGCATAAACGATCAGAGCCATATTTCAGTAACTCGTCTCTGCAGCTCATTACAGTACATGACACAGCAGAAGCCACTTCCTTAGATTCCTAGATAACACACCGAGTTCTTTCGACAGCTCAAACCCCCAGCAACCTGGGAAAGCCCCGCTTGCTTTGTTTTGATTAGTAATAGAACTCTTGCGAGCACTGTAAGAACGACCAGTTCTTAGTGACATCTTTATTGACGTCTTTTGTCCAAAAACTTACGTCAAACTCGACACCTTTCAGGTATAAATAATACCGACGTTGCCTTAAGCAAACACGGTGGTGGTGAATACTGGAGCAGAACAGCTGTCCCTTGCAGAGAGATCAGCAGATGCGAGAAGCCCACGGACGCTGCCCCTCCTCCTTGACGCGCTGAGAAAGACGTTGTCTTTTCTCCTGCCGAGAAAATCCAGCTCCGGCGTTTCCAGCCTACCCTTGCGGGTAACTGGAATATCGAGTCCTGAGAGGAGATACCAGACCTCCAACATTCTATTGCCGAGGTACGGTGCTGACTAAACCCTTAGAGAGAATTCTTGGAGCAAACCCTTGGCAAAACCAACTTAACTTAAAACTGCTACTTACTTACTCCCTCCCACGTATTAGGCTTAGGTCAGGTACACTGGGGTAGGCGTAGTTAGAAGCACCAGTTGAGGACGTTAGCCAAATGTATATATGAATGTATATATTTTATTCATTTTAACCATCTTATGGCTAAGAAACCATATCAATGCTTTTACAGTATTATTTCGCAATACTCCTTTTACTGTACGCACTTTTATAATAACAAGGCTTGCAATTGTGGCAATTCATTTCTCTTGCATGAGAAGGAAGACTGTTCAATAAATAATACCTTTTATTGAAAACGCCCGTCTCTCTATTCTCTGCATAACTGGTGAAAGTAATTCTGCACAACTGACTGAGTGAAATAGCTGTCTATTGTTTCACACGACTCTAGAGATTGACTCTTATTCTGAGGAGTAAAGTTGTCATGTTAATGTGTTTGTTGGAAAACTGAATCCCATCTTGTCTGAGCCAGGGAAGCTGATCACTTCCTATTCAGTCAAGAAAGTTTCCAGTGACCTCTGAGCTAGCTGGTACAAACCCAATTAGGTCTAACATAGTCAGTAGAGACCTAGAAGACCGCAGTCCTATGTCTACACTGCTGTTTATGTTATTCCAATGCGCAGGGCCTATAGGGAAAATAGGAACTACACTACATGGGGCCCAACGTTTGGTAAGGCGACAAAACTAACGCAAGACGTTAGAGTAACTCAGTCGTGCTTTTTCACACAGACCCTTTCTCCCGTAAATACTCCAATAGACGTCTGGAGTGGGTGAAAGGTTAAAATCCGCCTGAACTTAGTAGGAAGAGATTCCTATGTAGAGCTTCTGGTTTATTCAACGTTGAAGGATACAGAGTTCCAAAATATTGTGCACCTAATCTTTGTCTCCTTGAAACCTGATCTGCAACAAAAGGCCTTCCTGACAGTAAAATGCCAGGAGAAGGCGGGAACAACAGGACCGCTGAAGTCACAGTAAATGCGACTCAGCAGGGTCCTGATGATACAGGAATTAATGAACCGGATGCGATTATCATCCTGGCAAACATACGAAAAACTATAACGTTAAAACTTATAGAAAACGGACTGACCTCACGAGGTGGTACCGTCATTTTTTCGTGATAGAGGCACACGAATATCGGCAGACAGAGGTATTCTATTCATGGATAGACTATTCATGGACTTTCCAGCGGCAAACGCTACAACACACGAATTCCACTATTACAAAATAGAGGAACCACCGGATGAGTATGCTCCTTTCGAGGAGATTGAAATTCCATTAAAATACCAAGAGCACCTGCTCTGGTTTAAAGGCGCCCTAAAACACAATGATCACATCACCAGGCTCGGTCCACTAGGTAGACCAGGAGCAACGTGGCCGGTTCTAGCCAGCTACACACCACATCCGGACATTGAAAAAATGTCTCGCGAAGAGCTGTTAGCACAGCTAAAAACATTAATTAAAATACATAGACAGTTAGTCCAATATGTAATGCGGACTGCAACAGTCCAAACAACTGTTAATGTTCCACAGCCGACCCCTCATCAGGGGAACACAAATAAAATTACACCACAGAACATACAATCATGTCTTGGTAAAACACCCATAAAACGGGAACAAATCCCTTTCTGGTTAGCACAGAAAATTACTCAAATAGAGGCAGTATTCCCAAATACTACCCCTATTGGGAAACACAGAATTCTGACCATCTGCCTTCCAATGGGGGTCGCACCACACGTGGAGGACTGTGACACTTGGGGTACAGTCTTTGCTTCCATTTACACAAAAACACATGGTGTTCCGTCTATGGCGGTAATACCAGATGTGCTAAAACAAATTCAGAATGAATACGGTCCAGAACCTGCTTTAACTCTTGGTATGACATTACTGAAAGACTTCAAGCAGGTCTCGGCTATATTACTAGCCAATATAAAAGGAGAAGCAGCATCTGTGGCGATCAGCCAGAAATTGAAAGAAACAGATATAACAGATCAACCAATTGAACTTGCCAGAATTATAGAAAAATGCTATGAAGAATTAGGTAGAGATAGTTTGGGTGGGAAACCTGTAAAACCCCAACTACTCGAAAATCCTGAAAAAAAGATTTGGGCTCCATTGATAAAATGGTCGGATAGTTAGACAACAAACGTCCAATGATTATGCCAGAGGTTTGTGGTCTGGTCCTCCCCAAGACAAGGCATAGAGACATCGATCAGGGGGGTTGGACTAGTAGAAAACCTACCTGGGAGACTTCTCGAAAGCTTTACATAAGATTTTCCAGGGCGCACAGTGAGGCACTATGTTGGCAGAATTGAGAGTTTCCATCTAGAGTTATTCCATCTGGTGGCAAATATGAGGACAAAAAAAAAAGAAAAAAAAAGAAAATCCTGAAAAATTATTTATTAAAAATAATCTAAACACTCCTAAAAAGAGCTGGGATGGAAATAAACAATCCACTCCCAAGGAAAAAGTTTTCCAGTCCAGAGGAAGGTCTCCTCGGCGGAACTCCGACTCGAGAACACCAGTCTCCCCAGAGGGAGCCCTCTGAGAAAAGATATAACCCTAGAAATAGGGATAACTTGAAAAAGCCTGATAGATATCAAAGTATTGATACACGTCCCTCTCGATCTTTTTCGCAGAAATCGGAAAGAAGAGGACGGTCAGACCCAGGAGAGCACACCAAGTCCAAAGACAAGGAACCTGCTCAAAGTAAAAAATTACAATTTCCAAGAAAGAAGGTAGCCAGTATTAGAGTAATCGAACATGCCGAGAATACTGAGGACACAGCTGAAAAACGGAGAGTGAGCAAGACAATGCTAGACAGTGCAGCAGAAACCAGCAAAGCTCGCAAGATACTGATGAGTCATCTGGAGACAGTGGACACGAATGAATACATTCAGGTAGAAACTGCAGACACCAGAGTTAGCGAACCTCATAAGATATACGAAATAACACTGCGTATAGAGGGAGATAAGACTAGAAAAATAAAGGGTCTATTTTGGGATAACCTCTCAAAAGGCTATGACATCCTGTTAGCCGAGAAAGATTGGCCCCGGCAGTTTGTCAGGGAGTGCCCTCATCGCGAAGAAATGATTATGCCTGCCTTCTCAAATCACATTCCAAATCACACTAAATATATATATGCAAGGAAATGGGCAGTAGCCCAGGCACCAGAATTATATAAAAATCATGTAGGATGGGATGAGGACTCTCCTCCCCACGAAATCCAGTTAAAATATCAACCAACTGCACAAAGGCAGTACCCTACTAAGCAAGAAGCTAAAAAACAGGTCAGGGAGATTTTAGATCACCTTGAATACCAGGGGGTGATTGAAACATGCACCTCTCAAATGAACAATCCTTTGTTTCCTGTCTCCAAACCAGACGATTCATATCGTCTAGTCCTGGACTACAGACACCTTAACTCGTGTTGCAAAACCTTTGCGGTACAGAACTCGCATAGTGCTGCACTGATGAATAACATAGTTCGGAAAAAATACAAAACAACATTAGACATATCTAATGGATTCTTTTGTCAAAATATTGCACCAGAAAGCGGGTACTTGACCGCTTTCTCAATAATGGGGTCACAGAAAAACTTCTGTAGGCTCCAACAGGGGTTCAAGAATAGCCCGGGATTATTTTCAGCCAGAGTAACAGAATTACTACAAATATATGATGATGAGGCATTATCTTATGTCGATGACATCTATCTCACAGACGACGACTTGGATACTCACTTGAAAAGGGTGAACACCATAATACTTGGGTCCGCAGCAGAGGGTTACAAATTCAACTTTAAAAAGTCAAGAATTGCCCATCTGACAGTCTTATTTTTAGGATACGAATTATCAAGTGAAGGAAAAAGCCTAGCGGACAACTTCTTAGAGAAGTGCACTGTACTCCAAGCACCAAAAACACTGAAGAACTTACAATCGATTCTAGGCTTCCTGAATTTCGGAAGAACTTACATTCTAAACTACGCAGAGAGGATTAAACCTCTCTACGACTTGATTAAACCTGATTTTAAACCAATCAACTGGACTCAAAAACACCCAGAAATTTTGAGATCACTGCAAACAGACATGTTAGCAAAAACGAAAAAAGTGACAATACACGCAACCTTGTAATCCGAGTAATCCCAGGAAGATGCAGATTCACGTACCTGACCTCTAATGAGGGAGAAACGGTACCAATAGCTTACAAATCTCATTTGGACACACAAGCAGAAAAAACATTCAGTCTCACAGAAAATACTGTGAAGGCAGTGCAGACTGCTATAGCGAAAGAACGAGAATTAGCACAAGGCAAAAGGATCACTGTTCTCACAGCGGAATCCGCCTTCGAGGCACTATTCAGCCCAGTAAACCTGCCTACAGTGTCACTGGATCCGAAATGGATACAGTGGGAAAAATCTCTTGCTGCAGAAGACGTGAAATACTATTTCGCCCCGCACATGAAAAAACTGAATGATTTACATTATGAAAAAGAATATCCTCTGCCAATCGAAATTCTCCCTCTAGAACAGTACTCCTGCATAATCTATACAGACAGATTTGTACAGCATTACAATGTAGAAAATAAATCCTACGATGCAGCCTGCGCGATTGTTAAAGGTCGCTGGCTCTGCGGTAAATTCAGACCGAAAATAACAAAAACTGAATCACTGAGAAAATGTTCGGCTCAGCGAGCTGAAATCAGATCTTTGAAGATGGTGCTTGAAAATGCCGAACGTGAATTCCCGACACTAATCGTGTGCGATTTGCATTTTTGCGTCAACTCCTACAATAATGATTTGCAGAACAGGATTCAAAATGATTACAAAGATGACACAGGTGCCACAATCAAGCATAAAATGCTTTGGAAACAAGTAGTTCTTTTACAGAAAGAACTACAAAAGACTCATGTGATACACACTCTGAGTCATCAACGTGATGGCGTTCACGTTGCAGGGAATTCATTGGCTAATACAGCCATAGCGGAAGCAAGTAAACCGGCTTCCGTAGCCACAAAAAAAGCGTTCAGAAAAATACATAGACGGGGAAACCATGCTGGCAGTAAAAACGTCCTTAAAAGGCGACTGTGCAGCACTACCCGTGAACTATCCACTCAATTATACATACGTAATTGATGCAAACTCCGTTCCTTTTGCTTGAATCCCTGGAGTGGGGGATAGGGTAATTCCAAACACGAACCGGAGAAAGTTATTAATAGCAGACGCACACATGGGTGAAGGTCCAAGGCACAAACAGATGAAAGAATCTCTGACTGAATTACAAGCAGTATACTGGTGGCCGGGGATGAGCGTGCAACATCAAATATTTGCAAAAAACTGTCAAGACTGCAGCAGAGATCGCCCAGCCTGTTGCCCAGATACCCTTTATGGACAGGGTAATGCTGTCTATATGCAATCCAGCGTCCTATTAATTGTTTAAGACTACATTCGCTATAAAAATGTGGCCCCAGCGCTCAGCTGACGCCAAAATTGTTATAAAAGATCTGCGAGTCTTTATCGGCACATACGCAATTGCCATGCTTCATTCTGACCAGGGTCCTGCTTTTAGCTCTCGAGCTTATAAGGAGGCCATGACCAGCATGGGCATTGGATTGCGATTCTCTTGTCCATTCCACCCTGAGGGAAACAGTGTAGTGGAAAGAAAAAACCGAGACATAAAGCAATCTATAACAGCGAAGGTATTAGGTTCGGGTGATGGGTGGGTCAAACATTTAACAAGTGTCCAACGTAGTCTTAATAATTTGCCAAGAAATTCTCTAAAAGGTTTCAGCCCGTACGAACTATTGTTCGGAACTAGAATGTATATTCAGGATCTTGATAGTCAGGCTTCAGTGGTAAAAGATAAAAATAAAGACTTTGACATCAAAGATCGTTTGGCTGTTTTACAGGACTTGAATGAAACAAGAAAATCCTTAAGCAACATAAAGTTAAAGCAACAGCCATCTACCACTAAAGACACACCACCTGTCCCAGCAAGACCTGTCTGGATTCCAAAGATTGAGGATCTGGTCAGAGAAAAAATAGCGGTGAAGAAGGAATTTGGGCCTTTTTACAGAAAAGCAGTACCTGTCTTAGCAATCAACGGAACAAGATCAGTAGTACTACCGCCCCTTGCTGGTAAAAAGGAGAACCGAGTTGTATCCATCGACCTGGTGAAACCACAAGCATGTGGCCTATAATCAACAGTAGGCCAAGTGGACTCCCAAGAAATAACAGAATACCCAAATTTGCAACAATCCAAGAGGTTCAAACTGAAAGACTAATCACATTTGATAAACCTGCAGTACACAGAGAAGGACTATGCAATAATGCCATGGAACTCGTGCCTCTTGGAACTCAAATTGAAACAGTTCGTCATGAAACACCAGTCTAAAATGATGTGGCATCAGAATGTGCTAATGAAAAGCAAATGGAGAGAACAATTCCAACAATCGGCAGAACTGCCTCTGGCTACTTCATCAATTTCGATAACTTTTCTGAAGATCAAAGCGACCCTGAAGTAACGCCAGAAACAAAGACTTTTAAAGAAAAAGCAACAGAACTCTTTCATCAACTCAAGGAAACTTATCTTATTTCTCCATGGTTAGAGTTTTGGTTTGGGCTAGGTGTATTTTTCCTCCTGCTTTGGCTCATCATGGTACTTTGTTTGGGAAAGTTCATTGAGGGAAAATACAGTTCAATGGACACAGCAAGTCAGAACATCAACTTAGTTCTGAAACCACACAGATCATCCCACGTCAAGAAACGAGAACTATCATCAGTAAATGTCACATCCATTCCAATACCCGGCGGGGTAGTGTGGGACAAGACTGACTATGAAATATATGGCCCGGTCGAGATCTTGAAATATCCTCACCAGTTCAAGGTTTCATTAAGTGACTTTGTAAAACCAAGTACATTCTCTGATGATTGGGATTTGGAAAGTATAAATGATATGGAGTGGAGAAGTGTGGCTCACTGGTTAGAGGAGGCAGACCTGGAAGCAGAGGTCAGCCCGGGACCAGGGTTCAATTCCCGGCTCGGCGGGGTCTTGAGTCCTAAAATGTCCATGGACTTGACAATTCTCGCTCCGGTGCCTACTCGATTCACGGGTTCACACTCTGCGACTCTGGGCAATAGCTTGCTTAATCTCCACAACGGCCCCTCCCGGTGGGATGCCTGGCTTTCACCTTGTGGATACCCTTCCGGGGTTATCTCACAGGGGAATACCAGGACGGGTTCCCTAAGCAAGCGCTTAGATACCGGGTCGGTGATTTGCGCTATATAAATACATGTACATTTACATTTACATATGATGTCGTATTTAGTGTTGTCAGCAAAATTTACAGAACATGATTATTTACAAGGTTCATCTAATTATGAACAGATGTACTGTTTTTCACATTACGCAGACCATTATTTACATAAATCTGCCCAACCTAGAAATGTTTTAAAATATAACCAATGGGAACATTACTCCACCTAAAAGCAGTTCAAAAACATTCTATGAGAAATTCCAATACTTCTCAGGGTTTAACACGAGTAATGCAGAAACATTTTATTATAAACTGTTGGATAAAACAGGGACGAAAACCATGCTGACAAATACTAAATTGATATATTCAGAAGCATTTTATGAAAAAATTATTACATTTGGTTTTGATTTCTGGAAAAACAACATTGAAACTAAAACAATCTGGGGTACAAAAGATTGGCAGGTACAAGGCCTAGAAGCATTATTTCGAGCCTGCATGATCCCAGAACAAATAATGTTCTTAAATGACACAATTCATCAAACAACCTGTCTTGGCCTAGCTAAGATTAAGGACCTAAACAAACCGTCTATTCCAAAGCCAATACCTGATAATGCTACCACAGATATTGAAATAGACGTATACCAAATTTTACATCAAAACAGAACACATCCTGAATGGAAAAAGTGGTTAATCTGGTCAGAAGACACTAATAACTGTCATGACAGATTCCTGAACAAAACACAGGGGTTAAAAATCACCAGACCAGACCCTAGATACTCCCAGAGACAACATCCAGGGATAGTAACAACATACAGTGTAGGGAAACTGTGCCTTGAATGGCTAGAAACATCCACACTGGCAGAAATTAAGCAACACTTATCTTTACTTAAAGATGGTGCTGACTTGCGTGATTTCATTATGGGACCATGCAAACAGCGTCAAAAACGTTTCATAGCGGCAAGTGTATATGCGGCATACAACGAGGCATGGAAAGTAATGCAAATTGAAACAGCAGAAAAAATACGAGAAATTGATCGTATTAATTTGGAAAAATCACTTTCTGTTGTGGACAATGGGTTAATGACTCTGGCCTCCAGAATATATTCACTGGACAGTATTGTATCATCTGCCATCGATATAATAGATAAAGACTTGCTATTGTTACAAAATGGCCAGTCCCAATTACTTTTCTATTGTACAGCTAGGCTGTACGTTGCAAAATCTTCGTTCAGACTATGTGCCATGACGTTTAATCAACACAACGTCATTGTTTTCTATCTTTAACCTCACTGATAAACAAATCAGTTTGGCACAGAAAGGAGCACACTATACAATCCTGAGCATCGAAAAACTTGAGAGATTACCATTGACAATGTCAGAAAGACCTGTCATTGAATGGATAATACACGGGATTATCACAATTCCGATAGCAACTTTCCGATTTAAAAATTGCCTTGAGTATATACCGACAGGCCAGTATGAAAGGTTGGGTAAAGGGTACATAAAGTCATCATGGAAATTACCATATACATACACATGCTACAGTGACAACGACAAAAATGTATTTCTTAGTGGTGAAAATTGCAAACATTCACTAAGCGGTATACTTTTGTGCCAGGGTATTAATTTACATGGGGCCTGTGAAGGGACTTCAAACAACCTTTCATGCCACCAGCACGTCACACGTGCAACGCAGATAGAGCCCTTCTTTAGGCAACTTTCTAACGGGAGTTACATTCTAATAACGGATCACAGCTGTTGTGGCTTGGTGCCAGGGAAAGCATATCTCGTAAGCGGGACTTCCATGGTCACTTGCTGTATGCAAGCATTGTTTCCAAACGGCCCTGGAGATTCCGAGACGCTGATTTGGCCTCCTTTGAATATCTCTTCTATACGAATTGATACTTTAAGCAGAATGAAGTCTGTGCTTTTGCAGACAACAGTGCCCATCACGTCATCAAAAGAAACGTATGATCTCCAAGTTGCAAGAACAACATTGGAGATACATGAACTTTTATCAACAAATTGCCCTGTGCATTTCACAGAAATGCTCAGCCAAATCCTAAATATGTCGGATGCCATTGGTATCTCTAACGTATTTAAGACTATTTTTTCGGGACTGTTAACACCATTCAAAGCAGTTCTGGGCATTATTCCCAATTTTGTCCATTCAGTCTTTGGCGGCCTACCACTAATTTTGGGACTCGTAGCAGGCATTTTATTTTTGACCCTTCTGCTCCGATATGGCAAGCCAAAACACAGACATGACTCCGGCAAGAATGGAAGAAACGATCCTAGCAATGCGCTACCGGGACCGCATAACTAAGGTCCTTGGATTGGCCCGGCTGAGAGATCTGAACATGACCTGGTTTCTTTCATTCAGACCTATATGGCAGACCTGCATCTTACCTGTGCTTCGATGTATGCTATGCAGAGAAGAATGCGTGTTAGACACCTGTCTTGCACTACCATCAGCAGTACCAATGGATATCGATACTTTGCTAAGTCCTGTAACGGCTCACGCATCGTGTTGTCCCCAGCGGCTACCAATCCTGAGACGGCATTCGTTAAGACTCCTGCACTACGACTAGGTGGCGGCAGTAAAGCAAAAAATGAAAGCAGCATCACCCAGGTACGACCTTCTGTGAGCATTGCTGATCCAGACATCGATGATAGCAATCATTCTCACAACTGCCAGGTTACTGCACTATCGAACCTGGTCGAACTGTCACCTGAATATGTAGACCCATTCTTCGAGAGCCTGTCTGATATGATGTTCTCCCCTGAACAGAAACAATGAATTTTGGAAAACAATCCGGCGCACAGCGTTCCCATGAACTCTGAATTCGGCCTTCAGCTTTGATAAACAAAAGCTACTGAAAAGCATTTTGAACTATTTTTTCCCCGTTCCACCATGAAAATATTTTTTCCAAAATTTCCAAAATATTTACCTTTTTTCTGGCACACGTTCTTTGCTTAAAGTAGAGCTATTCATAAAGAACAGAGCTTCTATTTTTAGTAGATCTAGAGGAAAAAAACTTTACCTCAGCCTCTAGCACATTTTACAGTAACTGTATTTATATGTGCTGAAATAGTCTCGCCCTTCTTTTCTGTATTAAGAGACATTTCATGAGTAATTTTTTCGCAAAAATCGTTCATACTGATTACATATGCAATAATTTTTGAATGATTACTATGCTTGAAAACGTACAGTACCTATATTTTCATGTATTTCATATACGCCATTCCAAATGCAATATGTATTTTGGGGTGGGTAGGAATACACGTGCATCTTATTACTTTAGTTTTTAGTAATTTGATGGACATAAATTCGTGGAGTGGGTGTTGTGTTCTATCTAGGTCCCCGATCAATATTGTGACCTCTTGCCCCTATACGGCTATAATCAATTGATATCCCTATAATGGCATAAACGATCAGAGCCATATTTCAGTAACTCGTCTCTGCAGCTCATTACAGTACATGACACAGCAGAAGCCACTTCCTTAGATTCCTAGATAACACACTGAGTTCTTTCCACAGCTCAAACCCCCAGCAACCAGGGAAAGCCCCGCTTGCTTTGTTTTGATTAGTAATAGAACTCTTGCGAGCACTGTAAGAACGACCAGTTCTTAGTGACATCTTTATTGACGTCTTATGTCCAAAAACTTACGTCAAACTCAGCACTTTTCAGGTATAAATAATACCGACGTTGCCTTAAGCAAACACGGTGGTGGTGAATACTGGAGCAGAACAGCTGTCCCTTGCAGAGAGCCCAGCAGATGCGAGAAGCCCACGGACGCTGCCCCTCCTCCTTGACGCGCTGAGAAAGACGTTGTCTTTTCTCCTGCCGAGAACATCCAGCTCCGGCGTTTCCAGCCTACCCTTGCGGGTAACTGGAATATCGAGTCCTGAGAGGAGATACCAGACCTCCAACATTCTATTCCCGAGGTACGGTGCTGACTAAACCCTTAGAGAGAATTCTTGAAGCAAACCCTTGGCAAAACCAACTTAACATAAAACTGCTACTTACTTACTCCCTCCCACGTATTAGGCTTAGGTCAGGTACACTGGGGTAGGCGTAGTTAAAAGCACCAGTTGAGGACGTTAGCCAAATGTATATATGAATGTATATATTTTATTCATTTTAACCATCTTATGGCTAAGAAACCATATCAATGCTTTTACAGTATTATTTCGCAATACTCCTTTTACTGTACGCACTTTTTATAATAACAAGTCTTGCAATTGTGGCAATTCATTTCTCTTGCATGAGAAGGAAGACTGTTCAATAAATAATACCTTTTATTGAAAACGCCCGTCTCTCTATTTTCTGCATAACTGGTGAAAGTAATTCTGCACAACTGACTGAGTGAAATAGCTGTCTATTGTTTCACACGACTCTAGAGATTGACTCTTATTCTGAGGAGCAAAGTTGTCATTTTAATGCGGTTGTTGGAAAACTGAATCCCTTCTTGTCTGAGCCAGGGAAGCTGATCACTTCCTATTCAGTCAAGAAAGTTTCCAGTGACCTCTGAGCTAGCTGGTACAAACCCAATTAAGTCTAACATAGTCAGTAGAGACCTAGAAGACCGCAGTCCTACGTCTACACTGCTGTTTATGTTATTCCAATGCGCAGGGCCTATAGGGAAAATAGGAACTACACTACACTAGGATGTCCTCTATCGACTTGGAAGCTCCATTACAATAGCAAAAATGTCTTCATCGGTATCATTTTAACTTCTTTTTTTAAAAGGGCAATAGACAGATTCAACCTCACTTCAGGGGACACGGAGTTGCATATCCTCGGGGCGATACCAGAGAAGGCTCGATTGTAAGGTTTTTTGTTTGTTAAAGTTTTGTGGTTTGAGAAGTAATGTGCTGGCATTTCAGAAGGATCTAGATCCACCCAAGAGCTGCAGTTTATTTTTAGCAAAGTATATTGGGGTGTTGAAATGAATGGCTTTATGTGCCATACATGCAATTTTTAATTGTTTCCTAGCTTCATGTGGGATTCAATTTAGGGACCTCAGCGCTTGTGTCTTCAATCTAGGAAGGCCACAAAGAGTTGCGCTTCCATAGTTAAGCTAAGAGATCACTAGGGCTTGCACCGCAACCGTTAAGTCATGTGAAGGAAGGAAAGGTTTTTTTTTTTCCTTAACATGCTGAGTTGGAAGTTCGCTCCTTTGGTGAGTGTACTAATGTGCTTCTGTATGTTAAAACTCTTGTCTAGCATTATTCCCAAATGAGCTTGTGGAATCAATGATGTGTGGCGTGCAATTAAGAGCTGTTAGTTGATTCATCCATTCTTCGATGACTGGAGACTGCTTAGGTGGTGCGATTAAGAGGAATTCAGTTTTAAGAGCATTGAGCTTCAGGTGGTTATGTGTCTGCCAGCTTTGTGTTTTCAGTAATACTGAGTTGAAGGACCTGATGGCCTCCGGGGAGGCGACTTATATATACAGTTGGGTATCATCTGCGTACACATGATAGCGAATGCTGGATGATTTCGGAATTTCTGTTAAAGGCTCCATAAACAGGTTGAAGAGAGTGGGTGAAACAGTGGATCCCTGTGGAGCCCCCCCAGAGTGACCATTGAGGGATGAGACAGGCACTAGTTCACCTTGAAGCTTTAGATTCTATCATGGAGAAATGAGGAGAACCAGTTTAGTACAGGCCCAGAAAGCCCCATCCTGTGTTCCAAGAGGTCAATTAGGTTGTCATGCTTAACAATATCAAAAGCTGACTAGAGGTCGAGGAGGATCAGGAGGCAAGATTTGTTTTGATCTAGAAGTCTTAGTGCATCATCTACAGTGTGAGTGAGAGTGGATGCTGTGCTATTACCCTGGCGGAAACCGGATTGAAATTGGTCCAGGAGTCAGAATTGTTCCATGTGGTTGAAAAGCTGGATGTGCACACATTTCTCCAGGACCTTTGCCAATGTGGGGATGCTAGAGATTGGACAGAAGTTGTATAGGTCAGAGGGATCTGCAGATGGTTTCTTTAGAATAGTGGTAACCTACCCAGACTTTAGGCAGTCTGTAATAGCACCTTGCAGAAGTGAAGCATTGGCAATCTTAGTCCAGAGTGGGAGTATGGAGGCTCTGATCTCAGAGAAGAAGTTCGATAGCAGGGGGTCGTTGAAATGGTTAGATGGTCCCAGAGTAGCCAGAATTTTCTGTATAGTACTTTCATCCAACGTTTTGAAAATGCTCCCCGAGGCGTTGTTTTTGTGGGAGCAGAGCCGATCGGGCAGGACATCCTCCGACCAACTAGGAAGGAGGGTGTTAGGAGTTGCGATCGAAAGGTGCTCCAAGGCTGACCATAGTACAACTTCAATATTAGTAGACTTATCAGAGAAGAAGTCCGTGAATTCTTCGCAGGTAGGCTGTGGACCTAGACCCAGTGAGGAAAGGTTAGGTTGACTGTTTGATTGAAGCTTAATGAGCTCCAACAGCTTTTTTGGATGTTTTTTTGCTTGCTCAAATTGGTTTCTGAAAAAGGTGGCTTTAGAGCATCTGATATGTTTATTATAGATATTTCTGAAAGATCTCAGCTGGTTGAGATGTTCAAGGGAAGGAGAGAATCTCCACAGTCTTTCCGTTAGTTTCAGATTCCGTCTTTTAGTATGTAGACTATCATTGCACACAGGTTTTGAGACTTTGGAGGACAGTCTTTTTAGCTGTAGAGGCGCCATCAAGTCTAGAACACTTGTCATGGTTATAGTGGTCCGTAAGGTCATGAAGACCAGACATGTCTACTGGAGGGGGCAGGATGTTATCACAGAGAGCAGTTAGATCATGCAAGTTGATGTTTTGTAGATATCTTAACTAGTGTTTGGCATACTTAGTCTGGACTCTGTAAACTCTCAAAGAATCTGAAATGAAGGAGGTGATGCAGTGGTGGTCAGTCCAGTCACGGGGACGATAGATTCAAGGTGAATGGAGTTGAGCTTACCGATGATAAAATCTAATGTAGCTCCTTTAATGTGAGTAGGCTGTCACAAATTTGTATTAGGTTAAGATCTACAAGGAACGATTTGAGGCTATTGACAGCCAAATCATTCATGTCGTTCCAGTGGAGGTTGAAATCTCCCAAAAAGATATCAATGCCATGAAGATCTGAGTTAGATGACATGATATCCATGATCTGTTCTAAGAAGGGAAGATTGTCATGTGGAGGGTGGTAGAACGTGTGCAAATTGCATTGATGATTATTGCTACAAGCAACCTCAAAGCACAGGTATTCGCAAGACAGGAGAGCTGATTGTGATTGTTTGACTGATAGACTGTTGTGATGTATACATGCCACCTTGTCCGCTAGATCTATCTAACCTAATGATGTTGTTGTTAGGAGGCCCTAGTATATACAGGATCGGTGCAGATGAGTTATTTAGCTAGGTTTCAGTCAATATTACAAGATCAAGGTCACGTGCTACGATGAGGGTAGCAATGTCAGCAGTGTGTCTTACTGCCGATCTGCAGTTGAGAAGCAGGTATTGACATTTTGGATTGGTGTCCAGTGTGGTAGAAAGAGTGGTGGTGACTCTTGTAAGGTTGGTCCCATTTAAGGTTCTGGTGTTTACTCTAGGTTCCCTGAAAAGGTCTATAAGGATTGCTTGTATTTGGTGCAAGTTAGTAGTGGTGGCAGAGTGTGAAGGAACATATGAGAGTAAGAGGAAATGAATATCCTTGTCAGACAGTGGATCTTTAAATCTAGAGGGCCGCGAGGGGTCATTAGGGTGGGGAACGTTTTTTCAACTTTGGGACGAGAGTATCGATCACGTATAGGAGAGAAGCTTTGACACTATGGCGGATTTTGGCTTATCAGAGCGTTTGATGCAATGGCTTGTTTTCTCTCAAATTGACGTTGCTTATGACTGCTCAGACTTGGAATACAACGCTTTATTATAGAGTCATGTGTTTACTGATATAGTTCACAAGAAAAGTGTTACTTCTGCTAACTTTACTCATTTTTCATGGGACCTCGGGGCTCCGAGGATCAAAATTGTGACAACTTAAGATCCTTCATAGATCATACCTCACAGGAGTGATCTTGGCGAAAATAGGGGCCAGGATGGAAGCATTTTGTCTTAGGGGCTGTGCCCAAACGGCTAACTTTTATCATATGATCTGGGGATTCCCAGCACTTCTACGAATATTGGAAGGGGCCACAACTCATATCCAGACTGTGTTAGGAGAATAAATAAATCTCTCACCAGGGCTTGGTCTGCTTAACATTTGGATGGCAAAGAACCTTACAGACACAGAACAACAGCTGGTCACACTGGGCTATACCCTTGTCAAACGAGAAATCGCCAGACGATGGGGGCGGTAAATCCACCGACTATCCGGGCATGGACAAGAGAACTTGACAAATGTATGGTCCCAGAAAAATAAGTATTTATGACACGTGGGTGCCCCAAGAACTGGGATAAGAAATGGGGCCAATGCAATGAATACCAGGATGGGATATGTGTCTCCCCATCGGTGGAATTAGAGCTGAGGGCCCAGATGTAGGTAAATCTGATTTACCGACTCTAGAATACCAAATTTTACCGATTCGGTATTCTAGATTCGGTAAATCAGATGTAGGTAAAAAATCAGTAATTTTTACCGAATCTGTATGATTCGGTAATTACCGAATCAGTATTTACCGATTCGGTAATTGCCATTGATTTCTATGGGCCTACAGGCCCATAGGAATCAATGCCTACAGGCCCATAGGAATCAATGTCAATTAGCGAATCGGTAAATACCGATTCGGTAAAATTAGCGATTTTGCAAGGGTGACAGGGTGTGACTTTGACACCCTATTGCACCCCTGATTTTGCCTTGTGTGCCATGTAAAACACATACATGCCTTTAGGGCATGTCTGTGTGCCACATGGCATAGGTGTACATGCACAGATGTGCATGTACACTGGAATTCGTTATTTACCATGTAATAGTATTACAGGGTAAATAACGAATCGGTATTGGCCTGTGGCACTTTTTTCAGTGCCACCTAAATCTGTATTTACCGATTCGGTAAATTTACCAATTCGGTATTTTACAGAATCGGTAAATTTACCGAATCGGTAAATATACCGATTCTGAAAATTAAGCCTACCTACATGTCAAATCCCAAATACCGGTCGGTAATGGCCGAAATCGGCCGTTACCGACCGGTAATTGGCGACCTACATCGGCCCCGAGATGCACTGGAGATCGGGATTTTGTTTTTATGTAAATATTACCTTTCACCCCCTGCTACCACAATGATGTACTATGTAACTGTTGAAATAATGATTAACAATGTATGCATACTTACTGCTGAACCTAATAAAAAGATATTTTAAAAAAAAAAGATTGTGAACTCTTCACTAGCTTTGGATATATTATGCATACACTGATTAACTACCAGAGCCTAGAAAAAGTTGTCTTGTACAACAAAACACGTGTCGGCTGTCGTGTAATTTGCACTATACAAGAAACAGAAGAAGTTATTAAATTGAATGGACCCATCAGTCTCTACGACTGGAGTCTATTTTACCAATTTGTACCTGTCTTTCTGAAGGACTATTTACTTTTCCTATGTGTGGTGCTCTGGACATTTGCATATTAATTAGAACTAGGTTGGGGTTCAGAGATAAAGGGACATATTCCAGATCCTTGATGCCTAGATGGAGAATACCTTTCGCCTTGTTTTCTTATATTTTCCTGCTGAAGGTGTCCTAGCTGTGGGTCTGTGGAGAGCCACCCAAAATGGTAAGCTTGCCATCGAAGTAAGCAGGAGTGCTACTCATGATGCATTTGTAGACCAGGCCAGACTGGGAACCCAAAGAGCTGCGAGTATGCTCGGTCACCTCAAGGGGGTTTGGAGGCGTTCTCCCCCCCAAGAAAATTTGGGAAACAATGATGCATTCTACAACACATTTTCATTATATAATTCAATTGTGTTCGTTTTTAAAGCATAGTAAATGATGACCTTACAGTGCACCAGGATAGGGCCATCTTTATTGGGGTTCTTCAATAATTACCTCACTATCACCCTCCAACAGTGCCTCTCATCTCCCCATAGTCCCTCTCTCATATGTATTTCATTTGTTTTATAGTGCCTCTCATACCAGTGTAGGGTGTCGGAGCATTTTGCATTACACACACATACAGAGACAATGAATCATACATGTGTAAATCAGTGTATAGAAAATGTTGCATAAGACAAAAGGGGAGATTACAAAGTGTTGGATTCACATGTCAGCCATACTGGTAGGCATTTTTAAGAGTGCTTGGTCTGGGAAATCACAATCTCAGGATTCAGAACGAAATGCAATGGTTAGGGTTAACATTACTAATATGAATTTTTTACTAACCAAACAAACCCTTTTTAGCAAAATTAGCATGAATAAAGACTTGGACAAAAAAGCATAACATTGTAACCTAGATTATGATTGTAGCTTATGAACTGCACAGTAACAAAATGATCTCTGGGACAAAAACAGCAACCCACTGAGCTATGCACATAAAAGACTGATCTGTGATCTGCATAGTACAGGCTCTTTGCAGCAGGCGTATTAACCCTCTGTGCTACCTTAGGTGGATCAACACTGCCACTAGACAAAACTCTGATCTTTCTCCAGCAGGTACACTAATCACCAGTTATCTTGGCACTTTTATTGTTGCCTGAAAACTATTGGATATACAAGGAGCTCTGCAGTGCTTTTGAAACTGCTGCACTGCTGCAAAACTGGCCCCCAGTGACAAACGCAGACCCCCACCCTTCCAGCCTCCCGGCGAAATGCCCAATCCTCAGTACGGCCAGTATGGCCTTTTTTGTAGATGATGCAGCTGGTGGTGCATGCTGGCATCATGGGCGGCCTTAGGCATGTGCAAGCTGTGCACCTGCACAGGGCCACCAAACCCCAGGGGCCACCACGCCAATATATATCCTTAATATAATAATCCTCTGAGGATGGATACATATTTAGCTCCGGGGGGGGGCTCCGCCCCACCCGGACCCCCTCTTCCGGGGTCCCCTACCTACGCTCCCTGCCCAGAGCCACCATGAGCCTAGAGACGCCCCTGCTGGCATGGGGAGCCAGTGGATTTCGATAAGACCTAGGTGGTGTTGCTTTATTTCTTCGAGCCCCACTGAGTCGTGCTATAGTTTAGAGGAAGTCCTTAAGGGTTTTTGGCTTCCCAGATACCACATGCAATTTAAGGTGTGTGGCACAGTCGATTTGTGAGCAAGAAAGATATGAAAGCAAACAAAACAGGTAGCTTGACTTTTATTGAGGGCATCTCTCAAGTTACTGTAAAATTGCATGGGATCCAGTGAGATAAAAGTGAGCGTTATTATGTTTACCTTTTTATTGGAAAGACTATGAAGCACAGGCGAGACACAGGAAAAATGGCAACAGACTGCTGTACGAACAGTGATTAGCATTCTGGGATTTTCCATCTCAAACTTATATTGTTAAATGTGAAACTACCAAAATCCAATGTTGGGTAAGTTGAAAGCTTATTCATAGCTAATATACCCGAATACCCTGCCCCTTTCAGCCTTTAAAATGTATAATACTGATTACTATAGATTTACAATGAGGTGGTTCTAGAGTACATTTGCCCCCCCCCCCCCTCCTGATCCTTGCAGTGCTGGATCAGAGCTGTGAGCCCTAGGAGATAGATGGGAACTGAGTCATAAAGGCTTTCTGTGCAAAGCACCTGGAGGAAATGTATAGCAACAGAGCCAAGGTCTGAGCGAGTGATGCTTGCAGTGAAGCCAGGATAGTATTGCTAAGCCTTGGGAGAGGTGCCTTTTTATGTGACTCTAACAGCTGCTCCACTGTGCCATGGGATATGCTTCCCAGTGTGCAGCATTGACAGCAGATGTGGCAAGACATCAACAGCCTTGTGGGTGTGACAGTCTTATACTCTTTCCATAGAGTGGTTTTAAAATAATTGGAATGTTGGCTTCAGGGGGCCTTGTAGCTCTTTAGGTGAGTCAGAGGTTGCAACATACTTGTTGTGGTACTGGGTAAGTCAGAGTAGGGCCATGCAGAAAAGTGTTTATCTTGGCAGTAGAAATATTTAAGATTATTCCCCAAGAGACTGGTCTTGGGCTGCGCCTTTAGAAGTACCATCATATACTTCATTTTCAACAAATTCATTTTCAAATATGCACATGATACATTTTAAGATATGTTATTTGTTTTGCGAGCTGAGCACCTGCTCTCTCCCATGCAGACCCGAGCAAACACCAAAATGCAACATGAATTCATACTTCTAACTACAGGGCAATACATCCTAGACTTTTCATTATGTGTCATATCCCAAAGAGACGGGCCAATGGTGCACGCAGAGAGTCTCAACTTCCTTAATGGTAGGGGCTGTGTCCAGTAAAGCCACCAAATAAACAGACGTACACAACTTTAGAACATAAACCCCTGGTTATCCTTAAACATTTTCTGTGGAGATGTTATTCCTTGAGTGCCAGATTCAGTAAGCGCTATTAGAGCATGCAAGCAGCAGTAAAGCACTATACAAATGTGCTTAACATGATAAAGAGCAGCCCTGCATGATCTCATAGCGTCCATCACAAACAACACCGGGAAAACTATTTTGGCTTGGAAAACTTTTAGAAAACAGATATATTACCTTAAAAGGCAAGCAAGTCTCCATCTCTCTCTCCTTTCCTCCCCCTGTTCTCCCTCTTTGATCTCTTTCCACTCTCTGATCCCTCACTCCTCACTCTCTGATTCACCCTCACACTTTCCTGAAGGCCTGTGCCTACAGCAATTCAAGCCAGGGAGCTGGAGAAAATGACAGAGGTGCCAGCAGTGGCCCCTGGGCCTGAAAAAAGCTCAACCCCAATGGCTCCAGCCCCAAGGAAATGTCCAATGGAATAAAGGTCGGCCATGGGACCCTTGCTCACTGTGCCACTGGAACCTAGCTATACCTGACTGATAAACTCTAATCATGCAAAGCCCGGTCTTGGGTTGCCTATGTGCCTATTCAGGAATGACCTGGCTGGGCAGTTCTGGCTAGACTGTTCCTATTGGAGCAGGGTCAAGTCTGATTTGCATATGACTGAGTCCAAACAGAGATGGCATGGTGAGCAATTGAGTGATGGGCTGGAATGCGACCCTGAGAGATTGCCAGTGGTTAGATTTTTTTCATGGATTACTCCGCTTATCTTTTGTGCATTCAATGGAAAGAGGACCAGTCCAGTCCAGAACCATCCAATATATCCATGGAGTCCTTTGTTCCTGCCATTTACACTCCTAATTGTCTGGCCTACACTGGGACCTAGGCACAGCACTTGTGGCAAAAATGTAAAGCAGTACAAAAGTGTATACAAGTATAGGGAAAGTAAAACTGAGTTGTATAATACAAAAGGATGTGAACTAAACAAAACAGAACTCACACCCAACAGAAGAATGCACATCATTATGTCCCTACACTAACAAACTGTCACATTTGATTTGGGATATCATATAATATAAATGATTATTACGTGGCACATGCACCAATCAAACTGTATCTAGATTCCAAAATAACAGATGTCATCATCCCACTCAGAAGGATTAATTTTTATCAACCTGGGAAAGACAGGAGGCTTGAGTTATCTACACGGAGATTAAAACCTATGACATCCGAGTTTCAATTTATAAACTCAGTCAACTTCTCATTCTTATCATTTGATAGTCTTCTCAACTTTATGGGATGACCTTTCTGCTAACAATGTCATTGCTGCAGGTGATATATATGGGGCCTGCTCTCTGTTACTGTGCGTTGTCTGGCTGCACAATACTATCAAGATGCTCATCCTCCTCTATGCAAAAGGCAATAGTGCTGCAGCACAGCTGTTAACTTGCAACATCATGAGGGTGGCTTTAACCCAACAACAATAAGGATCATGTTCTCCAGTATACTTGGTGGGGTGAGTTTGTTAACAAAGGACTGGTTGAAAGTCAACGTTGTGACATAGGTCTAGTATAAAGCGTAGACCAGAGCTGCAGAGCGGTGGAGATATGTTTGTTTGTTAGGATGCTGTAGAGTTCTGAAAGTTTATGTTCAGCTGCATAGGGCCATGTAGCTGCACTCCAGGCTATTACACTTCAGCTTCATGACGTTGTAAGGCAGTATGTGCAAGATTACAATGTTGCAGTGCTGCCTCCCTTCTCCTTTTGTTCATGTTGGCTCTGCCCCACTCTTCCTCCTCCCTTTGTCAGTGTTGACTTGCGCCCACCCTCCCACCATTCCTCCCTCCTTCTTTTTGTTCGTGTTGCCTTGCCCCCACCCTCCCCCGTTGTCAGTGTTGCCTTACCCCCACTCTCCCTTCGTTCTCACTGTTGTGTTGCCCAACCCTCATTTCTGTTGCTATGCCCCTACCTCCTCTCGTTGTTAGTGTTGCATTGCCCCCACCCTCCCTCCAGTTGCCTTGCCCCACCCTCCATGTTGTTGCTATGCCCTCACCCTCACTCCGCTGTCAGTGCTGTCTTGCCTCCATGCTCCCTCATGATGTCAGTGTTGCCATGCCCTCACCCTCACCTTCCGCCCCATTGTCAGTGTTGCTTTGCCCCCACACTCTCTCCAGTTTCAGTGTTGCCTTGCCCTCACCCTCACCCTCTGCCCCAATTTCAGTGTTGCTATGCCCTCACCCTACCTCCAGTTTCAGTGTTGCCTTGCCCTCACCCTCACCCTCTGCCCCAATTTCAGTGTTGCTTTGCCCCCACCCTCCCTCCAGTTTCAGTGTTGCCTTGCCCTCACCCTCCCTCCCATTGTCAGTGTTGGCTTTCCCCCACCCCCCCTCTTGTTGCTATGTCCCCACCTCCTCCCATTGTCAGTGTTGCCTTGCCCTCACCCTCCCTCCTATTGTCTGTGTTACCTTGCTCCCACCCTCCCATCGGTTGTCCGTGTTGCATTGCTACCAGCCACAGTCCTGTTGCCAGTGATGCCTTGTTACCACCCTCCCTCCCATTGTCTATGTTGCCTTTCTCCCACCTACCCTACCTCCATCAGTTTTTCGTATTGCCTCCCTCATCCACTATAACATCAAAAAACACTATAACACGCCCACCACTGGCTATGCTGCAGCGCTTCTACCCCCTCTATTCGTTGTCCATTGGGCCCCTCACCTGCCATAGCAAAGTAAAGCGCTATAACGCAGATACCGCTGGCCCTTCATTGAGCTTTTTTCAGCCCTACACTCCCTATGTGTTGCCTTCCCCCCTCCATCTGTGTTACCTCCCGCGCTCCTCGCCAGAAATAAAAATAAAAAAGCCAATGCTTCTCTTCTTATTGTGGTATAAGAGAACATTAAAATGTGTGATTCCGAGGTGTGTGAAGTGCAACGGTCTTGTTTTAATTAATAAACTAAAATGTTGTTCCATCTATTTTTTTTTAGTTTAAAGAAGATTTTATTGAATACACAATGCATTACAAAATTAATAAAATTACATCAGAGAACATAATGTTGCAAAGAAATTAGGCAAATAATGGGGAATAATGGAAAGAAAATAAAAAGAGGAAGGGGGAGAAAAGAAAAAGGGGGAAAGCAATTGATATGATACAAAACTGCATATTCAGAACAATGAATCAGAAAATTTAAAAAAAATCAATGGCACCTTATGAGAGAAAATAGAGTCAATAAATATTGAAAGGACAAAATAGGGAGGAAATACCTCAAGGAGGTTGGGATACTTCTTCAACTCGTGGAAAGTGCACAGGTCGGGATTAAGCAGAAATATCTAAATAATTTGTAATGGGCAACCATAACAAGTCTCGTTTAATAGCTAAGGTAATAGGATGAACATAAGCTCTATCTAATCTGTGGTTATAGCAAACACCATACCACAAGGCCCGAAAAGAAACATTTGAGGAGTCTTTCCAAGACTTAGTGATCTGCTGATAAGCTACTGCAATAAGTAAGTCAATAATAGAAATGTTGCTATCTGAGGTGGACCAAATATCAGACAGGCTGCCCAGAAAAATATGAGTGAGAGAAAATGGAAATTGAGTGGAAAAAATGGTATTAATTTGGTGCCAGACTTGGGACCAAAAGGAATAAATCAATGGACAAGTGAAATGCATATGTTTAAGATCTGCTACCTGGGCAGAGCAAGACTAACAAGTGGAGGAAACTGTTGGGTTTAGTAAATGTAATTTGGTAGGAGTGATTAAGAGTCTGTTGTAAGGAGCCAAGCTCGACAACGAGATGGCCGCACGTTAGCTCGGCTCCGCCGCCCTACCTGCCTGAAATCTAATATCCTGTCGATTATCCTGCCCAAAACGGACAACAACTTCTATGCAGAGCTTTGCAGTAACTTACCATTCATCCCGGTGGGTCCGGTGTTCGGTGGATCCACAGCGGTGCCCTCCCGGAAAGTGCGGCCTTCCCGGGGCTGAGACCGGGGCCTCGCCCTTAGCGAGTTGCCGGCGAGACGGTGTCGGCGGCGGCCTCGGGTGGAGGTCTGGGGCTGGCCGGAAGATGCCGATGTGCGAAGAGCCCGTAGGCAAATGAACGCGCCTGGGACACTGGTCCGGTGCTCCAGAGGTGGTGTGCGGCAAGTTGTGGGTTGGGGACGCCGTGTCTGGTGGCTCCCCCCTTTGCTGCCGTCCGGCCGTACCGGGCTCCTTCAATTGGTGGCGAAGTGGGACTTTGGTGGAGCGATGTCACCGGCGGGTCCCCCTCCCTTGTGACCACTATTTCAGCGCTGTGGGTGCTGCTTGTGCGCTTGGGGGGGTCCCGCCGGGGTTCTGCTGTTGAGCTCACCCTTGGAGACGAATCCGGAGAGATGGCGTAATTGTCGCAAAATGGCGGCTGCTGCCATGTTCCGTGCAGGGTCCCGGGATGCCGATTTCTTGCCCTTGCACTCCTCCTGGGCCTGTACTGGTGAGCTCGAACCTGCAAGCTTTGAGGTCCTGGAGGTCGACCTTGGTCCGGGATTCCTGCGTGCAGAGGGAAGTAATGGCCGCCATTCCTCCCGGGCCAGCTTTTGAGGACGGGGATGGGTCCGGTGCGGTCATTGATTGTTCCCCGCTTCCTGGCTGGGGTGGCGATGGTCCTACTCATGAACGGGTGGAACCGCTGGAGTTCATTGACATTGGTATATACGGCTGCTGTGAACAGTATCTGCATTGCCCACGTGAGAGGGGGTCCTATTGGCTGTCTCCGTTGATACTCCAGCAACTTTTCCATGGCCTCTCTTCATCGCCATGTCCTATGCCCACTGGATCTACATACATAGCGACGATGGCCAAGAAGGGACTAGGATGAACCCGGTTCTTTTCGGAGGACTACTGATTGGTATATGGAGTCATGGACTGCCTTACATTGTGATACTTTGTTGATTCCTTCGTATTTGCGTGTGGCTGAATACTTGCCAGTTTTGTTTTGGGCATTACTCGCAGCGTAAGTGGGCGGGGGCCGTATCATATGCTAATGGTTCCTCTCCCCAGGCTCCTTTTTTTCTTTCTCCCTTCCTTTTCCGTTTCCCTATATTCTCTTTTTCTATATTTCGGGTTCATTATTAGGGCGACAGGCACGCTGTTGGGGGGGGTAGGCCGTAGCCTTCTGCAGGGGTGCAGGGTGGGATGGGTGGAGTAGGGTCTATTAGGTAGTTCTTTGTTTCTATGGCTCTTTTGTATCCTTATCTTGGGTCTCCATGACTGTTTGTAACCCCGTGGGGTGAGTTACTGTGAGGGGAGGAATCGGTATTTTATGACACGTGATACTCATGGCACTGTTTCTCCTGATTTATTGCTCCGCCCCTAAGCACGTTCGCTATTTGTACTATTGCTTGCCATTATCGTTGAGGGGCGGGTACAATAACGTGGAGTCCCCCCACTTCTTTTCTTCTTTGGTTTTTTTGTTTTCTTATTTCTGGGGTTGGTATGTATAGTGATTGCAGCCTATCTGTTTTCCTGATGGGTTTTTATTACTGCGGAATTGCTGTTCAGTTAGTCTCTGGGTACATGTGGTTGGGCGTGGACACTACCATTGAGGAATTATAAGCGGACCTATGTTTTGCATGCTATGGACCTTCCTGATTACTGCTCTTCTGTTGTACTGTAACGACACAGTTGGATTATTCCCCGCCATGTACTCCAGGTTGCTATCTATACGACCGATCCTTTATTCTTTAAATATATAAAATTAACCTCCTCTAATCCTGTGTCGAGTGGTTCTAGTTAGCTGATAATACCGACTTGCAGCGCTGGGTAATGTCGTCTAACCACTCTGTGCCTTTAATTGATGATGGTGCTTTCCAGTTTTGCTCCGTGGCCGGCCCCCGGGTTGTAGGCCTGTATTTGTATGCATCCATTTTCTCAAATAAAGGTTTTCAAAAATTTTTTTTTAAAAAAGAGTCTGTTGTAAACAAAAAATAAGGTTTGGGTAGTGTTAGCTGCTCTAGAGGACTTCCTTATTTTGGGCCATATCCGATGCCAAGTGTCAATAGTAAAGGAAACTTCAAGGTCTGTTTCCCAGTCTCGTTCTGTTTTAGATTTAGCTCTAGCATCGGAAACATCCCGTAATTTATTGTAAATATGGGATGCCGAAGAAGAAGTTATAAGGGTAGAAAGAGTGATAGGAGAAGACGTATTCTGAGAAGAAGAGGTAAGAGAATTATATGAATTTTGAGCAGCTGCACTCAATAATTTATATTTAGAACAGAAGGATGATGGAAGGGAGAAAGAGGATTGAAGATTAGAAAACGGAATGCAAACGCCATCATGAAAAAGCCGATGAATCCAAAAAGACCTAGATCTTTCCATTCTCTCCAGAAAACAGTTCTTTTTTAAATTTTAATAAGGGAGTTATACCAGATGGAGGATTTTAAGAAGCGTGATCGATCATCTAGACTGCCAAAAAGCAAGGGAAGAAAAGATTTCCTCGAATTATTAAGGATGGGAAGAGACATTTTATGTGGTATACGAGATAAAGAGAGAAATTCTTCAAAAGAAAAAGGGTGGAAAAAAAAGGATTCAAGATCCACCCACAGTGGGATAGGCGAGGGGTCAGTGGAACGCTCCGATAACAAGGAGACAGAGTGAGCAAGAAAAAAATGAAGTATGATAGGAATGAAAATCTGGAAAATTTACACCGCCTAGATGTTTAGGACACTTAAGTCTGGAAAAGGACAACCTGGCCTTCTTAGTTTGCCATAAAAAACGAGAGAGGATGGGATAAATATTTTTAAAACAGGATTTAGGAAGATTCACAGGGAGAAAGAAAGAATAAAATTATAGGAACTAACATCATTTTAATAGAATCTAAACGACCCCACCAGGACAGGAATAAAGGATTCCATCTAGCAGTAGAATCCGTAAGAGTTAACTGTAGATTTTTTAAATTAAGTGTTATAGTATCTTTAATCAAGGGAGTGAACCATAAACCTAAATATTAAATTTTAGTAGGGCTCCAATGAAAAGAGGAAGAGACAAAATCAGCGTGGAAACAAAATTTGTTAAGAGGGAGGATTTCGCATTTATCTACATTAAGTTTATAGCCTGATACCTGAGCAAAACTCGTGACTTCTGAAAGGAAGGCAGAAATAGAGGTTTGGGTTTCAGAAATAAATAAAAGAATATCATCCGCGTAGGCCGAGAGTTTGAGTTGATTAGGACCATATGGGAGACCAGAGATGTTAGTATTCATTCGGATTTTAGATAAAAAAGGTTCTAAAGCAAGAATAAAAAGAAGAGGAGATAGAGGACAACCTTGACGTACACCTCGAAAAAGAGGAAAAGAAGAAGAGACAAGACCATTGGCAAAAATAAAGGATCTATGAAAGGAGTACAATAAGGAGATATAAGAACGAAACTTTGGGCTAAAACCAAACCAAAGGAGGGTTGAAAAAATGAAATCCCAATTGACCCTATCAAAAGCTTTTTCAGCGTCTAATGCCACTGCAGCTAACGATCGATTGAAGGTATGGGATTTACTAAGGACATTAAAAAAGAGACGAGTGTTATCGAAGAGATGGCGACCCTTAATAAAGCCACACTGCTCCTTACCAATCAACAGGGGAAGAATTTTATCCAGACGAAGGGCAAGTATTTTTGCGAAAATTTTATAATCTAAATTGATCAAGGAAATAGGTCTGTAATTCTTGCAGAGAGTATGATCCTTATTCTCTTTCGACAATAAACAAATCAAAGCCTCCTGAAAGGAACCCTGTGATTTCCCGGAAGCTATAAAAAAGGAAAACAACTGATGAAGTTTGGGGACTAAAAAATTTGAAAAATGGGAATAAAACTCTATTGTAAAACCGTCAGGGCCAGGGGCTTTGCCTTTTTTAAGAACATGAATGGCATCCAAGATGTCTTTAAGGAGAATATCCTTTTCTAAAGAAGAAAAATCTATATCAGGTAATGAGGGAGAAGGAATGGAGGATAAGTAATGATCAATATCAGAAGACGAGGGGGTTGATTCTGGAGTATATAAATTTTGATAGAAAGTAGTAAATTCAGCCAAAATAGCCTCTTCCTTATGAACAACCTGGTTAGTAGAAGTCACAATAGACTCAATTTTCGTACGTTCTTTTTTAACTTTGAGGTAATTGGCAAGGATATTACCAGCCTTATTCTGCGCAGAATAAAATTTGGCACTAGATTTAAGTAAAAATAAATTTGCACAATCAGTGGATAGTTTATTGAATGATAATTTCACCTTAATGAGGTCATTCAAAACAGATTGATTCATGGATGAAAAGTAAGAGTGTTCCAACTGCTTAATTTGTGTTGTAAGATTGGATATGGTTTGGGCAGCTAAGCGCCGTTTTTTGGTAACAAAGGAAATAATGAAATCCCTTGAAGCGGCTTTAAAGTTATCCCATACCAATTGAGGGGAAACCAGAGGGGAGTTATTTTCTTTAAAAAACAGAGAAGCAAATTCAAGGAATGCTGGAGTAAAATTCTTGTCTAGAAGAAGAGAGTTGTTAAATATCCATCTCCTAGAACCTTTAGTGGGAGGAAGTAAATCAAGAAGTAAGGAAACTGGGGCATGATCAGAAATTAAAATGGAACCTATGTCAGAGTGAAGAATATGCTGGGATAAGGCTTTAGAAATAAGCAGGTAGTCTATCCGGGATTGGGAAGAGTGAACTGGAGAGAAATATGTGTATTCTTGAACGGATGGGTGACGAAGCCTCCAAGAATCAACGAGGGATCTCTGGGATATTGTAGAAGTGAATTGAGTGTGAGTGGGTGAGAGTGAAAAACGGGCAGATGATTTTCTGTCTAAAAAGGGGTCCATTATCATATTGCAGTCACCACCTAAAATAAAATAATCATCATTATATTGCATCGATGAAGAAAGAATTTGAGGCCAAAACAAATTATCTTGAACAGTCGGGGCATACACATTGAAAATAGTCAAGGGAATCTTATCTACCAATAAAGATACAACAATCCATCTGCCATCTGAATCATTATCTTGATGTGCAAGCTGAATATTCAGACGCTTATGACAGAGAATCGCAACACCATTACGTTTCCCCGAGCCCGGAGAAGCTAAAACATGACCAACCCAATTACGACGTAATTTGCAGATTTCAGCGTCTTTGATATGAATTTCTTGTAATAACACTATATCTCCTTTTAAGTGAGCTAGATGTGATAAAACTCGTTGTCGTTTGATAGGGGAGCCCAAACCCTTAACGTTCCAAGAGATTATATTCACTGGCATCTAAAACAGTAAAATGTAATTAACAACGGTAATGATGAAAAATGTGAATGAGAACCAAACAAAGGTGCAAATGAAACATTATAAATGAAACAATTGGCATAAATGAAGAAGAAGAAGAAGGAAAAATATGGAGAAATACAATATGGAGAAGCCAGAAGGAGATGGAAGAAAATAAAGCAGGAATAGAGAAGAAAGAATAAGTGTGAAATGTAAAGAAGAGAAAAGAGAGGAAAAGAAGAAAGAAAAAAAGAAGAGAAATGAGAGAAAGGGGAGAGATAGAAACATGGATAGGATAGAACACAATAGAAAAGAACAACATTAGAGTAATATTCGATGAAGAGATAGTGCAACAAAAGACATACCACAAGAAAACGGAGAGAACAGGGGTGGTGGAGCCACATAAGGGAAATGGAACGCTGAACAGGAGACTCCAAAATGAGACCGCGAGGAGAAGAACAACTCCCAGGAGAAACATATGAGGTACAAGGTGATGAGGGACCACGAAACTGCTACCTAAGAAAGAAATGAGGGAAAAATAAAGGGTTAGGTAATAAAACACACCAAAGACAAATAAAACAATGGACAACAAGAAACGTCAATAAAAAATGGTACAAAATTGCTACACAATATAAACGAAGGAAGAAGGTCAAACATGAAACACAACTGAATCCTTAAAGAAGAAACACTAAGGCATTACGGCTGAGGAACTTCCATGGATTCTCCATTACAACTGTCCAAAAATTGTTGAAGTAATGCCGGATCTTCATAGGTAGTGGTCTTGTTATTATAAGTCACTCTGAAAAGACAAGGATGGAACAGGCCATATCGAGCATTCAAACTGCGTAGAGCAGGTCTCATCTCCCAAAAAAAATTCCGACGATCTGCAGTTACTTTGGCGTAGTCTTGAGCAAAAATGAGGTTAGAACCGTTCCAAGTTATTTTTCCGCGTTGTTTAGCTGCATGAAGAACTTTGAGGAGATCCGTGTACTCCAGAAAATATAGGTTAACACCTCTAGGTTTTGAGGAAGATGACGCTGACTGAGAAATCGAGCCAAGACAATGAGCACGTTGAATATTCAGAGGTGGACCATCAGGGAGTCCTCGAAGGGTTAGTAATAAAGTCTGAAAAAGGATATCGGATTTGGCCCTTCCAAACCTTCAACCAAACTGTAAATGCGGAGATTATTGCGTCTATTACGGTTTTCCAATTGCTCAATCTGTTGCTTGAGATGAGATATCTCTTTGGACATGAGAGGGATTTGATTCATAAGTCCTTGAACTAAGTCCACACGACTCTCCGAATCTCCTACTCTCTGCTCAGTGAGTGACCATGAAGACTCCAAGTTTTGTAAGCGAGCATTAGTCTCTTCCATGTGTGGCTTGAGAGCACAAATTTCGTCAAGAATTAGTTCCATAGAAATTGAGGAAAACAAGTTAGTGGGAGAAGGCGGATTAACTTTGACTCATTTGCCAGGAGCAGTTGTCGACGTGGAGGGTATTTTAGCATTTGGCTTAGAATTTGAGCGGGAACCAGAAGAGGATGCAGAGCTTTTAGACGCATTAGAGTCATTGATGGAATCATCCCCGGGTTCCTGTAAAACATTGAAAGGATTAAAATCCTCTACACCAGTTTGTTTGGGTTGAGGTGACCCACCACGGTTGTTTCGAGACGTTGCCATGGCAAGCCTTAGGAATATCCGCCCTTCAAGAGAATTGTGAGGAAGATCGTAAATTATACGACAAATACTTCAGACATGAAAAAGTCAGTGAGCAGGGAACAAAATAAGGAAATAATGGGAGAGACGCATTGAAAAAAGGTCAGAGGTACTCAATGTTGAAGGTAAATGATGTCATTACAAGAGGAAAATTTTCCTGAGAAAAATTCATTGTACGCAGTACGAGCAATGGTCAGCGGGAATGCCGAAAAACAAAATGGCGGCCACGACGTTACTCTGAGGGGGAGCAACAAATTGGAGAAAATAAAGTCGCTGGGCTCACCATGAGCGCAGTTTTTCGCTGCATTAGAAGCAGCCCTGGTTCCGACGTCCGAAGAGGAGAAAATTCTGGTCCAGACCGGAGTAATACGCCCTGGGGTCGATCCAAACCCTCACGTCTCGGCGGAGCTCCCAAGAACTGCAGCCATTTCCGAAGGCTCCGAAGCCGCGCCCCCCCATGTTGTTCCATCTATAATAAGAACCTAGGCCAAATATGGGTTGTACTTGCCAACTGACTTTCTTCTTTGTTCAGTATCAGCAGGGCAGTGGGACATGAATGTTTCTAAGTTTATGTTTAAGAACTATCACTTTTAATGAAGGCCTTTCTTTCATGTGTAAAATTAAATATACTTTCTGAATTTAGAAAAAAAAAAGTCAAATTTTTGTTGCACAAAATACATGCCAAGCATGCTCATGGCTTGGCTCCTGCCCAGGCTCTTAGAGACCGTTGTTGGTTAGGCATTAGTGCTGCCATCTGTAAAGGAAAGTTGCCTCCCTATGAGCTCTTCTTGGCCTCAGAGCCATGGTGTAGTGCTGTGAGGTCCAGGAGGAGAGGCACTCTTCCCCCAGGTATTGAGCCATGGTGGAGAGGACCAGTATCGTAGCCTGGATGCAATGGGCCATGGTGCAAGCAAAGAAAATGGCGCCCTCTTTCGGCTATTGAGGTGGTAAAATACAGCATGTTTCAATGTGTCCTGCTTCACCAATTGTACAACTGGATAGGGCCCAGCCCTCCCTGGGGCTCACAGGCATGGTCCAGTGCCGAAAGGCAGGAGTTGAGGGGTGGGGAGGGGGTTGACACATCTCCTGGGCCTTGCAGCACCATGCTGTTCCCATGAGGCACAGTGTCAAGACTGATTTGCATAAAGCTGGGTCTGAACTGAGGTGGCGAACTGAGCTAAAGAATGATGAGGGATTCAACCCAGATCTGTGACTGGGGGTGAGTGTCTGAAAGGTTTCAGCACTCCGTCCATCATCTCCATGTGTTTGCTTTGTTTGCCCTAAGTTGGCAGGGTATGGTCAGACATGTGTCTCTTGCTCACTTCGCCACTGGATTCAAGCTCACCTGGGGAAGACCTGGCTTGGCAGTTCGGGCTGCACTGTTCCCATGAGGCACAGTGTCAATATTGATTTGTATATAGCTGAGTCTGAACTGAGGTGGTGAAGTGAGCTAAAGAATGATGAAGGATTCAACCCAGATCGGGAAAAGTTTCAGTACTCCGAAGTTTCAGTGCTCCGTCCATCATCTCCTTGTGTTTGCTTTGTTTGCCCTAAGTCGTCAGTTCTCCGTCCATCATCTCCTTGTGTTTGCTTTGTTCGCCCTAAGTTGGCAGGGTATGCCCAGACGTGGCTCCCTTTCTCACTTTGCCACTGGATTCAAGCTAGCCTGGCTGATGAAGGGGGTTACCCAGAAACCGGTCCCAGGATGCTTGTTTCTGGTTCACGGAAGACCCGGCTTGGCAGTTTTGGACTGTTTCCAAAAGGTACAGTGTCAAGACTGATTTGCGTATAGCTGGGTCTGAACTGAGATGGAGAAGTGAGCTAAAGAATGATGATGGACTCAACCCAGATCTATGAAAGGGGGTGGGTGTCTGAAAAGTTTCAGCTCTCTGTCCATCATCTCCTTGTGTTTGCTTTGACCAAATCACATCAATAAATATAAAACAATATCACAAAAATATAAAAGAAACATAGCAAGTGGCATAACAATACATTCTAATGTATTGTTATGCCACTTGCTATGTTTCTTTTATAATTTTGTGATATTGTTTTATATTTATTGATGTGATTTGGTCTAAATATTTTTGGACACAAATCTTTTAACGTAATATGTATTCTTTATTGAATGATGTGAATAAAAGGTAGAACTTGAGTTGCCAATGGTTTACCGCTCTCCTTTTTCATTGTACAGACAAGCAAATATTAATTGCCTAGGTTGTTATTTTCCATATATCATAACTCATGACCTCACAGGAAGTGGCATCACAGGAAGTGACATCAGATATTAAGATCTCACCCATGGTTAGCATGTCTATCATGAGTTCATTCAAGTGCATTACAATATTTAACAAGTGAGATTTTGCATCGGGGTTGTGCCCAAAAAGTGAAGCAACCCTGGTGCAAAGTCTGGGCCCAAACTTTCACATTTCTTAAAACTCTGCCTCAAAGAAGTTGGCAACAAGGAGAAACATGGCAGTAAATCTTTTCTGCTTAATTGGTTACAAATTCTGCATTAAAAAAAACTTTAGGGTTAAGGTGCCTGCTGCAGAGATCTTTGTGTGTCCAGTAAAATCTCAGGTATAATAACAATGGTAAGGTAATTCTGGAGGTTAACATATTTGCTGGAGAGATCTGTGTTCGGTCTAGTCCCAGTTTTGAGTCAAAGTAGCATAGAGGATTGACATGTCTTATGCAAAGCACATCATGTAACATGCAGATGACAGACTTTTATTTTGTGGAGATGGGTAAGTGAGTTCAATTCAATTCAATTCAAATGTCTTTATTCGGTTATGATACAAATAACCATAAAAGCCCAAAAATTAAAATTAATTCATTTCTTTGCTGCTTCGGTTACAAATAAGAAAGACAGAGTATAATCCATAAAATTAGAATATCTCAGTGGCATTTGAATTCATATACACAATTTACAATAATATTGTTTTTCGTAAAGTAAAAACATTTTTTTAAAATTTAAATGCAATAACTGATGCAATGACATATTCATTCTCTAGGTATTGTATAGCTAAAAATGCGGGGCGACACTGTTTCAGCCCCATTTTCTGTAAGACGGGGATGATCCCTCTCCTTCTTGATATATCATAAAACCTACAGAATAACAAAATGTGAATGGTAGATTTACAGAAATGTCATCACATGGACACTTGCACCAAGCCCTTGCCCAATCATTTACCTTAGGAAATCTCAAGAATCTATGTAGAATGTTCATCCTAAAACATGTCAGCAATAGACGATCAAAGTCACCGACTATTAATAATAAATATGGCTGAGTCACTGGGGACAGCAAAATTAACTGGTGGGCTTGTACCGTAGGTTCCCTCAATTCAATAGTTGCTCTACGTTCACCAAGAAAACTCATACTACTCTTCTTCAAAGATTTTCTTGAGACATTGCACATTGAATGTGGCTTTGTGAAATATTCAGGATGTCCTAACTTTGAGAGGATTATTTTCACATATTCTAACCATCTCATTTGCTTTGCGCCATCCATCCCCAATGCATTTGTTAATATGTCCCGGGTAAAACTTGTTTCATCCAATGTCCACATTTTATGCCAAAGGAGGACCGGTTGGATTTTAATTATGTCCTCCAAATATGGCATTCCCAATTCCTGGTGACAGATGTAATTAAAGGCACTATCTGGAAGGGAGATAAGAAATTTAAAGAATGTGTTTTCCGCAATATACAGAGTATATACCTCTGCATAGCTCCATATAGCCGCTCTATAAGTGGCTATTGCCACACATTTTGCCCTATAGATATATAATAATTCCTCCGTAGGGCGTCTGCCTAATTTACGGCTAAAGTTTGATAATGCTATTAGTGATTTAACGAACAGTAGGCATCTAATCTTCACTACCTCTGACCAAGAACCGGACCCATCAAATACAATACCCAGATAAGAAAATGATTTTATACATTCAATAGGCCTTGAGTCAATAGTGATAGGTTTAAACCTCTTATTTGCCCCTGCACCACAATTCATAGTAAATGTTTTAGAGCAATTAATCGAGAGCCCAAGTTGCATCATAAAATTATAAAACGAGTTCACGACCCTTTGAAGTGCAAGAGGAGTACGGGCCATTAAAACCTCGTCATCTGCATATAAGAGTGCAGGGATTGGACGCTTTGCTATCATCGATAAATCCCTGCACTCTTTAACTAAAATAGTTTCCAGATTATTTATATACAGAGTGAAAAGGAAAGGGGCACGGACACAGCCTTGCCTCACACCTTTCCTTACATTAAAGTGACTAGTGCATTCTCTGCCAAGCCCATAGCGGATTTTAGCCTTTGCCCCTACATAGAGCTGCTTTAAAAAAGTTAATATTAAAACATCGACCCCCAAGCTTTCTAAAATTGACCAAGGTTTATCAAGTATGACACAGTCAAAAGCTGCCGTCAGGTCAACAAAAATCATAAATAATCTTTCCTTTTTAACCCTAGTGTATTTATCCATTATAATATGTAAATTGAGACCCTGTTCAACAGTGCCCAAGCCCTTTCGAAACCCGTATTGAAGGTCACTTATTACTTTCTTTTCCTCTGCCCAGATCTGCATTCTATCTAGTAAAATCCGCCCGATGATCTTTACTGTTGAATCCAACGGTGAGATCCGGCGATAGCAGGCCGGGTTTGCCCTGTCTCCCTTTTCAAAAATTGGCACAAGTATAGATTCGTACCATGTAGGTAAAAAGCCACATACACTACAAGCATTTAAAACCTGCGTTAAAATTGGTCCCCATCAGCCTACATTCGATTTTAAAAAGTCTACAGGTATGCCACCAGGCCCTGGAGCCTTACCACCCAGGCTTGAGTTAATTGCCATTGTAACTTCACTTAGTGTAAAGACCATTGTGAGTACTTGTTCCCGGGTCTCTATATCAGATACAATCTCAAGTTGGTCTGTTACAGGTTTACTATACAGGGTCGTAAAATGCTGTATCCACTCAGGCTCAGAAATAGCAATTTCTACAGAGGCCCTATCTTGCTCAACTAAGAAAGGCGTGTTCACCGCCTTCCAGAAGGCAGATGAATCCTGTGACTCAGAAGCATCGCACAAAGCGCGCCATGCCTCCTCCTGTAAAGTGGTCTTTCTGAGTTTTAAAACTTTTCTATATTTTCTTCTTGCCTCTCTTATATCTTCCCTGTTTTTCACTTTCGTGTGAAGGGAGTTTTTTAGTTTAGTGTAAGCCTTTGTGCACTCTGTGTCAAACCATCCTTGTTTCTTGACGTGCCTTATTTTCATTTCGACAGTGAGGGCTTTTTTCACAAAAGTTTCCAATGATTTCATCTCTGGGGGACTTTTTGTCTAGACACTTTAGGAACATGCTTTTACAGTTTGACACAACTTTAGTAATAAAATCCTCAGGGTCCACCATGGCCCATTTAAGTACAAATCCATTTTGCCTGGTCAAAACAATATTCTCTGCAATATCAGCAGAATCCATTCTAGCATTAATGCACAGGCTATGCATCTTTACGTTCATACTTAAGGGGAAGTGGCCGCATAGGGCAATTCCATGCGCCTTGAAATTACTAACACGAGACGACTATCTATTAGAAAATAGCATATAGTCAATAGTAGAGAAGATGCCTTGGCCGTTAAAGGTGGAACTAAACGGCTCCGTCGGTGAACACTGATTATTAGCAAACCCCAAATCAAACATGAACATAATTTCATTGAGTGCGTCGCCGTACATTGTGTGTGGAAAATGTGCAAGATTGTTTTCTCTTTCAAATGCCAGACCACATACATCATTATCATTATATTTACATAAAAATGAATTAAAGTCCCCACCCCAAATCACATAAATTTCCTTCTTTAGACATGCATGCAGTTTTTGTATATAATGTCCATTGATTTCAATACATCTATAATCATGTTTGTTGTGGCATTATTATAGAAGTTCAATATCAACAGACAGTATGTACCGTCAATATGCAGGTTGATAATTTGATATTGTGATTCAGTTGCAAGTAAATCAATTTTCCCTATGTTTAGGTAGTTTGATATATATGTACACAACCCCCCTTTGGCATGCCATGTGTGGAAGAAATAGCTGGGGTATGGAAGGTCTTGTATCCACTTATATGTATAGGGTCTATCGCCCATGTTTCTTGGAGGCTAATAATATTAAACATTTTCTCAAACTCGAGCCATATGGCGTTAATAACCTTGGATTTTAAGCCTGCAATGTTCCAGGACAAGAACTGACAGTTATCTTCCTGACCCTTACCACAGTGTAGACCCTTCTCGATAGTTAGTGTAAGAGTAGTACATTTATCTGATTGAGGGGAATGAGAAATGTAATCATTTAGAGTATTTGTCAGCGGTTCAATTGCTGTACATACACTCGCTGTCAGTGTGACTCCATGTTGAGGGATTATTTTATTACTATTCACCATTGCCAGTGTACCTCCTCTATCTGACAGTCCAGGACTGCGTGGTTTTACACTTTTGCAGTGTTCCCCCGATCTTGGTTAATCAATCAAATTAAGATTACTAAGTATCTCAAAACTGTTGAAAGTGGGTACATTAAACTGAAGGTTCAGGCCTGGACGGGAGGGATCTATAGGTTTGAGGGCATTATTACTCGGTGGTTGACAGAAAAAACCTAGTGGTACCAAATTGACTCTGGGGTTTGTTATTATTTTGCTTCCTATTCTCCTCAAAATCAACTGTACCAATTGTGGTTTTTTGAATGTCAACACTACACAATCCCCGCTCAGATTATTTCGGCCTCTACCTACCCCTGGTATTCTCCTCGCCATCTTAAATTCCTCAAAGAGTCTGTCGGTCAGAACTGATCTAGTACCTAACCAATGCAAGGCTCTATTTCGTAAAAGCTCCAAAGGTTCTGACGCCCCAATCGGTATTTTCGGGACATCTGCTAGTACCACCACATAAGAAGTGGCAGCTGGAGTTAGGTCCAGATGGGTTTTCTGCCACTCGTTTCTTGACTCATGCTGGGAGCTTATGTTATTACGACTATGATTAGTAGGTTGGATGGCAATAGGTGGGTTCTCCGGTAGCGTGATAATACACTCTCTTAAATTAGCTGTACGTGACGGTGCGCACACAGAATCCCTATTAGTATCAAGTGTAATATGGGAATTAGGACGTCTCATGATGTTACTTTGTTGAACGTGAGTGTTTTCATGAATGTCTAAAATTTCCTATACAGGGTCCTGGTTAATGAATGGATATTTGGAGAGTGCTTCTTCCATTTTATCAATTCTTCCCAATATCTTATCTAGTGTGCCTCTGAGAAAGGCATCAAGGGAATCTAATTTCTCTTTAAGCAAAACGACCTAATTCTTAACACTTATAGTGGGGCTATCTATGGATTTTTCCTTACTCCCTAGATTTTGATAGGGAAATACCCTTTTTGGGGAAAAAAATCAGGGTTTCAAGGGGGTTATCTTAGCCGTAGAATCTTTCACCCCGACTTTATTGGGCGTTTTTTTCAGATTTCTCGCCCTCTTAGGAAGTGGTTGACTATCATGGCTATCGTGTTCCTGATCACATTCTTATATGTGCCCTGAGGTGACTATAATGCATCCATTCAAGCTTCGCTGACATATTTCTAGTGTTTCTGGACCTTCTGTGAATGTCCCCGCCGGTCTTTGAGTCATATCGACTATAGGTATGTCCCCCCTTCAATATTATTACTCGTACCCGAGCTCAATCTCTCCTTCTACCATCATTATTTGCTGTTCTATAGCACCCACAACTCCTGTTAGATAGTTAAGTAGAGTCTGACGGGTACGGACCTTTGTTGGACGCTGACTTTTGTTCTTAGTACTTGGGGTTTTTCGCTTAAGTGAGTTAATGTTGTTTCTTTTGTTACTTGCAGTTCATAAATTGTAATCCTTCTAATATAGCACAGTGAGTTTGAGGGAAATGTAACTCCTACAACTTGTAAACCGAGCTCTTCCTGAGTAACACATACTGTACATTGATTTACACCCTTATATGATTTATTGTCAATGTATAATGTTATAATGTGTACATGTGATGTAAATCGTTCTGACACCCAGCATTTCGATGAGTAATGCTAAAAAAGAAATAAAACAAAACAGTGGTATTCAAGTTGTTATTTGTGCAAATAATGGGACATATTGACACATCTGAAATTCTGACATTCTCACGGTGCCTACATATCTGAACCGATTCAAAACCATCTCTTTAGTAATTGTAAAGCAATAACATGCATTGTGCCTTTATTTCCCCTCTATTGGATTTGCATCTAGATGTGATGCTCCAGATAACTCCCAGCCAGGATACTCCAACAAACGCAGGTCTGATGGCTCTTAAATCTGGCCTTTATTTTGGGCAAATTCTTCAGTCTATGACCATGGTCGGAGGCACCAAAGAGCCCTCAGTTGCGCAGTGGTGTTTTAAAGAACTACTGGTGAGATGTGCGGTCTCACCTGCAGACAGAGGGAAGGAACTGCGGGGCCTGAGAAGGAGGCAGGACAGTTACCTGGACACTGGTCAGCTCTAGATGGGAGGTAGATGGCTCATGCAGATTCAGCTGTGAGAGGGAAGGATGCTAGTTACCGGTGATTGGAAGCTGGGCGGGAGCAATGTGAGCTGAAGCAATGGATTTGGCCAGAAAGGGCAGAGTCGAGGTCAAGCAGGATTTCTTCGGTCAACATACTAAAGTTTGGCTGCTGGCAGATCCAATTGAGGATATTGTAGTGTCTGGCCTGGCAAAGGGCCAGAAGGAGATGACGAAGCCTTTAGACTATCTCGAACAAATTGGAAAAAGTTGAAATGTCCATTACAACCATGGAAGCAAAACTGGAGGCAAAAGATTTTAGGGTAAAAAGAGGAGCAGTACTGCTGTTGGATTCCAAGATGGACTGTCTGAAGATTAGTATTGGCAGAGCAGAGGAGTGGTTGAAGGAGTGTAAGGGATTCACGACAAGGTGGCATGTGCAATATGTATTTTGGACTCTAAATGGAGGGCCTCATTTACAACATTTTTGGGCAAGGCTGCGCCACAAGGCTTCTTGCTGTGCTGCCCTGTGTCAAAACAATAGGGCAGCAATGTGCTGTATCTATGAGATACCGCACATTCCTCTCCTCTTTCAGTGCGCTGACGCACAAATGGCTGTCTTGCGCTAACGCAGGCACCCTTGCACCTTGGTGCAAGTGTGTACTCATTGTAGGGATAATTGGGGCATATTATCAAGCACAGAGTTAAAATGATTGCCGCTTTAGCGGCAGAAAACTGCAACTAAAGCGGCGATAATGGGCTTGATAATATGCCCTGTAGAAATCCAATAGAAGCCCATGCTCACACCAGAATATGGGCTTCTATTGGAACTCTCAAGGACATATTATCAAGCCCATTGTCGCAGCTTTAGCTGCAGTTTTCTGCCTTTAAAGCGGCGATAATTTTAACGATGTTTCTTGATAATATGCCCCAATTGTTTTTGTGCAGGAAAGGGCCCGTCCTGCACAAAAACAATCAATGGAGGTGTTTTCCTCTTTCTTTGTGTGCTGCAGAATGCAGCACACAAAGAAAGAGTAAACAATGAGGAGGAACAAAGTTATTTCTCCTTGTTACACCACCACAGGAGGCACGCGGTTTTGACGCATACCCAGATTTATGCTATGTAGTAAATCAGGGTATGTGTCAAAATCTATAGGCGTTGCGAGGGAACACCCACCGCAAAGCCCATAACAAACCTTCCTGACACAGTGTGAGTCTAAGCAGTGACTTGCGCTGCGTCGCCTTACACCATATCTACGAGGCCATGAAAAGCCATGCAGGGGGGCTCTGCCTAGCCTTGTAAATATATGTCTGCACTATGTGCCTTCAGAAAGTCATAAAATGTGATGCTTCAGTGGGGTACGGGGCTTGTAAATAAGCCCCCGGTGGGTTTAGAAAACAAGGGGTGTTCTGCCACCATCCGTTTCCTGGGCTTTCCTCCAATTGAGACTGGTACAACTGTTGTGGAGGTGATGAGTATCTTTCTCAAGTAACACCTGACCAATCTAGGGAGAGAGGAGAGGACCTTGGGTGCAAAGCATATAGTCTTCTATCAAGGATTGTAAGGAATCTGGAGCTGCACATGACAGGACCATTATGATCACTTTTCGAGATTCGACCTGTGCAGCATTATTCTGCAGAAGACAGCTACAATTATAGGGACCCTCCAATTGCTACAATGGAGACAACCACTGCAGGTAGGTGCTGCACAGAGCCTACCAAAATCTTGGCATAACAGCTGCAGTCTTGGGCCTAGTGAAGCAAAGGTTTGGCATAACGATAAAATGAACATCTCCGCTCATGGAAAAAGCGCAGTTATATTTGGATAGTATTAAATATGCCACTTGACTCTCATGTAACATCGTCATCTTTAGGGACGGTGGACAGATGCACTTCTTACAACATGTCGTTTGATACTTCATGGCTGTTAGAAATGCGGGTCTCTAGTTGGCAATGGTTTGCACCTTTGTCCAAGTAGGGACCCTTCTTCCTAGTCTGGGTAAGGGGGATACACTTCTAAAATAATCCCTGCTCACCCCCTGGGTGGCTGGGCACGAGCAGACAGTCTTATCTCAGAGGCAGTGTGTAAAGCATTTGTGCATGCATACAGTAACACAGTGAAAACATTACAAATGGACACCACACCAGTTTAGAAATATAAGCAAATCTTTTTCTAAACCAACAAGAACAAAAAAGATAGAAATCCAACATACAATACTGTAAAAAAAAAGTTACTTTGCAAGATAACCTTTAAATTACAGAGATAGCTGAAAAACTCTGTCTGGGGCTATAGTGAGGCTGAAAACGACTTACAGTTTCAGCCAACCGCGTCGGTACCGGCCGGCTAAAGCGTCGACAGACTCATAGACAGTACTTTTCTCGATGCGGCTGATCCCGATGGTGCGAATCGGTCGGGGCAACCGTCACGGTGGCGGTGAAGAGAAGTGGTGCAGCGTGCGGTTTCCTCGTGGTGCGGTACACACAGCAGCTCAGTGACGGTAGTGCAATGGTGTCGGTAAGGCCAAGGCTTGCGATGCGGAGTGAGGCGGTGCTGGCAGGTCATGGAGCAGGCGACAGAGCTGGTCGGTGTTTGGGTGGGGCAGCGACGGTGTTGCTGACATCCAAGCAGAGTGAAGTGTGGCGGTGCGGAGTGCAGTGCCCACAGGACGCGGTGCAAGAAACAGCTCGTGGCGGTCACCCAGTGGCATCGATGAGACTAAGGATGAGGTGTGAAGTGCAGCAGGGCCTTCAGGACACAGAACCAGCGATCAACTCAGTGACAGGGTTGGCTGCTCTTTTCTTCTGTGGTGACTGAAACCAGTGGTTCCAGAGACTGTGCCCAGAAGGTTGACATTTTTGCTCTTCCTGAGACTTCTTGAACAGGGGGCAAGCTCTACTTTCAAGCCCTTGGAGATACTTTCTCAGGCAGGATACATACATAGTTCCTCTACTTGCCAGAACCAGCAGGCCAACCCCAGACAGCTCGCAGCAAAGGGGCAGTACTCCTCCTCCAGTTTCTTCCAGCTCTTCTCCTTGGCAGAGGTTCCTCTTGAAGTCCAAAAGAGATCTAAAGTTTAGGGGTTTGGGTATCACTTTTTATAGTACAAAACCCTTTGTTCTCTGGTGGCAGAGAGTGATTTTGCCCAGTCAGAACCAGTTCTGTCCTCGCCGGTGCAGTTTCCTGGCAGGAGGTGGAGCCAGGATTGTCCAAGGCAGACCAGGCCCAGTCAGGTGTGAAAGAAATCTACTCCCCCTACTCTGAAAGCAGCCCAGGTCTATTTACGCCAGCCCGGACTCACCCTGAAAAGGCAGGACAGACCTCACCCCCCACGTGGCTGTCTGCACAGAATGCACATCCCCAGCCCCTGTCACTCCAAAGTCAGATAGTCAATACACAAACCAGCAGAGGCACACAGGATGGCTAAGCAAGAAAATACACACTTTATAAAAGTGGTATTTTCAAACAAACAATATAAGAATCATCTTTACTAAAAGGTGCATTTTTATATTCTGAGTTCATACATACTACACACCATCTTCTTATTTTGGGAAGTTATATAAGATGTTATAAATAAAGTCCCATTCTATCCTACGGGACAGATAGCCTTTCAATAGTGTAAAACAAAATTGGCAGTATTTCACTATTAGGACATGCCACACACATCAGGGCATGTCCTACCTTTCACATACACTTCACCCTGCCCACAGGGGTACCCTGGGCCTACCTTAGGGGTGACTCACATCTAAGATAAGGGAAGGTTAGGGCCTGGCAAGAGGATGCACTTGCTAGGTCGACATGGCATTAGAGACTTTGCGCAGACACTGCAGTTGCAGGTCTGAGACTTTTTTGACTTACAGGCCCTGGGCACACACAGTGCACTGTACTAGGGACTTAGTGGTAAGTCAGATAGGCCAATCATGGAAACACCAATCCATATGCACAATTTAAAAGGAGAGCATATGCACTTTGGCACTGATCAGTAGTGGTAAAGTGCCCAGAGTCATAAAACTAACAAAAGCAGGGTGCAAAACAGGAGGCCAAAAAGAAAAAAGTCTGGGTATAAACCATTGTTTTTGCCCTTCACTTTCCCCTTGTCCTTCCATTTTTGCCAACTCCTCCATCTTTTTCCATAATCTTCCTTTGTGATTAATTGCTTAAGGAGTTTGGTCACTGAAGTTCTAATTAATGGTTTACTTGAAAGTAGTGATCATGTTTATATTGACGCTATAATACCTGCAAGCAGTGTTATTGCGAGCTGAGAGGACATTGATGCCTTGGGCCTGAAGGAGCTGGGTTCCATGTTCTAGACTTATGCAGGAACCCCCGGCCGATGTCTCTTTTTTTTAGCATGAAAGTGTAGAGGGGAGGAAAATCGTTAACCAATCAATCATTTCAGTTCCAAAGAACTATAACTCTGAAGAATCACAGACTCCTGAATAAATTTTGTTAATTTAGTACAAAAACAAGAACAATTGGACATACAAGCACCTCAAAATGAGGGTGTAAAAATACATTGGAACTAATACAAAGCCAAACCTATGGGTGAAATTAAGACAGTGCAACAGAATAATCAGTTCCAGAATCAGAATACAGAAAATTATGGCTCCAACATCTTGTTTACCTTCATTGGAGGTTTGTAGGTGAAAAGCATCTAGTCTGTCCCTACGCTACCACTAACATGACATCCCTACTTAGCATTTCCCAAAGGCAAGATCAATAAAAGGTGTCAGCACATGAAGGCTTCCCAAGAAGTTGACTCACATTGAAGGTGTCAAGTAGCATAAAGCTACAGAGCTCGTTCTAAGATGCACTGTCTCTCAAGGCAAGGCAGAAGTCCCCCGGGGCACTGTCGCTAACTTCATTACTTGACCTGCAGGTAGTATCCCAAGATGCAATGTGACATCACACCGTCTGAGCAAGCCACCTCCTCATAGGTAATTTTCGATTTGGCTGCGATACTACCAGGCCTTCGCTAGATGACCTTGATTCTCAGGCTCACTCCGATGAGAAAGTACAACAGTTCTTTATTATCAGTATCGCCGTTCAATGTTTCCTCTTGTTCCTAAGCCCAACTCTTGAAACAAAGACATTATTCTAACTAACAAGGATGAATTTCTTCACCTGCAACAGAAACATGAGATTTTGTACCAAGAACAATGATGGCGCATACATGAGTGGTATACCCGCCTTTCTCCTCAACTCGTCCCACACCCATTTCAATGTCTCTGTTGTGTCAACCTCCTCTCTAGGACGTTTTGCCTTCACGCATACAGCCACCTGGAGTGGTATCGGTGCCATATTGTCACGTTCTACAGCGACATGTGGCTGGAATGGGGTGAGGTGCACCCAAACATGTAAAGATTGGGCTTGGGCACATAATGCATATAGGTGCATGTCTGGAGCTCCCAATCCGCCCTGTTGCAAAGGCAGCGTCAGCATGTCCCAGGCCGCCCTGGCTTGACCACCCGCCCACGCCAAAGTGACGAGTTGCGATTTCAGCATAGCGAAAAAATTTGATGTCAGTGGGATCGGGACATTAACAAATAGGTACAAAAATTTGGGTAATACAATCATTTTTGCTAAGGCGATCCGCCCAGTAAGGGACAGGGGTAACCTTGCCCACAGCTTCACCTTACCCTCTAGCCAAGTCATAGCACGACCATAGTTCATATTCCAAATTTCCTGATGATCCCTGCTTATCCATATTCCCAAGTATTTAACCTCATCTGCCTCCCATCTCAAAGGGAACTCAGACACGATTACTGGAGTGCTGTCTGTCAAGGGGAACAAGACTGACTTGGACCAATTTATGCAGACACCTGCCAGGCTCCAAACCGGATAAACTCGCGCAAAGCCAGGTCTAAATTGACTTCAGGATCAATAGGGTACAGGGTCACATCATCTGCGTATAAGGATATTAACAGGATATGGGAGCTAAACCCAATTCCCCGCGCAGTGTGATGTTTTCTTATACGGGCCACTAAGGGGTCCATTTCTATGGCAAGGAGCAGTGGGGACAAGGCACATCCCTTCCGCGTGCCCCGTGAAATGGAAAAGGGATCAGAGATCAACCCTTCACTTGTATCCTTACACTGGGGGCAGTGTATAGTAAACAAATCCTACTTATAAAAAGCTGGTTGAATCCCATGTTAGAAAGAATTGTTAATAAATACGGCCATTCCAAGGTATCGAACGCTTTTGTAGCGTCAAAAAAAACCACAGCAGCGTGTACACTTGGGTGTAAATAATGTAAAGTAGAAAAATGGTACGCAAATTGTGTGATGTTGCTCTCCCCGGGATGAACCCTGATTGATCAGGGAGAGCTATGACGGGCAACAATGGCTGTAGCCGGTTAGCCAGTAACTTGGCAAAAATTTTGACATCAACATTGATCAACGAGAGAGGCTTGTAAGAGTCCAACTCGTCATCAGCTTTACCCGGCTTAAGCGATGTGACTATCAAAGCCTCTCTCATTGAAGCAGGCAGTTTGCCCACCTCCAAAGCCTCCTCATATACCGCTAGTAGTTTGGGTGCCAGCACCTCAACATAGGCCTTGTAGAATGCGGTAGTGAGGCCATCAGGGCCTGGTGCTTTATTTAGGGGCATACTTTTGATAACCAGTGCAACGTCCTCAGCTGTTATCGGAAGGTCCATGTATTTCCTATACGTGTCATTAAACCAAACTAATTCAATAGATTCTAGAAAGGACCCCATCTCCTCTGAGCATTCACTGAGGGCGGCTGTATATAGGTTGGAGTAGAATCCTGAGAACATTCTCATTATCTCTTCCTGTCCTCTTACCACATTACCAGACGTGTCTTTTATCTCATGAATGTGTGTCACCGTCCTTATGTTTGCCAACGTGCGCCCCGGTCTGTCCCCTCCCCATACCTCCTTGCCTCCACATATTTCCCGAGGAATTTAACTTTGCGTTGTGCTTCCTCCGCATAGTCTAACAGTTTGGCTTTCAACAACCCAGAAGTATCACAGTTCCCTTCAGCATAGTACTGCTTTTCGAGCTTTTTAATGTCAGCTTCCAGGGAAGCTAGGGAGCCCCTAATTGCTTTAAGCACCCCTGCCTGTCTGGCAATGCATTGCCCCCTTATAACCACCTTAAAGGCCTCCCAAAGTCCACTTTCCGTGTCGACTGACCCAGTGTTATTCTGATAGTAGTCTGCAATGTCATTACCGATCTCTGCCTTGAAGGCCTCATCAAGTAGGGCATGTGGCGGTAGCCTTCATGTAAACGCGCGCTTATACATAGTTGGGAGGGACAGCCGTAACAGGCACGGGCATGGTCAGACAAGGAACGGGGCAAGTGCTCCACCTCAACCGTGCATACAGCCATATCCCGGGACAATAGCCAATAATCGAGACGGGACCATGCATTGTGGTGTTCTGAGGTACAAGTGCCCTCCTTCAACCCATCATGTCTGTTCCTCCAGATGTCAATCAGGTCACTTTCCGCTATTATCTCCTGAAGGGCAGCGCTGGCTGCCGGGTGCAGGGACCTAGCTGTACTCCGTCTATCTAGGCTTTTGTTAAGTGTTGCATTAAAATCGCCACCCCACAGAATCGTGTCACAACCAATTTTTAGATTTTTGACCATAGTGAGTTAAAAAATTCAGGAGAGTCAGTGTTCGGGTCGTATACGACCACAATTAGGATGGACATACCATATAGGAGCCCCTGCACCAGGAGATATCTGCCCTCCGGATCTGTTTGTGTCAAACCCTCCTTCCAGTCCATTCCTCGACGCAGCAGAACTGCCACACCCCAGGCATAATTAGAATATATCGCAGAGTATACGTTCCCCCACCTGTTGTGGCGAAGTCTGCGCGATGGCGCATTATTTAAGTGTGTTTCCTGCAATAGGCATAAGTCCACATTGTGACGGGCTAGATAGGCATGCACCAGCCTTGACTTTCTGCCATCGTTCAGGCCACAAACATTCCAAGTAAGACAGGTCAACTGATTAGAAGTAGCCATGTGCAACTACAGCAAGGTGTCCCATGACATTCCGCATCACATGACACAACTTGAATATAAGAGGCAACCATTATGCACCATCTATCCAAATGACTGGCATTACAAAACAGAACAAACCCTCCTATCCGCCCACCACCCACTCCAATCCCCCAATCAGGTTGCAGAATAACCCACCCTACAATAAAATTCAAACAGTGCAGTGTCAATAAAGATGGGAACCTTCCCTTGGAGGCGCAGCTACACCGGCATACAACCTTGTATTGTGCAAGGTGGTCGGGGAAACTGTGGACGTCTCAGCTCACCCAGGGACCCCCAGCCTAAGGGATTAAGAATAAACTGTGCGGCACATCCACCCCGAAACCTCTCAGACCCAAGCAGACAGTCAAACATGGTCTCCCATCCAAGTGCCAACACAATAAGCAACACCTATTTATACGATACCACAGTTAGTCATTGTCACTTAGAGCTCCTCCTGACGCCTGCTCCAAAGCTTGGTTCTTCTTAGACGACTTTCCCCCCACATGCTTTGCAAATTTCAACGCCGACTTGGCATTAGTGAAGAAGTGCGGCTTTCCATCCACCGAGACCTTCAATTTCGCAGGGTAGAGTAGAGAGTAGGGGATCTGCGCCTGTAGCAAGATGCGTTTAGCAGGGAGGAATTCCCTTCTAGCCACCTGCACTGCCGGAGTGAAATCTGGGTAGAACGAAATGGCATTTCCCTTATGCGTGATCTTGCCTTTCTGTCTTCCCATACGAAGAATGAGATCCCTGTCCTGGTAGTTCATCAGTCTCACAATTATGGGCCTAGGCGGCGTCCCAACAGTGGGACGTGGTCCCAGCGATCTATGCACCCTCTCCACAGCGAACACTCCAGATAGATGGGAGTCGAACAGCTCTTGGAGTAAGTCAGTGACGTAGGTCTCCAATTTAGTGATGGCAGTCATCTCCGGTATCCCAGTAATGCGTATATTATTACGTCTCGACCTTGCCTCCAAATCCTCATTCTTAACCCTGATGATTCCCAGCAGCTTATCCATTTGGAGCAGCTGTTCTTTCGTTTCGACTTGAAATTCGTTGCACTCTGTGTGTCGGTTTTCAAGGGCGTCCAGACGGGTTTCGTGGGTCACAACCTGAGATTTGACTGCATCCAGCTGCGATGTTAAGTTGTCAAGTTTAGCGTCTATGTTGCGTAAGCTAGAGCGCATATCTAGCATCAAGGTTCTGAGATCCGGCCTCTGATCATCCTCGTCCCTGTCTCGGGAGCCTTCCACTTGCGTTTCTGGTTCTGGTTCGTCTTGCTTAGCAGATTTCTTGCTCTCGAACGTGAGTTTTGGCTGCCTGGTATCGTGCCTCCCCATGGTGGCAGGTGTGTGGGCCGGTCAGGCCGAGCAGCGCACAAACGTGACAAGAGCACTCCTCACTAACACACAGGGTCTCAAAGGGCAGGCAGCAGCAGAGCGTCCACCACCTCACAGGCACCACCGGTCAGCTTCTTCTGTCAGGGGGCAGCAGAATTCAATTTTTGCCTACAGAATGGCCAGCAGGTCATCAACGAGTGTCGCAATCACGGTCTAAGCGCCGACCGCCTCACAGGAGATCCATTCAGGGAGGTCGTAACCAGAGCCTCTCCAAAGGGGTAACAACTATCCTGAGGCTGAATCGCTACGCTACACTCTTAGGTGCTGTGCGCTTTCGAGTGCTCCCCACAAAATGGCGGCCTCCTCGTGGGACAGCCAAAGTCCAACTCTGGGTGCAGCCAGTGCCTAAGTATCAGCCCAAATGCCACTGCAGCTCTGCCGGCTCAGAGCGTCTCCACGACTGGTCCCCCGATCGGTCCCGGGCAGCTTGTTATCACCACCGGCCCCTGATCTGCATCATGCAACTCCCCTTGGCGCTGCTGCTAAAAATGGCTCCATCACAGAGCCCAAATCGATGAGCTCGGATCCAGTGAGTGCGCAAACACAGCCAGGAGCCGCCACAACTACTTACAGGGCCGTCTTCACCTCTCTCATGGTCCCACTATGTCCTCTTATCTGGCGGATGGGTGCCACCACTTGTTTAGGCCTGATCGGATCTGTCGCCCTCTCACGCGCCAATTACAGCTCCCCCGCTCTGCCCTTCAGCGAGTGGGCGCCATGGTGCTTGAAGAGTAGTCCCAAACTGAGCCCAATGGTATAGCGCCGGCCGGCCGACACCCCCTCACATGCCACAGCCTGCCCTTGAGAGAAACCACACAGAGCCGTATCTGGCCCATCCAGGCCTTTGGTCTGGTGGAACACACACAACGGTCTTACTTAGCCTTCCAACCGTCCAGGAGGTTCAGGATTCCGGGCAGCTGCTCACCGCACAGCCCGCTACATTCGTGTATGTTCCTGGCGGCGCAAGATCAGTCCGTTGTGCAGGATAAAGGATTTTCCCCCGACCTGCGGAGCGCACTCAAAGAGCGGCCATTCCGCTGTTCAGCAGGCCATGCCCCCATGTAATACTAGAGCTTTAATCACAAACTCTGAAATATAAATTTGTTTTTGATGTCTTGGGGTCACCCTTAATTCGGGATCGTATCCTAGTAGTACCAGAAAGGAGCTAGGAGCAATACGCATTTGCAAATTAACAAATTATCCCAGAAATACTGAGAGATGAATTCCCAGAAATCACACAGGGCTGTGTAGCACCATCTATTTGGGACCAATTTGCTGCATCTATTAATTCGCACCTAAAACACTGACCCGACAGTCCTGGGTTGACTTTATGCAGGAATTGTGGGGTTCTGTAAACTCTGCCTTATGAGTAAAGACAATTTCAACGTCTTATTAGTTCAATGTCCAAATGTTTTCTTGGTCTCAGGAAAAGAAATAGCCATCATTCTTCCTCAATCGGGAAAGGTTCTGAAATCAATAACAACATTTTCCAGGGCCACAGAGATGAAATTGAGATTGTGGTATCAGTAGTTCTATTATTTCTTTGTGAATATACGAGCCCCTTGCCAACATGTATTTCGTCTCAAGCTGTTCTTGTTACAGCAGACTTCCGCAGGGCAAAATATTAAATCTCTTTGAATGATCCTGTAAATCCAGTTGAAGTGATGTGATGTGAGAGGGGATTTATATAGCGCACTATCACTCCAGGGAGCATCTTGGCGCTTTGACTTGTGTACTCAGAGATGGTAAAAATTGTTATTCTTGCGTTGACGTTAAGATCCTAGACCAGTGTTTTACAGGTTGTGTCTGCCAAGCTATCAATCCATGTTTTAAGGGATTTTCTAAATTTCCTTTCACAAGTAATTGCATGGATTTGATGAGGCAGTTTATTCCAAGCTTTGGCCCCTCTAACTGCTAGAGTTTTTCCTCCTCTGGTAGCAAGTCTGAACTTTGGAACGACCATCAAATTAGCTGTTGACGATCTAAGTTCTTGAGTGGGGTGATAGCGGTTGAAATTTTTGAGCAGATATTGTGGGCCTTGTCTATGGAAGGCCCTAAAAGTAATTATTAGGACCTTAAACAGGATACGCTTTTGGATGGGAAGCCAGTGAAGCACATCCAGTGCTGCGGAGGCTGAGGTTTTTCTGAGCCATTTAAGAACTAGTCTTGCTGCAGCATGTTAGACCATCTGCAGCCTATGCAGGGCTGCTTTATTTGCCCCTGCATACAGACTGTTACAGTAATCCAACCTGGATGTGATTAGAGCCACTGCTACAGTGCGTCTGGCCGACAAAGGGAGAAAGTCGAAAAAATTCCTAAGGCTCTTTATTATATTGAAACATGACCCCGCTACTTCTCTTGCTTGTTGTTTAAAGGATAATGTCTCATCAAATTTGATTCCCAGGTTTCGCGCAGCTATGATGGTGTTAGGCGGGGCCTCTGCCTCTATCGGCCAACAGGTCTGGGGAGAAAAAAGATTGTTTTGACAAAAAGGTAAAATTTCTGTTTTAGCGGTGTTGCATCTCAAGTGATTATTATTCATCCAGTCAAAAGTTGCCTTCAGACAATCCCTCAAAGAGCACTCAGCAATCGCCGGGTCCTCATCTAAGATTAGGACTAATTGAGTATCATCGGCGTATGCTATTGTGCTGATGTTAAAGGAGGAAATTAGCTCAATCAGGGGGACCATGTAAAGATTAAATAAGATCGGGCTCAAACTAGAGCCCTGAGGTACCCCTGACTGGACTCTCTTTTCTTCAGAACAGTACTGCCCCAGCATGGTGATCTGCTTTCTTTGTGTCAGGAAGTTGTTAAACCATTTCAACACGGTGCCCACTATGCCTGCATACATTAGGCGATGTATCAGAATAGCATGGGATACCGTGTCGAATGCTGCAGATAGATGTAGCAGGATCAGGACTGCTCTTTTGCCCTGATCCAATGCAGCTCTAATTGTTTCCGTAGAAAACAGCAGGGCAGATTCTGTCGAATGATGGGCCCTAAAGTCAGCTTGATTTGGATGAAGAATATTATTTCCCTCCAAATATGCCGTGAGCTGTTTATTGACACAGGTCTGTGCAAGTTTACATACAGCTGGAAGGAGCGAAATGGGTCGTAGGTTAGATAATACTGTGGGATCTTGAATAGCTTTTTTCTGAAGGGGTCTAACAGCTGCAACCTTCCAGCATGCTGGAATATCTCCTGTCTGTGATGATGAATTAAGAATGGAATTAATCACTGGATTGGCTTCCTCTTTTATAACTTTTAATAGTGCTGGAGGACAGGGGTCAAAAGGTGAACCTGAGTTAAGTTTGGAAATAGCTAGGGAAGATTCATCCGGACTGATCACAGCAAAGCTTTCCCATCTTGTAATACCGGGTCTTTCCTTTTGAGCTTTATATGCTGTATCTAATTCTTCTTGGTCGATCTGTGGGAAATCTTTTGTAAGATTAATGATTTTCTGTTCAAAGAACATTGCTATTTCATCACAGAGGGTCTGGGTTGGCGGAATTTCCTGGGATAATATTTTGGGGTTCCTAAAACTATTGACAATTTGAAATATTTATGTTTGCTTATTTTTAGTAGATTCAATCAGATTTGTGTAATAAATTGCTTTGGCGTGTTTGATTGAAACATGATAATCCCTCCTGGCCTTTTTATAGATTTCCCGGTCATCACTCTTTTAGTGGTGGTGCCATTTACGCTCTAATACTCTCACTTCTCCCAGTGTTCCTTTTAGTGAGCTTGTGTACCAGGGGGCAGATTTTTTTCCTTGTCTAATTTTGGATTTTGTGGCCCGGGTTTTTATTCTTTCCCCAATAGTTTTCATCTATCCCTTATAGTGTTCATTATCAATAGTCACGTTCCCTGACAGCGATGGTTTATCAGCCTCCACCCAGAAATTCAAATCTGGGTGTTCTATGATTTTCCCCCAACAAGGGGTTGAGGTATCGTTGCCTGAAATTAATTTTTTTGTTTCCTTCCTATTGTCAACTATGAGGCTGAAACCAATAAACTTATGGTCTGACCATGTTTGGGTTAACGGTGGTTCAACCTTGATTGTGTTCAAGTTGGAACTGATACAATCCAGGATATGCCCAGCTGTATGCGTTGCTCTTCTGTTTGTATCGTAAGTCCTAGAATGTGTAGGATTTCTTTAAAACACAATACGTTTGGGTCACTGACACTATCCAAATGGAGGTTTAAGTCTCCCAGCAAGGTAAAATTGGCAAATCTAAGAATTAGATTGGCTAATACCTCCCCCACACTTTCTAAAAACTGGGTTGCTTGTCCGGGGGGTCGATATATCAGTACCCCTGCAAAAGTAAAAGAATCATGGGCTTGGAGATTAAAGCCAAAACATTCTGCTCCTTTTATATCTGGCAGTTCCATAGTGGTACATTTGAGGGTATCACGATAGATAATTGGCAGCCCTCCTCCACGCTGGCGGGGTCTGTCCAACCTCTGTATTAAGAAGCTCTGGGGTAAAGCCTGGGCAATATCCGGGTTGGACCAGTCTCTAAGCCATGTTTCTGTTACTAATAGGCAGTCTAGGTCTTTTTCTGCAATGAGATCATATATATGATGAGCGTTTTTACACATAGAGCGTAGAAGTGGTATAAGTAGATACAAATGAGTCTTAAATGGTCCAAGTAAAGTATACAGGGTTGATTTTGAATATTGTGTCTGGAGTATTTGTTTCAATTAGTATGTAGACTCCCTTATACCACTGTTCAACCTAGAATACCGGCAACATCAGGATAGGACCAAGACTTTTGTAAGGCTCTCCAATGAGGCTTAGAAAGGCAACACTGTGGGACCACCATCGCAGGGTTCCCTGCCAGGATTATACTCATAATCCGGCAGGCAGACAGACTATGGGTTTGGCAGTCTCGCAGCAGGGCGCTGGTATGGCGGTCCACTCCGAGACTGACAAACTCATAATCAGACCCTTAATCATCACCATTGTGGGGAAAGTGGCTCCACCCACCATCTCCAATGAGGCCCTCTGAGTGCTTGTTGAATCATCAAGTGATGCTTCTCTCCTCTCGCTTGGGTACTCTGACGACTTTAGTGTTTTAGGTAACTTGGCTGGCATTGTTGATAAAGAACTCCTTCGCAGCTGGTGCTGTGGGGCTAACGCTAATATAATAAAACCTCCTTATGCATTTCCTTTCCAGGCAAGCCTACTACACGAGTTCCCAAATGCCCCAACACAGTAAAACGCCACCACACCAGAGGGACCGCAGACACTAAGCAAGTCTTATGATAAACTTCAGTCCTGGGGAGGAAGGGAAGATGTCTAACCACGCTGCACCTTCTATATTGGACTTCAAAAACCTGAGCCTCTGCTTTTATTCTACACAGTGGCTCTCGTTCTCCATGATCTCCTACTGGTCCCTTTCTCCCTCGCCACAGAGAGCAGCGCCACCTTCACGGCTGCCACTCCTGGGTACTAGGTACCTACCCATACGTTAGGAGATTTCGTTTTCTGCCTTTCTCAATGTCCGAGGATTTAAGTTCCCAGCAAGCAAAGTTCATCACAGCAAGGAGTTCATCACAGCCTTCCAGACATCAAACCCTCTTAACTGCCATCAGAATGTCCGAGCGAAAGGAGGAGCAGGGCCAAAGACAGTCAGAAGTCAGAAGGACGCGCTCGGGTGGAAGCATCGTCCTCCACCCAGAAAAGCTAAATCAGGTAGCTTCCAAGTCCTAACCTGAAATGTCAATGGGCTGGGCAGCAAAACTAAATGGGGCAGACAACCATTTGCTAACCAATATTCACCTGAAGTCCTTATGTTACAGGAAACAAGCTGATTAAGAACTATATGTAAATACTTGGGGAGATATGATTACACGAGTCCTTCATGCAGAGTTCACTAAGGAGTCATAAAGGATGGCAAATCTCGTTAAAAGTTCCAGACCCTATATAATTAATTACTCCAGACTAAGGATCTTTAGAGGTTACAATTATCTGGGGATGAAGAGATTTAAAACATGTTTAGCCAGAGAGGTTATGAGCAGTAGATCCATCCCGGGTGTCTAACGTTAAAGACTGGGCATATACCTTACAACTTCAGAAATGCATGGTAGGGGTGGCCCCATTTGAATCCGTCAGCACTTACTTTTTAGTGCTGCTTTGTTCATTTTCTTGTCTTGATCATTTCCTGTTCTAACTGCAGACATGCTCAAGAGGGTAGAACAAGTGAATGCATCTCAGATTACTATGAGGAGTTGTTTGCAGAGATGACTGAGAGAGGAAGGAAGATCTTCAGGAATTTATTTGGGATCTTACAGTGCATGAGCTTAGTGATGCAATACATGAGGAGCTTGGCCTTGCATTTACTCTTTTATTTATTTATTTATTATTGAAAAAATACATGAGTAACAGAAATACGACTGCACACATGCAGCACAGTATCAAGTAACAGATTACAGTTGATACTTATTTAGACCAAAAATAAGAATAAAAAGAAAATTGAAAGACAGAAAAAGAAAGAAAAGAAAAGTGTAGTACTGATCCTCTTCCCCCTTCAACTGTCAGTATCCAAATAGGCCAGGACTGCGCCCTAAATTTGCTGACCCAGTTTTTGTTTACGCCGCCCTTTGAGAGCATATAGATTATACTCCATATTAAACATTGAAAAAAATCTAGCCCTCCAAGCCACGAATGATAGGGCATCCTTTTGTAACCAGTCAGAGGCTATACATGATCTTAATACTGCTGTAGCTAGAAAAATCAAGTAGGCATTCTAACTAGGAGCATCATCAGCCGTAGCTCCCATCTCTACGCCTAGCAAAATCTGCACAGGTGACAGATGTATAGGCACTCCCAACAATTCAGATAGAAACTTATCCAGCTGCTCCAATAGTCTGCTTACTGATGGACTTGCATAGAAAATGTGTACATCATCAGCGGCTGGGCTCCCGCAACGGAAACATTTTACCTCCGGATCCCCACCCTATTTGGAGATTTTATCTGGTGAATGATACAAGTGGAAGATGGTCTTATAGTGTTGGGCGGTTAACTTAGCAGATAGAAATATTTTTCCAGCTAGTGCAAGAGAAGTATCTAGTTGTATCTCTTGACATCCTAGTCTATTCTCCCATTTACGCCATTGCTCCTCCAAATCATTGGGCTTCATACTGAGCATGAGTGAGTACAATGTCCCAATTCTTGCTGCCTTTCTATTTGCTTCTATCAGAAGATTTGGTTGAATATTCCCACAGGTCTTCAAAAGATAATTTCGGATTTGTGCCGTTCTGAGCCGTCACGTCAGCCTGCTTCAACACACTGCGCATGCTCCGAAAGATCTTCCGTTGGATCCCCACCAACACCAGGAAGACGGTCACCCAGGCCCTCGTCACCAGCCGACTGGACTACGGAAACACCCTCTACGCTGGAACCACAGCCAAACTACAGCAAAGACTCCAGCGCATACAGAACGCCCCAGCACGACTCATCCTGGACACCCCCCGCTTCAGCCACATCACTCCCCAGCTGAGAGACCTGCACTGGCTCCCCATCAGCAAGAGGATCACGCTCAGACTCCTTACCCATGCACACAAGACTCTCCACAACGTGGGACCCACTTTCCTCAACAACCGCCTTGCATTCTACACGCCCACCCGCCAGCTCCGCTCCACCAGCCTCGCCCTCGCTACCGTCCCACGCAACCGCAAGACCACCGCCGGAGGAAGATCCTTCTCCTATCTGGCGGCCAAGACATGGAACTCCCTCCCAACCCACCTACGACTGACCCAGAACCATCTATGGGTGAGTAGCGCGCCTTACAAATTCCGTGATTGATTGATTGATTTGCAAATATTTTAAAAAATCCGCCCGAGGCAGATGATATTGCTCACTAAGTTGTTCGTATGATTTAAGACCATCTTCCGCAAACAGATCCCCAACCCGGGTGATACCTTTGGTTCTCCAATTATATACTATTCGATCCCAAAATACACTTGGAAAAAAGTTGTTGCTGCTAATGGTGTATACAAAGATATTTTTTCGAACACATACATTTTCTTAATTACTTTCCAGACTTTATATGTAGCATTGAGTGTCTTAAATCTAGTTCGTTTGTAATAACTCCAATCAAGATTCAGAAACAAACAATTTTTTGCTTTCGTACCTAGCAACATCTGGTATATAGAAGGACACTCCGCTATGTCTGCAGGCCCTTCCCCAGTGAGCAAAATGTTCATGAATTGTACCATACATGCATAGTAATAAAGGGTAAAAATCAGGCACGGCCCACCCACCGATCCTTCTGGGCAAAACCATGTACTGCATTGCCCTCCGCGCTCTCCCACAAGACCATAAGAATCTCAAACATATAGACTGTAATTGAGCAAGGCTCACTCTCGGAATTTCCAAAGGTACACACATGAAAAAATATACACCTGCCTACTAATGATAGGTGCAAACATTCACACTGGTCTAGTTGCCGACGAACCACCGACATCAGCTCTCCCCAATTGGACTTAACCAGCGTTGCCGCCGAAGTGCGAATCCGCACTCCCAAATATGTAACTTCTTGTAAGACCCTTTGATCCCTATATGAGGTCATATTCAAACATAAGATCTGAGCTTTGGCCGTGTTTAGATTGTATCTCTAATAAAAGAGAGAGGGACCCAAAACCAACGGTATAGGGTACCAAAACTGACTTTGTGTCAAATAGAAATTCCCTTTGGGCACCTTAATGTAAAGACACCATTCTTACAGAAAAATAGACAGATATTGTTCAGACATAAAGATCTATCACTTGGAGCAATGCAGTAAATAACAGAATAATTCTATAAAAACAAATAAATTCAGTTTGCACAGTTTATTTATGTATTTAAAAACAATTAAAAAAGGAGCTTATTAAAAAAGTATATAAAACTTGGGAACACAGACGATATAAAGAAGGAACAAATCATATGCAGAAATGTATCCAATACATTTCCTAAAGCTAGAAAGGGAGGTACAAAATAAGGATTAATATTCAGTAACAGTCAGAATACTCCTTGATCAATGTGTATTGTACTTCTCCCTTTATTTCAACGCGTTTCAACAGACAGTTAACATATAGCCGCCTTCATCCGGAATATATCAGCTGTCTTCCCAAAACTTCTGAAATTCAAATAAAATATGTCTTAGATTCCAGAAACACTATAACATAATCCAATAATAACCCTGCACATAGAACTGAAACTAACAGAAGAAATATAATAAATGTCATATAAACATTGCTCCAGACATAAAAACATCACATCGTAGTACATCATTCAGAGAGTTAGGTATAACAGTATATTTGCATTACTCATACATGGACACATAAGCATATATGCACAAAAACTTTTTTTATCAAAGGTCCATAAAAGTAGATCCTATTAACATTTAATGCTATGAACATAATAGTCATAGATGTCTGAACCTATCCCTGATGCATTGTACTTTTTGCAGGTCAGAGGTACATGCTACTCGCAACAGTTAGGTATGGGTAATACTGGCTAATGGTTTAGTAGAAAAGTAAGACCATCCTACTCCGTGAGCAGTAACTTCTATAAGGCACAGACCGTTAAAAAAAAACATTTCACACAATTCATTATATTTAGTGCAGGTCAAAAAGAATATGTACCTGCTGGTCTTATCAGTTAGGTATGGTTCATACTGGCTAGTGGTTTAGGACAAAGGACATATATCTGCTAGTAATCGCAGTTTAGGTATGGATCATTCTGGCTAGTGGTTTAATATTAACCTGTGCATTCAGCCCATCCCATTCTGTGAACAGTAGCTTATGTAGATCACAAACCTTTGAATAAAACCTGCCTTCTGGGTAGGGGAGTAAAGCCTCCTTCCTCGTTATAAAAATCGTGTTTATCAAGACAGACGGTGTCTACATGGACCACAAAGTAATCACTGTAATACATAATAAAGAGGGCATAAGTATATGTATTATTAGACCTATTTCGAAAAGATTTGTAAGGCTATCTATGTATATACCTTATTTGAATATCCGTCCTCTAAATATATTTTGTCAGCCGGAAATAGACAGGTATAACAGTCTAGGATCACAAGGAAAATTAGACATTAGTTATAGGTTTCATTGACTCAATTACCGCTCTAATTTGTGCGTTCAAAGATGTGATACTTACATCCTTTTCATGTCTTGATATCCCTAATATGAATAGGGGATACAGTTGTTTTTAATAATGGAAGGATCAAACCTGCAAGACAAATATATATATATATATATATATATATCAAGTCGAACAAGAGTTGCCCCTTAGTTGTCCCCTTGGAAGAAACCTCACAGCAGGTAAGTATGGTTTCCGCATTTATTAGTGAAAGCTGCAGCTTCGCATCTTTAAAACAGCATACAAATTGATTCAGTCCAAAATGCCGACGCGTTTCGTGCGCTGAGCGCACTTCTTCATAGGCGGACTTCGAGAGTGGCGTTCCAGCAGTCCACGGCACCTAGATATACTCGTGACTTGTTCAGAAAGGGCGGGTCCTCCCGCATTGCCTTCTGGTCATCTGAGTGCTGTGGAATCTTTTTCGAGTGAAATGCTGTTGCGTTTCTCTTCAGTAAATACCACAGTGGGCTGATGCACATTTCAAAGGTGGAGAGCTGCACCATCCGACTTCCACTCTGCTCTCACCTGCCCCAACACGGCTGGCGTCGGTTGGCGCCTTCCAGGTCCGTGCAACAGCACAGCAGGGTTTCTTCCGCGGCAGGACTGGCCGCTAAACATCAAGTCGAACAAGAGTTGCCCCTTAGTTGTCCCCTTGGAAGAAACCTCACAGCAGGTAAGTATGGTTTCCGCATTTATTAGTGAAAGCTGCAGCTTCGCATCTTTAAAACAGCATACAAATTGATTCAGTCCAAAATGCCGACGCGTTTCGTGCGCTGAGCGCACTTCTTCATAGGCGGACTTCGAGAGTGGCGTTCCAGCAGTCCACGGCACCTAGATATACTCGTGACTTGTTCAGAAAGGGCGGGTCCTCCCGCATTGCCTTCTGGTCATCTGAGTGCTGTGGAATCTTTTTCGAGTGAAATGCTGTTGATATATATATATATATATATATATATATATATATATATATATATATATATATATATAAATATATCCCCTTAGTAATCTCCACAGTGTTATATTAATTGCATGATGTTAGTAGGGCTAGATTTCTACATTCACTTAAAAACCATAAGGTATGGTTCATATGCACGCAGTACAAAGCTGAGATCATAGACGTGTATGAAATGTCACCACACGTTTTGGTATTCGTAGAGCACTAAGGGGTTGAAAATAGACAAAGGTACCCATTAGTATCACTGCAATAGTCATCTTAGAGCTCCACAAACGTCTCCAAAAGATGACTAAGCCTATACTTACATTTTTCCTCTATTCTGAAGAACTCTGGGCGTGAGAGCTATGTCCAGTCTCTCCCGTTTCTTTCTACTTATGTGTCCAGCCTCTGTGAAAAGAAATTTCACAGGCTTGGATTACATTTAGTAACTGAGCAATGCTAAGCATTCCATATTCGTTTCCTCTAAGATCCAAACATACCTCGAGTTAAAATACGCCAAACGTCCCGCGTGCAATTCCGGTCGTCTTCAACACGAAACGTGATATGGAGGATCTACGTCGTTTAAATACACCAAAATATGTGCCGTAGTGGCGCGGCGCTTGATAAACAGCAATGATGGACCACGTAGATCCTCCAAATCACGTTTCGTGTTGAAAACGACCGGAATTGCACGCGGGACGTTTGGCGTATTTTAACTCGAGGTATGTTTGCATTTGTATACTTCCAGCGGCAATTTATCAGGGCCGGCAGCCTTGGCCGATGCTAGCCCATTTATTGCCTGCTCTAATTCATCCATCGTGATTGGGGCATCTAACCTTGCTACGTCCTCCACTGTCAGGCCCTATTCACAATACTGGTGTAAGAGTATTTCTGCTCTATGACTGTCCTAGTAATCTCCGGCATATACTGTATCGTAGAACTGCTTAAACACCGCCAGTATACCGCTCTCACTATCAATGGAACATCCACCGGAGTCTATGATATTATTAATTATTTGAGACGCCTCTTTTACTCTGAGCTTTTGGGCCAGACACCTGCCACTTGCCTCCCCATACTCATAATGCAACTGCTGCTTAATGACATATTTTTTCGCAGCATTCTGACTCCAATAAAGATTTATTTTGGCCTTGGAGCGGGCTGCCTCAGTTGCCAACTCCCCAATATCCACTCCATTGTGTATACCTTGAATAAGCAACTCCTCAGCCTTTATGAGACCCTGGTACATCTCCTGAAGTTTTAGGCCCAGCTTTTTTTAATTATACAGCCCATTGCAGAGGGTTTCCCCCCTAAAAGCGGCTTTGAAAGCATCCCAAAACATAGCTAGTATGCGTGCTACCCCGATTAATGTGAAAAAATGCAGCAATCCATTCTTCCATATATTCTAAACAAGCACTGGCGTTGCCAATAGGTCTCGCAGTAGGAAAGTTGGAGCTATTGATTTTGTAAATGACAAAGTCCTTTATGTTTTTAAAATGAAAACAAAAAAAAAGGCATTGTTATTTGCAATTGTAATAGTTCCAAATTTCCTACTGCGAGACCTATTGGCAACCAATGCAATAGGTCTCGCATTAATTAAGTTTGAGCTATTGGCATTGCTAAATATTGCAACACCAAATGCAACTAAAGTCTATAAATTGTATGTTAAAAAAATGTGTATTTATTTTTTTAGCAATGGTGGCATACTGCGCTTTAGATGAATATGTTCAAAAGTAAAGTGTGCCATACTGCGATTGGTACAATACTTAATTGTGGATGCGTTAACAATCGATGTGTGCATTGATGGCTGGTGGTGTATGTGCCTGTAGAAATTGTGCACTGATGGTTGGTGGTGTGCGTTACTGGTGAAAGCGTGCACTGACGGCTGGTGGTGTGTGCCTGGTGAAAGCATGGACTGACGGCTGGTGGTGTGTGTGGTTGCCTGGTGAAAGCGTGCACTGACGGCTGGTGGCGTGTGCCTGGTGAAAGTGTGCAGTGATGGCTGGTGGTGTATGTGTGCCTGGTGAAAGCGTGCACTGACGGCTGGTGGTGTGTGCCTGGTGAAAGCATGCACTGATGGCTGGTGGTGTGTGTGTGCCTGGTGAAAGCGTGCACTGACGGCTGGGGGTGTGTGCCTGGTGAAAGTGTGCAGTGATGGCTGGTGGTGTATGTGTGCCTGGTGAAAGCGTGGACTGACGGCTGGTGATGTTTTTGCCTGGTGAAAGTGTGCACTGACGACTGATGGTGTCTGTGCCTGTTGAAAGTGTGCACTGACTTGTGGCTGTGTGTGTGGTTGTGTGTGTGTGATTGTGTGTGTGGGAGTGTGTGTGGTTGTGTGTGTGTGATTGTGAGTGTGGTCGTGTGTGTGGTTGTGTGTGTGCAGTTGTATGTATGGTTCAATGTGTGGTGGTATGCAAATCAGCACCACGCTTTACTTCACACTATGCACCTCCACTCCACACTCCTCCACTCGGTGTCCCTCTTCATCACTCCACACTACTCTACAACACTCCATTCTATGACATTTCACGCCAGTGTCCGCTACACTATATGGGCTGTCAGCGAAAGCTATTGTTCATTTAAAAAAAAAAACTCAAATGAGGATTTGAGACCGCCCATTACTTACCATTGGTAGCCTCCCACGTCACCCTTGTTTCCTTACTTCCTACTGGTCACACCTCCGCCTTACCTCTTGCTGCCTCCTGGGCTTCCGTCCTTGTCCCTGCTGTGGATCAAGGACCAAGTACTGCTTCATGGCCAGTGTCCTTCCACTGGCCACAGGCTCCTTCACCAGGCCCCACCTCCCTTTTTTTTACAGGTTTATTATAGCGCAAACTAGACCCGAAGATATTGGAGCACTTTACGTGAGCACCAGCTAAATTACACAGGTACACATTCACTTGTACTTTAAAGGTACAGCACGATGAAGTGATTTGCACAGAATCACAGGACGTTCAGCTGACCAATCACGAGACTCGCACCTGGTTCCTAAGTTCCAAAGTCACCAGCTCTGCCGTTATACCACATCTTCTCCACAAACCTTGACCAGAATCCTGAGCACAACTGCTTTTATATTGATTTCTTGACCGCTTTTATATTGATTTCTTGACCACAACGAAGGGTTAAATGTAAGTTTATTGATTGCACATGAATAAAAACACTCGAGCTGTTGGTGTGGGAGACTAAACTGCTCCGCAATCGATGCTGGGGTTGAGGTGTGAAAGGGGGAGGAGGGGTTAAAATCCACAATGCTGACCGGGGAAATCCTGTGGTCAACTGCACAGCACAACGCCGTGGCAAGCAAAATGGGGCCCTGGCTTTGTAAACATACTCCGGACAGGTCGAGGTCTAAAGTAACAGAATTGGGAGAGATCAGAAATGTGCTAACAGCAATAAGTGCCGAACGTTATTACTCTCTGTGTCTAACAATATGCACACTTAAATAATAACGAGTAATTAAATAACTCAAAAACAACCCGAATCATTGACCAAAGAAACGTAGCATGGAATGGGACAGCAAATTATGTTAAAATGACTTCTGGAATAATACACGCAGCTGGTGGGGGTTGGGGGGAGACAGTGCTGGTAGTAAGTGCGGAGATGTGAAAGGGCGGGAGAATGCGGCTGATTAACAATTCACTGTGCAAATGCATTCGTGGATTTATCATCAGTTCTTAGACCGTCTGAAACCTTGACCACAATCCTGAGCACAACTGCTTTTATATTGATTTCTTGACCGCTTTTATATTGATTTCTTGACCACAACGAAGGGTTAAATGTAAGTTTATTGATTGCACGTGAATAAAAACACTCGAGCTGTTGGTGTGGGAGACTAAACTGCTCCGCAATCGAAGCTGGGGTTGAGGTGTGAAAGGGGGGAGGGGGGGTTAAAATCCACAATGCTGACCGGGGAAATCCTGTGGTCAACTGCACAGCACAACGCCCTGGCAAGCAAAATGGGGCACTGGCTTTGTAAACATACTCCGGACAGGTCGAGGTCTAAAGTAACAGAATTGGGTGAGATCAGAAATGTGCTAACGGCAATAAGTGCCGAACGTTATTACTCTCTGTGTCTAACAATATGCACACTTAAATAATAACGAGTAATTAAATAACTCAAAAACAGGCCGAATCATTGACCAAAGAAACGTGGCATGGAATGGGACAGCAAATTATGTTAAAATGACTTCTGGAATAATACACGCAGCTGGTGGGGGTTGGGGGGAGACAGTGCTGGTAGTAAGTGCGGAGTTGTGAAAGGGCGGGAGAATGCGGCTGATTAACAATTCACTGTGCAAATGCATTTGTGGATTTATCATCAGTTCTTAGACCGTCTGATGGTCTGAAGTGGGGTTTGGGCATGAAAGACGTCGAGAGAGGCTAAAGAAGACCTGAGAAGATGTTGCAGGACCCTAATAATTCAAGAAACAAGGAGCACAGGGTACCCACGTATAAATAAAAACAAGCAAAAGCAAATGGTGGGGACCTGAAGGAGGAGGGGGTCGAGGGATGAGTGAGGATGGGGTAGCAGGGGAGGGAACATGGCCTGGGGGAAGCTGGCTGGGGAGGGGGAGGAGAAATCCAAGGAAGGCTGTGTGAGGGGAGGTGCTGGAGCTGAAAGTACGGCCGGCCAGCCATCCAAGAATAATTAGGAGAGGAGAAGCCGAGAAGCCGCAGAGCGCACGCTGGGCTGCGAAGATGAGCGGCCGGGAAACTGAAAGTACGGCCGATAGGAGGGAGGGAGGCTGATGTGCGTGCTTGTTTGGTCACGTGGTTCACGTGAACTTAAACAAAACCGCAGCAGAAAGCCCTTGGTTTGACGAGGATTTTGGCTTGCGCGCATTGATAGGTCGCGAGACCTAAAAATGTTGATCATATAATAATTTACGATCAAAGGAGAACCCCCTTGGCTTAGTCACTACGTCGATGCCGAGGATAGTTAGAACCACTGGGCCATGATCAGACGTCACACGCGGATAAACCTGAATAGAAGCACCATTCAACATACACTGCGACACAAAAAAATAATCCAATCTCACTAACTTTTGGTGAGGAAAAGAGAAGAAAGTATATCTTGCTTTATTACCCCTAAGTGAAGCCCAAGCATCTACCAAGCCATGTGCTTACATCAATGATTGTAGTGCTTTGAACACTCGTGGTTTCCTACCAATATATCTTACATTTTTATTACACAATATATTTGGTGCCAAGTTTATATTTAGATCACCGCATAGTATCACTGGTGTAGGCCATGTTGCTAATTCCACATTCAAAAAGTCTATAATTGCTGCTTCATCAAAATTGGAGCCATATATCGAGCATAGCGTAAATTTCTTTACCTCTACAGTGCATTCTACTACTGCCCACCTCCCAAGCCCATCCGTTAACATTCTACCCGTATTGACGATATGTTTTTTAGCCAGGATTGCAACACCTCTAGATGTACAAGCCTGTTTACTGCATGCCACTAAATCATATCCCAATTCTGTTAGCCATTTCCTCTTGGCCCAGACTATATGTGTCTCCTGGAGGCACATAATATCACAGCAAGGCATCCGCAATTCCTGTGTAACCCGTTGTCTTTTATCCCGAGAGTTTTAACCCCTGACATGCAGTGTACCTATTCTGATTCCCTTAGCCGCCATCATATTCCTCACTAGCACCCCCTCTAAGCCACCAGCACTGGATTACCCATACTTTCAACCACTGTGAATAACTGTACTCATGTATTATTTTTATTTTTTTTACACCCTCCTCCACCGCTGCCGCCCCCCAACTCCCCCAACCCCCACCCCCCCACACCGCCTGTCCCAGGGCTTAAGGATCATGTCCTCTGTGATGGAGAGTGATTGTGCGCTGCCCCCGCCGCCCCACCCCACCCCCCCCGGTTCCTCACCTAGTCGACAGCCTACTGCGAAACATCTCTTCCAGCACCTTTATCATCTCTCTCCCTCTATCATCTTTAAACTAAATACCTATATCTAGGCATGTAATCACTAAATCATATATTTTTCAGCCAATGACAGCAACATATTCTATTCATATACGATTCCTGCTCTACACAATCTCCTAGTTATAAAGTTAAACAAACCAAAAAGAGAAGGAAGAGGAGAGAGAAAAAAATTAGGAATAAAAGCAAACCAGAAAAATAATCCGCCTGGAAGAGAATGGACACCTAATTTAATACAGCATGCACTTAGCAGGTACGTAACTTTACTCGCTTCCCAAAGTCTTTAGAAAGTCTTGTGCCAGGTAAACTAGCGGTAAACCGAGGTAAAGTAGCGGGTTTGCTCTTTATATGTCACTTTTAATTTAGAAGGATTGAGAAGGAATGCTAAAGCGCCTTTAGCTTGGAATGCTGCTATCAACTGCTGCAATTGCCACCTTTGCTGAGCAGTGGCAGGGCAAAAGTCAGGCAGAACGAAAAATTCACACCCCTTACCAACACGTCTCTTATCGGGCCGGGCCAAGTCATAAATTGCCTCGCGTAAGAGATAATTGTTGAGACATATTAAGATTGCTCTAGGATGTATATTCATAGCAGCTCTGTGGTCGCCTTTTCTCTTACGTTGGACCAATGGAAACCTATGTGCCCTACTGACTTCAGTCTCCCAGTTCCAATCTTTTAATTCCGGAAAAGCCTCCTTAAACATTTCCACAATAAATTCCCTTCTTTAGTCTCCGCAATGCCAAGGACGCGTAAGTTATTGTATCTTGCTCGATTCTCCAAGTCTGTCAACTTCCAATCGACATCTAGCTTAGTCTTTTGGAGCATTTCAATGGTTGTCTGCTGTTTAGCTAAGGAATCCTCAGCACCAGTGATGCTCTCCTCTGCTTCCGCAACACGAGTAGTAGTGTCCACGCTAGCTTTCACAAGCCGTCTGACTGTATTTTGTAATTTTGTTACGGCATCCTGTGTGCGTAGCCCTTCAGCTTTTGTTTACACCCGATGGGCCATGATACTTTTATAAATTATGTTCAAAGTGACGGGGGTTTCATCCTCATCATCTACACTTTCTATCAGCCGTGCTCCATCCAGGCCTAGATCTCCCCCTGCGGCCGTTTCCCATCTAGGCTGATCAATAACTGTTGATAAGGCATGAGAAGCGCGCTCACCCAGATCCGTAGTGTTGTAGATGATTCTAGGACTCTAGTAAATATTCCCGATTTCATGCCCTTATGTGGTCATATCAAATCATACCCTTATATGGGCATAAGAATCATACCCATATTAAGATATAGCCAATGCAGTCCAAATACGGCAAGGCTACTCGCATAGACTCCTAGAAAGCACAACGCGTTCTTAGACAAGCCAAGCCTCCAGCAGCCTGGGAATTCCCCCTGCTTCTGTATTGATTTGTCATAGAACTCCTGGAGTCCTGAAAGAACTGCGAGTTCTTAGTGACGTCTTATGTCCAACCTTACGTCAAACTCGGCACCTTCCAGGTATAAATATACCAGCATCTGCCTTAAGCAACACACAGTGGTTTGGAGCAGATCGGCTATCTACTTGTTCGACGCCCTGCTGATGCGAGTGCCGAAGGAAGCCGACCCTCCCTGATGACGCACTGAGAGAGACGCTGTCTTTTCTCCTGCCGAGAAATCCAGCTCCAGTGTTTCCCTGTCACCCTTGCGGGTTGCTGGGAGATCGAGTCCTGAGAAAGAAATACAAGACCTCCTTCATTCTATAACCAAGGTACGGAGCTGATTAGACCCACAGAGAATTCTTGATTCAGATTCTTGGCAAAAACTGTAACTCATCTACTCCTTCCCTGTACTAGGCTTAGGTTATGTACACTGGGGTAGGCGTATCTTAGAAACACCAGTTGAGTATGTTTAGTCATTATTTTATCATTGTATGCATTTTATCCATTTTAAGTAACTCATGGCTTAGAAACCATATAAATGCTTTTACAGTATTATTTCATAATACTCATTTTACTGTACGCACTTTACTTTATGACAAGTATTGCAATTGTGGCAATTCACTTCTCTTGCATGAGAAAGTAGACTGCTCAATAAATACCCTTTTATTGAAAACGCCCGTCTCTCTATTTCTCTGCACTCCTGATGAAACGAAGCATGCACGCTTAACTGAGTGAAATAGCATTCTATTGTTTCAGCGACTCTGGAGATATACTCCTTATTCTGGGGGAGCAAAGTTGTCATGTTTATGCGGTTGTCAGAAACTAATCCCTTCTTGTCTATTCAAGAAAGTTAACACCTTCTTGTTTACTCGAGAACGTTTCTAGTGACCTCTGAGCTAGCTGGCATTTCATAATTAAGTCTAACATATTCAATAGAGACCTAGTCGACCTCAGTCCTACGCCTACACTGTCGTTTATGTTATTCCAATGCGCAGAGCCTATTGGGAATATAGGAACTACACTACAGTAGTTTTTTTCACCGTTTCCTGATATAGGGACTGCTCTACTTCATCCTCTTCGTCCAGTCCATCCCCCCCAATCCCCCGTTGTGCTTGACATTTCACTATCATTTTCAACATCATGTTCTGAGACTACCGAGAGATCAGACATGGAGAAAAACTTTCCCTCTGAGCCCGCATACTCCGCCTCATTACCTTTATCTACTGAGGAACTTTCTTTATCTAAAGTTGGGCTATCCTGTAGTGCTGCGGTTATAATCAATTCATTAATATTATCCGCACGAGGAGTTATGAGCACAGAACACTGATTATGTACGCTCGGTTCTTCAACTACTTTGATTCCACTTGGTTTAGGTTTAGCTGCTGGTCGTTTATTGAAGATTGCAGGCACCGTATGAACTTTATCACCAACCTCTTGCAGCTGCATGTCCTGCTGGTTTCCACCCTCTCTCAACTCCCCTGCCATGTTCGCTCTCACTGCCGTCGCGTATTGGGTGTCTGGGAGGTAGGTTCAGTAGCCGTTTGTCTGTCGTTGCCAACCCGTTTTTTCCAGGATCTCCTCCCTCACTTGTAGTTGTGCCACCAGTAGCGGCTCCGGAGTCCGCCGCACCAGTCGAACCCGCAGGGTCTGCCCCAGCACCCCCGTGCATTTTCGCGCCTCTTCCTTTGGGTGCCATCCCCACTACACAGACTGCCGTCTTTCGGTCACAAACACAGCCTTGCTCAAGTCTCAAATCTGAAGTCTTTTTAGCTTATCTCCCGCCGCGAGCCCAGTCCACAAGCTCCCTCCGCGGGACTGAAAGGAGCTGCACTAGAGGCAATCCACAGCTTGTAGTGTCCTAGCATGGACACGTTCTAGTGTTCAGGAGTGATGTAATATACTTTACACCCACCCACCACAGACGTCATGGTGTCACATGACGCTGCCAATAAAAGAGGCCGAGCGCACGTGCTCGTGGCCATTCTTACTACCCCTTACTGAGTGTCTGTGTCGCTTCATTTACCACAGCATGAGGGCCTAGGGCCCCATCATTACACAGCTCAGCTTCGCTAGACTCAGCCGGATTCCCACAGCGCTTCACCCGCGGTGTGCTCCGCCTCCACTCCACTGCCGCCTCAGGTGTTTCACAGGTGCTGCTGGAAGCTGCTACCGCTGCAGTGTGGCCCCCGGAGCTCCACTCACTGCTCTCCATGCCTGTTGCTCCACCCGCCGTTTTCCGCAGTACTACAAACTTTCCTCTGCAGGTCGAGAGGAGAGGGGATCCATCGCCGCACAGAAATCCTGCCCGCACGCCACACACGCCACACACGCCAGTAGGGTCAAGTCAGGTATGGAGCCACGGGGAGCAGTTCACTGACCACTCACACAGCCACGCTAGCGGCCGCCATCTTGCCCCCCCAAAAACGTTGAATTTACTCTTGAGGAGCTGGATGAGACCAAGGCAGACAGGCAGCTAGAGAAAACTTAGGATCAAAAGGCTCCCAATTGAATTATTTAAGGAATTCACCAATGTGACAGGTCCTCATCTCTGGAATATGTTCTGTGAGTCAAAGTGAGCAAGAATTCTCTCAGATGACTTACAGGCTGGACTTCCGCTAGGGTGATGTGAGTCTTTTCTCCCAATCTCCCTTATCAACGTTGAGGAGAAATTCTGATTAAAACCACCGCCAATGGATTGGTGAATGTTATTAGATATCTGAAACACTTAGATCAGACTATGTTATGCATGGGTGTGCAACCAGATATAATATTAGGCATGTTTACAACACCCTTTCCCATAGCCAACTCCACTAGGCTTTTGAGCTCTAATTATTGTTGACTTTGAAAAGACCTTTGATACACTAGATAGGAAATACCTCTTCTGTGCCTCGCAGAAGAAAACTTTGGCTCCCATTTCCTAAGGTGTTAATATCAATGTCCTATATGAAGGCTTGGGGAAAGAGTTCTAGTAAATAAGATGGTATTGCTAATAGAACCCATTTCCGATAGGGATGATGAGCCACCATGGTTGTCCACTCGCAGTACTCTTATTTGTCCTTGCAGCAAAGCCGCTGGCTGAATGGATTCAACAAGAGGTGCTGCTGAAGACCTTTGGGTGGGAGGAAGTTGCTGCTTGTAAAGTGTCTAGTTAGGTGGATGACATGCTAGCTTTAACCCCAAGCTTAAAATACTTGGAGAGGCAGATGTAGGTGATCGAAAAGTGAGCTAGGCGTGAAGCCTGGTTCCCCTGTTGGAAGCCCTGTAGAGGGATGTGCAGGTGTGGCACTCCCTTCTGATCTGTATGTGGGGTTGAATTTCCCTATTTAAAATGGTGATACTTTCCTGGATGTAATTGAAGGTGCACAACTTTTGTGCCAAAGTAATGGAGCAGTTTTTCAGCATGGTGTATAGAAATAACTGCTCAGTTTCTGGGCCCATACAGTGCTCGTTTTAGCCCTGGGCAACTGCTACCAGTCAATATATGAGGTAGGGCAGTGGGCATGGACAACGTTCAGTCATATTATTGGGCAGACCACCTTGTACTCATAAATGACTGCACATGTAGAGAGGATCCAGCTACTAGTTTATAAATTTGCTAAATATGTTATAAAGCAGCCTGCTGATACTGGATTATCCCTCTGTCACCAAAAGTGTGCCTGTTGCTGGCATAAGGGGTTGAGGTGGATTGGGTGGGATGGCAGGCTGACCCAGGAGACAGCCTATGAGCTGGGGTGTGGCTGCAACAGGTAACATAGCCAAACGTGTGTGTATGGAATCTTTTTGGCATCTTGAAATTGGCAAAATACTAGGCTAGGGACCACTTATTAGTACATAAGGTAAACTGCAAAATTGCTACTGACAGTAACATCCAAAAGTCTCAATTAGATAAGTACTTAAAATGGAAGTGGAGCCACCCTGGGTACATACGAGGTCTGATTTCAGCCCTATTGAAGCAAAGTTCATCATAAATAGACTTGAAACTAAGAGGCCATCACAGTTTATTAGGCCCTAAAATATTGTCCTAGTCTGGGCCCATCAGAGCAAGGAAGAGGTGAGGCGGGACCATACCCTTTGGCTGTGGCCCTGGACGACGTGGGAACTTATTATAACCTATTTGCCTGATACCCTGGAGAGCCCCACATTAACAAGGTACTGTAACAACCACTCGGATCCTGGTGTTGGATGTTTTATTCTCCCATATTGATTGGAAACTGACTTTGTGGAACTTGTGGCGGGAGGGTGCAGTCACCACGGGGGCACTCCCTGAGTTACTGTCTTGTTTCATCGCGAGACTCTTCAGGGCAAGTATACAGGGAAAGTGTCTTACCTTGTTTTTACCCTAGTCGCAATAAGTGGTATCTCCGGAGGGTCTGTTGAGCAATAGGCAAAAGGAAGGGCCAGGACAAAGCCCATGGTGTGCCAAGCCCAAACAAAAGGGGTACAGGTGTAGTCTACCATGAAGCAATGGACAGGATCTACTCCCTACTTACCGAATTAGCCATGAGTTAGCTAATTTGGGAACTTCTTTTACCCCCTCCAAATCAGCAATTTCCACAAGTCTCAACACTAATCCTGTTTCCCCACCTACAAAAAAATATGCTATACAAATCCCACTGATGTTTAAGAACTCTCACAAAGGAAAGAGGCCTGGAAGCAGCCTCTTCTCTTCCGCCCTGAGCTACAAACAGATTTAACCTCATCCATTAGTGAGTTGCAGGACCACCGCGAGGAGGTGTATGTATCCCAAGTAGAGTGCCACAATAGATGTGAGGTTCTCACATATGGGGCATGTGGGGAAACGGGGAGTAGTGTAGCTGGCCATGGTGATGTAAAGAAAGCATTGGTTGATTTATTGCAGGCTCGAAAAACCTCCATCGAGTCTTTGAGAGATGAGGTAGCTCTTCTGAGGACGGAAGTTGCAGAGTATTCAGGGAGGGGTGAGATCGATGAGCGCACTCCCCTAAAAATATGCTCTGAACACCTGCCTAATTCCCCTAAGAGCTTAGCTTCTACATGCCTGGGGTCATCAGGGGTGGAGGAAGGCGGACCTGCTTACCCTAGCTCACATATGACCTATTATGCCCCCCTCCCCAGGACCAGCCCAAATCGTTCTAACTGCCCGAAAAATGGTTTTGGTAGTAACACCAACAAGTTAATAGCTCCCTGGAGCACCTTACAAGAAAGGGGGAGGGTAGGGTGATAGATAGCTATAAAGCCACTTTAGTAGAAGCGTGTTCTACCATTTCTGGGTCCAGGGGACCTTAAGGGGAGGGGGTAGTAAAGGATGGAGTCTATTCCAGAATACAGCGCCATGATAATAAAACAGTAGTATACGTAAAAGAGGTACCCAAACTTCCAAGGGATAGATATGAACACTGTGACTCTCTTAAGAACAAAGTCATCTATTGGTTCAGGGATACCCAGTACTTCTATTTAATTATAAGAGATTACATTAAGTATGTCGAAAGAGAAACGGTCCTGGGGTCACCAAATGATATTGTCAAAGTGTTCTTCTGTATGGCCCCAGTTGACAGTTTAATGTCTATAGATTCTCGTACGATCCCTATTGTTAATACCTCAATCATTATTAGATCTATACCGCTGTCAGGGGTGGATAAAGAGCTATATAGGCCACCTAGGGCTAATACGAGATGGGGGTCCCCTACTAAAACAAGTGGCGCAGGAACACAGGTATGATTGAGAGGACTGCTGCCCCAAGATGCATATGTAATCCTCCCTGGTCAAAATGTGACTGAGTCCTTAGCAAAAGACCCCTGTAGGGCTGGGTCGGCCATAAACTCTAAGGCTAATTGTGAGCATTTGAATGTGAACCTAACAGGAGATGGGGTTGGCAATCTCTTTAATAGTAAACAAGGAGGAGTAACCACTGAGTGTAGTACTACTGATATTAATACTAAAGATTGTTCCCGACACTTAAGAGTTTTGGTCTGGAACGTGGCAGGGATTACCAATTTGCTAGTAGACACCTTTTGTGGATTTATATGATGTGAAACTCTTCCAAGAAACGTGGAGTCTGCCCACCCCACATAGAAGTGGGTTCTCTACCTATAGTTTAAGTGCCACAAGAAAAGATAAGGGGAGACCTTCAGGGGGCTTGGCGATTTGAGTCAAAAAGCTCTTGGTTCAATAGTTAGTCTGGTCCATGTAGATTCTCCATATATTTTAGCCATAGATTTGGTACTATGCATTGGTCTGAAAATTTGGATTTTTAATGTTTATAACAGAGTTGTTAGAGTCTTTGAAGAAACTGATACCGTCACAGTTCTAGATCATGTATTATCTGAATCCACTGATAATGTCTCTGTTTTGGTAGCCAGGGACTTTAACTGTACCTTTGAACCGCTTGCCCTGGCCCCCGAGATTTGATTGAGGAGTGTAATAGTGCTTGGCAGGTCCCACAGTAGGATCTTCTCCTAGTTAGATGGACAAAAAGAGAAAGCCAGGTGCTGGCTCTTACACTGCAACATGACTTGAGAGCCACCAATGGGAGAACAAATTCAGATCAAAATGGGGACCTAACCTTCAACAGGCCTGGTTATGCTAGCAGGATTGACTATTGCCTGGTTGCCCTAAGTCTTTGGCCATTGGTTTACAATATGGCAGTGGCTAATCGATCAGATAGCGACCATGATGCCCTGATTCTTTCTTTAATAAACCAGGGTGATAATAAACCCGATATCAGGGGTAGGACGGACCTGGGTGAATTTTCCATTATGAAGAACTTGAGAACAATCAGATGGGACTTGATGGAGGAACATCTAGAGGCACTGGAAGTAGTTTAGGGTAAAATATGTCTGGAGGTGGAAGAGATGCCTAAACTCTCAAAAGATAAAGTAGCAGAAACATTGATTGCCCAGCATGAAACCCTATTTAATGAGATTAGGGATCTGTTGGGTAAACTGTGCAGGGAGCAGAAATCTGAGCATGATAAGATACAGCCAAAGCAAGAATCTCAGGCAGTTTGGTATAAACAGGATTGTAGGAAAGCCAAGGCCGACCTTGTCCGGGCTGTAAAATCTAATGTTCACGCTGATCTGGTGGCTCGTAGGAAAAGATGTAGGAAAGCAAAAGAGACAGCTAAGAAGAAATGGGAAAGCTCCCTCTGGTCCTCTCTAAAAGAGATAATAATTGTTAAGGATTCAAAGTCTTTCTGAAAACAAGAAGCTTATTGGCTTGATGGTAGAAAGACTTAATTGAAGTTCACAGTCCAACCAGAAGAGTGGGTGACCCACTTTGGGGTGCTGCATGCACGAGGTAGTAATGAGGTTGAGGGCCCAATTAAACTGTGGGGGGAAGCTTTGTGAAGTGCTAAGGAGGGCTTAGAGTACTGTTCGGTAGAAACTCGGGTGGCGATCCATTCCAGTATTCCGGTTAGAGCCCCCGGTCCTGACCGAATTCCAAGTGATTTGTATAGAGAGGACTTAATGGTTTGGGTTCCCTATATTAATACATTAACAAACACCATCTTATCGGCCATGAACATTCCCCCTTCGTTCAATTTAATATTTAGACGGGGCTAATTGTAAAAACACTGGCATTGAATTTGTGGATTTTGCCATAGGTTTTCGAATTCATGTTGATTTAATATTTTATTAAAAACCCAATCCAGGCTGCATTTCTGTTGTAAAGCGCTTTTGGATCTACAAACGTCAGAAACATACCCCTAATGCCATATTTCCGTCCTCTTACTTTCACTCCCATTTACCATCCTATTCTAATTCAGTAATTGTCAGACAGAACCACACATATTTATTTATTTATAAAGTTTTATATAGCGCAAACTTGATCCCGAAGGATATCAGAGGAGTCGGCTTGCAACCAGAGTGGGATTCTGCAAGCTTTTGATTCATACAAGGAGCACAGCATGAACAGAAAAAAGTGCACATTAGAGCCATAGATGAAAAAAAGGAAAGACTTGCTCGCCTTCAAAACCATGATGCAATTGCTGACGAATACAGTATTTTACATGTAGAATCCTTGCACTGTCTGTTCTTTGCAAGTTCTAGCTAGACTTCAATAGATTTTTTCAGATTCATCCTTGAGAGGGTTTTGTGGTTTCTCTTTAAGTGTCCCTTTTGCTTCAGAGAACAGCAATTAATTCAAGGACATATTTTCTACATCACCACAATACATGCTGCAGTGGCTCTTAAGGAGGACTCAGGTTTGTTCCTCTCTGTGCGTCCATCTGTGCACCTGTCATCCGCCTTCAATTCAAAACCCAGCAAACATGTCAAAAAAGAGAAAACACCACCCCGAATCAAAACTATGGAGCATATTTACAAGAAAGTGGAAAACTGTGTCCTTAAGCCAAGATGGCTAACCACACGCTTCGTCACTTTAGAAACGCAGGGCTGTATCATATTAACTAGAATACGAAGCAGCTGGCGCTACATTTAGCTGCCTAGCGCCAAAGCAGGTGCCTGTGTTGAGGGGAAGATTGTTTATGTGCAGGAAGGTCCCCCTTCCTGCACATAAACAATCTTGAAATGCCGTTTTGCTTCTAAATGCAGCACACATAGAAGTTACAAAACTGCATTTTTTTAAAATGATTGTTTATTTGCAGGAAGGGGGACCTTCCTGCACATAAACAATCATTGGTATTTTGCTATTCCTATATGTGCTGCCCACACACACATGGAAACAGCAAAAATGTGGAGAAATGAAGCATTTCTCCTCGTTTCACCTGTTTAGGACCAGGTTTGTGCTTGTCTTAATTTTGGCGCTGCCTACTATTTTCGCTGCTCTTGTAAATAGGGTGCATTGTCAAATTCAGTGAGTGTTGCTGTGGAACGTCCACGTAACACCTATTGCCCTCACCTTTCACGCTATGTGTAGAATAAAAGGGGGCCTTATTTACAAGGCAGCATTAAGCCCTGTTAAGTGGCTTAATGCTTCCTTGTACGGCCTACCTTCCAAGGCAGACACAACACTGGAGATGAGGACAGTTGCAGACTGGGTGTGCTGTTGTTGCTGTCCCACCAGTGAGGGTGTGCGGCTGTAGCCCGATGACCTACACGGATCATTCAGCCTGGGGGATCATTCGACCACTGAGGCAGCCCTGCTGACCACGCCTTATAAATGTGTTGAATTGAAGCATTTCCTCCCTTGCTGTAACCTGCCTGCTCCATATCATCCCTGCTGGCCATGCCTGCATGTTTGGAGGAGGAGAGGTGCCTCTTGTTGTTGTCTGTATGCCTGGGGGAGCAGCAGTGAGGTGCTGTAGGTGGAGCACAATTTTCCCACCACACACGTGGTCGGTGCTAGGAGTCCCCATACTACGGATGGGCGCAAAGCAGTGCCACCTGCTGGCAAGTAGGCATACCATGCCATTTTTGTCCGTTTTGAGGGCCACCACATGATTGGAGATGTGTAAGGGGCAGGACTCTTCTGAAGGCCCTGAGTGTGGTGGGAAATGACTGTACTTGGGCTGTGTGTGCTTTGAGGCAAGAAGTGCCCTTACAGTCTAGCTGCCTGGGGTTACGTTGATGTCCATTTGGAGGGGCTCAGCCTGTAGCATGTGAAGCTGCGTTTAGAGTGTCCAACATGAGGGGGAAAGGGCCTTTAGTATTCACAAGTCATCTAACTCAGTACTATGACTCACCATATAGTGACCCAAGCACCCCAATTAGGAGTGACCCTCTGCCCGGCAAGTGAAGATTGCATGATTTCAGAGCAGCAGCAGAACGCTGCTCTTCTGCCACCCACTCCCATTGAGCAAGGTGGTGGACCCAACAACAGCGGCACTACAATGGCGTTCCTGGGTTGGACGACTGCAACATTACTCTGCACCACCCAGGAGATGGATGAACCAGTGAAGAACCCACTGTTGCTTCACTTTGGAGGGGCAGAACTGTATGACCGGTTTGAAAATCTACCCAACACGGGTGGCAATACTGACTTTGATACTGCGGTGGCTGCTCTGAACTGGCATTTTGACTGTCAGCTCAACCCAGACTATGAGCAGCTTAAGCTGTGGTAGGCTTGACAACTGCAGATTGAGTTGGTGGGCATTATTAACACATGCCTCAGTAAGCTGGTGAGCACTTGCGTTGATATCGACCATCCAAAAGAGATCAGGAGCCAAGCTGATACAGGGGTCCAGATCATCAGTACTGAAGCTGCTCATCCTTGGTCAGGCAGGAATCCCCTTGGATGACATCCTGGTCCTGGCACGGTCTCACAAATTGATGAATAGCTGTGCCGATAACATGGAGGTGGCTCAGGCAAGAGAGGCAGGAAGATGAACAATTGCAGCCTAGAACATCAGACGCCGAAATCTGCGCAACTTGAGGACGTTTGTGCTCCTGATGTGGGTGATTGAACCACTTTGCCAAATTGTGCCTGAGCAAAGGGCAGGGGCCATGAACGAGGTACATAGTCAAAGTAAGGGCAGTCCTGCGACAGCTGTCAAGTGATGAATAAGAGCCCGAGGGCCCCTCGGCAGAAGGCAAACAGAAGGCCCATCCCAAACTCAATGATTAGATCATGGTGCCCACTATCTCAATTGTGGGCAGGGAGGACAACTGGACACACCCTCTGTCAATGTGTACTGTAGAGATTGGGGGCAATTTTCAACAGGACAATGCCAGGACCCAAACTGGCTTTTACCAGGGTGAGAATATACACCTACGGTGGCACAGAATTGCTGCTCTAGGTGGGAGTATTGGAAGTCATGGTGCTGAATGGAGGAAGTACAACACGGGCCCGGTTCCATATCATGGAGGGGAGATACTGCCATCCTCCTGGGCTGCCACATGGCGGAGAACCTGGGGCTCATTTTCTTTTAGAGGCAGATTCATGTGTTGCAGGCTGTCGCCATCCTGTTAGACTTTCCTCACCTTTTTGAAGGGCTTGGACATTTGAAGGACACTAAGGTGCGACTGCACATTGATGACACTGTGAGGCCTATGGAGCTCCATTACCGGTAGGGCTCCTTTCTACTTGCAGATGCTGGTGGAGAAGGAGATCTAGAACTTGGGACAGCAAGGAGTGATTGAAAAGGTCACCGGCCTCGCACCCTGGGTCTCACCCTTTGGATTTGCACCAAAGCCCAAGTAAACCTCTGGCTATTCAGCTCTGTGTGGACATGCAGCTCCCAAAGAAGAGTATTTGAAGGGAGCAGCATATTATCCCTAAGATGGATGACATCATGGCAGACCTGAATGGCACACAATGGCTTTCTAAACTCGACCTTAATGCAGGCTACCACCAACTGGAGGTAGAACCAGCCAACCGCATACTCGACCAACATAGACATCTGTAGGTATCGGAAGCTAAACTTCAGCATTTCCTCAGCAGCAGACGTGTTTCAGAACACCTTCCACTAAACCCTCTCTGGCCTGGTGGATGTGTTAAACATCAGCAATGATGTGCTGAATTACTCTGACACCCTTAAGGAGCACCATGTGAGGCTCAGGGCAAAGATGAGGGAACTGGTGAACTGTGGGTTGACCCTACACAAGCAGAAATGTTTGTGTTGCGAGAACTCTAAGAGAGAGAGGTCTTCGGAGGCCATGCCTGCAAATGCACCTCCTGGTGCACTGTAGGCCAGGATGAAATCTCCTTGGCTCCAAAGGCTCCTTGGGGGCCAACTGGCCCTCCTGTTACCTGCAGTAAGTCCCACAGAGTGTGATTGCTGAGAGGACTTTGGGGACCAGGCCACCTTTCTTCACCACTCTGCAAATGTGCCTCCTAGGTCACTGCTGGTTGGAGGCTGAAGTCCCTTTGGCTCTAGAGTGTCCTTGGGGGCCAACAAGCCCTTCTGTTACCTGCAGTAAGTCCTACACAGCGGAATGGCTGAAAGGTGTTCGGAGACCATGCCCCCTTGCACCACCACTCAGCAAACACGCCTCCTGGCACATTTCTGGTTAAGGGATGTAGTTCTTTTGGATTCTGAGGGTTCTTGAGGGTCTAGAAGCCCTCCTGGTACCTCCAGTAAGTCTGGCATAGGTGGATGCCTGAGAGGTGGTCGGAAGCCCCCCCTTTCTCCACCACTCTGCAAATGCAACTACTTCTTAGAAAACCATAGAAATTAACTTGAAAAACCAAAGGTTACATGGATGTTATAGTTAGGAAATAGAATATGAAAAACCTTAGAAATTCACTGAAAAAATAAAGCTTACAGGGCCTTTCTAGTTAAGAAAAGGAATTTCAAAACGTAGAAATTCACAGAAAAAAACAAAGGTTATAGGGACGGTGTAGTTAGGATCAGGTTTCACTCGTACGAAACCAGTGAAGTTCAGCAGTTATAGTTCGCTGAGCTAACTACAACTCATGCCCCGATATGCACTGCTAATGACCTCAAATATTACTTTGCTCATGACATGGTCAGTCACATCACTGATGACATCATTGTTGATCATATCAATGATTGCCTTTCATTCACTGTAACTTTCCTAAGGAGTACAATCCTACTAAAAGTAGCAAGGAAGCCCAAAGAATAAACCAAACTGCATACGTAATGTTTCAGATTGGCTACATGAACAACTGAAAGACCCATTTCAGATCACATGCTAATTGAAATCTATAGGCAAATACATAACTAATAGAATACATCCTACTCTACATACATCATTTCCGTTGCATGCTCTTTGGCTCACAAAACAAAACTGTGCCCAACAAACCAAACCAAAACCATCCTCCTTATATACTCCTGTGCCACAAAAATGGAAAAGTGACCTAGCAGGGAGCTACACACACTACAATATGGAGGACATGATGATTGGCCATTAGGGATCTCTCGACTGAAATATTGATTTAAAGACACTATGTCCCCCTTCCGTCTTTTACTGTACCCAGAAACTCCTTGGCTCTATCTACTGCCAAAAATACATATGAATGTCCTTTGTATAAAACTCTCAGGTTGGATTGATGCATAATTCCAGATTGTGCCCCCCAATGTTTCAATTCATCAATCAAACCCACAAATTCTCGGCGCCTTCGTGCCGCTAGAATCGTCATGTCAGAAAAAATTCGAAATGAAAAGTTCTCTGCTGAGGAAAAGGATTTCTTTGCTATTGCTTGTGATAGGATCTGTTCTTTTATCTGCACGTCACTAAAATTGACCACAATTATTCGAAGGTATTGGCATTTGTAGGCTGGATTGAAGGGACACGATGGGCTCGAACCACAGTAAGGTAGGTCCCTTCAGTAGTTTTTTCCATCAACACATATTTATGGATTGTGAGAAGTTGGCCTGGTATGTGATGTTCATCATTCTAGTGAGCACCTTGCACCAGTCCAAACCACCCTTATGGTGATTGGTTGTAAGTCAACCTTATAAACCAGCTATCCTATTGGTAGCATGGACAAAAGCAGTCTTAGGCTAAACTCAAGAGGGCATGTGAAGCCAGCTGTTGTACCATATGCAATCCCTTTAATACCAAATGAAAGGACACCACACAAGTTATATATTATAAAATATATGTATTTATTACTAGAATAATCCTCTGTACTCTTTATGAGGGCAGAAGCACAAGCGTTAAACAAAGAACTTCATTTAACATACAAAAGTTGCACGAATATGGATAGGCCCTGGTGGCCCCTAAAACCATATACTAAAATAGTGGTATAAGAACCACGTCACGAACAATGGTAAGGCCTAGGGCCTTGAGAATCTCTGGGGCTACACTGGACTAACAGGAGTTAGGACGTGGGAGGCCCACAGGAAGCGGGCGCAGTGTCTATAGGCACACGCATGCACCAATAGAAGTCAATGGTGCCTAAAAGTTACAGATTTTAAAGTCTTCCGACTGGACTTACCACTAGGACACTAGGGATGTAAATCTCTACAGGAACACCGTAGTTAAGTGTGAGCGGGAAATCCGTTACGCTCGCGGATTTTGCGGATTTTTGGGAAATCCGCAATCCGCAAATTTTGCGGATTTCCCGCAAAATCCGCAAAAAAAATCCGCGAACGTAACGGGTTCAAAAGTTGAAACCCCACTCATGCAACTATTTTACAATGGCGCCAGCAAGCTGCCAGCGCCGTTGTAAAATAGTTACAAAGTTAGCTTGCACAGGAACCACTAGATAAAATGAAGCAGGTGCTGCTTTATTTTATCTAAGTGCTTCCTGTGCAAGCTAACTTTGTAACTATTTTACAACGGCGCTGGCAGCTTGCTGGCGCCATTGTAAAATAGTTGCATGGCTGGGCACAGGTCTGCAGCTCACTCAAGGGAGCCCTGCGCCCTTCGGGGCGATTGCATAGTAACACACACATGGTCACTCGAACTAGTTGATGCTCAAATTCAGTGACTCATTCATTAGCCCAAAAACAATCGTGAGCGTCGTTGAGGCTGGACAGGTGTGCCTTCTTCCCAAATCTACCGTGGAAAATCAGCTGTGATGCTGGATAGGCTTTGCATCCTTGACTTTCACGAGCGCAATACCCGTGCTGTTCCTGTGACCAGGAGCTTCTTTCTCTTCATCTGCTGAACTGATCTTTCTCTGACCTTTTATTCACACAAGAGGCACATACCCTACTGGGCACATTGTGTTCGCACGGGTTTCTACAAGTTCGCACGCGTTTTGTACAATTTCAAAATTTGCGAAATTGTACAAAACCCTCACGAACTTGCAGAAACCCGTGCGAACATAAAAAAAAAAATCCACAAATTCGCGGGAATTCGCGGATTTTGCGGATTGCGAGTTCGCAAATCCGCAAAATTTGCGAACGCGAGATTCGCAAAATTTGCCCATACTTAACCGTAGTACTCTTGTTACCTCACCCACAAGAAGCAGGTGCATAGGTGGCAAAGTGTGTCGGGTTTCGTCGTGGAGTTCTATGGAGCCTTGGTGGAAAGATGATGCAGGCGACCAGGAGAGAAGAGTCCGGTTGGATCCAAGGGTGGATCGAAGATGTAGAGTACCTGAAAGCAGAGGGGACAGAGTCTGGGTCACTAGCTAGTGACCAGGAAGGAACCAGGAAGGAACCAGGCGATGTTGGGTTGCGATCAGGTGATGTCGTGAAGTTTGTCTCCACTGCCACGTGGACCAGGAAGTATCAACGATGCCCAGGAGGTGGACACGGACTGTCCCACAAAGGCTCTCGCTGTCGGCCGTGTCAGTTCTCGAATCGGAGTCAACAGGCCTTGGAAAATGCAACCCACGCAGGAATCGGAGTTGGCTTCTGGATCAGACCAGCAAGGTCTGATGGGGTGCTCTTTTTCAGGGGAGCTAGGGCCAGTCTTGATCAACCAGACCAGCAGTGAAAATGTGTAGGTTCGTCGTCACAGAGGCCACTAGCCAACAGGGAAGTGACCGGACAGACGCGTTGAGCAGGAAAATGGCCCCACGCAGCACTCGGTGAGTGTGGAGAGGTGATCTTTGGTGCAAAAGTTGCTCAGGCTGGGGCTTCTCAATCCCCAATGCACAGCTTCAAGGGTGCCTCGGGAGCTGCACAGGAAACACTTCACTGGCTTTCCAAGATGGCCGTTCCCACGTGTCACATCGCCTCCACGGGTCTCAGCTTTGCTGTGGATGTGGATCGGGCTGTTGGATGTCTGGCAGTCTGGTTCTTGTTGGTCTCTGTCGTTCGAGCTCCGGCGGGAGCAACAGCAAAGAAAACCTTTGAGCGCTGATGGTGCCTGCTTGTGCAGGGTGGTCACTCCTTGACCACAAGGGAGATTCTTCAGTCTTCTACGTCGAGTAGGATGTCGAAGGGTCCAGAGTTCTGTTTCAAAGTTTCAGTCAGGATTATCTAAAGTCTAAGGACACAGCTCCTACCTTTATTCCAAATCAAGGGGCTGGATTACCTGCTAGGTCCCTCCTATGGGTGGGACCCAGGAAGGGGGTGGTTACACTCCTTTCCCTTTGTCCAGTTTCACGCCAGAGCTGCACAGGTTTGAACTGGGCTATGCATGGGACATCTTGTGTGCCCCAGGCAGTGTCTAGTTTCATTCAGCCCTCCCTGCCCCAATCCACTATCTCCTGTCTGGGGTGGTGCTAGCACCTCCCTGTGACAGGAAACCTTTTGTCCAGGCCTTCCCTGCCAGAGTTTCGGTCAGCAGCAGGAGGCCAGACTTGTGTCTGTGGCAGCAGCATCCATTTTGTGATGCTGAGGCTCTGGTTGATTTTAACCGCGTTTAAGGAAAGTAACATGTCTTCTCCCTCTAGAAGGGTGGAATGCTACCCCCGTCGCCAGGACTGGCGAGGGGGTAGTATTGTAAATGTAAATGTATTTGAGCTTGTATAGCGCACAGCTACCCGCAGTGGGTTTCCCGGCGCTTGCTTAGGGAACCCGTCCTGGTATTCCCCTGTGAGATAACTCCGGCAGGGTATCCACAAGGTGAAAGCCAGGCATCCTGCCGCGAGGGGCCGTTGTGGAGATTAAGCAAGCTATTGCCCAGAGTCGCAGAGTGTGAACCCGTGAGTCGAGAAGGCACCGGAGCGAGAATTATCGAGTCCGTGGAATTTTTAGCCCAAGACCCGCCGAGGCGGGGAATTGAACCCTGGTCCAGGGCCGATCTCAGCTTCCGGGTCTGCCGCCTCTAACCCCTGAGCCACACTTCTCCACAGCGTATGACATCTTACACGACATGTTTTGATAAAGCCAAACCAAAGATAGCGTTTAACCGCGAGGTTCATAATGCACTTAAGAGTATATGGTATGGCAATTTCCTAGAACAGCTATAAGGACATGGTTCCAAAAGCTGCAGACAGGCCCAGCTCATGCTAGAGCACCATCTCACATAAAACTAAGCACTCTGCCTCCAGGATTGTTAAGGCCTGCCATAGGAGTGACTTATAGGTACATATGTGTCCAGATATAGGTTTAGACATAGGTATACTATATCTAAGCAAGGGGTGTTTACACAACCTTGCCCCAGCTGAGTGATAAGCCAGTTGTGTCAGTTTGGATGGCCAGCCAGGGGTGGCAAAAGATATGCTGCAGCCCCTGGTAGGCCTTGGATGCACCTATGCCCTGGGTACTTATGGTACACTGTACAGGGGCTCATAAGGTGACCCAATATCCACCTGGAGGTGTGCCTAAGGTACATGGAGTCCATTTTACAGAGAGAGCAGATAGCATGGGGCCCTGATTAGCAGGATCCCAGGCCAACTAAGTCGAAAACCAGCTAAACACTAGGCAGAAAATCTGGGGTAACCATAGTCAGGTATCCACCTTCCTACATGGATCACATCGGATATACATTTTGTAGCGGATGAACCAGTTTTGCGATCTTCTAGAACTCCTACAAATTGGAAATAGGCATGCTTGGCTCTGTTTTCCACATCATCGAGCTTGAGCTGGAGGTCCTCGAGTTTGATCTGCATTTTTCAAATGCCTTATCTTGTTTAGTGTGCCAATCCTCTAGAGAAGAGACTTTCGATTCAACCTGAGTCATTCTAGGGGCTAATTGCTGAATGTTGTTGTTCCTTTGTTCAAGTTGTTCATTGGTTTCTTTATGATCCTTCTCCTGGGAGAGCTTCATTTCTCGTAGCTCGCTCAGGATTAGGCTGAAGGTTGTCTCAATCGGGGAAGGCAGCAAAAGGTTGAGGGAGTAAGTAGTTACTGTATCCGGACCATGTTGAATTCCATCCTTAGACGTCTGGGTTCCATCATTGGACCTAGTAATGACTCAGCAGCAATTTGAGTATTATTGGGCAATATGTTGCTTCCCCCCTGAGTCTCTTTGGTGGTGGACCCTGAGAATAACGGATATGGTTGGTTTCCTTTTTCAAAATTTAAAGGGATAGGTAGGGTTTTTTTGCCAGTAGTAGAAAGGTCAGTTTCTGGTGTAGAGGGCGCAGGAGAAACAGTTTCGGAACTTGAACATGATTCCATCCTGCTACTTGTTCCTCAAAAGGTTGTTCCAAATTACCTCGGGAGAGCAAGGCTGTTGGTCCGAGAAGTGAGGCAGCTTCTTTTGAGTTTGTTGTGATACTTGTAAGCTGCTGGTCTTAACATCCTTACGGTTTCTTTTAGCAGTGCATGTTTTCATAGAGAGATCTCTAGAAATGTGTTTCATTGAGATAGCAATGCAGGTCTTTGGTAGTAGATAGTATCCAGCAGCAAGCAAGAAGCGGGAACTAAACAGCAAGAAGAATTATCAAAAAGGTATTACTGGAGGTATTATCAAGTGGTCAATTCTCTCCGAAATGCCTTTAAATGGCAATTATTACGTATTGCTGTTCTGGAGGAGTTGTTTGCGAGTAGATAAAGTGGGTTTCCACTCTTAGAATTTTTCCCAGATATCTCTCAAAATAGCCTCCATTCTCCTTTTCTTAGTCGAGAGCATGCAGAAAGCACAGCAGGGAAGGACACAAAATAGTGTGACAGAGTAGCACTTGAAACAGAAGATGTAGAGAGGGATCTATGGGAAGGTGTGTAGCTTAAACCCCCAGCACATTTAGCTCTATGTTGGCGCTGTATTTGTTCACATCAGAGATGCAGAGGAGACCATGTATATAAGAGGGATGGCTGCACGTCTGCCACTCAGATCAAGGTAATTCTCGTATGCTGTCACAAGTTGAGAGAACTCTGCATATGCAGCCTTTTTTTTTTCTTTTTCCCTTCCTCGCCTTTACTTTTACCCAATTCAAACCGTAAGAGCCTGGAAATACTTTCATACAAAGCATACACATAAAAAATAAAGAATACTGTTATGAACTTACAGCGATATCTAGATCAAGCAGTTCAGCGATGTATAAGTGACGATTCTCAAAGCATCTAAATCTAGAGTAGATAAAGCCAGGCAAGATCTAAAAGATTATTTCAATTCTCAGACTATTGTCAATCAGAGTACATGCTTTCAAATGCTTTATGAAGAAAACGAGCATGTTAGAAAATTTCTTGCCTGGTCTATTAAAAACAGAAGTAACAATGCCATTATCAAATCCATCTATGATAATTATAGAAATCAGTTAGTCGACCAAGGGGCTGATATTGATGCAGTCTTTTTCTCCCACTATAAGACACTATATTCCTGCTCATCACCACCTTCCACAGTCTCTATAGAAGGATTTCTTAGCATTATAGATCTATCAAAAATCTATAGGTACCAGCAAGCTCACTTAGTAGCCCATGTCACAATTGATGAAATCCAAGTGACCATAAAAGGTTCTCTTAATGGGAAAGCATGTGGCTGTGATGGATTCTCAGCCACATTTTTTAGAGAACATTTTAATACAGCTATTTTATGCGATTTTAGAAGGATACCAAATGCCTTCGACTTTTTCTGAAGCAGTTATAGTAAGCTTTATCAAAAAAGGCAAACAACCCAATTACCCAGGATCATTCCGTATAATTAGTTTGCTCAACTGTGATTACAAGCTCTTCACAAAAATCATGACAGCTAGAATAATAATTTACGCACAAGAAGTGGTACATAGGGATCAGTCAGGCTTTTTGCCAGGTAGAACTATGGCACCCAACACCAACTTTCTAATACAGGTAATTGACTACTACACGAATAAAAAAACAGAAGCAGCAATTATCATGATCGATGCTGAAAAAGCCTTTGATTTTGTTAAATTGAAAATTCTGTTCGCCATCCTCTTGATATTCAATTTTTTTTGCAATTTCGAAATGTTTTGCAGAACTCATGTAGCAAAACCGAAGCTAATATTATGAATAATTCTCACACTGCAGGATCACTACAAATTAGACGAGGGACTAGGCAAGGGTGCCCAATGTCACCAGTGCTTTTTGGCATTATATATAGAACCCCTGGCATCCCTGTTACGGCAAGATTTACAAATAAAGGTACCCCTTTTAGGAGCTCCTAAACTCAAAATGTTTGCAGACAATATAATTTTGTACTTGGCTGCAGATAAGCAAAATATATTGAATACTTTCAAGAAAATACAACACTATTCGGACCTGGGGGATAAAAGATAAATCAATGTAAGTCTGAGGTTTTACTCTTTAATTGTTCAGACCAAATCCTACCTTTTGATGTGCACAATCAAGTTTGTAAGGATGGCTCAATTAGATACTTAGGAATATATGTGTCACATGGCTATTCGCAGCTATATCAATTCAACTATGAACCAACACTTTTTAAAGCTAGGAACCTCTTAAAGCAGTGGCAGGCCCTACCAATCTCCATAATAGGGAGAGTTGCTGTGATAAAAATGATGATCCTCCCTCTCTTTCTTTTTATTTTTTCAATTAAAGTCACCAAACCTCGCACAAAACAAGAGACTCTAGAACTATCTGTTCAAGAAGGAGGCCTTGCACTCTCCCATTTCAAAAAATATTACTAGGCAGCATTTATTGATTGGTGCACAAGATCAATGTTAAGATGCGATTCCGGAGACATTTTTCTTATAAAAATGCTGCTAGAAAACAGCATCCAGCTTGTCCTATTTATTAAAATCCCCAAACTTCCCAATCGCAGCAGATATAAGACTTCTCAGGCTATTTCATTTAGGATTTACCAATTGAAGGTTGAGTACTAGTTTAGCTCCTTTCATCCCGAAATTCTGAAGGTACATAGTAGTGAGATAGGCCTCCACATAAGCAACAGTATTGGGAGAAAGCTGAGCTTCGCTGTTTTAGCAATTTCCTTGTTGAAGGGGTTACAAAATATTGGGATCAGCTAAAATCTACTAAGCCGGGACTTTCATCCATATTACTTTTTTCTTTTTTTCAAATTTGCAACTTTATAAGGCAGGCCCAATTCCCCAAAGACGCTTTAGCAAATCTGATAAGTCTTAGCTACTATGAGAAGGAGACTAGAGGGGTAGGGAATTGGTACCAAATCTTACAAGAGCAGTTACATACAAAAGTTGTGCCACAAGCACTACAAAAGATGACAAATGCTACAGGTTGCAGGCTACACTTGCAATCCTGGAGAGTGTATAATGTTTTGGCAAATAAAGTTATAAGGGGAGCCAATTTCAAACACATGGCTTTTTAAAGTAAGTGGCAACTTTATTATACTCCATGTCGCCTTCATACAATGTACTCTACTATTTCGGGGTCATGTTTTAGATGTAGTTCTTCTAATGGGGATTGGCTCAATATCTGCTTTTCATGCTCAACCCTAACTGAATTCTGGAAGCAAATCTTTCATTGGCTTAGCGAAAATCTTTGAATTGGTTTAACCCAGAACCCAAAAGTGACATTTCTGGAATGGTTGATATAATGAACTTAACTATTAGACAGCAACAGTCTATTTTTACAGCATCTCTAGTTGCCAAGTCGTTAATTCTCCAAAAATGGAAAGTGCCAGAGCCACCTACCTTTTGTCAATGGTGATTTAAGATGTCCTGAATTGAAGTAAAAGAAAAATTATATGTGCAAAGAACAGGGGCTATAGTTAAATTCTCTCAAATTTGGGGAGGGTAGAAAAGTTAAGCCCATATCTATATTTATATTTGATCTACATATTTATATTTGATTCACCTCTATCTTTTTATTTTTTTATTTTTATATGAATGTAAGAAGTATTGCGATGAATTATGTGATTTCTACTTTTATCATTTCTTCTGTTTTTATTAACTGCAATAAAAATAAATTAAAAAAAAGATAATTAGGCATTAGGAAAAGAAATCTTGATTTTTACAACAATGATTGGCTTTCATTCACTTTGGGCTTCATATGTAGCACAATTCTACTAAAAGTAGCAAGGAAGCCTAAAAAATTAATTAGACTGAATATGTAAAGTTTCAGAAATAGTACATGACCAACCCATGATTATGTAAACCAACTAAAAAAATACATAACAAATACAATATATAAAAAAGAAAGGAATCATATTAAATCTGATTGCCACTTTAGTAGTTATAGTTACTATTACCAAAGATAGAAATTCCTCAGATATAAGCTCCTTAATAACCTACCACCGGTTTGAGAAATCACCACAAAGCTTTCCAGAACTATAGCATTTTCTACATTTTTAGATGATATATTTATTTGTGGCGAATCGTTACGGGCGTGTAAAGATAAAAGGGTGTCCGTAAACGTGTTTTTCTACCAATGCATTTTCAATTGACTATTGTATTTGACGTAGTGCAAAAACCGCTTAATGGATTTACATGAAATTTGGCAAGATTATACATTATGTTGCAGAGATTATGATTTTTGGGTATTGCAGCTAAGTAGGGTAAGTATGTTTTAATTTATAAGGCATTTAAACTTAGTGGTTTTGGTTTCAAAGTATGGTTCAAGGGTTCTCTTCCTGGACGTAATTGCCTTAAATCTAGTATTTGGAGGAGCCTATTCTCGAGGTATTGAACCTTTTGTATCTCAGTTTGTAAGCAGTTAGGGGTATGTGAGTACCTCCTCATCCATTTCAAAATGTTCCTTCAATAACAGATATAGTTTGCAGTTCCAGGCGGTAATTTCAAATATATAATTATTTTTTTTATATTTGTATAGGTCCAATATTCATTGTAAAGTGAGTAACAATTAAATATCTTCAACAGCCAACACATGTTTTGCCCTGTAAAGTCAGTCAGACCAGGGCTTTCTCAAGGCTTGTATAGAAATAACATCACATTATTCAAATTCAAATCTTGTGGCACAGAAATCGTTCTGCAATTACAATTTTACTGCGGTCTATAAGTCATCGTCATTTCCAGTTCGGTCCGCGAATTGTGTATCTGTCACTGTGGTTACTTTCACAGAATTTCAGAAAAGTTTGTGAAACTACTGCGGTCAATAACATTAAACCTATTTTAAAATATATTACAAAATACATTTCCCTACCTTTTACCACTTTAATAAAGTCTTTCCACTCTGGGCTTTTCCTCTGTAAACAATACAACTCTATGCTATTACAATGTACCCACCTTCAATCTTTACCCATCTAGTGTATGGTATTCCACTCTACCCCACTCCATTGTATGCCACTCAAGTCTATGATATTGCACTCTACTCCACCCCACAATACACCACTCCAGTGTATGCCACTTCACTGTGCGCCACTTCACTGTATTCTACTACACTATATGCTATTACACTGTATGCCACTTCACGATACACCACTCCAGTCTGCGTTACTCCAGTGTAAGTTTCTTTACTCTACGTCACTCCAGTGCACTCTCCCCCACTCTATATAACTCCATTCGACAAAACTATACTACACTCTATGCCATTCTACTAGACACAACTCCACTCTATCCCCTTACACTTCTGTCCAAATTTACACTTGATTCTATGCTTGTACACTCTATTGTACAACACTCTAATCCACTCTATGAGTTTCCAACACTGTATAACACAGCATGCTACCAACTGTATGAGACATCACTCCAATTTATAACAGTCTCCTTGACTATACGCTATGCCACTTCATTGCATATCGCCCCACTCTATGCTATACCATACTCGACACTACACCACTCCTCTCTACACGACTCCACTCTACGCTATCCACTCTACGCTATCCACTCTATGCCACTCCACTGAACAGTATTCCACTGTATGCAATTCCACTGTAGGCTACTCCACTTTACAGTATTTCAATGTAAGCCACTACAGTGTATGCCACTCCACTCTACACCTCTCGATTATACGACACTCTTCTCCACTGTATAAAATTCTACCGTACTTCATGGCACTCTACGACATTCTACTTCACTCTATCCCTGTACACTCCACTGTCCAACTGTATACTCCACTCTATATCGGGACACTCTATTCCACTATACAAGACTTTTCTATGTGACACATCACCCCAATGTGCTGTAAGAGACCCTACTCCAATTTATAACTACCAAGGCCATGTCAGTAGACTCCACTCCACTCCATGCCCCTCTAACTCTACAACACACCAATAAACTCTATTGTACTTTACTCCACGCTATGCTACACCACTCTACTTGACTCTACTCCACTGTACAAGACTTTACCTCTCTCTTACCTACTAGACAACTATCCACTCTACACAGCTCCATTGTTTTAAACACTACCGTCCTCTATGCAACCCCACTCTGCAACACTCTACTACATTGCATGCCAATCTCAAACACTTTACTCCTGTCTATACCCAAGCATTCCACTGTACAACGCTGTACTATACTATTTATGCCACTGTACAACACTCTATTCCACTCTACTCTACGATATTCTAGTCAGTATACCACACAGTAAGCAACCCTTTGTATGCTGCTACACCCCACTTCATTCTTCTCTGCTACTCCACTGCACTCCACTTTACGCCACTCTATGCCATTGTACTCTATAACACAGTATGCTAATCCACTCTACCACACTCTACAACAATGTACTGTACTGTACAACACTCCAGAAAAAGCAACTAGACTGTATGCTACTCTACTCTGCTGTAGTTTACATCAGTTTCTAATACTGTATGACACCCCACTCGACTCTACTGTACAACACAGTGCTCCAATTTATGACACTTTACTCAACTATATCCTATGCCACTACACTCTACTGCACTCAACGACACAACGCTATAGTCTACGACACGCTTATCCACTCTTTAACACTTTACTCCACTGTACAGTACCCCGCTTAAGTGTACTCACTCCACTATACTCTACTCTATTACACTTTATCCCACTCTATGCCACTACACTATTCTCCTCTCAATGCCGCTACACTGTCTGATGCTATTCTCCACTGTATGCAACTCCACTCTACAACACTGTACTACACTACTGTTTGACTCACCATTCCACTGTACAACCTGCTGCTCCAATCTATGATGCTTGACTCCAGAATGCCACGACACTATAGAACACTTTACTGCACCATATGATATGCTAATACACTCTACTCTATACCATTCCACAAAACTCCACTCTGAGACAAAATACTTTACAACACTCTCCTCCAATGTTCCACTGTTCTGTACGACCCTCCACATAACTCTTCAGCTGCGACACCGGACTCTACAATTTGAAATTTTTTTTTTTTTTTAAATTAACAAAAACCTTTGAAATTCAATGGAAAATCCAAAGGTTTAAGCTTAGTTTTAGTTAGGAAAACATATTTCCCGTTAGATTGAAAGATTCTTATTACAGGGGTCAAGCTGGTGTCTGCTTAGTACGTCCGCTAGCCGCCCTTTCTGGATTCAGCCTTAAAATAAAAAGTATTGGAATATAGTGGAGGAGTGGAGGAAGCAACCGTACAATTTTTTAAAGAACAAAAAGGAATTACTCCATGCTGAACATGATATATAGTGTGAGCATAGTAGGACACCAATACCTTAATTTCAATCCATTGGTATTCAACATCGGTGCTAAGAGAGATGCTGTATCGCTGCTGCAGCAGCTGGTTGGTGGAGTGGTCTGCTTTCTAAGCCGACAGTTGAGGGCGCAGTTTCTCCGAAAAATGCCCACACAAATTACCAGACCGTCAAGGGAACGTGGCGAGTTTTCGGCAGTAGGGGCAGCTCGCGCAACAACTCATCTCCGGAAAGGAATCGCAGGGCAGAAGACAGGCGATGTGGCTGCTCCAGTTGTGGAGAATCATGACACAGTTGCCGACTATTGGAAGCAGGCCCCACAGAAAGAGGCAGATGCACGGCCAAGAATGGACCCACCGAAGGAGAAAGAACTGGTGATCCCTGAGATTTTTTCTGGAAGGGCGCAGGGTAAGTCTATGAAGTGCCCGAAACGGACCATCATATCAGTTCCCACGGAAACTGTTAAACTGCTGAGTGATCCCCCTCTAATTACTGTGAGTATGGACAAATTGCCTTGATTAAATGATTCTGTTGTTGAGGAAGGTACTGCCTCAGATTTGAGAATTGTTAAGGAAGGTGTGAGAGGGGCAGACTCAGCGGCTCTAAAGTCGCATGGATCAACAGGGGGTAAAGAGACAGGGACAAGTCTGGGTGAGAGTGGTAACAGAACTACAGTCGAGAATCATCTTATGGACTTGCATATAATCTTGGGTAGGGTGTCTACTCAGCAGAGCTTGATGGAAGGGTCCCTCGAAGGTGGGGAAAAATTCTTCTCACTGAAGGATGACTCCAATTTCTCTGGAGCAAGCGAGGTTTTGACGGATGAGGAATCTGTTTCAGGCACATCGGGGGAGAGTGCCAATAGTAGCCTTGTCAGACCTGCCACACAGAAACACTTGTTCACCCAGAAAAAGAAACAAAGAAAAAAGATAAGGGACAGTGGAGCAGGCCAGGATTCAGATGCCAGAACCACTAGGCAGTTAAAATGGGACTACTCTGCAACATGGCAGTTTTATGAGGAGGCAAATTCAGGTGCAACAGTTACACTGCAAAGTGGTAAAGAAGCCTGTCAAGTATGGCAGATGCACCTAGTATGGAGCTTATTTATTCTACGCTAAAACAGATGCAAGTGGAGACCTGCACAGGGAACAAAAAAACTACAGGGGTCAATCTGAAAAGTTAATAAGACTTGCACCAAAATGACCAAGAGAATTACCTCGATGGAGGAACGGGCGGAGTTATTGGAGGCTGGGGTTGGAGCACTGGAGAAACAGCATGACTCACATGGATCTCAAATAGCCGCAATGATGTGGAAGTTGGAGGACTTTGAAAACCGGCAGCGTAGAAATAACATAAGATTTTCTGGCCTCACAGAAAATGCAGAAGGAAACGATATTAGGTCATTTATGTTGGGCATGCTAAAAGGAGCCTTTCTGGGCCTTGCACATTGGGATTGGGAGTCGGAGGTGCTATAAGTTCATAGATTTCCGCTGATGCTCAAGAGAAATCGATAATCGAACAGCCCGAGAAACCTAGTGCGATCCTGGTGTTTTGGGGGATTTTTTTGTTGTGCCAAGCAATAGCAGATAAGGCTAGACATGAGGCAAAGTGGTCATTCGACTGCCACACATTTTTTGTCAGGGCAGACTTTGCCATGTGACAGTAAAAACGAAGATGGTGATTACAGCAACTGTTCACTCCTTTTTAGGGACTATGATGTGATATATTGTTGATGAATTCAGCTTGTCTCAAAGTTGTTTTTAAAGGAAGGGTTCGGACATTTACGTTAGAGATAAAAGCACAAGAGTTCCTAAAAGAGATATCAGCGGGGTTGGACAAGGTTAAGAAGGAGGGAACAAGGAGAGTGGTTTTGCATTATCCGTCATGAAGGTTTTGGAGGGGAGGTGTTGGGGATAGACCTGTATTTGTAAATAACTAAAGGAGGGTGGGTAGCTTTGATTTATTTTTGCACTGTGGGGTCACTGAGTGAATTGGTTGAAGCCGGGAGGGGTGGTTGGTGGTGTGTTTAGTTGGTGGCATCACTAGGGTCATGGTTGACCTACTAGCTCTTGGTAGCGGTGGGGGGTGTAGGGTGGGATCAGTAGCGCAGGGGTGGGGTGAGGTGATCGGAAGGGGGGGTGAGTGTTTCCAAGCAGATAGAAAGGGTTTTTTAGGCAGCAGGATAGGTGGCAAGTTATGGTGTAACTGTTATCTTGATAGATGAGTAGTCTACGGATAGTTACAGTCAATAAATGAGGGCTAAATAATCCCCCAAAAAAGCAAAACTTTATTTTGGATATGTATTTTTTAAAGGTGGATATACCATGCATTCTAGAACCCCATATTGAGGGGACAAGATGCCATATGTTAGATTTTACTGGGCCATTGCAGAATGTTTTTATATGTATGTCTCATTCACTCTCTGCTCATATGGATCTGTAGGTGATGACCCGGATTTTTTTGAATGGATAAATATTGAATTGGCCGGTTGCCACTCCCGCTGGTTATGTGTGAGGATTCTAATATTAACACTAACAGGGGGCCCTAAAGGCAGGATGGAATTTCTATAATTGCCACAAACCCAAGGTTTTTTTAGCATTGAGTAACCTCGTTGTGACCCTTGGGCTGTCAAATACTCTTGACCCTAAATATACGTTTTTCTCAGCACCACATCAGGTGCAAAGACTGGATTAATTTTTCATACCAACTAAATTATCAAAGTCGTGCGGAATTTATAAATACCCAAGGGTAATGTTGGATAAAAATCCGCTAGTGTTGCAGGTGGATATGAATTCTTTTCTTCGTCCAATGCGCAGTTGGTCATTTGAGAGAGCTTTACTACTGAATGAGGACTATGTTATTCATATGAAGGATTCCAGTGTTTATGGCAGTGAATGAAGGCAGTGCCGCTATGGGTATGGTATGGGATGCATTTAATGCAGGTGTCCATGGTGAGACTTATAGATTTAGCTGGTCCGACCAAAAGAAGGAGAAGTAGCACATGCAAGGTCTGTATGAGACTTTTTTGTTGGCAGAAACTAACCTAATAGATGCAGTAGCAAGGGGGCAAGAGACTGAGGATGTTCAAATAAAAGTTACAGTTGACAAAGCTGCAATAACAGACATCTCCTCAAGGAAAGCAGAGGGCAAATATACGGCATGGAAACATAAGATTCATGAATATAATGAAAGGGTGGGGCGTCGGCTAGCAATCTGCACAAGACAACAGACTGTCAAGGTGACATTGGGGAAATTCAAGACCCACATATGGGAGTTGTTTATGACCCAGATGAGATACGAGCTACCTTCCAAAGGTTCTACCAACAGTTACATAACAAGGATGTAGGAGAAATGGGGAGGTATTTGGATTCATTGGTAGAAGAAGGGTTAAATGATGAGGGTTGGGAATTTCTGGAATAACCTTTCTCTATAGAGGAGATAATAGTGGCCATCTCAAATCTAGTGTCAGGAAAAGCAGATGAGATAGATTTCATACCAGGAGAATTTTACAAACTTGTTGTGGATAGTTTTAAAACACATATGCTGGAGGTTTTTTTACACACTCAGAGGGGGGCTGACCCACCAGAAAAATGGGCATCGGCAAGTATAATAGTCTTCCCAAAAAAGGGTAAACCCTTGCAGGAACTAGGGTCATATCGACCAATCACTTTAATTAATAGTGATGCCAAAATCCGCTCAAAGATATTGGTCCTGCGACTGTCTGAAGTGATAAAGAAAATTATTTCCCCTTTACAGCATGGGTTAATCCCAGGTAGGGGTACAACTGACCATACTCTTTGAGTCATCACTTTATTTGATGTGGCCAAAACATCAGGATACCCATTGGCTTTAATACTCCTAGATGCAGAGAAAGCGTTTGATAGAGTCTCCTTGTCGTATCTTTGGATGGTTATGGTTAGGACTGGCTTGGGGTCAGGTTTTATCAAATCTGTAAAAGCACTATATCACAACCTGAGAGCTAAGATTTCATAAATAGCAGGGGGGCAGTCGGAGACACTTGTACTTCAAGAAAGCACAAGACAAGGATGTCCTTGCTTCCCCCTACTGTTTGCTTCATATATAGACCCCCTCATTAGGAGTATTAAAACTAATCCAGCAATCTAATTGGTTTGGGTGCAGGGTTGGGAATCCAAAATATTTGCAAATGCTGATGATTTGGCAATTGTTTCCTCTTACCCTGGAGGGGTGGTAAGGGAAATTGTTGAGGAAGCAGCCAGATTTGGGTGTTTCTCTGGGTATACACTCAATCAAGATAAAACTCAGGTTGTTATTAACAGTAATATACAATGGTAAGGTAGCCAGGTGTTCTTGAATGCAGTCTACCATGGAATTACTGTTATGGCAATTGTTGAAATACATTTTGACACTTTGTTTAGGAAAACTAAGTTGGATTTTGGGAAATGGAATAACCTTCAACTTACTTTGATTGGAAGAAGTAATTTAGTGAAGATGATGTTTTTGCCAGAAAGTTTGTATTTCTTCAGGGCTATTCCTCTGAAAGTAGGAAGTTATTGGTTTAAGGCTTTGAACAGGATGATCTCGAGATTTCTGTAGGCCTATGCCCAACCCAGAAGGGCTTAGAAGCTTATAACTCTACTGAGAGAACGCAGAGATTATGCAGTGCTAAATCTTCGTTTATATTATTGAGCCACAGCCTTGCAGGAAATGGCTATGTTATTTCATGGTGTAGGAGAGAGGGAATCTGTAGATAACAACTTACCCACGATCTATGAACTGCTGATAGGAAAGGAAGGGTGTGGCTGTTTGCTGCGTCAGATAGAGTTTGGATGTTTTAAAAGAGTTAGGTTTAAACCCCTTTCTGTGCTTATCAAATTTGGGCAGCTATTCAGAAGAAACTGAGCATCTGCCATTTTAATTTTTACCAGCCATTGCAAAAAAAACCCTATATTACCGGAAAATTTTGGGACTCTTATGTTAGAAGATGGAATGAGGAAGGCCCATTTTTTGTGGGGGATTTTGTAGTAGATAATTATATAAGTGCGTTTGAGGACATTAAAATTAATTTCAATTTTAGGCGTAATGAATTCTGAATATTTACAGATTAGGGATTCTTTAGGAAATAAACGTGGGGAGCTGGTGGTGTTTGGTAAGGTTGAGCAATTAGATTTGATCTTTGGACAGAAGTCCCTAATAGGAGCTTTATATAGAATTTTGAACAGCTTGATGATTGATTACATTGATAAACATACTAACTATGGCAGGGGCAATTTGGATTGAAAATGGGGAGGTGGTAGATTCAGTAGCCCTGGCCCAGTCATTATTAATGTCCGTCAATATGCAAGCACAGCATTTTAAAACTTGGTTCAATCTTTATATTACCCAGAGAAAATTGTTAAATGGGGGGGGATATATGGTACTTGCTGCCTTAGAAGCCTGCTTTACAGGGTGGATCTCCATCGGAGTCCTGGCTCTTTTCTCAACAGCTATGCAAACATACCACCTGGCACACTACTAGTTGGGGCATGAAGCCCCTTGGTTACTGAGGGTCGTTGGGTCCAAGAACCCCTATTGTTGCCACATGTAGGTCCCCCACAGTGGGACTGCTCAGACCTCATCATAGGCCCGCCCCATTTCTCAACCACTCTGCATACACTCCTACTGGTTGCCTACCAGTTGGCAGATGAAGTCCCCTTGGCAGCTGAGGGCCCTTGGGGACAAATACCCTGTTTTTGCCACAATTAAGTCCCCCTCTGCGGAATGGCTCAGACTTCATCAGAGGCCATGCCCTTTTTCTCAACCTCTCTGTCAACGTGTCTTCTGGTGAACTATTGGTTGGGGGATGAAGTCCCCTTGGCTGCTGAGGGTCGTTGGCGGCCAAGAACCCCTATTACTGCCACAAGTAAGTCCCCCACAGCAGGATGCTCAGACTTCATTGAATGCCCCGCCCCCTTTCTTAACCACTTTGCAAATATGCCTCCTGCCACACTTCTGGTTGGGACATGAAGACCCCTTGGCTGCTGAGGGTCGTTGGTAGCCAAGAACCTCTATTGATGCCACATGTGCCCCACAGTGTGACTGCGCGACCTCACCAGTGACCCCACGCCCTTTCTCAACCACTCCGCAAATGCTCCATCTCCCACACTACTCTTAGGGGAGGAAGTCTAGGGTTGAACAAGCTGGTAAACTCTGCTCTGGGGGCAATTGGTAGAGTTTTTGCCGATCTTTATGTTCTGCATGGAATGGCAGAACCCTGCAAACTCCACAGGTGGAGCATAGATTACCACCCATCGCTATCAGAGACTCACACACCGACTCACAGACCCACTAAGACACTCATATACTCACTTACAGACCCACTCATGCTCTCTCACACCCACTTACAAACCTACTTATACCACTGAGACACTCATGCTCTCACTCACACACTCAGTGTCATAGCTTAGTGGTTACAGTTAGGAAATACAAAAAAACCCTTCAAATTCACTTAAAGGTTAAAGGGACGTTATACTTAGTAAATGGAATTTAAAAAACGTAGAAATTCACTGAAAAAAACAAAGGTTACAAGGACGTGTTAGTAAGGAAATAGAATAAAAAAAATATTAGGAATTCACTGAAAAAAACAAAAGTCACTGGAACGTTATAGTTAGGCTCAGATATCACTCATACAAAACCATTGAAATTCAGCTGTTATTGTTACCTGGCCTAACTATAACTTACCCCTTGCAATGTACTGCTTATGATCTCACATGTTACATCACACATGACATGGCCCACAATAATACTAATACCATAATCTGCAGCAGTCAGCAACAAATTGTAACTTATACATCTTAAATTCACATAAGACATATCTGATATGAGGGCTGTCCATCGCCAGCACTGTACAGCCAAAATAAGAATCATCTCCAAATGAACAGCCACAGAAGAACAATTGACGAGATCTGTGGCGAATTGCTGGACAATTTGGAGGACGTTAATATAATCCACCACTTGAGGTCTCAAATATCCATAGACTCTGACTACTTCTTTACATATCATAATGACACTCAAATATGGGATGATAGTAAAAATGCCCATCACCACAGATCTATACACTTCTCTCTCCATTCAAACTTGCCATTTCTAGACCACAACTGTACCCAAAAGCTTAGATTCGACAAACCAGTGCAATAAACAGCTATGCAGACTACAATCATAAGAAATTCCATGAAGGGACCCGCAGAGCTGTTAAAAGCTACCAGCATACTGAAAAGAATAAAACTCTGCATCTGTCTCTCATACATAATAATCTAACACATTGCTTTGCGCTACGTCTCACACCATGATAACCGACATCAGTGGTCATCCAACGCGGCATGGAAACACTTCCCACATAGGATCAAAACAAAGACAACTTCCTTCCAACCACACACACTACATGGTGTAAAACGCTAACCTTGTAGGCATGCACTTCAGTCCCCCACATAGGGGCAGTAAGCGTTATATGAGTGCTTCAATAGAATACATTACAATACTAGCAATTGAAGACCAGATTATTACTGCACTTGGCAGTGTTTGCTATGTGTCTTGTATGAACAGAATGCTTGCCTAACATGTCATGTTACATAATGTCACATAAGAAGCATTGTTTGTCATGGACAACTGATGAAATAATGTGTAAAAAGAAGGATTTCCGATGAATTTTTTCCTGTATTTACTGTAGCAGGTACCACTTGCCACATACCATGGTTGTCTCAGTTTCTCGTGCAGGAGAAGGAACAGACTGATCGAAGCAATGGCTGCTGACCCAATGCTGCCTCCACAGAATAATGTGCAGGAGAAATATAAAAGAGCTCACAACAAAACTGGAACACCATTGAACGTACCTTTGAGTTACTACAAAGTACATTTTGTATGAAGGGGACATAGTGTAATCTCCTGGAAAAATCATCTGTTTAATCATTATCATGTGATTACCTTGTGATACATCGATGATGCCAAAGAGGATGTCAAATATATAATTAATTATAAGGGCCAATGGAGGATGGGAAAATGAAAAATGCAAAAGTATTGACCAAACTCATTGAGAATGTTTTCCATTATGTTTCACAAAACACGTCACAAATTCTGTATAACCAAGGGCTAGCATGTTTTGCTTGTACCCACAACAACTACTCAACAATAAGCATTTGGCAGACTCAATGGTACATTGTCAAACGTGTATTATTTAAAACCTGTTTAATGAATTTGACTTTAGAATTTGGAAATGTATTATGTATGAATGTGTATGAATCTAGCCAAACGGCAACAGACCGCTGTATATGGTCAAAGACAAGCTTAAAGTTGGGGAGCAATGGGAGAGATAGCTGAGTTGCAGACAGTTAATGCATTGTGATGTAGTGTTTTTTAAAGAGGTGAGACAGCAGCTCTTACCTAACTTGGAGCCCTGTCAGAGCATTCTTTTTTAATTATTTAGCTACTTACCTCCTGAGGACGCTTCTTCTCCCACCTCGCCGCCAAAGCCTGGAACACCCTCCCCCACGACCTCGCACATCACCATCGCTGAACCACTTCAGGAAGAGACTCAAACCTGGCTCTTCAACTAATACCTGCAGCACAGTGCCTGGATACCCCCAAGGGTGATTAGCCACGCTATCCAAATACTACTTGATTGATTGATTGATTGATTTTTATTACTTAGTTAAATAAAAAAGCATGCATTTTTTCTTTATTGTTTCTAAGGTGCAGACAAATATAATACAGTAATTCCCCCTTTTCCCATATTCCACCTTTGAGGCACTAAATAAAGGAACTAAGGGCCAAATGTACCAATATCTGACCCCAAAATACTGGTTGTTAATAGCAACCAGAATGTTTACGACCAGGCAGCAAATTTCTTTAAGAACCGGCCAATGCACTAATAGGTCGGTTCTTAAAAATCAGTATTGTAGTGGGTCACAATCTGTCCTAACTCATGAGTTTTAATGAGGTAGGTCGCGAGGCCCTCACAGGCATGTTAGACCCTGCATAGCACAGGTGCATGCAGCACGTGACACAAGACTTGCTATTTTATTAAAATGTAGGCATATGGAGGATACAAACTTGCCAGGTGAATTTTAATCTAGTCACAATGAGCATACATACATCCATTTAGGATCATTCCATTTATGCGAGAGATGTCGACAAATAGGTTATTTTTCCACAAACCCGCGTTGGTGTGCAGGAAGTCTCAAAAGGCATATCAATAATTTTATGGGTAAAAGTTACCGAAGTAATAATTACATCTTTATAGTAAACGCGTGAGAATGCTTTGACTATGGTGACTGGTGAATATTGAATATAGAGATATTTACTCCTCGTAAATTACAAAGTTCAGGGTAAGGCTCTTTGCAGTGCCTGGGAGAACTGGTTAGTGGTAGGGACAAGGTGGGGGAGGTGACAAGGTGGCAGTAGCTCCTTACTTGGCATTCTTTTTTTCACTATACCATAGCCCTGGGTTAAAAAGATATGTTTCCTCAATGTTAGATGACGCTGCTGGGCTAGACTTGCCCTGACAAATGACACGGAAATGATTACGGGCATCTGCATAGAAGTTTGACAGAAGTTAGATGGAGCTTCATCCAGATATGGGAAAACCACATTAATTTAAACCTTATCCAATGAGCAGGGACTCAACTGATATCCAAAAAGTTGTTCAATGTTCTGCATTTGAAATGTGATTCTCCTCTTCCTACTTGTACCGGAACTATGTTCCAAATTATATTCCACAATTTGTAGCCTACATTGGAGAATCATGTTAATCTACAACAGATTTGGATTTGGCGCCAGTTTGCAACTGTACAGGAAAGAATGAAGAAGTTTTTTATGAGACAAAGACACTTGAAAGTAATTTTCTGTTACATCTGACAGATTTCAGATACATGGGGCCAGATCACAAAGTTTTTGAAAGGCTCCATTTCATATCCTGGGAGGTAAATTCAGCCAGTAGTTGCTCCTAACACCTTTTATCAAGGTATTATGAAAACAGGGTTGATTCTGTAGGTGGTAATGTGTGACAAGGAAAATAAAAAAAGTTATCTAGTGCATATTCTCCTTTCTTTGCCATTAATACATGTGTAAATATGTACCACATAAATTCATGAATGTGGTAATGCTTACAAATGGAAGTTCCCCGGGAAATCTGCAATTTAGCTCAACTTTACATATATTTGTGATTTCCCAAAAATAATAAATCTACTTCAAACAGGGCTAACCTGAGGAAGCTAAATTATGATTTTTTTTCACAATCAGTCCATCAGTGAAGCACTGAAACTAGAACTGCAAACATGTACCAATCTATCCATTTCAAAGATTTCAATAAATTAGTATCTTTTTCTAGCAAAAGCTGGATTACACAGCTAGCACTAGATTGATCTTGTCTGGAGGTTTTGGTAAGAGATGCATTTTTGAAAAAATATACGACTTGTGATCTTGGAAAAAGATTCTTGAGTTGTAGGGGAGTCAGTGAAGACCACTTTAGGTAAAAGCTGACTTTGGATAGCTTTGAAGAGGTTCCTTGTATGTTCACTATGGAAGTTGATTAACAATAGCATGCAGTTGAGGGTGAATCAATGACTATATGATTGACTGCTAGATGTTTGTTAACTGAAGTGTCTTAAATTATTTCACCGCCTCCCAGCAAAAGCATTCCCAAAGGAGAGATTTTCCATGTTATCTTGGTCATCCGTTGGCTGTGGCAGGATCGTTGGTTGGCAATGATTGTAATGTATGGCAAAAACGTTCCTGGCCTCTTGACGACTGGATGGTGGCGTGCTTTGATTGGCCGTGTGCTTAACATCCCTATGGTCCTGCCCCTTGATGGGTAGGTTACCTTGCGGGGCTGGCATAATGACCTTGTGCATCTTCTATGGAGTGAAAGCTTCAGCCGCTGGAAGAAGAAGCAACAAGAAGACCGATGTATCTGAAGTAAAGGCAGACATGGAATCAAAAAACGTGAAGGCAATGTTATGTTATGTTATTTGACATTTGTAAAGCGCATTTATCCCCCTTAGGTCTCATAGCTCTGAGACGAGCAATCACTGGGAGAAACAGAGAGGATGAACTGCGAGGTGTGGGGAATTAGAATAATAAGGTTTTGAGGGACCTACAGAATTTCTTATGGCCGGTTTCCGTTCTGAGGTGTATGGGCATCCCGTTCCAGATCGTATGGGCGAATTTGGAGAATGAACTACCGCCATACCTGACGGTGCGGGTCTTTGGTATCGGTAGAAGATGTTTGCTGGCTGAACGAAGGATTCTTGTTGGCTGATATTTGATTCACTTCTGCGCAAGATAATGAGGTCCCTTTCTGTTTAGGATATTGTGTACCAGGCATCATATTTTAAAGGTGATCCGCTTTTTGATGGAAAGCCAGTGGAGGGTCTTCAGACTGGGGGCAGAGGGCGAGCGCGGGGGAGTTTGAGGACTAGTCTGGCTGCTGTATTCTGTAGGACCTGAAGTCTTGCCAGGTGTGTTTCATTTATGGTGTCATTTCATTTAGGTCGAGAACAATGCACAGCCGAGTTGAAACAAAAGAGTCACAAACAATGAATAGTAGCCCACAAGTTTGATATTTCTGGCTTGGAGGTTGGCAATACCACTCTAGAATATGTTTGTCTATTATCTATTGCGTCACTTAAGAATGTTCGAAATTCCACTCCAAGACTCAACTTCTACAAGACAAACTGATCACGTGCCGTCAATCAAGTGACCCACAATGGATACCAATCAAGGTCAGGATCAAATTCAGAATCCAAGACCTTGTGCTCAAAGCTTCAGCCTAAATAAACCTGCATAGCTGGTTACTTCATTTACAATCTAGGGTGGGCAAAGAGGTCTCAGGCTCAAGAACTCTGAATATCTGTAAGCGCCAAAATTCAAAACTTTAAAAGGTGCTACAACATACATTTGGAACTCAGTCAGTGTATTAAAGAACTCACCTGACCTTGAACTCATTCAGAAACAGTTGCAAACTCAGGCGCATATTTACAAGGAAATGACGGAGAGCAGAGCTGTGGCAAATTTTGCTGTGCCACGCTCCGCCATTTCCAAAAGGCACGGATGTGCTGTTTTTACAACAATACAACGCACTCCTGTGTTTTCCCTATCACTGGCGCTACGAATAGCTGCCTAGCGTCCACACAGACACCCTAGTGCCATAGTGCAAGGGTGTCTGTGTAACAGGGAATGATTGTTTATGTGCGGGGAGGTGGCTCTTCCTGCATATAAACAATAAATTATCGTGATTTGTAACTTCTATGTGTGCTGCATTGTGTAACACACATAGAAGTAGCAAATCACCATTCTTTAATGATTGTTTATAAGCAGGAAGGGACACCTTCCTGCACATAAACAAACATTAATGGCATTTTACTCTTTCTATGTGTGCTGCAGAATGCAACACGCATAGATATAGCAAAAACTAGGAGAAATAAAAGTATTACTCCTCGTTGCGACATTTTAATGCCTGATATTGCATGGCTTTAGTTTTTGGCGCTGCCTCAGATTTACACCTCTTTGTAAATCTGGGGCAACGTCTAAAAGCAATGGTTGTTGCACGCCCCTTTGACGCAGATTCCTGTGTGAAAGGGTACCATATCTGCAAAGCAGCGTTAAGCCACAAAAAGTGGATTAACACCACTTTGTAAAAATGGTTCAGGGAATTGCGCCACCAGAACATAAAAAAATGACATTACGGTGGCGCAATCCCCTTGTAAATATGCCCCTCAGTGTTCTGCCTTTCCTGGAAATAAAAATTATTTTCCGGCTGGATTTGACCTAACCTTTAGGATTTTGAATGTATCATTTGTCTTTTACTATTAATTTATTAATCTGTAGGGGCTCTTTAGTTTTCAGTAAATCGCACTTGTACCATTAGTGCAGGAGGCCACATAACATTGTTAAGTAAACAAAAATAGTTTGGGTGTTGCAAGATAAAGGCAGTGCCTGGCACAGATAGATGGGAGTCTGGTAGACCCTCCCGACTGACTTTGGAGTTCCACCAGGGGTAATTCAGAACATAATTGTCACACACAGGGGTTAAGTTGGAGGTTTACAAGATTTACCCCACCTATGTCAGGAGTACCACCATATTGGGGCCAAGGAAATACGGACTATCTCTATACACTCCATTATGTAAACTCAGAACTGCACGCATCAAAATGCATAGGGGGGGGCGTGGCCGAGACAGCGATGTGAGCGGACGTGTCTCGACTGAGCTCCGTCGCCCCGCTGCTTTGATTAGCCTGCTTAAGCGTAGTTTCGGGGGCCATCCGCTCCTGGGGGCCCCCTGTGCATCACCGACCCTGCTGGTGATCCTCCTTGGCGGCGAGACGCGGCTGTGGGAAATCCAGCGGCCGCAGCACCAGCCTCCGGGATCCCCGCGATCGGCCGCTGGCCGCCATCTTGCCGTGGGTCCACTGCTGGAGCGTCTAGACGGGCTCCTGAGGAGAGGACCGGCACTGCGACCCGGGGGAGACTCCGGAGCACCCCTGCTCCCACCCGCGGCCACGCGGCACCAGCGGAACCAGCCTGTCACCGGCGGAGCCGCGCCGGAGCTGTCGGAGCCGGGCTGCCACCAGCGGGACACACAGCGGCGGCCTGGACGCCGCGACTACGTGAGCCCCCGGCTTCGGCGGGAAAAGCAGGCCCAGACCCGAGGGATCGCCGGCGGCCTCCTGCCCACGAGCCCTGGGCAGGGCTCCATCGCCCGTCGCTGGACCCACCCGGTGAGCTGCAGCGCGCCGCCCCCTCCCCCTCCTGCCGTTTCCCGGAGGGGCCCGGCGCTTGCAGGGCTTGACGGTTGGTCTTCCCGCCACTTTTCCCCCTCGGTGGAGGTCCGGCCCCCGCATACCAGCGATCCCTGCCTGAGAGCCCCCTGCTGCCTTGGACGCATAGGCAGCGGCCTGGGGAGCTAACAAGTCGCTACGTGTTGGCGAGCCCTGAGCCTTGGTGGGCTCCGGCCCTACAGGACACTTCCCCCAGCCGCCTCCCCGCTACGGCCCGGCCCTGCCAGGCCTGGTGGGCCACAGACTGGATGTCCCTGCCGTGAGCACACGGGGACCCCAGGGGCCTTTGCCATCTGCTATCTCCTGACACTGGGCTTCTTGCTGCTGGGAGGCTGGGACGCCCGGGGGGGCCCTCCTGGACACTCTTTGACTGCTGCGGTGGGACCGGCTAGACGCTGCGCTGGGGGCAGGCCCTGTCCTTGGCGGGACCGGGAGACTGCGCCACACCACGAGACCTCGGAGGATCTCCGCCTGTAGGCCCCAGGCCCGGCCTGCTGTGGAGCACCTGCAGCCATCGCCTACCCGACGCCTTCCCTGCCTCAGCGCTACCTTGCCCCCCCGGTTGCGCTATCTCCCCAGCTCCGGCGGCCCCCCAACGGCCTGGACTTCTCCTGCTTGAGTCCGATCCGCGTTTTACCAGCGGGCTGGCCCGGCCTCGGACCTGTGAGGGCTGCGGCGCACACTGCCATCCCCTACGCCGTGGTCTTGAACCCCAGCTCGTGGGACCCAGGCAGCTAGTCCACGGAGGCGCCTGCGCGACCTCCCTCAGAGTGTCCCTCACCTCGGCCCGGGGACTGTGCGTGGTAGCCGACCCTGCCCCCCACTGCCTTGTGACACCTTGAGTGGACCATGACCCGCGGCAAAGGGAACAAGCCGGACCCCCCACCCACGACGACCAGAGGGGCATCAGTAGCTTCTATGTGGGGCAAAGCGGGCTCGCCATCGTCCTCCGGGGGCCCCTCATCCTCATCAGGGGGGAAGCCCCCGCCGCCGGCCGACTCTCCACCGGTGACGCAGGCCTTCATGACCTCCTTCATGGCTGATCTGAAGACTGAGATTGGGTCCCTCAGGACGGAGGTCCACACCTGCGTCAAAGAAATGCGCAAGGAAGTCACTGACCTCGGCGATCGAGTAGACGGCCTGGAGAAAACGGTTGACTCCCGCACCGAAGACCTGGAGCAGATCTGGCAGAGAGTGGCGACCCTTGAGGAACAACACATCCAGCTCCAGATCAAGCAGGAGGACTTGGAAAACAGAGGACGCCGCAACAACCTCCGCATACGGGGTGTGCCACTCGGAGAAGAGGGGACAGATACCATGGCCTATGTGGCCCTACTCCTGCAAGCGGTGTGGGGCGAGGAAGACGCCCCCCCGCCGCGCCTAGACCGCGCACACCGAGTCTTCGGAGCGGGAGGAAAAGCGGGTCTCCTGCCCGACATCGTCACCAGGCTCCATTACTTCACTGAGAAGGAGGCCATTTTGAAGGCGGCTAGGGACAACCCGGACCGGCGGTACGAAGGCCACAAGATCCAGATCTTCCAGGACCTGGCCCCCACCACACTCCACAGACGGAAGGTCTTCCGCCCAATCACGGAGAGGCTCCGGACCCTCAACATCTCTTATCAGTGGGGCCATCCCTTTGCACTCATCTTCAGGTGGGAGGGCAAGCGCAGGGCACTCAGGTCCTACCGAGAAGCGGCACAACTGCTAGGCATGCCAGAGTCCCCGGATCACAGTCCGACCCGCCCTTCCCACTCTGAGAAGGCCCCTCCACGCTCTGAATGGTCCACTGTGCGCAGACATCGGCGGTCCCCTCCGGTGGACGCACTCTCTGTCTCACAGACCAAGCAGGACATCATCGCGCACATCCGCTCCCTTGAGGGCGACCGCGAGGAGCAGGCCTCCCAGCCCATCGCTTCTGGATCTGAGGGTGGCGATCGCCCCTCGACTCCGGAAGGCCACTGACCATCGCTGCTGTGCCTCCAGCTGCCCTGAGCACACGCTCGCCCACTGGGCACTTTGATGTGTCCTCACGCTCCACGGTGACCTAACCCTGCTGTTCTTGGGGGAGGGGCTTCCCCCCTCTCACTGGCGGGCCACATCCGTGGCGTTTTCCCCCCCCCACCCGCGGGGGCCAGAAGGAATGGACGACACCCTTTGCCTCCTTCGGGCCATGTACTGCACCCCGGAGCCCCAGCGCCCCATTGGCGCCTGAACGGACCACGTGGACCCCACAGCCCGACGCACCCCCGGACTACCTCTAGGCAGCGGGGTGGATGGGCTCCGAGACGACTTGCTTTTATTTCACTTACCCAGATCTCCGCTCCCTCCCTTTGTCCCGTAGGAAGTGACATTCCTGGTTTCATCCAAACCCTTGGGTAGAGGATGCCCGGTACCTGGGACAATGTACACTGGCCCTGTTGGCCTGTTTTGGTTCTGTTTCTTCTCTGCGCCTTTTTTCTCTTTTCTCTCTCTCCTCTTCCTACTTTTCATTTGCACTGCCCTTTCTTCTCCTTCTCTCCCCGCGCCTGCGGAGGGGTGGCGGGGTGGGTCCTGCGGGGGTTGGCGCGCTGGAGGCGAGCTGTGGCTGCCGCTGTGCTGTCTGCGGGAGGGTCTGCTATGCTGGGTCTTGCACGACTCCACTCCCCCTTAGTGCTATGACAGCGACCATCCCTACACCCTTGAAGGTCCTCTCCCTCAACGTCAAAGGGCTCAACTCCCCCAACAAGCGGAAGCAGATATGGCGCTACCTCCTACACCACTCCCCTGACATTATCCTCCTCCAGGAGACGCACCTTCTCAGGGGAGACACCAAACGCATGGCGCACCCTAGATACCCTACACAGTTCTGGGCATCCTCTGACACCAAGACAGCGGGGGTGGCAATCCTCTGCAGGGCTGGCATTAGGCGGGGATCCGTGAAACCCTTCAAAAGCGCTGACGGGCGTTTCCTCCGAGCCACGGTACAGATGGGCTGTGCACAGTTCACTCTAGGGTGTGTATATGCACCCAACCAGTCGCAGGACACATACCTCCAGGCACTCCTGCGGGAACAGTTCCCATCGGGCGACGATAATTTGATCCTGGGCGGCGATTTCAATCTTGTTTGGGACCCCGAGCTGGATCGAGCGGGAGCCTCCTTTAACGGCGCGGGAGCAATGTCCTCTACTCTTAGAACGCAGCTTACAGACCTGGGACTCGTGGACGTGTGGCGCTACCACAACCCGGGGGCCCGAGACTACTCCTTCTATTCACATTCCCATAGGACATACTCCCGAATCGACTATCTCTTCACCTCCCTTGAATTGGCCCGAGACTCCTTAGCTGCTGCTATCTCCGACATTTCCCTGTCGGACCACGCTCACGTGGAGCTTTTGCTGCAGGACCCCCTGGCCCGCGCCACTCGTGAACGCAGATGGGCGCTCCCGCCGAGGATCCTTCGGGACCCGGACGACATCGCCAGCATCCGTGACGCCATAGACTCGTATTTCGCAGTTAACGACACCCCTGACCTGCCATTTCACACAGTCTGGGACGCCTTCAAGGCTACCATTCGGGGCCACATCACCTCCCTGGCGGTGACGCGGAGGAAGGAAGCGTTCAAGATGGAAACCGACCTGGCTAGCGAGATCAAACTGGCGGAGGCCCGGGACCGGGACTCCCCTTCACGGGCGTCAAAGAGAACTCTCGCCAATCTCAGGGGGCAACTCCGCACCCTGCGCACCAACAAGGCGGAACACTCCCTACTAGCGCTAAAGCAACGGTATTACGAGGGAGGGGACAAGGTTGGTCGTCTACTGGCTGGCAGGTTGCGGGCACGTGCCGCTAGGGCCCACATTGCCAATGTCAAGCGGCAGGATGGCACTTGTGCCACCTCTGAGAAGGCCAAGCAGGCCGCGTTTGTCGCTTACTACTCCTCCCTATATGCTGAGGAGCCCACCTCTGCGGAGGCACGAGAGGCCGTCCTCGCGGATTTCGAGGGGTCCCCACTGTCCCCGGCCTGTGCGGCCACGCTGGAGGGCCCCTTGCAGGAGGAGGAAATAACGGAAGCTGTCAAAGACCTTCCCGTGGGGAAAACCCCGGGGCCGGACGGCCTGCCGTTGGCCTTCTATCGCCTGTTCTTGACCCAGCTCCGCCCGCATCTGCTGCGGCTCTACAGCTCCTTCTCTGACACCGTCGGCCCGTCCCCTGATATGGGCCTGGCGGAAATTGCCCTGATCCCCAAGCCTGGGAAGGACCCCGACCTATGTGCCTCCTACCGCCCCATCGCCCTCCTTAACACCGATCTCAAGATCTACACTAAGATCCTGGCCAAACGGCTGGACCCGCACATGCCGGGATTGGTGAACCCGGACCAGGTGGGATTTATACGGGACCGCCAGGGAGCCGACAATGTCCGCAGGCTGGCGCACTTAGTGGGAAAGGTGCACCATTGGAAAATCCCGGCCTGCCTCCTCTCGCTGGACGCAGAAAAGGCCTTCGACCGGGTCGACTGGACCTTCCTGCGGGCGGTCCTCAAGAAACTAGGTCTTGGCCCTATCATGATCTCCAGGTGCATGGCCCCTTACCTTGGGCCGCAGGCCCGAATTCGGGTCAACGGTCAATTGACATCGCCGCTCTCGGTTCACAGGGGCACGAGGCAGGGATGCCCGCTTTCGCCGCTCCTGTTCGCTCTTGCGGTCGAGCCGTTGGCGGAGCTGATTAGGCGTGCCCCTGACATCCACGGTATCCCCCACGGAGGGCGCACTAACAAGGTAGCGCTGTTTGCGGACGACCTGATTCTTACTCTTACGAACCCTCGGGTCTCCTTCCCAGCGGTGCACGAAACCCTCTCACTGTTTGAGCAGGCGTCCGGCCTTAAAATTAACCACACCAAATCTTGGGCGCTTAACCTCACCGTCCCCGACGAGGAGATCTCTTTCCTGAAAGGGGTCACGCCCTACCGTTGGGCGGATGATCACATTAAATACCTGGGCCTAGACCTCACGCCCCACCTTGACTCGTGGTCCTCGAGGAATTGGGCCTCTTGCCGCAAGGACGTTCTGGCTGACCTGCGGAAATGGAAGCCCTTGATGATTTCCTGGCTGGGGCGGCTCAACGCGGTCAAGATGTCGATCCTCCCCCGCATTCTGTATGTTTTCCAGTGCCTCCCCACCCCGATCCCGATTCACTGCATCAAAAATCTCCAACGCGATCTCACGTCCTTCATATGGGGGGGCAAACGGCCCCGGTTTTCGCAGAAAGTCCTCATGGAACCGAGAGACAGGGGTGGCCTTGCCTGCCCGAATCTCCTCCACTACTATTGGGCGGCGCACCTCCGGTTGGTGATAGAATGGGGTGCACGCGAAAGCGACAAACACTGGTTCCACATGGACCGAGTGGTCACGGGACGCACCATATGGGACCTGCCTTGGTTACCGCGTGTGGCACGCTCCAGAAGTGCATATATGGCGGTTCCCACGAGGACGGTTCTTGAAGTATGGGACAGAGTGGCAGTGTCCAAGGGTCTAACCACGTTCCCCTCTCCACACACCCCCATTGCAGGTAACCCGCACTTTCCCCCTGCTGCCCAGACCCGAGCTTTTGAGAGCTGGACACAAGGTGACTGCAGGGTTGCAGGAGATCTCTTTCTTGGTGGGTCGCCTAAATCATGGCTGGACTGCAAGGAAGAATTTAGCCTCCCTTTAACAGCCAACTTACAGTATGCGCAGCTGCGCCACTGGATCTCGGGAGGCGACATGTATCAGGCTGCTACTAGGGCATATACCCCATTTGAGAAGTTGGCACGCTCCCTCGGGGGGCTGAAACGGCTCATTTCCCAGATCTACAACATCTTGCAACACCCCACCGCCCCGCCCGCGCACCCCTACCAGAGGCAGTGGCAGTCGGCGACGGGCGCTGATATCGCGCCATCTCAATGGACTCGGCTCTGGAACGACATCCCCAAAACCTACCGCAGCATCCCTCAGAGGGAAAACGCGTACAAGATGCTAACGCAATGGTACTACACCCCCCTGAGACTCAGCAAAATGTTCCCCACTTCCTCGCCGCTGTGCTGGAGGTGTGGCACTGCGACTGGTGACTTCGTACACATCTGGTGGTCGTGCTCTGCCCTAGCTGTCTTTTGGAAGGAGGTCCTTAGTCACATTAAGAAGGTGTTGGGTTTTCCCCTCCCTGAAGAGGTTTGCACACTCCTACTGGGCATTCGACCCCCCACACTTAGGGCCCTCATGCGCAGCGACTGGATCCTCACCCTTCACATGTTAGGCGCTGCCAAGCAGCTCATTGCTCTGTACTGGAAGCGGGCTGAGGCGCCGCCGATAGCATCCTGGTTCGTGCGCCTCTGGCAGGTCCTGACTATGGAGCTACTCACGGCGCGGATACAATCAAGGGGGGTACGCTTCAAGGCAGTGTGGGAACCTCTCGTGCGTCACCTGTGCTCCGTCAGCTATGCCCGCCACATGCCTCCCAGGCTTCGCGCTCTGCAATTGTTCGAGGACGCCCTCATCCCTGCTGACCCGAGCAGACTAGGTTCATAACCGCTTCCCCCAGTGCCGATTTGCGCTTCTCATTTCCTATTAGCGACCACAGGCGCGCCCCCCTGACTCCTCTCCACCTCGCCACTGCTCACTCCTCTTCCGACTTTTTCTTCTTTCCTACTTGCCACTCTGGCTTCCGCCCCTCTTTGGGGCAGTTTGGTCCCTGTTGGGCCTTTGAAAATGTGACACCATTGCTCTTCCTCACATACGCGCCTCCCCCGCACAACGACACATTGCCAGCATATGGCCGCCTCTTGCTATACTCTCCCCTAAGCCACGCGGCCGGCCCCCTCCGGGGGTTGTAGGCAGGGCGCTGTGTTAATGGCTCCATCTCCCCTGGTTAGTTCTACCTACTGGCTTTTCTCTGCGCGGCCGGCCCCGACACGGGGTTGTAGGCTTATCGCTGTGTTCACAATAAAAACAGATTTGAACAAAAAAATGCATAGGGGGAGGGCGTGGCCAGCAGCTGATGAAGATGGCCGCAGACTGGTAGAGCTCTGGACATCCAGGGGCACAAATACAAATCCGACACGTTTATCTGCACTCTCACCCAGCACTAACCGCTTGCGGGAGCGCCAGAACTCCTCCCACATCCACCGAGCTGAACGCCTTGCTCGCAATAAACGTTCCGGCGTGCATCTGCCGGGATATACGAGTCGCTGCCTTGAGGCGCACTGCGACCAGGGACTGAAGTGGGTGCTGTGCCCGGCGAAGACATCCAGTATTGCAGGCTCAATGGTGTGGAGTGACAGGGTGTGTATGTGTGTATTGGCATTTATATAGCGCACTACTTACCCGTCGGGTCCCAAGGCGCTTCGACCGCTGCGAAACCCTTCCTGGCTTCCCTGAGAGATGGTCCCTTAATGGGTATCTCCAGGGTGAGACCAGGCATCCCCGGCGGTCTGGTGGGGCCGTTAGTGAAGATGAGGCAAGCTAATGCCCAGAGTTGCCGAGTGTGATCGCTGATCAGAGTGGGCACCGAGGCGAGAGAATTATCGAGTCCGCTGACCCTGGTCCAGTGCGCCCTGGGCTGCTTCTCCAGTATAGATACCCATCTGCAGAGGCCCCAGAGCTTCCATCAGTATCTCTGGCCTAGTGACAGGACCCCCGAGGAGTTAAACGTGGTGGGTCCGCTGGCCTTGTACACCAGCGGCCTGGGAGGGAAAGCCAGCATATTGTCTATGTCGAGGCTCAAGATCGGGTGTTGGCACACTGACGAAGGGGCTTCCTGGGGCGCCAACACAATAGAAGCCACAGCGCATCTCTAGCCTGTGTGCCATAACCCACGAGAGATGCTATGCATGTGCTGGACCACCGCCATGATTGACCACCGCGTGGCGGAGTGACCCTCCTGAATGCCAAGATTCTACAAGGGCCCGCTCTGCACAAGGTGATAACGGGGACCCTGAAACACGGCAGGCCCACTAAAAAGGATCGCGAGCCACCACTGGAGAAATGCGTCTGCGGAGGCCTCTGCAACCAACCGTTTTGAGGCCGGGGGCGGGCCGAGGCCGGGGGCGGGCCCACCCTCACCTGTTGCGGTCCATGAACCAATCTACTTCGGGGCTCCTGTATGCGAAGAATGCAGCTCACCTGACGGGGTGCAGCTCTCCAAGCACAGCAACTGACTCAGTTTAAACCCCATGTGATAACCCAATACTAAATCCCACAGTGGCACACATCGGTTGGCAGGGAACTCGACAGGTCACGTCCGCCAATAGGCCACACAGGCAGGCGGCGATGAGTACTGCCATCAGGTGGCCAGCGACCACTGGTTGTAGCCATAAAGTGGGGCAAGATGGAGGACGGGGCCAGCGAGTGACCCACCAAAATAAACTTTAGAAGTATACTTTCTCTAAAGCAGACAAAGAAACCCACAACCGTACTGAGGCTGGCGTGGCGTCAACTAAAGAGACCACACCAGGGAACGAGATCACGATTCAGGACACCATGACTACCCTCCATAAGGTACACACTTCGCTGGAGTCCCGCTTAGATACAGTGTCCACTGAACTCTCACTTATCCATGCTTACTTCAGGAACCTTAGCTCCCAGGTGACAGAGGTAGAGTTGACAACAGCCACCTTAAGTACAGACACAGCCTCCCTGAAGAAACAAGTGAAACAGCTGAAAATAGACAACAGAACCATGGCAGCAGAGCTCGACGACTACGAAGGTCGTCCCCACTTAATAACGTTTGCATAGCGGGAGTGCCGGATGAAACGGGGGGCCCTGCCATGAACCTCTTTGTGGAGGACCTGATAAAGAACCACCTACAGCCCAAGAGACTCTCCAATTACTTTTCGGTTGAGCGGGCCCACCGTGTCCCCGGGGGCAAACCCCGGCCGGGGGCACCCCCGTGATCTATACTATCCCGCATCTTTTATTTCTGTGACTGAGACCTCATCCTCCGGACGGCAAGAGCGCCCCCCCTTCGATCCGCTATCAACAAAGCGTGATATCTTTTTTTCCAGACTACACAGCGGCTGTAACCAAAACAGCGGCAGAATTTCATAGCAGTGAAGCAGGAACTCAGGAACCATGAACTCAAATACTCTATGCTGTTTCCTGCAAAACTAAGAGTGGAGGCTGATGTAAGACATGGTTCTTCACCACACCGGAGGAAGCATAGGACTGGCTGGAGGGATGGCGCCAGGTCCAACACTGTGGTAATCCCGAACGAAACGCCACCCATGACACAAAAAGATCACAATCCTTGGACCAGATGGCTAGCTCGCCAGAGTCAAGGACTCAGCCCAAAGAGGACTAAAGAGACAAAATGGACACTCTCTGAATGCGATACTAGTGTACAGGGACCTGTTTCGTAATCAGGACGGCGGCGACAAATGACTCCGACACATACAAGGAGGGAGCTGCTTGCCCCTCCATTGACCCGATGAGACAGGAACCTATCCAGGGTCCAGGGTCGATCGATTAGCGGTCCCCCAAGGGACACTTTGCGGACAAGCGGTTTCCAACGTCTCAATATATTAATTTAAATAAAGCTGGGAGGGTATCTCTGTCCTTGAGACGGCCCCCAAGAGGCAACACATGAGCTCTCTCCCCCTACAAAGGTACTGGGGTGGGGGAAGTTTTAAAAACGTCTTGCAGGGAGGCAGGGATGGGGGAGGGTATGAGGGTTTCTTGGGGAAGTTTCTGATTTGGAGTTTGTTTGTTTGTTTGTTTGTATATGTCATATGGCACACTGTAGGTCCATTCATGCTATTTGTGCGCTACTACAAAGCAATCAAAGCAATATAGATTGTACAGAGCAGGTTAAGCACATTCCCCATGCCGATGTCCCATGATCCCACAACACCTGTGGCACCTCACACACAACACCTACCAATTATAACCTGGAATTTTAATGGTCTTCAAGATAAGCTTAAAATAGGACTAGTTCTACAATACTTAATGCGTAAGGCACCAGCAATAACTCTATTGCAGGAGACCCATTTAACAGGGACAGTTTACAAAGCACTAGATAGGTGGGATTTTAAGCTTGCGGTGCACTCAGAGTTTACATCTGGGTTGCAAGGAGTGGGAATCCTCCTAAAGAAACAGTACCCGATTGTCATTAAACACACATACACAGATGACCAGGGCCGTTTCGCAGTGCTGTTGTGTCAATGAAAAGGCTGTATGGTCAACATAGTGTCCGTCTACATCCCACCCGCGCTCCAATCTTCAGCATTTCCTGCTCAGGCTCCCACAGGGCAATTTAATAATAGGAGGTGACTTCAACGCCACACTAGATGACACTCTAGAATATACACCCCCTCTGCACCAACACCGGACACACACTGTCTTGACAGACTTCCTAGACACCATTGGCATGGTAGAAAGTTGTCTCTCCTGCTTTCCACAGACACAACAATATACATATCACTCGGGTGCACACAGTAACCTTTCCAGAATAGACTCCATACTGGCGCCAGCGTCCGAACTCGGAAACTTTTAAACTGTAGTACATTTACCAAGGGGCATTTCTGATCACTCCCCAGTCAGCGCTCTATACACTTGGCATTCCACAGCACAGAGCTGAATATTCCCTACATACCCCGGATATCTCAGAACCCCTGAGGTCGGGAAAGGACTGACTGACGCTACCAAATACTATTTTAGCGAAAATGCACCTTCTGTCTCTTTTACAAGACAGTGCTTTGTGGGCAGGCTGTCTCACTCATTACCCATCATAAAAGAGAGAAAGTTAGAACAGTAGCGACACTTGAACAGGAAGTGGATGACCTGAAGAGAGCCCACAGTCAGGACCCCTCTGACACGAACACTCATTTATTGCATCTTAAGAAGCAGGAGTATAAAGATCATCCATGGGAGGCAGCGAAAACGCGACTCTCCAATACCCAACACACCATATATGAAAACGGTGATAAAGCCGGCAAGCTATTGGCCTGGCTTGACAAGCGGGAATAGGCAAATAGGTAGATCGCAGAACTCCAACTTCCCATGAGTCACACCATTCGGAATACCCAATGCATAGTAGACTTACTAGCACATCACTACGAACAGGTCTACACTTCCACACTCACAATTACACAAACGGACGCAGAGGAGTTCCTGTGTGATATTAAACTTCCCAGACTGGTGGAGACAGAGTCTCAATTGTTAGAGGCAGAGCTCGCCACCGGAGAAATTGCAACGGCAATCGGTAAACTTCAGTCAGGAAAGGCACTGGGCCCAAACGGTATCCCCATACAGTGGTACAAACGTAACGCAACGACACTCACACAGTCTCTGGTAGCTAGGTATGTATGAGGCCAGCTTGGACAGGGGGGAACTACCTCGAGACCAAAGAACAGCAATGCTTTGCCATTCACAAACCCGGCAAACCTGCGCAGGAGTGTTCCTCCTACAGGCCCATATCTCTGATCAACTCTGAGGCCAAGATATTGGCCAAGACCCGAGCCAAAGACTCAAGCCGCACCTAGCAACACTGATACATCTGGATCAATCCAGGCTTATGCCGGGGAGAAATTCAGCCTTAAATCTTAGACGCCTCCACAACGTGTTGGGCCGTAAACATACCATTCAGCAAGAAGCCGTTGTGCTGTCCTTAGACACGTGCATGGCCTATGACAAAGTCAAGTTGCCCTTTCTCTTTCCTGTCCTCGAGAGATTGGGGTTCGGCCGAAATTCTGCTCCTGGGTTAGGTTGCTCTACACTGCTCCCCTGGCCCACGTAGTTGCCATTGGGCATGAATCAGGAGAGTTTCCATTGTACCGAGGCATGAGGCAGGGCAGCCCGCTGTCACCGCTTCTCTTAGCCCTAGTGCTGGAGCCTCTGGCGGCCTTGGTATGACAGGACCTGGTCATCCAGGTGCTCCGATGGACTGAGGGATGTTAGGATCGAATATCCTTATATGGGGACAATATCCTCCTATATATGGCCTCTCCCAGACACTCTGTGTCCTGCCTATTAGATATCTGTAGCTCATATGGACGCTATTCAGGGTACACGATCAACTGGACTAAGTCACTGCTTTACGTCGTGAAGGGTCCCCCACCACTCCTTCCGGCTGACTGCGATGTAACAATTGTACAAGACACTTTCAAATATTTAGGGATTCACATCACCCATGACGAGGAAGTATTCCTGACCCTGAATCTTCAAGCCCCTTTGAATAGGTTGCAAAGGGATACCAAGCACTGGCAGTTGCTGCCTTTGTCGCTCCTGGAAAAGGCAGTGCTTTTCAAAATGATGGCGCTCCCCAGGTTTCTCTATGACCTTCAAAATGCACCCTTCTTAGTCCCGCAATCCTACTTCCGTGCCATTGAGGCAGAAGTCACTAAACTCCTCTGGGACAATAAACCGGCTCGCACAGCTATAGTGAAACTATACCGCAACTGGTATGATGGGGCATCGCTCTTCAGAACATACAGACATATTACTGGGCCTCACAACTGATAGTGATTAACTACTGGATTAATGTTCCTCACACGGACCCAGTCTATATCTTCAACAGGTTGCAGTTGGGCGCGGCATGGCCTTACTGGAAGCTCTATAACAAGACCCGGACCCTAATGGGCCCTGCCAACCACACACTCCAGGTACGGAATATAGTGCAAAAAAAGTTAGGGTGGCATAACATAATCACGCAGGCAACACCCCTCTGGGTCACGAACAGGCTGGGAAGATTGAAAAAAAGCAAAGGCTTTAATTACTGTGACCATATTGGAATATCCAAGGTGGGGGACCTCTGAGTACGGGGAAAAATTATCCATTTACACAGCTCCAAGCACTGAACAAGATGGCGTCAACGGAGCACTTGCACTACCGACAGATCAAACACGCCCTTGAAGCGGCGATTCCCCCCGGCACCACCATACCTAAGTCCTCCCCGCTAGAAGATAGGCTGCTGACGGATCACATGGACAAAAAAGCAATCTCGATGACCTATCGGAAAATTATCAATAACATGCCAGATCCAGTGCAGAAACTCAAAGACAAATGGCAGGCAGACCTGGGAAAGTTAGATGATACGGATTGGCAGGAGGCACTAGCATCCCCTAGAGAAGTGGCGATCGCATCCAAATTATAACTGGCACAACTCAAGATCTTCCATTGAATCTACTACACCAGAACTACTCTGTGTAAGACTGGGCAAGTAGACACCCTGCTCTATCATCGACAATGTGGGGAGGTTGGTACATTCTTTCATACTATAAGGGCATGCCCTGCAATGACGTCATACTGGGAATCAGTTATGTCCCTTATCACGAGGGTGAGTGGGACCCTAGTCCCTACAGAGCTCAAATGCTGTTTACCATGGTGGTGGAAAAGACTGTATACATACACAGGGTTTGTGGAGGCTGGAACACATGTAGAGGGGATACCTGCGAAATGCCTCTTGTACATCAAGAATTGGAATAATCAAAAGCAAATGACACTGAATTTTGTAACTTTGTTTATGCAACCGATCAGGTGCAAACATTCTTGTAAAATACCTAGAAGGTGATGAAATATGTATACGATATAGACTGTATCTGTTATATGGATGCATGTAAAAAATTGACAACTGTGCCTTTCACATTTACATAAATAAAAGTTAAAAATCAAAATGCATAGGAGGACCTAAAACATTACGAGGTCGGGAAATTGGTGAACACTGCCCTAAAAAAACATGAAATATATAACAGGGCCACTGGAAGTATGTGATTGTGTGGCTGTGGTGTTTTTCACATAATATTGCCCATCATGTGCTGCATAATCTGCAGATTTTAACAAAAATGTATATTGTTTTTACCTCAAATGGTTCAAAAGTTACTAAAAATGCAGAGATACATGTTGCCGCGCAGTGGAACGGGCTTTGCAAAGGTTGACTGGTCACTTTTCTGTGGATTATTGATAAATGTGAGTGTTAAAATTGGCCTAATTAGGTGCAATACATGTGCAGAGAGTATACAAGTGTAAAAATGAGAAAATAATGAAGTAATACCATATAAAATATGCTGCATTACGCCACATAATTTGCCTTTTCTTGCTGGATAATTTACTCAACCCTGGCACATTATTTGGCTCTCCCCTGCAGCATGAATCTATTGGCCCTAAATATAACAGATCAACCTTTTCCCGGAGATGTAATGCTTGTTCATGGAACTCTCTGGAGCCTGATGTGTAAACCGTAGTCTTGGACTCAGCATCCATTTTCCAGACAGATGGGCTACTCCCTTGTTCTTAATGTTGGTTATCATTACTTGCAAGTGGACGTTTCACTGCTTTGGTGTGGTGGCTGTGCTGGGCCACACATCATATTGCTCCTCTGAATGAATGGAAGCCTCACGAGGAAGCAGTCGCAGCCATAAGAGGGCTTGGTGAGCTTATTATGATTCCCATTGTATTCATACTGCTCATGTTGTCCTTATGCTCTGAAAAGCTGTCATATGGGATGGTTAAGCGACAAGCGCTCATAGTACACTTCTCCCAGTTTTACTTTGTCTCAGCATCAGAGTTGTATTCAGCAAAATTAACAATGTGCAATGGGTCAGAGTTCAGGCCCTATGCAACCGGACTACTAGGTGTGGCTCCTGACTGACAAAGGGCCACATGTATGAAACTATTTTGAATTCGGCCGTTTGTGAATGCAAAAAAGCCTTTCATTATGTATGAAAGGCTATTCAGTCGCAAATTTAGGTAATCTCAATTTTTTAGGATTACCTAAAATTGCGAATGCAAATAGGAAATTGCTATTTGCGATTTTCTAAGCGCATATATGAAGCACTTTCCAAATGCTAACTGTGCATTTAGGAAAGTACAATTACCATTAACTTCAAATCAATTATAACCATGTGGAAACTTAGAGAAATGCACAAAACTGCATTTTTCGAAGCGCCATGTAGTGCACACATGCCTCTAGGACCTTTATGTGCGTAAATTAAAAAAATGTTGGTGTGCTCTCAGTGGGAGCTTAGGCAATCACAAATTAGCTAATGCAAAACCATTAGCACCTATGGGCCTCTCGGCCCATAGCAACAAATGGAGTAATATTACCTAATAACGATTCGCTATTTACCAAATCGTTATTAGGCAATATTAAGGAATTGCAAAAGCTTTGGCGATTCCTTGCATATATAGTATTTTGCGATTACCAAATATCAATTTAGTAACAATCGCTATTTGGTCATCGAAAAATGCTATTTTGATACATGTGGGCCAAAGCAATTAGGGCCCACCACCGTTTGGATTTCACCCATGTATCTTGTTGCTGCCATGTGGTGTCTTCCAATGCCATTTTCTAGTCTTGGCAATATGAATTAAAAGTACCCCTGTGATCCAAATACCCATAACCCATGCAAAAGGGGATATGAGCTGATTGATCATTTATTTAACTCAAGCCTCCTAAATGTTATGGATATCCCCCCAACTAATAATAATAAGAATCCAACGCCCACCTATAGAGGACTAGGATGAGGGTCAGTTATTGACTATGTTTTTATATCACCCTCGTTACAAAGTTATCTCCTCGGGGAAGAGGTAAACCGGTCCTCTTACGGAGACCATAATCCCATAATTGTTTTACTAAAGGTAGCACGTGGTGAAGAATTTAGGAGGGAACCAGGAGCGCGTGCCTTACTCCTCTCCAATGACACATTGAGAGTCAAATGGAGAGGATTAGATTACAAAGAACTCTTTGTTAAGATGATAAAAACACATCCCACTCTATGGAAAACGTCCTTGGCCTTATCAGACCCCAATCCCTCAGTAGTTATTGCATTTACAGAACTATGTGAAAGCATAGAAAATCTTATCTCTAGACCAGTGGGTACCCGTAACCCTGACCCAAAATGGTTTGATAACATCTGCTCCAGAGCCAATCGGGAGTTGAGAGCGGCTCTGTCAGCAGATACCAGAGATCCGATGCTTATTCGCATCCTAAGGACTAATTATAAGAGGGCCTTAAGAACCAGGCGCGACACTGTCTTAAAAGAACAGTGGGATAAGTTGGCTTGCGCCGCCAATACCAAAAGCACAACTATCTTTTGGTCCGCTACTAAATCCCTAAGAACTTTTGGGAATCCCTCCACACCCCTAGACTGTAACATTTCTAATGAAGCATGGGTTAACCACTTCTCCAAAATATATGCTCCCCCATTATATTGTGATAACTCCTTGTCTGTTATGTGTCCTACTAAAATTTGTATAACTATAGGCGAGGTCGAGGAGGCAATATCCCAGAGTATGGGTACTAAAGCCCCAGGCCCCGATGGCCTACCCGAATCACCCCCAAAGTGGTATCTCCGCGCTGGAGCAGTACAATAGCAGAACCAGCAAAAAGTTTGGTATTAAGGAGTTTCCTAACGATTCATAGATCATCACATCTTCGAAGATTAAGGGGCAGTTGATTCCATAACAGGAGGGTCATATGGGAAAAGGCTTTAGCTCCTGTACAGGATTTCTTTAAGGGAGGAATAATAAGGAGAGATTTCAAGATAGTGTAATTGCCCTGTACATGTGTACTGCCATTTTGTACCCACTGATTCTTTTGAAAGCACTCTGCAACTTTTTACTTTACATGATACCATATTATTAAGTTTGCCAATGTGCAACAGAAATCCTGACTGATTGCTCCCAATGTTCCTTCCTCTCTCCTGAGCTTCACAACACAGAGATCCATGTGCACACCGAGTAATCAAAATAGTTTGGGGTGAAAGGGGAATGAGAGGAGAAAGGGAGGAGCCTTCTCGGAGCACATCTCGACTTCCTGGCCTGCACTTTCCACAGTGTGTAAACAGTGAGCACATACAATTATTTTGGTTATTTAACTAATAATGGCTGATGTTGGTAACAATGCAATATTTGAAATCTTACCATCTAGAGCAATACCTGAGCAACCTGAAGAGTTAGTGTCTCCCCTAAACATTCAGTTGCCATTCAGTTTGAATTCTGGCACAGTTCTGGACTAAAAGAGAAATAACATATAACTTTATGTACTGTAAACTTTAGGTTTCCTGTGGATAGTCTTTGTTGTTACTGGCCCTTTCTTCAGGGTAATCCAAGATTTTACCTTACTCTGCCTTCCTTTCCTGAACTTGTTTTGTTGACTTTTAGGACTCTGTGCACTTTTCCCTACTAACCAGTGATTACGTGTTTGTGCTTTTTCCTTTAGACATTGTAAAATTGGTTGGTTCAAGTATTTATTTACTTGTAAGACCCTAGTAAAGGGCATTAGATGCACCCAGGGCCTGGGAACAAAGTTTTACAGGTGGCCAGCGGTATTTTTTATATCACCCACTAAAGTAGCCATGTAAAACGTAGTGGCCCCCGCCACTATGAAGGACATGCTGGCTATTTAAAGATAAACAATATTCGACCCTGAAAATTGAGGGAACTTTATCTGTTGTCAAGAGGATATGAGCCAGGATATTTCAAAAACATTATTTTGAAGCTGCATTAATGTGGAACCAGTGAGAACCATTACCCCCTTCACGGAGAGAAGTACAATAATATAACAAAAGGATCTCACTTTTTATGAGTTTGGGACCCTATGCAGGTACCCATCAAAGCACCGTGTGATACATACAAGTCAAGGAATGTATTTTTAATCTTGGAAGCCCAATTAAGATGTGTGGATTAACAAAATCTTCCTTATCCCTTTGCGTCCCACCTAAAAAGGCCCCAGTACACTTTCCGAATGAACGCCCAGGAATTTCATAAAACAGAATTGCCTATAAATTAATGAATATATACGTAAATAGAGAAAGTTAGGACGGTTCCCTGACGAAGGCAACCTGCCAAAACGCATGTAGCTTCCATCTACCGCCAACCCTCTTTTCTGTCCATGAACCAACTGGACCCTGTTTTAAACACGTGTGGCAAAGTGTTGTACCGCATATACAATTCTAATGTACATTATGACCTTTATAAAAACATGATCATGTTTCATACGTCATAATCTTTTTGATACATTGATGATTTTTTTTTTAACTAGTCTCTATTGAACAATTTTGTCAATTAAACCACCAACCCCCCCTCCTTGAATCCCCCCCATACAGACCATTTTAAATTATCAAACACATACATGAATCAAAATCAAAGTTGTTAGAGTAGGGACAAAACAAGTTAAGCAGGAAATACATCATACAAAACAAGAGAGCATGAAAGCATGGAGCAGAAAGATAGAAGGATTAAGAGTGGAAGAATGAGGAACGAGGCACATTTCTATTATCATGGTTAGACAATTTTACAAAATCGATCTCCCCATCCATTGAGTAAGCGGATGACATATTTCAAGTCCTTTTTTTTCCTTTTTATTCCCTTCCTGCTGAATATGGCTATTTCCACGTTATATGCAGCTAGTAATCGTGCCCGCCATTGATGGAATGAAAGTGGGTATGGGTCTAACCAAGTTGATGTCAGGCAAATTCTTAGTATGGCCATTGAAATAAACAGAAGTCCCTGAATGGTAGCGGGTCTAGGATCCCTATCAACCCCAGGTATTATTTCCACTGTTGTGATCACAATTCTAGTTTCAAAGATCTCTGATAGAAACAAAGAAATTTCTCGTCTGATGGTGTTCAGGGTTTCGCATGTGGCCAACAAATGCATCTGATCCACCTTGGGCATTGCGCATCGAGGACATAATGTACCTTTGCATGTGCACAATTTAGATATCTTTTCGGGGGTATAATATAATTGGAAAAAAGTCTTGTAGAATTGGACTTGAAGTTTAGTGGACATTAGTAGAGAGGATGACATTTCCAATGTTTTATGTATTATGGTCTCAGAAATGCCTAGTTTATTTTCCCAGTTAAGGAAATGCTTCTCTAGGTCATCAAGAAGGCCTGTAGCTAGGTTTTTATAGATTTCACCAATTCTAGCCCTATCTGCTTGGGCCGTTTCAATTGCCAACATTTTCCGATATGCCTCCCCCCCCTTTTTTTTTAAATATAGTCTCTGACTTGTAAATATTTGTAAAAATCGCGAGATTCAAGCGAAATTTAATTTTAAGGTATTGGAATGATCGAAAGCCCACTGAATCGTACAGTGAACCAACTTGTACTATTACTGATCTAACCCAGTGCCTCATAAACGAGTCTTTGAATATCTCCGGGTGATTACTATTCCCACATAGCGTAGTGTAGTGGGAGAATCTGCCGATCCCAAGAAGTTTTCGTACTTGATTCCAAGCGATATAAATGCCTTTGAGTGATTTGAAGCGTACTTTTTTGAAATGACAGTCATATGTTCGCCTCCACAAATGATTGCTTGCCTCTCCACCGAGGATGAGTTCCTGTGACGTTGGAACTGGATTCTCTGAATTAGATTTCTGCCTGGGGGTTAGGAGCACTCTACTATATTTAAGGATAGTGGCCCACCACTATAGTTTGAAGTTTGGTAATGCCAGGCCACCTCTTTCCCTAGGTAAGGTAACTAACCTTTGGGCTCTACGTGTTCTTCCAAATCCCCAAATAAAGTGTGCAAAAATGTTGTCTATAGTTTTAAAAATCTGTGGGTCAAAGTTTAAACAGATCGTGCGAAAAAAAAACAAGAATTTAGGAAAGAATAACATTTTGATAAGATTGCATCTACCAATAATAGTAAGGTGCAGGTTATGTAGATGAGCTAGGCTTTTTTCAGTCTGTTTTAAAAGAGGGCTCAGATTTAGGCTCACTAAGTTATCTAAATCTGCTGTGATGTTCACGCGAGATATACTGCCTTGTCTACGACCCTTTCGTCTGAGTAGTTAGTCTTGTTGTTGATTATGATCTGGGTTTTGGTTTCGTTCAGTTTACACCCTGATATCTCCCCAAACCTTTTTGCTTCTTCCTCTATCACTTTGACTGCCGACATTGGATCAGCTGTAAGAATTGCGAAAACTTCTGCAAAGGCCAAAGTTTTGGTTTCGCCAGTGATGGTTTTTATAGGTAGTATGGATTTGTTTGTCTCTAACCTCGTAATAAGTGGATCTATAAAAAGGGCAAACAGTAGAGGAGAGCAAGGGCATCCCTGCCTTGTGCCTCTTGTCATTTTGATGGTTTCCGATAGGTCCCCATTAATCATAATCACTGCTTTGGGTGTGACATATAACATCTGTACAGCTTTAATGAAGTGATCCCCAATCCCGCACCTTGACATGGCAATCCAGAGATATTGCCAGGAGACCCTATCAAATGCTTTTTCCGCATCTAGTAGTATCAAGGCCATAGGGTCTCCTGCTACCTCTGCCATGTCAAAAAGCGTGATCACCCTCTGGATATGGTCTGTTGTTGATCTCCCTGGGAAGAATCCATGTTGCCTAGCAGATATAATTTTATGGATAATTGGTGAGACTCTACTGGCTAACATTTTAGAATATATATTAGAATCATTATTAATTAATGTAATTGGGCGATATGCGCCCAGTTCTGTAGGATCTTTGTTTTTTTGGGGGAAAACAATGATTTTTGCCCGGGCCCAAGAATCCGGAGGGCGTCCACCCTGAAAGACATGTATCATTAATTTAGTTAGAATGTCTTTCAATGTCTTATTAAATTTGGCATAAAATTCAACAGGAATTCCATCTAAACCTGTAGCTTTCCCTGAGGCCAGACTGTTTATTGAGAGGAGAATTTCTATCCAATCTGGGGTCTCAGAGAGATTGTCTTGATCTAATTGTGGTAAGCAGGGCCTTGGATCTATATTTAGATATTCATGTATTTTACCCTGGCTATTTCCTGTCTCTGAAAAAAGATCTGAATAGTAACCCTTGAACGCTTCCCTGATTTCTTTCGGGTCGTTAGTTAATCCAAAGATAGGATGTCTAATAGTTTTAATTGTACTTTCCGAATTTTGTTGTCTTGCATGGATTGCAAGTTGGTGGCCCACCTGTTCGCTCATTTCATACATTTTATCCTTACACATTGAAGCTTTATAAATCGCTTTCCTAGTGAAAATATCAGATATAGGATTCTTTGCTATAGCAACCTCTCTTGCAGCCCCTTCTGGATTATTCCCACCTATGACCGCCCTAACTAAATCTTCTTCCTTACTTACAAAATTTTCCTGTAATTTTTTTAGCTTATCTTTTGCTTCTTTGTTATTTTGAATTGAAAATCTTAGTGTTTCGCCTCTTATTCCTGCGTTTAATGAACCCCAGACCATAACCAAAGGGGCGATACCCATATTGAAATTTAGGAATTCTGAGATCCAATTTTCCATATGATTACAGTACTTATCATTAATCAAAAGAGCCCTTTCAAACGTCCAGGTGCTTTGAACGGACTGGGTCATCCCAATATCTATGCTTATAGTTAGAGGATTGTGGTCTGAAAGTACTCTGGGAAGCCATTCTATGGAACAATTGGAAACAAAAGTGTGTGAAGCCAATATATAGTCTACTCTAGTAAATTTTTGATGAGGATGGGAGAAAAATGTGTTACAGGGATTAGATGGATATTTAATCCCCCAACAGTCTACCAACCCATGTGTGTGGCAGAGCTCTTTCACAGCATTCCAAGTTTTAGGTTTCCTGCCTTTAAATTTAAAATTCTGTTCAGAGAACCAGTTTTGTGGAAGGTTGAGATTAAGGTCACCACAAACAATCATGGGTACCGGCCAATGTGCCAGTTCGTTACATAAGAACAGGAATACTTCCGGATCGTCAACTATACTGGCATATACTGAGCATATCGTAATATTTTTCCCAGTAGAGTATTGGCATTCTGTAATCGCCCATCTACCCTTTGAGTCTGCTGCTGATCTTATGACTCGAATTCGATTGCCTTGTGTCAGAATAGCCACCCCACGAGTTTTACTTGCCTGTGTGGTAGCGACAACTAATTTATATCCCAAGATTTTCAGAAGGTGTCTTTGTGATCCCTCAACATGAGTCTCTTGGAGACAAATAATTTCGGCCCCGGTTGACTTCAGGCCAATCGCTATTTTTTGTCTTTTTTTATAATCATTAAGCCCACAGATGTTTATATAAAATATTTTAAGTTTAGCCATTACAGCTTTCCCCCCCCCCCTTTTTCCCCCTAGTCCTGTCTTTTCCTTTTTATTTTTTGAATACATTGATGATTTTAATGAAATGGAAATATTTTGATACTTTCAAAAAAAGATAAATATAATGAAAAGAAAAAGATTTTTGATAATATACACGCACACATTTGATTAATTATATCTTGTCCTGATAGATTAATGGTCTTTTGAACATTGTATACTTGGATCTAGCTTGTTTTTCCTCCTTTTCACTTTTCCCTGCTAGCCAGTGATAAAGTGCTTGTGCTTTCACCTTTAGACATTGTAAAATTGGTTGGTTCATTTATTTATTTACTTATAAGACCCTAGTAAGGGGCACTCGATGCACCCAGGGCCTGGAAACTAATTTTTACTGGTGGCCAGCTGCATTTTATATATATCACCCACTAAAGTAGCGGTGTAAAACATGTCTCACACCTGCCACTGTAGCTTGTAGTGCAGTTAAACTACTATTTTGAACTCGCAAAATAAACATTTTATCAGAACCAAACCTTCCTTTTTGATACCTGTAGACCCAAAAAGCTAATAGGGGAGTGGAGCAGCGCAATTTAGGCTCCACCCTTACACGTCATGATTTTGCAATTAAACACACTTAACTGACATTAGAACATTGGAATGTTGGGAGCTCCATTGCAGACAGTGGAGCGCTCCCTGCTTCTACGGATCGGTAAAGGCCCGCAGAGCAACATTCAAATGTTGTTTTCGAAGGCCTCTTGGAGCTCGAGGGAATTTAAACCCCTCGAACTCCGAGAGGACTTTGTTTTATTTGTTGGAACATTCTGCCCTCTAGTCTTCTTGTGAATGGTAATGCAGGCACTGTCTTGCAGGAAGGTTTTGAACATTTGCACAATGCATGCCAGGCTCCAACCCAAACACCAACTTTCAGAACCTCCAGCAGGTACAAGTTCTTACATATATTGATGAGAATAAATAAGCATACCCTGTTATAATAATTTCTTGCAATTGCTAAAGGAGCGTTTAGCTAGATATAAAGAGACATTTCAAATACATAAGCATTGTTTGTACCTCTCCAATGTTAATACTTTCAATTTATTGTAAAGAAGATTTTGGTGTTTCACTTTCAGGATTTTCGGATGCTTTCCCTTGCCTAATATTATGCAAACATGATTACGTTTTTGTGTGCTATAACAGAACCCTTCTGAAATCTATTTACTTGCACATTTTTATGTTGTGAATGAATATTGCATTGCTTAAAGACAAGCAAAGCACCCATCCACTATAGAATACTATAAATATAAAATATCTTCAACTCGCTATATTTTTCCCTTTGAATTTGATATTAAAATAAGTTCGGCAGGGTTTATGTCAACTCTTTTTGTTGGCTGTATTTGAATTTGTTGGCTTTAAATTGAGCTCTGATTGATGTTGACATCAAATTGTGCCATGTCATGTATTATTTTTTGTTGCTTGTAATATTCCATTCACTTGAAGTTGAATCCAGATCAAAATGTATTGATCCCAATTAGACGGCCCTCAAAGCCCTGGAACTCCAACTTCTGGCCGCCAGAGTTGGGAAACCCCCCTTTCTGTCTAGATCTATTAAAAGCCTCTGCATCACTATTGACAGTGACCTGTCTATGAAATCTCAGATTGAGACGGTGATTTCGACCTGCTTCTTTCAGCTCCAGAGGATGAGGAAGATTAGCAGATTTCTTACCACGAAGCCCTGACCCAAGTAGTATTGGCCTTAGTCATTCTCATATTGCCTATGCCAATTCACTCTACTTTTGTATACGAGCATATCAATCCAAAAGACTGCAACTGATGCAAAGTCAGGTCGCCTGTTTAATTTATCACCAGCTGAGATGGCACCATGTCAACCCGATTATGAAAAAATTACACTGGCTCCTCGTTTCTGAACGCAGTGCGTTCAAGTTGAGATGCATCAACTTTAAAGCACTCCATGGCAAATGCCCAGTGTTTGTTTCTTCTCGGGTACAGAGATACTCCCCTACCCGAAATCTTAGGTCTTCCCACCACAATCTCTTAGTTATTCCCTTGCTCAAATATACGAAACTGGGGTGTCTAAGATGTGGGGTCCTGGCCCCAAAATTCTGGAATTCTCTTTGGAATTTCAGTAATATGCAGACTAGGCCTATTACAAACGTTTTTTCATAACTGTCCATTAATACCACGCAGTCCATGGTTCTGCCTAGAACCCCTTAAAATAATACACACAAAAAAAATATCTTGTCATCAGGAAGCTTCAAGTGAGTCCATCAATTAATGCCTCCCAAGCAGTCTTTGCATTTGCCAACCAACCAGTTTCCAGGAAGCTCTTAAAGACCTGGCTCTGTTGCCAGGGGTACGAATTAACTACTTAGGGGCAGCACTCCCTGGACCTTAGCACCAGGAAACCATATGGTGTACGTGCGCTCAATAAATACCTTTTGAATAACATAACATTAAATCATGTTGTGAGCGGTTGCAAGTCAAAAACTATAATTTGATTAAATGTTTTGTCATCATAAATAAACTGGACATTAATAGAGGAAACAGTAGGGGTTCCTCATAAGTACACATATTTTGTGATATCACTGAAACACCTAAGGTGCAAAACAGAGCCTTCTGATCTTTTGCAGTGCAGTTTCAGATTCTGAGACAGCACTGCTGTAAAGACACAAATTATCAGGCACTGAAATGTGTGGCATGCAAACACAAGTAACCATAGTCATATGCCAGCATTATGCATTTTGAGTATTGTGAAACATATTCTCTAAACCACACTTTTTTATTAATGGTTTTGACACGTACTGTATATGCATATTTGACTTTTTCTTTTCCTTCTGTTCTCCTGTTGCCTAAGTTTCAAAAATCTTGAAAGAGGGTTGAAACGTCTACATGTTGCACCTACTCATTGGTATACACAAAAAGAAATACACTCTTTAATAAACATAATTTTACGTGCCTCTTCAACTGCATAGCAATTGTTGGGTTTCATTTTGTTCTGTTTACATTTAGTAAAAACAGTTGTTACTTCCACGTTTTCTTCATGGCCCATAGATTCAAGGTTATAGTCTTACTCTAAATATAGAATAGTTCTGGAGGAAACATTGTTTTGCTATTTGTGTGTATCCAGGTTCACTTTCAGAATCCAGTGTACCTTATTTTGTTAAAGGGCCCACAACCTATCAAGCATGAGGTTATACCAATGTATTCTTATCCAAGCATTGACAACACTTAGGAGACCTGAGAGCTGCTATTGCAGCGGGATGCACTGTGTTTGTAGTGCATATGGATGGGTGGATAATCTCCACTAATTGGTGCATCTCTGACCGTGATTTGCATATCAATGTCATTCGCTTCAATCAGACAATAACGCCTACATGTCGTGTTTTATTTTGTCACCAATTGGGAGCTTGCCTATATTTATTCTTCATGTTTAGGACTACCAATTAACACAGTCCTTTGCAGAAGCCTCATTTCGCCATACAATTTGGAACAGCGCCGTGGACTCTGGTGCAATTTATTTAGAATTGAAATAGGCGTTTGACGCATTTACTGCCCTGAAGAAGTCCAATTTTAAATGGACGAAACGCGTTGGCTGATGTTTTTTATGAACTGAACGCAATGAAATAAAGGAAGAAACTACAACCTACGGACTGTATAGACACCGTTTTTTTAAAAGGAAGTGTCATATTACACTGTTTTCTGACATTGTCTGAGTCAATTTGTTTGTCTGCATGTGGTGCATCTCCAACTGTGTATTGTTGTTTTATACTCCCTGTTGAAGGGAGGCATCCCTAGGCAGGAGGTGCATATGGAGATTTGAAGATAGGGACATTATATTTGATCACAAATGCCATAGGTGACTCACGATTGGGTGCTGCGATTATCTTTTGGCCCACTGCCCACATTTTGAATAATCAACAGTTAGGAGAAAGCTGTCCGTTTTGCACCTCTCCTCTTTAGTATTGATATACAAACCAATGGGCTTACAAACACACGAGGAGAAAAGGACACTCCTTAGTGTGGTGACGGTCTAGCTTTTCCGAGCATGGGCCGGAACCAGAAGGGGTGAACCGGAACCGGAAAGCAGCCATTTTGTGAGGCGCCGAGCCGGGAGAAAGGAAAGGCACGCTGCCCCGGCGCTCCGAGTAATAAACCTTTTAAACCACAGTTACAGGCTCCGTGTATACTTTATGTGGCAAAGAGCATTCTTTTTTAAAAAAAAATTTTTTTAAAACCTTTATTCAAAAACAGTGCACACAGCTATTTAGCCTGACATCCCGGAGGCAAGGCAGCATTTTGAATCAGAAAAACAATAGTGCAAGAATCAGTACAGCAGAACAGTGAAGGTTGATTTTACTTTTTATAAGAGAAACACAGAGAAATAAGGAATGAAGAGAAGCGCCAGATCAGGCGCAAAGACATAGGCAATGGAGTATGAAGATCAGTGAGGCGTTGTGGGGGGTCGGGGGGGGGTATATGGAGCACAAGTATGAAAACAGGAAAAAAGCCAGGAGCGGGGAGGGAGGAAAACACAGGATAGCATATATACAGCATTGCAGTTGGCGTCATAGGCTACGGCGACAGATGTTCCTCCAGCGGAGCGGGTTCTGGGGGTATGCAGATGTCCCCCCTGTATGCATTCCAGGCACCCCACAATTTCTGCCACTTTTTAGGTTTACCCCTGGCAACATAAACGGTCTTCTCCCTAAACATACACCAATCCATATTGGCTTTCCATTGTACAACCGTAGGAACTGCCGTAGCTCCCCATTTCTGCGCGATGTCACGTTTAGCCACCATGTTGCCAAGGGTTACCCATTGAGTCTGGGCCACGTTATGGTCCGTCGGGTCCCAGATGTTAAGGAGGCACCTCCTGGCTTCCGCATTCATCGCTACCCCAGTCACCTCACCCATGATCGAATGCACGCGTCGCCAGTAGGAAGCTATTGCGGGGCATTCCCAAAGGATGTGCATGAAAGTGGCAAGGGCACCACAGCCACGACGACAAAGCCCATCCACAGAGTAGCCCATATGCACGAGTCGGGGACCAGTTACATAAACCCTGTGCAGGATCTTAAGCTGCACCAGTCTGAGACGGGAAGAGATGGCAACCTCCTTAGGGGAGGATACCGCACTCTGCCAGTCCTCATCATCAATTTCCAACCCATCACGCATCCACTGGTCCCTCACACCCAGGAGGAGGTCGGTACGGACATTTATGAGTTTTTTATAGGACAGTGAGATGGCGCTGTCCGGCATATGGCCGTCCAGCACCCTATCCTCCAATGGGGAGCTGTCCGGGATCGCCCCCTCCTCCGGTCTGGCAGACAGCAATGCGGGCCGTAACTGGGCGTACCGGAAAAATTCCGAGTCACCCAATTGGAATTCTTCCTGTAACTGGGCAAAGGTCTTAATCTCGCCTCTCGACAACATGTCTTCCACCTTAGAAATGCCTATCAGGTCCCACACGTCAAAACCCTTGGTATGCCACAGTGTGCCCAGGATGTCCGAGTTGTATAATGGGGTCAATTTAGTCAGCCTATCTTTCCATCCCTGAGCCTTGGTAATTGCCCTCCAAATATGGACCGCGGTTTTCGTTGGACCCGACATCCGCCTATCAAGAGACCTCAAGTAGAGCGCCCTGTAGTAATTCCCGCCGCCCAGAAGCCATCTATCCATGGCGTATCCAGGGTTGTTTTCCGGACCATACAGACCGTGGTTAATAGCCGCTAGCTGGGAGGCCCAATAGTACCTCCGCACTTCAGGTAACGCTATCCCCCCATCGTACCACGGGAGCGTGAGCTTCGTGATAGCAATGCGGGGTCGGCCATCCCAAAGCAAGGCACGTTGCAGGCCCTCGATCTCCCGGAAATACCGGGCCGGGACCGGATCCTGAGTATTTTGCAGGGCATAAATCTTAACCTAGGCAAGGACATCATTTTAAATAATGCCGCGCGCCCAAGCAAAGAGAGCGGGAGTTTGTGCCATCCCTCCACGTCTCGCCGAAGATGGAGAAGAGGGGGAAGCAGATTGTGCTCGTAGCGCGCCTTCGCATTGCTGGAGATATAAATCCCCAAGTACCTGAAGCCCTGGCTCGCCACCTGGATGCCGCAGCCCCTAGGGAGGCGCGGTGTTCCCCCTTTCAGGACGTACAGGTGCGACTTGGTCCAGTTGATAACAAGGCCAGAGTACCAACCAAAAAGCCGCAGCACATCACAGGCCACAATAAGGGAAGTACAGGGGGAGGTGAGGTACAGCAGAATATCATCTGCGTATAGAGAGACTCTGTCCTCAAAACCAGGGGCCCACCTGATACCATGCAGATCTGGATGAGTCCGCAACAGGGCCGCAAGTGGCTCTAGCGCAAGTGCGAACAGGAGAGGCGACAAAGGACAGCCCTGCCTGGTGCCCCTACGAAGAGCAAAAGTCGCCGAAACACGGCCATTAACGGCAACGTTAGCCAGCGGTTCGGCATATAGAAGCTTAACCCATCCCACGAATTCCGGGCCGAAACCGAGCTTCGCCAACACTGCCCACAGGTAACTCCACTCGAGGGAGTCAAAGGCCATCGTGGCGTCCAAGGACGCCAGGACAGCCGGCTCCTCAAGAGTATGGGCCCTAGCCAGGGCACCGTGAAGTCTACGCAAGTTAAGAGCAGTGTTGCGGTGTGGAATAAAGTCCGACTGGTCCGGGTGCACTAAGTCGCCGATAACGCCAATCAGACGATTGGCGAGCATCTTGGCGAGAATCTTAGGCTCTGCGTTCAAGAGAGAGAGATGGGACGGTACGACCGGCACAAATCCCTCGGCTTCCCTTCCTTGCGGATGACCACAATGGTGGCCAACCTCTGGTCAAGGGGAAGTAGACCATTCTCCAGCGCCTCCAGGAACATATTGCGCAAGTGTGGGGACACCACATCCGGTCTAATCTTATACAATTCAACCGGAATACCGTTGGGACCAGGCGCCTTGCCAGACCTCAAAGAACGGATCGCAAGTGCGACCTCATCCACGGAAACGTCCCTGTCCAGATCATCCCGATCCGCATCCGACAAGCACGGAAGATTGATGTCGGAAAGGAAAGCATTCGAATCGGCCTCAGACCGGTCCGAGACAGAGGCGTAGACACCCCGAAAGTAGTCCGCAAAGGACTCAGCAATGGCACTCGGGTCAGTGACCACCTCTCCGTCCCCTCCCAGTATCTCAGGGACGACACGGCTGGCCCTCTCCTTCTTGTCCAGCCAGGCCAGCAACTTCCCAGCCTTGTCGCCGACGTCGTAAATCCGACCCTGCTGTTCCTTACCCAGGATGAGAGCAGCGTTAGTAGCGAGATCACGGTACTCCGATTGTTTAAGGGAGAGACTGTGCAATAGGGCGGGCTCGGGACCCGCCTCTAACCGGGAGTCCAACTCCATGATATCCGCCTCGACACGCACCATATCGGCATCTCTGACTCTACGGGCCTCCGCTATAAGAGTAAAGGCCTCTCCCCTCAAGACTGTTTTAAATGCTTTCCACAGAGTGGCGGCCGACATAACCGACCCCACATTTTCCGTGAAATAGAGGTCGATGGCCTTGGCCAGGAGACTACGAGTCTTGGGGTTCCGGAAGTACCATGGGTTAACTACCACAGGTCGTTCCGACATAACGATATTAAAGTCGAATGAGACCCACAGCGGGGAATGGTCGGAAATACCCCGTGCCAAAAAACGGGCCTCGGAGACCGCCAGCGCGTGAGCCGCCAGGGTAAGAACGTAGTCGATTCTGGAAAGGCTACCGTGAGCGCCAGAATGGAAGGAATATTGGCTTTGGGTGGGATGCAGGGGTTGCCAACTATCGACCAGTCCCAGTGTCTCAAGGAAGGTGGGCAACCACAGTTGGGTGTTACGGAGGTCTCTAGGCGGATGTCGGTCCAAGGATCCGGAGCAAACCGAGTTAAAATCACCCCCCACAATCAACAGCCCCGCGGGCAGATTCAAAATGGCGCCACCAAGGTCCTGGAAGGTGCTAGTCTGCAAACCCGGAGGAACATAAACTGAAAGTAATGTCAGGGCACGCCCTTCCCATCGTCCCGCAACAGCGGCATACCGCCCCCTCTCATCAATCACAGTAGAGTCAATCTCAAACGGAAGGGACGTACGCACCAGAACACCCGCCCCCCGAGATCCCGAAGAGAACCCCAAATGGGCCACCATTTTAAACCCTTTACGATTGAGCGCTCTACATGTGTTTCCAACCAAGTGCGTTTCTTGCAAGAGAACAATATCTGGCATATGTCGTTTAAGCAACTGCAGCACCACCCCTCTCTTAATACGGTCACCCAAGCCATTGACATTCCAACTGAGAACTTGCAATTTCCTACCCCCGATCGTCGTGTCCCAGGTCCCACCCAACCCCGAAAAGCCTCAACAACAAGTGAAACATAACAGAACATACGACCCATTGCCTGAAAGATAGAAGAAGAGAACAAAGAAAACACACATAAACATCCCCACCTCCACCCCCCACCCTGCACCCCTGCAGCAGACTAAAAAGCCCCCCAACCAGCAGTGTGCCTGTCGCCCCATAAACTAAACTACAAGAAAGACCCTAGAGGAGTAAGGAATCCCCGCAGTCCCCCCCTGCCACCCTCCATGGAAAAATAGGAGAAACAAAAGTGGAAAAACTTTGGCATCAGCAGTCACAGTCATCGGGAACACCAACCGCTTAAGCTAGCACAACAAGAACTATTCTTGAAGATCAAGGCCCCCAGCTGCGCCTTCGGAGTGTTCATCATGCTCTTCTCGGCGTTGCGGCAAAGTGTCCAGCCAGTCGCTCGCAGACTCGGGCATATCGAAGAACAGGGCTCGGCCATCATGCTCGACCCGCAGTTTAGCGGGGAACAGCATAGAGTACTTGAGCCCCATGTCTCTGAGGCGCCGTTTCACCCCCGCAAAGCTCTGACGCTGTCTCTGAACGGCCCTGGTGAAGTCCGGGTAGAAGTTCACTTCAGCATTCTGGAATTTAAGTGGCCCATGTCACCTGGAAGCTTGAAGGATCACATCACGGTCCCTAAAATTGAAGAGCCGCGCGATGATGGGTCTTGGTGCGACACCCGTCTTCGGGGGGCCGCCAGGTATCCTGTGAGCCCGTTCAACCAAAAAAAAGTTACTGAGTCCGGCTGGTGCAAGATGAGTCTGCACCAAGTCCTCCACAAAGAGGTCGACAGCCGCTTCCTCCGCTCCCTCCGGTACTCCGATGATGCGGACGTTCTGTCGTCTAGCACGCCCTTCGAAGTCCTCCAGCCGTCTGGAGAACTGGTCATTAACCGATCGTAGGGTCCGGACCTCCGCTTGCAGGTCCGAAACATCGGTCGTTAGGCTGGAGGTCTTGATGTCAAGGGATTTCACCCGATCATTAGTTTTGCCCAAATTGGCCCTGATCAGGTTGAGATCAATGGCCAGGGTGTCCACCTTGTGTGCCAGGACCTCGTGCTGTTTATGCATCTCAGTCCTGATGCTCGTGATGGCCCCCATGATGTCTCTTAAAGTGGGCTCCGAACCTTCGGGCGAGCCCGTACGTAGGGAGTCTTTGGATTGAGCCACCACAGAAGGCGAGGTCCTTTGCTGGGCATAGCGGTCAATCTTATTTGACTGCTGCTGTGTCGTCCTCTTACCGCCCCTGTTCGCCGTCCTGTCGGGGTCACCCCTGCCGGCCATGATGGGTTCGAAGAGAACAAAGGGCTACCCAGCGAGAACAAAGTAGGCACTTGCGTAGGACCGAGGCGAAGCTACCACAAAGGCCAAGCCAGCAACAGGCGACTCCGCAGCTACGCACACTCCGCCAGTCGAGATCGAAGGTTCTCGCTTCGCATTTCAATCATGCGTCACGTCGTCACGATCATCAGCCGCCCACAGGACAATGGCGCATCCCTGGCACAAAGTTCAACACGACGTAACCTTGTCTAGAACCGTCGGATTCGGAAGCGGAAAGCGGTTCCCGCATCTGCGAACACTCGCCAATTGGAATCCACAACTGTGGAACAGGATAGCCTCCAGGATCTTTGCGGAGGGTCGGAGGGTCCGCGGAGCTCCGAGCTTACGCGGCCATCTGGCTTTCCCGCGAAGCTCCTCTATCGTAAAGAGCATTCTTACAATGGCAACGAGGCGGGACACGGCGAGGAAGTAAAAGAAGCACACAAAGAACAATAATTTAGAGGTGAAAACGCCGAAGAGAGCCCACACCCATTAAAGAAAAAAGAAAAGAAAAGAAAAAAAACAAGAGGTAAAGGAAGCGAACTACCACAGAGTAACTGGGGCACCCTCGGAGCGTGGTAGAGGACAAGCAGTGGCGCATTAAGACGGCGCGAAGCAGAGCCCACGAAGCGCCCCCCAGCCGGGTAGGCAATACACAGACCCTCCAGAAGACACAAGGGTGGCCAACCTCGCAGCAAGGGACAGACTCGGGGACAAGAGCACACGACGTGCGCAAAGCGACCCGTAGGGCCAGACACGAGGCCCGAACCTGAACACAAGGCGGGAAAAAGGTGCAGGCACAAGAACACCAGCCACCGACTCACTGCCGCAAAAAGCTGGCGGATCGGCTGGGGCAGGGTGAGGAGTTTAGCAGAAGGGACAGGGCTGGCCGGCAGGCAATCCTGGACTCAGTAGGTGTAGCGGGAGGCGAAAATAGCGGACAAGACCAAGGAGAAGACACGGACGCCAGGCAAGCACCTGGCAGCCCGCCCAGCCGCTCATTCCCGCCCAGGTGGCCCCAAGGGGAAACGAGAATATGGCGACACTGTCCACTTCCTCCGCAAACATGATGCCCTTCCTCCCGAAGAGAGGCAAACCCACAATGCCATGGGAGGACTGGAAGAGGTACTTCTTGAATTACTTGGAGGCTCTGGAGGAAGAGAGCGAAGCAGAATATTCCAGCCCGAGGAGGAAGAAAATTCTCCTACACAATCTAGGACCAGAGGGTATTTGACAACCTGGTGAAAGTCAAAAGAGATGCAACAGACACAGATGTGTTCCGACACGCAATAGAGAACTTGGACACGCACTACAGGCCTGTGGTATGTGTGGTCATAGATCGGTGCAATTTTTTCCAAAGGAAGCAGGAGAGTGGAGAAACCATAGATGAATACGTCGCGGCATAACAAAAACTGGCACTAACGTGCAAATTTGGCGACCTGCACGACGGACTGGTAAGGGACCAAATTATTATGCACACATCGAACACGACGATACAAGAGAAGCTATGGATGAATAGCGAGGCCCCCCTCAAGGAAGTTTGGGCATTAGTCAAGAAAGCGGAGTTATCAAAAAGATGTGCGCAAGCAGCCAGAAAAGACACAGGGAGCACTCAAGCAGTGTGCAGAGTGATGGTGCACAACAAAGGAGACAAGGCCAAACAACTGGGACCGCCTAAGTACCAGCACAACCGGAGGGGACAACAGAATGCAGGCGCGTCACCCAAGACCAGTGGAGAGAGAAGGATGAGTTGCTACAGGTGCGGGAGCACGTTGCACTTAGGAAACGACAAAGTATGTCCAGCATTTAGAGCGAAATGTGCGTTCTGTGGCGTATTTGGACACTATGAGAAAGTATGCAGGCGGACGCCCAAAGGAGCGGCTGTCAAATATATTGACCAGGGCAGTCCAGAAGAGGACTAAACACAAGCTGAGGAGGAGTACCTGGAAGAGGTCTTATATATAGACGACCAAGTCCTGGATGTGGATTGCAAGGGGTCCAACAAACCAGTGCTCAACATGAGTATAGGAGGTGTGAAGATCCACATCGTTGCCGACTCAGGGGCTCCAATCACGATTGTGCAGAGAAAAGTGTGGGAAGAGAAGTTCTTGAAAGAAATAAAGGAAGAATTATGCCCAATGGATTTGAGACCAGTCACCTACACAGGACAAAGAATACCCATGTTGGGGTATTGCCCGTTGCTATTCGAATTCAGAGGGCGCAACGCAAACTGTAAGTTGTATGTGGCTGAAAAAGGGCCCTCAGTACTGGGATGGAAAGACCAAGGCGCGCTAGGGATTCAACTGAATCCCGGAGGCATAGAGAAGGTACTACTGATGGACACGGAAAGAGGATACGAGGGAGAAGCGTGGAAGAGAGAATACCCACAGGTGTTCAGCGGGAAGATTGGAGAACTGGCTAAATTCAAGCACATGATACGCCTGAAGGAAGGAGCCATACCGGTGAGCCACAAGGTCCGGAATATTCCGTTCCGCTGCAGGGAAGCTGTGCAAGAGGAGTTGGACAGATTGGAGAAAGGAGGCGTGATTGAGGCAATCGAAAGTGGAGAGTGGTTGTTTCCCTTAGTGGTGGCACAAAAACCCAATGGGAAGGTGAGGCTATGTGTGGACCTCAGGGAACTCAATAAGAACATCCTTGTAGACAAATTCCCACTTCCACGAATAAACGAGATGCTCGCAATTACCAAAGGCATAAAGTGGCTCTCAACGGTGGACCTGTCATCGGTATACCATCAAGTGGCACTCCATCCAGCATGCAATCACCTCACATCCTTCTTAACACCTTTTGGGTGTTACAAATTCGTGAGAATGCCGTTTGGATTGGCGTCAGCGGTAGCTGTGTTTCAAAAACGAATGCACAAACTATTAAAAAATGTGGAAGGAGTACAATACTTCCAAGATGACATTCTCATAATGGGGAAATCGAAACCAGAGAACAACGAGAAATTGCACACCGTGCTATGGGTGTTACAAAACAATGGTCTCACCGCAGAGTGGGCGAAATGCAAGTTTGGGGTGTCATCAGTGATGTACCTGGGACATGAGATAAGCGAGAAAGGAATAGAACCCAAGAGAGAAAACATGGAGGCGATAAGGAAGGCGACAGCCCCTGGGAAGAAGGAGGATGTCAGGTCGTTCCTCGGCATGGCAGAATTCTATAGTAAGTTCATCCCAAATTTCGCCACCAAGATACACCACATGCGCCAGCTGTTGAAAGAAAGGAACGGATTCAAATGGGCCAGAGAGGAACAAGAAGAATTTGAGGCCTTGAAGAAGGAAATGAGCGAAGCTATACCACTCAAGGGCTTCGACCAAGAAGCGAAATCCATACTCACCACGGATGCCAGCGACCGAGGCCTAGGAGCTGTGTTGATGCAAAGATCAGGCAGAGGGGAAGTATCCACAATCTGTTTTGCATCCAGAACCTTGGCACCGAATGAAGAAAAATTCAGCATTATCGAGAAAGAAATGCTAGCGGTGGTATGGGCGATGGAACGCTTCCGACATTTTCTATGGGGAGCCAAATTCTTGGTTCGCACAGACCACAAGCCGTTGATAAAAGTACTGAAATCAAGTGGTCATGCGCATGTCACCCCGAGGATAGCAAAGATGACCTTGAGACTCCTGGATTACGTGTACGAGGTGGAGTACCTACCAGGACCCAGGAACAAAGTCGCGGATTTCTTGAGCAGAGCGGCGGCCAAGGAGAAAGCAGAGGACCAAGAAACCCCAGGATGGGAGGGGTAAATGGTAGCGACTATGCAAGACATGGAGCAGGTCATCAGCGAGCAGGAGTGGGCTACAGCGTACAGAAATGACGAAGACATAGAAGCTATAAAGGGGTACGTAAAACATGGGTGGCCAGAGAAAAGGCACCTGGAAGAGAAAATGAAGAAATACTGGGAGGTGAAAGAAGAATTGTCCCTAGGAGAGAACCCCGTGTTTCTAATGAGAGGAGACAAGGTCATTCTTCCCCAAGGACTGGAGGAACATCTGTTGGCGATTTTGCATGAGGGACACCAAGGGATCACAAAAACAAAGACCTTGGCGAGACAGGCATACTGGTGGCCAGCCATTGATGCCCAGGTGTAGAGGTATGTGAGGAACTGTGACTCGTGCTCCAAAGCGGACAAAACACAAACCATGATGAGACCACAATTGGGAAAATTTCCTGTGCCCAATGACCCATGGGAAATGGTGTCCATAGACATTATAGGACCCATCTTGAACATTGAAGGGGTACAGAAATATGCCATAGTGTTAGTGGACAGGTACTCCAAATGGCCCGAAGTGGAAGTGAGAGAAACAGTGGACACGGAAGCGGTGCTGGCGTTCCTAAATGCGATCTTTGTGAAGGAAGGAACCCCCAAGATAATTACATGTGACAACGGGCCACAGTTTATCTCAGCCAAGTGGGAAGCGTTCATGTCTAGAAACGGAATAGAAGTCAAGCACACTCCCATATACCATCCAGCAGGGAATGGACTGGCTGAACGCTTCAACAGAGTCATAATGGGAACTATCCAAGCGGCCATAAGCGATGGATAGGATTGGGAAAAAGAGCTACCCAAGATGCTGTGGGCATACCGCATTACTCCTGGGAGTACAGGTTACAGTCCCTTCAAAATACTAAGGGGAAGAGAGCCGTTCACAAAGGACAACATCACTTGGAGACAGATGGTAATACAGAGCAAATGGTCACCTGCAATAGTGAAGAGGAATTTGGAGAGAGCACAAGAGACATATACCGAGCACTACAACAAGCGACGGAATGTGCATGAGGTGAACCTAGAAAAAGTAGACGGGGTGAGAGTGAAAGTAGCCACGTTGAAAAGGAAGGGAGAAAGCAAGTTCACGTCACCACTTCAAGTCCTGGAACCTTATGCCAGATCAGCGTTGTTGAGCGATGGCAAGGTGTGGTCGCAAGACAGGATGGCGAAGTGCAACAAAATCCTGAGATGGGAAACAGAAGGCGAGACAGGAGCAGAAGTAGAAGGAGCGAGACGTGAAGTAGGAGGAAGGATACAGGAGCATGTTGGAAGAAGGGAAGAGCAAGTAGAAGGAACGGAGAACGAGGACTGTGGAGTGAGAGAGGAGAATGCAAGGGAAGTGATACAACAAAGAAAAGAAATGAGGAAGAAAAGAACACGGAGAGACAGGTGGCAACAGGAAGTGACAAGAACGAGGGACGAGAGCAACATACATCCCCAGGTGGTAGAAAGGAAGCAGAGAGGGTGAGAACGAGAGCCGGACGTATTGTGAGAGTACCTAAGAAGTTCGAGAACTTTACCATGAGCATCCAGTAAGACTATTTAGTGCGAGTAACTGTGAATTGTTAATGTTTAAAGGAGGGAGATATGTGGTGACGGTCTAGCTTTTCCGAGCATGGGCCGGAACTGGAAGGGGTGGACCGGAACCGGAAGGCGGCCATTTTGTGAAGCACCGAGCCGGGAGAAAGGAAAGGCGCGCTGCCCCGGCGCTCCGGATAATAAACCTGTTAAACCACAGTTACAGGCTCCGTGTATACTTTATGTGGCAAAGAGCATTCTTACACTTAGCAAGCAAGGCAGTCCATTTAAAGTGCACCATTATATGGCAAGAGGCCAATTCAAGGCTGAGCAACGCAAATGAGTCTGGCACCATCACGGCTTCCTTTCAAGCACGGACTGAAATACCACCTCCTAAAAAAACACTTCAAAATAAAAACCCACTGAATTCCCTGCAAGGATTGCTGTAGCAGGAATTTATGTAAAACCCTCACACTGTTCCCACTGTGCCAGATTGTACTTGGTTTCCCTTTATTTTGCATGTACATGTCTCTGCCGTTAGAATTATCCTTCTTCCTGAAGGGAGATTTGTTTTTATTTGGATTTCTGTCGATAATTATATTTTCTTATTTTCTTTTTTTATTTACCCTTTTGTGTGTGGTCTTTGCACAGCACCTTACCTCCGTTTTCCCAGCCTCAGCCATGCTTTGGAAATCCTCTTGTATAAAAATATGGAACCAGTCTTTGCACCGTGAATCGTTTCCATTTCACGTTGGGAAAACATTGGAAATTCCCTCCAGGATTTCCAGCTGCTTTCTACTGCTTATTGTTATATCAATGTGGTTTGAATTAAGTGTAAGCATTATGCTATAATCAGCCCGCTTGCTCGAATCTCTTTACAAACACATTTATGCATCGAGCACATATTGCATTGCTTAAAGGCTCTGGGAAATCCCAACTGCGGCGGTGTGCATTAAAAGTATCAGTTTTTGTCCCATCTGCATTTAATAGTAAAACAGCTGGTGCCTGGTCATGTCAGTTGTCTTTGTCGGTTGCACTCGAGTTTACCGGCATAAATTGATTAGTGAACGATGTTAGAAACAAATTGAACCATATCAAGTATTATTCCCTGTTGCTGTCGATATTCCGATAAACAATGTTTTACTTGATGGTAAGCTTCAAACTGTGAAATATTGTGTCCCCTTAAACAAACGCACCATAGTAAAGGAAACAAGCATTGGCAAAGACAAAACATCCGGTGCTGTCTGACAGCAGCTCGAGTTTGACGATATCTGTTTTTATCGGTCATGGTTTTCGTGAAACCTTATTGTTCAGGGAGCTTCTGAGCCGTCGATATTATATTAAAAAAACATTGGCTAAAAGCTCAAAAAAATATAGGGGTATCAAAAAGCTCACATTGCAGTAGTAGTCTCTGGCAGGGAACTGCTTTGTGTTTGGATGTGCCCCTTGTGAAAAGAAAGACCTAAGTCACCACCACCTAAGGTAGAAAATGGCTGGAGGGGCAGACCCACTACCTCATACTGTATGCTGTAATTCAGTTGACCAACTGTCTGGAATTTTTACAGACTGTCCGTAAATTAGCTCTAAAGTTCGCTGTTCATGATTGATGTCTTAACTGATGCCATTTGTCCATAATTTTAGCCTCTCAGCTAAAGAACAAAAGTTCATTTCCACAATTCAGACTCCCCAGAAAAGAGCAAGGGAAGGAGTCTCATGTGGTGCAGTCCGGGGGAGGGGCACGGAGCAAATGAAGTGAGCCTTCTTGTCATGGTGTCTGCTCCCCCAAATACAAAGGTAGGAAACTGGTTGGCAAATGCAAAGACGGCTTGGGAGGCGTTGATTGATGGACTCACTTGAAGCTTCCTGATGACAAGATATTTTCTTTTTGTGAATTCTTTTAAGGGTGTTCCAGGCAGAGCTATGGACTGCGTGGTATTAATGTACAGTTATGAAAAAACGTTTGTAATAAGCCTAATCTGCATATTACTGAAATCTATGCTTTAGAAGCACTTTTTATTTTTAACCTAAATGTATATGTACATTTAGTGACAGCCTATATTTCACTGTGTATAATGCACGTTTAAAATAATGACTTAAACATTCACACTGCTTTCAGGGCCCACTAGCACTAAAATACACAAGTCGATTTTCCTTGCTGCATCAAACAGGATTCAGTCCTGTGGGATTCTGGTTGCACACATAGGCATCTGTAGTGATCACACTAACCAATAGAGGTTTCATAACATAAAATTAATCTTTCCGCACTGTTTACAGACCTACCATAACGCCGGGAGGGGAACGGCTGTCCTTGGCCTCCGCTCTGCCGTGCCGTGAGGGGAACGTCTTCCTCTGCAACACCAGTGCAGTGAGGGGAACGGCTTCTTCCGCAACACCAGCGCCGTGAGGGGAATGGCATCTCAGCTACGTGCATTGCCCCCTACAACTCCCATCAGCCTCCAGGGGAGCCACGTCAGTCCTGCGCCGGCTCCAGCCCTGAAAGCGCGCCAGCCCCCACGCATCGCGGGACGCGCTTACAGACCTACCATAACGCCGTGAGGGGAAAGGCTGTCCTTGGGCTCCGCTCTGCCACGCCGTGAGGGGAACGGCTTTCTCTGCAACACCAGCTCTGTGAGGGGAACGTCGTCTTCCGCAACACCAGCGCCGGGAGACGAATGGCATTGCGGCTACGTGCATTGCCACCTGCAACTCCCAGCAGCCTCCAGGGGAGCCACGTCAGTCCTGCCCCGGCTCCAGCCCTGAAAGCCCTCCCGCCCCCACGCATCAAGGGACGCGCTTACAGACCTACCATAACGGTGTGAGGGGAACGGCTGTCCTTGGGCTCCGCTCTGCCGCTCCGTGAAGGAACAGCTTTCTATGCAGCACCAGCGCCGTGAGGGGAACGGCTTCTTCCGCAACACCAGGCATCGCGGCTACGTGCATTGCCACCTACAACTCCCAGCAGCCTCCAGGGGAGCCACGTCAGTCCTGCGCCGACTCCAGCCCTGAAAGCGCGCCCGCCCCCATGCATTTCGGGACACGCGTGGGCAGGCGCCATGCTAAGCCCGGGCAAAGGGCGGGCCGTCTGTGGCCGTCAGGGGCCGAAGGAGGCCGGGCTGGGCCACCCCACTAAGCCCCCATTGAACTGACTGTTTGAGGTTGAGAACTTTTAGTTCTGTAACGGTAACGACTATATAGTTTATTTTATACTTTTCTTAACCAGTCAAAGCTTGGCCCGACAATGTTTTGCTTCTAGACGGTTCTTCTCGTTGGGCCCTTGTCATATTATCTTTTACTGTTGTCCTTAAAGTGCCAAATTTAATTTGTTTTTAAACTGTAAATTGTTAAATATATACTCATTTTTAATATCTAGGTTGAGCACTATGGGTAAACCTAATCCCACAACTTCTCGTCCCTTGACTAGGCAAACAGCGGCAGCTAACCAGCCATTGCCGACTTTAACCGCTATTGATAAAATGCTTCAAAAAACAATAGGGGTTGTGGCAAGGGCTATTGAGAATACCGAAAGGCGGCTCTCACTTACCCCTGCTATGCCCGCCCCCATGTCTACGGGGGATTTCTCTGCAGTCACAGTTAACCTTCCTGAATCCACGTAATTTGTTTTGCCCTCTTTTTCTGAGCTTCCATGTGCTCAGATAGTGCCTGAGTGAATGTTTCTATATATAGGCGGCACCGCTCTCCCTCTCTCCGGTAGGCACAAAGACCAACAAACCCCGTGGCAGAAGTAAGAAGTCGAAACCCGTTAAAAAACCAGCCAAGAGAGTAGCATCCTCTGTTGAGGCTCCCTCGTTCGACTCTGGTCCCCCTTTCCCCAGTATAGGTCCTCCTGTCTGGGCTACTCACTTACTGATTGATCTTCAGGCCCACATGGAACAGCTTATCAACTCTCATTTCAAGACCCTATCTAGTAGGATTGATAAACTAGATTAATTGTTAAATAACAAAGACCTAGGTGGAGCACAGCCAGCAACCACGAAGGGGAATCCTGCCATTAATAGGGCTCCGGGTACAACCACCTCGGCTACTAAAGGTCTAAACACAGCCGACACCATCTGCCTTGATAACCCTACACTTGATTTGGGTCCTCTAAACACGCAGAAACCTAGTGCTGCTCCGACTGGCCCTGGTTTAGCTAATCAACCTAATGTGCCTCCAGCCGCATCGTGTTCGACATCTAGCACCACATTCCTCACCCCACCAACTCAAGATAAACAGCGCCCAGATTCTGGGAGGTTACAAAAAAAACCCTCTTGGAAATCACACGATAACGGACTTTTAAAACCCCCTCCTTGTCCCCACCTCCTGAAGCATCCCCGTATGTGGTTGTGCTCACAGGAGTAGCCCCACTGGCCAAAGAACGAGGCGAAACCTATCCTGAGCTAAAGAATAAAGTCATTTTTTGGCTAAATAGATACAGACCCTTAATTGGCCACGGACAGGGGGAGATTCTATTTGCTCGACGAGTTACGTGGCTAGGGACCAGATCCAAAGATATCTGTGGTGACTGTGTAATTGTCAATTTTAGGGATCCTGGTGTGGTTAAATATATACTTGGTAATGGAGGGCCCCCTATCGTATGTTCAATTAATACTTGTCATCTGGGGTATTTTTACTCACATGCACTAGCACCTGGACGGCCTACCCGACCCTATCTCCATCAGGGCGGTCAAGATCCAGTCTACAATATACCCGTGGCTAATACATATAGTGCCCTAAGTAATGAGGATTGACTACCGCTGTCCCCGGGCCTAGCCAGCTTCGCTTCGAACTTACCAAGGAGCAATGCTGAGGAGGGCTCGAGCGCTGAGGCAGGACCTACCAAGTTGGTTGCCATGTATAGGGTGGTTAGCTCTGGCCCAACAACTCCTTCATCACCCCAAAACTCTAGCCTCATACAAAGCGAAAGGGAGTTGGTCATACATTTATCCCTAATCAGTGGCCTCATAGATGGTTAAAGTGAGTTGGATTCAGGTACACATAAAGTATTTCTACTCCCAAACTTGCCCCACCCTACTGAAGCTCCTCCAGTTCGAATGGCGACTCGTAGACCACTAATTAGGTGTTGGAATGTTGCAGGGCTAGGGTCTAAGCTACATAACCCGGAGTGGGGAGAGTTGATGGATAGTTATGATCTGTGCCTGTGATGGAGCAGATTTCATCTGCAGTCAGGCATTGTTTTATTGTTTGTGCTTCAGACAGACTGCGTTTAAATTGCCACGCACCTTTTGGTGCGAGTTAAAGACATGGCACATGAAAAACATGAAAGTGAGGCCTATTCAGTCTGAAATGCTTTTGCTGAATTAACATGTGTTTTTGCAATGTAGAGAAAAGTGGCCTTTTTAGCTTTGAAGATTAATAGACTATGTTTCTCTCTTTCCCAGCTCATCCCTTATAATCTACATTCACTGTTTCTGTCTTAAGAGACTTTGACTTGTTGCATATTTTGATAAATATTTTCAGTTAATAACACCTCTTTTTATAATGTGTGTGAATTAATAATGCACCAAACACTACACAGGGGGCTAAATGCTTTTTTGCATGAAAAGCTATCTAAAACACTAAAGCATGTTGCTGTGTGCGCTGTATTTAACTGTGTGCGCTGTAATAACTGTGTGTGTTTTTAAATTTTATACTAAAGCATAAAAATGCTATGTTGCACATTACACATTTATTTTGCATGTTGTCATAAATAATAGAAAAGCTTCTTTACACTAATAGCTTGGCTAGGTAAACATTTATAAGGGGTATTAGTATGGAGTTGGGAAACATAATGGGCTGATTTACATGAAATGAATATTCTATTTGTGTTTGTTTTATTTTTAGGCCTACCATTAAATGGCTGCCTGTGAAACCAGCAAGGCTATGGCTTGCTTTGAAAGAGAAGAGAGCACGCGCAGACACCAGCTTGACTCAAACCACGAAGAAGTCAAGGACATCTTGAACTGTACATTCTTGTGATTGTGCCAATGTACCAGTTTGATAAAGTATCCGTCCTGCTACGCTGTGACAGGAAGGAAGGAAAACTATAGAAACATTTTCCCTAGCAATTGTTGCAAACTTATAAAATGTATTTATTATGAATGCTTCTTTTGTTAAAACTGGTATAGTCAGGTTTTTAGAATGAGTCAGGGTGGTGAGAACTCATGCTATTGTGGCTGACCAATCACGTACAGGTTTTCCTGAAGATGCAACATTTTTGTGTGGACTGCCAAAAATTAGATTATAAATAATGACCTCTCTGGAGGGGCTTTGGCTTCTAGGCTCATTAGGGGGGTGTGTAAGCTCTTGAGAGAAGGAACAGATTAGACCAGACATTGTGCGCCACATTTTCTTTCCTACATGTAATGCTTATATGCAGACTGTAATGTGTTCTTTATTAATGCTATTTTTCCTGTTTTCCAAATTCTGTAACATGATTGATATTTTACTAATGAATAAAGGGTCAGAGAAAAATTTACTTTTGACTAGAAAATAAAACCCTTTAAATACTCAACAACTCTCTTTATTGGCTTAAAATAATAATTGTATTTTTGACTGTTCATCTTTATTTAAAGTCTCCTGAAGGTAATACATGGTGTGAAGGGCCCAACACATTTTTCAGTGGTAAATTAGAGGTAGCATGAGGGTTTTGCATTGAGAAATTACCAGAAGAAATTACCACTCCATCACCTGCTCCAAGAGACTTGGCTTCTATCTGCCCCTGCTAGGGTGGGCTTTGCGACATTCCACTCGCCAGCTTTCCAGGGACCCAGGGGAAGACCTTCGGGGGGCTGTGTATCTGGGTTGCTGTGCACCTGGGGTGCTCAATTAAGGTAATAGACACCCATTGCCCGGACATCCTTTGCATTGTACTTAACTTTTTGGATGGTTTAACCCTGGCAGTGATTAATATATATTTACGTGCCTCATCTCACCAGCTGGGTTTGTCTATTTTAGAGGCCCTAGAGGTCCTCCTTTCTTCTTTTCTCTCGTCGTACCATAAAATTATCGGTGCAGATTTTAATTGTCATTTTGAACTGTTCCTTGGGATCCCCTCTGTAACTTCAGATGAGGATAACATTTGGCTTCTTCCGGAATGTATTATGTACCCGGTAAAACGTTTATCGCCTCTGGCTCTTATGATAAACAAGCTGATCGTGACATACTCGCTTAGGGCCTGTAATGGCAGACTCCTTCCAGATGTCCTGGGACCTAGTACCTTTAAGAGACCGGGGAAAAGCACGATTATTGACTACATCCTGGTAAATGTAGAATTCTGGGCTCGTCTGAAAGCTTTCTCTATCATCACAAGGATCGATAGCGACCATAACTTTCTGTCACTAGAATTAACTAACACATTGAGTCACCGTAATGAACTGGGAGCAGCGGAGACCATTACTAATGCAAACCTTGTTACAGTGGCGGGTGGTAGACACGTTAGGTGGGCGAAGATTGTGCTAGTTCTGGAGAAGCTATCTAGGATATACAACCATGTCGCAAACTCATAAGTAGAGGTTTGAGATCTCTTGAGCCCCAATTGCGATCTGCCCCGTCTCCAGGTGCTACAGCGCATCCATAATAAGCTCCTTCACACTTTGGCCGACTATTTTTATATTAATGTTACCAAGAGGCCAAGGGTTAAAAATCAGAACAACTGGTTTAACAAAAGTTGTAGGGTGGCTAAAAATATCCTTATAAAAGAGGTCATCTCGGGTCCCAGTCAAGTATTAGAAATGCTAGGCAAATATATTAAAAAAATGACTATGGATGCCAGGTTGGAGAGGGAGGTAGAAATGTGGTAAAGTATCAAAGTAGCCCTGGACAATCAAGACTATAGGTCCTTTTGGAATCTGGTCCGCGGAGGGGTGGCAGAGGGGTCGTCTGCTATTATTCCTAATCTTAGCGAGGAGGTTTGGCTAGCTCACTTCAAGCACCTCTACTCACTCACTGACTCCACACCTCTGACTGATTTTGCTGCCCAAAAGAGCATACTTGTCCAGGCTCCTTTGGAGGGCCAGGGTGAGGACTGCCCCCCTTGCACCCTCCTGGAAATCCAGGTGGCACTCAAAAGTCTGACCGCGGGGAAAGCACTGGGCCTTGACAGGATCCCTGGTGACCTCTATTTGAGCGAACAGAAGGTGTGGGCCCCTTACATCTGGGCATATTTCAATGCCATTCTCCAAGGTATGGAGATCCCCCGACTTGGCTGGGTGCAGAACTTATACCCATCCATAAAAATGCTTCCCCTCTCGACCCGGCCAACTACCGCCCCATCAGTTTGATTGACGTCCTCCAGAAATTATTTGCCCGCTTGTTACTAGCAAGGCTGCAGAGTTGGATGGACGATCGTCACATCTTAACCTCCCTTCAAGCGTGCTTTCGTGCAAAGGTCTCCACCATTGACCAACTGTTTAGATTACAGTTGGTCTACTGGAAGACAGTTTCCCTGGGGGCGGGGAGTTTATATCTGATTTTCGTGGACCTATGGTCTGCATTGACCTGGTCCAGAGGGATAAGCTTTAGGCCGTTTTATTAGAGATGGGTGCCCCGGCCTACCTGTGCCATCTATTTAAACGAATCCACCAAGGCACATATGCAAAGGTGAGATATGGAAGGAATGGGGAGTTGTCGGCTCCGTTTCCGGTAGAAAAGGGAGTGAGGCAGGGGTGCGTTCTGGCCCCCATGCTCTTCTCGCTTTTCCTCAACCTGTTGATAGAACATTTACTCAGAGTAAAAGACCTAGACTCTCCTAGTTTAGCAGGTCGCAAGATACCCGCCCTAATGTTTGCCGACGATACTCTTATTATCTAAATCATCTACGGGCATTCAGCGTACATTAGAGGCATTCTGTTGCTTTTGTAGACTGAGGAACTTGGAGATTAACCTTTCTAAAACCAAGTACATGGTCTAGAATATCAAACATTCGAACTGCCCTCACCCCCATCTGGATGGAACAGTGTTGGACCGCGTATCTACCTTTGATTATTTGGGGGTCACACTCAACAATAGAATGGATTGGGGGTCTCACATGGCTAAGGCTAATCTAAAGCTGGCCCAATCATCTGGCGGCATCCTAAAGGTTTTCAACGAGTCAACATTAAAACTGTTGGGTCCGCCTATGGAAATCTATAAAGCCCAGGCGAGAGGGGGGGGGGCGCTTTACGGTGCAGAACTTTGGGGCCACGTTGGCGCTGCACCGCTCTCACTCACTGAGAATAGTTTCAGTAGAGACTTCCCTCGAGCACTCCCCTGACCCCCTTATGGCTGGATCTAGGCGTGGTACCTATACAGGAGATTGTGTTAAACCGCCCCCTTCTGTACTGGAGACGACTTTGGTCCACCCCGGAGCTTATAAGCTATAGTGAGGACTTGGGGGATCTTCTGTCCAGAAGGGGTGTTGGGAGAATCCCTTGGCTAAACCACATTAAGCACCTTTGCCAGGCGCTTGGACTGGGGGACATGTGGTCCTCACCTGAGGAGACCTGCGTCTTGATCTCCAAGAAATTGCTGATCTCGGTACTCAAGCGCTACCGAACTGATCTTACATTAACAAACTCCTCTTTAGGTAGATTGACTAACACTTTTTTGGATATTAAGGTCCATCCTTACTTCAAGAAATCCTTGGATAATATTCAGCCCCCTTTGGCTAAAAAATTATACATCCAGTTCAGACATGGTTCATTGCCACTTAGGGCTGTAACATACAAGTGGTCTAAAGTACCACGAGTAGGGAGTTCTTGCCCAGGGTGTAAGGGCAGTAGCGAGACAGATCTGCACGTTCAGCTCTTCTGTCCCTCTTAATCTAAGGCAAGAGCCAAATGGATCATTCAACTTTGTAAATCTAGGAGCCTCAGGGATTACAGGGAGGTATTTAGGATCCTTAAATACGATATCTCCACTCTGACAGTCTTTGCAACCGCTAGATTTCTTCTGTCGATGTGGCATGTAAGATGCGCAAAATTTAAAATTGGAAGCCCACAAATTATTGATTCTCTAGTAAATTAAATACTGTGCTATGAGGTTCCACACTAATAAAATGCCTAGGGTTTGTCCAATGCGACTGTTATTTTAAATCATGTAGTCCTCCTTTATGACTGTACTTTTTAAACTTTTAATCTTTTTATTCATTTTTATGTACTTACTATGCTTCTGGACTTCTTTATAACTGTTTTATCAATAAATCAATCAGGAATTTGTTAAAGCGCGACTACTCACCCGTAAGGGTCTCAAGGCGCTAGGGGTGGGAGGGGGGGGGGGGGGTGCAGGTTCCATTCCATCAAGGAGGGGGTCTGTCGAAGAGCCAGGTTTTGAGGTTTCTTGCGAAGATGGGGAGCGATGTTGTCTGTCTGAGGTGGAGCGGAAGGGCGTTCCATGCTTTGGCCGCGAGGAAGGAGAAGGAGCGGCCTCCCGATCTGGTCTTTCTGGTGCGGGGGACCACGGCGTAGGAAAGCTGGGCTGATCGTAGGGTCCTTTGGGGTGCGTGGAATTTGAGTCCGCTGTTCAGGTATACTGGTCCGGTGCTGTGGAGGGCCTTGTGTGCGTGGGTGAGCATCTTAAAGGTGATTCTCGCCTCGACGGGGAGCCAGTGGAGTGTGCGCAGGTGCTGGGAGATGTGGCAGTGTTTTGGCAGGTTGAGGACCAGTCTTGCGGCGGCGTTCTGGATGTTCTGTAGCTTGTGGATGAGGTTTTTGTTTATTCCGGCGTAGAGTGCGTTGCCGTAGTCGAGTCTGCTGGTGACCAGGGCGTGAGTGACTGTCTTTCGGTGTTCGAGGGGGATCCATTTGAAGTTATTACGAAGGAGGCGGAGGGTGTGGAAGCAGGAAGATGAGACAGAGTTGATCTGGCGGTCCATTTTGAGCTCGGAGTCCAGGATGATTCCCAGGTTGCATGCGTGGTCTGTGGGGGTAGGCGGGTTTCCGAGGGCGGTGGGCCACCAGGTGTCGCTCCAGGCGTCGGGGTTTGGGCCCATGATGAGTACTTCTGTTTTGTTGGTGTTTAGTTGAAGGCAGCTGTTTTTCATCCATTTGGCGACGGCTTCCATGCCTTCTCGAAAGTTGCGTCTGGCGGTGTTGGGCTCGTTGGATAGGGAGAGGATGAGCTGGGTGTCGTCTGCATATGACACGATGTTGAGTCCGTAGGTTCTGACGATGGGGGCAAGTGGAGCCATGTAGACGTTGAAGAGCGTCGGGCTGAGGGAGGAGCCCTGGGGGACTCCGCAGGTGATCGGTGTGGGGTCCGAGAGGAAAGGAGGGAGTCTGACCCGCTGCGTCCTGCCGGAGAGGAAGGAGCAGATCCAGTCGAGGGCCTTGTCCTGGATTCCTGCATCGTAGAGTCTGTGTATTAGGGTGCGGTAGGAGACTGTGTCGAACGCCGCTGATAGGTCGAGGAGGATGAGGGCTACTGTTTCTCCTTTGTCCAGTAAGGTGCGGATGTCATCTGTTGCGGCGAGGAGGGCGGTTTCCGTACTGTGGTTTTTTCTGAAACTATTCATTTTATCTGTAAATGTGTACATAGGTCTTTTTATGGTTCCTAACCGATAATAAAAGCTTTTGACTGATGGACTCACTTGAAGCTTCCTGATGACAAGATATTTTCTTTTTGTGAATTATTTTAAGGGTGTTCCAGGCAGAGCTATGGACTGCGTGGTATTAATGGACAGTTATGAAATTTGTTTTGTAATAGGCCTAGTCTGCATTTTACTGAAATCTATGCTTTAGAAGCACTTTTTATCTTTAATCTAAATGTATATGTACATTTAGTGACAGCCTATATTTCACTGTGTATAATGCACGTTTAAAATAATGACTTAAACATTCACACTGCTTTCAGGGCCCTACTAGCACTAAAATACACAAGTCGCTTTTCCTTGCTGCATCAAACAGGATTCAGTCCTGTGGGCCTCTGGTTGCACACATATGCATCTGTAGTGATCATACTAACCAATAGAGGTTTCATGGAGGGGGTGTGGCTAGCCGAGCAGCGAGATGGCCGCTCAGTGAGTGAGCTCCGCCGGCTACGTTCTTTGATCCTGAAATAATCCTTCTCCGGGTCCTTGCGGACCCCCATCATACCTGGAGATCGACGACGGACACCCAGTGGATCCTGCTGCCGAAGTTTGGTGCGCGGTGCTCTCCGGATCGCGGAGCTAACACCGTTTGCGGGCTTGCCGACCTGAATGCCTGCGGCGACCCTCGGCGGCGGAGCTGGGACCTGGACACTGCAGGCCACTACAGGCCGCGGCTTCAAAGGCCTCTGGAGATTCTGCTGACAAGACCGCGAGACCCGGACATCTGTGGTGCCGCTGCCTCGGCGCACATTGGCGGATCCCTACTGGTCCGGGGAGAAGTCCTGGGGCACAGCCGATCCGGAGGGCGTGGGAGACAGAAGATCCCCCTCCGTGACGGTGAATCCTGCTGAAACTCCGGAGACGGGCCGGCCATTTTCTTGAGGCTGGCGCATACTGATTGACGCTGCCGGACCTCGGCTGTGTGCTGTGCCTGGCCTTGTGCAGCAACCACCTGCATCCAATAAGGTGAGGAGAGAAATCCACGGAGAGGGTGAAGAACTGCCGTGTTACCTCACGCAAACACTAATCTACTGAGGTGGCGATTCCGACCTTCTGCACCGGGGCTGGACCGTTGTTTGAGCCTACGGGGCCCGAGGGGACCGGGGGGGCCTAACACTGACGCCTCTGCTCCTGGACTGGGCGATTTCTTAGGCCGGACTCGGCACTGTGAAGCCCAGCTGCCGGGATAAACGCTACCGCCATTTTGTGGCCTGCGAGCATTCTGAGCTGCGCACTGCTGGGGAAGTGGGCCTAGTGGGGCTGCGCGCCTGTGGCCTGGGAGACAGGTCTGTAACTCTGCACCCTCTGGCACCAGCTCCTACTCCTTAGACACCGCATACGTCACTACATATACAGCCTACTTGCTGGAGCTGCTTGTGCAGGACACTTGCTGCCACACCATCGCCACTAACATGGGGAAAAATGAGGCCACGCAGCCCAAAATAAGCTTTGACAATAAGCGACTACCAAAACACCCACCAACTGAAACGGATGGGGGAGAGTCATCGTCGCAAGGAGCACCTGCGGACACAGACTTTGGGGCGCTTATAATGGAAGTATGATCCAGCTTGAAAAGTATCGACACCAAGCTAGACGCCATGTCCTCACAACTGGAGTCAGTGAAGACCAAGGTGGACGCTCATGAAACCAGACTGGACTGTTTGGAAAACAGGCAAACTGAATGCTGTGAATTCCAACAGCAAGCCAAGCAACATATCACGAATCTTGAGAGAGAGCTGGACAACTTACGTGCTAAATCGGATGATTTGGAAGCGCGTTCCCGTAGGTCTAATGTTCGCATTACGGGTATTCCAGAGACGGCAAACACTGGCAAGATGGAGGGGTTTGTGACTGACCTGCTACACGAACTCTTCGACCCGGCCCTATCGTCAGTCTTTACAGTCGAGAGGGCACATAGGTCACTTGGGAAAAAACCACAGCTGGGTACGCCACCTCGTCCCATACTCACTAAACTGCTTAATTACCAGGACAGGGACCTCATCCTGAGGCTGGCGAGGGAGAAGGGCAAGATTACGCATAAAGGAAACAACATCTCCTTTTACCCGGATTTCACCCCACTGGTGCAAGCGGCCCGCAAGGAATTTCTGCCGGCTAAGAAAATATTGCTGCAAGCTGGTGTGCAATATTCCCTGTTATATCCAGCGAAACTGAAGGTGTTCCAGGATAACGAGACGCACTTCTTCACTGATGCAAAGTCCGCACTCAAGTTTGCTAAACACATCAACGGCCCGGGGGCCAGAAGGAAGTCGCCCAGACTTGAGGATACTGCTGAGCAACTCAGTGATAATGACTAGGTGAGCTGCCGCTGTCAGCTCTGTGACACTGCATGCCTGCTTCCTTCACGTCCTGAAGCGGTGTTCGGCGGCTCCCCGCACCAACTGCTGTTACAATTGAACTGGAAACGAGTGGGGTAAGGCACTGCTATATCACAAGATGCCCATTTGTGATTGCCCGCGCCCTGGAACTTATGTGAAAATTGCTGAAGTGGGGTTAGTCGACCCTGGGATGGGGGTGCCGTTGGGGCCACGGAACCTTATTTCTGAATGTAGCCACCCCGCTAACACGGGGTGTAAGCTGGGTGCACCACGCCCCCATGGGGTGTCTCCCATTGTTTTTTACGTTGATTATATATCACGCTATGCGTGTCTTTCTATGGGGTATGTCACAACCTGATTGGGGGGTTGGTGAGGGAGGTGGGAGGTGGGGGGAGTTGGGGAAGTTGTTGTTTGTAGCTATAAACTGGTGCATTGTGACCTATCTTCTATTTTCCTTTTTGCGCAAGGGGGCATTGTGTGTGCTGTGTGCTAGACCTGGCAAATCTGGGGGGTGGGATCTGTTGGGGGATTTGCTGCTTCTACTGTACTTCCGATATGGGGGGGTTAAGCTGTGGACCTGGAACATTAGAGGCCTTGGGGACTATAAGAAAGCCCAACTGATGCATGGTATGCTGGCCAGGCATAATGTGGATGTTGTACATTGATTCTTCATGTAATATGGTTGTCTTTTGTCTTAGTCCTTTCTTTGTGTTCTCTTGTTCTCTGTCTACCACAATGCCTATGTATGTTCTGACTTCTACCTGGAGAATTCCACTAGTGTCAGTTGGTGGTCTGGTCAGCTGGCGAGGTTTGTGAGCTCAGCTGTGTCTTACAATAAATCTACATGTAATCAACTAGAAGTATCCTGTCATCTATGACTATCATATTTACAACATTTTGGCGACGTTTTCTGCTGACCAGACCAGAGAAGAAACCATCTAACACAGCCTGAGCTACACCTCGCGGAAAGAACCCACTGTTGTCCACCTATCTACTGCCAGTAATATAATCAAAAGAAATTTGAAACCAGATGAATGAGAAAAAATTCGAAGAGAACTAAAGCAAGATAAGAACTGTGAGTACATTACTCATCTCTGGCAGTACAGCGCAATTTTGACTGTGGCAACAAGTAAGGTGTAGGAAAATAAAAGCAGTGATGTAACCAGAAGATTTTGAAGAGCTCTGGAAAAGGAAACATACCAGCCGCAAGTTTTTGTAGTGCATCAAAATTTTAAGAAACCTGTCTAAAGTAGCAACTAAAGTTGAAATTAACTACATCTCAAATAACCGTCTAAAACCTCGAAGAGAAGTAATTGCCAATGCTGTGTAACTCTTCTCATGAATGGAAAGGAACCATTAACTTTAAGAAATCGGTTCAAGAAGTTTCTCCTCTAATTTGTGTGATGTTATAAATGAGGTGTTAGACACGAGAAAGACCACAGATTCAAGCAAAATACTTTTGAATGCAAACCAGCTGCTAAATATAAACAAGTGAATTGGAGTGAATAAACAGTTACATACTGCCAAAAACGAGTGAATTACAGATTTAAACGGAGAAAGGAATTCAAGAAGCAATCCTCAAGGTCATCTACCGTGAGTCTTTTGTCCTGCTGTGTACCGTTATTCTGCCTCTGTGTTGATCTGTACTTCCCCATGGCCCATTTGAAAATGATGACGTGGTGCTGTTTCCATTAGTCTCAGCGTAGGAGCTGCATGCTCCATTGTGACGTGGTGTGCCTGCGTTACCTCATTTCTCGTTTCCAAGTTGGGGACATCATCACGCATTGTGCGCAGCGTGTAACGTCATCCTGGGTCAAGCAGCCATACATTTGTTTTTTGCAAGAAACTCACATTAATACTGTACCTTCGCCTAGATTGAAGAATTCCAGATGGTCGACTGTGTATTCTGCCGTTTATTCTAATTATGCGAGAGGGGTGGCTATACTTGTACGCCGAGGGCTGGACTGGCGGGAACATGCTTGTGTGCAAGATAGAGATGGGAGATATGTTATCTTACATGGCTCATTGCAGGGGAAACCGATAGTGCTGGCTGCCATCTACGGACCAAATGTGGATGATCCAGACTTCTTTAGGAATCTCTGGGCGCGAATTGCATTGCTTGATTGCCAGTCGGTTATTATTGGAGGCGATTTTAATGTTGTGCTGAATGATGTCATGGATCGGAAAGGTGTGGGTAGACCAACGCATGCTAGAGCGCGTCAAGCGGTCCTTGATATAATGGGAGAGGGGTTACTTTCTGACGTGTGGAGAGTTCGGCATCCTGGGGAGAAAGTGGGAACTTGTTTCACATGTCATCAGTCCGCTTGGTCCAGGTTGGACTTCTGGCTGGTGTCGCCTGAGGTGGCGACGTGGGTGAAGGGAGTCGACATCCAGGCTAGATCACTATCGGACCATGCCCCGTGTATGTTGGAATTGTGCCTGCCTGATGCGATTCACAGGGCGTTCACGTGGCGTCTGCCCCCGCACGCGCTCGAGGACCCAGTATTTGTTGAGGAGATCAGGGAGGATATCCTTAAGTATTTTGCAGAAAATGCGGGTTCCGTGTCATCGGAGGCCATTGAATGGGACGCCTTTAAGGCGGTGATCAGGGGCCAGTGCATAGCGAGGCAGGCGGGAGTATTACGAACCATCCGTAGAACACTAGCCCAGCTGGAGCGTGAGCTGAGAGATCTGGATGCAGCCTTTAGCCTTGCTCAGACCCTGGAGATTGCTGGCAATTTCAAAGCCAAGCTACTTGCATTTAATGAAGAGGCTGAACGCGAGGTGAGATTTCTAGGGAAACAGGCCGAGGCCCGCAGATATGGGGAGGGGGACAGGCCCAGCAGGACCCTAGCCAGGTTGATAGCTCCTCGTACACAATTGCATTACATACACACCATACACGACAAAGAGGGGTCCCTGGTTATTGGCCAGGAGGCGGTATTGCGCGCCTTCACTGACTTTTACACGTCCCTCTACACCTCCAGACAACCCAAGGTCCCAGCTTCTCTGGAAGGCTTTCTGGATTCCGTCGCCCTAGTTTGGTTTAATGATAACCACAGACAGTACATGGACCTCCCTGTAACCGTTCAGGATATCATTCAGGTAATCAAGAGTATGCCGGCCAACAAGGCCCCTGGCCCTGACGGCCTGACGACGACCTTCTACAAAACGTACGCAGAAGAACTGGCGCCAAAACTGCATTCTGTGTTCGTTGAGGCTCTTGAACTGAACTCCCTCCCAGACTCCATGCATGAAGCCTTAATTATTACACTATTGAAGCCTGACAAAGACGAACTGTTCCTAGACTCTTATAGGCCCCTCTCCCTGATTAATGTGGACGCTAAAATTTATGCCAAGATCATTGCGGACAAACTTCAGCCGATGTTGCCGATCATCGCACTCCTTGATCAGTCCGGGTTTATCCCTGGCCGGGCCACATCGCACAACCTCAGAACCATCTTTTCTGTCCTACATTACTTACACCCCTCTGTTCAAGCGGCGGTTGTGTTCCTTGACGCTACCAAAGCGTTTGACTACTTGGAGTGGCCCTATTTGTTCAGGATTTTGGAACGGATGGGATTCAGTCGTAATTTCATAACTCTAATCAAATTACTGTATAACGCGCCTAGGGCTAGAGTGAGTGTAAATGGCCTCGTTTCCACACCCTTTGTGATCTCTAGAGGGACCAGACAGGGGTGCCCACTGTCTCCTCTCCTTTTTGCTATTGCAATGGAGCCGCTTGCGGCCAGGATACGGCAACACCACACTGCGAGGGGGATTGGGTTCAGCTCCCGGAGTTTACTGATTTCGCTATACGCAGACGATGTCACCTTGTATATCGTCAACCCCAGAGAAAACATGAATCCGCTGCTCCGTGAATTCGTGCGGTTTGAGGGCCTTGCTGGAGTGTCCATAAATTGGACTAAGTCTGTTGCGTTCCCCCTTACTGATGAGACAAGTCAGCCGTCACCGGACTACCCCCTGCGTTGGGAAACTGACGCGGTTAAATATCTGGGGATCTGGATCAGTCGGGATATACAGGAGTTGTGGTCTCTTAACTTTGGCAGAGCGGTGGACTGGCTGGAGGGGAAGATCGCGGTCTGGAACAAGCTACCCCTGTCCCTGGTGGCAAGGATAGCATTGGTGAAAATGGTGGTTCTCCCCAAATTCCTATATTTGTTCGTGAATGTTCCGCTGCCCATGACGGCACACTTTCACACGCGAGTCCGTTCTTTGTTATTAAATCTAGTGTGGGCCGGGAAACAGGCGAGGGTATCCTGGAACCTGCTCACGCTCCCGCTGAGACAGGGGGGCCTAGGAGCTCCTGACTTCAAGCTATACTCCCTATGCGCGCAGGCGCAGTTTCTACATTTCTGGGCCTTCCCTACTCCTTACAACCACATGTGGCGGTGGAGCTAGCCGTTGTTGCCCCGTTACCGCTGCGCGTGGCGCTCTATGGTAAGGTCACGCGCCCTTCAAAGGATGTGGACACTGTGGAGATGATTCGCTGGTCTTGGCGCGAATTGCAGAATAGAGCGGGACTCTCCTTGCTTTATGCGCCAGCTATCCCCCTACGGGGAAACCCGATGTTGCCTTGCTTGAGTGCCAGAGGTGACACCCTCACAATCCGCGGGCAGAGGCTGCATACATTTGCTGATATATATCCTGATGGCACTTTTAGAGAACTGAATGCGGGTGTGGACGACCAGCCTGAATCCTTTGCGGACACGCTGCTATACCACTCCCTTAAGGAATCCTGTAAGAAATTGGGGCCCCAATTTCCTGAGGAGCCGCCGGTACTGGCTGCCCTTCAGAACCTACTTTCGAGACCCTCCCCCAAAAAACTAGTGTCAAGACTGTACAACTGCATGCAGGAGCAAGCCCCGATAACTGTATCTACGGCCAAGCAGGCTTGGGATGCCGACCTGGTCGACCCTTTGACAGATGACATGTGGGAATACTGCTGTAAACAGCTCACGGCATTGTCTCCAAATTATCGTTTGCGGCTCATCCATTTCAAATTTTTACACCGGTACTATCGCACACCGGTTCTGCTGCACCGCATGGGCGTACGCGAGGACACCACTTGCTGGAAGTGTGGAGGGGTAGATGCGTCCTTCATTCATGTGGCATGGAGCTGCCCTAAACTAGATGAGTACTGGTCGGACGTCTTCACTGCCATTAACCAAATCCTACATAGAACTGACGCACCATCACCACTCCTGGGCCTGTTAGGATATGTCAGGGACACAGAACCTTGCGATAGGAAACTACATGCACTACTCCTCCTCTATGCCAAATGACAAATATCACTACACTGGGGCCGGAGAGCTCTTCCCTCGTTCACAGAGTGGATTAGGGATGTGACATATGGACATGCACAACTGACTCATTATTGGGAGACGATGCCTACTGCTTCCAGGCCTAATGATATATGGGAACCCTTCCTACAATGGACTAGGGAGCGTGCGGGCTCAGACGCTTCTGTTGGTTCGCCTGAGGTGGGTGTGTCGGATGATATGGGGTGAGAGCTCTGACAATGTAGACATGTGACTGCTGCTCTGGTGTTCTGTGCCGATGCAGTTTTACCTTGGGGCTGAGTTACGTCCCGGTCCGAATGTCCTAATTGATTCCTACACACAGCATACCCTGGCCACCTCCGCCTCCCTTGAGGCCACATGACTCTGTGGATCGACCTGCCTCGGCTTCCCCCCTCCTTCCCCGCCTCCCCCCCCCTCCTCTATCTTCGCGATGGAGACCTGGCGCCCGCCACGACACAACCCCTACCACTGTTTGACATTTTTTGACAGATGCCCAGCGCAGAAGCGCATAGCCCCATGTATGAGTGGGTACTGTGTGATTGGTATTTTGCAACTGCACCGATGTTTGTTGTTCTTGCTTTTTTTTTTTGTTTGTTGGGGCGAGTTGGGTGAAAACAGTGCTGGTAGACGCATCCTTTCGAACTGCTGTCTCAGCAGGTTGTGTCCGGTTGCCCGCTCCGTGGCAGCCTAAGAACCTTCAGGTTCATTTGCTAGTCTACAGCGCTGGTAAAATGTAAGACCATTAAACATGCTAATGTTGCACTGCACATGTACATGACTTTCTTGTATTGTATGTATTTATTGGGTGCTCCGCAACCCGTTGGCGTTAGGCGGAGGTTTGAGCATGACTTGTCTGTGGAGTCTGTGTAAGTAACTGAACTGGTGTTTTACCAGGATCAGGCCCAAACGGATTCAGTGTATTCATCTTAGGTGTAGGAAGTGGTGGAGGAACAGGTGGAACAGGATTTCGGGCAGGTGAACTCTGTTGCGGTACGGGCTGGGCATTGTCTCGGGGTGGGTTGCCACCACCGTCACCATCAGTAGGCGGTACGTTAGTACGTGAATTGGTGTAAGCGGGAGCTACATCGTCTAGATAGGAGGCAAGGAATATGTCTTTTGTGGTCCTGTGGCTTACTTTAGTCGGAACCAATGGTGGCGGCAGATCTTTCGGTATTTCTGGAGTGGCCTTAGGCGAACCCTCGGTCACTAAATACATGCCATTGGCAAGAGTGTTTCGCATGCGGTCTACTTGTTCTGCTTTTACTCGGATACCTTCAATAACTAATTCGTTCTCTCGGACTTCATCTGACTCTTCTCTATGTTTCTCAGCTTTTCGGAGTGCTTTTTCTGTACGCTTATGCGATTATTTACGCCACAATTCTATGGCGTCTTTCTGGGACTGTCTGGCTTTCTTTTTCCATAGCGCTTCCTCTACTCTCATGATGCACTCGGCATCCCATGTTCCTGTAGCAGGCCACCTGTGTCTCTCTTCTAGGTGCTTGGTATAATCGGCCCATAAATCTAGATACAGTATGGCATCTAGGCCATGCTTATGGTACATAAAATTTCCAGGAGTGTCCCTAGGGGGGACAGGAATTTCTTCCTCTAGTATCCCTTTCCTAGTTCCTATCTGTCTTAATTTATTGAAAAACGGCATCTTGTTACGTAGTGCTGGTCACTCGATACTTGTTACTTACTCTGAACACAGCTAGTTACACAAAAACACAGTAATGTACGTCAAACAGTCACTCATACCACGACATTTATCACATGAAACATTTGAACACATATGAACTACCCTTGAGTTTCAGAAAAAACGAGAACAAAAATTGAAACCTTGAATACTTTATGTACTGCTAAACAGCACAGATACACTGTCTAAAACAGTGCAGACCGTGTTTGTGTACCCAAACCCGTCTTTACCGGATACATAATAATGCACCCGTCTAGATGCGTCCCCAGCAACGGTACTCACCGGGAAGCACGGAACAGAAGGCCTCAGAAAACTCGACTGGACTGGACCGGACTGGACTCGACTCGATACGTGAATACTTCGGAACTGGTGGGTCTCTTGACACCTCGGACCTTGCTTCTTTCGGCTAGGCTCTGGTCGGGATCCTCCGCACTCCTCACCGCCTCGTCTGGGTGCTGATCGCAGTCTCCGTCACCTCCGTAGGCCTGAGGGAGATACAGGAAATCCTGCGGGTACGCGTAGTTGTCCGTCTCGACTGTGGCAGGGGGCACAGGCTGCAACGCACCAACCGGCGCGTGGGGTGGGGGAGGGGTCCCTATTCGGGCGCCAAATTAATGTGGTAAATATTTAATTACCGTCCTAATTTCTATGCAGGTAAGTACTTAAAATAAAATAACTCAATCGGAAAGAAAGACGCAGAGTCCGTGGTGTTAGAGTTCTTAGGGGTTTTATTCCTTCAAAAGGAATGGTTCTAGAACCGGATATCGGATTCCTGACACCACTGGGGTTCAGGAAGGGATAGAGAATACTTTATTGACAATACATAACTTTTATACTTAATGCACATAATGAAAATCAATGCAGAAGGCGTAACAGCTGAGAGAAACAAGATAAGAACACACACGTGTTAGCAATACGTAATCAGAAGGCGTGAACTAGGGCGTGTACAGAGGTGTGTGCTAGAAGACGTCATATGAAAGTGTCACAAGTGGGTGGGTACATAGCAGAATCTTGCAATGTCAGCAGAAATCTGAAGTCTGGATGCGCGCGCAGCTGCATGACGTGTGATTTGCGTGAAACTGGAGGGTGCAAGGGGACTTGACATTTACACTAGAGGAAAGAGACAGAAGTCTGGCATGTCAGATCAACTCGTTCCTATATCATATCTGATATCTGATGTTTGGGAACCATATTATCTAGAAGGAAAGGTCTCTTGGGCAGAGGCTATCCTATACTGACTATGAATGCGTGCATATGTGCCTACGTGTCTGTGTGTAAAGCAAGGGGGCCATGGGCCTACCATGGTAACGGGAGCTATGAATTACTTGCATGGAGACAGAGAGGCCGGGCCCTTTGCTCTGCAGCCGGGGATTGTTTATCTATTCTGCTGGACTGGAATGTGTTTTCGGGAAGCTAAGCTTGGCTATACTGATAACATGAAGGTAAAATACTGTCTTTGGCAGGCAGGCAGGCCGAGCCAGGCTCCGCTCGCCTCGCAGGGAGTAGGACAGAGTTCACGGGTGGGGGCATCCCACGTTGCAGTTTCAGGAGGCAGAGATGCTTTTGAAAAGAGGCTCGATGACAGAAAACAGGGCCTAACTCGCACAGAGCCAGGAATACGTGAAAGTGCACCATACAAAGACGGTGGCAAAGCATATTTAGGAACGGAATATCCGACCCATTCAGGGTGGATCTGAAAGAGGACATGTTAACGTTGGACGCAAATGTATTTGCGTCTTTATAGCTGGCACAGGAGGGAAGTTACATGCACTTTAAGCTCGTACATGGAGACGGTGGGGTACACGTTACGGAACATTTCTCGACCATAAAATTTATATTTCCTCATTCCCTCCTTGTTCCCTACGGACCCTTCATGATATATCAATCTTCATTAATCCATTTATTTGTGTAGTGAGCATCATCTGCTCATCCTTTTTCACATGGGTTTTAGAACGTTGACTTGAATGGGGAGTGCAGGATGTGGCGCACAAGCCGCAAATCGCTGGCCCACATTGTAAACATAGACAGCAACTGAACACTATAAGTAGTATTGTTCCAAGGAGTGACAGTATTTTCCATCCCCAGGCGGAAATAGTAGTCCAGAGCCAACCGGACCAAGTCCAAGTGCCTGGATTCTGATGTATCTGACTAGCTATCTTATGGAGACGGGTAATAGCCTTTTATACGGACGGAGCATTATCTGGGATGAAAACGCAACAAGCTGACCCGAGGACCTTGCAGGCTCCTCCGCGATCGGCTAGTATGACGTCAATAACAAGACGATTTTGAAGAACGACAAGTCTCATAGCAGACTGTTCCTCAGTCAAGTTACCTAGGGCGGAAGTAGTCTCTTTTACTACTGCTTCAAGGGTTCTGGTCAAGTGACGGATAGACTTACTATTGAAAATAGCTCCTAAATAGGGAAAAAAACCTTTATTGAAATCTGTATACTGTTCCCATGCTGTCTCAGTATAGTCGACAATTGGGAGATCTCTTTTGGGTCTGTGAACTAGGCGGGAATTTCTGTGATAATCAGGTGGAGCTAAGAAAACAGGTGGCAGTAAGAATCCAATGTAACAGGTCCCATCCCAATCTAGAGGCAAACGTACATATGCGGTCTGACCACAAATGAAATAGGAATGACGTGTAGCTTTGAATGTGGACTTGCCCTTATCGCTAAATTCGACCACAGTAGTACATTTACTATGACCAAGGTGTACGGAACCCTTCTTTCTGACACATAATTCACCTTTGACTGGTAGTACTGACATAGTGGGCAAGTCTGGCTCGGTTTCGGATTCAACATTCAGAATCATGAGATTAAGTGTAAACTTCCCTAATCCATATACTTCATTTTCTAGATCAGTCCCTGTCCTTCTGGGAAGTCCCTCTTTGTCAGGATAACACTTTTTATGCAGAACTGTGTTCAGGTTTCCCCATACCCAGTTACCCTGATAAACTACGGAATTTGAATCTAAGGCATTAATCAAACTAAACCAGGCTCCACATGAACCATTGTGTGTGAACGGGTACGGGAAGAGGGGCAGAACTCCCCTATATTTCTGGTAGGGAGGGAGTCGGCCACATATCCAACAATTAGTAGCGTTGCTGGTCTGATGAGAGTGATGTAACATACTAATGAATGTATTGTTGCGCAGCGCAAGTCGGTAAGACAACTCGTGAGGGGGTAACTCACTAAAAGAATGCTCGGCAGTATTATTAGAATGTGCACGTGTAGCAATAGGAAAATAGATATGTAAAATTATACTTGTGACAATAATAGTAAGACTTAAAGAAAACATAATCCATAAGGTAACAATACAGTAACTTTTGAGAGATTTGCAATATCGTTGCTTCTTGATCTGTTTCTCTCTATCTCTCTCTCTATTGGGGTCTAGGGGATACATGTCAGAAACTATTTAACCGATTCACCTAGGGGAGGACTTAAACAATTAAACTGTCTGACTTGCTAGACCGCAATTTCAACTTGTACTCCTCTTGCGGAGTTTTCTCTACCATGGGGAGTTTAAAGTCACTAGAATCTGGGCAGTCCTTTGAGGGGGTGGAAGAGTCAGTCTCTGGCAATAGTTCATTTCATTTTTTAATATGACTCGTATGGATCCACCCCTTTCGGCCCTCAACCTTGATTGCAGTCCTCGTGGTCAGAAGGACGAGCTTCGGCTCCTGCCAACGGGGCTCCAGCGGACTCCTCCTCTCGAAATTACGTATCAGTACAGTATCTCCGGGACGGACATCGTGTGGCTTCACGTCAGTGTTGTCGGGAAAAGCTGCGGCAACCTGTGAACGACATGATTGGAGTGCAGACATCAAGGAGGCAAGGTAATCTGTCAGCATATTACAGTCGACATCGGTTATTTTCTTAGGCATGGGCGTCCCCCACATATTTGGTGGCCGGCCAAAGACCACCTCATACGGAGATAGCCCTGATCTCGAATGTGGGACCATTCTCATATAGAACAGTGCAACTGGCAGGGCGACTATCCAGTCGACCCCTTTCTCTTTACATATTTTTGCAAGACGGGTTTTCAGTGTCTGGTTGTGTCTCTCTACAAGGCCAGCGGCCTCGGGATGTCGGACGCAATGGAATTTCCACTGATATCCTAGCAGGAGTGAAACCTGCTTCATGAGCTCGGATGAGAATGGCTGTCCGTTATCTGAGTATACGATACGAGGCAAGCCGTACCGTGGGAAGAATTCTCGAACCAGCTGCTTGGCAGTGGTCGGGGCAGTGTAATCTGGGACTGGATATGCTTCGGTCCAACGGGAAAGTGCACAAACAACTACGAGGACGTACTTGAATCCTCGACAACGTTCCATCTGGATATAATCCATCTGGAGGACTTCAAAAGGGTGATCGGGAGGATGAAATCCACCTTGCTCTACAGGGACGCTTTTACCTGGATTGAACTGACAACAGATCATGCAAGTACGCACTTTCTGTTTTGCTGCTGCTCGTAAATGTTTGTTGAACCAGAGATTCTGTAAACTGTCTAACATGGCTTTTTCTCCCAGGTGGGCTGGGCTATGTGCTGTATTTATTATGACTTGAACCATAGAGTCGGGGAGAAACCATGTAGATTTTCCCTTCGTCATCCATCCCTGATCTGTCTGGACCCCTCCTAGTTCAGTCCATTTCTTGATTTCGTCTGGAGTAGCATGTGTCTGAATATCGATTACATCTAGTGTGGGATCCCTAACTGTCATACAATGTGTCGGTACTATTGTCTTTGTCACATCAGTTGTCTGGGTGTGAGTCAATGCAGTATGTTTTGCTGTTTGGTCTGCCAGGTCGTTACCCTGGGAAATAGAGTCAGTAACTTTAGTATGTGCTTTACACTTCATGATGGATATGCCTGAAGGCAGATGTATTGCTTCTAACAGTGCTTGAATGAGGGGACCGTGTTGGATCTTGGCACCGTGAGAGGTCAAGAAACCTCGTTCTTGCCATAACATTCCGAAGTCGTGTACAACTCCGAAAGCATAACGTGAATCTGTGTATATGTTAACATTTCTGTTCTTGGCTAGTATACAGGCTCGAGTCAGAGCGATAAGCTCTGCGGCTTGAGCGGACAGTGTATCAATACGGTGTGTTTCTTTGACTTCAGTTTCGGTGGTCACTGCATATGCGGCCACTAATTCTCCTGTGCTTGTTCTCATGCATGAACCGTCCACGTAAAGTGTCAGGTCGGGATTTGTCAGTGCAACATCTGTTAAGTCTCGTCGGGGCTTTGTTACTGCATTAATGATTTCTATACAATCATGCGGGGCTGAATCTGTCATAACCGAGGGTAACAACGTGGCAGGATTTAGAATGTTACAACGTCTGATTTCTATGTGTGGCTGGAATAGTGTCAGTTCATAACCTGTCAGTCGTGCTATAGTCAGATGTTGAGTCTGTGTTCGGTTTAGAAGGACTTCTACAGAATGTGGAACTTGTACTGTTAACTGGTGTCCTAATACTATTGAATCGCTTTGTCTGATTGCTAAGGCTGTCGCTGCAACTGATTTTAGGCACGCAGGCAGAGCCTGGGCCACTGGATCCAATGTACTTGAAAAATAAGCGCAAGGCTTATGTGAACCTGCTTGATCTTGTGTGAGGACAGACAACGCTGTACCATCACGTTCTGTAACAAAAAGTGTAAAAGGTGTGCTGTAACATGGTGTCGCTAGAACTGGTGCTTGACATAAAGCTTTCTTTAATTCTTCAAAAGCCTGCGTGTGTTCCTGGGTCCAAGGGAGGACAGTCGAAGTTGCTGCCTCCTGTGTTGTCAACTGTATCAGTGGTTTAGCTAGAAATGCATACTGAGGAATCCATTGTCTGCAGTACGAGGTGAGGCCTATAAAGGCCCGCACTTCCTTTTGTGTCTTGGGTTGTTGTAACTGTGCGATTAACTGAACTCGATCAGGTGTGAGCTGTCTTCCCCACTTGGACAGCAAGTGCCCAAGGTACACCACTTGCTGAACACAGAATTGTAGCTTCGAAGGAGACACCTTGTGTCCCTTGTCGGCCAGAAAATGTAAAACTGTCAGTGATGCTTGTTCACATTCGGGTTCGCTTCGTGCGGTGATCAGCAGATCATCGACGTACTGCAGTAAGGCAGTGTTAACTGGCATTTGGATACAGTCAAGTTGTCTTTTTAGCGCTTGGCTATAGATGCTGGGGCTTTCTGTGAATCCTTGAGGTGCGCGTGAAAATTTGAAGCTTCGGCCATTTAAACTGAATCCGAAGAGATATTGGCTCTCTGGATCAATGGGTACACTGAAGAAGGCGTTCTTGAGGTCAATTACAGTAAAGAACGTCGCTTCTGAATCAATAGCAGTCAATAAGGATGAGATATCGGGAACCACAGGATACTGTGGTACAATGCATTTGTTCAGTTCTCGTAAATCAATCACCAGCCGATATACTGGCGGTGCATTGGGATCAGTACGTTTAAGAATCGGAATGATAGGGGAATTACAGATATTGGAGTCGGTCTCTACGACCACTCCTTGGGCAATGAGCTCTTCAATGATTTCCAGTAAAGCCACTACAGCATCAGGTGGTAACTTGTATTGTCTTATTCGGGGTAAAACAACTCCTTGTTTGAGTGTAACACGGTATGGTGTAATGTGCATACAACCTACATCGGTTGGGCCTTGTGCCCACAGGTGTTTCGGTACATTTTTCAATCTGACATCAAACTCTCGTAATACATAGTGACCCTTAAAGTCACAAAGAAAAAGTCTAACTCCTTCCGGAGAACAACATATCACTGCTCCTAGAGCCTTCAGTGTCTTGATACCTAACAAGTTTTCTGGACATGATTTTGTGAGTAACAGGTCTGTAACACGTGATAATGGACCTACTGCTACTGCTAGGGGGACAGGTTCTGATACTTCATTTACAATTGGCTGTCCTGAAAAACCAAGGGAAACATTCTGTGAGCCTGAGAGGGGTGCCCCTGGAACTTCGTCGTGACTGATCGTGGTGCGACTTGCCCCTGTGTCAATTAGAAACTTTCTGTCTTTTCCTAATACTTGACTATGCACATAAGGACCCTCTTGATCTACAGGAATCTCAATAAGAGGCAAGCCAACCTCCCTCTCTAGGCTATTTCATGTGTATCGCTGATAATCAGGATAATCAGATTGGGCATACTGGTACATCTGCTGCGAGACTTGCTGGGTCGCGGCAATGGGCTGTGGCTGTGATACCGCTACGGTCTGCGCTGTATGTGGGGAAGCATGCATAGGCTGTATATTCTGTGAAGTCTGTTGCTGGACCTGGTCTTGTCTAGGCTGACGCGGTCTTTCTTTAGTTTTACCTGTTGCTATATTGTGTTTCAGGACTGGACATTCGTTTACGTAGTGACCTGGTTGTTTGCAATAGTTGCATGTCCCTTTAACAGGAGCTGCTGAATTACTTGTTTGGGTCACACCCTTTTTCTGACCGTCGGCTGAAACCGACTGGGCCACTAACATTTTCATTTTCGTGTCTTTCATACGTCTCTGTTCGTGATCTTGTTCTTCTCTAATTCTGTTCTGGTGATATTGTAACATTTGTAACATCTGGGATGGCGTATTTGCTTGCCATGTACTTTCCACTTTATATACACGGTTCTTAACTTGTGTCAGGGAATTCTCAACCAATTTAGTTACAAAAAGGTGCGGGTATGACTCGCTACCTGGTTTTAGGCCACTATTAATAATGAAACATTTCTCGAATCTTGAATAGAAGTCACTAGTATCTTCATCGTGTTTCTGTTTACAAGCTGAGATTGCGTCCCAATCTTCCTTTTTAGTTGTCAGTAATCTTGGCAGAACCTGTACTATTAACCCTGGTAATGCTTTAGCTTTGTCCCCAAGGCCTAGCCCTGGAGTACGACCTTTTTCCTCGTCTTCTATTTCCGTCCATATAATCTTTTTGTCTCCCACCTCCCATTCTTTTTCCTTTAGTTTCTCGTAAATACCCGTGGGCAGCAGTACTTTTAACAATTTCATAATATCCGTATACGTGTAATCTCCCATGAGTAACATGTCCTTAAGTTCTCGGTGGAAACCTGCGGGGTTTTATCGTGACAGGGCACTAGTTTCTTCATTTCTAACAATTCCAACTTTGTTAAAGGTGTGTACACAAACACACGTCGTAGGGTATTATCGGCATTCATAACTGGGTGCACTTCTCGTAAAGGATTCTGCCTGTCAAAATGAAACATTTCTTTTCTTTCTGGGGGCGGAGCTGGAACGTATTGTGGGCCTAAGAAAGCGTTATATCTGTGCCGTTGTTCTAGAATTATTTGAATTAACTTGGTACTTAGGCCTCTCCATCTATTCATAAGTAGTGCTTCTAATGTATCAGGTAAAGGACCTGGATCAGAATGTTGATGTCTGTATAACGTGATGAGATGCTGAATCATGTACATACCAGCTAATTTCTGCTCGTCTGGGGAAAGGTTCAAAAATGTCTGTGCTACTGTATCATCATTATATGTGCTAGGATTGTCAGCCCATAGTACTGCTGACCGGGCTAGTTCTTGTTCATCCATAGAATTGAGTACATGGTACCCCATTCGTTCTTGAAGAATTTTATCGGTAGCCTGAAATAGATATTCAGGAGAACTCGTTTTCGAGATGCCAGAGAGAAAAACTCTCTTGCTTTCTGGACGAGTGCCTTTCTTAAGGTAATTTCCCTTACCTACATATGCTATTATTTCTTTAGCCGAGTCTTGTTCCTCTGGTTCGTCCTCCTCGGAGGAGTTATTCCTGTCGCTATCTCTTTCCTTTTCTTGTTCCTTTCTTTCGTGTATTTCTATTACTTCTTTCCTGATCTTTTATACATACTTGCTATACAATTCTGTTTATCGTGTTTTCCATCGGCTATATTCTGACCCCACTTGTTTAGTGCATCCATCTCTTCCTGGTCTACCCCAGGCCTGTCTCGTTCTCTTATTAAACAGTTTATGAAGAAGCGTAATATACAACCTTGAGTGTCAACTTTCTGGTGAGCCAGGGCCTCTTTAATACTTTCAGGATCTTCCCCAGTCTGGATAAAATGGTATATTCTATCTAGGTATTCAGTCATTCCTGGGAATAACACTAAGTAATCTGTAACTTTTCGTAAGCGTAGAGATGCTAACAACATCCTGTCGTCTTTACCGGGTACTGGATCGTATCTGCAAATTGGAAGGGGTTCTTTAAGCATGTCATAACTTGGTGTTCGGGGTGTACGTTGCTTTAATATGTCCCTAAGGTTTAACCTATGTGTTGGTGGCGGGGTCTGGTGACCTCCTGTCGCACCTCCTGAGGCGGAGGTTTGAGCATGACTTGTCTGTGGAGTCTGTGTAAGTAACTGAACTGGTGTTTTACCAGGATCAGGCCCAAACGGATTCAGTGTATTCATCTTAGGTGTAGGAAGTGGTGGAGGAACAGGTGGAACAGGATTTCGGGCAGGTGAACTCTGTTGCGGTACGGGCTGGGCATTGTCTCGGGGTGGGTTGCCACCACCGTCACCGTCAGTAGGCGGTACGTTAGTACGTGAATTGGTGTAAGCGGGAGCTACATCGTCTAGATAGGAGGCAAGGAATATGTCTTTTGTGGTCCTGTGGCTTACTTTAGTCGGAACCAATGGTGGCGGCAGATCTTTCGGTATTTCTGGAGTGGCCTTAGGCGAACCCTCGGTCACTAAATACATGCCATTGGCAAGAGTGTTTCGCATGCGGTCTACTTGTTCTGCTTTTACTCGGATACCTTCAATAACTAATTCGTTCTCTCGGACTTCATCTGACTCTTCTCTATGTTTCTCAGCTTTTCGGAGTGCTTTTTCTGTACGCTTATGCGATTCTTTACGCCACAATTCTATGGCGTCTTTCTGGGACTGTCTGGCTTTCTTTTTCCATAGCGCTTCCTCTACTCTCATGATGCACTCGGCATCCCATGTTCCTGTAGCAGGCCACCTGTGTCTCTCTTCTAGGTGCTTGGTATAATCGGCCCATAAATCTAGATGCAGTATGGCATCTAGGCCATGCTTATGGTACATAAAATTTCCAGGAGTGTCCCTAGGGGGGACAGGAATTTCTTCCTCTAGTATCCCTTTCCTAGTTCCTATCTGTCTTAATTTATTGAAAAACGGCATCTTGTTACGTAGTGCTGGTCACTCGATGCTTGTTACTTACTCTGAACACAGCTAGTTACACAAAAACACAGTAATGTACGTCAAACAGTCACTCATACCACAACATTTATCACATGAAACATTTGAACACATATGAACTACCCTTGAGTTTCAGAAAAAACGAGAACAAAAATTGAAACCTTGAATACTTTATGTACTGCTAAACAGCACAGATACACTGTCTAAAACAGTGCAGACCGTGTTTGTGTACCCAAACCCGTCTTTACCGGATACATAATAATGCACCCGTCTAGATGCGTCCCCAGCAACGGTACTCACCGGGAAGCACAGAACAGAAGGCCTCAGAAAACTCGACTGGACTGGACCGGACTGGACTGGACTCGATACGTGAATACTTCGGAACTGGTGGGTCTCTTGACACCTCGGACCTTGCTTCTTTCAGCTAGGCTCTGGTCGGGATCCTCCGCACTCCTCACCGCCTCGTCTGGGTGCTGATCGCAGTCTCCGTCACCTCCGTTGGCCTGAGGGAGATACAGGAAATCCTGCGGGTACGCGTAGTTGTCCGTCTCGACTGTGGCAGGGGGCACAGGCTGCAACGCACCAACCGGCGCGTGGGGTGGGGGAGGGGTCCCTGTTCGGGCGCCAAATTAATGTGGTAAATATTTAATTACCGTCCTAATTTCTATGCAGGTAAGTACTTAAAATAAAATAACTCAATCGGAAAGAAAGACGCAGAGTCCGTGGTGTTAGAGTTCTTAGGGGTTTTATTCCTTCAAAAGGAATGGTTCTAGAACCGGATATCGGATTCCTGACACCACTGGGGTTCAGGAAGGGATAGAGAATACTTTATTGACAATACATAACTTTTATACTTAATGCACATAATGAAAATCAATGCAGAAGGCGTAACAGCTGAGAGAAACAAGATAAGAACACACACGTGTTAGCAATACGTAATCAGAAGGCGTGAACTAGGGCGTGTACAGAGGTGTGTGCTAGAAGACGTCATATGAAAGTGTCACAAGTGGGTGGGTACATAGCAGAATCTTGCAATGTCAGCAGAAATATGAAGTCTGGATGCGCGCGCAGCTGCATGACGTGTGATTTGCGTGAAACTGGAGGGTGCAAGGGGACTTGACATTTACACTAGAGGAAAGAGACAGAAGTCTGGCATGTCAGATCAACTCGTTCCTATATCATATCTGATATCTGATGTTTGGGAACCATATTATCTAGAAGGAAAGGTCTCTTGGGCAGAGGCTATCCTATACTGACTATGAATGTGTGCATATGTGCCTACGTGTCTGTGTGTAAAGCAAGGGGGCCATGGGCCTACCATGGTAACGGGAGCTATGAATTACTTGCATGGAGACAGAGAGGCCGGGCCCTTTGCTCTGCAGCCGGGGATTGTTTATCTATTCTGCTGGACTGGAATGTGTTTTCGGGAAGCTAAGCTTGGCTATACTGATAACATGAAGGTAAAATACTGTCTTTGGCAGGCAGGCAGGCCGAGCCAGGCTCCGCTCGCCTCGCAGGGAGTAGGACAGAGTTCACGGGTGGGGGCATCCCACGTTGCAGTTTCAGGAGGCAGAGATGCCTTTGAAAAGAGGCTCGATGACAGAAAACAGGGCCTAACTCGCACAGAGCCAGGAATACGTGAAAGTGCACCATACAAAGATGGTGGCAAAGCATATTTAGGAACGGAATATCCGACCCATTCAGGGTGGATCTGAAAGAGGACATGTTAACGTTGGAGGCAAATGTATTTGCGTCTTTATAGCTGGCACAGGAGGGAAGTTACATGCACTTTAAGCTCGTACATGGAGACGGTGGGGTACACGTTAGGGAACATTTCTCGACCATAAAATTTATATTTCCTCACTTTCACACGCGAGTCCGTTCTTTGTTATTAAATCTAGTGTGGGCCGGGAAACAGGCGAGGGTATCCTGGAACCTGCTCACGCTCCCGCTGAGACAGGGGGGCCTAGGAGCTCCTGACTTCAAGCTATACTCCCTATGCGCGCAGGCGCAGTTTCTACATTTCTGGGCCTTCCGTACTCCTTACAACCACATGTGGCGGTGGAGCTAGCCGTTGTTGCCCCGTTACCGCTGCGCGTGGCGCTCTATGGTAAGGTCACGCGCCCTTCAAAGGATGTGGACACTGTGGAGATGATTCGCTGGTCTTGGCGCGAATTGCAGAATAGAGCGGGACTCTCCTTGCTTTATGCGCCAGCTATCCCCCTACGGGGAAACCCGATGTTGCCTTGCTTGAGTGCCAGAGGTGACACCCTCACAATCCGCGGGCAGAGGCTGCATACATTTGCTGATATATATCCTGATGGCACTTTTAGAGAACTGAATGCGGGTGTGGACGACCAGCCTGAATTCTTTGCGGACACGCTGCTATACCACTCCCTTAAGGAATCCTGTAAGAAATTGGGGCCCCAATTTCCTGAGGAGCCGCCGGTACTGGCTGCCCTTCAGAACCTACTTTCGAGACCCTCCCCCAAAAAACTAGTGTCAAGACTGTACAACTGCATGCAGGAGCAAGCCCCGATAACTGTATCTACGGCCAAGCAGGCTTGGGATGCCGACCTGGTCGACCCTTTGACAGATGACATGTGGGAATACTGCTGTAAACAGCTCACGGCATTGTCTCCAAATTATCGTTTGCGGCTCATCCATTTCAAATTTTTACACCGGTACTATCGCACACCGGTTCTGCTGCACCGCATGGGCGTACGCGAGGACACCACTTGCTGGAAGTGTGGAGGGGTAGATGCGTCCTTCATTCATGTGGCATGGAGCTGCCCTAAACTAGATGAGTACTGGTCGGACGTCTTCACTGCCATTAACCAAATCCTACATAGAACTGACGCACCATCACCACTCCTGGGCCTGTTAGGATATGTCGGGGACACAGAACCTTGCGATAGGAAACTACATGCACTACTCTTCCTCTATGCCAAACGACAAATATCACTACACTGGGGCCGGAGAGCTCTTCCCTCGTTCACAGAGTGGATTAGGGATGTGACATATGGACATGCACAACTGACTCATTATTGGGAGACGATGCCTACTGCTTCCAGGCCTAATGATATATGGGAACCCTTCCTACAATGGACTAGGGAGCGTGCGGGCTCAGACGCTTCTGTTGGTTCGCCTGAGGTGGGTGTGTCGGATGATATGGGGTGAGAGCTCTGACAATGTAGACATGTGACTGCTGCTCTGGTGTTCTGTGCCGATGCAGTTTTACCTTGGGGCTGAGTTACGTCCCGGTCCGAATGTCCTAATTGATTCCTACACACAGCATACCCTGGCCACCTCCGCCTCCCTTGAGGCCACATGACTCTGTGGATCGACCTGCCTCGGCTTCCCCCCTCCTTCCCCGCCTCCCCCCCCCTCCTCTATCTTCGCGATGGAGACCTGGCGCCCGCCACGACACAACCCCTACCACTGTTTGACATTTTTTGACAGATGCCCAGCGCAGAAGCGCATAGCCCCATGTATGAGTGGGTACTGTGTGATTGGTATTTTGCAACTGCACCGATGTTTGTTGTTCTTGCTTTTCTTTTTTGTTTGTTGGGGCGAGTTGGGTGAAAACAGTGCTGGTAGACGCATCCTTTCGAACTGCTGTCTCAGCAGGTTGTGTCCGGTTGCCCGCTCCGTGGCAGCCTAAGAACCTTCAGGTTCATTTGCTAGTCTACAGCGCTGGTAAAATGTAAGACCATTAAACATGCTAATGTTGCACTGCACATGTACATGACTTTCTTGTATTGTATGTATTTATTGGGTGCTCCGCAACCCGTTGGGTTGGGTCCCCCCGACTGCTCTACTACTTGTCATGAGATGTGAACTTCATAGCGGCCTGCCTCCGGGTTGTTGGCGTGACGCAGTGTAACTCTTATCTTTCTTTCTGCATAATAAATGTCTTGCACCAAAAAAAAAACAAAAAAAAAACCAATAGAGGTTTCATAACATAAAATTAAGCTTTCCGCACTGTTTATTAATTTTTCAGTTCGTTATTTTCTATGTAGTCACCTGATGGTGCGAGATCAACAAAATAATTACAGAATAGTTTACTCTTTTTAGGCAAGCTTTAGATTACACCTCTGCGTTTACTAACTCTGTCCACAAGGCAGGACATTGCCCATGGTCACGTTAATTGTTTACAGGCACGGGGAGCTTACGTGCGTTCTCTAGAATCACAAGATGTTGAGCCGTTGCAGAGACTCAAACATGGCTCCCTAGTTCCAAAGTCAGCAGCTCTGTCCCTAACGCTGCATCCTGGCTAGAGGGAAGGAGGCAGGCAGAAGCCACATGAAAGATCAGCTCGTCATGGGATCAAGGTTCCAACTGGACCTCGAGCTGAGCCAGAGCCAGGCTTCAGTCTCGAGCCTTGTTCAAGGTTTCAGTGGCTCGATCATCTCTAGAATAACTAGATAATGTCTAAAAAGCCAGTGATATTAGCATATTGTGTCCTACCTTTCCTTACTTCACTATGGGCCTTTTTATTTTTAGATATTGTGTCAGATTAGCCTGTGATCTGTATTTATTTAACACTGTATACTATTCATCTTACAGAGTTGCACAAAAACACTGTCTTCTGGTTTTAAAGGGGAATTAGAAAAATAAACTACTCTAATCAGTGGTTTAATAATAATAATAAAGGATTTTGTAGAGCGCTCAGTAACGCCATCACGGCGTGTCCCCGCGCTAGTAGAGAAGAAGCAAACAGACCTCAGAGGAGACCCCTCCCCAGAGCCTTACAGTATGTACAAGTAGGTTTTCAGCAGAGAACGAAATGGTCCCTCTCTGCTCTCTAGTCTAAAGGTTTACGTGCACTATGTGTGACCGGGAACCCTGGTTCAAATCCTGGAATTTCTGCATTGCTAAATTGTGTGATCTTAGTAAAATCAATTTACTTCAAGTGTCTTATTTATTTTATAGTGACATTTGAGAGCACTTTCAAGTAATTCAGTTTAAGATAGACTATATGTAAAAGCTCAATTGTAGCTTTTATTAGCCTGGAGTGTTACACCATTGAAAACAATAATATTGGCCATGATGTAAGGGATGGGAAATAGACAATACAATGTGGGCATCACATCGCGATGCCCTTACAACGCGGTTGTTACAATGACTGTGTTGTTACCACGCACTGCCATCACTACGCAAGTCATTTCATCGACTTGCAGTAGATGGCATGCTAACATTAGAAATAGTATAGTTTACTATTCCAAAACGTTCCCTACTGTTACGTAGTCTGGAGCTGGAATGGTAAATTATACATTTCTAATGTCAGCACGCCATCTACTGCAAGTTGATGTAATGACTTGCATAGTAATGGCTTCGAGTGGTAACAACGCTGTCGTTGTTACAACGGCGTTGTTATGGCACGCGCTGTGATGACTGGCATTGTAACAAGTCATATTTGTAAGGGACACCAGATAATTGGTTCACTCTGTTTGCTCCTGATGTTGTTAAGAGGGGGGTTAAAGAATGTTTCAAAGTTCATGTTCAGAAACTTTAACTTCAAACAAATGTCAATGCAATGTTGTAATCTAATGCAACACGACCATATGTTTTTTTAACTGATATTATTGCTGTATTCCAAGAGAGGTTACATAGCATGATAGTAGCCAGGGAATGCGGCAATAGACTCCGTCATACAAGTATAGAAAAACAGTGCTGGGCCATTTATGAAGAATTAGCACACATGTTTTTAATGTTTATATGTAAGAAACTGACCCATAGTAAACTGTCTCTGTCCACCCAACTGCCAAGTTGCCACTGCTTTAACTAGCGGAAAAGGGAAGCAATGTAATGAATCCTGTGGTGCTTAGAAGAAAGTGTTCTATAGGGGAAATCGTGACAGTGTGACGAAGATAGGTGCCCTTTAAACATTGCCTTGAGTAGTTGCCTAGATGTGGCAAAATTCAAAAACAACTAATATATAGACACCAAGAGTACATGTGTTCGGGGTGGATTATGGGGAGAGAGTATCATCCTTGGTGCAGTCTTTAAAGACCTCCATCAAAATATCCCATGCCTGTGCAATAAAATATTTGATCAGACCGGCTCATTCCTCCCCATATAACAGGGTGCTCTCAGATCAAAACCAAGAGAGCAAGACCTCGGTCCAACTTATGATAAACAGAGGAAGTGAATCCTTCCAGAACATTGTAATTTTGTGTTTTGAAGAAGAGCTGGCTCGAGGGACTTGGTGGAGCTTTCTCAAACTTAGGATGGGGGAATACGCTCAATACGGCCACTTCTGGGAAATGTATTAGTACATGGCCCTCTGGAACAGTCTTCCCACTGACCTAAGAACCACCACAAATCACCTGTCTTTTAGAAAGGCATTGAAAACCCTTCTCTACCAAGAGGCATTTCTATCCACATAACTTCCCAGGCTGCTCTATCTGAAAATTCCTCAGCTAGCAAAGCGCGGAGATACCCTCACGGGATTGATTCCTGCGCTATAGAAGAAATTAAAATAAATAAATAAATTGTGCTCGACAGCACCTTGAAAATCCTCTGCCGATATGAAAGGAGTGTGGGGTGAGACCAAAGCTTATGAAACAGGTTGCCATCTAATCGCATACAGCGAGGGCATGAGGTTACAGCTCCCAGATACTTTGTTAATTCAGGCAGTTAGGCTCAGTTCAGAATACTAAATAGAATATAAATTGAATGTTAAATTGAATATACGCGAGACAGTAGTTGTGGGATACTCTGGGGGGATATTTCAATATTTTAGCCCAGTCCGCATCCTGCAGCGGTTTGGCCATGTCAATCTCCCAATTAGTAAGGAGAGAAGCCTGGAGTGGTTCCCATGTTGCAGGAAAAGTCTGTACACCTATCTTATCAGTCTGCCACCAGCTCTATGGCGCAGAGCATCTGGTATGCTTCGTGTGGGTTTGGTGCTAGGAAGTGGACATGAAATAGAGCATTGAATGATTGTCTAAGGTGTTTGAAAGAAAGGAATTGACCCAGGTGTAAATTCTAGTCTTCCATAAGGCTTTGGAAATCTAGTGGCTCGCCATCAATAAACAAATACCCCAATTTTGAGAGGTTTTCAACATGCCCCTGGTGGACTTGCCTTGAGAAAAACCACCCTGTGCGAGTGGAAAGGCCTAGCAAATGTATTTCAGGAGTGTAGGCTTTCTTTGTGTTAGTGAGTTTATGGGTTCTATAAGGATAAGAGAAAGCTAGGTGAAATAACCTTGGGTTTGCGTTGGGTAGAATGGTCAGTAGGAAACAATGAATAATGCTGTAAGCCCTTCTTAAAGCCTTTACGAGTAAACCCCATCTTATACAGGGGAAGCCACACAGCCAAGGTAACACCTGTTGGAGCTGTGTAGGTTAATAATGATGTTCTATGTCCAGACGGGCTAATCAGTCCAGTAATGGGTGGCTTTAGAGTGAAAATAGCTACCCAGTGGTGCCCTAGCTCCCAAATCAGACATGGGACGTGTTGAGGTCTCTGAAGAAGGAACCAGGGAGGAGCAGGTGAAGGTTGGCAAAATAATACAATACCTGGGGTAGCATCACCATCTTCACTAGTGCCATGTGGCTCATTACTGAAAGCAGAAGAGAAGACCAAAAAGCAAACTGGGCTTGAAGAGACCGTCCCTCTCTATTGATTTGTTTTAGGGTTTTTATAAAGCACATCAATAATCCTCTGGGGATCTCACAGTGCTGATACACCATATTGTAATTTGTAGAGGCATTTGGTGGCACGGATTTCTATCCTGCCAATCAGTGGGGTAATGGTATATATTAATCCCTAGTTATCGAAAGGTAATGAATTCCCAGCTCAATCTGTGGTCTAATTGTATATGAAAGGGAAGACATTACCATATGGTTAAAGAAACACTTCTTAACATTACAAAATCGTTATCATATTCTTACATTTTGCTTGTGTAATTTACATTCCAAATGTTTTGAAGAATCTACGTGTACTTTAGGACTTTGGGATGAGCCAGATCACTAGTTTGGCCTAGGATCGACTGCAGAACAATTTTAAGACACAGACTGAGCTAGCAATTGCCTAGCACAACCTTCCAAGGGGTCTTGCCCCTGCTCACTCTTCACAAGCAAGACCAGTGGACCATTGATCAGCAGAGTTTGCTGAGGTGGAAGTGTGCTGCTTGTTCAGCCACTTGAAAGTGCCTCTTCTGTTCCTGGCTTCTCTGCTGAGACAACTCTCCAGGTTAGCACTACTTTCTGATACTCATTGCAGGCCCATCTGGTCTCATTTTAGGAATTGTACAACCTTGTTCTTCTCTTACTGATTAGTCCGGTTCTTAGCAGCAGTCCTTTGAATCAGTTGCTGTGGATCTCCCATCTAATCTCGATGTCATTCTGCTCTTTAGTTCTGTTTGTCTGCTATTCTGGGTTCCTAGTTCTGAGCAAAATGTAGAGTACCAATAGCTGTGAGACTACAGACACATTTTGGGTACCTCACATCATTACAGTAGATGTGAGACTATTGTCCACTCCATCTGCTGTGCTACATTAATTTATGTTTAGGTTTAATGTTGACTGAAGGTTGAGGTGAGCAAGTTGTTTTGTTCAACTTGTCTAAGCAAGCACTTACCTTAATATTTCCCAAACTATTTGCCATAGGTTTCAAAATATTTAGAAATATAACCAAAGTGTTGCTGTTGCTTTCTCTCCAAGAAGGTTTGGGTAAATATGGATAAGGGTGAGGCCTTTGACATTGGGCTTAAGGACATTCACTTACTACCTGAATGTAGCATACAGAGAGGCAATCAAATAAAGACCATAGTGAATAAAAAGTGCTATGCAGAAAATAGTAAATAAATGCACTGATAGAGAAGGAGCTATCGCCTCTCCTTGAATTTATCTGTAAAATTGACCGTCTGTCTTACGTTTTTGTCCTGAATTTGAACCCTTTGTCCTGAAAATTTGTCTTGAATTTTTTTAAAGTCCTGTCCAGAATTCGCCTTCAAATCAGGTGTAATGGTGAAAGAAAAAATGTCAATGACACAACGAGAGACCACTGGATGAAGAGGGGTCACTGAAAGGTGCAATATATAAATATATACACCTAACCAATAACAACGCTGCCTTAGCAGTGTTTTGATTGGTCCGAGCGCCATGGTTTGGCGTTCAGTCAGGGACTGGCAGGCTCTGCATGTTCTCCACCCAGGTTTTAATGCAGCCTGGGTAGAGAACATGCAAAATGCGCATGACGCTTTGGCCGGCCTAAGAGTGATGGTCAAAGCTTCATGCACACTTCAGGTGCAGCCACCACTCCTTCCCCTGTGATGCGCGGAAAGCCCAACCCCAAACCCCCCTGGCTTCAGCTGAATGCAAAAAACAAAATGATAATAATGAAGGTTATTGTCATTTTCGCATTCAGCTTGCAGCTGAAGCAGAGGTGCGACGCTCGTCCGCCTTTGTGGAGGAACCACCACTGGATATAAGAGAATGATTGAAGGACCTCACCTGAATTTTGGGTGGGATTTGTTTGCATAAATCACAGCGTTGGCATTGCCTTTGACACATTCACCATAAGGCTTATCTACCAATGAGGGAGGTAGCTATGGTGGATGTAACAATAGTGATGCCACCTCTGCCCAGGCTGAGCATCCCACAGTAAAAGGGCAAGGGGAGCGGTGTTCACCAGAGCCATAGAGTAGGGGGTGGGCCTGTGGGCTTCCAACTGCAGTTTAGGCTCCTCGGACTCACCAGCATGGTTGCCTTGTTAGTTGACCTGCTGGGTGTCGGGGACCAGAGGGTTTATCGTAGCACAATCTCTCTGAAATTGTCTAGCTTGGTGGCACTTTGCTATGTACAGTAGCCGATCGAGGAAGTGCCTTTTGGTGACCATGAGAACTGTACACATGCGGGTGGAAGCTGTGATTCCAAAGGTTTCTTAAACACTGGAAGCAGCAGAGGGAGGGGATTATTAATACTTTTTAATAATACCTGATGCTGCCGGCCACCTTGTCCCTCTGAGATTCTCTACTTCCTGCTCCCAGCTGTCCCTGGGACACCATCAGTAATTCCCCATCCAATCCCCATGCTGCTCTCATGCTGTATGAGAGCAGCGAGGGGATTGGCCTAAGCTGGCTGGTTCACTGCTCGCTCAGGCACGGGGAGTCTGTGCCGTTTCTCTACCCAGCTGTGGAATGCAGCTTGGTTGGAGAAACCTAATGAAAAGGGGGGGCTCTTGGCCCCCCCGCCCGCATGGCGGCGCGGCGACCGTCCCCCTCCTCAGTGCTTCTCGGTGGAGGGGCGTGCCCTTCAGGGCGCGCCTCGCCACCGATTGGTTTGCGCCCCCCCTTGACCCGGATGTCATTTTAGGGCTTCCGGGTCGGGGGGGCGGGCTGCAGGAGGGGCTGGGTGGGGGCGTGTCCGCCCTCACCTGGCCCCTTGGGAATAAAGAAGCGGGGAGCGCCCAGGAGACCCTCTTGTTCTCTGGACGCTCCCCCACAGAGTGTTGTGCCCCGCGCTCGGGGCTTCTTGTTTTCCCGCCCACCATCCCTGGAACTACTTGGTTGAAGCTGTATTAGTTCAATGTATATATACTTTGCTGAGTTATTGTTAGCACAATGCCTGGTTTTAGCGAGCGTTATGTGACTAAAGTATTTGTTTGATAATTGTTTTTCTTTTAGGACTTTTTTCCCCCGTTTAGTGAACTATGCTATAATATGTTTTGTTGTGGTGTTGTGTTAGGACCTTTTTTCCTTTGTAGCGATATGTTGATTTTAATGTGATATTAGTTAAAGTAGTTGTCCTTTAGCTCTTTTCTTCCATAGGTCGTCGTATTTATTAGGTTTGGGGCATGCGGTAAGGTCATGACCGGTGAGCAGCTATTTTAAGGTCTGAGGGGGCGGGCATCATCCCATGGAGGTTCCCGCCCAAGGGGAGGTGCCCTTGGCACCTCATAGAACTTCAGGGGCAAGGTAATTGCTGTTCAAAGGGGCGCGGGTTGGAGTAGTCACGCTTTCCTTAGGCTGGTAGCCACCCCGCGCGCGCATACTCATGACGTCACCGGATGGCGCAGAGTAAGGGCCCTCCTTTAGTGGGTAAATGGAGTTCACGGCGTGGACCGGGTAATTACCAGGCCCGGCTGCGCATGCGCACATCTCTGGGTGAGGCGCAGCTAGTAATTGGATTCACGGCGTGGACCGGGTAATTACCAGGCCCGGCTGCGCATGCGCACATCTCTAGGTAAGGCGCAGCTAGTAAGACCTGACACCGGTTAGCGACCTTGCCATATGGCCAGAAATGTAGTATACAGAAATCTAGCTGAGGATGTTAGTTTCGGTTAGGAAACAACCTGTATTAGAGTCTCTGTTAAGGTTAGTCTCTCAAGCTTGTTGACAATATTGTATCTAATGTCCTGCTGATTTTTGTATAAAGTATTTATCATGCTATTAAAATTTTTAATTTTATATCTTAATAAATACGGCCGGGGGGTCCCGCGACCCCCCGCCTTCCAAAGATAACCATGTTTCGTGTTCATGTGTCCGGGAGTTGGTGTGGTCATTTGGGAGGGGGGCGGCAGCCAGTCGCTGACCATGCTGTGCACGTCTGCTTGGCAGGCCTATGATGGCCGGCCAAACTGACATGCGCACTTATGAATGCACTCCACTCCTCCTCTCTCCCATGACCCGGCCCGCCCCTCCCTGCACATGCTTGACTCAGCCAGCAGCTGAAAAAAAACAATAATAAAATATACTTTTATTTTTCAGCTGCTGGCTGTGAGCCAGTGATATATATGAGTAGTTTATTCATGAACTCAAGAACAAGCCTCATCACTGGACCCTGACACTTCAGTTCTCTTTTAAGTAGAATCAGGCCCTAAGCAAAACAATACATTCTATTCACAACAGCATTCCTACTCATTTAAAGAAGCATCAATATATAACACAAACCATTGGTGGTGTAGCATTCCAGCTCATCTGTTAACTGATAGCCGCTCATAGAAGATACTAATAGTGTAAGGCAGTCATGAAACCATTCGTGGGCAGAGGGCAAGGACCCGCTACTGTTGAGAGAGCCTGGAGGGCAACAAGGACACCCATGTGCATCTCTTGGTTCAAATTTCCCAAGAAGCCTTGAACCATGCACACAGGCTTAAAAATGCAAACGCCTCAAATCACCGATAGATGAACACATCAATACACCTGAAAGAAAAAAAATATTTCCGAAGTTTTTGCCACTCTTTTGTCAGCCTTTCAATAGGTTAGTAAGAGCTGTTGCGCAATTTTACAGATGCTTTGTTGTCCCACTGCTGTGTTGATACAGAGGGGTTTCTGTGGCCTAGTTGTACCTCTTTATAATTGTATCCTGTTAGCCTGTATTTTTAGGTTTTACTTCTGTCTTTGGGATATCTATTTTTTCACTCCCTTTTGGTAAATTTCGGTCGCATTTTGATGTACACAGAATAGTAATTGGTAGCACAAATAAATATTATATGTAAGCTAACATAAAATGTTAATCGGGATACAAAATTGAGTACAATTGGAAAAAACAGAAAGCCATTCCAAATAACTGCTTTATGCCGTGGCAGCCCAGACCGCAACAAGTGGTAGACAGAACTGGCCTTTGAATGGAATTAATTACACCCGAGCCTGATGCTGAAATTAATCTCCGGCTCTGACGGGACCAGAAAAAACAGCACACGTGCTGGGCCTTTCCATTCCGCCATCTTGCAGTGCCAGTGTTCCCAGCAGTCCAGTTCAACACTGGATGCTGTGAGGGCGTCTGTCTGTTTATGTATGACGTAACCCCACTGTAAATGGGCTCTAACTGTGCATTGGCACTTTGAGCAACGTTCTTTCAACCCTAGGTCCTCCTCACCATCTGGCCCTGCCTTAAACCACAAATTACATACTTCTGTACTTCCATATTAGGGCTCCATGTCTCTGGTCAGTACACTTCTATGCTTTTACAATTCTCCGGATGGATTAGGCACCTCTCCTTATCAGACGTGCCAACAAAAATGTTCAAGCAATAGAAAATATGAAAAAAAGACGGCCACACCTGGAAGTCATGTATGGCGAGCTGGGCAGGGGTAAGGGCTACTCGAACCCTGGAAACTTACTTATAGCAGCTAACACGAGTTGATGTCATTCTCCTAAACTTGACCACATACCACCAAATAAAGCCTTCAATGGCTATCATATTTCATCCAACAGGTTGAATCGCGCCAGTTTAATTGCAGTAACAACTTCTGCGCTACTTTTGAAAAATAACCGGCCACTATAACTTTTTGGGAAACCTTGGTTTGAAGACTGGTACAATCTTAATAATACTCGGTACTCTCGGCAGGAATTATTTTCTGGTAAACACCAGCAATTTTTCCGTCTATTTCGGATGGAAATCTCATACGGTAAAACACCTACAGCCATTTAACTTTCATTTGCAATGGCTGAACTATGCCCCTCAAGGTGTAATGTCCTTTGACGTATGTCGTCGAGTTTTTCATCTTTGCAACTGCGCGGCTTCCTCTTTTCTCGTCTTGTAAGCTTTTGTTAATCTATTTAATACTCTCCAGTTTCTTGATTATTTTGATATTCTTTCTACAAGTTAGTTTTCTATTTAACTGCAGCCACCTTGAGCAGCCTTCTCCCAAAATGTCTATAAAATAAGTCAGAGTTCGTTGCCAATGCTGCACTGCTAAGAGGCGTGTCGCTTTTTATCTTTTCAATTATAAGATAAATCAAAGAAGCATCTTAAGGTACACGCTTTCATTTTATTGAAACAAATAAAGCTAAAAGCGGGATGACCCATGGGATGAACTTGGCGCGCTGCAATTTCAGTTTTTAAAACCGTTTGTATATTTCTGGAAAGGTGTTGACACGGTCACATTCTATACCAGGGGCTCCCTGATGGAAAGGATGTTTGCACCTTCATTGCTTTTGTGGTGCAAGATGAGTTGATAGCGATAAAATGTATTTTTGTTAGACGTGGGAACATTTTACGGCTGTGTCCTCTATTGGCGATAAAGTGTTTCTTTATAATGTCCAGCACAGCTATTGCCATGAACACAGAACCTTAACCTTGGCACGGCATTAAAATCGTAGTAAAGACAAATAATACCAAATCATAGCTCATCGCCCACCAGAATACAATAGACATAATTAGCTGAGTCATATGCTCTTATTGCTGTGGATTTTATTCTCAGTTTATTAATGAAGTGCTTACATTATGTGGCAGGGCATACTCAGACATGAGTCCCTTGCTCACTGCACCATCAGGATTCAAGCAAGCCGGGCCGACGACGGCTAAAATGCCAGAAACCGGTCCCTGGTAGCTTGTCTCCTTTCTGGTGAAGAATTGGCTTGGTAGTTTAGTCTGCCCTGTTCCCATGATGCACTGGGCCAGGGACAGACTGATTTGTATATAGCCAGGTTCTGAGCTGGGCTGGTGCAGTGAGCTAAATAACGGTGATGGATCAAGCCCTGATCTTTGGACTGGGTAAGAGTGGTCTGCTTAATTCAGACACTCTGTTCATCACCACCCCCTTTTCTGAATCGTTTTTGGCCACTATAGGTGTGGCAGGGTATACTCAGACATGAGTCCCTTGCTCACTGCACCATCAGGATTCAAGCAAGCCGGGCCGATGATGGCTGAAATGCCAGAAACCGTGGTAGCTTGTCTCCTTTCTGGTGAAGAATTGGCTTGGTAGTTTAGTCTGCCGTGTTCCCATGATGCACTGGGCCAGGGACAGACTGATTTGCATATAGCCAGGTTCTGAGCTGGGATGGTGCAGTGAGCTAAATTACGGTGATGGATCAAGCCCTGATCTTTGGACTGGGTAAGAGTGGTCTGCTTAATTCAGACACTCTGTTCATCACCACCCCCTATCTTTGGACTGGGTAAGAGTGGTCTGCTTAATTCAGACACTCTGTTCCTCACCACCCCCTTTTCTGAATCGTACATTATATGGCTGCATCATGGAGGCGCTGTAATCTACTGTTAAGAGTGAAAACTACTGATTTTATATATAATCGAAAAGGCATATTTTAAATACTATGTGTTTTTTTTAATCAAAAAGTGTGTCTTAAACCATCTCTTCCTCATGAATTGTTTGAATCTCTATGAATAAGAAGCTGCTATCGGACGATCCCTTTTTTAAACATAATATTGATACACTTAAATTATTCATCTTTTTAATTTCTGTTTATAGCACTTGGCACTTTATTGGACTTGATTGTCAAAATAAAATATTTGAAATTTGATTTGATTGGACTCAGCAGAATACAATCTTTACTGTTCACATTAACTACGTGCAGGGCACCCTCAATGCTTAATATTAGTATCCCTGCTGGATAACGCAGAAACAGCAGCCCTCATCCTCCTGGACCAGTCAGCCGCCTTCGACACGGTCTGCCACCGCAAACTATGAACACACCTCCACGACGCCGGGATCCAAGAGAAGGCCCTGGACTGGACCACCTCCTTCCGCTCCGGCAGAACACAGAGCGTCCGCCTCACCCCCTTCCGCTCCGAGGCCACAGGATCATCTGCGGCGCATCCCAGGGCTCATCCCTCAGCCTAATGCTGTTCAACATCTACATTGACACCTCTCGCCCACGTCGCCCGACAGCACGAACTCAACATCATCTCCTTCGCTGCTGACACCCAGCTGATCCTCTCTCTCACCAAAGACCCCCACACCCCAAAACCAACCTACATGAAGGAATGAAGGCCGTCAACGAATGGATGAGGAACTGAAACTGAACTCGGACAAGACAGAAGTCCTCATCCTCGGATCAATCCCCTCGGCCTGGGATGACCCCTAGTGGCCGACCACACTGGGAACAGCCCCAACACCCACCGATCATGCAGACAACCTAGGGGTCATCCTCCACTCCACCCACTCCATGACTAAGCAGGTCAACGCCGTCTCCTCTTCCTGCTTCAACAACCTCCGCATGCTCCGCAGGATCTACGAGTGGTTCCCCACCACAACGCGAAAAACGGTCACCCAGGCCTTCCTCAGCAGCAGGCTGGACTACGGAAACGCACTCTGTGCTGAAGCCTCGCCAAACTCCTGAGATGGCTGCAACGCATCCAGAAAGCCTCCTCACATCTGATCCTCGACATCGACCGCCGCAGCCACATCACACCCCACCTGAGAGACCTGCACTGGCTCCCCGTCAACAAGAGGATAACCTTCAAGCTCCTCACCCAAGCACACAAAGCACTCCACAGCACCTGACCAGCCTACCTCAACAGACAACTGAGCTTCTACACCCCCACCCGCCAGCTCCGTTCCGCCGGCCTCGCCCTCGCCGCAGTCCCCCGCATCAAAAGAGCGACGTCCGGCGGCAGATCCTTCTCCCACCTCGCTGCCAAGACCTGGAACACCCACCTACGGCAGACCCAAGACCTGCTGACCTTCAGAACACTCCTCAAGACCATGTTCTTCGAGCAGTAGCAGCAGCAGTGGAGGTGTGTGGCTCAATGGTTAGAGCGGCAGGGTTCAATTCCCACCTCAGCAGGTCTTGGGCTCAATTTCCTCGGACCTGACAATTCTCGCCTCGGTGCCTATTCTAATCGTGGGCCCCATGCTGCAACTCTGGGCAATAGCTTGCTTAACCTCCACACCGGCCCCAACAGATGCCTGGCTTCACCCTGGGGGTGCCCAGGAGTGGACACTTCACAGGGAAAGCCAGGAAGGGTTCCACAGGGGTATGAGTAATAGCGCCAGGAAACCACTTGGTGGCAGTGCGCTCTACAAATACCTTGACATTTACATTTACATTTACCCCCCCTTCCCACCCCCAGCGTCTTGATACCCTCACGGGTAAGTAGTGTGCTTTACAAATGCTATGATTGATTGGTAAGACCAAGTGTTTGCCTCTTCTCTGTGTTTGTTCACTTACAGCACCCCCTTTAAGGATTTCAGATTGCTAAAGGTTTTTATTTTGCATTTGGCCGTTCAGACTTTGCAGCCACACAAAACTAACATATTTCAACTTGTACTCAATTCACATTCAACAATGAGTCAAAGTTCGAACGCTTGAGGAAATTATTGAAGCAAATTGTTTAAGGGTTGGGTAAAAATTAAAGAAATCAGGAGGTAAAAAGAAAATTCTATGGTTCACATTTCTATCGGCTACCTGTGAGAATGTCTAATGATGTTTTTTTCAAATGCTATCCTTTTTATTCCATCTCTTTGGCCCATCATTCCTTAATCCCTCACACATTATTTACATTGTAATATTTACTTACACTCCATTCTATCCCTAATTCGACTGTTTGAGCAATTATACTATCTCTAGAATGTGCCTAGTAGACAGCTATAACACTGCCCTTGTAAGTAGGTGTTAACTAACAGTAGCACCATTTCATGCGACAGGCTACCCTCACTGAGGTTGGAAAAACAAACAGTAGGTGTTCAATTAGGTGTCAAATAATTTATCTGCCAGTGCAAATTATCACAATGGAAGGTCGCGGGCCAAGGTTCATGTGTTTTGGTTCATGTGTTTTTTTTTTGGGTTCAAATATTTGTAATGTATATTTAAAAGAGAAATACATTGATAATACATTGACAATACAACAGATCATAATCAAATATATACTAAAATAGTACCTACGAATTATAAGAGTAAAAAGCAGAGATTTCATGACAAGAGATTATGGACTGGGATAATAGGAATTGGAAACATCATTATTTCAAAAGGTGAGTAAATACCTATGTGAGGTGTAGTGTGTGTTATAAAGTTCATCAAATAAAATCACAAATCCCAGATATATGGATCAATAAAAACAGCTACATATATCATTTCAAAAACACTTATCAGTTGCATTGCTTAAAAGATAAGAACCATCAGCACAGGGAAATGGGGGTAACTAAAGGGAAAAAGAAGACTGGGGGAAAAAAAGACAGGAAGAAGAATAGAAAAGAAACAAGAGATTGGAGGGAACATCTGCTCCAATGGAAGAGAAAAAAGAAAAAAAACGGAAATGAAATCAAAAGGATACTGAGCTACCAACCCTTGAGAGGACAAATTCATATAACTGTCTAAAGATTGCCAAACGTTACTAGAAATAAAAGGCAAGAAATGTTTATCCTCAACCAAAGTATATGAGCTCCACGAAGATACAAGACCCATGCCCACCAGGTATGATAAGATAGAAGATGAAAAGGTTTCCATTCTGATTGCATAATTTTAACAGAAATGGATAAGAGTAAATCTAATAGCGCCAGATCTGTATTTTCAAGTAGTAAAGGAATAACTGCAGCCCATGGACCCAATAGGATCATAGGTAAAGAGAGTTCTATAGAAATGTTAACGATTAATAATAAGTGTTTCTGTATCAGGCTCCAGAAAGAGTGCAATAATGTACATTCAAAAAACATATGTTGATGAGTGCCAGGTACTAAGTTTCAATTCAAACAGAGATCACTATCCCCTAGTTTCAACCTATGTAGACGAGTAGGGGTCCAAGGAAGGAGATTTAATGTAAAGAATTGGGATTGAATAAGTAACGGAGCAATCTTATTCTGTAGGGATAACTTCCCAATCTATTGCCAGGTATCTTGTGAAATATGTTAAAAAATATAATCTTCAAAATGATGAGACCATTTATCATAAGTAACTGTAGATTGTGAAGGGAGTGGAGCAGATAAACATTTATAGATTTTAGCAGCAGTAGGACCTGAGCGAAGCCACAGGGAAAGAAGTGAAACAGTAACCGAATCTGTAGAAAGTGATATTTTAGAAAGTTCAACCTTTAGTTTAAAAAATGAGTAAAAGTCCATGTTACTAAGATTATGTTTCCTAGCTATAAAAGAGTGTAGTGTAGTTCCTAGTTTCCCACTAGGCCCTGCGCATTGGAATAACATAAACAGTAGTATCGACGTAGAAGTGCGGATCTTCCAGGCCTCTACTGACTATGCTAAACTTAATTGGGTGTGTTACCAACTAGCTCAGAGGTCACTGGAAACTTTCTTCTCTGCATGGGAAGTGATCAGCTTCCCTGGCACAGACAAGAAGGGATTCAGCTTTCCAACAACCGTGCAACATGACAACTTTGCTCCTCAGATTAAGAGTCAATCTCTAGGGTCGTGTGAAACAATAGACAGGTATTTCACTCAGTCAGGTTAGTGCAGTTTACTTTCACGAGATGTAGAGAATAGAGAGACGGGCGTTTGTCAATAAAAGGTTAACATTTATTGAACAGTCTTTCTTCTCGTACAAGAGAAATGTATTGCCACAATTGCAAGATTTGTTATTATAAAAAGTACGTACAGTAAGATAAGGATTGCGAAATAATACTGTAAAAAGCATTGATATGGTTTCTTAGCCATACAATGGTTTAAAAGTAATAAAACATATATACATTCATATATACATTAGGCTAAAATACTCAACTGGTGCTTCTAACTAAGCCTACCCCAGTGTGCCTGACCTAAGCCTAACACGTGGAAGGGGAGTAAGTAAGTAGCTTTAAGTTAAGTTGGTTTTGCCAAGGTTTGCTTCAAGAATTCTCACTAAGGGTTTAGTCAACACCATACCTCTGAATAGAATGATGGAGGTCTGGTATCTCCTTCAGGAGGAACTCGGTATCCCAGTCACCCGCGAGGGCAGACTAGAAACGCTGGAGCTGGATTTCTCTGCGGGAGAAAGGCAGCGTCTCTCTTCAGCGCGTCGAGGAGAAGGAGGGGGGACAGCGTCCGCGGGCAGCTTGGCTTCTGCTGGGCTCTTCGCAGAGGGACGGCTGTTCAGCTCCTAGTTACACCACACCATCGTTCGCGCTTTAGCAGCGATAATGGTATCAGCAGCTTCAGGCGACGGGCAGCAGGCTGCAGCAACAGGGTGCTAGCTTCACCAACACGGGGTCTTGCAGACAGCTAGCAACAGGCAATTGCTTAAGGCAACGTTGGTAATATTTATACCTGACAGGTGCCTGGTTTGACGTAAGTTTATTTATTTATTTTATTTATTTATTTAACGATTTGTAGAGCGCCTGGTGACCCGAAGGCATCCCCGCGCTATAATGATTGTGTTATCCAGAGGGGAGGGAAGAGAGGGGAAGGGACTTTATTTAGGGAATAGGAGTGTTTTTAGTTTTTTTCTAAAGATCAGATAACTGGGTTCCAGCCTAAGGGTGCGGGGTAGGGAGTTCCACCCGGTAGAAGCCTTCACAGAGAAGAGTCGGCCTCCAGTACGTGTCTTTTTGTATTTGAGGATGTTGGCCAGATGCTCATTCTCAGACCGAAGGGATCTGGGGGCCTTATAAGGAGTTACCAGGTCACTGAGGATCGTAGGGCCAACTCCATTCATCAATTTGTGTGCAGTGCACATGGCTTTAAATTCCACCCTTTGGCGTACTGGCAACCAGTGCAGGGCCTTGATAGCTGGTTTGGCTGATACTCTGGAGGGAAGGTTCATAAGTAGTCGGACTGCTGCATTCTGTGTTCGTTGTAGTTTAGCCATGGTGGCCTCTGGAGCTCCCAGATAAACCATGTTGCTGTAGTCCAACCGTGCCAGTATTAACTCTTGGACTAGTAGTTTTCTGGATGCGGGCGGGAGTAAGGGAAGAATCCTGCGGGTGGTGCGCATAAGCCCAAAGCAGGTACCTGCTGTTTTGGCCGCTTGCGTTTTCATTGAAAGCTCGGGTTCCAGCCAGACTCCTAGGGTCTTAATTTCTTGTTTCGGGGTGGGAATTTCCCCGAACACGTCTGGCCAGACCGATGGGGGGATAGTCACCCATTGCTTTCCCATGAGCATAACTTCGGTCTTTGACCCGTTTAATTTACGTGATGATTCACACATCCAACTGTGGATTTCCGTGAGGCAGTTTGCCAGATTGTCTGGGTGGTCGTCCAGTTGGGATAGAGAGACGACCAGCTGTGTGTCATCAGCATAACTCACTATTTTAATCCCGAAGGGTGTCACCACATCTTCGAGGGGGGCCATGTAAGCATTAAAAAGCGTAGGGCTTAGAGATGACCCCTGGGGAACCCCGCTCGTGAGGGGTGAGTTTGCTGGACATAAGACGTCAATTAAAGATGTCACTAGGAAGTGATAGCTATCAGTTGCTCATTAGAGTTCCATTACTAATCAAAACACAGCAAGCGGGGATTTCCAGGTTTGCTGAGTTTTTATCTTGTTGAAGAACTCGGAGTGTTAATCTAGGAATATCAGATAGTGACTTCTGCTCTGTCATTGCACTAATTGGTTGCAAAGTAAGTGGCAGAGAACTATTTTGGAATGTGGCTCTGTTCGTGTGAGGCCAGAGATGACTTTCTGAATATCGCACTTGAACGGTTATGCCAATATAGGGAATAAATGGATTTATAGCCGAATAGGGGCATAAGGTCACAGTATCGATCAGGAACCTAGATAAACACGCAACACCCACTCCACGTTTTCATGTCCATCAAATTACTAAACTAGAGCAATTAGATGCATGTGTAACATTGCCCACCCCAAAATACATAAATGCATTCGAAATAGGCGTATATTGTAATACGTGAAATTTAGGTACTGTACGTTTTTGAAGCATAGAAATCATTCAAAAATTATTGCATATGAAATCAATGAACGATTATGCAAAAAGAATTACACATGAAATATCTCTGAAACAGAAGAAGGGCGAGATAAATCATCACATATAAATGCATTGCAATAAATGTGTGCTAGAGGCTGATGTAAGTTGTTATGTCTCTAGATGTGTTTAAAAATAGAAGTTTAAAGCTTCTGTTCTTTAAGAATAGTTTTTACCTTAAGCAAAGAATTGTTCGTGCCAGAAAAGGGTCAATATTAAAAAATGTCCAATTCAAAAGAATTATTGCTTGAACGGGGAAATAGAGTTCCAACGCTTTTAGCAGTTTTTGTTGATCAAACTGAAGGCCGAATTCAGAGTTCATAGGAACGCTGTGTGTCGGAAAGCTTCTCAAAAGTTATTGTTTCTGTTCGGGTGAGAACATCATATCAGACAGGCTCTCAAAGAAGTGGTCTACAAAATCAGGTGACAGTTCAACCAAATTCGATAGCGCTGTAACTTGGCAGGTGTGAGAATGATTGCTGTCATCATAGTCGGGTTCAGCAATGCTCACAGAAGGTCGTACCTGGGTGATGCTGCTTTTGTCACTCGCTCCACTGTTACCACCTAGTCGTAGTACAGGAGTCTCAACGAATGCTGTCATCAGGATTGGTAGCCGCTGGGGACAACACAATGCGTGAGCCGTTATTGGACTGAGCAAAGTATCGACGTCCATTGGTACTGCTGATGGAAGTGAAAGACAGATGTCCAACACGCATTCATCTCCGTATAGCATACATCGAAGTACCGGTAAGATACAGCTCTGCCATATAGGTCTGAATGAAAGGAACCAGGTCATGTTTAGATCTCTCAGCCTGGCCAATCCGAGGACGTTAGTTATCCTGTCCCGGTAGCGCATTGCTAGGATTGTCTCTTCCATTCCCATGGGAGCTATGTCTGAGTTTTGGCTTGCCATAACGAAGCAGGACGGACAAAAATAAAATCCCTGCTACAAGTCCCAAAAATAAGGGTATGCCGCCAAAAACAGAGTGTACAAAATTAGGAACGATTCCCAAAATTGCTTTAAAAGGTGTTAGCAGTCCCGTAAAAATCGTCTTAAATATGCCTGGGATGCTTGTGGCACTAGACATGTTAAGGAGTTGGCTAAGCATTTCTACGAAATGCACGGGGCAATTTGTTGATAAAAGTTCATGAACTTCAGTAGCTGTCCTTGCAACTAGAAGATCATACGTCTCTTTTGATGACGTTATAGGCACTGTTGTCTGCAAAAGCACAGACTTCATTTTGCTTAAAGTATCAATTCGTATAGAATAGAGATTCAGACGAGGCCAGATGGGAGTCACTGTGTCTGCAGGCCCACTCGGGAACAATGCCTGCATACAGCATTTGACCATGGATGTTACACTTACTAGATAACTTTTCCCTGGCACTAGGCCACAACATCTGTGATCCGTTCTAAGAATGTAACTCCCATTTGCAAGTTGCATAAAGAAGGGCTCTATCTGAGTTGCAGGTGTGACTAGCTGGTGGCATGAAAGGTTGTTAGAATTTCCATCACATGCTCCGTGTAAATTAATACCCTGACACAAAAGTATACCGCTCAGTGAATGTTTACAATTTTCACCACTAAGAAATACATTTTTGTCGCTGTCACTATAGGAAGAATGTGTGTATGGTAATTTCCATTCTGATTTTACATATCCTTTACCCAATTGTTCATACTGGCCAGCAGGTATGTATTCAAGGCACTTTTTAAATCGGAAAGTTGTTATCGGAATGGTGATAATTCCGTGTATTATCCATTCAATGACAGGACTCTCTGACATTGTCAATGGTAATCTCTCAAGTTTTTCGATGCTCAGGATTGTATAGTCTGCTCCTTTCTGTGCCAAACTGATCTGTTTATCAGTAAGGTTAAAAATGGAAAATAATGACGTTGTGTTGATTAAACGCCAAGGCACATAGCCTGAACGAAGATTTTGCAGCATCCAGCCTAATTGTATAATAGAACGTAATTGCGACTGGCCATGTTGTAACATTAGCAAGTCTCTATCTATCACATCAAAGGCAGAGGATACAATATTGTCCAACGAATATATTCTGGAAGACAGAGTCATTAACCCATTGTCCACTACAGAAAGCGATTTTTCCAAATTAATACGATCAATTTCTCGTATTTTTTCAGCTGTTTCAATTTGTTTGACTTTCCAAGCCTCGTTGTAAGCAGCATAGATACTGGTCGCTATGAAACGCTTTTGACGCTGTTTGCGTGGTCCAAGAATGAAATCGCGCAAATCAGCACCATCTTTTAGTAAAGACAAGTGTTGCTTAATTTCAGCCAGTGTGGATGATGTTAGCCATTCGAGGCAGAGTTTCCCTACACTGTATGTTGTTTTTATCCCTGGATGTTGTCTCTGGGAGTATCTAGGGTCTAGTCTGGTCATTTTTAACCCCTGTGTTTTATTCAGGAATCTATCTTGACAGCTGTTTGTGTCAGTAGGCCAGATTAACCACTTTTTCCAATAAGGATGTGTTCTGTTAAAATGTAAAATTTTTGTTACGTCTAACTCAATATCTGCAGTTGCATTTTCAGGTATTGGCTTTGGTATAGACGGTTTTTTAAGGTCTTTGATCTTAGCTAGGCCAAGGTAGGATATTTGGTGTATTGTGTTATTTAAAAACAACATTTGTTCTGGTATCATGCAGGTTCTGAATAGTGCTTCAAGGCCTTGTACCTGCCAATCTTTTGTACCCCAAATTGTTTTCGTTTCAATATTATTTTTCCAATAATCAAAACCAAATGTCATCATTTTGTCATAAAATGCTTCTGAATATATCAATTTAGAATTTGTCAGCATTGTTTTCATTCCTGTTTTATCTAACAGTTTGTAATAAAACGTTTCTGCATCACTGGTGTTAAACCCTGAGAAGTATTTGAATTTCTCAAAAAATGCTTTAGAACTGCTTTTAGGTGGTGTAGCACAATGTTCCCATTGATTATACATAAAAACATTTCTAGGCTGTGCAGATTTATGCAAGTAATGATCACCATAGTGTGTGTAGCAGAATAGCTGCTCATAACTAGATGAACCTTGTAAATAATCATGATCTGTGAATCTAGCTGACATTACTAAATCAGACATCATGGGCCCGATGTAGGTAGGGCGTTACCGATCGGTAACGGCCGAAAATACCGATTTTTGGCCCTTACCGATCGGTAAACAGCCATCGAGATGTAGGGAACAAAAAACATAAAGAATCGGAGTGAAAACCGAATCGGAATGAGTACCGAATGGGAAAGAATCCGACACGTACATACCGAAAATCGGATATGTAACGAATCGGAAAAACACCGATTCGGATGCAAACACCGATTCGGTCCATGTACCGAATCGGTAGTGACACCGAATCGGAAATTCACCGATTCGGTCCATGTACCGATTCGGTAGTGACACCGAATCGGAAATTCACCGATTCGGTCCATGTACCGATTCGGTAGTGACACCGAATCGGAAATTCACCGATTCGGTCCATGTACCGAATCGGTAGGTAGACCGAATCGGACATGAGCCGAATCGGAAAACATGCCGATTCGTATGAATCGCCGATCGGGAAATTCCCCGATTCCGACAGATGGGGAGATGTAGGGAGGCACAGAAACACCGAAATCGGCTAAAAATCGGTAGAATTCACTCGGTATTTACCATGGATTGCAATCAGGTGGTAACCAACTCCAACCCATATAAACAGGCCCAAAATGCATTGCAACTTGCAGGATGGCAGCTTTTTATGTCATTGCGAGGCGGCTACGGCTACAGCAGGAAGGACAGAGGGAATGGCTAAGAAATGAACAGGTCTACAGACAGAGGATAACCCTGTTCATGCTCACAGAGGCAGAGATACTACAGAGATACAGGCTGGACTCTGACACCATACTTGAGCTCATCAGGGATCTCAAGCCATTCTTGGACCACCACACCCCAAGGGCACACGCCATCCCTGCGCACATCCAGGTGCTATGCAGCCTACACCTGCTAGCGTCTGGCAGCTATCAAAGTGGAGTAGCAGCAGCAGGAGGGGTGAGCCAGAGCAGCCTGTCAAGGTTCTTCCACACATTCCTTGACGCCATGATACACAGGATGGACCAATACATCTCTTTCCCTGCAACCCACGCAGAACTGCTACAAACCAAAGCTGACTTCTACCAGATGGCACAATTTCCCCAAATCATCGGTTGCATAGATGGCACGCACATTCCGATTTGCCCACCAGCGGACACCGAATACATATACCGCAATCGCAAGTCTACACACACCATCAACGTGCAGGTGATCTGCAATGCAAAGTGCACCATCACAGACCTGGTAGCAAAATTTCCAGGGAGTACCCATGACTCCTATATTTTCCAACAGAGCAGCATCTATGCACGGCTGATGGCTGGCGAATTTGGTGAAGGATACCTCCTAGGTGAGACACATCATCAGACCCCCATAACACATAGTAGCTAGGTGGAATACATGTATGCATGTGTGTAATGTAACCCCTTTCTCTTCCAGGCGACAGTGCATATGCCCTCCGCTCATTCATACTCACCCCCTACCTCAACCCCTCCACACCCAGCCAAAGGAGGTATAACCGGGCCCACATACGCACAAGGAATGTTGTCGAACGGACCTTTGGCATCTGGAAAAGTAGATTCAGATGCCTGCACAAGAGTGGAGGTGCAAGGCAGTATACCCCCATCACCTGCTGCAAGATCATAGCTGTATGTGCAATGTTACACAACCTTGCGGTGAAGAAGGGCACTGAGGTGGAGTTGTCTGACTACGAGGACCATGACGACGACGAAGCTGTGCCACTGACACAGCCAGCTGGGGTGTGTACGCCAAGTGATGGCAGATACAGACGTGAGGAGATTACTGAGAACTATTTCTGAGTGAGTACAGATGCAAAGACAGCTAAATGGTGGTTGGGAAAAAACAAATTTTAATACTGTTGCAACACAGTTACAGCACTGATGTGCAACAAAAAATGGTGTATAGGAAAAAAAACAAAAGTCCAAGGTTCAGGTTGCCTCACCCGCCCTTGCAAGGCTATTTCTTTGCCCGCTTGCCAGACCCACTGGGGTGTCCCTCAGCCCCCTCTGAATGCCCAGCAGCATCTGCGGAGCGCCTGGTGCTCCTACGTGGCTCAGACGCAGCGCTGGCCGGGCTGCTGCGGCTGCTGCTGTCCCCAGCATCACCCAGGTCCAGGGCAGGATTGGAGGCTGTGTTCGAAATAATCATGGCCTCCATAGCAGTGGTGATCCGGGCCATCCCCCTTGTGAGCTCTGCCGTATTCTGACTCAGGCTAGATTCCATGTTCGCGCTGCGCTGGCACAGTTGTGCCGTCGCCGCAGCAAGGCGGCTCATGGCGCGGTTCAGCACCCGGGCATCCCGCCTGCGCACCAGCTCATGCTCCTCCTGTCTGCTAGATGATTGGGTTATGGCAGTGGTTAGCCTGCCTAACCCTGCTGCCACCTCCTTGTTCGATTCCACGAAGGCCTGAAATCCCTTTACCATTTCTCCCATCTGCAGGTTGTGCTGCAGGAGCTGGCGTTGGCAGGCCATCGTGGATTTTGCCTGTTGCCTCTGTATCTTCACCATCTGTCCCTCGAGGCCCAGGAATACACTGCCCTCCCGTGCTGGTGCAGCAGTGGTGGTGATGGTACGGCGCCGGGCACTGCTGCTGCCGGCCTGCTGAGTGGGCTGGGATGCCACTGGTGGGGGTGTGGTGCTGGCCGGTCCCTGAGCCCCTGCTCCCAGGACAGGTTGTACAGGTGGCAAAGCCATGGTTGTGGCAGGAGCTGGTGTAGGTGGAATGGTGTCCCTTGTAGGGGAGTTCTCTGGGGAGAACTGCAAGGGGGGTGTGCTGGCCATTTGTGGGGAGTGCAGTGCATCGAAGTCTATCACCAGGTCTCCCTCCATACCTAGCCCTAGGGTGTTTCCGTCCTCCTCCTCCTCCTGGGCAGCCTGGCTGGTGCTCGGCCCTGCGAGTGCAGTGTCAGACGGTGCTGCTCCCTCTGATGACAATGTTGTTCCGCCTGATGGGGCCCCTAGGTACAAAGAAGCATTTGTAAACTGAGTGCCGATGTATTACAGTCAGTACAATTAAAGCATTCCACATGTCCTTGCATCTCCTTACACTGTGTCACACTGTTTCCTGTCTTGTGATTCTGCACTGCCATATTTTGCTAACTTCTGCTGACTACATGTACCATGATGCTTGTCTCTTGTATGTTGGTGACAGTACTGTGCTGGGGTTTGCCTATGCATTGTGTCTAATGGGGAGGTGTCTGGTAGGGTGTGTCATGATGCGCATGCTTCTTACCTGTAGCTGTAGCTCTCGCAGAGCTGTCCAGGGTCCCAATTCCACTAACACTCTCCCTCTCAATGGTGCTGGAGACCAGTTCCTCCAGCTCGGTGAGGGGTGGCGCCGGGTTCCTGCCTCCTCCAGTGCCTCCAGCCTGCCTCTGGATCTCAGCCATCTTCCTTTTTGTGAGGCTGCGGATGTCGTAGAATCTCTTCTTGAGTTCTTCTACGGACCTGGGGGTGACACCCGCAGCATTCACCTTTTGGGCGATTTCGGCCCAGATCCTCCTCTTGGTGCTGTCTGGCACATTGAGGGACAGCTTTCCAAACTTCTGGCGGTGCACCCTCACCACCTCCTCGACCAGCACCTGAAGCTCGGTGGTGGTGAACTTCGGCTTCCTCTTCTGGGAGGACTTCTGGCTCTCGCTCTGGTCTGCCATGTTCTTCACTACAGTTGACAACCTCCTACTCCCACTGCTGCTAACTGTGAGTGTTGAGCTCAGGCTGGCTCTCCAGAAACTTCTTAATTAGCTGCACCTGCCAGGGTTGCCACTCCCTGTTTGGGTGGGGGAGGGGGAGCCACCTCATTGGCTGAATCGGCTTTTGCCGAATCGGCTTTTACCGATTCGGATATTACCGAATCGGTAAAATCCGATTCGGTATTATCCGATTCGTATTTTACCGATTCGGTTTCTTCAATGCATTCCTATGGGCTTTTTCGCCATGGGTGTGTTTTCATGGCTACGAATCTATGATTGCCGAATCGGATTTTACCGATTCGGCTTTTACCGATTCGGTGTTAGCCGAATCCGGACTATCCGATTCGGTGTTAGCCGAATCGGTAATTTCCGATTCGTTGTTAGCCGATTCGGTACTTCCCGATTCGGTCCGTGCCGATTCGGAACGTACCGATTCTCATTCAATCGCTTTTTTTTCCCTACATCTCGTTTTCCGATTTCAGAATACCGATTCGGACCGCCTCGGTATTTTGAAATCGGAAAATCGCGTTTACCTACATCGGGCCCCATGTCATTAATACTGGTAAAGTCCCAATCATCAGAGAATGTGCTAGGTTTTACAAAGTCACTTAAGGAAACCTTCAGTTGATGAGGATACTTCAGGATTTCGACCGGACCATGTATCTCATAGTCAGTTTTCTCCCATACTACCCCACCAGGTATTGGAATTGCTGTGACATTTACTGTTGACAGTTCTCTTTTCTTCACGTGGGATGATCTGTGTGGTTTGAGGACTAGGTTGATGTTCTGACTTGCTGTGTCCATTCAATTGTAATAAACTTTCCTAAAATTAAAACTAAAATTAGGCATAGTAGGAGTATGAATACCCCTGAAATAATCCAATGCTCAATCAACGGTGAATCCAGATATAATTCTTTGATTTGTTGAAGGAGTCCTGCTGTATTTTCTTTTGAATACTTTTTTGTTTCTGGCATCACTTCGGGGTCGTTTTGATCTTCAGAGAAGTTGTCGAAGTTGATGAAATAACCAGAGGCAGTTCTGTCAATTGTTGGGATTGTTCTTTCAATCAGTCTCTCTGTAGCATTTTCTGATGCCACATTAGTGTAGACTGGTGTTGTTTCTTGACGAACTGTTTCAATCTGTGTCTCAAGAGGCACGAGTTCCATGGCATTATTGCATAGTCCTTCTCTGTGCACTGCAGGCTGATCGAATGTGATTTGTCTTTCAGTTTGAACCTCTTGGATTGTTGCAAGTTTGGGTATTCTGTTGTTTCTTGGGAGTCCACTGGGCCTACTGTTGATTATAGGCCACACGCTTGTGGTTTTACCAGGTCGATGGACACAACTCTGTTCTCCTTTTTACCAGCAAGGGGCGGTAGTACTACTGATCTTGTTCCGGTGACTGCCAAGACAGGTACTGCTTTTCTGTAAGAAGGTCCAAATTCCTTCTTCACCGCGATCTTTTCTCTGACTAGATCCCCAATCTTTGGAATCCAGACAGGCCTTGCTGGGGCTGTTGCTTGTGGTGCCTCGTCAGTGGTAGATGGCTGTTGCTTTAACTTGATGTTGCTTATGGATTTTCTTGTTTCATTCAGTTCCTGTAAAACAGCCAAACGATCTTTGATGTCAAAGTCTGTTGTTTTTTCTTGTACCACTGACATCTGACTATCGGGGTCCTGAATGTTCATTCTAATTCCGAACAATAGTTCGTATGGGCTGAAACCTTTTAGAGAATTTCTTGGCAAGTTATTAAGACTAGTTTGGACACTTATTAAATGTTTGACCCACCCAGCGCCTGATCCTAATACCTTCGCTGTTATAGATCGCGTTATGTCCCGTTTTTTTCTTTCTACCACACTATTCCCTTCGGGGTGCGACGGACAAGAATACCGCAACCCAATTCCCATGCTGGCCATGGCCTCCTTATAAGCTCGAGAGCTGAAAGCAGGACCCTGGTCAGAATGGAACGCGGTAATTGCGTATATGCCGATATGGACTCGCAAATCTTTTATAACAGTTCTAGGCGTCAGCTGAGTGCTGGAGGCCTCATTATTTAAGTGTGTTTAGCCTTAACTGTTAATAGGACGCAGGATGGGGTGTAGACAGCGTTATGCTTTTTCTGATCGGTAGCCGGTAGCATGGTTCACTACTGCGACCCCTATTGCAGTTTTCACAGTTGTTTGCATATATTTGGTGTTCTACACTCATTCCCGGCCACCAGTATACTGATTGTAATTCAGTCAGTGATTCCTTGATCTCTCTGTGCCTGGACCCAAACCCATATGTGCGTCTGCTATTAAAAATATTCTCCTGTTCATGTTTGGAATTACTCTGTCCCCCACTCCAGGGATTCGAGCAAAAGGAACGGAGTTTGCATCTATTACATATGCATAATTGAGTGGATAGTTTACGGGTAGTGCTGCACAGTCGCCTTTTACGGTCGTTTTCACTGCCAGCATGGTTTCCCCGTCTATGTATTTTTCTGTACGCTTTTTTGTGGCTACGGAAGCCGGGTTAGTTGCTTCCGCTGTGGCTGTATTAGCCAATGAATTCCCTGCAACGTGAACGCCATCACGTTGAAGACTATGTGCGTGAATCACGTGAGTCTTTCGTAGTTCTTTGTATAAAAGAGCTACTTGTTTCCAGAGCAATTTATGCTTTATTGTGGCACCTGTGTCATCTTTGTAATCGTTTTCAATCCACCTCTGCAATTTATTGTTGTAAGAGTTGACGCAAAATGAGAATCGCACACGATTAGTGTCGGGAATTCACGTTCTGCATTTTCGAGGTCCATCTTTAAACATCTGATTTCAGTTCTCTGAACCGAACAGTTTCTTACAGATTCAGTTTTTGTTACTTTCGGTCTGAATTTACCGCACAGCCAACGACCTTTAATAATCGCACATGCTGGATCGTAGGATTTTCTCTCTACGTTGAAATACTGTACAAATCCATCTGTATAGATTATACAGGCGTATTGTGGGAGAGGCAGAAGTTCGATTGGCAGAGGATATTCTTCTTCATATTCTAAATCATTCAGTTCTTCGAATTGCGGGGCGAAATAGTATTTCACATCTTCCGCTCCTAGAGAATCTACACACTGTATCCATTTCGGATCCAGTGACACTGTAGGCAGGTTTATTGGGCTGAATAGCGCCTCGAAGGCGGATTCCGGTGTAAGGATATTAATCCGTTTGCCTTGTGCTAGTTGTCGTTCATTTGCTAATGCGATTTGCACTGCTTTCACAGTTCTTTCTGTGTGACTGAATGTTTTTCTGCTTGTGTGTACAAGTGAGATTTAATTGAAATTGGTACCTTTTCTCCCTCATTAGAGGTCAGGTATGTGAATCCGCATCTTCCTGGGATGACTCGGATTACAAGATCACGTGTGTTGTCACGTGTATCTAAGTTCTAATTTTGTTTTAGCTAACATGTCTGTTTGCAGTGATCTCAAAATTTCTATGTGTTTTTGAGTCCAATTGATTTGTTTAAAATCAGGTTTAATTAGTTCGTAGAGAGGTTTAACCCTTTCTGCGTAATTTAGAATGTATGTTCTTCCGAAATTCAGAAAACCTAGAATGGATTGTAAATTCTTCAGCGTTTTTGGAGCTTGGAGTACAGCGCACTTCTCTAAGAAGTTGTCCGCTAGGCTTTTCCCTTCACTTGATAATTCGTACCCTAAGAATAGTACTGTCAGATGGGCAATTCGAGACTTTATAAAGTTGAATTTGTAACCCTCTGCTGCGAACCCAAGTATAATGGTGTTCACTCTTTTCAAGTGAGTATCCAAGTCGTCGTCTGTGAGATAGATATCATCTACGTAAGATAATGCCTCATCATCATATATCTGTAGTAACTCTGTTACCCTAGCTGAGAATAGTCCTGGGCTGTTCTTGAACCCCTGTGGGAGTCGACAGAATTTTTTCTGCGACCCAAATGCTGAGAAAGCGGTCAAATATCTGCTTTCTGGTGCAATGTTTTGACAAAAGAAACCATTAGATATGTCTAATGTTGTTTTATATTTTTTCCTAACTATGTTATTCATTAGGGCTGCACTATGCGAGTTTTGTACTGCAAAAGTTTTACAACATGTATTAAGATGTCTGTAGTCCAAAACTAGACGATATGAATTGTCTGGCTTGGAGACAGGAAACAAAGGATTGTTCATTTGAGAGGTGCATGTTTCAATCACCCCCTGGTACTCAAGTTGATCTAAGATCTCCCTGACCTGTTTTTTAGCTTCTTGCTTAATGGGATACTGCCGTTGGGCAGTTGGTTCACTTTTTAGTTGGATTTTGTGAGGAGGAGAGTCCTCATCCCATCCTACATGGTTTTTTACAATGCGGGTGCCTGGGCTACTGCCCACTTCCTTGCATATGTATATTTTTTGTGAATCGGAATGTGATTCGAGAAGGCAGGCATAATCACTTCTTTGCCACGAGGGCACTCCCTGACAAACTCTGGGGGCCAATCTATTTCAGCTAACAGAATATCATAGCCTTTTGGGTGCTTATCCCAAAATAGACCTCTTATTTTCCTAGTCTTATCACCCTCTATACGCAATGTTATTTCGTATATTTTATGGGGTTCGCTAAGTCTGGTGTCGGCAGTTTCAACCTGAATAAATTCATTCGTGTCCACTGTCTCCAGATGACTCATCAAGATCTTGCGCGCTATACTGATTTCTGCTGCACTGTCCAACATTGTCAATGCCCACTCCCCGTTTTTCAACTATGTCCTCAGTATTCTCGGCATGGTTGATTACTCTAATACTTGCTACCTTCTTTTTTGGAAATTGAGATTTTTTACTCTGAGCAGATTCCTTGTCTTTGGACTTGGTGTGCTCTCCCGGGGTGCTGACCGTCCTCTTCTTTCCGATTTCTGCGAAAAAGATCGAGAGGGACGTGTATCAATACTTTGATATCTATCAGGTTTTTTCAGATTATCCCTATTTCTAGGGTTATATCTTTTCTCAGAGGGTGCCCTCTGGGGAGACTGGTGTTCTCGAGTCGGAGTTCTTTCCCTCCGTCGAGGAGACCTTCCTCTGGACTGGAAAACTTTTTCCTTGGGAGTGGATTGTTTATTTCCATCCCAGCTCTTTTTTGGAGTGTTTGAATTATTTTTAATAAATAATTTTTCAGGATTTTCGAGCAGTTGTGGCTTTACTGGTTTCCCACCCAAGCTGTCTCTACCTAATTCTTCATAGCATTTCTCTATGATTCTGGCAAGCTCAACTGGCTGATCTGTTATATCTGTTTCCTTCAACTTCTGGCGAATCGCCACAGATGCTGCTTCTCGCTTTATGTTGGCTAATAGTATAGCCGAGACCTGCTTGAAGTCTTTCAGTAATTTCATACCTAGATTTAAAGCGGGCTCTGGACCGTATTCATTTTGAATTTGTTTTAGCACTTCTGGTATTACCGCCATAGACGGAACACCGTGTGTTTTTGTGTAAATGGAAGCAAAGACTGTACCCCAAGTGTCGCAGTCCTCCACGTGTGGTGCGATTCCCATAGGAAGGCAGATGGTCAAGATTCTGTGTTTCTCTATAGGGGTAGTATCAGGAAATACTGCCTCTATTTGAGTGATTTTCTGTGCTAACCAGAAAGGAATTTGTTCCCGTTTTACGGGTGTTTTACCAAGACATGACTGTATGTTCTGTGGTGTGATTTTATTAGTGTTCCCCTGATGAGGGGTCAGCTGTGGTACATTAACAGCTGGCTGGACTGTTGCAGTCCGCATTACATATTGGACTAATTGCCTATGTATTTTAATTAGTGTTTTTAGCTGTACTAACAGCTCTTCCTTTGACATTTTTACAATGTCCGGATGTGGTGTGTAGCCGACTAGAACCGGCCACGTTGCTCCTGGTCTACCTAGTGGACCGAGCCTGGTAATATGATCATTGTGTTTTAGGGCGCCATTAAACCAGAGCAGGTGCTCTTGAAATTTAAGTGGAATTTCAATCTCCTCGAAAGGAGCGTACTCTTCCGGAGGTTCCTCTATTTTGTAATAGTGAAACTCTTTTGTTCTAGCGTTTGCCGCTGGAAAGTTTATCCATGAATAGAATACCTCTGTCTGCCGATATTCATGAGCCTCTATCACAAAAATTACTGTACCACCTTGAGGTGTCAGTCCGTTCTCTATAAGTTTTAAAGTTATAGATTTTCTTAAGTGGACCGGGATGATAATAGCATCCGGGTCTGTGTCTAGGAGACTCGAGTCTTCCTCTATTAGTAGGGTTGCCAGTCTAACTGCTTCCCTTTCTTCTTCACTGTCTGTCATTTTATAAATGCAGGCTTTGCAGAGTTGGTCTCCAAGGAGACAAAGATTAGGTGCACAATATTTTGGAACACTGTATCCTTCAACGTTGAATAAACCAGAGCTTTACATAGGAATCTCTTCCTACTAAGGTCGGGCGGATTTTAACCTTTCACCCACTCCAGACGTCTATTGGAGTATTTACGGGAGAAAGGGGTCTGTGTAAAATATGCACGACTGAGTTACTCTAACGTCTTGCGTTAGTTTATCGCCTTACCAAACGTTTGGGCGCCATGTAGTGTAGTTCCTAGTTTCCCACTAGGCCCTGCGCATTGGAATAACATAAACAGTAGTATCGACGTAGAAGTGCGGATCTTCAAGGCCTCTACTGACTATGCTAAACTTAATTGGGTGTGTTACCAACTAGCTCAGAGGTCACTGGAAACTTTCTTCTCTGCATGGGAAGTGATCAGCTTCCCTGGCACAGACAAGAAGGGATTCAGCTTTCCAACAACCGTGCAACATGACAACTTTGCTCCTCAGATTAAGAGTCAATCTCTAGGGTCGTGTGAAACAATAGACAGGTATTTCACTCAGTCAGGTTAGTGCAGTTTACTTTCACGAGATGTAGAGAATAGAGAGACGGGCGTTTGTCAATAAAAGGTTAACATTTATTGAACAGTCTTTCTTCTCGTACAAGAGAAATGTATTGCCACAATTGCAAGATTTGTTATTATAAAAAGTACGTACAGTAAGATAAGGATTGCGAAATAATACTGTAAAAAGCATTGATATGGTTTCTTAGCCATACAATGGTTTAAAAGTAATAAAACATATATACATTCATATATACATTAGGCTAAAATACTCAACTGGTGCTTCTAACTAAGCCTACCCCAGTGTGCCTGACCTAAGCCTAACACGTGGAAGGGGAGTAAGTAAGTAGCTTTAAGTTAAGTTGGTTTTGCCAAGGTTTGCTTCAAGAATTCTCACTAAGGGTTTAGTCAACACCATACCTCTGAATAGAATGATGGAGGTCTGGTATCTCCTTCAGGAGGAACTCGGTATCCCAGTCACCCGCGAGGGCAGACTAGAAACGCTGGAGCTGGATTTCTCTGCGGGAGAAAGGCAGCGTCTCTCTTCAGCGCGTCGAGGAGAAGGAGGGGGGACAGAGTCCGCGGGCAGCTTGGCTTCTGCTGGGCTCTTCGCAGAGGGACGGCTGTTCAGCTCCTAGTTACACCACACCATTGTTCGCGCTTTAGCAGCGATAATGGTATCAGCAGCTTCAGGCGACGGGCAGCAGGCTGCAGCAACAGGGTGCTAGCTTCACCAACACGGGGTCTTGCAGACAGCTAGCAACAGGCAATTGCTTAAGGCAACGTTGGTAATATTTATACCTGACAGGTGCCTGGTTTGACGTAAGTTTGCTGGACATAAGACGTCAATTAAAGATGTCACTAGGAAGTGATAGCTATCAGTTGCTCATTAGAGTTCCATTACTAATCAAAACACAGCAAGCGGGGATTTCAAGGTTTGCGAAGTTTTTATCTTGTTGAAGAACTCGGAGTGTTAATCTAGGAATATCAGATAGTGACTTCTGCTCTGTCATTGCACTAATTGGTTGCAAAGGAAGTGGCAGAGAACTATTCTGGAATGTGGCTCTGTTCGTGTGAGGCCAGAGATGACTTTCTGAATATCGCACTTGAACGGTTATGCCAATATAGGGAATAAATGGATTTATAGCCGAATAGGGGCATAAGGTCACAGTATCGATCAGGAACCTAGATAAACACGCAACAAGAGAAGGGGAGCAGGTCATGATTAGAATGATAAAGATCTTTCACCAAACAAACACCATTGGCAGCCCACAAAGAGGCCATACTAGGATCAATGCCAGTAAAAAGCTGAGGATTGTACCATAAAGAGGACCATCTTGACTTATGGATAGGATTAGATACTCTTTTATCAATATACTTTAGTGCATTGATCGTGTCTGATATAATACGATGAGGATGATCAAAGACAAGTTTAAAAGCTGTGAGAAAGGAAGAAGTGGAAAAAGGAATGCAGATCTCACGTTCAATATAAATCCATGGAGGTATACATAGAGAATCTGGTAAAAAACAAACAGTGCCTTGAGACGCTAAGAAGGAGATTTGATACAAGTTCCAAGCCGGGAGATTGCAGCCACCTAGGACATAAGGCGTTCTAAGATGTTTGTAAGCAATTCGAGACGCTAAGAAGGAGATTTGATACAAGTTCCAATTCGGGAGATTGCAGCCACCTGGGGCAGAAGGCGTTCTAAAATGTTTGTAAGCAATTCTAGCTCTCTTATCATTACATAACATTTTTTAAGAGATTGAATCAATCTCATGAAAGAAGGTAGAAGAAAGTTTTATAGGTAACATGGAAGATAAGAAGTTAATAATAGGGGTTATTATCATTTTAAGAGTTTATAGTCTTCCCCACCAAGAAATATATTTAGGAGACCAGGAAGATAAAAGATCTCTAACTTTATCTATGATATGGGATTCATTATAAGAGATAGTATCAGAAAGGTCCTTACAGAACCAGATCCCTAAGTATTTAATACGAGTCGATTGCCATTTGAATCCTGAGTCACCCATGTGAGAGGAAAAACACAACGGATTGAGGGGGAACATTTCTATTTTTTCTTGTTAGAAATAACAGGAATCACTGTCGCAATATGCTCTGAACAAAAGAAGTATTTTTATTATACAATGGTCCTAGGTTTTTGTTGATAGTTCAAGAAATAATTTACACAGACTCAAGATAAAGGCTGTGTTTTTCCTTTCTTCCGAGTCCAGCCGGACCTAGAAGCGTTTATTTTGGAAAACAATTTATAAATATAAATAGGATAGGCGAAACCAGGTCGCACATGAGTAACTGGGCACAAGCCTGTACCTAGTCAGGAAAAGACAATATAGGGGGAAAGGAGAAAGAATGAACAGGCAAACAAGGAGAACAGGGTGGCTTATAATACAATGTAAACAAATTTGAAAAAGCACAAACCCACAGTATCTGCCGTAAAAATTGCAAATCATAGAACAAGCAGTACTGCAAAACAGTCGACAAACGTTTCGATCCCTATCTCCAGAAACAGTGGGATCATCTTCAGGACTAAAATAGATTTTGCCTGATTGTTTTGAGTGAGCCTGTAGGGTTTAAACAGGGCGGAAAGAGAGGGAAATGAAAACAATTCATTTTTAGAAAATAGTCAGTCGTCACTCTTTTCATGCAGGGTGCAACACGTGCACATGCAGTTGTTTGTTCCAAAGGGCACGGGTGGACGTGTGCGCGTATTTGGAGTGTTGGTGGCCAAGTAGGACATACCGCGTTTGCTCATTAAAATAGTGCTCGGAGACGTGATATCCGTGTATTTAATACGAGAAAATGGACAAGGTGGGGGAGTGTTGGACAAGTGGGTCACGAGTAGTGTGAAGGAGACCCAATATTGGGAGACTCTAGTAACCACGAACGAGGCACGGTGGGCTGTGCGTGGCAAGAACATTTCAATGTTTCAGTTTCTGAGGCGGCCGATGCATAGAAAAATAATTTCAATCAAACGTTTGGAAATGACGAGTCGGAGTCAAGGGGAATCTGTTAGCCATATTTACCGTTTACCGCCTTGCACTTGGTGCGCGGCGTCAGGAAGAATATCAGTATCTGTCCAGTTGGATCAGTTCAGAAAGGGCCTAAAAAAGAAGTTTTTGGGTCAGAGAATATTGGGTGTGGCCGTGGCGGCAATTTGCGGTGCAGTGAAGTGGAAATTTACCGTTATAGTCTAGCATGTCTGGCATGAACTTGGCGGGAAACTTCAGGTGAGTTGAAAACCTGTGAAAAAAATGTGTTGAACGATAAGTGGGTTGGGAGTGCTTGAGGGTGAAAGTGAGGGCGGCGGGTGCACGCAGATAGTTACCGTTAGTTACGGTTCGTTATATCCGCAGGGCGCTCAATGGCGTGGGCCTTTTCCGTGCGAGACTGCAAGGGAGAATTATGGATTACATGAGGCATGTTGGACTAAACCCGTGCCAGGTGGGGGCCTGTAGGTTGTGTCCAGTCAAGGCTTACCGTAATCTGCTCGTAGTGGGGCCGAAATGGGGTCCCGTCTAGAGGCTCAATGGCCTGGTGCCGAGTGTCTGCATGCAGCAGCGTTTTTTATAGTCCGTGAAGTGGTGATGGAAAGTGAAAATGGACTAGTCCGGTGTGTCAGTGAACGCGATAATGGGTGCCATCTTGGAGTGGTTGAGTGAACCAACTGAAGAACGTGTGATTATTTTTGCTTTTGTCATAGTGCGGTTCTCTGTCTCACAAGGTCTCAAGCTACATAAAAAACAACTGCAGTTGAAGACAATTAAAATTCGGACATAGACGATTATCAGCTCATTTTAGAAGACCATTATATTAGACTGGTCCAATCCTCTGTTCTGTTGAGGCCATCCTGGATAGAGTTGAACTGTATGATGGACTTCAGCTCTTCTTTGTTGAGTAGCTGTCCCATGTTGCCACCTCTTGGTGGAAGTCTTAGTACTTTCAGGACAGTCCATTTCAGATCGTTATCAGAATGTTTCTGGACCGCAAAATGTTCCACCAAAGGTGCATTCAGAGTCCCGCGCCGAATGCGACTTTTATGTTGCCCAATGCGAATTTTTACCTTCTGACTAGTTTGTCCAATGTACACTTTTTGGCATGGGCATAGGATTAAATAGATGACATTGCAGGTGTTGCAGTTGGAAAAGGAACGACATTGTACAGTAACATTGTTAAAGGTGAAACTTTTTCCTTCCATAGTACTGTCACAATTATTACACCCACCACATTTAGCATGCCCAACAATGGGGGACAGACCCCATACATTATCAAGTGTAGCGGAAGGTAGAAAATTTGGCAAAGCGGCCCTCACAAGGTGGTCTCTGAGGTTTTTTCTTTTCTTAAAAGCAAAGACTGGTTTTTCAATGGACAGGACACCAGTGTTGAGTATTGGCCAGTGCTTCAGAATCGTCTTTCTCAGTTGGTTGGAAATTGGTGAGAAAGTGGAGACACAAGCTATGCGCTTCGATTCAGTTTTTTCTTTTGGTGTGAGTAAGGCTTCCCTAGGACAATACCAAGCGCGCTGAACAAAAGAAGGACATCATCAGCGTAAGCGGCTGTTTTTTTTTTATTATTAAATATTTTTACTAACATATTCCAAAAAAAAAAAGGAAAAAAAGCATCAGGTGACAATCTTGACTTTCACATTAATCGAGTATACATGTTAATATATCACAATCATTAACAGGATTGAATTCAGGGATCACTGAGGCTCTGTAAGCGGCTGTTTTAAGCATATATGATCCAAATTGAAAGCCTTTAATATCCTGGTTCAAGTTTAGTAGACAAAGGAGTGGGTCCATAGCCAAGAGAAAAAGAAGGGGTGAGAGAGGACACCCTTGTCTAGTGCCCAGACGAAGATTAAAAAAGGAAGATGTAGTACCATTAATTCTGATGTTTGCTTTTGGTTGCACATAGAGAGACATTTCCATATTAACAAAGGAATTACCAAGGTTATGGGATTCTAAAACTGCTTGTAAGTAAGTCCAAGAAACTTTATCAAAAGCCTTTTCTGCATCAAGGGCGATAGCCGCTGACGGTAAAACCGAAAGTTTTGCTTTTTCTAAAATATGACAAAAGCTCTGAATATTGTATCTAGCGAGTATCCCCTTAACAAAGCCTGTTTGGGAGTCATGAATGAGGTTGGGAATATGACTCTCTAGGCATCTAGTCAAGATCTTAGCAAAGATTTTAGCTTCTATATTTAATAATGAAATTGGGCAAAAATATTTAGGATCAGAATGAGCTTTACCATCCTTTGAATCACAACTATAGTATCCTCAGCAGTTTAGCTAGAAACCTTGCCAGAAAGAACATAATTATCAAAGATCCTCTCAAGATATTTTACTAGTGACGGAGACATTTTTTATAGAAGGCTATAGGAAACCCATCTGGTCCCGGAGCCTTTCCCGAACGAATGGTCCTAATAGCCTGAATGATCTCGCCAGTATCAATCGGTTTCCCCAATTCAGTCATATCAGAATGCGAAATAGTATTAGTAGGAATCAAATTAAGAAACTGTTGACAAGTAAACTTGGAGCATTGATCCTAAGGTGTGTGTATAGTGTTTCATAGAAGTCTCGAAAAATTCCAAGTATTTCTTGAGTATTACATTTCTTTGACCCATTTTTATCAGTAATGTGGGAAATATGAGTATCTTTAATGTTTGTATCTTGATACTTCAGGGTGGTGGCCAGCAGCCTACCAGCTCTGTTCCTTAGTAATAAACTGCTGGATTTTTGAGCGTGTACCCCAATATAAGCTCTTTTAGTGACTCTAGAGTTAAAAGAATATTTCAAATGTTTAATATCCTGTAGGAGGGATTTATCTTTAGAATGCCTCTATAACTCTTCTTTACATTTAATATTATCCCCCAGAGACTGAAGAGTTACCTAATATCGCTGTTTCTTTTTGACATTTTGTTAGTAATATGGACCCCTATAGTACATTGAAATTCGTCCCACAAAACTATTGGGGAGTTCACCGAAGATTCATTATCTATGAAGAAATTATCAATCTCCTCATTAAGTTCTTTAACCTCATCATTATCTTCCAAAATTTCTGTATTGAGGCACCAATTACAAGGACTTCTCGTATCTTTGAGATTAAGGATAGTTAAAGACACCGCTGCATGGTCAGAAACAACAATTGGGTGAATCATTACATTTATGGTATGTTTTAAAAGAGAAGCATCTACCAAAAGATAATCAATAAGAGAGAAGCTAGAGTGTGAAGAGGAGAAAAACATGAAATCACTAACCGCAGGATTGTGCAGTCTCCATGCGCCAACAAGATGATGAGATGAGCACATATTGAGCATGTGTTTATGCGCCCCAGGGAGTCGAAATTTAAAAGCATAATGTCTATCCAAAATAGGATCAACAGGAAGATTAAAATCACCGCCAACAATTGTTCTTGATATTTTAGGAATATCAGAAAATTTGTTATTTATGGTACGCCAAAAAAGAGGATCATCAATATTTGGGGCATATAAATTCATAATATATAGATCGTCTGAACCATTGATCAAACGAGTAAGTAGCCATCTGCCATTAGTATCATTCTCAGCTGTAACAATAGACAAACCAGAGCTTTTGGAAATAAGAGTAACAACCACATTCTTCTTACCAGAGGCTTCGGAACAAGTAACATCAAGAACCCAATCCTTCCACATAAGAAGATCTTCTTTAAAGGCTAGCGTAGTCTCTTGAAGTAGAACAACATCACCAGATAAACTTTTGCAATAATCTAAGATTTTGGACCTCTTAACAGGGTGATTAAACCCCCGGACATTAAGTGAAACGACATTTAATCCAGTCATAGATAAACATGAAGCAACATAAGTAAAAGCATCTGATAAAAAGAAAAAATAGAAAACTATGTAAATAATAAATTAAAGAAAATAAAGCACGCATCCTACAATAAAATGAAGCAGATGTCCCAAAACTAGGATAAAGAAGAAGGAGGGGATTGAGGAAGAAAACAAAGAACAAAAGAACTAAAAAAAACGGAGTATCAACCGAATGCAATCCCACCAGGGGATGTCTGTAGGAGGCAAAATGCATGGGAGGAACAATGTGGAAGAGCAACAGCAGAGGCAATCGACCTCACTATGGACAGCTCAAGGATAAACAAGCAGCAGAGCGGCGAAACAGGCACAACATTCTCGGGTGGATTACTTATATTGCTGCATTTGCTACCAAGAATAAAAAGTGTAATACAATAAATGTATTATAGTTGAAAATTTGAGAAAATAGATAACATTTCATAAATAAATAAAGCAGCTTATATTGATAGATAAATATCAATCTAAGAACTATAAACCAGCTCAAAAAGTTATACAAATAAAATCTAAAGAGAATAAATACAGTACATGGATTAAATAACCAGCTTTAAAATGATAGAATAAGAACATCAGAAACAATCTCATAGAATTAACCCCTTAAGTGCTGCTGACGGCCAATGGTCGTCAGCAGCGCTACCTCCCCAGTGCTGCGCACGACCATTGAACGTCCATTCAGCACTAGTTCTAATGGACAGCGCAGCACTGGGGAGAAATGTTTACACGCAGCTAAGGTGTTAAAGCACATATCATCATCACAAGCTTTATTTCTACACAAGAGTCATAAAAGCAACATAAAAACAAGAATAACACAAGAAATTGCAGTGACATAAATACAATTGGTCATCATAAAATCGAGTTAAAGCTAATAATAATTCATAGCTTTAAAATGCATAGAAAAAGTTTCAAGATACTTGGGAGGTTGCCAATGTTTAAAAAGAAGAAATAAAGTGCTTGTGCCTGATAGTGTTTCAAGCAGTGATGTTAAAAGTTTATAGATTTGGCTGCTGGCTGAGGGGTTAAAACTACTACATCTTCTTTACAAGTGCTTTTCTTCGTATCAGCCATGCTTGGCCCAAATACTTTGCCATACAACAAGCTATAAGAGGTCTGGTATCAGTTTTAAGAATACGAAGTGCAGCATGGTGATCCCATGATCCAAACTGCCGGCAAAGCAGGCTCCTCCATTTTTCCCGCTGAAGTTTGTACGCTGGAAAGGCAAACAGGATGGGTGCAATGCTTTCCACACGGGCTTGACAACTAGGGCAATCTTTTCCCTTATTGCTGGACCATTTTACCCTCACTTCCCCTACTGGGAGGGAGCTGTACATAAAGTACATATAGAGTATTCTATCTCTCTGCACTTTAATTAAGTTCAGGTAGGGCTCAAAGTATCTACTTTGCTTATGTAAGTAGAACTCGGTTGTCAATTTACCCATGTTAGTTCTTCTAATATCACGTTGGTCCACCCATTCCCAGTAGAGGTGTATGAGATCCTCCCTCCTTGGGGGGTCCTGGCTGACCCAGCAACCTCTGAGCCCAATTGCTGAAAGCATCTTTTTAATATCACGTATCCAGCCTATTTTCCCCCAGTATCAAGCCTAATAACCTCAGTGAGTACCTCTGTGTATGTTGAAAGCTCAGGTGTCCTCCTAATGCGGGCCCAGAATAGTAAAGGGCGTAGCCTGGCTATGTCACTTATTGACCGCCTACCCATGTCCAAAAATAGCAGGGTAAGGGGGATGTATTTTAGTGCTGACACCAGATCTTTTAAAAAAACAAATTATCGTATCCCCAAACTTCGGCACCATATAGGACAGCACTGACCACCTTTGCATTATATATCTGGAGGGCTATGGCTACAGGTCTTGTGTGGGAAAGGTGGTGTTCTTTAGCCACTGCACCTGCCGTACGCTTGTGGGCTATCAGCAACTAGCCCAGGTGAGGCCTCCATGACATTTTATCGGAGAACCTTACGCCTAAGTAATCAAAGGTATCAACCTTTTCGAGAGGAATTCCTCCTAAAAGTGGGCCCTTCCTGCATGCCCTATGAGGATCGAAGGCCATAAATTTGGTTTTGCTGGCATTTATGATAAGGCCCCGGGTTTCACAGAAGAGATTAAATCTGTCAACTAGACGCTGTGGCCCTGCCGGGGTCTTAGATATCAACAGCGTGTCGTCCGCAAACAACAAGGTTGGTATCTTTTCCCCCACATGGTCGGTGAATCCGCTGGCTCCTCTAAGAGGAAGTCCACTACCCCATTCACATATAGGGAGAACAGGGTAGGTGCCAAGACGCAGCCCTGTCTTACACCTCACTTGACAGGGATGCGCTCGGTTAGTGGACTCTGGCCTCCCCATCTAACCTGGGCAAAGGTCCCCTCGTGAAACAGGATTAATACGTTGAGGACAAAGGGGGCATACCCATTTGTCCGAGTGTGTCCCATAGCCTGGATCTGGGCACCAGGTCAAAGGCAGTCTTTAGATCAATAAATACTAAGTAAAGACTGCCTTTGCCTAGTACTACAACCTTCCAGTAAATCAGAAGGAATCTGAATACTTGATCCATAGTCCCAGTCTTTGCTCTAAAACCCTCTTGAAACTGGGAAAGAATGTCCCCTTCTTCGGACCATGCCTGGATCCTTTGCAATAGCATCCGACCAAATACCTTCTGCATGGCATCGATCAAGCTTATTGATCGATAATTAGCGGGGTCATCCTTGTCTCCCTTTTTGTATATTCAAACTATTCCAGCAGACTTCCCTGTCGCTGGGACAGGTACACCTTTAGCTTTGGCGTCGGATAATATTAAGATTTAGCGTGTCCATTGTACATGATCAGCCAGAAAAAGGTCACCTGGTAGGCCATCAAGGCCTGCCGCCTTTGCAGGGACTATTTTGCTTATGACCGTTTCAGCTTCCTTGAACGTAAAGAGTTCCTCCTCGAATGGATGCCCAATTTGCACTATTGGTACACCCTTTTGGTTATCTCCTACAATGCATTAAAGCCCCTCAAAATGTTTAAACCAGACTTGACTTATGATATGATTTGCGGGACAGAGTGGGCCTGATCTACTGCCCCAGGTAACCAGTTTCCAAAAGAGATTGTTATCCTTAGATAAGCATGCTGCATTCAACTGTTCTCAGCTGGAAACATCCCAAGATGTCTTAGCCTTACAATGGGCAACTTTGTAGGATGTTCTATCAGCTTTTATTTGTGCTTTATTCTTCCCCTTGATTGCCTTGATTAAGGCCGACCTATTTCCCTGCAGTCTCTGTTAAACCAGGAATAAGGGTCCTTGGCAGAATCACTTACTTTCACATTTTTTGGCAGGGTCAAAAATGATGCATTAATTTTAGCGATTGTATGCTCATGGATCCCAGATACTTCTAGAACACCTGTAGTACTATCTACTACGGTTTGGAGCTTAACCATGCCGGTAGCTAGTTCTTGTTTAATACCGGCAATCTTGCTCTCACTAAATGGTAACTTTTCCCAATTAAAAGGTCCTTTTACAATTTGACCGGACTACATTTCTGGTGGCTGCCACTGGTTGTATGTTTTCCTGCTCCAAGGAGTTTACAAGCCAGAGGGGTTTCAGGGTTAGGCACAAGGGGTTATTATCACTGTGTGTTGTTGAGCCCACCCCCTTTTCGATCAAATGGTCCCATAATCTAATATCCAAAAGGATATTGTCGATCCTTGATGATCCACTGGTTCTATTAAAGGTAATGGTCCCTCCCTTATCAGATTGTGTCCTACCATTAGTAGCTCTCAGGCCATACTCCATAGTAATGGAATTCATTTGGAGAACCTGTGGGGTCCATCTTTTAAATGGTTGAAGATCTAGTTGGGGTGTAGCCCAGGAAACATTTTGAGGTTCTATCTCCAACAGTTCGTCCTCAATCAGGGGTTTGTAGGTGCAGTTGAAATCGCCTGCCACTATAGTTCTTGTGTGAGGTGGACATTTATCCAGACATTCCTCTAGTGCAGAGATCGTAGTAGATGGTCTACCACTCTTGAGCCCTCTTGCATATATGTTAAAAAGCTCAATTTGGCTATCACCCATAGGTCCCCTGAATTTTAGCCACAGAATATCTGAACTTGAGCTTGTATTGAAGGTGATTCGACAATCAAGAGCTATACTTGTCCAGACAATCAGGCCCCCCAAAGGACGCCCTTTCCCAATAGATATTGCCGGGATGGATGGGAAAGTATAGACATGTTTATATAAGGGTTCAAAGCTCCACGTCTCTTGAAAAATGCATATGTCGAAGTTCCCGACAAAGTCATTCCAATGAAGGAGAGGGAGTTTACTGTTCAATCCTGCCACGTTCCTAGATACAATTTTTAGTTGCTAATTGGTAGTAAATGACACCCTTTGTGGCACGATAACATTGTTTCCCACCGTGAGTTCTAAAGATGGTGAGTCTGTGAAAAAGGGTAGGTCAGTGCCTAAATCCTCGTCTAGATGAGTAGTTGCCCCATTTGCGTTGGCTATGCCATTAGAGACTTGTGTATGGTAATTGGGGCTGGTAGGGATAGTCAGAGGAGAATGTTTTAACAAGCAATCATTGGTTTCTAGAGAAGATGTACCTGCTAGTGAATTATTGCTTATGTGGAGTTTATCTTGTCTAGCTTATGTAAGGGCTGGCGTCTAAACTGTATAGAAGAGCCATTCGGGGACAGGTACGAAACTCCAGAGCTAGGAGGTTCTCCTCAATCTCAGGGTCTTTTAGGGTAATTTCAATTTCGTCAAATTGGGTAAGGGGTGCGGGACATCGCCGAGCTCTTAGGGTATCACTTCTTTTTTAAGTTCAAGGAAAGGTTTATTGAAAAAATGAATATGATCATAAAACAATACTTCGTAAATGCAGTTATTTTTTGATACAAAGATGCATAAGGGTGTGATAAAGAGTAATAATGATGTATAATGCCCATTAAAATGGTAAAATGATAATATATAAGCTGAAATGAATACAGTCAATGGTTTACAGAAATCGTAAATAGCAACATACAACAGAAATACACAATTTAAATAAATAAATGAATAAATAATATATGTTTATGTATATACATATACATATATTATATAAGATGATAAATCAAACATAATTATAGACAAAGTGTAGAAGCTCAGGGAGGCTTGATAACTTCTTGCTGTGAGGGAGCGGGTACAGAAGTTCTTTTCACGGTTAGGAAATCATTAATAATCACCTAATGGCATCTCCTAGTATGGCGAATCCAATAAATTACTTTATTAATTAAGGATTCTTCGCTCTCAAGGGTGCTCTTAGTGGTAGTGTTAGCTCTTGGGACATTAGTCATAAATATTTTTTGAGGTCGTGTTCCATTGCTGGTGACTGTTGCAATTGCAGGAGTCGGGGTGCTCGTAAGCAAAATGCTAGAGGATGGCTATGAGGTTGAGCCTGACATGGCTAAGCAAATTGCTTTGTTACAAGGACAATTGGAGCCTGAACGGTGGCCAACCTCTTAAGCTCTCTTGTATGGAGTTTTGGTACCAATTCCTGCTTTGGTTCGAATGCTCATCAGAGGGATTCCTCTGCATCGATAGAGCAGAGGTGCCTAATTGATGAGCATTAAAGTCATAGGAAGAATTATTTGAGCTGTAGGTTGGTAGAACAAGATGTTTGTGGCTGTGATTATTTGCGCTGCCGAGGGAGACATAGCACAGAAGTAATATTAGCCTTGAAGGGCGTCGACCTCTTCGCTATATTTGTGACTAGAGTTGTAAGGGCCTCCGTCATTCTTTTTAGGTCATCAATCTCTGCTCTTAGTGCATTTATAGCAAGGATAGCATCTGACGGCATATTTTGATTTGCCACGCAACACGCCCCGACAGGGTCAGCCAAGCCATGAGGCAGTGGTTGTGGGGAATTCTCGTTACACTTGTCTACAATCGCCAAGAGGGTATGAAAATCTGTTGGAACATGAGATAGTTGGCTCTGATTCATGCACATCGTAAGATACATTAGTGCTTTTTAGCAGGATGAATATCGGGAGCTAGAGTCATATTCTGGGTGGAAAGATCAGGATTGTTTGAGGTAGTTGGTGTTTTTTTAGGAGGTAGCTCTTGGAACATCATTGGAATGACAGGGGGGTGGGCTGATGTCAAGCTTGGGGAAGCACATATTAATTAAGAATTAAATAGCAGTAGGGTATCTAACATAAAATGCAATTCACAGGTAAATGATCCTGGCTATAATAGAATAGAACCTCCGATTAGTAATACATTAAAAAGAGTAAAGCAAAGAATGAATAAGTAGATACTAGGTTTGAACATATAATTGACACAGACCATCAAAGATAATTTGATAATTCAATGAAGATCAGTATTATCAATAATTAGTATATACATATAAGTCAATGACCATCAACATAGAGATCAAAAAAATATAAAAGATAAAGAAATAAGATAAAATAAACACGCCAAACAGAAAAAACTAATAAAAGGAAGAGTAGAAACGAAGGAAAGAGAAAAGAGTATAGAAAATAGGAAATAGAATACTAACCTTATTAGGAGAATGATATGAGAAAAAGTTAATAATAGATCAAAAAATGAAGAGAAACATACAGTCGTTCAACTTGTACAGAAGTAGTCCCCAAGAAGGAGAGTACAAAACTGCATTGTAATATTAGAAACAGATGTACGTATTATATAAAGCTGTGGAATAAAAGTATCATGAATCATACCATTTAAATATAACAATTATTAAGAAATAAATTAAATGATTGTCATAAGCTGATCTTTACAAGTGAGACATCATAACTATAGCATAAGGCAACTGTATAACTATCAGGTCATTGGTGTTCAATGATGTCAGGAATGAATATAACCATATTAATAGATTACTGCCTAAAAAGACCACTGAGCAAGGAAAAGACAGAGCAATACATTTAGATAGAAAGGAGAAGAAGCGAATGAATAAAGGAATCAAATACTTACCAATAGTAAAAAATGTAGAGAAGAGGAAAAAATAGAAATTAATAATAGTGTTTAAAGGTATATTAACAATAGTCAATTGTAACAACATTACTGTAAGGAATCATATAAGCTAGGTCAGCCAGCAAAGTACAGAACAATACTAGAAATATAAACCCACTAAAAGCATTTAATGAGTTTTATCAGTCACTATATCATGAGCCGGGTAATGCTGTGGATATAGGAACAAAGACCGCACAATATCTCGAAAGTATAGATAATATTGGATTGTTAGAAGAGCAGAGGAGTATATTGTCTGCGTCTATTACATGGGAGGAAATTGAGGCAGCAATGTTGGGCTTGGCTGCTGGGAAGGCAATGGGTTCAGACAGTATACCTTTAGAATTTTATTGTGTATTTCGGAGTCTTCTCAAGCCTGAAATGCTGAAGGTATTCCAGTAAGCCTTTTTAGGTAACCCCCCTGATTCATGGTCATTAGCCACTATAGTTATTTTTAAAAAGAAAGGGAAGGCTGATGATGAGCTAGGGTCATATAGACCGATCTCTCTTATTACTGTTGACAGTAAGATTTTCTCTAAAATCCTTGCCAATAGATTGAATGATTTTATGCCGACTCCTGTTTCAGTGAGACAACATGGATTTATCTCGAATAGAGATACCACAGACCATGTTAGGAAAATTATAATGCTTCTGGACTGGACGCAGGCCACTGAATCCCAGGTTGCGTTGGCCCGCCCTTTTGGATGCTGAAAAAGCATTCGACAGGGTCACCTGGGGGTTCCTGTGGTAGGTATTGGTCTAGAAGGGGTTCCCTGAAGAATATATTGAGGCAATAAAAGCATTATATCATTACCCGAAGGCTGCAATTCGGATAACAGATATATTATCTGATAACTTTATGATAAAAAGGGGGACAAGGCAAGGCTGTCCTTGTTCCTCCTTGTTGTTCACTTTGTATATTGAACCTTACCTTAATAAATTAGAAAAGGAGGTTGATATTCCTCTGGTTATTATCCTACAAAATGAATTTAAAGTATTTGCGTACGCCGATGACGTTGCCATCACCACCTCGAATATTAGGAGGGCATTACCTAAAATAATTGATTTAGCGAATGAATTTGGAGGTCTGTCAGGATATAAGTTGAACACTTCAAAAACGCAATTGATCCTTTCAGAAAAGGGCCGGCCCAATAACATAGTTTTTGCTTCAGAGGCACTTTATCTTGGGATTATAATATCTCCCAAAGTTGATGATATAGTGTGTCTTAATATAGAGCCGGTGTTAAAATCTGCAAATAGAACTCTGGAAAGATTAAACAATCTACACTTCCCATTATTTGGTCGCACTAATATATTAAAAATGATTCTTTTTCCCAAATTTTTGTATCTATTTCGTACTATAGCTCTTTTATTCTCATCTTTTTATTTCTCTAAAATTGATAGAATGTCCTCCCGGTTTCTCTGGGGATACCACCTGTCCAGAAGGGCTCTGAAATGGTGTACTCTCCCAAGAACGAAGGGTGGCTGGGGGATTCCCAACTTTCAGTTATATTACTGGTCCATCTTACTCAGACATAAGGGTATACTAATTTTTCCAGACATTAGTCTGGAAGAATCGATCAGTCCATCGATTTACGAAATGTTATTAGGAGAGGAAGCTCATCAATGCCTGGTAAGAATATTGGAGCCTAGTTACTATAAAAAGACGAAGTTCAAAATTATGATCACTGCTTCGGCAATTTGGAGGCAGATTAAAAAGAAAATTCTTTGATGTAGTGGTCTAAATCATTATTCTCCAGTTTTGAATAATCATATGTTACCTGGGATTTTTAAGGACCAGGTAATAAGCAGATGGCACTCAGTTGGGATCCGGTTATTAGGAGACCTTTATCAAGGAAGTCAGATTGCTTCATTCTCTTTTTTACAACAGAAATATAATTTATCCAGAAATGATTTTTTCAAATATCTCCAATTTGGAAGCTTCGTGGAATCTAAGGGCCTCTCTGATCACTCATCAATGAAGATAATTGACATCCTGGAAACTAGTAGAAGGGTAAATAAAATTGGCATAGTATATCAAATGATGATAAATCAATTTGAAGATGATTTGTGTTTGGTCGAGAGCAAATGGAAGAGGAAACTTGAATTAGATAATGTAGATATATCCAGAGCAATTAAGTTATCAATTAGAATGCTATTCAATGGCTTGTTACAAAGCCAACACTTTATGACTATTTTTAATTTATATTATTCACCAGCTAAGTTGGCAAAATGGAAAGCCGGAAACGGGGATAAATGTAATCAATGTGGTTATGTAGCTGCTGACTCTATACATATGTTTTTTAACTGCCCAAAAATTTTCCAATTTATTACAGATGTTGAATTATTTTTAAATACTAGTTTGAGGATTGATTTACAATTGACTGCTGAAATGATTATATTTGGTCTTCAAACGAATCAAATTGGAAAAAGTCAGCAGCTGAAGAAGGATTTTTATTCATTTGTGTGTCAATTTATCGCTTCTGTATTACTTCTTGTTGGTTAGATCCTGAGCCACCAGTGTTTAATCACTGGCAACTGAAAATGCTATCTATATACCAATTAGAAATGGCGGTTTATAGACTTAAAGGGCAAAAAAAAGAAAATATTCGGGCAAAATTTATGGGCTTTCATATCAAAATGGATCTAATTTTGTACTGTTTTATTGGTTTCTTTCATATATGATTATTATTTGGTATTATTTATGATACTGTATGCTTTCGCTGGGTATTTTGACGTATATGATTTATAGTTTCTGCTCTCTTCTTTGTATTCTGTTCAATATACAACTGATTGCTGAAATAAAATTTAAAACAAAAAAAAATGAATATAAACCCAAATAATACCAAATCCAGGTTAGGCAACCGGTATTTTACAAAACAAACCAAGGTTGTAATCCCAAGTAGAACTAAATACAATGCAACTAACTGCACCATCTTATAAAAGAGAATAATAATTGATAAAAAGAAATAAAAAGGCACCACACTAGATAAATGAAATTAGGCACATACCATGTCAATAAATACAGAAAACATTAGGAACGAGAAGTACCAGAAAGAGAGTCTGAGTCCATTTGCGAATCAGATTGATTATCCAAGAATGTCGAAAGATCTGAAGGCTAATAAAAAATCTGTGTACGACCTTTGAAAGTGATCCGAAATCTTGAGGGACCAGCAAAAGAGAATTGAACATTCAAGTCAGTGTGTTTCTTGCATAGATTCAAGAAACATTTGCGGCGGATCACTGTGTCTCTGGCAAAATGTTGTGAAATAGATATTCTGTGACCCTCCCATTGTATTGACTTAATTTTCCTAATTTGTGCAAGAATTAGTTCTGTAAGTTGATGGTTCAAAGGTTTAAAAATCAGGGGCCTTGGAGAGGACATCAATATTGGTTTGAAGGTTGGAACCCTGTGGGCGCGCTCTATCTCAAAGTCCTTGATGAAGGAGATATTTAGGGTATTCGGGATCCATGTAAAAATCAATTACAGAAGGAGCAGACTTTTCACAATCCTCAGGTAATCCAAAAATACGAAGATTACTTTGTCTATTTCAATCCTTTTCAGTGAGATCTCTCCTCAGTGAAGTAATGGAACGTTCCAGGTTCTTCATGTGCTTCACCTGTTTATGTGCAAAATCTTCCACATTACTCATCCTTGTTTCTGCATTAGAAATACACAGTGAAAGAGATTTGAAATCATTACAAATTGCAGCCACCTCTACTTGAAGCAAGTCAGTATTCGTTTTGGTACTTTGTGCAATATCGTGAACAGTATTGAGCTTGAGTAATATCGCTTCCAAAAATGAAGCAGACTCAAGGCTACCCTTAGGTGGTGATTGCGGAGTAGGTGAGGTCTGTTTGGAACGTTTCTGATTCCCCTTGGAGTCTCTGTCTTTGGTGCTAACACCCACGCCTTCCACCATTGAATAAGATTGCAGCAATCACAACCAGATAATCTTAATATAGTTAGAAAGAATCAGTAAGGCGTTATATAACCAATGAAGTTCTGGGTGAAGAAAATACTTTCTGTGTGTAGATAGCTTGTACTGTAACACACTCGTGAAGAGAAGAAATAGTACCAGTCTTGTATAAGAAAAGAAAGATACTAATATTGGACTTCAGAGAAGCAAACTTGCTGAAGAAAATGTGGCACAGATCAAGCGCTGACTTATAGCTCTCTACTCAATTCAGAATCTATTAAGAGGTGATGCGCACACAATAAGGGACATGACGACAGCAGACAGTTCATAAATCAAATCAAAGAGACTTTATTTGATTGCTTTTTGATAACAGTACATATAAACAATTTGTGCATTAAAATTATAAATAGTGAGAGCTAAACATGATTACATTAATAAATCAATATACAGATAGTCTCCAAGTTTACAAAGTGATGCATTTCCTGTGGCTAATGACTATTTTTTTAAAAGATGCCAATTCGCCAGGCTCTATGTACATCGTCCAGGAGCTGCAGCACCAGTAATGCAGGGCCACATTGTCTAAGGCCCAGTTCCTTTAAAATCGGGACAATCCAATATTTCCTCAGGTTGCTGTAAAACTTAAAATAACAGAACATGGATGGTCGATTGATCCGAACAGTTGTCGCACGCACACAATGCTAGAGTTTGTGACCAATCGTTCATTCCTGGGAAGCTCACTAGCCTGTGGAAGATGTTACATCTAAAACGGGTTAAGAAAAATCTGTCATAGCCACCAGGTACAATTAATAAATAGCACTGAATGTTAAAAGAAGTTAAAATCAGTTGGTTATATTGCACAGTGGGTTTTGAGCTCTCACTAGCCAATCTAATTGAATCCAAGTGAAGTAGGCTCTGTTTTTTTAGTTCCTTTCTGCTGATCGATTGCTTTGAGCTCGGGTTATTGTAATATTCCGAAAGGCCGAGGTCAGACATAAAATTTCTAATAAACCTCAGCCATGGGATCAGGAGTGCTCCTTCAAGCTTTAAACTATCTACTAAAACTTCCTGATTTAGCTTGCCAAAGAAGAACAGGCTCCATTTTTATTAGGTCTGAAATATAAGGCAGCCCAAGCTCTGAGTGACAAACGTATGCAGAGATACTGCTGGAGACAGCTAAAATATATCTCAAAAAGATATTCTCCACCATTTGAAGTGGCTGAGTCTCCCCAAAGCCCCATACTCTCGCTCCATAGTTAGCTTCAGAGACGCACTTCACTGTAAGAGTTCCAGTGGCGGTCTTCTCCCTAATTTCCTGGCAAAATTTACTAGGGACAACGTAGTTCTAGCCATTACGAGTTTTTTTGCAGTAATGGCTCGGGTCCAAGAATCAGTGTGCTCAGACAATATTCCTAGGTAGGCAAAGGTGGTAGTGTGCTCTATTTTCTTGCCCTCCAGGAACATGTCCCTGCATATGTGGCTCCCGGGACCACATCTCATGATGTAAGTTTTAGAAGTATTCACTGTGAGTTCCAAGTGTCCTATAAACTTAACAAAACTGTTTAAAACTTGTTGCAGACCTATTTGCGTGCGGGACATTAAAACTGCATCGTCTGCATAGAGAAGGGCAGGAATGGGTCGCCCAGCTATTTGTGGAAAGTCAGAGTTATCCTTAGTTAATGCTTTACTCAAACCGTTGATATAAAGGTTAAAAAGGAAAGGAGCCAGGAAACATCCTTGCCTGACTCCATTCCTGATGGGAAAGGGAGCCGTACGTTCTCCACCTGGGCCAAAACAAACTTGCGCCTTAGCATCGCAATATAGGCGTCTGAGGAAGTGGATCACATGTATGTCAACCCCTAGCTGTTCAAGGATGACCCATAAGTCCTCATGTCTCACAGAGTCAAAGGCAGCAGTAAGATCAAAAAACGTCAAGATAAGAACAGTCTGCCTTTCTTCGCTCTCATGTACTTTCCCATTAAAATAGATAAGTTTAGACTCTGCTCCACTGCTCCCAGACCTGCCCGGAAACCATATTGTATATCAGCCAGTATAGTGTTTTCCTCAGCCCAGTCACCTAATCGTTCCAGTATTATGCGTCCAGCTACTTTGGTCAGAGCATCCAATAAAGAAATGGGTCTATAGCACTTTGGATCTTGGCGGTCACCCTTCTTAAAAATCGGGACTATGGTGGATTCCACCCATGTGGAAGGAAAGGGGGCAAGGCAGCTGGCGTTCAAGACCTGGGTAATGATTGGGCCCCATAGTTTGTTGTTGGATTTGAAAAGATCTATGGGGACCCCATCCGGACCCAGGGTCTGGCCCCCTGACTTGCATTAAGCGCACAAGTTACCTCCTCTAGTGTGAACCTAAGCTCGTGGTACATATGTTCAGGGTTATTAGCATTTTCCCTAGACATTCTAACAAGGAAAATGATGTCAGTCTATGAGCATGACTAGCCAATGCAAGGATATAATCAATGGTAGAGTGACAGCCCCTGCCATTAAAAGTATGGGGCATAGGTGGTGGTTGTAGGAAGGTGGACTCCTGACTATGGTTACCCCAGATTTTCTGCCTTGTGTTTAGCTGGTTTTCGACTTAGTTGGCCTGGTTCCCTGCTAATCAGGGCCCCAGGGTATCTGCTCTCTCCTTAAAATGGACTCCATTCACCCTAGGTGCATAACCAAATTGGTACTGGACACCTTGCCAGCCCTATACAGTGCACCATAGGTGCCATGGGCATAGGTGCATCCAAGGCCTACCAGGGTTCTGGGGCACACCAGCCCCAGTCCCAGCACGACCCTGGACAAAGGGAAAGGGGTGTAACCACCCCCTTCCTGGGTCCCACCCATAGGAGGGACCTAGCAGGTAATCCAGCCCCCAAGATTGGTATAAGAATGGGAGCAGTGCCAAAGCACTCAGATTATCCTGACTGAAACTTATGAAACGAAACTCTGGACCCTTCGACATCCTGCTCGACGTATAAGACTGAAGAATCTCCCTTGTGGTCAAGGAGTGAGCACCCTGTGCAAACAGGCACCATCCAGCACCTCGACGTTTGCTTTGTTGCAGTTCCTGCCGGAACTCGAGCGACAGAGTTCGACAAGACCAAGCGTGCCTGCCTTCTAACAGCCCGATCCATAGTCCCTGCAGAGCTGAGACCCATGGAGGCGACCTGAAGAGTGAGGCCCGCCATCTTGGAATGACCACGAGACGCTGACCGTGCAGCCCAAGAGTGACCCTTGAAGCTGTGCATTGGGGTTTGAGAAGCCCCAGCCCTGAACCTCTCTTGCACCGAAGCTCACCCCTCTACACTCACCGAGTGCTGCGTGGGGCCCTTCTGCATCTTTTGGCTCAACGCGTTGGCCCGGTCACTTGCCCATTGGCTTGTGGCCCCTGTGCCGACGAACCTTGAAATCTGACTCGTGAGTCTGGTTGCTCCAGACTTGCACTCGCTCCCCTGAAAAGGAGCCCTTGCTCTGACCCTCCTGGTCCGAGTGTAACGCCATCTTCGAATCCTGCGTGGGTTGCCCTTGCCAAGGGTTGTTTGCTCCAATCCAGAAGCAGACACCGCCGACAGCGAGAGCCTGCGTGAGACAGCTCGTGATCCACTCCTGGACATCCTCGGTGCCCCAGAGTCCATGTGGCAGCGGAGAGAAGCAACTCGTCAATGACCTGAAAGCGCCCGACATTGCCTGGTTCCTTCCTGGTTCCACCCTGGTCACTGCTGAGTGACCCAGACTCTGTCCCTTTGCGTTCAGATCATCTTTAACTTCGATCCACCCTTGGATCACACCGGACACTTCTCGTCTCGGCGCCTGCAGCATCTTCAGCTCCAAGCACCAGCAACCTTCGTGACAAAACGCGACACTACTTCGCACCTGTGTACCCGCTTCCTGTGGGTGAGGTAACTCAGCAACGCCGGTGTTCCTACACTGGTACACACCTCTAGTGTATGTGTCTTAAGTTTCGTCCTTCTAGGTCTCTTTAAACTGTAACTTTATAACTTTTACGCACCATTGGCTTTACATTGGTGCATGTGTGTGCTTTAAGCGCTGCACCCGAATCCCGCGGGCTTTTCCCAACTTCAGCATTGCTAGTCCTGACTGCTCCCAGTGATTCCCTAGGCCCTAGGCCTAACCACTGTTCGATTGGTATCTCTTATACCACTTTCTTAATATATGGTTTGCGTGGCCCCTGGACCTCATCCATAATTGTGCAACTTTTATATGTTTAACTGTGCTTTTGTTTAAACGCTTGTGCCTCTCATAAAGAGTACAGAGGATTATACTAGTAATAAATACATATATTTTTATAATATATAACTTGTGTGGTGTCCTTTCATTTGATATTACAGGATTGTGATTGGTAAAACAGCTCGCTTAACACGACCTCTTGAGTTAAGCCTTTAAGGCTGCTTAGTCCATGCTACCCTTAGGATAGCTTGTCTATGAGGTTGACTTACAACCATAACCATAAGGGATTGTTTGGACTGATACAAGGTGCCCCCAGAATTGGAGACATCATATATCAGGCCAACTTCTCACAGTGGTGTGCTAATTTGTTTGTTAGAAAATCCCAGGTTCATACTGAAGATCAGGTTATTATTCAGATCCCCCAGTGGTGAGTGACGGAAGTAGGTGTTACCGATCTTATCCTCAGGGAAAACGCCATAGGTTTTACCCCCTCCGTTTGAACAAAGTGCGAAGTTGAAGTCACCTAACATAATCAACATAGTATCTTTGTGGTGTTTCCTATGTTCAGACTGCAGGTTGTTAAATATTTTTGATAAGACGTCTCTCACTAAAGCCGGGGGAATGTTGTGGTAAAAGTTTATCAGTAATATACAATAGTTACCTTCAACAGGCATTAACATTAGTTGGCGATAGGGATCCCCGGCAAGGGGCACTACTTTTTTTAGGGCCAGCCTATTTGAAATGTACATGCCAAGACCCCCTTTAGCTCTACCGCGAGACCCTTCAATGGCTGGAGTGTGGAAAGTCTTAAAGCCATTGATGTGAATTGGCTCCTTAGCCCACGTTTCTTGCAGGCATACGATGTTAAATGTTGTTATAAAGTCCCCAAAAAGTGGATTAGTCTGCTTGGACAGCAAGCATGCAATGTTACAGGACACTATATTGCAACATGCTTTCTCTACAAGGACATGTTGAGGAGAAGTGTCTGATAAACACACCAGACCGTTAACACCGCCCAGTGGGATCTGTTCAGCCATAGTGATCCCACTAAATTCGTTAGTGGCCTTAGTGCTGGGATCCAAGGGAGGATTATTCCTGAGCATCCAAAACATAAGGGGTTTGTTCGTCTAGTGCCACAATGTTGTTAACATTACACATCCCGTCACTATAACAGTTATTTCCAAAGGAGGGGCTTGGGTAAAAAGTAAGTCAATCTTGTTCGTCTAGGAGGAGCTACGTCAGCAAGCAAGATGGCTGCTTAGGCTCCCGGCTCCGCCGACCTCCGTAACCCGCCACGATATCCTGTACGCTATCCTGACTTTACGCCTAGTCTCTGTGTGCATGAACTATTCCGCACTCCGATGGTGAAATCCGGATACTTTTATCGGCTTGTTTGATGAAGTTCCATCGAGTTGAAGTTTGCGGCCTACTCTAGCGGTGAAGGCGGGGCCTGGAGTACTTTCACAGCCGGGCTGTAGTGCAACAACATCGGCCAGGAGGATCGGGCTGGGTCCGGTCGACCGGAGTGGAGGCTTTAATTCAGCCCGAAATTGGCAGCGATTGTTTCCATCGCTCAGCATCGACCAATGGGTGAGTCAGCTTGCTGCCGGCTGCGGGTGGGGGCCCCCATCCCGCGGCCCCGGTTCACGCTCCCCGGGGTTCGGTGGTTCGGGGTCTCTGGCATGCGGCCTTTACAGGGTTGACCGTGGCTGCGGACGAAGACTGTTCACCCCTCGCATTTGCACGTTCGTGGTCCTGTCTGTCCCCCCCCCGAGGATGCCAGATTCACCCGGGGAGGTGATTGTGACTGATGTCGGGCATGAAACTATGAACCGAGCGGTGCATGAGCCATCACTGAGGTCAATACTGGCATAACTTTGGGCATTTCGCTCGCATGTGGATACTTTGTTGAGCATATTGGACACGCGCTTATCTGCGATGCTCTGGGTGAACCGGGCCCGGCCCTATCATTGGAACAGGAATCTACAGCCATTCATACCGCTGCCATTTTGATCCTGTGCGAGAACCCCGTGAGGAAACAAGCGTTGGATCCATCGGATGGTGCCCTGGGAGACTGTGTTCCCGAGGATGTCATGGTATTGCTGAACCTTCCACCACCACCGGCTTTGGAGATAATGTCAGGCGTTCCCCCCCCCGGAGACTTTTGTTTGTGACTTTCTATTTCTTTTGTGGTCATCTTCTCTTTTCCTGGTGATGCTGCGACTCCTGTGCAAGACACATTCGGACTGTTCAACTAGGAGGGAGAGTTCGTCTGCGTCTACAGTTCCTGTGGACTCACTGCCTGCCGGTAGCCATGGACTGCTTTCTGATGACTCTCTGCCTCTTTATTGCTTCTTTGTGTGCCTTTGGGTCTCGCTGGGAGGGGTTCATGTTCTTGTTCGGAAGGGCCAAGGTTGAGATTGACTGGGTCGGGAATGGTTGGCATGGCGTTCATAAATGTTGGACCTGTAATTGTTTGCTCTGAGAGGCTGGGCGGTGTCTCACGGTACCCTCTAATTTCATCTATATTGTTTTCTTAAATTTGTTTTTAGTGACAGGGTGTGGCTGATTCAGGCGGGGGGGTCTAAAGGGGCCGGGAGCCCACACGGATATGCCCTCCTCCGTTCTTTCTCCTACCTTTGGGGTCTTAGTTATTAGGGGCGACAGGCACGCTGCTAGTGGGGTCAGGCTATAGCCATTTGCAGGGGTGCAGGGTGGGGGTTGGAGGGGGGGTTTTTATTTTGCCTTTTTTATTTTCTATGGCCTTTCTTTCTTTCTTCCGCTCTTCTTTTAAGGATCAGTATAGCTACAAATCAACTGCATTCTTATTGTGTGCTCCTATTTCGTGCTTATGTTCTTATGATATCCTGATTCCTGGGTGGGCAGGCTCTGAGTGCCGGAGCAATATGGAATGTATATTGTGTTTTCTTTCGTACAGATCAATATGCTCTGGCGCCAATTCTCCATTATAGTGGTTACTTCATGCATATCCTGTTTTTACCCTGTCCCCCGCATTCTGTTTGATTGTATAGCACCTGATCCTCTCGTATAAAATATAAAATGAAACCTCGGTCTCATCCTGGAACCCAGCTGTGCATTCTAAATACAAGCTTTATCCTGAATCGCTGCCGGACCTCGGGATTGGCGGCTGATGAGCTGTGTTATACGGTGATATTGGAGATTTTAATTTTATTAGCGGCCGGCCTCCGCGGTTGTAGGCCCGTACTTGTATTTTTACTGAATGCTACAATAAAGGTTTAAAAAAAAAAAAATCTTGTTCGTCTAGCGTACTGAGGATACCAAACCGGTTACTGACTGGAATTGGGTATCTTGGGCAATGGTTCCTTGATGGTAATTCCCCCAAGGGGCTGATTCTCGGGAGTCTTCGATGGAATCCGCTCGGCTGGTAAAAATACCCTATAGTATACTTATATTATGGGGGGAAATTATCTGTGTCCCTGCCACTTCAATAATAGACTGCACTAAACTAGGTGACCTAAAAATTAGGACTACGCAGTCTCCTCCCAGGGACTTAGAGGACTTACCCACCCAGGGTATTCGCCGAACCATTTTAAATTCAGAGAAAAGAACATCAGTCAGCCCAGTTCTTCTTGACAGTAAATGTAGCGATTTGTTCCTTAACGTAGACCAATGCTCACCCTCGTTATGGGGAAGAGGCGGGACGTTGGCCAAAACTATTATACATGGTGTAGCCTCAGGTGGAAGATCCAGAAAGAAACCTGTGTCAACTTGAATTCCCTGTTTGTGGCCCCGATTGTAGCCCTGATTGTAGCCCTGCACGTGCATAGGTACAGATAATCCCGCCCAATGTACACGTGCGGTATCATCTGATGAGCTAGGTGCCATGGTGATTGGGCTATGATCCTGTTTGCTTCCAGGATTTTGTCCCCTAGAAAGTAGTCGTGGGCTCGGGTTATTTGATAGGGGGTGTGCAGGGGGCAAAGATCTTTGGGTCAGAGGCTGGTTCAGGGACTGATCTCTAAAAATACCAGTAATCAAATTGGGACATGAAATAGGCTGATTGTTAACTAATGACCCCCTTGTACTACTCACCCCCCCCTCCATTAGCTAACCTCTGGGCATCATCAATGATATTCATAACTGATCCCTCCAATTTTGTGAGTCTGTCCTCTATTGAAGTCAGTTTTTGGGCAAGTGGGTCTAATAAGACAGATCATAATTTCCAGTCTTTTACAAAACTCATCCTCTTGTAACAATGAGCTATTTACTATAACAGGCAACCTTAGGGAATATCGCCACAGATTAAAAACCCTTAAGTGGTAGCAGGTTTTGAAGAATATGCCAACAAAATTACTGGACCATGTGACTAGGAATTATATTACATGAAGGAGATCATGTCAGTGGCCGATCTTCTTGTTTATTCGAATGGTGCCAGAAGTAAATAAACCCTTCACAGCAAGGTGGAAATTCCAAGACTACTGGCGCAGTATTGACAAAACTGCACACACAGTAAGTACCTCATTTTCAGCATCAGGATTAGTGACCGGTACAGGTGGAGAGGCAGACTCTTATTTCAGGATGTCAAACGGGGATTACTTTGTCGGGCCCCATTTTGAGATCGTCGTAGTCAAAAAATGCCTCACCAGAAACAGCTTCCAAAGAGGCAGTGCAGGTACTTTTAAGCTGTCTCCGAATTCACTGGTTGTTCCGCCACTGTCCGGTGTCCAAGGGAGTTTGAAAATCACCCCAGGGATATGATAAAATGAACTTCCGCACCGATGATATTGCAGAGCTCAGAGAGGTGAAGTCATCTTCGTTGCACACTTTGCCACGCCCCCGCCACAGTTCATGTGTTATGTGCATTTTTAAAGGACACTATCACCTGCACGGGTGTCCTGGAGCTGAGAGGTGTGTGTACCCAACCCGGCCCATGGTAGGTTGGTTAATTGAAAAGTCAGCTTCTTGTGTAATTAGTAGAAGAGAGAGGAAGGCTCTGATGTGGAGTGGGAGGCAGTTCCATGCTTTAGGAGCAACGATAGAAAACACCCATCCTTCTGATCTGTTTCTGTTTATGCATGGGTTGTGTGCCAGTAGGAGTCATGCAGAGCGGAAGTGTCTGGGGTTTAGTGAGAGGAGATGCAACTGTTCAGGTAAGGGGAGCCTAAGTTGTGTTGTGCGTTGAATGTGTGCATGAGGAGTTCGAAATTAGTACATTTTTGTATCTGGAGCCAGTGAAGCTCCCTGAGGTGTGGTGTGATGTGAGTTCTGTGTGGAAGGTTGAGGGTGATTCTAGCTGCTGAGTTCTGGGTGGTTTGTAGTCTTCTGGTGAGTTGTTTCGTGAAATTGGTGTAGAGGATGTTCCTGTAGTCCAACCTGCTGTTGACTAGGGTGTGAGTGACAGTTTTTCTAGTATTGCTTGGAAGCCATTTCCAAATATTCCTCAGCATCTGCAAGGTGTAGAAGCAGGATGGGGTTACGGCATTGAGTTGTGTGGTCAAGTCCAGTTTGATGTCAATGTTTTTTTCGAGGTTGCTGTGATGGGTTCTGTTTGTAATTGGGGGTCCAGTTTTGGTCAACCACCAGCTGGTGTCCCATGGCAAGGTATTCTTGCTGAAGATCACTACTTTTCTCTTGTTGGTGTTATGTTTGAGACAGTTGGCTTTCATCCAGTAAGTGACTTCAGTTTTGAGGCGATGAGCTGGTTTCATGTGTTTTGGGTCTTATCTAAGAGGGAGAGTTTGAGATAAGTGTTGTCTATGTAGGAGAGAATGTTGATGCTGTGTGCCAGTTGAAGTTGGCCAGAGAGATAATGTGTGTGTCCTTCAAGAGGTTAGGGCTGAGAAAAGTACCTTGAGTTGTCCAGCAGATGAATTTACGGGCTTCCAAGGACTAAGGTGCCAAGCTGACAGGTTGCATTCTATCTGTTAAGAGAGCAGATCCAACGGGGAGCGGGTACTTGGATGTCAATCTTGTGCAGGCACCTGATGAGAATGATGTCTGAGACCGTGTCAAATGCTTCAGTGAGGTCAATGAGAATGCTGCAGAGATGATCTGGAGGTGAGGCTCAATCACGGTATATAGACCCAAGGATTTGACAAGACTGCTGTAGGGTTTATATTGATAACACTTTACCATTAAGGAACTGGAAGAAATGAAATACACCATTGGTTACTTACGTAATCTTTTCTACCAGAACGAGGGAATTTCACTTCTCAACAGTGATTTTAAATGCACAATTGATGTGACAGATACAGCTGTATTGATTGTTTTCACACAGAGAACAGTTTACTTATACTCCAATAATATAGGCTAAAGGTGTTAGAAGAGGCAACAGAAACCTAGAGCATGACTGAGGGAAGGCTTAGACTTCTATTGTGCTGCCATGTGCCGGCGTAGGTGCCCTTGCACCATGGTGCAAGGGTGCCTGCATTGCAGCGATGAAGTCCATTTCTGCACAAAAACAATCACAAGAGGTGTTTTCCTCTTTCTAGGAGTTCTGATGCCTTTCCAGGTTACGATTTGACAGTACACCCATGGCACACACTTCATTCATGCAAAAGTGATGCACGATAAGGGGCTGTATTTACGAGGCCATGAAAAGCCACGCATGGTGGCTTTAGGTGGCCTTGTAAATATGGGGCAGCACACTGCACTGCTGGTCTGTCACAAAAAGCGATGCACCAGCAGCACAAGGGGCTTGTAGCACAAGTTACTACTTGTGTAACGATATATCTGTAAGAGACATTAGTTAGTGATAGATTCCTTACCTTAGAATATCCCCAGGCGTCAGACTGGATCCGGAAATTTTTGCGTAGCAGTACCCTTGCGCGTCGGTAGGCGTCGTCTGCGGCTCCGCGTCCGTCGTCAGCGTCGTGATGATGTCGTCGGAGTACTTAGACGCCGCCTCCGCGTGCTGACGTCAGTTCTTAGCCACAGCTTTTCCGCGCCAGAAGCGCTGAGCCGTGTTAAAAACCAACACTGGTGCCATTGAAACTAGGGCCCTGAAAGGGGATGACCTTAACCCTAGATATCGGTTCGCAGAACAGGGAGGATGGGTGGGTCGGTAAGGAATCTATCACTAACTAATGTCTCTTACAGATATATCGTTACACAAGTAGTAACTTGTGCATCTGAAAGAGACACGTTAGTGATAGATTCCTTACCTTAGAATAGATACCCCAGCAATACCAACCCCGGTGGTGGGTCTGCGAACCAATAATCACACCAGAAAGTCCTGGAGGACGGAACGGCCAAAGAAGCCATCCCTCCGGACTTGACTGTCCAGGCAATAGTGTCTTGCAAACGTGTGCAGCGAAGCCCACGTAGCTGCCTGGCAAATGTCCTGCAAGGGCACTCCCCGGCCCAGGGCAGTTGTTGTCGCCGTGGCTCGGTGGAGTGAGCCCGCAATCCAACAGGGGGCTAGGAGCCAAGGAGTAGCATGCCTGGATACACAAGATGATCCATCGGGAGATGGTCCTCTTATGTACCGCCTTCCCCTTCTTAGCGTCCACGTAGCCAACAAAGAGTTGGTCATCCACCCGGAACTGGCGTGTGCGATCCAAGTAGAATGAGAGCGCACGTTTTGGGTCCAGACGGTGGAGCCGCTCTTTCTCTTTAGAGGGGTGCGGTGGCGGAAAGAAGATTGGCAAAGTGATGGACTGCCCAATGTGGAAGGCTGTGACAACCTTGGGCAGGAAAGATAACTTAGTACGGAACACAACCTTGTCCGGATGGACAGAAAGGAAAGGAGGAGGACAAGAGAGCGCCTGGAGCTCACTCACTCTCCTGGCAGAATGATGGCAACCAGGAAAGCAGTCTTCAGTGTAAGAAGGCGGAGAGGACAGTTGTGAAGTGGCTCAAAGGGAGCGCATATCAGAAATGTAAGTACAAGGTTCAAGTCCCACTGAGGCATCACAAACGGAACAGGTGGAAATGTGTGAGTGATGCCCTTCAGGAATCGATTTACAATAAGGGACTTGAACAAAGATGGTTGATCAGGCAGCCTTAAGAAGGCTGAAAGGGCAGAAAGATAGCTCCTGATAGTGCCCAGAGCAGAGCCCTGCTGGGCAAGAGAAAGAAGGAAGAGAAGAACCTCAGAAAGAGGGGCAGAGAGAGGATCCACAGCCTTTGCTGTGCACCATGCCACAAATCTGTTCCACCTGCAGGCGTATACCGACTTTGTGGAGGGACGCCTGGATGCCAGAATGATGTTACAGACTTCAGGAGGCAAGTCAAATGGCCTCAACTGTCGCCGCTCAATCTCCAAGCATGGAGGTGGAGACTGGACAGGTTCGGGTGGAGGACCGTCCCCTGCCGCTGCGACAGAAGGTCCTCCTGAAGAGGCAGACGGACCGGGGGATCGACTGACATACTGAGTAGCTCGGGATACTAGTACCTTCGTGCCCAGTCCGGAGCCACAAGGATGACTTGTGCCTGGTCGCGCCTGATCTTCTTCAGCACTCTGGGCAGAAGTGGTATAGGCGGAAAGGCGTACAACAGACCGCAACTCCACTCGTGACGAAAAGCGTCGCCGAGCGAGTGCCGCCTTGGAAATTCCAACGCGCAGAACTGATGACATTGCGCGTTCTCTTCAGCGGCGAATAGATCTAACCAAGGCTCTCCCCACTGCAGAAAGAGACCTTGCGCCACGTCCGAGTTCAGACGCCATTCGTGATCCATCATGCACCGGCAGCTGAGTTTGTCCGCCCTGGCGTTCAGAGAACCTGCCAGGTGTTGAACCACCAGGGTGACGCCCTGATGTTCCAGTCATTGCCAGAGGCGCAGAGCCTCCTGGCAAAGGGTCCACGACCCCCCCGCCCTGTTTGTTGCAGTACCACATGGCGGTGATGTTGTCCGTGAACACCTGCACTACACTCCCTTGGACAGAGGGGTGGAATGCCTTCAGTGCTAGGTGAATCGTCCGCAGCTCAAAAAGGTTGATATGGAGCCGGGACTCCGCCAGAGACCAGAGGCCTCTGATCTCCGCCTCTCCCATGTGGCCTCCCCAGCCCTGGAGGGACGCGTCCGTCACAACTACGTGCTCCGGTTGGGGAAGGGAGAGGGATCTGCCGCTGACCCAATCGCGGTCTGTGAGCCACCACTGCAGCTGTCTCGCAGTGCCCTCCGAGATCAGGACGTGGTCGGACAGCTTGCCCTGATGCTGAGCCCACTGAAACTTCAGGTCCCACTGTAGAGCCCGCATCCGCCACCTGGCGTGATGCACCAGTAGGATGCATGAGGCCATCAGCCCCAGAAGCCACAGCGTCAACCTGACCGAGATCCGAGATAAAGGCTGGAAGAGTGGGATGAGAGCCTGAATATCCCGGACCCGCTGTTCGGCGGATAAACCCGAAACTGCGCCGAGTCGAGAACCGCTCCGATGAAGAGGAGCTTCTGAGAGGGAAACAGGTGTGACTTCGGCACATTGATGGAGAACCCCAGCTGGTGCAGGAGATCCGCCGTAGTCTGGAGGTGGCCGACGACTGTCTGGGGCGAGCCCGCCTTCAACAACCAGTAGTCGAGGTAGAGGAAGACTGAGACCCCTAACCTGCGCAGATGAGCTGCGACCACCGCCATCACCTTTGTGAACACCCGTGGGGCGCTGGTAAGGCCGAAGGGGAGCACGGTGTACTGAAAGTGCTCGTGGCCAACCGTGAACCGCAGGTAGCGCCGGTGGGCCAGCAGGACGGGAATGTGGAAGTAAGCGTCCTGCAAGACCAACGCTACCATCCAGTCTCCGGGGTCCAGGGCAGCTAAAACCTGAGCCAGTGTCAGCATCTTGAACTTCTCCTTCCGGAGGAAGCCGTTGATGTTCCGTAGGTCCAAGATAGGGCATAGGCCCCCTTTGCCCTTCTTGGGTACCAGAAAGTAGTGGGAGTAGCAACCACACCCTACTTCTGGCCCAGGAACGCGCTCGATGGCCCCCTTGGCCAAGAGGGCCGTAACTTCCTCCTGCAGAAGTCGCAAATGATCCCCCGATACACGGTGGTTCTGCGGTGGCATGGCTGGAGGAGTCGCCTCGAAGGGGAGGGAGTAGCCCCTTCGGACGATCTGCAACACCCACCTGTCCGATGTGATAGTGCGCCAGTGGAGGAGGTGATAGCGAACCCTGCCACCCACTGGCGTCACATGGGCCTGAAAGCACGGACTAGGAGGGTTTTGAGGCGGATGCTGCGGGGAAAGGTGTGGACTGACCTCGCCGTTGTCCCCTACCGCCGCCACGGCGGTTTCCACGGCCGCCACCGCATTGGGTATTACCCTGCGGAGCGAGGCTGGCAGCATGTGTGGGTACACCCCTTCTGTGGCCACGAAAGGAGTGAAAGGCAGCCGATTGCTGGCATGGGGCCGAGAGGCCCAAGGACTTGGCCGTGGCCCTGGAGTCCTTAAAACGCTCAAGCGCGTGGTCTGCCTGGTCGCCAAAAAGGTGACGGCCATCGAACGGCATGTCCATCAGTGTGTTCGATTCAGAAAAGGGGGTGGTGATGAACAGAGTGTTTGAATTAAGCAGACCACTCTTACCCAGTCCAAAGATCAGGGCTTGATCCATCACCGTTTTTTAGCTCACTGCACCATCCCAGCTCAGAACCTGGCTACATGCAAATTAGTCTGACCCTGGCCCAGTGCATCATGGGAACAGGGCAGACCAAACTACCAAGCCAATTCTTATACTGGGAAGGAAGCAAGCTTCCGGGGACCGGCTTCTGGCATTTCAGCCGTCTTCGGCCCCGCTTGCTTGAATCCTGATGGTGCAATGAGCAAGGGACTCACATCTGAGTATACCCTTCCACGCTTATGGTGGACAAAAACGATTCAGAAAAGGGGGTGGTGATGAACAGAGTGTCTGAATTAAGCAGACCACTCTTACCCAGTCCAAAGATCAGGGCTTGATCCATCACCGTTTTTTAGCTCACTGCACCATCCCAGCTCAGAACCTGGCTACATGCAAATTAGTCTGACCCTGGCCCAGTGCATCATGGGAACAGGGCAGACCAAACTACCAAGCAAATTCTTATACTGGGAAGGAAACAAGCTTCCGGGGACCGGTTTCTGGCATTTCAGCCGTCTTCGGCCCGGCTTGCTTGAATCCTGATGGTGCAATGAGCAAGGGACTCACATCTGAGTATACCCTTCCATGCTTATGGTGGACAAAAACGATTCAGAAAAGGGGGTGGTGATGAACAGAGTGTCTGAATTAAGCAGACCACTCTTACCCAGTCCAAAGATAAGGGCTTGATCCATCACCGTTTTTTAGCTCACTGCACCATCCCAGCTCAGAACCTGGCTACATGCAAATTAGTCTGACCCTGGCCCAGTGCATCATGGGAACAGGGCAGACCAAACTACCAAGCCAATTCTTATACTGGGAAGGAAACAAGCTTCTGGGGACCGGTTTCTGGCATTTCAGCCGTCTTCGGCCCGGCTTGCTTGAATCCTGATGGTGCAATGAGCAAGGGACTCACATCTGAGTATACCCTTCCACGCTTATGGTGGACAAAAACGATTCAGAAAAGGGGGTGGTGATGAACAGAGTGTCTGAATTAAGCCGACCACTCTTACCCAGTCCAAAGATCAGGGCTTGATCCATCACCGTTTTTTAGCTCACTGCACCATCCCAGCTCAGAACCTGGCTACATGCAAATTAGTCTGACCCTGGCCCAGTGCATCATGGGAACAGGGCAGACCAAACTACCAAGCCAATTCTTATACTGGGAAGGAAACAAGCTTCCGGGGACCGGTTTCTGGCATTTCAGCCGTCTTCGGCCGGCTTGCTTGAATCCTGATGGTGCAATGAGCAAGGGACTCACATCTGAGTATACCCTTCCACGCTGGACATCGGCCGAGAAATTGGCGGACTACAACCAGGCGTGGCGTCTGACCGCCACCGTCGTTGCCATCGCTCTGCCCAGTGAGTCGGTGGTATCTAGTTCACACCGGATCGAATATCTGGCTGCATCCCGACCTTCCACAAGGGCCTGGCCGAGTTTGGCCCGTACCTCCAACGGACACTCTGGCAGCACTTCCGCGACCGTGTGCCACAGAGAGTGGGTGTAGCGGCCCAAGAGGCATGCGGTGTTGGAAGACCGCAGTCCCAGACTAAGGGAGGAGAAAATCTTTTTCAACAGAAAAAGCTCCCTCTTGACCTATAATTACTTATATCATGGGAGTTACCTCTCAAATATAGGGCATACACCAACAATATCTACACAAAATGTACATTTCTTCTCATTTTATTTCATTTTACAGTAAAAAAATCTTTTTTGCCTTTTTATATCATATTTTTCAAATACAACAGTAATAAAAATATATACATTGCATATTGCATGACACAAATCCAGTTCCATCTTTGCTCTATCATGCCAGTCTTTTCCATCCCTGTCACCTTCTTAAGGTTTTGGAATTAGTCCAATGTCCCTTGGGTTTTTAACCATTTACCATGAATTAATAGTGTTTATCTGTCAAGAGCAGGAGCAGGTCAGTTTACAAATGCATCTCTGTGAACTGCAGTGCATGTATTTAATCCACTCCAGAAGTATGTTTGCTGGATGCGTGAGAAATCTTCTCTGATAATATTCTTGACGATTCCATTGAGTATGGATTTCCACTACATCTCTATATTTGAACAGTGTTATAGTATGTGCATTAATGTCCCTTTTTTGCTGCATTCCCTTCAACATAAGTCAGATTGCTATTTGTCCAGAGTGTGTAGTCTAAATAGGGTATTCTGCAACTTGTACAGAGCTTTCAAATTGGCCTCAACGCCATTTTAACTAAAAGTGCCCGTGGTTATACCTTTCATATCTTCACAAGCTTTCAGTGTGAACTCCCCTCTCAATTCTCTCTCCTAGGTGGATGGAATTCCCATTTTAGCAAGGCATCCGCTGATTGGAAATTGAACGCAGTTTTGCCATCAAGTGGGCATCCAAATGAGATGCTTGCATTAGTTTCTCAAAGTTGGTTAGCTCTTTTCAGTTCCCCAACTTTATCACACTGTGGAGTACCCACTGACTTTAAAATAGATAATGAAATTGCTCAGAATCCAAAAAAGTTAAATACTTCCTAATTTACATGAAGCGCTGTTACTTCCTTCTCTAACAAGCCTCTAAGCTTCAAGCACATGTTCTCCTCTCATTTTCTAAAGAATAAGCTTTCTAAACAAGGAGTGAAATCTGAGTTTCGAAATAGGGGTCTACATGCGATGAGGTAACTTGACAGGTCTTTTATTAACTTAACTTCATCCCATACTTGCGGGGTCACTGCCAGCAACAAAGAACTTACTACTGTCTCTGCTCTAAGTTTGTAATATAGAAGAGTTCCCATAGAGATCATTCTGTGAGTGCATCGTCCAGAAGACACTACTGCTTCTCAGTTGACTTCCTATTCCACTCCTTTCACAACCGACCAACTCTGTAGCTCTGTAATACATGTTCATATCTGGAACACCTAAACCCCCACGTATTGTGGACAACAGCTCCTGCTTCCTCCTGATGCTTATTGTCCTTCCACCCTTATGTAGTTGAGGCATTTTGCAACTTATCTAGGTAGTTTCTCTGCACTTGACCACTAGGGCTTGGAAAAGAAAAAGAACTGTAGGCAGAATCGTCAATTTGATCGAGGTCATTCGTCCCAGCAACAATAGGTGTAGTCCATGCCCAGGGCGTAACGAAGGCCCCTGCAGCATGGAGGCCCCATGCTTACCCATACTAGAGGGGGCCCCTACTGATGTGAGTGTGAGGGGCCCATTCAGCATATGTTCCAGGGGGTCCCCTTCATGTTTTGTTACTCTACTGTCCATGCAATTTTTGCAGTACGCATTTGATAGACGTGAGCACTAGAGCAGTGATTAAATTTGCATCATGGGTGGTGATGTTCACACCCTGGTATCACATAGATTTGGCAAACTACTTGCCATTTCTTTTTTCATAGTATTAACTGTAGCTGGTGAGGAGTTCAAATTGAGAGCTTCGGATTTGGAAACATTTATATTTTACTGTGCTTTATTGATAAACTGATCCCCTTTTTCCCCTGAAAACCGACGCCGCAGAAGCAGATCAACACCCGGCGCCGCTAAGGAGCTGCTTTGGCGGGCGCTACCAGCGGGGAACGGCGTGGCCGAGCCCCGGCCTCCGCCTGCGCGAAACTGAGGGAGAGCGGCAGTGAGGGCCCAGCGCCTGGGGTGCTCTCCAAGCCCCGAGGCCCGAAGAAGAAGGGGAAAAAAAGGCGCATCGCACCGAACACAGCGACCGGAGGTGGCGGACCGCCGTCGACAGCCCCCAGAACAGAGGCCGAGCGGTGGTAGCGCCGCACGGCTGGAGGGAGCCGGCGGGCTGCCGCGGCACTTGAGTCCCCGGCTTTGGGCCTGGTCCGGGAGGGACAGCGACCGGGCCCCGGCTCCCGGACCCGGAGCAGAAGGACGAGCGCACACCAGAGACACAAGCCCAAGGCGAGGGCACCGGAGGAGACCCCCTGCAGGCAACGACCCCACTGGTGAGGAGCGGCGGGAAGTGCAGCGAACCAGAGGCGGGGCAGAGGGAGAGGCCGAGGTTGGCCGAGAGGCCCCGCCGGCCGTGCTCTTGTGTGCCCGTGACAGTGTGAGGCATCCTCGAGACTGAGGGGCGGAAGCCGGGCCCGGGGCGCCGGGGGCGCACCGGAGACAGAGCACCTCGTAGCTCACTGGACATTAGCACCAGACCTCACCGACACACCAGTGCCGAACCGCGCCGGATCACTGTGGTGCAGGACCTGGGACCCCCCCTCTGTGGTCCACGGCGACCGAACCCGGGGCCGAGAGAACACGCGCTGTGGGCCGTGACCCTGAGTAGTAGCGAAGAGGACAGTGTGAGGGGCTGAGGCCTAGGCGGGGACCGGGGCAGACCGCCCGGCAGGGTCCCGGCGCCCGACAGTCGACAGGAGAGCCCCTGGACTGTGGAGGGAGAGGTTTACCCCCCCTGACTGCTCTGTCCGTGGCACCGAGGAAGGGCCAGTATCAGATTGGCTCGGGGACCTAGTAGCCCGAGGCCGACACCGGCCATTACAGCGGCGACACCCGAGGGCCGGAGACTACAACAGAGACTCGCGCAGGGTGAGTACCCCCGGGCGGGGACGGCGCTGCTGGACCGGGGGGCCCTCACAGCTCTTCACCACAGAGAAGTAAGGACCCCGGGCTCCCGTGCTTCTGCACCCGGCACAGAACATGAGAGAGGCCGGCCCCTCGCCCGGAGAGGAGACCCCCTCCCCAACATTGACTCCGGCAAGCCGACAACATGGCCACCGCGGGACGCAAGGGCAACCGCAACATAGCGGACATGCTTCACAAAACCGCCACGAATGCAGAGAAAGCTTCGGCGCAGTCGCCTCCCAAGACACCGGCTGCCGCCGCGGGCACAGAAGACGAATCTGCGCCCATCACGAAGGCCTTCCTGGCCTTGCTCTTCAACACCCTGAGGGATGACTTTCAAACCTTGAAGCAGGAGCTTGCGGGTGACCAGCGAGAACTACGCAGGGACGTAGACAGCCTGGGGGAACGTGTGGCGGCGGTGAAAGAGGCAGACCAGACCCGCAGCATGGAAGTGGAACGACTCCAGCAAGAAATCCTCCGCCTCCAGGACCAGCAAGTGGATCTCCAAGCCCACTGGAGGATCTCCAGAACCGTTCCCGAAGAAACAACATAAGGGTCCGAGGAGTTCCATTGAAATCGGAAGGGAACAGCGGTGCCGCATACCTCCAAGGCCTATTCTGGGAGATCATCGGGGAACCAAGTGAATTCGAAATCCGGATTAATCGCGCTCACAGGGTCGGCCAGGCGCGCCGGGCCCAGGGACCCCCTCCAGACATACTGGCCTTTCTCCCAGACTTCCCTCTGAAAGAGCGCATCTTGAGAGAGGCCCGTGTGCGACAGCCGATCATCTTCCGAGGAGACCAAGTGGCCCTTTTCCAGGATCTCTCTGCCATCACCTTGCAGAAAAGAAGGACCTTCAAGGTAGCTACGGACTTCTTGAGAGACAAAGGCGTGCCTTACACATGGGGCCACCCGTTTCACCTCATCTTCAAATGGAAAGGGTTACTTCACCAACTCAGATCTCTTCAGGACATGTGTGCGGTCCTAGACATCGATCCACCGGAAGAAACGGACACGAGTGGGACTTCCCCGCACCGATCAGCGGAAGGGCCAGGCCGACAATCCGGAGACGACGCTCCCCCAAATCCTTCCGGAAACCGGACCCTCTGGTGACGGCCCAAGAACGAGAGGCGGCTGTGCAAGAGGTGGCGGACAACACTGCGGCTAAACAGTAAGGTGCTCCTGCACAGGGGTTTGCCCTCAATAGCCTCCTTCACTGGGGGGATGGGGTCGGGGGGCCGACGAGTCGGCCGCCGCCATGTCCTCACTTTCTGTGACACTCTACGGACCTGGACTCTGTCCCGATAAGCCCAAGACTATGGGAAAAGTTATGGGGGACTGTTCAAGGGAGGGTGGCGGGGTGGATGAGGGAGTTGGGGAGCTTCGGACTGCGATGGGGGAAGAAAGTTGGAGAGAGGAGGTTTGGGACGTTGGATTTGGGGGGGGGGGGTGGGGGGGGGGGAAACTGTACCCTCCCGGTGTGGTACACTAGAGTTAGAATGCTCCGACCCAAAAGGCTGGCAGGCCTCTAGCATACTGAGCATACTGTGCAATCCTCACTTATCTCAAATATGGCGACCTCTGCGTTGAAGGTTCTCACCTTGAATGTAAAGGGGCTTAACAACCCCGTTAAACGCAGGGCTGTCCTGTCCTACTTAGAAAACTCAGGTGCAGAAATTTGCCTACTCCAAGAAACTCATTTGCTATCCAAAGTCTGGCACAGAATGCGCTCAAAAGCCTTCCCATTCCAACACTACTCCTCAACTCTAGAGAAGAAGGCGGGGGTGGCCCTACTGGTGGCACGTCACTTCAAAGGGACGGTTGGGGACAGGGTGGTCGAAATCAAAGGGAGAATCTTAGCCTACAACATTCGAATCGGTGGGATGGAGATGGTGGTGGGCTCACTTTACGCTCCGAACTCCAAACAGGAACCATTTCTTAAAGGGGCCCTAGCGGACGCGCTGCAACCTAACACGAAGTCAGTGCTAGTGGGTGGAGACACAAACCTAGTAATGGACCCCAATATAGACAGGTCAGGCCATCGCCATGGGTTCGCTGGAGCGATTTCAGCAGCGGGGGGCCAATGGTTATCGGACAGGGGATTCGTGGACCTGTGGCAGAGACACCATCCCACCACCCCAGGATTCACTTTTTACTCTCATGTACACCACACCTACGCACGAATTGACCACTTTCTTGGTAACACTGATATAACCCCCCTGGTGGAGGATGTGGAGGTACTCCCAGCAGCACTATCTGATAACGATGCACTCATGACACATAAACGAGTATCTAGGGTCACGCAGCGGAAGGGTAGATGGCGCCTTAATGACGCACTCCTGCAACATAAGGGAGTGACGCAACAACTCCAGGATCACATCACAGAATACCTACAGACGAACGATACCCCGGATGTCTCCCTGACGGCGGTGTGGGGGGCGCTTAAAGCGGTGGTGAGGGAGGAATTGATTGCTATAGCCGCGGCGGAGGCCAAGGAGAGGAGAGATAAACAGCAATCTCTGTCCAAACAAGTGCTCGAGCTAGAACAAGCTCATAGCCGAACCGGGGCTCCCAGGATATGGCGCCAGCTCAAAGCAGTCAGGGCCCAACTCGCAAGCTTGGACCTGGACAGGGCAGAATATGCAGCCCTGCGACTACGCCACACTTACTATGTAGGCGGCGATAAAACGGGGCGCTTGCTGGCGAGCTGCCTCAAAGCAAAGACCCTGCGAGCGAATGTCCTCTCCATTCACACCCGAGACAGGAGTGTCGCCCGTGAGGACGACCAAATCGCAGAGGCCTTCCGGGAGTTCTATGCCTCTCTGTATACGGCGGAACCACCTGCCGGACAAACTACGGCTGAATCTTATCTCAACGACACAGTGATCACACCCCTTGACGAACCCACTAGGGCTTCTCTCGGCCATCAGAATTGATGAGGTCATATCCGCGATCGCGCGCCTCAAGCCACTAAAGGCCCCAGGCCCAGATGGCTTCTCAGCGAGCTTTTAGAAGGCTTTCTGCCCCCTAATAGCGCCGGTATTGACTAGGCTATTTAACTCCTTCCAGGGCAGGGGCTCCATCCCCCAAGAAATGCTAGAGGCTGACATTGTGGTCATCCCCAAGCCGGGCAAAGACCCATCCCAATGCAAAGCTTATAGACCCATCTCACTACTTAACCTCGACCTGAAGCTATTTACAGGCGTGCTGGCGGCGCGACTGGGCCCATGTTTGCCGGGTATCATTGAACCGGACCAAGCAGGATTTATCCAGAACAGACAGTGCGCATACAACACCGAGCGCCTGCTTCATGTCATAGATAAAGCCCAAAGTGAAGTAGTGTGGCTCACTGGTTAGAGGCGGCAGACCCGAGAGCAGAGGACGGCCCGGGACCAGGGTTCGATTCCCGGCGTGGCAGGTTTCTGGACCAGGGTCAGCGGACTCGATAATTCTCTCGCCTCGGTGCCCACTCTGATCAGCGATCACACTCGGCAACTCTGGGCATTAGTTTGCCTCATCTTCACTAACGGCCCCACCAGACCGCCGGGGATGCCTGGTCTCACCCTGGAGATACCCATTAAGGGACCATCTCTCAGGGAAGCCAGGAAGGGTTTCGCAGCGGTCGAAGCGCCTTGGGACCCTACGGGTAGTAGTGCGCTATATAAATGCCAATACAATACAATACTACAACGACTCGGACGCAGTCCTCCTGTCAGTAGATGCCGAAAAGGCGTTGGACAGAGTGGACTGGGGATACCTAGATGCCATTCTGGCGCGATTTGGGATTGGAGACCGGTTTCGCACGTGGGTCGCTAGCTGCTACGCCGCCCCGCAGGCCACGATCAGTGTCAATGGGGTGCGTTCAAAGCCACTAGACATCCGGAGGGGCACCAGACAGGGGTGTCCTCTATCACCCCTGTTATTTGCTTTGTACATCGAAACACTGGCACAACGGGTCAGAGACAATCAGTCCATTGTAGGAGTTCGGTTTGGCGGGGAACCGCAGACCATAAGTCAAACACGCGATCACAGACATCTACACGATGCTCAGTCCACCCCCCTGCTTTGTTCACCACAGTCACTTATCACATGTTTTAGCATCTATAGAAACCAAAAACGGAATGAAGCAATTCCCGTGTATTGTGTTCTTTGTTTTTATTATAAAAAACTTTGTTCTCAGAGAGGTTTGCTTTTGTGTTTTGAGCTGTTATAGCCTTCCTTTAAAGTAATTCTTGCTACCACCCGACAGAACCACTTTTGTTGTTAATCACGCTTACCCAGGTTCTGAGGAACACAGGGTTACCCCTTTTTGTAAAACACCATGTGATATAGATGCTCGCTAAGAGATATGTTACTTGGTGTATATACGATTAAGAGTGTCTTTAATTATCACTAACGTTTGGTGAATGTTTTGCTTGCCCTCAGTGGTGCATGTGGAGAAGTTCCCGGGTAGAAAATCCAATAAATAAGTATGGTGATTTTTTACTTGGAACACCCCTCACATGGATATGTGGTGCTGGAGCTCCTCATGGATTTTTGTATTTTCTATGTTAGTCATTAGTAACTGTGCTCACTCATTTAGATTCCGTGTTTAGGTTACCACTTTAGATATATGTTCAACGATGAATCCTTGAAGGACAAAACAATTAGGACTACAACAAAGAAGCAGTTAAAGTGCTGCAGAATGCTGGCATTTCCGTTTACGACATAAATATAGTGAAAACACATTTCAGTGGTAAGCCCATGATTATATGGCTTTTCTCACTACTTGAGTTATACGGTGGTTTAGTTATTCTACCTTGTTTCTGGTTTGGTAACTGTCTGGGTAGGCTGTTGTTTGACGCCCTTTCAGATATAGGCTCATTCTGTCCTTAATCTCTCTCTGCACACAACACCACTTTGTTTGACTTTGGACTACTCCACATATGTACAAGGATTTGTGGCGAGTATCTTATGTGATCTGAACTAATGATTTTTTGCATTTAAACTGTGGAATGCACTCTTTTAGTGTGCTTGCTAAATAAATATGCTTTATGATATATGTCACATGAATTAGCACTTTTGTTTTTTTTACCGCTTTTCACTGTTGGCTTTGCTCGAACTTGGTCTTCGAGTTGCGTCTGGTGTTTTCATGAGTTACTTGTCTAAATTTAAATACATACTTATCGCTGCTTTGTATGTCAGTTTTAAATGGGTATGACGTGTATTTAACAAGGACCCCCTGAAAGTGTGGATACGATGGTTCCTAGGTCAGGGAAAACAAGGCTTTCGACAAAAAACAACCTAGGCAACTAATGTTTTAAGACATACAACAATATATAATATATAAGGACAATTGTCTACAGCTTACTGCAAAAATACTTATTTTATTACCTACGTTCGAGTCGCTTTCCCTGACGTCCCGCCGCCAGACATACGGAGCTCTGCCGAATATCTTCGGGCAGGGAGATCTTTTAAAATAATTGCCTTATATTTACTACCCATGATCCTTGGAGAACCTTCCTTAATCTTGCAGTGAGAATATATGGCTTAAGGCAGAAAAGCTAGCCCCTTTTTGCATCTTCATAAACGAAGAGAACATACCAGGTTTATATCTCCAGCCATCAAATCTGAGAGAAAGACAAGCCTTGTACTGCATTTATTATAAAAATTAGGAGGTAATATGATATACAGATCCTCAAATATAAAAAGAAGACTTCATTGACCAAGTCTATATAACCAGCTACATACTTGCTATAAGTCTCCGGTTGGCGGGAATTAAACCGATAGGTTTCATCCAATCAGCTCCTGTAACATCCAATCACCAGAGGGAGTATTCGAGCAACAAATTGAAACGTTATCTACTTTAGCTGTATTATCACTAGTATTATTATTATTATTATTATTATTATTAATCGGTTTTTGTAGAGCGCAAACAACCCGGAGGCCTCGTAGCGCTAAGTACCGTCATACTAAAAGGGAAAGAATTAAATGAACAGGTAAGTTTTCAGATCCTTTCGAAATTTTAAAAGGCTAGGTTCACTGCGAAGGGAGGTGGGCAGAGAGTTCCATTCTTTCGCGGCATTCCAGGAGAAGGAACGTCCTCCCCATCTGGTCCATCTGATTTTGTTGACAGTAGCCAGGAAGGCAGTGCTGGATCTTAGGGATCTGTGTGGAAGATAGGGTTTTGCCAGGGAGCAGATCATAGTGGGGGCATTCTTCCACATGGCTTTGTGCATAAAACAAAGAGATTTAAACAGCACTCTGGCCTTAACAGGAAGCCAGTGCAGTTTCCTCAGGGCAGTGGTGGCTAATTCTCGTTTGTTGAGGCCTAACAGGAGGCGAGCTGCGGCGTTTTGGGTCACCTGTAGCTTTTTGATTGTAAATGCGGGGGCGCCTAGATATAAGGAGTTCCCGTAATCCAGGCGGGACAGTATAATGGCTTGAACCATTATTCTGCGAGCTTCAAAAGGGAGAAGAGGCAGCACTTTTCTCAGCATACGCATTAGCCCAAAGCATGTGGCAGAGAGAGTAGTAGCTTGCTGCATGAAGCTAAGGTTGGAGTCCAACCAAATGCCTAAGCTCTTTATATGGCACTTTGGTTGGGGTGTGGGGCCCATACATGGTGGCCAGTCTAACAGAGGACTGGGAATGGTTGAATTGCCTAACACCATGAGCTCAGTTTTCTCGCCATTTAATTTTAAATGCGAGGTAGCCATCCACTGAACCACCGCTACCAGACAGTTACTTAGATTGGAAGGGGAGGAGTCTGCCTGATTCATGGATACGACTAATTGCGTATCATCGGCGTAGGTTATTGTGTCAAGGCCGAAGGAGTGCACCATATCAGCTAACGGCTGCATATAGATATTAAAAAGAGTAGGGCTCAATGAAGAGCCCTGAGGTACACCTTGATCCAAGGGCCAGACTCTTGAGTAGGCAGTACCCTCAGCTACCCTGAAAGAGCGATTCTCCAGGAATGACTGGAGCCAATGCATGGCCTTCCCAGAAATTCCCATCTGGTTGAGGCGGTGAAGAAGAATGCTGGTGTTAACGGTATCAAAGGCGGCACTAAGGTCGAGCAACATAATTGCTGTAGTGCCGCCTTGATCCATTTGCTTCCTGGCCAACTCAGTTACCGCCAGGAGGGCCGCCTCAGTTCCCAATTTTGGACGAAAGCCCGCTTGGGAATCGTGGAGGAGATGATGGTTCTCTAAAAATTGAGTGATAGACGAGTTGACGTGTTTTTCTAGGAGTTTGCTGATCCACGGAAGGAGGGAGATAGGCCGGTAATTGGCCATATTATCTGGGTCCAAAGTAGGTTTCTTCAGCAAAGCCTTAACCTGTGCACATTTCCACGTGGTAGGTACTAAGCCTGTGGAAATAGACGTGTTTAATATGTTAAGAATAACAGGTTTAACAATGTTCTCAATTTTTAGTATCTGATGGGGAGGAGCAGGGTCTGTGGGAGATCCTGATTTTATTTTCGTCATGATAACCGCAAGTGAGTTCTCATCCAGCAATGGGAACTCGTCTAATTTTGGAGTCATGACGTTAGATGAGCTGGTTCCCATGTCCTGGGATAGATTAGGTGAATTAAAGGCAGAGGCAATTTTTTGTATTTTGCTATAGAAGTATTCAGCTTGACTTTCACAGCGGGCCTGAGCTTTACTCGGGTCAGCAGGAACCAGGGGGATGTCAATCAGGAATTTTGCTATCTGAAAGATTTCTCTAGAAGAGTTGGAGGCAGTTAAAACAATTTCCTCGAAGTATAAAGTTTTAGTTCGTCTAATTTCTAATTTGTATTTTTTGATGGCTTCAAGATGTGTGGTTTTATCTATCTTACTACGAGAGATCCTCCAGTTTCTTTCAAATCTTCTGCACGCCCTTTTTAGTTCTTTAAGATGAGGAGTGTACCAAGGTGAGTCCTTGGACTTAGTTTTTTCTTTGAGGGCTTTGATAGGTGCAATAGAGTCCAGGGCTGTACACATCCATTTGATGTAATTCTCGTATTGCACTGCTGGGTCTGTCGCCCTTTGAGGGGGGGCAACCGAGAGTAAATTGGCCCATTGGTCAGGAGAGACTTTGGACCAATCTCTTCCAAATAGAGTAGTGCGAGGAGGGGGCTGAAGTGGCATATCTGGAAACCACTGAATGGGTATTAAACAGTGGTCTGTCCAGGTGAGAGGTAATGGGGTCCCTACTTCCAGTCTATTGTCATTACTGAACACACCATCAAGAAGATGACCCTTTTCATGCGTAGGCATGAAACCTTTCTGTATGATCTGGAGAGCTGCCATACTGTCCAGAAATGCCTACTGCTCAGTTTACGTGGCTGCTCCAGAAGAAGGCGCTGGTTCGCCGAAACGCGCGAAGAGACTTATTGTGCCACTTATTTTTTAATCTTTTTAACCTGTGTTCATATAAAATGTTTTGAATGTATGATTTCTATTGACATTGTATTATATATGATTCTAATTCTGTCATTTTGTCATTTTTAATTGCATTGTGTCATTGATTTTCCTAAATGTCTAAAACCAATAATAAAATAAGTATTTTTGCAGTAAGCTGTAGCCAATTGTCCTTATATATTATATATTGTTGTATGTCTTAAAACATTAGTTGCCTAGGGTGTTTTTTGTCGAAAGTTTTAAATGGGTATACACATGTAAATTTTTATATATGCTTACAGCCCTGAAGAAGCCCTTGTAGGGAGAACCGCGTTGGCTGTGCCTACTTGTTTTTGAAGAAAACGAAATAAAGATTTTTTCTGCTCACACAAAGAAGTGAATGGAATATTATTGAAACTTAAATGTCTCTTAAGATTGTATCGCCTCTCATCTTTTTGTTAAAAACATAATAATCCTGTACAACTCTTAACAGTCTGCCTTTAGATTGCCCTGTAGCATGGAGACCGCTACATTACACATTGTTGTTGATGCCCCCTGGACCACAAATGAAGGTGACCCCTGAATCCTGATTCTCTCTGTTGCCCTCAACAGTCAACCAATCCACCCTTACATGCACCCTGAATTTGCAATGTTCGTCATTGTTTCTCCTACTACCTTTTCAACCAACACTAGTTTGTTCACATAAGCACCTCCAGGTCCCAAAAGATCCCTACCACCTGCAGTCTCTCAGGGTTTTATGCTGTGCCATGTCATCGTCAAAATTTACATGGAGCTGATTTGTACTCTACTCAAGATCACATCCAGTTTTCCAATATGCGTATGATACACAACTCTACTCAAAAGTCTCCTTTGCTTCCGACATTCAAAGCCTTGAACACTGCTTGCACATTATCCAGACATGGATGTACAGCACCTGAAGCTCAGCTCTGGCCAACCCAGTACAGACAGAATTGCTGTTATTTGCCAAGAACAAACAAGAAACAAAACAAACCGGGCCCAGTGACATGAACCCTGATGGCCTCAAACTCCAACTTTCATTGAATGCAGAGTTACTTGGATTACCCCTGGACACCAACCTCACCTTCAAGAAACATATTTCCAAAAACACAGACAGCTAGTTACCCGTTCGTTCTAATAAAGGAAGTTAAAAGTTTCTTACAGAAAGACACTTCAGAACAGCTGATCAATCCCTTGAACTTGGATGGTGGTAATGCTCTGCTTCATGGCTTACCAGACTCAACTCTATACTGCCACCCTAAAGGGTGTCTTTCACACCTCTGCATGTCTGAAGAAATATGATCACATTATCCCCATCCTGACGGAATACCACTTGCTCTACTTGCCATCCCAAAACATCTTCAAAACTACCTACATCGTTTACAAAGCCATCACAACCAGTACCTAACTTATCTTTCAGACAAGTCCACCATCTCTAGTAGTTCGTTCTTAGCATACTCCCAACCATGACATATCAGACTGCAAAATAAAAAGTGTAAAAATAAAAAAAACAACATCTACTTGGCTATTCTACATTTTTTTCTGAGAATAGAAGTTATTTTCTACTTTTTCTGTTAGTGTTAAAAAAGAATCTTGGAAGGCTGAGCATTATATTTGTTATTTGCTTCCCAGATGCTCACAGCTTTAAGAAGTGTAATATGCTCCTGCTAGCTCATCACTTGTTAAAGGACAAAGGGGCATTATTCCATCTCCTCCGCCCTTAGGTTTAGCAGCTCAGACCCTCTGCAGGGTTCCTCAGGCCAACCTCGGCATCACTGTCACTGCCACTCGGGGTAGTGTTTGAGGCTTTCAGGGGTAACGTATCAGTTATCAAGGCATTGCTTGCTACTGAGAAATATTTAGCCCCCATGTCTTCAATGTCAGTCAAGGTTCCACCTACGTTGCCATCAATGCCCAGGTCTAGGCCATGAAAAAAAGATAACAACTCTATCCCCATTTTGGACCTTAGCATCAGAGGAGTCAGGCACCATTGAAGCAAAAAACAAGAAGTAAGTCTCCTTTTTTTGCACATTTTTTATTGTTTTCCAATGGTATTCCAATTAACGCAAGTCTTTCATTTTAGAAACACCTAATTTCCCAATTTTAAATGGAAATTTACACCCATGTGTAATCCATTCACCTTTGCTTTTCACTGCACCACCTCTGGTCAATCCCGGAGTACATAAGTCCTCCAGGATTTTTGGCCTTACCTCGTTCTCTACCATATGGCTAAGAATATTATCTGAATCATGCAAAGCCTCTGTGATCCCTCCATGGCCCCAATATTTTCTCACATTTCTTAGGGCATCTCCATGCTTTGAACACCCATTCTTAAGCAGTCATATACCAATCTAACTTTTTGATCCAAGGATCTACCTAAAAAACGATTTCCAAATTACAAGAGATACATGGGTATTTAGATATGGTTGAGTCATGCCACACTCCCAATAACGCCCTCTCTCTACTAGTATATCGAACTCTATTTCAATATTTTTTTCATCTGTTTTTGAACCCCTCTCTAAATGATGTTTCTTTATGGCACTCCAACTAGGTGTGTGTGAGGGTGTCCACTTACTGGCATCCTCTCAGGTATATCTTATCCAAAGCAATGCCAAATTCGGCAAGATTCCTGGGTGTGGTATGTTCGGTGAAGAATCCGTAGTTGTACCACTCTAAAGTTATACCTAATGGCTGCCTCTCTTGGGAACCTACATGCCCTGTTCCAGTCGAGTTCCTCTAGAGTTCCTATATCCCTTTCACATTTCTCCAAAAATTTGCTAAGTGGTTCTTGCATGTTTTTTTACTAAGGATCTGTACAAGGAGAGAGGACTCCAGATTGCTGTGGGATTCATCTTCAATCCCTAGTGTACATAGGGTTTGGGTCAGTACTGCATGTTTCCTTTACAGGCATTCAAACTTTTGGGATTCTTGGAGTTCATATTTCTGCTTAAGCTACTGAAGGATTTCAGCCCCTCTATACTCTGAACGACCACCAGTTTGGAAATGCCGATTACGTTTCACTTCCTAAAACCTTTTAGTGCCTGTGATTTACCCAATGCTTTGCATTCCTACAACGGGGCTTCCTATGTGACTTTACCCACCCATCCTATATTTTGGTTTGCTAATCTCTAGATTTATGCTATCATCCCAGTGCAATGGTGCCAGGTAGTAGTTGACCTGCCCCTTTCAGCCAGTGTCTTTAGAATTTGCTAATAATGTCCTACCTTAACAATATGGAGTATTTTGTTGTCACCTAACACCATGCTTCCACCATCAATCGACTGCTTGCATTTCAATGCATAAGGGTTTATTTTACAACCATCAACAACTCTCTCAGGTACCCCTTTACACTCATTTAACACCCCCTTGCACGTCCCAACTGCAAGTATCTGACTTAGCCCCCCCTCATCCCTCCAGCCTGCCTGTTCCTCTCATTGCTCCCATTCACCTTTTGTTCTCTTTCCCGTGTGTGCTGCTCAAACATCCCATGCGCTCATCTCACCAATTGTTTCCTGCCACCCAACTCTCTTTGCCCTCTGCAATGCTTCTCGCAACATCCTGCTTGTCCCTCCCTCTTTCCCCTGTTGTGTCATCATCATATTTCTTTATTCGGCTGACTATTAGCCATAAAAGCACACAACTTTTTAAATACAGGTAAAAATCCATAACAATTATACAATCGCACAATTAATAGATTGTTTAATTTGTATAAAAACTCAGTGCAAGGAGGGAAAGTACAAACAGAAGACCATGAAGTTCAAGTGACCATTTAAGGCAGTCAAACGTATGTCCCATATCTCTTCCTTGTGACCACAACACAGTGGATAAAGTTTACGATTGCTTTACAAGTACCAACAGTACTTAATTCTTGTGCTTTCGAATCTCCCCAATGTTCTTATCAATATCGGCAAGGCCAGGTAAGGAAAGAAAGACCTAATCAAACATTAATCAATCGTTTGTAAATCGCACTACATACCCGAGATGGTTTCAAGGCGCTGGGGAGGGGGGGAAGGGGGGGGGGGGTACTACTGATCAAACAGCCAGGTCTTGAGTATCCTCCTGAAGGTCAGCAGGTCTTGGGTCTGTCATAGGCTCAGTGGGAGGGTGTTCCATGTCTTGGTGACGAGGTGGGAGAAGGATCTCCAGCCTGTGGTTGTTCTTCGGATGCGCGGGAAGGTGGCGAGTGAGAGGTCGGCAGATCTTAGCTGGCGATTTGGGATGTAGAAGGAGAGCCTTCTGTTGAGGTAGGCTGGGCCGGTCTTGTGGAAGTGCTTTGTGTGCGTGGATGAGGAGCTTGAAGGATATCCTCTTGTTGACGGGGAGCCAGTGCAGGTTTCTCAAGTGGGGGTGATGTGGCCGTGTCGTAGTACGTCAAGGATCAGTCGTGTCGAGGTGTTTTGGGTGCGTTGTAGTCGTTTGATGAGCTTGGTCGGGGCTCCCGCGTAGAGGGCGTTTCCGTAGTCGAGTCTGCTGCTGACGATGGTCTGGGTGACTGTCTTTCTTGTATATGTCAGGATCCATCTGTAGATCTTGCGGAGCATGCAGAGGGTGTTGAAGCAGGAGGAGGAGACGGCGTTGACTTGCTTGGTCATTGAGAGCGTTGAGTCGAGGATGATTCCCAGGTTGTGTGCGTGGTCGGTGGGTGTCGGGCTGCCCCCTGTGCCGTCGGCCACTAGGAGTCGTCCCAGGCTGAAGGGTTGGAGCCGAGGATGAGGACCTCCATCTTGTCTGGGTTCAGCTTCAGACGGCTGGTGTTCATCCAGTCGGCGACAGCCTTCATTCCTTCGTGGAGGTTGGCTTTGGCGGTGATGGGATCCTTGGTGAGGGATAGGATCAGTTGAGTGTCGTCGGCGTGGGAGATTATGTTGAGGTCGTGCGGTCGGGCGACATGTGCGAGCGGGCCATGTAAATGTTGAACAGTGTCGGGCTGAGGGAGGATCCCTGGGGTACGCCGCAGATGATCTTGGAGGCTTTGGAACGGAATTGGGGGAGGCGGAAGCTCTGGGTTCTGTCGGAGAGGAAGGAGGTGGTCCATTCCAGAGCCTTGTCTTGGATCCCTGCGGCGTGGAGACGTGCCCGAACAGTGCGGTGGCAGACGGTGTCGAAGGCGGCGGAGAGGTCTAGGAGGATGAGCGCTGCGGTCTCACCGTTGTCCAGCAGGGTCCTGATGTCGTCGGTGGCGGCGATGAAGGCAGTCTCGGTGCTGTGGTTGCTGCGGAACCCTGACTGGGAAGGGTCCAGGGTTCAGGCCGGGATAGGGAGCAGAGAGATGGGCTGAAGTTCTTGAGGTCTCATGGGTCTGCCTTAGGTTTTTTGAGTAGGGCGTTGATCACGACGTGTTTCCAGCTCTCTGGGAAGGTCGCGGTCTCGAGGGACAGATTGATGACGTTGTGCAGGTGGGGTGCGATGGAGCTAGTTGCTTTGTTGAAGACGTGGTGCGAGAATGGGTCTGACGGAGAGCCGGAGTGGATTGTGCTCACGCTCTTGATGGTGGCATCGATGCTCATGCTGGCCCAGGCTAGCAGGGGGTCGTGGTCGATGGTGTGCGGAAGGTCTGTTGTGTACTTGTCTGTTGGGGCTGTCTGGGTGTTGAAGCTGTCGTGGATGTCTGCTATCTTGCAGTGGAAGAAGGTGGCGAGGGAGTCGCACAGGGCTTGCAACAGCGGAATGTCGTTAGTGTTGGAGCTGGGGTTGGAGAGTTCCTTCACAATGCTGAAGAGCTCTTTGCTATTGTATGCATTGTTGTCGAGGCGGTCTTTGAAGGAGGTCCTCTTGGCTGCCCTGATGAGGTGGTGGTGGTTGCGGATGGCGTCCTTGTGTGCTGCGTGGCTGTCCGGAGTTTGTTCACTGTGCCATTCCTTCTATAGTTTCCGACAGGCTTGCTTGGAGGCAAGGAGTTCTGGGGTGAACCAGCTGGCCCTCTTTCTGGTGTCTCTGTGGGGGGGTTCCTTCTCTTTCTAATGAAGCCTCCGATGCCTTCACGCCTTTATTTGACATAGAAAAAGGACTGTATTGAATGCAATGACGCTCTTAACATAGACTGACTTTAGATTCTTAAATGTGCTAACCAACGGTGTGTCTGCATGCCGCAGCACATTAAACCCAGAGCTTTGCCAAAGCTTGTTTATATAGGACTCGGGTAGTCCGGCGACACACTGCTGGTACACATACAATGCAATAATAAAGGGGGCCGTTGTGGGGGAACTATTGGGATGAAAACTGCTTTAAATCGTGAAAAAACAAGAAAAATATCGCCAATTGGTGATGTCAATGTTGGTTCACACGCGTGCACGCACAATTACTGTCATTGTTCAGCGTCGCAGATATGGGGTGAGAAATTCCAGCTTGCCAAAGATGTCGGCCCTGACTGGGTAGGTTCAACATCTCATCCTTACAATTTTAAGAAAGATGCACAGATTATGTTCTATAATTTGAAAAACACTTATTTACTATGAAATTGCATGTTTTGGGAGAGCTGCCCTTGCCGAGGGGTAATGGCCCCAACCTGACTGTGTTGGTGGGACGGACCTCGGGCAGAGAAGCCTTCTATCCAGATGACGTCAGAGGCGGGTGTTGACAATAACTATGGAAAAAATCGGCAATGACAGCAATCAGAACACACATGTAGGTCTGCTCAAAATTCTACTTGCAAACAGCTCATTTTAATTTCAGTAACAATGACTGGCCAAGCAGCGGCTGATTGTCCTAAAAAGAAAGGTTAAAGTATATTATCGTAGGGAACAAGGTACAGAAGATGAAATGGTCCGATGTCAACACTGCAATTATGTGTTGCCGAGAAAAATGTAAAATGCTATTGAACAGTTTCAAAGCCTGGTGTGCCCCTTCCAGTCTCGTTGTGTTTACTGTACTGTTAGGCACGGATTGTTAACACCATCCTTTTGAACTCTTCAATCTCGATATAACTTTCAACAAATAAAACCTTAAGCTGTTGTTTTATTAAATTGTATTTTCTAATTATCTTATTCCTGCCAATTAATTAAATTTATGGTCAAAATAGTCATTCCAAACATTGGACCACTTCCGCGAAATGAATTGTGCTCACTACATTTACAAATTTAATCAAAATAACATCCATGTCCACTTGTACGAGATTTCCTACTGGGTGTAATATTCTCATGGAACAGGAAGGCCCTCTCCTGGACTGATTACATACTGTGCGTGGATTGAAGCTATGAGCCAAGTACAGCAAAATCCGGCCTCAATGTCCCGTGAATGTAGTGACACATATTTTAAAACTGCATATAAGCAAATGTTGCTAAAACCAAAAAGTGCCAGGCTTTTTTCACTGTCAAAAATAAAACTAGAAGCAAACTGGAAGGGTAAAAATAGTATTCATTTATTTGAAGTAAAATGGAATTCACGGGTCCGAGTCCCTTTAAAACATTATTTTCCGAGAGCTCTTCGACTGTCGATTCACCATTGTGGGGAATCTGTTGAACATAACATTAAAACCACACAAAATAATTTTTTTACTGCATCTTCGGAGCTTGAAAACATGGAAAGTTAGTGATTTGTTCTTGAAAGCTTTAAAGATTTGGTTACATTGGAAGCTTCAAGACGTCACCCCCTCTGCATACAGTCTTCTGATTTAGAGCGGAATCCACCGTTCCAAAGGACAAAGTTATCTTTAGGTTGACTCCATTATTCCTATCCCATCCCATAGGATCTTTCCTAACGTCACTTCTGGAAGGTGACATGCTGCTGACCGTAAACAAAAGAAAAACTAGTTAAAATGGTCAATTTAAATGACCCAACACAGCAGGTTTCTATTAGCCTTATGCTAAAAGGACAAGCTTACAATTTCTTAGGGACAGCATCAGTAGAGCACTACAACACCACTCATTATGGCAAGATCAAGCTTAACCCTCTACCTTTTCATAGTCTTTTGGCATTTCATCCTAAAAAACAATGTATAAGGAGTTAAATGAATATTAGAACCTTGGAATGTTGAGGCTCCATTGAGGACAATGGAGTGCTCGGGATTCTAATGGCTGGCAGAAGCCCAGAGCATCAACATTCCATTGTTTGTTCACAGCTATTGCTATAAACAAAAGTCTCACAGAGCCCAAAGGGATTTCAACCACCTCAGTGAGGCCTCTTTGTTTTACAAATTAGAACACTCTGTCCTCTAGGAGCGGAATGTTCAAATAGGCTTAGAGCCCTCCGTAGTGGTTCTACCGGCCATTAAACGCCCATTCCCTTGTTAAAGGCCCTCACGGAACGCTGGAACGGGCATTTAATGGCTGGTAGAGCCCATTATGCTGGGCTCTAAGGCTATAATTGAGCACTTTAAAACTCATGTGGACCTGCTGCGCCTTTTCTCTGTGAAGGAGCTACAAGGCATTATCCAAATGATAACAGACCTCGTCACTTGAATCAAAATCGGTCCTTCTTCCCATAATTTGAACCTTTAGTATGGAAGAACACAGAACCAACATGGTGACCTGCTCATCACAGTTGCTGGGATGAGGTTGATACAATTTCAGAAACTTCATTTCTAATCAACATCATTATTTAAGTATATACTGAAAAATATTTTTGGCAGATCAGGGGACTGCACAGTCCTTCCATTCATGTACAACAGAAAATTGGCTGTATTTTCTTTAAATCCGCCACATGCTTACGGCAATCCAGAATGCCTGCATTAACTGGGAAGAACAAAACCTGGCTCTGCAAAAACATTAAGTACATGATGGTACGTAATGCCCAGGACCATCCATGTCTGTTAAAATATTTACACAGTTGTAATCTTACTTCAACCACATGTCAGCCGTGATCACCCTAGACCACCATCAAAACCACCAAACACTTTAAAATTGCATCACAGAGCAAGAGCATAATATGGATAAAATCTATCTTCATTGAAGAACATCTGGATTTGGTTTAGCATCAGTACAGCTTGAATGTCAGTCTTTCTTCCGTGCTTTAGGTTTCGGGGCTGATGAAAAGGAAAAAAAATAGAATGGTTAGTAAAATAAAGGAGCCGAGCATGAAGGTCCTCTGATACAGAAACCCTTACAACTCACAAACATTTTACAGTTTTCCCACACTAGGTCTGTTATTTCTTCTTGTGGAGTTGCGTACCAGAGGCATCCGTGAAAAGAGGGAGGGAGTAAACTCAATCTGATTGCCCAACTGCGGTGTGAAGGACTTGGTAGCCTTCCTCCTCTCAGACTATAAGGTTTTACATCTACCTCAAGGCAAAAGAAGTGATCACCTGAAAGATCAAGTCATCTTGTCTGCAGAAAACCACATACACCTGCTCTTCATCAAACTATCCTGGTTTCATACATTGGCCACTATTGCTCCATCAAGAAAGTACAAAAACAGGTCTTCTCACAGGGAAGCTCTCAGCATAACAAACCTCAGATTTTGACGGCACCTTTGACTGGAGCGAACAAGCACAATGAGAAAAGTGAAAAGCCACTGACCGTTCGGGTTTTCTTGTTTGTAGAATGTTTTCAACATTTCCACCGCTTCCTCAGCTCGGCAGCCACCAATGCACTATTGAAAGAAAAAAAGACCAGACTCATGAAGATAACTAAAATTATCTAATCGATTTAACTGATGTAAAAACAATATCAACTGGTGTATCCCAAGAAAGAACTACTTCTGCTTATATGGTTAGTGACGTTTCAACTCTTGAACTAGTGATAACCACTTCTAAGGTGTGACTAAATAGATAAGTAGGGTATTTTGAGAACTAAAATATATTCCTGGTGATTTACATTTATTGTTTCCTGTGCGTTGATAAATGTATATTTGGCTTAAAATCAACAGAGTTGTTATTCTTGATTAGCTTGGATCCAGGATCCAGGATCAACTAATAAGATCGGTACATGCAGCTAGTTCAGTGTTGAACTGGTTTGGGCTCAGAATAACTATAACTGACTTAACTATAGGTTCTAGTTGGCCAACAGTAAACATGGTGACCTAACTGATTTGTAGATTCTGCAGGAATTGCGCTTGTGCTTTAGCTTATGTTTTGCTGCTTCACATTTATTTAAGTATGTTAAATTGTAACTGAACTATCCTTAAAATGTTCTAAATTAGTCTAGAACGTTACTTTAGATTATTGTTTTTTTTTTCTAAAAGTAGTTGAATTAAAAATAAAGCCAAAATACTTTCTTAGGGTTAAAGCCAATTTCTTTCATCAAAAAATATGCAACTCACCTTAAGCATCCATGGGCTATGAAGGACAAATCTGAATATTTCTTAGAGGTCATTTAATCATTATTTCAGAGGCTGACTTTTTAGGTTTGGTATTAGCCAAGACCTTTTCAATTTACTGAAATTATATGTATAATATATTTACATAACTAGGCTTTCAGCCGGTTCTCTTCGTCCACAGGGCTTTTATTGTCTTATTCATATTTTGCTTCTGCCTACTACAGCTTACAACTTAGGACAATGGGTCAGACTACTTCAGCCACTTTCAGTGAATGCACTTTGCTCATTCACAAGGATGGCATTTGCACACAAGGTAGTTATTTTTGTTTTTACCTTATTATTACTTTAGTATTGCCTTGATGTTTAAAGTATTTTGTGCTAGCAGGACGTTTTCTACCAGCTCTTAATTCTGCTTTTGATATGACCGTAGGGCATATTTCACGTTTATCAGTTCCTGTCTCCTGCTACTTCTGAAGTAAATCTCTTTTGAAGTGGCCTTTGTTTGTCTGACTGCTGCTATTTCACAGCATACCAGACAGTGCCCATTTGAAACTATTCTTTATTAAGTTTTCCTCTTTTTAGTATGAATGAAATTACGTAAATTTATAACTAATTGGCTCACGTTTGAAGTTGAAGCAAGGACCGAGCTGAATATAGCTTGCATGACACACAAGGCCCATCACCATAACAAGAATTTGGAATGCACTGCCTCCTGTAAAACCCCATTGGCTACCTTCCTTAAAAAAAAAAGTAAAAATGCTTCTGTTGAATAGATGCATTCAAGAGGATCCCGGAAACCACTCAGCTTGACAATTTTTTCAGTTGGCACCTCTGGGGGCAGAATATGCCAGACTATTGTTATATTGTGTAGGTTTTTCTGTCTGCTTATGTCTTATTGCATTTTGTTTCTGTATGTATACCTTGTCTGCTCTTTGTACAGCGCTGTGATACCCTGACGGTTCATGTTGGCGCAATATAAAACTCCCAGATAAAATACATTATAAAATAAACTAGAGTCCTGTATGTCATGCTGCTATGTATTTTCATTGACAACTACAATTATATGTATAACCCAGTTTAGTCTGTTTTCCATGTTGTAGGGTTCTGTAGTTTGCTTTCAGAGCTCTTCTGTGCCATGATTATGGTGATATTTAGCTATTATATTATTAATTGAAGCTGTTTCGTTTATTCCAATTTCCTATTTATCGCTGCAACCCTATCCGTCTGTTTATCTTTCTGCCTTCTGCCTATCTATCTACTAGTTCTATCTATCTATCTATCTATCTATCTATCTATCTATCTATCTATCTCTGTATAACTACCTGGTTGTGTGTCTGACTATTCATCTACCAGTCTATCTACCTCTCTGTCCATCTAACCCCCTCTTTGTCTGTCTGTGTACCTGTCTAGCTATAAACCTGTCTATCTTTGCAACTCTACATATCAATATACCTGTATATATATATATACACATATCTACCTACCTATCTATCTATCTATGCAACATTCTCTATGTATGCAACTCTCTCTATCTAGCTGTCTGCTAATACAACCATCTCTAACTATGCAAGTAGCTACGCAACACTATCTATACCACTAACACTATCTATACCACTCTCTCTATCCATCTATGAAAGTCTTTTATTTATCTAACTTTCCGAACCTCTTTGTCTAATTGTATTAAAGATTTACAAATGCATTACAATAAAGCATTAGTAAAGGCAAGAGACTGGAAGTCAACGAAGGACCAATTGGCTTTCTAGTTCTGGTGTTAGCCAATAAATGTTGATTTTCCTAAAATGATGTGCCTAACACAGTTATAGGGGTTTTCAGCCAGACATTAATCAATTATTACTCGTTCACATTTTTCTTCCACCCACTCCAGCATGTATTATGGGACATTGGGTCAGATCACTTCCTTCATTGGATGAGTTCATGCAAGTTATGGCGTACTGCCATTTCACAAGAAGCACTTCCCCACACCCTTCAGTGCCACTGATTACTATGGTAAGATGTGCTTTTTACACCTAGAAAATAATTTTGATGTAGCGATTGTTTTTTAGATTATGTGGACACAGCAGCTAAAAACAATACATTTCTGCAAAAACAATGACAGTACAAAATAGCTAAAAGACTGGCAGCCTGATCCTGCTGAGTTTTCTGTTATTTGTATCTTTGGGATGAATACATTAAATCTACTCGACTAAATGTCCCGAAGAAGGTTGTTTATAAGTATCTGAACAAGCAAACCCTGTCATTACCCCTTTTTAAAAACCTGTAGGTCGATGTCTGTCAACTGGCCACAAGTATCACTTACCATAATATCTGTTTGGAATCTGTTTTTTTTTAGCACAAGTTACAAGATATCTGTAATTTTTTATTAGAATACGCTGAACTAACCCAAATGATGAGACCATGTGCAAAAGTCTTCAACTAATTCAACAACTCTACCAAAAGGTAGGAACTGGCTTAGTTATGAAAGGTCTCGATAGGTCAATAAGCGTGTTCTCTACTTCGTGAGAATAACACTGAAATCCAAAATGGCATTAATGTTTTATCAAAACTAAAAAGGTGTACAAGCTGCAATGTTTTCATTCAGTTTCTTACATTTTATTTGACATACTAGCCTGAAATTTGCAGAACAAGGTAAACTGCCTTTCACTGATGATATACAGTGGTACTTCCTATACATAAGAAGGAACCATTTCTCAGAAAACATAAGTTTAGGATAAAGTTCTTAGAGGGTATTGATATCTGCAGGATTCCCATCGCAAAATACACAAGCACAGTTACCTCAAACGGAGTCCCGGTGTTAGGTAAATCATCTGTAGCGATATTCAGAACTGAACCACATCCCCCAAATCGATCATTGCGACAGCCATATACGACTAGTGGGATTTCTTGAGGCAATTGTTAAGATCAATAGACAAAAAGGCATAACAATCAGTAGCCTCTGTAGGTAAAGGCGAAGCATTCTTGTAAAGCATTTTCAAAGTAACTGTGATAGGCATGGTTCTACACGTGTGATAGGGATACTTCCACTTGCCAGGTAGCAGTGAATCACAAAGCCTGACCATTTAGTAACATGCTGCAGGAACTGAGTTTGAAAGCAGAAAAAGATTTTAAAAAATTGTCCCGATAATATTGGAGAAAGTAGAAACAGGAGAAAAAGGGATAAAAAAAGGGATCTTTACTGAATGATAGGCTGCAAAAAAACCAGCAGCATGTTGATGAGAAGGATCTCCGATGCAGGGCAATCGTGCTTGCACGGACAGAGGATTTTCTCAAAGAGACCCCCCTAGAAGGTTTGACTCTTGAAGGCATGTCTACATTACAAGCCACTATGTACGAGTACAACTGTCCCACAAAGCAAGCTCATAAATAAAAAGTTAAAGTTCCTCTAGGAGGGGTAGCATGAATTTCTACAACGAGAATGTAATGAATTTGCAGTAGTCACAAATAAAACTGAAGAGGGGAGACAACAGGTCAACTGCATAAAAACTAATGGCAGAAAGCGAGCAGTAGCCTATTCTGTAAATTAAAGAGACCATGCAAACCTTAAGGTGAGTATGAAAAGAGACAAATGAGATACAATTAATGTATTATAATTAGCTTAGAAACTAGTTTGGAAATGTTCTCTCTATATAACAATAATCACTGTAGAAACTTGGATTAAGTCCTGCTCCACATATGATGGATCAAGGAAAAGGCTGATAACAGGATAGACTGACTTTAGGAAATTCATAACCAAACTCGGCTACCCTATGAACAGACACTATCCCTTGGGTCCAGCTAAATTACATAAAAAATCCTTGTTAGAGGATGGTAGACCTCACTACCAAAAAGAAGGCATGCTTCATCATATGGCTCCTCCTCACACCCAACGGCATGGGCTACAACCCTGAATCAACTGGGGAGCCATTGGATGTGTTCAAAGTCCTAAAATGGGAGATCTACTAAAGAGCTATCTAGCAAAATTATAAAACTATCCTATTGCAATATATACAGAGATTAGAAACTGTTAAAAATACATCATGGTGGACATGTCTTCTCTTTATTGTTCCTACATGTGGATATGGTTTAAAATAACAAGGAGAGTAGAGTATTTCAACCCATAAAAGATGTTGACATGTTTCAGTCCATGACAGTACCTTTCGAACAAAGTGCTTAGTGGGCTTTATTCAGGACCAACAAAAAAAATTCTTCTCTGTTTATGTGGGCTATATTCGTTGTAACATATATAAAATAGATTTTGTATTGAATAAAATATATGATGACAATATTCTTATTAATAACATTCCCTATCAAAAATTGATAGAATGATGTGCCCCGAACCATGCAAAACCAGACACAGATCAGTTTCATGTTCCACAGTGGAATATGAGCTGTCACAAATTAAAGACTGATACATTCTCATCCTTCTTCCACACACTATACTATTCTGATCACACAGACATTACTAACTTAGAGGGTTCATTTATATCAAACCCAAATGCCCCAAAACTCTTTGCAGAACAGAGAGAAATGCTGCAAGGTAAAATCTCTGAAGACGAAATAGCAACCGATATAGATTAAATAAATAAAACACTACTGTTGTGCCAGATATTTAAATGTATGTCTGAAGCAAGAGGAGTATCACCAGAATACAACATAGCCTGAATCTTTTCAATTTCACAACCAAAAGAACAGACATTTGTATTATGTAAGCTCCAGGCCCAAATCTTTGTCGAACTTAGAGAAATAGATTTTGCCTCAAATCATTCATCCACAACTCATCTGAAGATTTTTTCTCATATACTAAGCCAAGAAAGAGACAAACAATAGATCACACTTGTTGTGGCCCTTGATGCAGAACAAGGTATTGATTGCACAGAAAGAAGCCAAAGTGTGGATGGAAATGTGCCTGAGAGAGGATTTTATCCCAAAGGCGAAATGGTTATACAATGAGCACACAACCACGTGGAAATGTGGAAATTCCATATTGCAGCCCTTCAAAGTGTTGAGAGGTACCATGTAGGGTTATCCCATCTCCTTGCTTCTATTTTTTACAACTCTTGAACCAATGGCCAATCTGAGAACATTAAGGGGATTGACACAGCAGCAGGAGAGCATACAATAATGCTGATGCCATCATGGTGACAGCAGGAAATCCAATAACATTAAGACCAAAATTAACCTTGATAATCGCCTTCTTTTACAGGTTTTCTGTGCATCGAATAAACTTGGAGAAGAGTGAGGCATTAACAATGACTACAATCCAATGGGCTTTGTAGCTTTAGAACTGCGCGTTACCTCGGTTAATGGCTCTGGTGTTAAGTTCAAGTATAACTTTCGTACTACCATATCTCACTTATTAGAGGGGGTTACAGAGAAGCACTGCTTAGGAAACTCCAGCTACATATAGACAATTCTTGTGCTGTATCAACATTAAATGAGATTGACTGCCTATGTGATAAATCTGTTCGAGATGGAGAATTGCTTAAAGAAGAGGAACTCATGACTTAAACTTTCTACCATTTACAAGTGTCAAATTTACAAACACCAAGAATCTTGGCCCCAGTATGCTTCATAAATGGTGCCATATTTATCACAGAAAAAAAACATTTGTATAAATGGGAGGAATTTTAAATGAATACACGTTTCATAAAAACGTTGAGGTATTTGGCATCAATTTGAAAGTGGAGAAAGACATTAATACTTAATGTTTCATGGAAAAAGTTTTCTCCACTTTAAATTTCTCCCATTTGAAAAAAATGATTTTTTAGTTATACATATGGTACAGTTATATACTGCCCACTGAGAGCAAAAGGCCTAACGCTTTCAAATGCAACACACTGAAATGGAAGAAAACGAATTTGAAGAATTAATCTTTAAGGTAACTTTTCATTTTAATTTTCTCCCATTTAAAACCATTTAGAAATATCACTTTGTAAAGACTGTTATTTAAGACTTCGTTTCTTCAGTACTTCAGTTCTTCACCTCAGTTACATAGCCTGGTCCATAAATTTGACTGAGCACTGCTCATTATCAGGTCTGCTAAGTACAACCTGATGATAATAATGTAAATTAAAGACAACCTTCCTTTAAGTTAAAAGAAAAATGCGACTCTGTGCTTATTTAAAATGAACTAAAATCTGCAAGCTACTTTAAAAGTTGTCTAGGAGCTACGGGTAGCTCGCGATTGACTGGTTGGAGACACCTGGTATAGTGGAATCTACAGAAAGCAAAAGGTATACTTACAATAGGCCCTTTGAGTCAGACCCCGTTTGAGTGGGCCACAAGGCAGACAGGGGCTATTGTGCCACAATTGTTGTGGTTGAAGATATTTGACACTGCTGTGCTTTGAAATGTCCTACAAAGGTTCTGCAAATTGGGCCAGTACAACCCTTTGCATACTTGACTCTCACAATAGCCATGATGCACAATCCAAGGCTTCTTAGGGAGTTAGTGCGGGCAGCAAGAGCTCACAATTCAACAACCAACCAAAAGACACAATAACCTAATGCCCAGCAAGAAAGCAGGTACTTTAATCCCACAAAAGAATCGAAATACTATAGAATATAATTAGGTCAGCCAATATACGGTTATAAATCTGGTTGCATTTTCAGTAATCACTAGCTAACCTGCTTCAGGGTTGCCTCCCCAACTGTGCGACCCACAGCATTCGAGCAGAGGCATGAACTAGACACAGGTGGTAGACTGGAAGCACTGGTTACATATGAGCTCTTTAAGTACACTGCAGAGCACTCTCTTTCTTAGCCAAGAAGTACCCGGGGCTGCAACAAAGGTGGTGGTCTGGTTCCCACTCTTATACACATTTTCTAGATGGGGAATGTGAATCTACTGTTTCAAACTTCAGAACCGGTTTGGGGTGATTCCCTTCCCAGTGTCCTTCTTAGGTGGCTCTCCAGAAAAAGCCTTTGTGTAAACTGATGTTTCTCACAGCAGATCGACATTGGGTCTGTTCCCAAGCAGGACTACTCGCAAAGTGGGCACAATGAAGTGTGAGGTTTTCAGCGCCTGGCGAGCATCAGCATTTCTAAGGCAGTATTTGGGGACAGACAAAGGAGAGAGCCTGCCCTAGAAACATCCTCATCCTGAACAACAGCAACGGCAGTTCCAACTTTCACCCTTACCATCTACCAAACAGTAGCAATCAGGAAGAAATTATCATCAGACTCGTGTAAGAAAAACTGCAAGGTATTTCTAAGGGGAGGCCTCACACTTAAGTGTTTGGATCACCAGCCTTTTGTATTTGAGGGCATCAGGCTATAAAGATTTTTTTCTATATCCTTATCTCTTTTTTAAAAAAAAACATTGGCAAAGCCATTAGGTTTAGTCTAAGTGAAAGCTATTGGTTTTTTCAATGTCTTTTGGCCATGTTAAACAGCAGCCTGGATAAAAGTGAAAGCAAACATAAAAGGCAAGTGGGGTGGCCAGTGCTGTATGAATCGTTTGTCTTCGGGCTGGGCAAGTAAGGAGCAGGGAAAATAATTGGGGTACAGGCAATCAACAATGAAGGAGAGGGGTGGGCGGGGAAGAAGTAATAGCACCTCAATCACAGCGCAAGCAGCAGACAAACACTAATCCGGTTGTGCAGTGACCCCATACAAAAGAAATTACATGGCAAGGTAATGTCGAAGAACAGATTGGCCTTGCAGTCAATATTCTTTTTTTGTTTTTGTTTTTTAAAGCTGTTAAGAAGAACTTTGAAAAATACTAGCAAGGTAAATGTGAATTTGGATAAACAAGGTTGATGCAGGAGCAACGAGGTACACAAAGGCAGTCATATAAGTGCGGGTCAAAGTTTTAATTTATTTGACTTTTCTGTTTCTAGCAACAGAGCTATAAAACATGACTAAAGAAAACGTGGTCTTGAGGTTAAGAAGGTTGGCTGTCAAAGCATGAACCTGAGTTTACTTGAGTAAACTGTGAGATCCTGGGCCTATGCCCGATTTATTTTTACTAGATTGAAATTGGGAGTGATTAGAAACATGCTAGCTCCATAACTCGCTGCTGGATAAAAATGTACGCATATACATTTGAACATTCAAAACCAAAAAAGTGGACTGAGCATCTTGTTCAAAAGAGTAGTGTCTTTTAGGATGCTAGTAGAAGCTTTGAACATGTCATGCATAAGGAGTAAGGATTTGGCCATTCTTGGATCCCACAACCTCTGGTGTTCACCAGCAAGGTGCTGTTTCTAAAGCTCTAGCTGGCCCTTTATGTGGTTGTGCTCTGTTGGATGTCTGTGGGCAGTCATACAGCCTGAGAGAGGGTCTAACGGCAGGTGTTTCTTACTCATCATTTACTTATAGAAGGCCATAAATGGGTTCAAGCCTTTACACATGTGCTTTTAGGCCATCATTAATTTAAAAATGGCTCAAAGACTCAAGCAAGGAAGGGATAAGTGAGTGGGGGTATGGGCAAGCAACGATGATGGAGAGGGGTGGAGGGGGAAAAAGAAACACAGAAGCGATGGGTGGGAGGACGAAGAAGCAACAGTACTCCAATCACGATGTGAGCAGTGAGTGGACAATAATTAAGATGAATCAATTTGTGCCCGGTCCATGCCCCACAGACAGAAAAAGAAAGGACACCCAGCATGACCTGGCCAATTAGGAGGCAACAAAGAAGAGTGACAATGGTAGGCTACAAGCCCTTTATAGGAAACAATACCCCTCGAAGCAGCAGTGCATGTGCTGTTGGGTCGTGAGACCTAATAGGCCAAAGTGTTTGAATGTGTAGAGGTTAAAAGGGTTCTAAAAATTAACAGCTCAGTACAATTTTATCTAACTTTATCCCAAATATCCTAAAAGTATTTTTAGGTAACAAGATAGATTACACACAAACCAGCCAAAGTAGTACTTTTATCAAACTCCACCAAAATCTCAATCTTTCTTATCGTTAAAACGATGCCAAGGCCATCCAACCACATTTGAACACACAATAAACTAGATTAACGGTATTGGATTTAAAAGACACGTTCTACATCATCTCTATATAGCTGCAACATACACTACATAAGCTCCTAATTAGTGAGTGGTTGAGAGTGAGTGGTGAAAGACTCATGAGTGAGTTATAGGCGTGATTACTCGAACACTCTTGAAGAAGTCAGACTGAAACCACCAAAAATCTACTTCTGCAACCTTTAAAAACAAGTGCAGTGACCACAGAAGATCAATAAATGTTGACAGTGACACTCAATTTACTTGCTTTTTGATATGGGACATAAGGGTTGAGTGTAAAATCAACCAGCTGTATGACAGCAAGACTATTGTGGATCTTTTGAGAACAGCTTTCTTACATCTGATTGTTGAATCAGTAATCTGAACTAGTAATTAGGCGGATGTTTGCATACACGGATTTATGTTACAAATGTACTTTCACAAATAAAATAGTTTCCCATCAAAATATTATGACCTTACCCGAACAGCATTCAGAATAACAGATAGATTCTATGCTGGAAGCAAGTTATCCTGCAAAGTTTCCTACACCATCTTGCATAGAAGCAGCAGGCAAATTTGCATCGCACTTCAGACGTCAACCTGTCGCTGCAGGATTGTACCTGACCATGAACATTCACATGAAGACAATATGCTGACATTTGGTTACACAGCATGCTCAAAGAAGAAAGGATACTGAGCAGACGCAAAGCAGATGCACACATGATGCACGGCTCAACAGTCACATAGAGGGTCGTGTGTTCAAAGACGTCGGCGGTCCTCTTGCTATGGCGCTGGCACCAGTCCAGAACCTGATCAATCGCCACCATCTCCGCATGTCTGGTGGCCTGTGGATGCAGAGAAAAAACAAGCATCTGGGTGGAAGATTTTTATTTAATGTCAGCTTGAAGCTGTGGATTAACCGGCCAAAATAACAATGCAATCAAATTATTCACTCACTGGGAGGAAAACAACGTTGGAAGGGCCAATATTGATGCTTCATCTTTTACTTTTAGTCCGGCTGTTCAAAGCAACAAAATGTTTGTAGGAAACAAAAGATTAAAATGCTATGAATCCTAGCTAGTGTTTTTCATTGCCAGGATGCACCAAATTGGCTTGTTTCATATCAGGTTTAATTGTTTTTATACTGTTTAGATCTATTTTTATTGAGAAAAAAGGACTACCACTTATTAAAAATCTTACTCCTTAGTCCAAGGACTGAAAATGCTGGAAAAATATATCATCACTTATGATGAAGCAGCCAGAGTAATTATTTATGCCCTAGAACCAGAGCATAGCAGAGACTGGAGGGTGGGTCTTGTTCATATTAACGAACCAATGGTGTGAGGCACCTGAGCTACTAGATACATTCCCATAATCCGTTTGCTTTTCTATGTACCTGTTTTCTTCAAAATCACATCATTTTATGAGCTAGGGGTGTAGTCGGTGTGGTAGAAGGACAGAGGTGAGGGCATGTGGGCAAAGTATGTATAGTATCCTGGGTTCATATGTGTCCCTGTAAGCCAATAACATGGCAATGATTCCAGCAAACATCACCCCGGCACTGCCAGATAGAACTAATGTATTTATCGTGTTGTCTGTATACAAAACGAGTGTAAGTTAACCTGAAATAAAGATCTCTAAAAATTCATCAATTCTGAACAAAATAAGCAAAAAATACAGGTCTGATACACAGCAATAATCATCTCACACCCCTTAATCATTTAGTTTGGATTACATCTCTTCATTTAATATAGTAAGAATAAATATATAGTAAGAAAAAATAAATCATCCACACCGTATCTATCAAACTGTAAAAGATGACCTCTCAGATTGCTAACGCAGGCCAATGCAGTTAAAATCAGGGGTCCTTCCAAATACTCGTTTTATAAATGGATGATATCTCGATATTACACGGAAATGCAATATTGAAGATAAAATCAATAATTTGGGCACACAAATGTAGCATCGCATGGAAGAAATTGTGCCAACACCACAGGGAAGGAGATGAGGGATTGGTGGGGCTGGTTTGCTCAACTCCGGCGTGTCAGGTTATACAACTAAAATAGAGCAGAACTAGGCTTCCTGTACCTCGGGAGAATTTGTAGAAGAGTTTTTAATATAGTTGAACTCATCCTATCACTTAATTTTTTCTTTTTTCTTTCCATATCTTCCAGTCATGAGATTAAAAACAGTAGATAAAAGTAGCCCAAACATACTTTAGGCCCAAGTATTAAAAGGTTTTTGAAGGTTCAATTCTATAACTATTTGTAAGGTATTTGGAACTTCTATCTCTTCAGAATATTGAATTGTGGTCGCTGTGCACTGCTTAAAATTTCAGAATTATCCACTGTAGGGATATATTAGATTACAATTAGGGCTCCCGGTTTTATGGTATTTCTTTTTTAACATTTCCATCTGTATTAATCCAGATTTATTTTGTGTTTTGCGTGTAATGAAGTTGGAAACTGTACATTTTCATATTTATTTAAATGATAAATGTAATGTAATGTAATGATGTCTTGTAAAGCGCCTGAATCACCCCACATGGGGAATCTCCGCACTGTAGACCGCTGGGGAACCCGTCCTGGCTTTCCCTGTGAGATGGTCCCTACTCCAAGGTGAAACCAGGCATCCCCGGCGTATGTGGGGGGCCGTTGTGGAGATGAGGCAAGCTAATGCCCAGAGTTGCCGAGTGTGATCCCTGGTTAGAGTAGGCACCGAGGCGAGAATTATCGAGTCCGCTGACCCTGGTCCACGACCCTGCCGTGTCGGGAATTGAACCCTGGTCCCGGGCCGTCCTCTGCTTCCGGGTCTGCCGCCTCTAACCAGTGAGCCACACCACTCCAGACTTATACTTTGATTTCTGTTGTGTTTTAGGCATTTAAGCTGCCAAATATTACATAACAATACATCCACTGGTAAATACTAGCATTATACCACAAATGTATATTGACGCATCCATTATGTAAAGAAATTTCATCCTGTTTTTTTAATTTCCCATGCTATCTATCGGCTCAGCAGTTATGCTATAATTCATGAAAAAAAGCACGTATAGTCACTTAAAAGCAGCACAATTTTCCGTATTCATCCACTTTTAAAAATAAATGCAGACAGAAAACACATTGCGTTCTGTCTGTATTTTTTCTGGCAAAATCTGTAAAAACGGAAAACAGGGAGCCTTAATTACAATATACTAAAAAGCTGGGAAGCATGGGTAAAGATGGTAGGCAATAAAATTAGTGGTTTCAAATAGCTCCAAATTAAGAAGAGGCTAAATAGCATCTTCGGTCAAAACTCCTGGAGGATGCATATGAAGCAATCACTCAACTGGTACAAATGTTATCAGGAAGAGGGAATATTTACCAGTCGATGCACCCGCATGCCATAGTGAAGGAAACTCTGCCATCACATAGGTGGGCCAGAAAAGAGAGATTACTGACAGTTTCCTCCCAGAGTCTTCTCAAAGATGCAAACAATATGCAACTAAATAGTAACAAGTCTGCTAGTTCTTTGTAGGGTGTGCACAGACTATTTTGATCTTCCAAAAGTGCATGTTGATTTGTTAAGAAACCAATCGAGATAAATATTTTCTTTAGTACTGTTGACTAGAATGTAGACTTCTCAAGCATCATTTAGCAGATATATCCCATGTGGGCAAATATGGGTGAGAAAAGCGCTACAGGGATGTTTGGGATTAGCAATATAGCTCAATTTGCATGACTGTTTGGTCCCCTACTTTTTGCAAAATTCCTAGAAAATAACATGACATGCATCATGCCAAGAGCCATTATTGTATCCTATAATACCTTTATCTAGTAATGTATTAACCTATTTTTTATTTAGGGATGACTCCTAGAAACACTAATGGCTCGTGTGATAAGTTTCCAGATGACTGCAAAACGAGAATTATTTACTCAGTCTGGTCATTATCACATAACTGTCGATCAGAATTGTACTTCACATCTATCAGGCAAGCTTATCAGCTTACTAGATTAGAGCTACAAACATGACAGTTTCATATCTGTTTAATCCATTTTCATACACATAACTTCTCCAAGAACCATTGCCTGCAAGGTGCTATGATAGCCATCAATAAATACATGTAATAATTCTGAACCCATCCCCACCCTCTCCCACCTGCTTTCCAGAAACACCTGCAGGCAACAACTTCCTTTATCTGTGTCGTTTGTGAATGTACCAAAGGTCACTCTAAAACGTCTGTACATAGTTCACATGTCCCAACACTCAGCATTCCTTTTGGTAGTTATTGTACCAACTCAATAGTATTGCCCCATCCCCCATTATGGGAGTTAAACTGATTGTTGCGTAGGAATAATCTGGAGCACTTTAAGATAGCAAGGTTGACTCAGTGTATGGTATTCCCAGGTAGAATAGCAATATATGGCACCCAGTCTATGTTGTAGTGTTGTTCCACCTGTAGCAAGATTTTCTCCATCACTAGTATGTTTCACATTCTATTGACCCGAATTTTATTAATCTAGGTGGTTAGACTCTGCTCCATTTAATCATATAAAGTATGTAGCACTCATGGCAGCAGTCCAAATTATAATGATTTGCTTGCCTCTTACTGATTTATAGGACCTCCTCCCTGGCTGAGGTAGCCCCAAATGAACAACTCCTGGGTCTCTGGCTATATACATACCTAAAGCTGCTTTTACCTCAAAGAATGAGTTCCCAGTAGCTCCCCAGTTTTGAAGACTGCCATAGACAGTGTGATAACGTACCGGGTGATTTGCACCCCCTCCAACATCTCTGATTCCGCCAGTTTCTGTGGAGTTCAATATTAATTAAGACAGTAACTTTATATAGTGTTTGTTTTAATTAGCAACCTTAGCCCTGGCAGTTCGGGCCAGACTGCTCCGAATGGAGCAGGGTCAAGACTGATTTGCATATAGCTGGGTCCAAAGTGAGGTGACATGGTGTGCAAAAGAACCATGGACTGGGATGCGACCTGAGTAATTACTGGTGGCTGAGATTAATTCAAGTATTCCATCCATCACTTTTTGTATACTTCAGTATGTCGCCCTAAATGGGATGGGTATGCCCAGATGTGGGTCCAGTGCAAACTGTGTCACTGGTACCAAGCTATACTCTGCTGATGAACCCATAACAAGCAAAACCGGTCCTGCATTGCTGAGCTCCGGTTCAGGGAGGACCTGGATTGGCAGTTTGGACTGGACTGTTCGATTGGAGCAGGGTCACGACTGATTTGCATATAGTGAGACCAAACTGAGGTGACATGGTGTGCAAAATGACAATCAGCCAGGAAGGGGCTTTGAGAAATTACCAGTGGCTGAGATTAATTCAAGCATTCTATCCATAACTTTCTTATATACTTTGTCATATACTTTGCTCCACTATTTGTCCGTCAGCTCCCTTGGGAAGAGAGTGGTTGCCTATCAATTGTCTGTAAATAGATGATTTTGTGTGTTTGTTGTGTTTTTACGACATGTATCAAAGGGCGTTAAAGGTCTAGATAAACCTTCTTCCATGCCAGGCTGAAGAACCCAATGCCTAACTTGCAGATATTCGAAACGTTCACTTTAGGGAAGTGGAAGTTTATAATGGTTCTTGAGACCTTCAACTGCTTATTTTGACAATTTTTAAATGCCAAATCCACCATTACACATCAATTGTTTTTCTACTGAGTAAAGGCTTTTTTCCCATGGCTGGTTGAAAGTCAGGGTTGAAGTAAATGGGTGTGAAAGAGGATGAAAATGAGAGGAGTCTCCATCTGACCTCTACTCTATCCCAGGTAGGCAGTGTAGGCCATGTAACAGGAAATGCTTCCAGTCCACAGTTCCTAGGATTTCTGGCCATTCAAGGATTTTGGAATAGTGTCTATTCCCTGGAATACTGGAGATCTATTGGGCACCATAGTTTGTTGGTTTCAAGCTTCCTCCACTCTATTAAGTAAAGCAACAGGGCAGCTTGATGATAGATTTGCCTGTGGAGCAGCAACATCCGCCCCGGCCTATTGGTTTGTATGAGTATTTGGCTGATATTCTCCATCTCTTATTAGCTCACATGTCATTATTAATTAGAGCTTGTAGTTGTTGGAGGATCTCTTTGAGTAAATATTTACTGGTACAGTCAAACATGGGAACAACTGCGTGTTGTAACGTGGCTAAAGTATCTCAGTGTAATACACAGATTCTTCAACTTGTCTTCCTTTGGGCACACAAAACTGCATCACATCTCCACACTGCATGCATTTAGGAATTGGCAGTATGGATCTGGTCAAAATGCTGCTGCTCTCTAACCTGTACCATGCATTTTACACTATCCCATTCTTCCGCCACATTATGAAGGCCTAAAGTTGTTTGGATGGTGACCTTAATCATATCATGTGGTGAAAACTAAGACTTACACATCTAAACTAAAAGCATGCACACTGTACTAGATGGGGTGGAAGTTTAAACCATAGCTGCATTATCATCCTCCACTAGATGCTTCTTGCTTACGTGCTCTTTTGTGACCCCAAGCACTAGGGACGTTGGTCGAAATTATTATTATCCTAATTTATGTAGCCGACTCTAGCCCAGGCATGATCCAGGGCTACCCTGCAGAGGGCGCGACCTCAATCCCTCCAATTTACCCAAGCCTATTGGCTTCATGGGCTGGAAAAGCCTCCTGTCATTCTGCAATGATGTGAAACCACAGTGCGGATCATGACCAGGTTACATGTAATTATTTTAGTACCTCACTCTAAGTATTTAATTCAAGGTTTCCTATTATGAAAAGGAGCGTCAGTGAGCTTTACACTGTAATTTGGTGGCCGTACCATCCTCCGCCAAGCTGACAAAGTAATTTACTCCATCACTCTAGCACAGGTCCCAACTGCCAAATTATGAAATGTCCATCAGCCCGATGGGCATTTAAAGAATTCACAGGAATGGGTGTCAACACAGTTCCTGTGAATGCATTGGAACTTTGCTTCCAAAGTATTTTTTTTTTCAAAAACAAAACCTCACAGTGGGGTTTTGCTTTCGAAAATTAAAAAACAATGCCTTGCTCACCCTGGGAGTCATATCCCTTGGCGAGGGGGGCCTTTTCAGTTTTTTACTACCCCTTACCGGCAGGATTTTCCTGGTGGTAAGGGGCAGTAAAAAACTGCAATATGCCTGCCTATCCAAACTGGGCAGAAGGACATACAGGTAATTCTCAGACGGTCCTTACTCCAAAAAGTTTAGAACAATATTATCAGTATGGCGGTCCTGGGACTGCCATACTTGCGGCGTAATCCAGGGCTACCCTGCAGACCAACCACCGTGATCCACCAGTCGTATTATGATTACTGTGGTCAGACCGCCAGCAGCCTGCTACAACACTGCCTGAACTGCCAGAATCCTGGATCCGGCAGTGTGTGAAAGGAGGAAGAAAGGAGGAGGAATGGAGGCGCTGCTCCCGCCATGAACAAACTGGCAAACGGGCAAATTGGGGTTCCCAACACGGCCTCCGGGCAAATCTGCACAAGGGGGTGGGTGCAGGGAGCACATGATTTGCACGGTCTGACAAGTGCAAGGTCGTGTGTGCACTGTGTGGCAGGCACAACATGGTGCATGTATCACTGCATGGACGAGCATTTGGTGGGGTCCCGGGAGCAGTATGCGGTTTAGGCTCTTCTATGCGCCTAACATACCTGGCTACTTGACACAGACACCACAGCACCATTATACTCATAATCCGGCTGGCGGGTGCACCATGTGTTTGGCGGTCTTTCTCGGACTAGGGAAGTGGCGGTCCCAGCCGGAGACCAACAAACTCAGAATAAGGCCTTTAGTCTTTTATTCACGGTCCTACGCATACACGACAGGTGTTCATAAGTATATTGGCAGATCTTGATAGATTTTGAGAAAAACCACCATGAACACACTGACAATCCAATAGTAGTTCTTTGAATGCACTCAGGAACTGTCGTTCAATTTTGAAAAAGAGTCATATTGACTGTTATTATAATCGGAATAGATCTACATAGATTTAGTTACATGGTTTTGAATCTTGACCTCTGTTTTTTCATTTTATTTCTTACCTGGTGGAGAGAGCGGGAAGGTTTGTACTTCTATAAATAGTCTATTATGTCATCAGTGCAGGCAATAGCTCTTTATATATACATTTAGCTTATTTGAGGGTAGGGTTAGGGCTATTTTGTTCCACTCAAAATGTATTTTTTTGTGAAGACTGATTTGCAATACAAAACCAAAAATATACAAACATCAATACATAATAGTAAATGTCCTTCCATCTTGCTCTCACACACTCCTGTTAAAAATGGTATCCACATGTATGAGTGAGCCTTTCTCATAGACCAGGAAAGGCCCAGAAACATGAGTAGGCCTTGGCATTAACATAGCCTTTTTGATTTTGCTAAAAATTAATATCTATAACATACTTACTTATTGGGGCTTTTTGCCAGCCCTCTTCATCTACTGGTGTGATGTTGTGCCATTTACATTTTCCTTCAACACTACAGCAAACAGCAGTTGATCAGCTAATTTCCACCAATTTCAAATTTCACAGTGTGTTATGGCAACTAACCCTTTCACAATGAGCACATCTACACACAAATATATTTGCTTTTAGACAGTCTAGATTGATGAAGGCCCAGGGTCAAGACTGATTTGCATATGGCCATGTCTGAACTGGAGTGGCTTGGTGAGCAAAATAACGATGGATTAAACCCAGATCTGTAACTGGGGGTGAATGTTTTGCCATTGTGCAACATTCCATCCATCATCTTGTGTGTTTTGCGGCCCGGCAGACTCCCCAACAAGAGTTTTGAAAAAACCTTAACAGAACAAATCAATTTTGACAAAGCCAAAAAGCGGTCAGTCAACTCCAGAACTATTTGCTTTGACAATGCTTCATTTGGGATTACTGCAGAACTTGGATCTGGTGTCAGCTGGCAGCCAGGCAAACAAAGCAGCCCGGATATCCCTGATGACATGAGACCCAGGGAGATGCATAATGTTATGGCTAGCCCGGATGCAACCACATTTTCTTATTGAGGAATTCCTGCAAATATCAAAATTTGGATGAAAATATTGGATTTCCTCACAGGATTGTGATATGTCTGGAATGGTTGTGCTGGGCAGGACAACCATTCATAATTGTTTCGAAGTAAAAATCATTTGGGGTACACTTCGTTGCTCAGTGCACTCAAAATATCTTCCAATCTGCCAAATCCACCTTAAAGACCATTAACCTCTAGCTGAGTGCACTCTAGCAGAATGTACTTAGCGCACAATGCTAAGTTAGAGGTGTTACAGTCAAACACTATGGCCATTCCCTGTACAAACCTCAGTTTGATCAGGAATTAGAATTCCACATAATGAGGAGTTTATCGCACCCAATAATTAACAGGTGCAACTAACTGTACAGCCCCACAATTGTTTCCCAGGGTGAGCCAGCCAAAAATTTACCACGGCTAAAATGGCTGGCTATTAACAGGACATGAGCTTTTGGTGTGATGGACACACAATTCTGTAGGTTATGCCACATTTTCAAGTTTAAACTCTGAATAGGACGTGGTAAATACCTCATCCGATGGCTGCACTTAAATACCTGAGGGCTTGTAAAACTATGGCAGGCAGGAAAGAAACCGTTTTAATAATCAAAGATGGCAAAGGGCAACCTTAGATTGGGGACAGTCAAGACAAAACAAAAGGGTCATTAGTGGCTGCAATAGATGCAGAAATGTGAAGACTAGATAGGCGTGTTGGTGTGTTAGGACAGCTACTAAACCACTTTCAAAATATGTTGATGCTTTTCTAAGGCCTTTAGTTACCACCTTGAGTTTATAAGTGAATGACATGAGACACATGATTTCTAAGGTGGAAGGAACTGAATTGAATTTGGAATATGAATTGCTGATCATGAGAAGTATGGAGGCCCTATATACTAATTTACTGCAGAAGAGAGCAGTTAAGAAAGTATTGATAAGTCAAGGCAATTCATAGACACAATGAATTTGTCATCCATTGTTTAGACATAACACTTGGGGAAAATTACTTGAATTTGATGGTAAACTTGACGTAAAGCCCCGAAAGGTCTGATTTATCCGGCTCCACTTTAGGTCGGCCCAGTCGCCACTTTAGATCATGGAAGTCGCCATGTTAGATCATGGAAGTCGCCATCTTTCTCCATTTATACAGAATCATTTTCAGGTCTGCCAATTGACATATTTGTTGTCTGGCTGTATTTTCCTAAGAACTGTGAAAACATCAGGGCGTTCAACTGATAACACAGGTATAAAACTTGATGTCACATCAGTCTGAGTCAAGTGTCTACTTATCACCATGTCAAGATCAAATAACAAGTACAGACATTCAGTCCAAACAGTGTAGTCTAAATTGACATCCTCTTATGTCATAAATTCCAATCTCTGATAAGATTCAGGGCCATATGTATCAAGCCTTTTGTCATTCGCAAAGGCCGAAATTCGCAGAATTTCGGCCTTTGCGAATCGCAAACGGCCTTTTTGCATGTTTTGGGATGTATGAAACATTCCCAAAATAAGGAATTGCAAACTTGTGCGATTCCTTATTTTGCCATAGCATTTAGGGAATCGCAATTTTGCGATTCCTTAAATGCTATGTATGTAGCATTTTTGGCTAGCGAATTTTGGTTAGGAAATCGCAAATTACCACCAACTTGTAGTTGGTGGTAATTTGCGATTTTTTGTAAATATGCACAATTGTGCATTTGTGAGGGTGGCATATGACGCACATACATGCCCATTGGGCATGTATGTGCGCCATATGCACACACATGTAATTTACAGGGGTGCAGCAGGGTGTCCTTGAGACACCCCTGCACCCTTGCAATAATTCTCAAATTGCGATTAGCAAATTGCGAATTCGCAATTTGAGAATTATTTGGAAATCATTCCTATGGGCCTCCTGGTCCATAGGAATGCATTGGAAATTATTCCTTAATTGCGAATTCGCAAAATGCGAATTCGCAATTAAGGAAGCTTAAGGAATCGCTAATAAAAAGCGATGTTCTTCATACATACCAGTTTGCGATTCCTAAATAGCGATTCCTTAACGATCGCTATTTAGGAATCGCAAAACGGAATATTCAGGTACATGCATCATTGTAGGAATTTGCGATTCCTAAATTGCGAAAATTAAGGAATCGCAATTTAGGAATTGCAAAATCCTATGCATCAAGAAAGTGCAAAAGTTTTTGCGATTCCTTAATTTTCTTTATTTGCGATTCCTTAATTGCGAATCGCAATTAAGGAATCGCTTTACATTGATTCCTATGGGCCTAGAGGCCCATAGGAATCAATGGGAAGGCATTCTCATTTTGCGAATTCGCAATTAAGGATTCGCAAAATGAGAATGCAATTTCAAGGGTGCAGGGGGGGTCCAAAGGACCCCCCCGCACCCCTGAAATGTCATGTAAGTACATTTTACTCACACACATGTCCCAAGGGCAGGTGTGTATGTAAAATATAAGTTTCAAAAATGCATTTTTTTGCACTTTTGAAACTTTTCGCAAATTACCATGAAGGTTTACTTCATGGTAATTTTCCCTTCCAAATTGCGAATTCGCAAATTAAAATAAATCATGCATAGCATTTAAGTAATCGCAAAATTTGCGATTTCATAAATGCTATTGCAATTTGAGAAATCGCAAAAAAGTGCGAATTCTTAAACTGCGAAAAAAGAAAAAAAAATGATGCATTCTAAAACAGGTTTTTGCATTCGCAAACGTCCGAATTTTGCGATTCGCACCGTTTGCGAATGCAAAACAGCTTGATGCATGTGGCTGAATGATACATATGGCCCTCAGTATATAAAGATTGCCATTTGACCACTTAGGAAGAGAGGTACTTCAACCAAATTATCGCATGAGATTCTACCAGAAGACTGTCTCAACATCTGCAGGCACACTTTGAGGATGCTACATCTCACTCAGTGCTGATAAAGCAGAGACCCATAGGAAGGCTGCTACCACAGCGGGTGTCTGCCCTTCGAAGGGAATATCGATAACCACAGCCCTTGCTGTCAACAAGATATGCAGTTGTCTCTTCTCTGTAAGAAACTCTAGACTACAAGTTGCTCTACTTTCCATGCTCTCTCTAAGTATAGCGCATAGAAGTAGGTTTTTGGGTGTTAGGTGTTCGGTTTTAGATGACATTCTAAACATGTTAGAAAATGTTATTTTATTCTCATTGCTGACAACTTTCCTTCTTGTTTTATTGATATCCTGTGTAGTTGTTCTAGAAGTTCTGAAAAGCAGGCTGTCCCTTTTGTAACAAATATTTTTATTTAAAAGGGTCTATTCATCTTAGTGCAGTGTATGATACTGTCAACAACAGAATAGGTTTGTTTCTGCTAACACAGTGTCCCTGATCCCCTCATAGTGATAGTTAGTACCCCAAAAGCAATACCTCAATTTCACTAATGTATTGAATAAGGTTCTGCGGGGCAACAATAATCTGCCTTTCACATTCTACACTGGTGCACTGAACTAAATTCACTTGCGTCACCCGTGGGTGGGAAAGCAAACCTTGTAGAATTACGCCAAAGTCTAAGTTTACGCAACAAACTATCCCACTGGTGAAGGAGACCAGCATGGAAGCATCTTGCGTTTTCAGTGTAGTGAATATTTTCATTGGGCTTTTTGAAGAGAAGTTCATATATAACAAAGGAGCCCTAATTTTAAAAAATATTACACACTTGCTGCAATATATGTATTGACAACATTTCTTTCATATGCCACTGAGAAAAAATCACAGATTTACTAATTCACTCAGTGGTTTAATTCATGCGACCATAAGTTGATACTCACTCAAAACATCAGAAGGTCTAGAGTGGAGTTTTTGGACATCTTGGTCTGACACAGAAAGAAAAAAACATTGGAATCTAATCTTTTCACTAAGACCACTGCAAGAAATACATTAATACATTTTTAGAGTTTCCATCCTTGTAGTCAAACGTGGGGGATACCTTTCTGACAGTTCCTCTGTTTACAACAGAATTGCAGTAGCTTACAAACTTTCATCAGAAATGCTGAAATCTTAAAAGCAACAAGTATCTGTTGTGCATCACCTCATAACAAACACAGCATCATTGTACACGGGACGGAGAAAACAGTTTTTTTTTTAAGAGGAGTGCCCCTCTAAAAGAAAGGCCCCGGTCTCTCCTGCTTTCTTTTACAAGGACGCACTTGGTTGTTGTGAGGCCCAGGTTGAAAGGAGAAATCGCGTTGTCAGGTCAGTCTATTGCAGACCTAGGTCTCGGCTTCTACACTTGTCCTATCCGCGTGATCCTCGGCAAATCATGAAATCTCTGCTGTTCCTCCATTCAACTCCGTGCATCAAATGTGGCGTGCCCACAGTTTGTTAGGGTTACAGATGAACGTTCCTGTTAGCAAACTCCTCTCTATATGAAGTTGTAGGCGTATACGCTCAGTGAGAAAAACTACAAGGCCCAGAATTCAAAGTGCAGTTTGCTAAAAAAAAAACGGACAGTTCGGAGGTGTTAGAATTGAAGAGGGGCTACCTGCATGTGAATGCACATGTGTGGTCAAGAGGGGGTGGGGGCTCTTCAGCACATTGTACGGTGCAAGCAGTCAAGGGTGGAGCAGCAAGAATTGCCGTCAGCAGTGAGCAGGGTCGGATTGGGATCACAATTCGGCCCGGGCACTGACGAAAAAAGTGGCCCACATTCAAGAGGCGTGGCTCATATATAAGGGGCGTGGCCCACATTCAAGGGGCGTGCCCTTTCATGAAACACCATTTGCACAGACAAGGAATGAAAGTGGGAGGATACTGTTCTTGCACACGACACAGGGCCAAGGTGACAATGGCCTACATGCTGAGCAACTAAAAAAATAGCAAGGCCCCTTTTTGTCACAAAATTATTCCAGCCCTCCAGCACAGGAGCACCTGAAAAGCAGCAAAGCCCCTGCTATTACTAACCTACTCATCCCTCCCCAGACCTTCAGCTCAGGAGCACATGAACAGAGGTAAGGCCCCTGCAATTAGTAAATTAATTAACCCTCCAGGCCTTGGGAAAATGTCCTGGCAGGGGAGCACAAAACACAGCTTTCTGGGTCATCCAAGGTAGCCAGGTAGCCAGGGGGGAGGCTGAGGTGAAGCTGGTGCATGGGAAGTGCCTTCCCAGTGTATTCTGGCATTTTGAGTATTTACCATTTACTGTAGTATTACCCTTGTACCTGTGTATGGTACCCTTTTGTAACTTGCACACGTCACTTTTCTCTGGTATCACACTGTTTGCTACCTCTCACTTTTGTTTGCTTTAGATACATACTTGCACAAGTGCCACCACTGCCTACGTAACCTTCGTTCTTGTGCTGGAGTGTCTGCCATTTATTGCAGTATTATACCTCTACTTGTATTTTGTACGCTTTTGTAACATGCACACATATCTCTTTTTCCTCCTGTAATGTATTGTTTGCTCCTCTTGTATTTTGGTTGCTCACTATTGTCACTTTTGATTCATGCAACTTAACGTTTGCTTTTGTAATTTGTCCACTTATAATTTTCTCCTCATGTTTTATTGCTGTTCCTAGTGTGAAGTGCTCTGACACCTTCGGGTAAAGTCCGCGCTATATAAAATCGCATAAATAAATAAATAAAACAAAAAAATTCCAAACATCACCAGGCCCCCACAGCAAGACCCATTCTTCCTCGTCCACTATGCCCTGAATGTGAAGGGCTGTGGGCGAGGTGCTAAGACTAACACCGTTTCTGGGCTGCATGGGCACCAGGGGGCCGAGGTGCAAATGGCTCAAAGGCCTGAGAAACACCTGGCCCCAAGGGAGGCCGATTATTGCATCAAACCAAAAAGGAGCTTAGAGGGAATTAATGGTGCTCAAGGGATGGCCCTCCACTCAACTACATACAATCACAACAAATCCCGGCACCAAGGACTGGATGCAACTTGCTCTACTGGGCTAGATTTTGCGTGCATATCCTATGTCAATATACTTATTATTTGACATCAGTACCACTGAACCACTCTCTATGTAGCTGTGAGGCAGGTAATGCCCGACAGTACAACACTACATTGCTGGTAGTGTAATCTCATGGGCGCACATCACGTATTCGTCATCACGTGACGCCGCCCGGGAGTAACCTCGGTGCTTTTAAAACAACGCCGGAGTAATATACCGGCGTTCCTGGGATGAGTCCAGGTCCCCTCGGTTAGACCTGTACGGTAAGGAGGTATCGGGCGGGAGCTTGTATTAAGCTGTGTAGTAAGCGTACCTACTGGGAGGCGCTATGGTATCAGGCCCGGGGTGCCACTATTACACTAGGACGTTTTTGTGAATGGGGACGAGTAAATATGCTGTAGAGGATAAAGCTTATGAGAGCCATAGCACCGCACCCAATATTCCTTGAACACTCTTTCTATACAACGTGAGGCTAATTAAGAGCGCTAAGGCATTACCCGGGTTTGAGTTGGATTGCAATGTGGATAGTTAACATGAAGTAATGCTCTTACCCGGATGATCTGTCTTTGAGGGTGCAGAGTGTGCTGTGTCCTTAATGCAGAGCTATGGTGTTGCACTATCTATATGACCTCTTTGCTATAGGTGATGCCATCTAGGACAAGGGCCACACCTTGCTGATGAATGTACTGAGGTGATTCTCACACCCCGCTATTTCTTATGTTATTCCTTAGGTTGATGCAACAACTGACAGTTTTTATGAAATGCACCTTGTCTTGCTGGTATGAGAAGACGTGGCAACACTAGGGTAATGTGCTTTAGAGACTATATAGAAATTATTTTTCATTATATACACTCTATATACATTATGCGCAGGATGTGATGAGGTCCAGGGTGTTTGACAGAGGATTGTCTGTATGTTTTAATTTGACAGTGCCTGTACGGATGATGTCCAACTCTGGTGCAGTGACTATGTGGTGAGCCCTGATGAAACTGCCAATAGACTCAGTAGGCAGTGAAACATGTCGGCCACAGGTAATGGTACGCTAGTCTAAGCTACCAGCCCTTTTAGCTCCTCAGCCTACATCTGGTTCCCAATAAAGTTATATTGGTGTAGCTGTGGATTTTAATCATCACTCTATAAGTCACACCAAGACTCTACACTTGTTTTTTCTTGTGCACCTTAATGTTTTTCCTTGAACTTTCTGTTTATAAGTTTTGTGTTGGACACCGATTTCTTTCTCTTCCGACAAAGAGAGGTGACCGATGATGAGAAAGGGGTGAGAGTCGGTACCATCAGCCAGCAACCCCGATGGTGTGCGCCCGTGAGGTACCTCTCTTTGTCACCACATATTTTTGGGACAGAATGTTTGCCATAGATGTGTGAGTGGTCTGTTCCTTTTAGAACGGACAGTACGGGTACTGTTAAATTGTAATATGTATGTGCTTGAGCCTCTTAAACTAAATTTGAGATTACACTACCAGTAATGTAGTGTTGGACTGTCGGGCATTACCTGACCCACAGCTACATAGAGAGTGGTTCAGTGGTACTGATGTCAAATAATAAGTATAATGACATAGGATATGCACGCAAAATCTAGCCCAGTAGAGCAAGTTGCATCCAGTCCTTGGTGCCGGGATTTGTTGTGATTGTAGGCCGATTATTGCAAACAATCACCCCTCCCCAGCCCAGCCTCAGCTTGATTGCTTGGCAGGGTAGGGGTGAAGAAGAGCCCACAGCTGACAATCGCTGTCTGGCCGCACAGCGAGGCTGCTTTCATTTTCTCTGTCTGTCTCCGTGCACTCTGTGGGCCGGATTTTTTTCTCCCCTTTCCTAGTCCACTCTCTGTGGACTGGGACAGGGGAGAAAAAAAACGGCCCACAGAGGGCACTGAGGCACCGGCCCTTCGGCCCATTCCCGAATGCCCACCTTGCCAATCCGCCCCTGGCAGTGAGAGGTGCAGAGGACATACAGGCACGCCAGCAGCATGGAAGGGTCTTAAGGTAGGGCGAGGAGTGGTACTTTCGCTGCCTGGAGAGACTCATAAAGCGGCAGTCACACGAGGAGAGTTGCACAAGACAAACGAGTCACAGGACACGCTAAAAACAGATGTCACTTATTTGAATGGATGAATGAAGTAATGCTGGAGAGAAAGGCGAGACCTCTCCAGCCAAATCACGTATGCATCTGTTATAATCAGAAGCAAATATATTCCAGATATATTTTCAGTTGACAAGTTAGATGGATACATTAATGTGTGGGTATATAGCGCAGATGGTGGGTACCAGAACGCCTCTAGGCGCATTGTGTGTTCGGTTCACGCTCTGCACGGTTCTGTTACCGGTCCACTATGTGCTACAGATGTTTGCTGTAAATGGCAGAGGTTGACCACTCCTTTTGACTGACAGGAACAGCTGTTTTTAAAGTGAGGGGCTGGTTCCGGGGAATAAAACAGCTGTGCATCTTTTACAGGGTGGATTCTCTGCCCTGCCATCCACTCTGGGAAGTGATGGGGGCGAGGGCCGTGTGAGCATCCGAGGGAAATGTGTGGGGAGCAGGAGAGAGGGGCCGGGAAGGAGACCACAGAGGTGCAGAGCCGTGGGGAGGGGGGCCGGGGGATAGATACATCGACACACGAGATGGAGGGGAGGGCAGGCCAAGGAAAACGACGCAGAGCGATTTTGGGAAGGGAGGGAAATGTAATTAGAGGTGAGAGAGAAACAGAGATGCGCCAGAGCGGGCTGCAACGGGAGGGTGAAGGAGCGCAGAGGGAAGAGGCAGTCGGGAACACATGAAGCACGAGGGGGGGGTGGCAGGGGAGAGGGGTTTCTTATGAGGCAGAGTTTGGGGGGAAATAACGTGGCAGTGATTCTTCCTGAGAAAGGTGGACACCTAAGCATTAATAGGGCGGAGGTGTAAGGTAGAATGAGCCAGAGGTGAGAGGGAGATTGAGGAAGAGGCGAGATTGAGGCAGAAAAGAGTGGGAGAAAAATGAGGCAGAGTGAGGTAGAGGTATGAGGCACTTTTGCGATATGTGATTGAGGTAGAAGGAAGTGAATCTACACACAAGAGAAGGGAGGCAGCAGCATACTTTTCGGTGATGCGAGAGGTAGAAAGGGATGAGGCAAAGGTACGATGGGGGTGAGGAAAAGATAAAGCGGCAAAGGTGAGAGGCTGAGAGAGACAGAGGGTCGTGTGAAGCAGAAATGAGTGGGGACAATGTAAAGACATCGCCTCCTCCCCTGAGGCGTATCTGTCAATAGTGCGGCAGGTGCAGTGGCGCCAGGGGCAAGGATGTGAGGGGCCACTCGACCCCAATTAATAAGATTATAAGATTGATAACTGTTTTGACTACCAAACCAGAAAATAGGGGGGGGGGCGCAGATTCCTGAGATTGTTAGTGCTCTAGGGGCTTTGCATCGACACTTGAGTAGGGTGATGGCGTAGCACAAAATGATGTCCAACCCCCTGCACAATGTGATGCGGGGCTCCTGAGTCTCCCGCGTGTTCCGTGGCCTGGTGCTAATAGAGGCCCCCAGAAGTATTCGCCTCTGAAGACGGTGGTGGAACAATAGCCCCCGCGGTGCAGGAGGGGGGGGCAAACTCCAGGCGGCGGGGGTCGGCACTGTGCATGGGTATACCTTGAGCTCCTGACTGAGCCTGAGCGTTGGGGGGGGGGGGGGCGCCTTCCATGCAATTTACGGGGGGGGCACCCTCGAGTTTTATGACGCCACTGGCCTGAAGGGGTGGGGTGAGGGCTGCGTCATGCCCCTGGACTCGGGCGGCTCACCAGTCTTGTGGCCCTCAGGGCCCTGTGCAATCACAGGCCCCCACCCCACCTGTTTCCCGCAGCCCTGTCCCTCCAACGGACGCGCCCGGGGCGAGCGCTCTGCAGAGCAGGCTCCTGCGAGCGTCACCTGCACACCTGAGCCCAAGTGCTGCCAGGTGCCGGGGGAGGGGAGCTCCAACGTGCACTCTGGCGTGGTGCCGGCCCTCTCCACTCCGCTGGGCGGGCGTGTGTGGGCTAAACCCTGATAACTACTCGCTGCCACAGGGGCGCCCTATGAATAACTGTTGCACAGAGAGGGGGTGAGAAAACAATGATAGCGCAATGAAGCTGCAGTCCACGCAGCGCTTCACAGAACCACGAACACACACATTTAAAACAAGAAGCACAGACAGCGGGGGGCGGGAACGGACAGCGGGAGGGTGGCGGGCAGGCACAGGGACAGCGGGAGGGGGCGGGCAGGCACACGGACAGCGGGAGGGGGCTGGCAGGCACACGGACAGCGGGAGGGGGGAGGGAGCGGAAAACGGCAAGAAAGGCACTCACCTGGACTTCCTCCGGCGGCAGTCGGCCGCAGAATGACCAAATGAAACCTCGGCGTCGGAAAAAAATAAACCCCGCCCACCGCCGCACTGACGTAGGCAAAAGGGAAAAATTCTACGGAACGCTCACGAGTCGCCTCACAGAATGACGGACTCCTCTCTCTTCCAATGGCTAGCATCCATATATGGAGCTAGCCAATGGAAGACAGAGGCGGAACTGAGGCCACACTGTTTCTAACATTAGATTTCGCCTGCGCCGAAAAGCTGCGCAGTGCGCAGCTTTCGACGAGGCGAAACCTAAAAACTACTGAGGGAATGTATCCTAAACATCTGTTCGGAGAGGCCTTTAAAAGAGTGAAGTAATATAAATCACGTTTCTCACGTGAGCGGACTGCGAGTATTCAAATATTCTGTGTTACTCACCACTCTGACTTGAGTAATTGGATAAGGAATATTATTAACTCACAGTGGCACATTCTTAACAAAAAAAAGATAAACCTACGCTACTCAGTCAGCTGTTCGCCTTCCGTAGAAATTGCAATCTTCGGGACAAACTAGTTTGGTATAGATTTCCAGAACAAGAGAAACATTTAGAAATCTATGTGTGGTGGGTTTCCTGTGTCAGGAAACCATAGATGTTGTCAAAGGTAAACATGTGATGGGGCTACGACACTGCATTCTTTTGACCAGACACCTAAAGATTCTGAGTTGCTTTATTGAGAGTGTGGTGTACTTGTGGATAAATGGTTGAATTTTAAGGTTTTATATTTCATTTTGTGGAGTTGGGTGGGATTAATAATTGTTGTATGTTTATATTGTATACAATATGAATCTATTAAGCATTTTGTATATTGAATTGGAACTTCAGTAAACATCTGCATAATGTTCTGATTAAATTGTGGAAGCAATAAAATATATTTAAAAAAGTTGATATGAACTTTTATATTTTGGGTTCTGTGCTATCTTTTGGATTTTTGATCATTTGGAACTATGAACCATTAAAAAAGCAATTTGGGGTAGGAGGTTGTTCTGTTTCTCTACATGGTAATTGTGTTATCCTGCTGTTACTTCATAAATCATCATCAGGGGAACTGCACAGTAAAAGTGTGTGATTTATGGATAATTATAGAACTTCCTTTCAAGACAAGTTTGGAGCATAGTACACAAACTAAACATAAGGGTTGTATCTTGAAAGAAGCAGAGGTTATGCGTGTATGTTTAATATTTTAAAGAAATCGGACACAAATATAGTAAATAGTGCACCTGTCCAGTGTAATATGTGTTTGATGGGCACCTACTGTACAGAACCCACTACAGAAATTTGAGAGCAATCTCAAGTTAGGGTAAAAATCTTGGAGAGTTGCATTTTACCAATAAATTAACTTCGCAGGCAATTTACCAGCATGCAGTACATGCATGCCCACAATTAAATTGACAACATCTTGTTTTCAATGCAAAAGTAGAGAACTGGAGGGTTTGCATAATCACATTTCAATCTAGGGAAAACAATGTAAATAAAGTAATTATCTTGATTAAAGATCACAAATGGTAATGGGTTTGAACTGACAGCCTGTGTTAAAGGCAAAAAGGAGGTGATTTATGGATTCAGCAAGCACAAGGGACTGCTAGGCAGAGGAGATATAGGGCAGAGGTGGAAGAAATTGATACAAAAATTAAGAAATTAGAACTTGAGCTCACTATTCAGGGAGATATAATGCTGGAGGAACATTTGCTATCCTGCAAAATAGATTTGATAGCAGTGCTATATTAAAGACTGAGGAAAAGGTGGGAGGTTAGTAAGCTGGCCCATTTTGAATATGGGGAAAATTGTGGGAAGCTTCTAGCCTGAAAACCAAACAGGAATTAGTAACACGCATTTACAATGCAACGGTTTCGCCTTTGGAGAAATTAGAGCTATTGGCATTGTAAATGACAAAATTTGTATTTATGTGTTGGTTTTGAAAACAGATAAATAAATGGCATTGTCATTTACATTGCCAATAGCTTAATTTCTTGCAAATGTAAGAACTATTGTACCCTACGGACGAGCTCAGCAGACAGCAATTACTACCACCCACACACACACCCAGAGCCACACACACAGAGCCAGCCACACACACACACAGAGCCAGCCACACACACCCAGAGCCAGCCACACACACCCAGAGCCAGCCACACACACCCAGAGCCAGCCACACCCAGAGCCACACACACACACACAACCAGAGAAGTCACATACACACACCCACTGGAGCAGTCACACACACACACTCTGGAGCAGTCACATAGTCACATACACACACACACACTCTGGAGCAGTCACAGTGGTATTTTTTGTGAGCTTTTCCACCAAAAATGTCCCTCATGGTAGGTATGTATTTATGTGGCCTTTGTAAAGCATGAACCTAGCTGACAGGCGGTGGAGCGGTGTAGGTCAAAGGCAAAGGTAGAGTCAAGGGGTGATTTATGTGGTAGCTCGAGACAGAGAGGGGAAGTGGATGTTAGTGCGTAGCAGTGGTATCCCGGACAGAAGATGTTCTCACTGAATGATGTGATTTTGTCTAATGTACTTGCTATAATAAACTGCGGCACAGTTCTGTAAAGCAGGGTCAGTTGAAGTTACGAGAACCCATAAATAAAAAAGTGTATTAACATAAGAGAAAATATACTGAGAAAGTATGCAGCCAAACACACACAGCGAGCAAGGGTTAACGGAAAGCATCTTTTAATGACGAACAGAGTCCTTCTCACTGAAATGCATATTCCAAGATACTAGCCAGATAATTTCTTGCAGCTAAATGGGTTATGCTATTCATAATATCCCTTGCAGAGTGAGCATAATCTTTACTGTGAATGCCCCATCCTTTTGCTCCTTTGACCATGGAGAAGACATTGTCTGCCAGAGAATGGATGAACGGACAGCGGGAGGCACACGGACAGCGGGAGGGGGCGGGCAGGCACATGGACAGCGGGAGGGGGGCGGGAACGGGGACACAAATGGATGAACGGACAGCGGGAGGCACACGGACAGCAGGAGGGGGCGGGCAGGCACACGGACAGCGGGAGGGGGGGGGACAGGAACGGGAAGAGGGACAGCGCCCTCTTAGCTATTATAACATTGTGCACTGTCACAACAGCACTGTCCTCTCAGCTATTACAACACTGTGCCCTGTCACAGCAACACTGTCCTCTCAGCTATTACAACACTGTGCACTTAGTCCTGACAGCACTGTCCTCGCAGCTATTACAACACTGTAGACACAGATAATTTATTGCAGCTAAATGGGTTATGCTATTCATAATATCCCTTGCAGAGTGAGCATGATCTTCACTGTGAATGCTCCATCCTTTTTCTCCTTTGATCATGGAGAAGGCATTGTGTGCCAGAGAATGGATGAACGGACAGCAGGAGGCACACGGACAGCGGGAAGGGGGCAGGAACAGGGACAATTTTTGTTTGCTGCAGGCACGTTGCCATGGTGACGAGAGTAGTGGTAATTGCCATTAAAGACTCGGCTATTCATGTTAATTTTGGTTATTAGGGCCCTGCCTTTTGCTGCAGGTCACCAGCGGCGCGCGCTCTCAAAGGAAGGGCTCCACCCCCCGTGTCAAGGGAAAGCTGAGGGCGAAAGAGGGGAAATCTTAGCGAGGACTTGACGGCACTTTGCGGACTGATTCGTTTAATTTTCCAAGGAGTGGGGTTTATTTTCGACGTTTGTCGGGTTAATGGTGAGGGTTGAAGACAGCGTTGTCCTGAAATCCGTGAGAAGAAAAGGGGGAAAATTGAGCTGCAAGAGAGCGTGGAATAGTTGTCTTGACTACTGGCCAATCATTGAAACTTTATACCTTTAAAGAAGTTTTTAGCCTCGTTTTGGAAATATTTCCCCTCTCCAGAGAGACTGTGCTGACAGGTAAATCGGCGGGTGAAATGTTAAACATCTGTGATTTGATTTACTTAAAGCCCCACAAAAGATGCATGAAGCAAATCATATTAAAGAGAAATAAAATAAAATATTCGAAAAAGCTGGAAGGTTTGCTGTCAGGTGAAGGGGCACCAGTTAGTTTAGCCGTTTGCTCGGGATCTGTACCCCCTTTGCTAGGGATACTCTAACAATACTGCCCGCCATACTTTGGGAACTCATCTGAGAAGTTAACCCGTTCGTTTATAAGAGCCATATGCACCACCCTTGTGGCGTAAATGGGAAAGAGGACATGAAGTGTGCAATCGACAGATCAATGGAGATTGTGTGCACTTGCAAAAGGCGTAGAAGATTACTACAAAATATCTTGTAATTTAATGAGAGGGACAATTGTGCTTGTGCTTGGGAACGGGGACACGAATGGATGAACGGACAGCGGGAGGCCCACGGACAGCGGGAGAGGGGCGGGCAGGCACACGGACAGCAGGAGTGGGGCGGGAACGGGGACATGAACAGCAGGGGGGGGTCAGGAATGGGAAGACGGACATCGGGAGGGGGGTGCGGGAACACACGGAAAGCACTCACCTGGACCTGGACTTCCTCCGGCGGTGGTCGGCCGCGGAATGACAAAAAGAAACCTCGACGAACAGAAAAATAAACCCTGCCCACCGCCGCACTGACGGCCTAAAAGGGGCTGGATGAGAAAAACATCCCAGGAACGCCCACGAGTCGCCTCGGTGAATGACGGACGCCTCTGTCTTCTAATGGCTAGCCTCCATTTATGGAGCTAGCCAATGGAAGAAGGAGCGGATTCAAGTCTCCCATACTGCAAAACAAAAGATTTCGCCTGCGCGAATCGCTGCTTGCGCAGCTTTTCGCCAGGTCGAAACCTAAAAAGTAACACAAGAGAAATAGTCTGTGATACCACCGGAAAGCTACTTGAGTCCCACAGACACTGAAGCAGCTTTTCAAAACCATTTTGAAAAGGTTTATAGAGAAGACCTTATCCCACAAGACAAAATGATAGAGGCCTGGCTTGATGAATTTCTTCCAAATAAAATCGACAAAGTAGTTCTAATAATCTCAATAGCTCGATAAGCTTAAATGACATAAAAAGGCCAATCCAGACAGGGAAAAAGGGCAAGGCACTGGGACCAGATGGCCTGCCGGCTGAGTTGTATATATCTCTGGTGGAGGAGCTTGCCCCTGTGATGGATAAGCTATTCTCTCACATATTTGAAAAAGGTGGGATTTTAAAACTATCAAAGTCACCTAAGCAGTGCGACTCATATAGACCAATCTCTGTGTAGGAAGGTACCTCCTGACTATGGTTGCCCCCAACTTTTTGCCCTGTGTTTTAGCTGGTTTTTGACAGTCGACCTGGGATCCTGCCAATCAGGACCCCAGGCCTACTGCTCTCTCTTTAAAATGGATTCCATGTACCCTAGGTGCATTTCCAATTGGTACTGGGCCACCCTATCAGACCCTGTAACTCAGGGCATGGGTGTACCCAGGGCTGCCAGGGGCTGCAGCATGTATTATGCCACCCCTGGCTGGCCTCCTAAATTTGACACAACTGGCTGCATGACAGCTGGGGCAAAGTCGTGTAATCACCCTTTGCTGTAGGTGTAGTATACCTATACCTAACCCTAAAATGGACACACAGATTCCTACCAGTCACTCCTATGGCAGGCCTTGACAATCCTGAAGGCAGAGTGCTTGGAATCGTGTGAGATGGTGCTCTGGCATGAGCTGAGCCTGTCTGCAGCTTGCGGAATCAAGTCCTAATAGCTGTTCCATGATATCGCATACCATATACTCTTAAGTGCATTATAATCCTCGCGGTTAAATGCTAACTTTGGTATTGCTTTATCGAAACATGTCGAGTAAGGTGTCATACGAATTGGAATACTAACCCCTCGCCAATTCTGGCGACGGGGTTAGCATTCCACCCTTCTAGAGGGACACGACATGTATGTAACTGTGAACCCCGGTTAAAGTTAACTAAAGCCTCAGCTCCACAAAATGGATGCTGCCACCACAGACACGAGTCTGACCTCCTGCTGCTGGGAGTCCTTCCAGCGAGGGAGGCTTGGACAAAGGGTTTCCTGTCCGGGGCGGTGCTAGCACCATCCCAGACATGGTTTTGTGTATCCTGGGTAGGCAGGGCTTTTCAGGAAGGTGACTGCTGAGTGGCACCTCGGTGCTCACTACGCATAGGCCAGTCAGAACCAGTTCCAGGGGCACACCAGCCCCTGGCCTGGGGAAGTCCGGCAGGGGAGAGGGGTGTAACCACCCCCCTCCTGGTCCCACCCATAGGCAGGACCTAGTCACCGGGTCAGCCCCCTTTTTTAGTATAAAGATGGGAGCGGGCCCCCTGTTCAAATTAGATCATCTTTGGAATCAAGACACGACTTTCTTCGAAAGGACATCAAGATTTCTTCTTCAAGATTCTCCCTTGTGGCTAAGGAGTAGTCACCCTGCATCAAGCGGGCACCATCCTAAGAACACTGCGGTCTGCTGCAAGTCCTTCTTCACGAATCCGACGACCCAGCTCGACGAGACCCGGCTTCCCTGGCACCTCTGACCTCTACTCACCTCTACAGCCAAGCTGAGAACCGTGAGTGCGATGAGACCTCGAGGGACCGACGATCGCCAAGACTGCACGACTTCTTTGTAACAAGCCCACCGAGTCTTCCACTGGTGAGTGCTTTGGGGTCCGAGAAGCCCCAACCCTGCGCAGCTCCAGCACCCAAGATCAGCCTCCCTGCATCTCCACGATCTGCGTGGGGCCCTTCTGCTGTTTGCTGTGCACCGCGTTGTTTGGCTACTAGCCGGCTGGCTTGTGGCCTTCTGAACGACGCCCGACGACATCACTGCTGCTGGTCTGGTTGCTCCAGACTGGCCCTTGCTTCCTTCTTCAAGAGAGGCACCCCGGACCCTCCTGGTCCACTCCAGACGCCATTTTAGGTCCACCGCGTGGGCTTGAATTTGCCAAGGCTTTGTTGCCCAATCCTGGGTCCAGCGACGCCGACAGCTTCTATCTTCGTGGGACAGCTCGCTCCTCCATCCTGGTCGCCGACAACGCCTCCTGGTCCGTGAGATCTCCGAGCACAGCGTCACCCACTCACCTTGTCGAGGTGGCTACCCTCCAGTGCCCTCCTGGTGCCCACTGACTACTGGCTAGTAGTCACGAACTTGGTCCCCTCTGCTTTCAGGTGTCATCTTCCATCGATCCAGGCTTGGATCCACCGAACTTTCTTCACTGGTCGCCTGCCAGCAACTTCTTTCTTCCAGGCTCCTGGTCCGGCAACGAGGATTCCCGACGTCTTTTGAGTCCTATGCAGCTGCAGCCCCTGGGCTAGGTAACTTCGGCATTTCGGTGCCCCAGCATAGCCTCACTATCCAAGGGTCAGAATCCACTTTCGTTTTCCTCCTACCAGGTCGGGTTCGCCCGAGAACACTAACTTTGCAATTCCTAGCTACCATAGACTTTGTCCCGCATCACGCGTGAGAGTGCACACTCTGCACCCGAGTCCCCTGGGTCTCCTAGAAGTAATCTGAAGATTCTATAGTCAAGATCTAGCGATTCCAAAGCCTATTAGTACTGTACTTACCTGCTAGTAATTTCGCATTCCACTTTCAGAGTATATGGTTTTCCGTGCCCCTCGGGCATTTGTATATACTGTGCTAACTTAAGTATTTTCGTAAAGGTTTTGTTTTGTGCTTAGTACCCTGTCCTCATAAAGAGTACAGGGCTGTTGTGATTCTTAATAAATAACTGTTTATTTTCATAACACTTGTGTGGTGTCCTTTCACTGGGTATTCAAGGGGTATATGTGTGGTAAACAGCTGGCTTAACACGCCCTCTCGAGTCTTTAGCTTTAGACTGCTCGTATCCACGCTACTAGGATAGCTGGTCTATAAGGTTGACTTACAACCAATCATCAATAAGGGTTGTTGGACTGATACATAGTGTTCACTAGAATAGTGAGCACTGCATATCAGGCCACCTTCTCACATTGGTGAGCAGCGGTTGGGATTTGAGCTTGCTGTTGTTTTACCACACGTATCCTAAGAATATCTTGTTGAAAGATCACATAAGTACTTCAGGTACATATAACTAAGCTTAGAATACTCTGAGTTCTACTGAACCAGCTGTTGCAGCTCCTCAAGGCTTAGCACACCTTGGCTGCAACTCTTAGCAAGGGATCAGTAGGCAAACACATAGTGTAGGTAGGTGCATCACTTACACCACACTAGAATCAGCATGTCAGACAAAGGAGGAAACTCTGAGTATCCCCTTGTGTCAGTGGACCCTCCACAGGTCCTCACTTCAAAATATGCTGCTCTTAGCTTCCATGAGATGAGACAAGTGTGTACCCTCAGGAAGCTAAAACAGGGGTCTAACCCCACAACTTCCTTTCTGATTGGTCTCTTAGAGGCTTATGATGCCAGTAGGGCTGGTAACCCAGACCCTTCTAATCCAGATGGGAGTTTGCCCTCCTTACAGGGACCCTTTGATAACCATGACCATCCCCTCCAGGAAGCAGATGATGCTGAGGATGAGGATGAGGATCAGTTGTCAGGGGATGAGGCAGATAAGGGACAGGTAGAAGTCAGAAGACTAACCAGGTCCAACTTAAGCAGACATGAGATTGGTACTGGGGGACCCCTGGGCCCACTCTCAGGTCAGCTTAACATTGGGAATGGACGAGTTAGGTCTCTATCAAGAGGCTCTAACAGATCCCTTCGAACCAATGGCTCTCTCAACTCTTCTCACAGAGGGATGTCTTCCCCTAAGAGGAGAGTGTATGAAGCTGAAGAAAGGGCAGTCAAACTGAGGATTGAAAGGGAAGAACTTGCCCTGGCCAAAGAGAGACTTGCCCTTGCTAGAGAGCAAGAATTATGTGGGCTACAGCCCACTGATGGCAGCAATAAACCTAGCAATAGGGAAAGGAGTTTTGATACAAAGCACCTGAATAAGATAGTGCCCCCCTTTAAAGAAGGGGATGACATCCACAAATGGATTACTGCTTTGGAGAGAGCCTGCACTGTGCAGGGTGTTCCCCAAAGTCAGTGGGCAGCTATCTTGTGGCTCTCCTTTGATGGTAAAGGTAGAGATAAGCTCCTCACCACAAGGGTGGAGGATGCTAACAATTACAAAATCTTGAAGAATACACTGGTTGATGGGTTTGGTTTAACCACTGAACAATACAGGATGCTGTTCAGAGACACCCAGAAAACTCAGTCTCAAGATTGGACTGACTTTGTTGATTGTGCCACTAAGGCTTTTGAAGGCTGGCTACTGGGTAGTAAGGTTACTGATTTTAAAGGATTGTACAATCTAATTATGAGGGAGCAAATCTTAAATAATTGTCAGAACCAGTTATTACATCAGCACCTGGTAGACTCTGATCTGACCTCTCCACAGGAATTGGGTAAGAGGGCAGACAAATGGGTCAGAACCAGGGTCAGGCCTAAAAACCAGGGTGGTGACCAGAAAAAGGAATCAACCAAGCCTCAAGAGAAGGGTGGGGATAAATCCACAGAGAAGACTTCCCAAGGGCCCCAAAACTCCAACAAGGGTGGTGGGTCCCAGAACACTCCTTCAGAACAGAAGAAACCTTATTGCCATACCTGTAAACAGGTGGGTCATTACAAAAGTGATGCCAGTTGCCCTAAAAATGGTAATAAGGGAAATATACCCCCAGGTAATACTCCTAAACCTCCTGTTACCACTAGTGGTAATCCCCCAGGTGGTGGGAGTGCCCCCAAGAATGTGGTGGGCATTACTTTGGGCAATCAGGAGGACTATGGCCTAGCCAGGTTCCATGACCACACTCTTGTCTGTGAGACTGGCATGGGGTTTGCCAACTTCACTACTGGACCCCACCTTTTGGGAAAGTATAGACAAGAGGTCTTAGTGAATGGTCAGAAAGTTGAGGCATTCAGAGACACAGGGGCCAGCATCACCATGGTGATTGACCATCTGGTCCCCTCTGCTCAACTGACCCCTGGTTTTACTTATCAGGTGACAGACATTCATGGAGTGAAGAGAAGGCATCCCATGGCAGTAGTCAAGCTCAGCTGGGGTAATGTCACAGGGCCCATGAGAGTGGCAGTGACAGATAACCTACCTGTAGATTGCTTACTGGGGAATGACCTGGAACTCTCAGCATGGGCTGAGGTGGAACAAGAAACTCACTCCAGAATGATAGGCCTATCCAGACAGGTTAGTGGGGCAGTAATAGCTACAGCCCCAGTCCAAGCACAATTCCTCCCTGAAAAGGTTGGAAGGGCAGTGGTAGCCACTGCCCAGGCTCAGACAGACTTTCCAGAACAGGATAGGAGGGCTGTGACAGTCACAGCCCAAACACAGACTGAGTGCCCTCCTGAAAAGGTTGGCAAGGTTGAAATGGTCTCAGCCTCTACTCAAACAGATAGTGAGGTTGTGAAGCCTGAAACAATGGATCACTCCACTCAAACAGAGAGCATTGAGGAGGAAGAAGAGTCTTCCCCCTCCCAGACACTAGGTGAGAGCCAGCCTCCTCAGGGAACTGACTCTACCCCTGTTGAAGGAACTGCCCCAGAGGTAGTCAGGCCTAGCCTGGCAGAGCCCCTGATGGTAGTGGACCCTTCCCAGGTGGGACCCAGTCTGGAGCATGTAACCTGCACCTCTCTACCCTGCCTCAGTCAGCCCAGGGCTGAAGAGATCAGGGAGGCCAGTGGTGGACCCAAAAGGGCCCCCTGTCCAAAAGAACCCCTTAATCAGCAGATTAGGATCACTGAAGCTGGTAAACCTAGCCAAGTGAAAATAGAACAGACTCCTGAGGGATCCCCCTTAAAAGTAGTTAGGGAACTCCCACAGCTGGACACTGTTGGGCACAGCCAAACATGGGGCCTAAAAACCCCAGACCTGACCTGTCCCTCCAGTAAGCCAAACAGAGGGACTCAGCCTCCAGCTTTAGGTAGCCAGAGGCTGACCCTGAGAGCTCAGTGCATCTCAGCTAAAGAAAGAAAGGCACACATGATGGATGGTGATTGGAGGAAGTTGAGCCCAAAGGTAGAGGAGCCTCACTTCAGTACTCCATCCCAGCATCAGCCTTCTTCTTTCCCAAGACACACCAGAGACAGAGATTCCCTATGGTGGAGACCCTCAGATACCCTTAGGGTGAGGGGTTGCCTAGTGGACCATGACACAGGGGGAAACCAAGCCAGAGCTGGTCCTTCCTTATATGGCCACTTAGGTAATAGAGGCTTACCTGGACAAGGATAGCCTTATCTCCTTTCGTTTGGGGGGGGGGGGGGGGTGTGTAGGAAGGTACCTCCTGACTATGGTTGCCCCCAACTTTTTGCCCTGTGTTTTAGCTGGTTTTTGACATAGTCGACCTGGGATCCTGCCAATCAGGACCCCAGGCTTACTGCTCTCTCTTTAAAATGGATTCCATGTACCCTAGGTGCATTTCCAATTGGTACTGGGCCACCCTATCAGACCCTGTAACTCAGGGCATGGGTGTACCCAGGGCTGCCAGGGGCTGCAGCATGTATTATGCCACCCCTGGCTGGCCTCCTAAATTTGACACAACTGGCTGCATGACAGCTGGGGCAAAGTCGTGTAATCACCCTTTGCTGTAGGTGTAGTATACCTATACCTAACCCTAAAATGGACACACAGATTCCTATCAGTCACTCCTATGGCAGGCCTTGACAATCCTGAAGGCAGAGTGCTTGGAATCGTGTGAGATGGTGCTCTGGCATGAGCTGAGCCTGTCTGCAGCTTGCGGAATCAAGTCCTAATAGCTGTTCCATGATATCGCATACCATATACTCTTAAGTGCATTATAATCCTCGCGGTTAAATGCTAACTTTGGTATTGCTTTATCGAAACATGTCGAGTAAGGTGTCATACGAATTGGAATACTAACCCCTCGCCAATTCTGGCGACGGGGTTAGCATTCCACCCTTCTAGAGGGACACGACATGTATGTAACTGTGAACCCCGGTTAAAGTTAACTAAGCCTCAGCTCCACAAAATGGATGCTGCCACCACAGACACGAGTCTGACCTCCTGCTGCTGGGAGTCCTTCCAGCGAGGGAGGCTTGGACAAAGGGTTTCCTGTCCGGGGCGGTGCTAGCACCATCCCAGACATGGTTTTGTGTATCCTGGGTAGGCAGGGCTTTTCAGGAAGGTGACTGCTGAGTGGCACCCCGGTGCTCACTACGCATAGGCCAGTCAGAACCAGTTCCAGGGGCACACCAGCCCCTGGCCTGGGGAAGTCCGGCAGGGGAGAGGGGTGTAACCACCCCCCTCCTGGTCCCACCCATAGGCAGGACCTAGTCACCGGGTCAGCCCCCTTTTTTAGTATAAAGATGGGAGCGGGCCCCCTGTTCAAATTAGATCATCTTTGGAATCAAGACACGACTTTCTTCGAAAGGACATCAAGATTCCTTCTTCAAGATTCTCCCTTGTGGCTAAGGAGTAGTCACCCTGCATCAAGCGGGCACCATCCTAAGAACACTGCGGTCTGCTGCAAGTCCTTCTTCACGAATCCGACGACCCAGCTCGACGAGACCCGGCTTCCCTGGCACCTCTGACCTCTACTCACCTCTACAGCCAAGCTGAGAACCGTGAGTGCGACGAGACCTCGAGGGACCGACGATCGCCAAGACTGCACGACTTCTTTGTAACAAGCCCACCGAGTCTTCCACTGGTGAGTGCTTTGGGGTCCGAGAAGCCCCAACCCTGCGCAGCTCCAGCACCCAAGATCAGCCTCCCTGCATCTCCACGATCTGCGTGGGGCCCTTCTGCTGTTTGCTGTGCACCGCGTTGTTTGGCTACTAGCCGGCTGGCTTGTGGCCTTCTGAACGACGCCCGACGACATCACTGCTGCTGGTCTGGTTGCTCCAGACTGGCCCTTGCTTCCTTCTTCAAGAGAGGCACCCCGGACCCTCCTGGTCCACTCCAGACGCCATTTTAGGTCCACCGCGTGGGCTTGAATTTGCCAAGGCTTTGTTGCCCAATCCTGGGTCCAGCGACGCCGACAGCTTCTATCTTCGTGGGACAGCTCGCTCCTCCATCCTGGTCGCCGACAACGCCTCCTGGTCCGTGAGATCTCCGAGCACAGCGCCACCCACTCACCTTGTCGAGGTGGCTACCCACCGGTGCCCTCCTGGTGCCCACTGACTACTGGCTAGTAGTCACAAACTTGGTCCCCTCTGCTTTCAGGTGTCATCTTCCATCGATCCAGGCTTGGATCCACCGAACTTTCTTCACTGGTCGCCTGCCAGCAACTTCTTTCTTCCAGGCTCCTGGTCCGGCAACGAGGATTCCCGACGTCTTTTGAGTCCTATGCAGCTGCAGCCCCTGGGCTAGGTAACTTCGGCATTTCGGTGCCCCAGCATACATAGCCTCACTATCCAAGGGTCAGAATCCACTTTCGTTTTCCTCCTACCAGGTCGGGTTCGCCCGAGAACACTAAATTCCTAGCTACCATAGACTTTGTCCCGCATCACGCGTGAGAGTGCACACTCTGCACCCGAGTCCCCTGGGTCTCCTAGAAGTAATCTGAAGATTCTATAGTCAAGATCTAGCGATTCCAAAGCCTATTAGTACTGTACTTACCTGCTAGTAATTTTGCATTCCACTTTCAGAGTATATGGTTTTCCGTGCCCCTCGGGCATTTGTATATACTGTGCTAACTTAAGTATTTTCGTAAAGGTTTTGTTTTGTGCTTAGTACCCTGTCCTCATAAAGAGTACAGGGCTGTTGTGATTCTTAATAAATAACTGTTTATTTTCATAACACTTGTGTGGTGTCCTTTCACTGGGTATTCAAGGGGTATATGTGTGGTAAACAGCTGGCTTAACACGCCCTCTCGAGTCTTTAGCCTTAGACTGCTCGTATCCACGCTACTAGGATAGCTGGTCTATAAGGTTGACTTACAACCAATCATCAATAAGAGTTGTTGGACTGATACATAGTGTTCACTAGAATAGTGAGCACTGCATATCAGGCCACCTTCTCACACTCTGTGCTTAACTTAGATTATAAATTCTTTGCTAATATTTTAGCAGAGAGATTAAATGGGGTTACAGAAGGTCTAATACATGAAGATCAAAAAGGTTTTGTAGGAGGAGGGGCATTAAAGAACTAACATATAACCTGATCGGAGCTATAGACATAGCTACAGTATGTAAACTGCCAAGGTCATTGTTACAGTTGACACCACGAAAGCGTTTGATCGGGATAATTGGGCTTACTTAGCCCAAGTACTTAAAGGGTGCAATCTGGGTGAAAAGTTCTGTAGGGCAGTTCCATCAATTTATCACATGACAACAGCCAGAATTTTGGTAAATGGAAATCTTTCAGATATTGTGGCTATAAAAAGAGGGACAAGGCAGGGATGTCGCCTATCACCATTGCTTTTTAATCTGTATATTGAACCCCTCGCGGAAAGGCTTAAAAAACATGAGGATATATCTCCCTTTAAATATAAAAACTGAGAAAAGAAGGTATCTCTATATGCCGACGACATGACGATATATACGGCTGATCTAGTTAAGTCGATTCTAATAATATATAGTGTAGCACAACAATTTGGCTTAATCTCAGGATATGAGATCAATGAGTCAAAAACTGAATGTATGGCCTGGAACGTGAATGATAGTCTCCCCATACTAAAAAAGGAGATAAGGTATTTGGGCATCAGAATCACACAAAACTTTGAAGATATAACTGATACAAACTTGCGTAGAATCGAAAAGGAATTTTCTAACTCTCTAAAGGGGTGGGCTTATCTCCCATTGACATTAATAGGAAGAGTAAATATAGTGAAAATGATGCTCTTACCGAAACTTATATTTGTATTCCAAAATATCCCATTACGTTTTAAGGAGGATGGCCTAAGGAAAATCCAGGCAAAAAACCCCACTTTTGTATGGTACTCCAAGGGGATAAGAATCTCTTGGAAAAAATTACGAAGAAGGAAAAATAAGGGAGGTTTATGTGCGCCTGATCTAAATTACTATGCATGGGTGTTTTTAATGAGAGCAGGGAAAATGCTTATGAGCTCACCAGATGACTCAGATATAGGGAAAATGTTTAAAGAGATGCTTCGGGGGATTAAAGGAGGAGAGTAACATTTCATATATACATTTGGAGATCCACACCTTTTTAAGAAGGTATGTTTGAAGTCTCTAAAAGATATGGCCACAAACTGGTACAAAATCCAAAAACTTTAAAAAATCAGTTACTATAGTGCTATGGCACCTATTTGGGACTCCCCAGGCTCACCAGAGTGGAATAAAGACTTGTTGGCAACTCCGCTAAAATTGGCCGGGATACAGTGCTGGGCCTAACTTAGCCTTGAGGGCTCCCTATTATCATGGGAAGAAATAAGCAACTTGACGGAAAATGGGCTATCAAAATGTAAATATCTACAAATAAAAAGTTGGACTCAGGCTTTCGGGATAGAAGTGGGTGCTGGAGACGGCTTTGAACACGAGTAAGTGGAACAAAAAGGAGACGGCCAACCTGTATTGGATCTTGGCTGATCTCGCTGATGGCGATTTCATCCTACCATCACAGCTGTGGGGAGCGTGCTTGCCTGGTTCCAGTACAGAAGAAATTTGGCAAGTATCTTATGATTTACTATACTCCACAGTATATTTTGCCAATTTAAAGAGAATTCAGCTCTTCTCTCTCCATAGGGTATATTGGTCTCCTCTCAGGCTTTCGAAATTTGCGAAGGGGATTTATCCCCTGCTGCCCAAAGTGTCAGCAGGAAAAAGCAGATGATGGTCATATGTTTTTAAGCTGCCCAATCCTACAACAGTTTTGGTAGGCTGTTTTTGAAGGTATGGAAGCTATGTTTGGGTTCAAAATCCAGGTGAGCACAATTGTGGTATTTTTTGGTATTTTCCCAAACTATAAGTCATCATCTCTAGATATAAGCAAGCTATCTCTTTACTTAATCCTCCTCGTCAGGAGAGAAATTTGTAAAAAATGGATTAAGAGCACTCCCCCGACCTTTTTAGAGTGGGTAAACTCAATTAAGTATACACTGAAATTAGATAAAGCTACCCGGAAGAGGAAAAAAGATTTTTGGTTGCCATGTATGAGGGGGCTTGACAATCTTCAGTACCTGAGATTCATGTGTCCAATGATTATGCCTTTTCACAGATTTACTTTACCACTCGAGTCAGTTCAAGGGGCAAGTCAGATAGAAGAATTGAACAGACTGAAGATGAGAGGTTCTGTGTAGAGCGCATCCATGCAGATCAGAGCCCTCTTGCTGGTGCCAATCAATAAAAAGGGGGGCAGCGGAGTTTAAACAATCATGGCTTGGGGAACATCTAATGGCATATGAGAACAAAGAAAAAAAGAACAAAAAAAGAACAAAAACAAAGCAAATGGGACTGTGCTTGATGCATAATCTGGAAATATTCTGTTTGCTAAATCAAGAACCAGGAGAAAAAGATTCACAAAGCGCAACAAACTTGAACACAGATCATTACATCACTCTTTAGCAGAGGCATCTACAACGAAACACTCGAGAACTGAGAGGCAAACAGTCCATTTGGAAAGATTGAGACAACTGTAAAGAAAGGAACTATGGGCTAGCGAATTGGGTTGTTGTAACTGCAAAAATGCTTTTTGTGATGTAGACAGCCCAAATTGCGATTCGGTAACTTGTAACAATTTTGGTTTTGCAATTCAATATTTGGGAGGGGTATGTTGAGGGAGTTCCTTCCTAATCCTGAATCAGAATGGCATGTACAAATGTTTTGCGCACAAAATGCAGTAGCAAAACATTCCCAAGGGACCTTTTCCCCTTTGAGAATGGTGGTTAAAATATTTATTAAGAGCGGGCAGTGGTCCAAGGGACCATTGCTCACACTCAAAATATAAAACTTTGTTTTAAACGCATCCCGTTTTCCTTTAAGGAAAACAGGTTGCGAATAAAAAAAAAAGATTGCTTTATTTAAAAGCAATCATAGACATGGTGGTCTGCTGATCCCAGCAGGCAACCATCCCTGTGATGGCAATGAATTGCAGTGGGTCACAAATTGCAACCTACCTCCTTAATAGTAATAAGCTTGGTGTATTTGTGACCCACTACGAATCGCTAATGAAACTCGAAAGAGTTTCAGACATTAGGAATAACTCTTTTCTAATTGCGATACAAAAAAAATAGCAATTAGGTAATCACTATTCCTATTTTTGTACATCTATCCTTATGTTCTTTCTACTATATTTGTTCTTCTTCAAATGAACAAAGAGCATGAGAAAGATCAGTTTCGCAGGCAAACACAAAAATATAGTCTTGGGTTATTTTATGCAGGCAATGGGAAAGGTCAATCCTGCAGTGCAGTAGGTGGGCAGATTGAGGTGGTCAAACTGGAGACAGTTATAGGGGACCAGACAAGTATTTATCTAAGGAGTTTCCCGACTTGGGATGAGATACATTCTTTGAGCCCCCCTTTCAATTTGTCTGCTGGATACTGGGGACATGTGTAAACACTTCTGCATGCTATACAGTACATTTTCTTTTCTTTAATGGAATTTCCAGATAGCTAATGTAGATCTTTTTGGTGAAACAAACGTTAAAAAATATCAGTTTGGGGGGCGCTAGAGAGCCTAGAGCAAAATGGCTGCACCTTAGCCCTGCTCTGCTGGTCCAGAAAACAAGCCGCTCATTATCCTGCAGTAACAACGTCATCCATGTGCAACAAGTACAAATTCTGACGCCTCATGATACAAGGAGCACTTTGATCACTCTGCCGTCGCTGCGCTGGCTGCAGAAATTATATCTGGGCAAAATGGTGGCTTCAGAGGGGTCCTGACGCTGAACTCTGCTTATGCAGCCGATGTTGCTGCTACTCTGATGCCCTTGCCCTCTGGAGAGCCGCGACACAGAGGTGCTGCAACTGATTTGCCCTGCTTTCGCCAGCGGAAGCTGTAAGATTTAACCGCAGCGACCCCCGCCCTGAACACCCCACGTTGCGGCAGACAGCGCACGGTGATACGGATCGACCGCGGCCCGTTGTGCAGCAGAGAGGTGCTGGCCTGCGCCCGATCCCAGCCGCAACATTGCTGCCACTGCGTTAACGCTGGAAGAGGAGGCCATTGCGAAGAGCTCCACTGTGCTGTTGGCGGCCGGGGGGACAGGGTGCGGTCCCGTGTCTTGCCAGTAAGGCTGACTAGCGGAGAATGCAGCTGTGAGGCTCCCACCCCCGCCTGTGCTGCAGACTAGATACTAATCCAGCAGCGGTGTAGCTGCCTGGTGCCCTGCTGCTTGTTTGAGCTAGGCGCTAGGTTCCTGCGCAAAATGGTGACCTATTGACTCTGCCACCTCAGCGTCCCAGGAGCTCGCCGTGGAGAGAGCCTGTGTGTTGGTGTACACAATAGTGCCAGGAGCATAGATCGGCCATAATCGCCAATGTTGCGGCAGGTGCTGCGTAACTTAATCCTCAGAGGAGGGGCTGCGGGACGCTGCGCAGATTACCTGGGGGCTGGTGAGATCTGACTTGGGTGCCGCGCTGCGACGTACCGCTCAAGTGGCCTGCAGCAGTATGATACTGGTAGCGGCCTGCCTGGATTTGGGTAAGTGGAGCAGACGTGTGGAAGCTGTGCCAGACTGGTGCATTGACGTTTGGTGACCGTCTGTCCTATCTCACCGCTCCAGTAAGTGCTGCTAAATGGACTGACTGTGGTTGTATGTCACTAGTTGCTAATACGTAGAAGTGGACAACACAGTGCTGAGTGTGAAAGGTGTCTTGGATTATTTCTATCGCAACTGCCTGGGGACTACACTGAGCTATCCGGACGACAACCTCCCGCATAGTGGTGAGCTCTATATGCGAGGAACCCACACAACATAGTGCAACAGCATTGCCCGCATCGGGTAATCCTTACTAGTGGGGAACACTGAGCGGCGAATATACCCCTAGTAGTAACCTCTCGGTGACGCCGCGAACGCAGCCCTACAGAGGCAGTCATAATTATGGGCAGGACAGACAAACAGCAAACAAAACTGAACTTTAAAACCCGGCGGCTGACGAAATCCCAAGTTCCAACTACATCAGACACTGAGTCTGAGATGGAAGCAGGCTCCAGCAGCAAACTGGAGCGTATGATGCTTAACATGCAACAGAGTCTGCAGTCCATTGACGCTAAGATAGATCACCTTGACCTGCGAATGGACGTCATGGCAGCGATGCTCGATAAACATGGATCGAGGATAGCAGAGGTAGAACAACGAATCTCGACGACTGAAGATCAGATGGAGGTCGCTGGTGCCTCATGCTCCAATATGGGAAAGCTCTTGGCTATGATCCAGGTGCGGAAAGAGGACCTTGAAGCTCGTTCTCGCAGGAACAACCTTCGAATTACTGGGATCCCAGTGTCAACCAACACGGGCCCCACGGAGTCATACATCGAGACCTTACTCAAAGATATGCTGGGATCAGAACATTTCTCGAATGTACTGATTGTGGAGAGAGCTCATCGGTCTTTGGCACCTAAACCCGTGCCAGGGGCCCCATCATAGCCAGGCTCTTGAACTATCGAGCTGGGACACGGCCCTAGGCCTGGCCAGGGACAAAGGGAGTTATTCCCTGACTTCACGATGGCTGTGCAACAGGCGTGTCATGAATTCCATGCTGTGAGAAAGAAACTGCAAACACTCAAAATTCAATATGCAATGATATACCTCGCGCGGTTGTGCATTCAGCATACAGGCAAAGCTAGAATTTTCACGACACCTAAAGAAGCCCTGCAATACGTGCGCCAGATTGAGCGGCAAGAATTAACACAGAGACTAATTATTGATGTACTGCTGTCTGTTTTATAGAGTTATAGTTACTATGCTACTATAGCTACATCTAAACGTGTGTTGCAATGTTTACCATACATAGAAAATGAGGCATGAAGGGTTGCTGGCTCTTTGCTGGTGGTGTGTATACAATGATGGGGAGTGCACTGTATTCATATTTGGAATTCATTAGTGATCCCTAGGCCTGTGGATGTGCTGTTCATCGATACCCACTTCGACCCCCCCCCCACTACCCCCTGGTACCACACAGGGGGCTGACGGCTACTGGTGACCCCCTAAGAGGGAGTACCCCCAATCAGTTCACTGTTACACTAGGTCTCCCACAGAGGTGTGTGTCCTAGATTACAACATGCAATTGCATGGATGTTGTTTTGTTACTTGGGGAGGGATTCTCAGCACGTTTCCATTGCTGGAGAAGGAGGGATGGGTTGTTGGGGAACTATATGTTTTTGACAATGCATGGGCACATGGAATTGGCAGGAATGGGCACGTACAGGGACGAGCTATGCGAGACGACATTTTGTCACATTGAACACCACAGGGAATGGCGAGTACTAAATCTAATGGGATCTCATGGTTAACCTGGAACGTCAGGGGCCTCAATAACCCCCAAAAAGTTAGACAGGTACTATCCTATTTAGATCGTCACAACGTCCAGATCGCTCTATTACAATAACCCATCTTACTAAACATACAGTCTCGACAGGGGCCACTAGATGGGCAGGGGTGCGCCTGGCCGCCTCTTTCTCCTCTTATTTGAGGGGTTTCATGATATCGATAAAAAGCGGCCTCCCATTCGAACCCATACATGTAGAGGAGGACACGATGGGACGATACATATTGGTGCAAGGTATGCTCTGCGGTACAAAGTTGCTCGTTATAAACATCTATGGGGCCAACACTGACAACCCTACTTTTTATGAGATATTGTGGGGCAAAATATACAAATTACCTCCATCGACCATTATATGCGAGGGGGACTTTAATGGTGCGCTACCACCCAAAACAGATAGTTGGCCTGCAGCTGAGCCCACATTGAAAAAAGCAGCATCATCTGTACATAATGGTATGCTCAATCTGGGATTGACAGACATTTGGCGACTAAGACATCCGATTTTGAGGGAGGGCACGTGTCATTCGTATGTGCACCAAGCCTGGTCCCGCACTGACTACTGGCTAGTCACAAATGATGTGAATACATGGGCTATAAATGTCCAGCACCTACCTCGAACCTTGTCTAATAACTCCCCGGTCCTTCTCACCATATCTCTACCAACGGATACTCCTCCACAGTTTCAGTGGCGGCTCCAATAGTCCTCCTTGCTTGAGCTGGTTTTCTACGAAGGAATTCGCTAAGCTTTTTCAGATTATTTCTTGCACAACAGTGAATCAGTTTCATGCTTAGGGACGCTTTGGGAGGCATTCAAAGTGACCATACAGGGAGCATGTATAGATCTACAGGCTGGAATCTTGAAATCCCTACAGGGCTCTATGAGTTGGTTGGCGCATGAGCTGAGTAGGCTAGAGCGCGAATATAGCAAGACCGCAGATCCTGCTACGGTAGCGAATAATAAAAATCAAGATCACAGAATATGAGGTAGCCAACCAAAAAATACATCATATGTCACGTAAGCACACAGCTAGATACTACGGCTGAGGGGGCAGGCCTGGGAAAACTTTGGCTAGTAGATTAACAGAATCATGGGGACGGAACTATATAGTTAAAGCCATCACAGGGGACAACACTATACATTATGATACACCCAATATACTCAAAACATTCGGACACTATTACCATTCAATGTATGAAAATCGGCAGGCGGCAAAGGAGGCAGAGATAGCGCAATAACTGAATGACATAGCACTGGTGTGGCTATTGCGTAGCCAACAAGAATTTTTAATGCACCCACTAACGCTGGAAGAAATCCTTGAGGCCATTATTGGGTTACCAAATGGAAAGGCAGCGGGCACTGATGGTCTACCGGCCAAGTTTTATAAAAAGTATATAGATATATTGGCCCCCAATCTTCTTGCAATGTAAATGGAAGCGTATGACACCCAGAGTCTTGCTCCTACACCTTGTTAAAGGCTGACAAGGCACAGGTCAGGTGTGATTCATACAGACCGCTGTCCTCGATAAATACTGATGTAAAAATTCTGGTGAAGATGTTGGCTAATAGGCTGCGGCTGCTTCTTTCGGTTATGGTTCTTCCTGATCAATCAGGATTTATCCCCACTAGATCTACGTCACATAATTTGCGCATGCTGTTTGCAACGTTGCATGTACTGGAACCCACCTTGCCGGCGATGGCGGTACTGTTAGACGCCGCCAAGGCATTTGATTCTATCTCCTGGGAATATATATTTGCAATTTTACATCGCATGGGTGTGCCTTTCATTTTTACAAACTGGGTTAAATTGTTATATACGGACTCTGTGGCACGCGTAAGAATCAATGGGCATGCGTCGGACATCTTCAAGATACAACAGGGCATGAGGCAGGGGTGCCCGATATCGCCCTTGCTGTTTGCGCTAGTATTGGAACCACTGGCATGTATTCTGCGGCAAAGCTATGCATAGGCAGCACTGCGTTTTCACTAGCGGCCCCTGGCAGTCTCCATGTATGCAGACGACATGGTTATACCTGTGCGAGCCGGCAACACGCTTAGAACAGCTTATCTGAGAATACATACGATTTGAATGGTACTCTGGCCTTGGAATAAACTAGGCTAAGACAATTATCTTGCCCCTTACAGATTGCACACCACAGATGGAATTAGACTACCCACTGGTGTGGTGCACAGACCCAGTGAAGTATTTGGGGATATGGATTCAAAGAGATCCGCAGGTGGCTGTTCAAACCAATTTTGGTAAAGCTGTCACACGTCTTGAAAAGCAAGTGAATCGTTGGATAGCACTACCATTGTCGTTCTCTGGCAGGATAGCATTAATGAAGAGGTGGTGCTTCCGCGATTTCTGTATTTATTTATGAATGTACCCGTGCATTTGACGTGCCACTTCTTCGGCATGCTACGCGCCTTGTTAGTCTTGCTTGAGTGGGGCGGGAAGAAGCCGTGAGTTAAATGGGAAATCTTAACGCTCCAGTATGAGATGGGTGGTTTCACAGCGTCAGACTTTCGGCTGTATTATCTCTGCGCACAGGCGCACTATGCCTACTTCTGGCAACAAGCGCCAGCTTATATCCCCCATGTAGCGGTCGAAGCAGGCACAGAACACCTGATACCATTTAAAGCCATGATAGTTAACAAACACACCATTTTTGACAAAGGGGAGATAGACACAGTGCATAACACATCCAGGGCGTGGCATGAGCTGGGAAGACGTGTGCGTAGATTGCCACTCTATGCACCAAATATGCCACTCTTACACCATACTGCCAAACTCAGTGACAGGGGAAGCTGGTGCACTGAAAACTCTCCATGAGGTAGGATTGTCTACCATGGGCGATGCATTTCCCGGGGGTCATTTTGTGGAGGCCGCACCTGTTCTTGGAGATGGGAAGAATGCTGCAATGCCAACGTTTGTATACACAAGATTGCGATCAGCTATGCGTGCGCTAGACTCACAGTTTCCTGCAGAACCATCAACTTTAGAGGCCCTGCAGCTCCTCTACACCACGTCAACTCTCGCTAAACTAGTCACACGATTATATTGTGCTTCACAGAAAGAAGGGGCTGATGTGGTGTGGAATTCATTGGACAAGTGGAATGCAATTCTTTCCGAACCGCTCTCAGATGACGACTGGAGCATCTGCTGTAGCCTGACGGGGCAACTACCAGCGAACAGCAATCTTGGATTCGTACATTTTAAATATTTACATCAAATATACTATACCCCTGCTCGGTTTTATAAATATGGTCTATGTGAGGTTGCCAATTGTAAGAGGTGTGGTGCCCCGGATGCTGACTTTCACCATTTAGCTTGGGCATGTCCGAAAGCACATTCATTCTGGGGGCAGGTCACACGCATTCGGCACCTGATGGTGGGACACCCATAGCATGTACTCCCCAATTATGTCTGCTGGGAAATGCTACAGATATTAAAGCCTCTATTAGGAGATTGGTGGCGGTAGCGCTCTTACTTGTCAAATGTAGAGTCGCAATATGCTGGGGAGGTAGACCTGCCCTGCTATGCTGAAGAACTACCTAGAGCCTCGAAACCCTGTGATATATGGAGTCCTCTAACTTCTTATTTGCTAACAGTAAATTATATTTGATGGCCATGACTAATACTGTAATGTTCTGCATTGCTTTTTCTCTTTTTAAGACTTATTGGTGTCATGCTAATGCCTGTCTCAATTGTAATTCGATTTGAAATCATTGTAATGTGCTGCAAAAATACCTGTATTTTGTGTGCCAAGCAACTGCAAAGAAATATATGGATGTCCATGTTTTCTTTTTGAAAATGCATAAATAAAATAAAAGAAAAGAAAATGGAAACTGAGTGACGGATGCTTTAAGAGGCATTTATTAAAGTGATAGGATTGATTCTAAATTATCATATTTCCAATGTCGGTGCAAGATATAACTGTTACACGCATCAATAATTGCAGTTAGGATACATTTTTCTCTCTACAAGAAAGTCCTGATGGTAATTCTAATGCGAAGGCTTAGAATTTTTTCCAAGAACTGATGGTAGTCGCTGAGCCAGGAAAACACTAGCAAAAAGGTATGTCTCAAATATTTCCCAAAATGCATTTTTCTTTACTTACATTCTTTGTTTCGTTGACCTCATTCCTTCCTTTTCCCACAATCTCTTCTCTGTAGACCATAAGACACCCAACAGGGACCTCCCCCTGTTCCATTGCTTCTTTAGCCTGGTCAAGAAGCACAAATGTAAGGCCTTTTAGCTCTGGTTTGAGAAAAATGTTAGAGATCATAAAAATAATCATACACCGGAATTCTCTAGGTAAGAAAATAAAAAAAAATTGTAAAAGACAAAACCTGAATAACGGGTACTTTTATTTAGTCATGTGCTTTACAGAGCAGGGACTGATTTCCCCAGCTATAGATCTGCTTAAACATTGCTGCAAAATCCTTGCTGTTACCAGTTAGAGAGAGGGACACCAATTCTTTCTGTGTTTTTACTCAACAAATGTTCTTCATTATACAGGTCATTCCCCCCCCCCCCCCATAAGCCCATGATAAGCTTCCAGATAGCATAGTACACACTGTTTCTTAGCCATGGCACACATGTAATGGCAGTGTATAACAAATATTATTGGGCTTGAAAAATCATAAAATGCTACCAGACCTGCAGGTCTAGTCACTTGAATATTCTACTCGACCTTACTTTAATGGTCTTGACCCATAAACTGATCTCAAATTGTGTGATCCTGTGCAAATATTTTACTTCACTGAGCTGCCTTTTCCTTCATTATCAAATATGTGAGTTCAGCATGTCTGTTGTGCAGGAACACTTTTGTTTGATTTAGTAGATTAAACTTTTGCTCGATGTATAATACAAATCTAGCCCACATGCGCTATTGAGAGGCAGCAATAAGTGGCTGACTCTGGCATACTAGGACTTTATGTGTTTCCAAGCATGATGCAATGACGCAGTCAGGGCTGAGTTATTTGCTGTACTTCTGAAACAGAGAGCAGGGAGCTGGCTCCAGGGAGAGCACGGGCTCCGTTTCTCCATAGGAACGTGGAAAGCTGCCTTGCCCCAGGCCAGCTGTGCCGAGAAGCTGTTCCCTGCCGATTACTGTACACCCATCCCTAGTCCCAACCCAGCCCAAACCTGGTCTCCTCCAGGCTAGCTCCAGTGGCGTAACAAAACTTGAGGGGCCCCCTGCAAACTACATGGAGGGGGCCCCCCTCCCATCCTCCGTGCCAGTCTAGAGCTCTCAGGCCAGCGACCCGCCATACTGTGGGGGATGCGGGGCTATTGTTACACCACTGTAACTAATCCAGCCGTTATAAGTAACACTGGATGGTGGAGTCAAAGGTTGGGTTAGTCTGCCAGCAGGCTATCATAGGTGGTGGTTCATTCATTACAGGGTCCCTGCCATCAGTACGCCGGGGAAGTTTGCCCAATTCTAGGTGGGTTTCCTGATGCAGACTCGTGTCATGATATACAACATCGGGCCCACTCATCGTTCAGTTTTGACAAAAGTGCATCCACTACTCCTTTTCATTTCCGTTTTAAAACATTAGACAATGCGACAATGCAGTATTTCAAAAGCAGATGTAACTACAAAAAGCAAAATTTGATTATAAATTTTTATTAGTAGACAATAGCAATCTTAAGAGGCATTGCATAGCTTCATACACACCGTGACCCCAATTCCATCACAGTCTCTCTCTCAGTGAGTCAGTCTCTCTCTCTCTGTCATTCAGTCTCTCAGTCAGTCAGTCAGTCAGTCTGCCAGTCTCTTTCTCTTTCTGTCAGCCTGTCAGTCAGTCAGTCAGTCAGTCAGTCAGTCAGTCAGTCAGTCAGTCAGTCAGTCAGTCTCTCTCTCTCTCTCTCTCTCTCTCTCAGTTTCTCAGCCAGTCAGTCTCTCAGTCAGTCAGTCTTCAGTCTCTGAGTCAGTCAGTCTCTACTCTCATTCCACTCTCTCTCTCTCTATTCTCTCTCTCAACTCTGTCAACTCTATCTCTACTCTCTCTCTCTCCACTCTCTCTCCACTGTCTCTCCACTGTCTCTCTCTCCACTTTCTCTCTCTCTATTCGCTCTCCACTCTCTCACTCTCCCTCCCTCTCTCTCCACTCTCTCTCCACTGTCTCCCTCCACTCTCTATTCTCTCTCTCCACTGTCTCCCTCCACTCTCTCTCCACTCTCTATTCACTCTCTCTCTCCCTCACTCTCTCTCCCCACTGTCTCTCTCTACTCCCTCCACACTCTCTCCCTCCACTCTCTTTCTACTCTCTCTCCACTGTCTCTTTCTCTACTCTCTCTCTTTCCACTCTCTCCCTCTCCACTCTTTCCACTCTCTCTCCACTGTCTCCCTACACTCTCTCTCTCCACTCTCTCTCCACTGTCTCTCTCTCCACTGTCTCGCTCCACCCTCTTTCTCTACTCTCTTTCTCTCTCCACTGTCTCTCTTCACTCTCTCTACACTTTATCTCTCTCCACTCTCTCTCTCCACTCTCTCTCAACTCTCTCTCACTCCACTCTCTCTCCCACTGTCTCTCACAAAGTAGTGTGTGTTGCCATGGGCGTACGCAGAAATATTTCCGAGGGGAGGGCACATTTTTAACTTCATCACCATCCCCCTTGCACCCTTCTCCCCTCTGCCTTGCACCCTTCTCCCCCTTCCCCTTGCACCCTTCTGCCCCTCCGCCTTGAACCCTTTTCTACCATGCACCCTTCTCCTCTCTGCCTTGCACCCTTCTCCCCTCTGCCTTGAACCCTTCTCCCCTCCCCCTTGCACTCTTCTCCCCTCTGCCTTGCACCCTTCTCCTCTCTACCTTGCACCCTTCTCCCCTCTGCCTTGCAGCATCTCCTCTCCACCTAGCACCCATCTCCTCTCCGCCTTGCACTCCTCTCCCCTCTGCCTTGCACCCTTCTCCTCTCTACCTTGTACCCTTTTCCCATTTGCCTTGCACCCATCTCCTGTCCGCCGTGCACCCTTCTCTCCTCCGCCTTGCACCCTTCTCCCCTCCACCTTGCACCCTTCTCCCCTCCGCCTTGCACCCTTCTCCCCTCCGCCTTGCACCCTTCTCCCCTCCGCCTTGCACCCATCTCCTCTCTGCCTTGCACCCTTCTCCTCTCTACCTTGCACCCTTCTCCCCTCCCCCTTGCACCCTTCTAACAAGACCTGGAACCCATCTCCTCTCTTCCTTGCACTCATCTCCTCTCTGCCTTGCACCGTTCTCCCCTCTGCCTTGCACCTCTCTCCCCTCTACCTTGCACCCTTCTCCTCTCTGCCTTGCACCCTTCTCCCCTCTGCCTTGCACCCTTCTCCCCTCCCCTTGCACCTTTCTCCCCTTCTCCCCTCCGATTTGCACCCTTCTTTCTGCCTTGCACCCTTCTCCCCTCTGCCTTGCACCCATCTCCCCTCTGCCTTGCACTCTTCTCCCCTCTGCCTTGCACTCTTCTCCCCTCCGCCTTGCACCCTTCTCCTCTCTGCCTTGCACCCTTCTCCCCTCTGCCTTGCACCCTTCTTCCCTCTGCCTTGCACCCTTCTCCCCTCTGCCTTGCACCCTTCTCCCCTCTGCCTTGCACTCTTCTCCCCGCAGCCTTGCACCCTTCTCCTCTCTGCCTTGCACCCTTCTCCCCTCTGCCTTGAACCCTTCTCCCCTCCCCCTTGCACTCTTCTCCCCTCTGCCTTGCACCCTTCTCCTCTCTACCTTGCACCCTTCTCCCCTCTGCCTTGCACCATCTCCTCTCCACCTTGCACCCATCTCCTCTCCGCCTTGCACTCTTCTCCCCTCTGCCTTGCACCCTTTTCCCCTTTGCCTTGCACCCATCTCCTGTCCGCCGTGCCCCCTTTTCTCTTCCGCCTTGCACCCTTCTCCCCTCCACCTTGCACCGTTCTCCCCTCAGCCTTGCACCCTTTTCCCCTCCGCCTTGCACCCTTCTCCCCTCCGCCTTGCACCCTTCTCCCCTCCGCCTTGCACCCATCTCCTCTCTGCCTTGCACCCTTCTCCTCTCTGCCTTGCACCCATCTCCTGTCCGCTGTGCACCCTTTTCTCCTCCGCCTTGCACCCTTCTCCCCTCCACCTTGCACCCTTATCCCCTTCGCCTTGCACCCTTTTCCCCTTCGCCTTGCACCCTTCTCCCCTCCGCCTTGCACCCTTCTCCCCTCCGCCTTGCACCCTTCTCCCCTCCGCCTTGCACCCATCTCCTCTCTGCCTTGCACCCTTCTCCCCTCCGCCTTGCACCCTTCTCCTCTCTGCCTTGCACCCTTCTCCCCTCCGCCTTGCACCCATCTTCTCTCTGCCTTGCACTCATCTCCCCTCTGCCTTGCACCCATCTTCCCTCTGCCTTGCACCCTTCTCTCTGCCTTGCACCCTTCTCGGCCCCCCTTACTAGCCCCCCTGCGGACGCCCACATGGTGCGTTCTAACAAGAGTGCTTACCTGAGGGCACCATTTTTCTGCCTCATCCCTTCTCATATGAGCTTTGCCCATGAGAATGCTGACAGTATGACTCTGAGGGCCCCCACTCCCAAAGGGTATACCGACTCAAGACGTACTCCACCTTTCTCACAGTTTAAATTCAGAGAAACAATATACTGATGTTATAGAGGCAAATTCACTAAAGAATACAAACTTTCCTCATCAGAAAGCTCGAAAATATCCAACTTAAAGATTTCCTATAGGAATCAAGCTATTGTTTAAAATACTTCACAGTGGAGAGCTGCAGCTAAAGGTGCGGTGTATCATGACAACCAAAGTTGAGAAATAGTACTACAATATTTGACAACATTGAGAAGATAGGATCTTGAAACCATTAATTCAAAACATAGTCTTGCAAGTGTGTGGGACAGCGTGTTACCGTCTGCCCATTCTTCCTTAGGAAATGGCAACCAGTTCATGAATAACATGCAAATTTGCATCCATACTCTTGTCATGAGTGTGGTATATGCCTTCAAAACTGGGAAGAACACCATCGCCATTTCCCCTCTCACAACTAGGTAGACCTGACCTCATGACTTGTTCTGTGTCCTAATTGCTCTGTGCTGCCTCCTGCTCGGGGCCCCCACCCACCCCATCCTCTTTTCGGGCCTTGCTAGCTCTGACTGAAGAGAAACATTGCAACTTGTTACTTTGTTTCTCTTCAGTCAGAGGGAGGGGGTGAGGGGCTCCGAGCAGGCTGCAGACAGCCTGCACCTGCTTTAGAGGGAGAGAGGCTTGCTTCAGCGCAAGCCTCTCTCACAGCTCTCTGAAGAGCTGAGGGGCCAGGGCCCCCTTCATTTACTGAAGAGAGTGGGGCCCCCGCTCTGCGGGGGTGTTTGTTACGCCCCTGGCTAGCTCTCAACTACTGACCTTTCACTTCATCTTCAATGAGCAGCATTTTCAAGATAAGAATGTATGTTTGGTTGGCTGAAAGGAGTTGGGTGCGAGATGCTCTAGAAATTCGGAGTCATTTTAGTTCGCATGATTTCACATGCTGCTTATTTTGTTGCAGTTTTGTTTAGCAGGAACTCGACCCGACCTGGAGCGCTTTACATGAGCACCAGTTATGTGACACAAGGACACATTCATTTTTGGTAGGCACAGGGATATTAAGTGATTTGCCCAGATCACAGGACATTGAGCTGACACCGAGACCCGAACCTGGGTCCCTAGCACCAAAGTCCGCTGATGGATTTGTATGTCCAGATGGTGCTGGGAAATGGGGAGATTCCAAATCAGGGGGTATCATTTATGAACAACACGCCCACTTAGTACTGAAGAGGGTAACGGAGCGTTCACCAGATCCATGAACCAACCATACCACTCTTCGTAAGCCCACTTTCCCTGCCATACCAACACACGAGGCGGTTGGGTCTTGCCAGGTATGGATTGGGCATGTTTAGCAAATAGAGATGATGGGCGACCCAACACATTTACAGCGACAGTTGAGCCAGAGCTGAGCCAAGTGCTGTCTCTAGCTCTAAGGGACTGTGCAAAGGCTGAGTCCTGAAAAATGCTGACATTCAAATCATGTAACAAACATCACATGTGATAAATTGCCTTCAAAATTCAAGAAAGTGTATTTCTTTAACACTCTGAAGCGTTATACCGTAGGACATCAGATTATTTGAAAAGTATTTATTAAAAGTGGGAGCTTTTAAACATGAACCGAGAAACATTCCTAATCCCACCCTGACAACACTAGTGCATCACGAGGTAAGTCAATTGTCATGTACGTGGTTTATGTGGCCCTGACTTTTTATCGCTTAGCCTGACCATTGACTTTTTGCAGTGCAGTCTAACAGCCCAACGTGTTAATTTCTTGAATGCTGTAAACGACTGATATAAACAGTAAGATCTTACTGTTTAAAAGGGTTGTGTGGGCCCCTCGCTCTCCATTTATTAGTAAACTACTGATAGCCACTGGGTCTGGTTTGAACACAAATAAAGTACATGGATTGATGAACTGCTTGTGCTCAGCCCAGTGAAATGTAGGTTGTGCCCTTGTGCGGGTGGCCTGCGTGCACATTCAGCGGTTTGTGTGACACAGACTGTAGATCTGCGAAAGTAGACATGCGCCTCGTCCACTGAGGGGATGGGTGAACCGCCATGACACAACATCACAAAGGTGTCCCCAAAAGAGGAGCTCTCGTGATCCTTTTAAATCAGGTCTGGTGATCTCTACATTGTGCAATGTATATGTATTAACCCTGCGTCACTTTTCAAGAGCTCCTGGTGAGGCCACATTGCAGTGGCCCCCTCCCTTGTACTGCAGAGCACTGTACTGTACTATGCACTCTTCTTGATGATAGAGGCTGTACTTGTGTAATGGGGCACTGGCCTTGTGTGTGCAACTTACTTTGTGGGAGGAAGTAGGTTGAATGAATGAATGAATGAATGAAGGGAGTCTTTTATCGTGCAACTTAGCCCAAGGGCATCAAGGCGCCAATGCAGGTCATCTAATATGTAATCCACAGGCATAAGCTATTTCAGGTTCAGGTACACTTCAGAGAAGAGCCAAGCTTTTAATGCCTTGCGGAACAGAGCAAGCAAAGGTTGCCCTAAGAGTTCGGGGGGGGGGGGGGGGGGAGAATTCCATAGCCTAGGTACGACCAAGGAAAATGCTCTACCTCCCCATTTCGCTCTTACAAACCTAGGAACCTCAAAGAAATTTTTGTTAGAGGAACGAAGGGAACGAATAGGGAAGTAGGGGTGAACAAGTGACCTGATCCCCTCTGGGCTAGTACCGTGAGGAGCCCCATGGGCAAGACAAATAATCTTAAAAGAGATCCTGGACTGAATGGGAAGCCAATGAAGGATTCTCCGGGCAGTCGAGGCCGAGGCAAGTCTAGGGAGATTAAGAACCATCTTCGCCGCCGCATTCTGGACCATTTAAAGACGATGGATACAGCTCTTATTTATGCCCACATAGAGGGCATTGCAATAGTCCAGTCTTGAGGAGACTAATGCCACAGTGGCCTGTTTCCGGGCATCCGGGGAGAGAAAATGGGCAATCTTTCTGAGAACCCTGATGATGCCACAGCAGGTGGAAATAGTCCTACTGACCTGACGGTCAAAGGAAAGCGCAGTGTCCGTTAGCACCCCTAGGTTCTTAGCAAACTGGCGGGAGGAGGACAACCCCCAAGTGAGGGCGGCCACCACTCATTAGACCAAATATCCTGACTGCCCCCAAAGATCAGCACCTCCCTCTTCTCCCCATTTAGCTTCAGGAAGTTCTGTACCATCCACTGAGACACAGCCTCCATGCTGTTCCTGAAATTCAGGGCAGAGTCCTTCACGGGCTGCGTAAGAGACCATTATTTGGGTGTCGTCAGCATAAGACAGCACCTCCAGCCCAAAAGATCTAACTACCCTGGTAAGTGGGGCCACATAGATGTTAAACGATGTAGGGCTCAATGGAGAGCCCTGGGGGACCCCACAATGCTTAGGCTTTGGGGCAGATAGAAACTGGCCCAACTTTACTCTCTGTTCCCTTTCATTAAGAAAGGAAGCCAGAAGGCTCAGAGCAGGACCTCCAACCCCTATCTCCCTGAGACGGGCGACCAGAATAGATAGAGACAAGGTATCAAAAGCCGCCGTCAGGTCTAGCAGGACCAAAATAGTATGGCCCTTATCGACCTGGGAGCGGATGTTGTTGACAACTACAGTAAGGGCGGTTTCAGTGCTATGTGATCTCCTAACGACATGCTGGGAGACATCCAGGAGGGCAGAGTCCCTAAGGAAAGTACTAAGGTACTGACTAAGGTGAGATTTCAGCACCTTTGCAGGGGCAGGAAGAAGTGAAATGGGGCGGAAGTTTTTCAGAACCCCTGGATCCAATGTAGACTTCTTCAGAAGAGGTTTGACAACCGCCATCTTCCATAGAGAAGGAAAAACTCCCTCCGTGATCACACGATTCATGACATTCATGAGAGGGGGAATAACCACTTCCCGGCAGGTCTTCAGGACTTTGAGTGGGCAAGGGTCTAGGGGGTAGCCCGATTTGGTGTTGTCCAGAAGCTGGGTTGTCAGCTCAGGAGTAAGAAGGGGGAAAGACTGGAGACTCGGAGGAGGTCCACCAGACAAACTCCCAACTATAGGAGGAATAGGAATAGTGGGAGGTCCCATACCAAGATTCAAGGATGCCATAAATATCCACGATCTTTGAATGGAAGAAGGTCGAGATACTGTCGCACAGCTCCTGGGATTCCACTATAGGGTCAGCTACCTGGGGAGAGGATAGGGAGTCTATGATTTTAAAAAAGATCTCTAGGTGAATTGAGGGAAGCAGTGATCTTGGAGAAGTAGGCCCTCTTTTCCTCCACAATGACTCGCTTGTATTCCCTCAAAAGAAGTTTGTGTTGTCGTCTTTCGAATCATATTTCCTGGCGGCACAACTTCAGTGGCTATCCCACTGGACGGCGGAGCGCCATATAGTGGAAACTACAACAGACACCAGCAAGATACCTTTCCAGGTCGTCAGACGCCTGTTACTGCCGAGTTCTAAACCGCCCGCACCCACCCGCTCCAGGTATCTATAGAAGTGAGTGTATGATGCGCATTCACAGACTCTCCAAAGACAGCTCCTAGAGAATACACGACCGTTCTGGGACCTACGAGAAGGGGAACCACCCACACACTCGGTGCTCCATACAATACTACAAATGGGATCCGGCAGGCACCTAGTAACGTGGCATTATAAAGCCATTAGAGAACTGACAAACATCTCCCTAGATGCCCTGAGACAGACCTGGGAGGATGACGTGGGTAGGGTGTTTCACGACACAGAATGGAAACGCGCCCTGGAATACCCCCAAAAAGTATCCAGAAACGCGAGATTTAAGAACATACAATTTAATATTCTCCACCGAGCTTACCTCACGCCAGAGAAGCTTCAACGATACTACCCGGACACACCATTTCTTTGCCCGCGTTGTAACCTGCTTGCAGCACATTTTAAACACATATTCTGGGAGTGCCCCTCCCTCAGCCAATACTGAAACACAATACACCAGACCCTCCATATGCTAGTCAACCTACCACAAATAGACTCTTGGGAAGCTTGTGCGTTGGGTACATACAACAGAAAGAAATCATAGAAATTGCACTGGAAGTTCGCCTCCTTTGCCCTTCTACTGGCAAAAAGAGCCATCGCCATGCACTGGAGGGCTCCTTCCGGCCCCCCGGAAGCAGCCTGGGTAGGTGCAGTGAACAAATGGGGGGCGGCAGAGGAGAAGCTGCTGAGAGACGAGTAAGTCAAGGGGATGCGAAAGAATCCCATCTCTCTAGAATGGGCGCAGTTGCTCATACAGTTTAAACACGAGACGACCCCAGACGACATCCCAGATCCATCTCCCCCTCACACCCAGGCCACCCCGCTCAGTTACCAGACACCTGGGCCCCCCGCGCGCAGGGCGGAGCAGATCGAAAATAGATCCCTCTTGCGGCTCGGTCGTGCTAACCCAGCTGGGCGTTCCCCCTCGCCCCCTGGTTGGCCATTTCACTCATGGTCCTAAGCGCCCTCCGCGCGCAGCGCTCGCCGGCCCCGAACGATGACCCGCACACATCCCTCGCCGCTTGCTACACTAGGAAAAGTTTTCCCAACGGTTTCACAGTTTTCTTTTGAATTGTAGGCCGGTAGTTCTGAAACCGGCGCACCTTTCTCTCATCAGAATCTATCACGGAATTACAGACCTATGAAGACACACACGGGGACAACACTCATGCATGCCTCTACTGAAACGCACTCACTGAATATGGAGTCAAGAACACTGGCAAAATACACTCAAAATTTCACTTCACACACCAACGGACCCAGTGGTTGCAACAAAATCAGATGAGGCCGGAACTAGTTGTCACGAGAAGACCACTACATGTATTTCAATCCATTGCTATGTAACCCTCTAATGTGTGTAATAATGTGCTAATTTTTTTCTGCCTTTCCCCCCCCCCGGGGGCGTGATATGAGAAATTTCAATCAAAAGATTTAAAAAAAAGAAGTTTGTGTTGTTCCTTCCCCAAGGGATCCAGCTGAGCCCGCCAGAGCCTCTCCTGTTTACGGCACCCTTGTCTCAGCAGCCTGAGTCTGTCCAAGAACCAGGGAGCCGAGGGACTCTTTCTCGCAGAGTAATGCTGTTTAGGGGGGGGGCACGATATCCAAAGCCCCAGAAATAGTACTCGCGAGTTCAAGAGCAGCAGAATTGACATCCTGCAATTCAACAGGCATCAGTTCATTCAAATAGGGAGATACAACCTCGTTATTAATAGCTTTAAAGTTCTTTCTGAGTTCCCACTTCCTAGCATCCAGAAGAGAAAGGGCTACATCCTGATATGACAGCTCTAGAGGGACGGCCAAGTGGTCGGACCAAGCTAGTGGGACCGGAGGTCCCACCTTCAACCTAAGGTCATTAGTAAAAACTCCGCCAAGTGTATGACCAGCCAGGTGGGTGGGGCCTACCACCAACTGGGTCAAACCGCAGGAATCCAGAGTTTCCAGAAGTGTAGGAGTGTCTCTAGATACCATATTTTCCAAATGGAAATTGAAATCGCCAAGGAGAGTAATATTAGGCCTCTCAATAAATGGCTCTAGCAGCTTGATCAAATCCTGGCTAAAAGCAGATCTAGGGCCCGGCTGCCTATAAAACAGGAGACCAGAGAAAGAGACGGAAGGGGTGAAGTTGGTGGAAAAGTACAAAGCCTGAAAGGAGTCTGAAGGAGTGGAAAGAAATTCAGTACGGCATATAAGAGAGTCCTTGTATAAAATTCCTATTCCTCCTCCTCGGCGACCAGTTCTATCCATCCTAGCCAGGGCATAACCAGAAGGATTAGCATCCACCAAGTCAGGTCCCAAGGCATCTGATGCTCAGGTCTCTGTGATAAACACCCACGTAGGCTTTGTGGCTGAGACAAAGTCCCTGAAAGCAATGTTTTTTTTTTTAAAGACCTCGCATTGATAAGAAACTCACTTTCAGTCGTTATATTAGGCTTAGGTACATCAATGATCAGCTGTGCCTTCCGCGGATTCGCTTTCCGGGACCACTGCATTGATATCCACAACCCATCCTATCTAAAAAGGCCTCTGGGGTAGTGATATGGTGACAGTACTTAGCTAAGGGCTTCAGTGCAAGCAAGAACTGTCTAGTATAGCAGAAACTTACTTGAGAGCAAGCAGTAGATAGCCCAGCCTCCCTGGCCCCTGGTGTGTACTTAGCGCGGACGGGCGCAGACGGGCTTGACTGTGGCGTGACTTCGGCACGCGCCTGCTGCGCGCGTCTGCTGAGCGCGGAAGAGGTCATGAGGATTAAATAGGGTGGCCCCTGGAGGAGAAACTAGTGCGTGACCCTCGGTCTCCAATGAGCGAGAGACCAACAATCTGTGCCGGCGCCCTCCAAAGCAAGCGGGAAAACCCGCTTGCTTCGAGGGCATCTAGTTGGTAACCCACTACCTCAGGGTGGCACGTATGTAAAGGATGTCGTTATATATCTTAAGCGAATCGCATGCCTAAGGAACATACATTTATCTGTCGAGTGTGCAGAAATGAAGAAATACGAATCTGCACAGTTTTTGTGATATACAATGAACATGCACTGATGTGCCGTATCAATCAAATCAAAGAAGGCTTTATTCGATTGAATAAACAAACAATCATAAAAGCTCAAAGTTAAAAACAATCTTCCAATTCATACAGACATAATTTCATTATTAATTACATTCATAAAAGTTAAAAAGATATTACAGTTACAAAGCCATCATACAGTAGTTTTTTTTTTTATAAAAGTCCATAACTCATTAAAAACATTTAGGTACATTGTTGCTTCCTTAGACTCAAAACAATTTTCAGGAAAGTTGTTAATCTATACACAGTGTGCTCATTCTCCAATTGTTGGAGAGCCAAAAAAGCAGGACGGCATTGACGTAGCCCACAGTGTTTCAAAATAGGAACAAGAAATGAGATCCTAGGTGGAGAGTAAAACCTACAGAAACAAGCATTTGCAATGCAATAGGTCTCGCATTATTAAAGTTTGAGCTATAGGTGTTGCATTATTTAGCAATGCCAATAGCTCAAACTTTAATAATGCAAGACCTATTGCATTGCAAATGCTTGTTTAACTTTCCATCAGCAGCACACTCATGAAAAAAAAAATCCCAGTGTGTAGGGGCCATTAGTATTTTGTATCTCAATAACAAACTCCAACTTTGAAAAACAAAATGTTTGTTAACCTCTTTGGTGCTTGCCTCAGCCAATGGCCGACGCAAACACTACCTCCCTGGTGCGGCGCATATCCATTGACTGACACTAGGGAGACCCCCTTTAATCCTCTGGTGCAAAGGTTTTTTTTCCCTGGGGGAGATGAGGAAGGCTTTCTGCATCTCTCCCCGCCCCACCTCCCATCCATCTGTGACGTCAGTGCGCTGCGTGGTGCTCTGACTTCACAGTTTTGGCCACCTGAGCAAAGAAAGCAGCAGGTAAAGCTGCACTCGACTCCAATGGGGAAAACAGGCTGAAAACGCCCTCCCCAGCATTCAGGGATGCCTCGTTTAAACGGGAGAGTCTCCCATTTATTTCAAATGAGGCCTTCTTGAAACCCCACTTGACACCAGAAATGTCTTTGGGAGGGGTCAGCCCTCGTGGGAATGGGCTGCCCCTCGCCCAACCTTGGAGGCATATATTGAAAAAAAAATACATTGGCTTTCCCTGGGAGGCGCGATCGTCCCCCAAAATGAAAAAGTTAAAACAATAATTAAAAAATAGCGGCGAAAGAGACAGGGGGTGGCCTTCCTGCTCAGTGGCCGACCCCTGCCTGTATATTTGTAGAGAGAAAAGGCTCAAATATTTATATATACATACATATATACATACACACACACACACACACACACATATACATATATACATATATATATATATATATATACACACACACACACACACCTACATACAGAGCGATCTCTCTGTCAGGGCGCAGCGTGGAAAAAAAAAAGCTGGGGGATCAAAGAGGTGTGGCTGGTGCAATTAAGGGTGTGACTAATACACGTAAGCTGAAAATCTGTGCTTAGCTTAGTGTTCTGCACAACTGGTATTATGCAACTTCTGGCATAGCATCCAGGTATAATACAACAAGCAACATTTCACCTACAAGCCAGAACTATTAGCTTTGTCAGTGCTTGTTAGATGCATAATATAAATAAATAACAACTAGGACTTTGTTGTATAGCATATTGAAAATGCTTCAGTGCTGAAATGATGAGACTGTGAAAGAACTATATGTCTCTTTGAAGTTACATGAAAGCCAGTAAAGTGTGGTACTGCAGCAGAGCAAAAGAAATGTACTGCTACAGAGAGAGATATCTGACTTTTGTCTAGTGGCAGTTTTGACGCAATAAAGTAATGCAGAGGGTATGCTGGAAAGAACAGATCTGTATTATATGGATTGCTAAGTGGATTAGTAAAGCTAGGCATTAGAAATGCTTTGAAACAAATTAAATGTATGTGAGAGCGGTCTATGGAGAGATGAGGGGCACGTTTGCTGATGGTAGTGAGGGAATCCAAGGAGGTCATAGTGTGCTTTTGTAAAGCACACGTTCACCCATAGGCATCGTGGTGCTGAATAACAGATATTTATTGGACTTCATGGGGGGGCCCGAAAATGATTGTCACACTGGCCGCCACCAGCGCTAAAGGCTGCGATGATGGGTATGTGGAAAGGTGAAGTAATACTGTGTCTTCCTCTCTCTTTCTTAGTGTTTTTGGAGAGCCTATAAATTTTGCAAAGGAAAGGTAAGGTGACTTTGTCATTACTGACTGTTGCACATATCACTGACGCACACACCCACCTATACTTTGAAATCAACAACCTGTCTGCCTTGTACGTAGGATAGTGTTTTAAAAGGAAGGTTTTAGGCACTAGCAGAGATGGCATATCGTCGGATAAATGCTGCCCAGGCCCTAAATCGAAGTTGACCCCTCCTTCCTTGTGGGCTGCGCGGCAGAAAGCTAACTCTTCTGGGTCTCTGGAAGACAAAGGAACACTCCGTTGAGGAGTAACTACGTGAGCCCCCGGACCGCCTGATTTGGTTGGCTACAGCCAAAAACGAGCCTGGTGCCGAGTGACAGACGTCCCGGGATCCCTTTGGGTGCTCGCTGCGGCAGTGGTGACAGTTTGTGCGGATTGTCCGGTGTCGGAGTACGCTTGGGAAGGCAAACGGGACCATTTGGTTTGCTGTTCGCCGTTCCTTGGTGAGAGAGCACTGTTTTGCATTTTATTATTCGCCATGTCAGCAGACGCCTTAAAGGGCAGAGAGGAGGCAGCACAGGACCTGTTTGACGATTCCCCAGCCGGGGAGCTGGTTCAAGGTGCAGTCACTGAAACTATTCAGGAGGGAGGCATGAGCCTCCGTGAGATTTACAAAAAGCTTGAGCAACTCATGAAAAGAGAGCAGGCTAAGTGGTGGGAACACCGTTCACTTAGCAGATATCTCGAGGTGGGGCGTATCCCTCAGGGTTTACGAATCATGTTAGCGCCCAGCTACGAGCAATCCGACCCTAATATGCTCAGTGAATGGGGTGAGTGTAATTTAGATTCCTCCCGCAAATAAGTCACGATTTTGGTCAAATACGTGGAGAGTGACCGACTGGCACTGCAGCAACAGATTGATAATTTGAATATGGACATTAACACTTTGGAAACAGGAGTGGAAACTGCATCTTCTAAATTTAGAGGTGAAATGCTGGCTAGGTTGCGCAAAGAAGAAGATATAATCAAGAAGCGCAAGGCATTCAAATTTCAGCATGATAAGGCCGATTATCAACAAGGCCGTATCTTCACTTTCGCCAAAAATGTTGATGCCATTAAAGCCTCTAAAAGCAAAGATAGTTCGGCTTTAACTCTGGTCAATGGAGGAAATTGGTCGCATCAGGCTTGTTGTCATCTGCATCGGACATAAGTTCTATTTCTGACAGCGGATCTGATACCGAAGCGGCAAGGTCTGAACTGCGTTTGGGGTTTACAAAACTTTTATTGGGGCAGGAATTAGATTGCCTGCGGCAAGACCCACGGGATACCCTTCGGCCCAGGAAATCTGGTCAAACCGCTCCCAAAAACTCAACAGGAAGTGGCAACAACGCAGGAGGGCAGGTCGCGCCAGAAAAGCCCAAAAAGAAGTTTTACCCCAAAAACAAACGCAATCAAAAGAATTGACAGCGGCGCAAGGCAATGACCCGGCGTTGGTTGGTGGTTCCTCAGTTTTCAACCTGACTCCTGTAGTCCTCACGAAATCTGACATCAATGTCCTATCACTTGGCCTTACATTCAGCCCATCCAGTAATTTCAATTATGCACAAAAAAAGAATTGATTTGTATAAATATACTGGCAAGTTGAAATTAAAGAAATACTTTCTGAGCAATAAATACCATCCTAGGGCACAGGCAGCCCCCCTAGATCAAACAACATCAGGGTTGGTTGCCCGAGATCTGGGCCTCTTTCAAGACTTGTCCTCACTAAGCAACGAAACTTCACTTCCAAGTTCATCGGAGGGACAATTGGTATTGGACTCACCAAGTTTAACTAACTTTAAACCCAGGTCAACATTTACACCACTCATGTTGTATGACAACATCAACATTTTCCACGAACTAACAATAGCCGTGATCAAGGAATTACAGACTTCAACACTGAAAAATAAACAGGGGTCTGTAGCTCACAACACCCAATATCACAACTTGATTAAGAAATTACAAGCAAACAACACCATCATTGTCCGCCAAGCCGACAAAGGAGGAAATGTTGTGCTGTGGCCAAGCGCTTTATATTTGGAGGAAGCATACCTCCAATTGAATGACGCTCTGTGTTACAAACGCTGTGATATCACCGTCTTTCGAAAAGCACAGAGCGAACTGAATTCTCTATTATAGAGTTGGAAAAGCGCTGGTTTACTTAGCCTTGATGAATTCAAATTTCTAAAAAATGACTTTCCAGTGATGCCCGTGTTCCATCTGATCCCCAAAATTCATAAGAACATTGTAAAACCCCCCGGTAGACCGATCATATCAGCGAGGGGAGGTCAATTGGAAAATGTCACCCTATATATTGACTTCTTTCTGCAGGATTTTGTAAAAATGTTACCATCATATGTACAAGATTCGGGAGACTTTTTAAGAAAGTTGTCAAATGTGCAGTGGGATTCTGAATATTGGTTAATCACACTAGATGTCTCAGCCCTATATACCAGCATCCAGCACAGGGACGGGCTGAGAGCAATTCAGTTTTATCTAGGTAATAGACCAATCCAATTGAGCGAACACAACAAAATGCTAACCACGATGATATCCTTTTGTCTCCACAACAATTTTTTTATGTGCAACAACCAATATTTTCAGCAGATCAGGGGAGTGGCCATGGGGGCCTGCTTCTCCCCCAGTTATGCCTGTTTGCATATGGGCTACTGGGAGAGGCAGCTCCTCTTTGGCACACTCCATGATCTGGTTGTTGACCATGTGGTACATTGGTACCGCTATATCGATGATATTTTCTTGATATGGCGGGGCACCAAGCAGGAAGCTGTTGATTTCGTTGAAACACTTAATGTGAATTCATTTAATCTTGGCTTCACGTACAACATGAGCCAAGATAAAATATGCTTTTTGGATGTGGAAGTTTTGATTAACGGCAACAGGTTGGAGACAATGCTTTACAGAAAACCTACCGCCGGCAACACTGTGCTGCACGCCAAAAGCCATCATCCGGCGCACCTGATCCGCAGTATCCCCTATGGGGAGATGCTGCGGATCAGACGTATCTACAGCACAGAGGCACTTTGCCGGGCAGCACAGGGGGAGAGTAAGGCACGATTCTTAGCAAGAGGCTATACTGGGACGGCCATAGATACAGCAATTCGGAAGGCTAATGCTATTCAGAGAGTGAAAATCTTTTACATAAGAAGGCAGGATCAGCGGAAGCTGAAAGGGCCAAACAACCGGTCAGATTTGTTCTAACATACAATCGGCAGTACCAAGCACTCCGTAAAATTGTTACAAAGAACTGGAACTTGGTCTGCAATGACCCGGTCATTGGCAACCTTATGCCTTCCAGACCAGACATCTCATGTAGAAAGGTGCGTTCGTTAAACGATGCGCTGGTAAAATCCAGCCCGAAAGTACTTACCAACACTTCTTGGCTTCAAGCCAGCAAGGGTTTTAGGAAGCGTGCCAGTTGCAAGGTTGTAAACATGGGTGAGCAAAACAGAGTATATCACACCTTTCTCCAATGTCCCCCGAGTAATCCACAAACAACTCACGTGTAAAACAGAGTTCGCAGTCTATGTGCTGGAGTGTCCTTGTGGCCTGCACTATGTAGGCAGCACCAAGTTGCAGGTCCACAAGCGGATACTCCAGCACATAAGGGCCATTAACACCAATGACGCAACATACCCGGTTGCACATCATTTTAAGGATCTGCATGACAACCAAAGCCAGCTGCTCAAGTACTTTGTGATCGACGCAGTACCCCCCTTCGCAGGGGAGGGAATCGTGAGGAGATACTGAGAGCGCTTGAGACCAGATATATCCTAGATCTGGACTGCAAGTTTCCTTCAGGTCTTAATACTAGTGTGGATTTGCCTATAAACTCACAACCCAGACCCGTTGATCATTTACCTTCCAGTTTAGATCTACAGTCCCATCACATCCGTTCTCTCCTAGGGTAAATTGATGCGTTTACAAACTGCCCCGTTGTGAGAAACAAGGGAAAGTCGCTAGCTCGTGTTCTCCTTCCTGTTTCTAGTTCAGTGGTCTGAATAACACCATTCACATTTTTGATTTTAAACACTAATTATATTTTGATAAGAAGGAGAAAAAAAAGAGATTCTATTGTAGATTTTATGCACAGGTTTTTTGCACTTCCCAAATTCACCATTGTTACATGAACCAGTTGTACAATCAATTTTTGGTTGTTTATCCAGGGATGTGCGTAATTCTTTCTTATGATGTTGATCTTACCCACTTGGGTTATATCATGTATGAAGCTCCCAGTCTTTGGATTTATTTTCGGAAAAAACTGTATTTGGGGATACATTTTTTTAAACAGGATACTGATTTTAGCCACTTGGGTTGTATTAGGTCTATTCCCTCGCTGATTTTACTTTGATTTTAATGAATCAATGAATTTGAATGAATTTCTTTCCAACGAGGGTTGTTTAGTAGCCATGATACTATCATATTGAGCACTTTTTTATCGATACTATTATTGTATTATATTTTATCTTACGGTTTTGCTTTCTGTAAGATAATGTTTTCTAGCATTTCTAGTCTCAATTTGAATGTTAAAACGTCAGGCTATACATACTAATGCGGTGACTATCACGCACCCCGTATTTTCTCTGTGTTTAGTAAATCTGGCTGTTGTAACTACCAATCATGTAACGAGGTTTTGCACACTTGCACTAAAGAAACTGCTGCTTTAATAGCGTCATGTGACCAAGGCCTCTGGGCAGGCCGAAACGCTATGCTGGTGGTGAAATTTAAAAACAAATAAATTATTCACCTTAAGCCTGGGTCGACTCTCATTTCTTGTCTCCGGTGGTGTCCTTTTCGAGGGAGTTCTGCTGGAGGTGCTGGTTCGAGGATTTGCAATAAATAAATATATACATATATATATACATACATATACACACACATATATATATATTAAATATATACACACACACACACACACACATACATACAGAGCGATCTCTCTGTGTCAGGGCGCAGCGTGGGAGGAAAAAAAGCTGAGGGGGATCAAAGAGGTGTAGCTGGTGCAATTAAGGGTGTGGCTTTAATACACGTAAACTGAAAATCTGTGCTTAGCTTAGTGTTCTGCACAACTGGTATTATGCAACTTCTGACATGGCATCCAGGCATAATACAACAAGCAACATTTCACCTACAAGCCAGTACTATTAGCTTTGTCAGTGCATGTTAGATGCATAATATAAATCAGCAACAACTAGGACTTTGTTGTATAGCATATTGAAAATGCGTCAGTGCTGAAATGATGAGACTGTGAAAGAACTATATGTCTCTTTGAAGTTACATGAAAGCCAGTAAAGTGTGGTACTGCAGCAGAGCAAAAAAAATTAACTGCTACAGAGAGAGATATCTGACTTTTGTCTAGTGGCAGTTTTTACGCCATAAAGTAATGCAGAGGGTATGCTGGAAAGAACAGATCTGTATTATGTGGATTGCTAAGTGGATTATTAAAGCTAGGCATTAGAAATGCTTTGAAACAAATGAAATGTATGTGAGAGAGGTCTATGGAGAGATGATGGTAGTGAGGGAATCCAAGGAGGTCATAGTGTGCATTTGTAAAGCGCACGTTCACCCATAGGCATTGTGGTGCTGAATAACAGATATTTATTGGACGTCATGGGAGGGCACAAAAATGATTGTCACACTGGCCGCCACCAGTGCTAAAGGCTGCGATGATGGGTATGTGGCAAGGTGAAGTAATACTGTGTTTTCCTCTCTCTTTCTTAGTGTTTTTGGAGAGCCTATACATTTTGCAAAGGAAAGATACGGTGCCTTTGTCATTACTGACTGTTGCACATATCACTCACGCACACACCCACCTATACTTTGAAATCAACAACCTGTCTGCCTTGTACGTAGGATAGTGTTTAAAAAGGAAGGTTTTAGGCACTAGCAGAGATGGCGTATCGTCGGATGAATGCTGCCCAGGCTCTAAATCGAGTTCTGGAGTCCAGCTCTGAGGCAGGATCAGAGACTGAGACAGCAGAAACCGAGACATCATCTGAGGGAGAGGACATTGGAGCATGATCTGGGAGGGATTTTTCAGTTGGAGCAGTTCCATCCGACGACTCATCTTCCAGCGATTCTGAAGGAGACGATGTCAGTCATGCTGTCCCTTTGCAAGCACAATCTGTACAGCGGGAAACCAGTAGCAGGTTAGAGCAACTCAGAGAGCAGGCATGTGCGGCCGCAAGCACAGATGCCTCCCAATTTAGTTCAGCTCCAAATTCCGCCTTTCACTGGCGACGCTTGATGTAAAGTTGATACGGCTAATTTTTTTGCCAATTGACTAAGTCCATCTCTTTTTGGATGTTGAGGGAGCATGGAGGCACTCTCTGGCCTTATTCTAGGGCACACAAGTGGAGTCCCACTTCATTAGGGGAGTTGAAGATATTTTTGGCCCTCACGCTTAAAATGGGGATAGTGCATAAACCAATCTTACTGTCCTACTCGCACGGTTTGGTTAACCCCCATCTTCGCACCATACATGAGCAGAGATCATTTTTGCTATTGCAGCGCATGCTGCATTTCAATGACAGTTCTGCTGAATTGCCAGGGACCAACCAGACCATGACAGGTTGTTCAAAATTCGGCCTGTCGTGGAACATTTGTCTGCCTGCTTTCCAGAGGTTTATACTCCTGGAAAGAATATAGCCAATGATGAGTCCTTGAACTTGTTTAAAGGACGACTGCTGTTCAGGCAGTACATTCCGAGCAAGTGCGCTCGCTATGGCATCAAGCTGTACATGCTATGTGAGAGCTTGACTGGCTATGTGTACAGCTTGAGAGTGTATACAGGGAAGGACACAACTCTAAACTCTGCAGGTAGATTGTATTGGAGCTTGTCCAGCCACTCCTTCACAAAGGTTGTAACCTTTATGTGAACAATTTCTATACAGAAGTAGAGCTGTTCAGTGAGCTCTACAAAGCTGGCACTGTGACCTGCTGTACAATTCGTTGTCACTGCAAAGGATTCCAGCAAGAGCTTGTTTGGAAGAAGCTCAGGAAATCATAGAGCACTCCGTTGTGTTCCAACGAACTGCTCGCAGTCAAGTTCTCAGATAGGCGTGACGTGTACGTGCTCACTACAATTCATGATGAGAGCACTTCCCCGTCACAGTTTGGGGTTAGATGGCCGAAGTCCACAAGCCCACCTGTATACTGGATTACAACAATTATATGGGCGGAGTGGACAAGAACCACCAGGTTCTTCCGTCATACAATGCGAATCGAAAAACTGGCACTTGGTATAAGAAACTGTTTACTCACCTAATCCAGATGGCAACATACAATGCGTATGTTTTGTATCGTCCGACTACCACAGGAAGACTCATGTCTTTCAATTAGTTTCAGTTGTCTGTGATTAAAAGTCTCACTTTTACAGTAGCAGCAGCCTCCACTTCATGTGTTCTTGAGGACGTGGCAAGGCTGCAAGAGTGAGGTATCATTTTACTCAGGAGACTGAGGGGAAAGCTGCGTGGTAGGAAATTTGGGCCAGCACGGTGATCCTACACAGAAATATGTGGAAAATGTGATTTTTTTTAGCTAAATCTGAGGTTTGCAGGGGATTCTGGGTAGGTAAATGTTGGGGGGTTCATGCAAGCCATACCTCCCTGGACTCCCCCGGGTGTCTAGTTTTCAGAAATGTATGGGTTTGGTAGGTTTCCCAAGAATGTCGCCAACCCTTTGCTCAAAAACCCAGGTGACACCCTTGCAAAACCAGTTTTTTGTGTCTCCTCAATAGGATTTGAGCCTTGCCTGTCGCGGGCACTTGGCCCACCCACGAGTGAGGTATTATTTTTATCAGGAGACTTTGGAGAATGCGGGGTAGGTGGAATTTTGTAGATCCATGCAGATTCCAGAACTTTCCGTCACAGAAATGTGAGGAAATTTTTATTTTTTTTGACAAGGTATGAGGTTTGCAAGGGATTCTGGGTAACAGAACATGGTGAGAGACACACAAGTCACCCCATCCTGGATCTCCCTGGGTGTCTATTCTTCAAAAAAAGTATACGTTTGCTAGGTTTCCCTACGCGCCGCCAGAGCTATGGTTCTAAATCCACAGCTATGCACTTTGCAAAAAAAGGGCAATTTTTCACTGTAAAAATGTGGTGTGTCCACGTTGTGTTTTGGCCCCTTTCCTGTCTCGGCTCTAGACCTACCCACACAAGTGCAGTAGAATTGTTATGGGGAGACTTTGGGGGATGCGAGGTGGGTGGAATGTTGTGGATCCATGCTGATTCCAGAACTTTCCAACACAGAAATATGAGGAAAATGTATTTTTTTACACAGTTTGAGGTTTGCAAGGGATTCTGGGTAACAAAACCTCATGAGAGCCACACAAGTCACCCCGTCCTGGATTTCCCTGGGTGTCTAGTTTTCAGAAATGTGTAGGTTTGCTGGGTTTGCTTAGGAGCCGGCTGAGCGATGGTTCAAATCCCCAGCTAGACAATTTGCACAAAAAAGGTCATTTTTTACTGGAAAAATGTGATGTGTAAACGTTGCGTTGTGGGCTGGTTCCTGTCACAGGCCCTTGGCCTACCCACACAAGTGAGGCACCACTTTTATTGGGAGCCTTTGGAGAATGCGGGGTGGGTGGAAGTTTGTGGATCCATGCAGATTCCAGAACTTTCCAACACAGAATTTTGAGGAAATGCGTTCTTTAAAAAAAAAAAGTTTGTAAGGGATTCTGGGTAACAGAACCTGGCAAAAGCCACACATCACCTTATCCTGGACTCCACTGGGTGACTAGATTTAAAAAAATGTACAGTTTTGCTAGGTTTCCTTAGGTGCCAGCTGAGCTGGGGTCCACAAACCACAGCTAGGCACAGTGTAAACCAAGGGTCAGTTTTCACTAGAAAAAAAGGATTTGCTCATGTAGCGTTTTGACGCCTGTCCTGTCACGGGCACTATGCCTACCCACATAAGTGAGGTACCAAAACCATAGCAAGGCGCAGCTCAGTTAATGGCTCTAGGTACCTCGGATTCTAGGTGAACCTACAAGTCCTATATACCCCTGCAACCATAAGGCCCCAATGGACATAACGGTATATTGCTTGTAAAAATCTGCCATACTTAGAAGAGGTTACAGGTAAAAATGAAGACACAAATGGTTGTGTTTTTCAACTCATTTTCAATATTTTTTAATTTGAACTGTTACTTTCAGTAGGAAAACCTTGAAGGATCTACATAAATGACCCCTTGCTGAATTCAGAATTCTGTCTACATTTCAAAAATGTAGAGCTTTCTGGGATCCATAATTGGTTTTACATCAATTTCTAGCACTAACTGAAAGGAGGTTGAAAGTGCACAAAAATAGGAGATGCCCCACTAAAATGCCAAAACTGTGTAGAAAAGTTTTGTTTTCTAACAAACATCTGCCTGTTCCTGAAAGCTGGGAAGATGGTGATTTTATCATATCAAACGCATTATTGATAACATTTGCAACGAAAAAAACAGACGCTCTCTTCTTCAACACTTTTTTCCAATTTTTCACCAAAACCCCCAAATTTAGCTGTATTATGGCTAATTTCTTAGTCTGCTCCAGGGGAATCCCCAAACCCTGGGCTCCTTCAAAATCCTCAGGATGTTGGAAGAAAAGGGTGCAAATTTGACGTGGATACCTTGTGTGGACAAAATGACCGGTTACTCACCGGTAATATTCATTACTCCGAGTCGTAGCCCTCCCCGTCCCAGTCCTTACTAATGAGCATAGCTCCTCCCACCAGAAACTCCCAAGCAACTAAAAACCCATCCCTTCCCTCCAGGCCACACCCACACCCGAAGGCATATAACCATGTGACCCGCCCATCCACATCCTGTACTACCAAGCACAAGAAGCCGAACAGGGAGGGAGGGATGGGAACCAGGAATGGGACGGGGAGGGCTACGACTCGGAGTAATGAATATTACCGGTGAGTAACCGGTCATTACCTCCTCGTCAGCCCTCCCCGTCCCAGTCCTTACTAATGAGCAGATACCAAAGCAAGAATCGGCTTCACATAGCAGAAAAACAGACTCAAGCCGCACAAGCAGAAAGTCACACAACCCGAGCAGAACGCAAGCCAGCGTTCCCAAACCCAGGAGACACAGTCCCACATATCACACAACGACTACAGGACATAACAGCACGAGGAGAACACCCAGCAGCATCCACACAGAAGACGGCCAGGGTGCCCCAACCCGGAAGCAAGCCCAACGAGCAGCTACCCCAGAGGCGAGGAACCTCGAACCGACCCAGGCGTCAACACACCACAAGCCCAACAGCAGGCCGCACAGCCAACACCGCCACTGACGGAGAGCAGCCACCGAAGGCCCCAGAACACGACCAGCCAGCCTAAAGGCAACAAAAAGGGAACACCACCCCATAAAAAAAGGCACAGCAGGAAGGAGGCACACCGCCAGAGCCCGCACAACCGCCAAACCGAGCAGCAGCACCCAAACCCCAGTAAGAGGTACAGGACAGAAAACAGGCAGAACCAGAAACTCCAACAAGGAGCAAAGGAACGAAAGAACGGCGCCAGGAGGAAACAACCCCCCAACCATCCGGACGCCAAGGGGCGCACCAGCCCAACGCCCGAACCCCGAAAGGCCAACCAACCGCCCACAGAGCTCGCAGGGAGGATACAGGCCGACCCAAGTCGAAGCCAAACACCCAGAAACCCAAGACAAGCCCCGGAAACCAATGCAGACACACCCTGTGTCGGACAGCAATCCAGGAAAGAAAACCCCATGACAGGCACAGGACAGGAGAGGCGAAGGGCTCCCGAACCGAGAAAAAACTCAGCCAGAACACCCCAAAGCCAGGAGGTCCAGACACACCACAGCCAACCCGCAAGTGGACCAGACACCCCGAGACATAGGGGAAACAACAAGGGACCACCGGCAAACACCAGCAAGGCCCCACCGTCAGCCAAAACAGAGGGAGCCAAGGCCACCCAGGCCAAACCGGAGCCACCGGGACAAACGAGGCCCGACCCAGTCCAACCTGCAGCAGGACCCACGGAACCAGCGCAAACGGGGGAAAAGCACACAGCAGACCTCCGTGCAACAGAAGGACAGGGCAACCACCCCGCAGACAGAGCCTGACCAAACCAGAGAACAACCTCAACCCAAGGCACTCCCCGGAGAAGCAAAACAGGCCCAACCCCGAGACACCGAACCTGGACAGCAAGAGGCATAACTCGGACAGGGAGGGAAACACCCCACGCAGGAGAGCCGCCCCGGGAAGAAAAACCCCCCGGGAGACGAAAAGTCCAAGGGGCCACAAGGAAGAAAATGCCCCCCCCCCTCCCGGCCGAACAGCCGAACCGTCAAGTGAAGCCATCCCAGCACAACAAAGGCGGACGACCAAACACACCACCAGCACACAGCCCGACTAGACCCCCCCGAACCTCAGGGGAACCAAGGCAGAAAGAGGCCAGGCCAACCGAACCGACCAAGGGACAAACTGAAAGCACAGGCAATCAGGATTCAACCCCAGACCAGAGCGAGCCAGCGCCACCAGAGGCACAAGAGCAGCAACAGCACCCCGGGCCACATGAAAGCACCCCACGAACGCAACAGCACCCGGCATACCCAGGCGACCTCCCAACCAGGCACCAACCAGGCCAGAAACAGCAGAACCCCAGATCCATCAAACAAGATCAGGTGCATCCAGGCAAGCAAGGCCAAAGGCACAACACCCCCATGGGTCACCAAGAAAGCAAAGGCAGGAAATGAACCCACCGGCCAGCGGGAGCCTGCGACAGCAGAGGCACAAAACACTCCACAGAGCCCCAGAGCCCAGGTCAGAGAACCAACGTCACTCAGGACCCAAATGGATAGCCCCGCAAGAGGCCCAGTGCAAGACACGCCAGGGGGAACAAGAGCCACCGGGCCCAAGGACAAACCACACAGCAGCAGGAAACAGCCGCCGAACATGGAGCCGCCGGGGAGTAGAGGTAGACCGAGCCCCCAATCACCACCGTAGACTGCGGGGCACCGTCAGGAAAACCCCACCAACCTAGGAGCCGAAACCACCCCACGCACAGCAGCACATTCCAAACCGACACAGGAAGCAGCAAACACCCATTGAAAGGGCCCAAACCGGAAGGAAATAAGAGGAAGAATCAACCCACCGAACAAGGCAGGGAACACCCGGAACCCCCTAGTAGGCAAAGAAGCCGCGGGAACCGGCCTAAGAAGAACGTGTCCCGGAGAACCAGAAGGATCGACGAGGGAGACACAAGCGTGCAGGCGCCAGAACCAGCACCGGACAGCAGACCCCAGAAGGGCCCCGGAACCGAAACAGGAGCGAGTACACCCCCCGACCCTGCCGAAACACAAGCACTCACAACACCGCCCCCACAGAAAGGAGACCCGAGCCCTGCGCAAAGAGCCCGCCACAGTGCCTGAGAAATGGGAAAAAGGGGCAGCACAGAACACAGCCAGAAGCCCAGCCCAACAAGGAGGGACAAGAAGAAGAGGAAGCACCCCGTAGACCCTGGGACAAGAGGAAGGAAGGGACCCCCCAGCCCCATTCCATACCCCCAAAGGGCAGGGCCACCAAATCAGAATGAAACGCCGCCCAAAAGCAGGCGCACAACCCCACGGATCCCAAAATAGGAAAGAGCCCGCGAAGGGAAGCACCATCAAGGGAGTCCCCCAAGCAGTACCGTCCTCCAAGGCAAAACCCAGCGAGCAGACACAGAGGACCCAGCCACCGTCGCCAACGCCCCAAGGGTTTCAAAGGAAAAAGTCTGCCCGGAAATGCCACTGTAGTCCCAACCCGGAAAAAGAGGCAGAGGGGCCCACAACCAGCAAACCAGCACAGAAAAAACAGACAGACACACAAAGTGAACGACCCAAAAGCCAGGGCAAGACGCAGCCCGGACCGCAAAACCAGAGGAAGTACAAGCCAGCCTCAAGGTCCCCCATCCCGCAAGACCACAGGAGAAAAAGGAACCGCAACCACGGACACCACCAGGCACCGAGACGCCACACCAGCCACTGGGAACCACCCGCTCCACAGCCAGGAAACCCCAGGAAACCACCGCAAAGGAAACCTCATTGCCAGAAACCGGGGAAAGGCATGACTGACAACCTCCCCCCACACCCCTTTAGCAGGATCCGAACCCATGACTAGTGAGATCCACCATCACCACAGGCACAAGACATACCACCGAGCCACAGCTCCAGGCCAGAGATCCAGGAAAAGGGAGGCCCATAAGCCCCAACAACAGGCGAATGGAGAAACGTCTACCGACCAACCATCCACCAAGGGCCACGGAACCCAAAAAGCGTCCCGAGCATGGAGCAGAACACCACGAAGGCACGTCCAGACCATGCCCTATGGAAGGAGCAGTGGAAGACCCAGCGACCACCACCTCCCCGTTACAGCGGAGCCCAAACTACCAAACTCCATAAGGGGAACAGAACAGAGAAATTAGAGCCCAGATCAAGCAATGCAAGATCCACAAGGGCTAATCAGGGAATGCCACACCCCAACAGGACAGTAGGCCAGCCCAAAGTAGTAATGGATATCCACACAGAAGTTGGGCTCCAAGTAGAAATAATATCCAGAAGAACAGCTGGACAACCACAGATGAAAGATGTCATACTTCCCAGCAAGATCACCCAGCAACAGATACAGAAATCAAGAATATACATTCCAAGTGACCTGTATCAATACGAAATGACATAGGCAAATTCCAAATGACATGAAAACATGGAATACCACACCAAACATGACAGAAAGAGGGAGACCCGGACTCCCCCAAACCCCATGGTCCCACCAAAGCAGGGACACAAACGTACATGAAACAGGTATCCAAGGGGGAATAAAAAAGGCCGCCAAGCAGACCGTCACACACCGACCTGAAAGGAGGCCAGACCGCCATGCCACCGGGGTGCAGAGAAGCCAGCCGTGCACAACAAACCACCCCTCCCACCCCGGGCGAACCCGCTAGGGCAGAGAATCAACCCGGAAGAGGGGAGGCCCCAACAGGAAGACAAGACGCGCCACCACCACGGGTCACCGCCATAAACACAAGCAATGCCCCAAATTAAGGGGCAGAGAGCGACCCACGGCAGGGAAAAGAGGCCAGGGGAGAAACCAAGGACATGCAACCACAGCCTCAGAGTCCCGACCCCCCAAAGCACCGGCCCCAGGCATGTGTCACGAGGCGCAGCCCAACACCATCAGAACACCAGGGCGCCCCTAAAAACGTAAACACAAATGAAACGAACATAGAAAGAACAGGCAGCCCTAAAATAGGACACAAAAGAGAGAGTAGATACTACCCATCAAAGGAACCTGCCCCTAAACAGACACGGGAACCGAAAGGATGCCAGAGCCTAAAACGTATTGGCGCGCTCTTCACGAGCACCAGCCATAACACATAAAAACTCCAGAATACGTTTGGTAGGAGGGGGAGGAAAAGCGAAACGCTCAGAACCATACAAGGTTGAAGCAACGCCAATACCCGAACCCAGGTAACCGAGTTCAAAGCCGGAAGCATTGCAGGGCACACCACATCCGTACCCCCCAACTCCCGGACAATCCAAATGGCAGCAAACAGTGGGAAACACGGGCCCGATACGAGCACCCAGCCCCCAAACACACCACCAAGTAGGAGCCAAACCGCCACGCCACAGGCGAGCAGAGAGGCCAGCCGCGCCCAACACACCTCCCCTCCCACCCCGGGTGTACCCGCTATGGCAGGGAACATACCCGGAAGAGGGGAGGCCGCAGCAGGGAGACACCACCCCACACCAGGTAGTCAAGGCCCCCCAACCCCACGATCCCGCTAAAGCAGGGACTCGAAAGTACATGAAAAAATAAAAACAGGTACATCAGGGGAACAAACGGCCGCCCAGCAGGCCGTTTCACACTCACCCGAAAGGAGGCACCGGTCCAGCACCTCCCCACAACGAAGTTGCCAGGAAATGAATTCCGCAGAAAAAACAAACAGGATGTGGATGGGCGGGTCACATGGTTATATGCCTTCGGGTGTGGGTGTGGCCTGGAGGGAAGGGATGGGTTTTTAGTTGCTTGGGAGTTTCTGGTGGGAGGAGCTATGCTCATTAGTAAGGACTGGGACGGGGAGGGCTGACGAGGAGGTAATGTTACAGGGACCTAAGCGCAAACTACCCCAAATAGCCAAAAAACAGCTCAGCACTGGAGGGGAAAAAAAACAGCAGTTAAGGGGTTAAAGTTTAGTGGACAGCCATCAAAATTGATAGCGACTCCCGCTAAGGTACATTGATCACTGTTGAGCCAGTGGTGATCTGTCTATCTTGCAGTCCCTAAGGGTGGCAAAGCTAATGCCCTCCACCACCATGACGGATGGAATACTATTTTCCAAACTCTAAAACCGGCATTCTGAGGTGGTGTTGTAGATGAAGGGAAGGGGCTTCATGTAGATGGAGGGAAGGGGCTTCATGCAAGATTCTGAAGTCATTATGATAAGAGGTAGGACTTTTATTTCATGTTGGATTCTTAGGTTATAGCAACAGCAGATAGGTCCTGTCAGGGCTCCATTCTCCGTCCAATCTTATCTCCTGGATTCCACTCAAGACCACACACCAACATTACAGACACTAGTTCTGATAAACAGGAAAAGGGCAAACACAAGGAAATGATGGACGGAGCGCTGAAACTTTTCAGACACTCACCCAAGTCACTATTAGATCTGGGCTGAATCCAACATTGTTCTTTAGCTCATTTTGCTACCCCAGTTCCGACCCAGCCATATGCAAATCATTCTTAGCCATGTTCCTCATGGGAACAGTCCAGCCCGAACTACCAAGTCAGCTCTTCCCTGGACTGAAACAGGCATCCTGAGACCAGTTTCGGGGTAACACCCCTCATCAGTTATGTTCACCAAAATAGGCCTAAGTAGCAAAGCGACCTTTTACCTACATTTGTTCTAACTTGCTGTGCATAACGGTTCTAGCACTGACATTTTACCTAGGTTTGTGCAGAATAAATTTCGATTGGTTTCCTTGAAACTAGCCTAATTTATTATACGTAAGGATTCTTAGTAAAATCCTCAACACAGGACGTACATAACAGGATTAACATACAAAAGTCACTGCTATCTTCATCTCAGGGTGACAGAGCTACTTTGCATAGTTGCAATTATTGGTTAAGGTTCATTTACATAATCGTACTCATAACATATCGCTTGTGGTAAGAACCCTGAGGCTATCTTTGTGGTATAAAAGAACCACACCTTAACTAGGTAGCTAGAGGAGATGCTTCCACACTGACACAAGATACCGCGGTCCCTGTACGCTGATATTTCAATACGCAGCAGTCTGACTTCCCTTGCCGGGTGCTCAACTTGTGACCAAGACGGGGTCCTTCATTCTCTCTCATCAGGTAATAGGGTTGGCTCTTTCCTAAGGGATTCTTGGCTTTACACCCACATACATGCTAGGTACGCTTAAGAACACTCAGGTAAGGTCTGCATTGTAGGAGTATGTTAAGATCACTGTCATGTTTATATGCCTGCATATTTTCGCTGTTTTAGCACCACGGTAGAATTCTATACCTATTTACTCAGTTGGTGCTTCTAATCTTTTACATTTGCTTCTGTCTATTCATTGTCGCAGCAAACATGTTTTATACTAGAATGACACTCTCTCAATAAATGCTTACTGAAAATGTCACCAACGTTTATTCTGTGTATCTCTCGGAGACTATGTGAGCACGACTTACTGAGTCAAAAGTACTGTACTGTTTCCATGATCCCTGAATGGTCAAGAGTTATCATGTTCAATGGTAGTAGAAACCATTCACTCCTTGATAAGGTTGGTGAGCTTATGGTGGCATTGTGAGCTAGCTGGTCTCCAGGCTGACATATCCTGTGTGGGTGGCCGGAATTAGTCTAGACACAAATCCCTCAGTTTATGTTACCTACTAACTTGCAGATCCTATATATTTTTAGGAACGAACTACATGACACAGTCAAGCTAGCTTACATCCAGTGGGAAAGTGAGCAAGGGGACCACATCTGGGCATACACTGCCAACCCTCTGTGCTACACAGCCTCCTTAGGAAGTAATGAACTGCCCTTCCTGGATCTTTTGATTAAGGAGAAAAATTGACACCTCAAGACTGAGATTTTTTTTTACAGATCGTAACAATCTGCTCCATTTTGAAAGTTTCCACCCATATGGTTTATGAGAAAATGTATCAGTGAGGCAGTTTCTACGTCTGAGACGAAACTGCTCTAAAACATTACATTGCAAGTCACTTGCAAAAAGTCTATTGTCTAAACTGTTTGAAAAAACGACCCACCCCATCTGATGAGAAAAGCGAGAAAGAGGTCCTCGACTAACAATAGAGACCAGCTATTGCTGACTTTTTAGAAAGAGGAGAGCGACATATTAATATGCGTGACCACATTTAGCCCCTTGTCTAACAGTTTTCAAAAATGGGTAGGAACATCAAAGGAATATTGGTACACACACGACCCAGACGAGTAAATATTTAAGCGGGTCAGGCTACTCTTTGGAATTTACCACCCCCCATGGGCCACTCACCTTGTCTACAGTGTGTGTCCACTTACAAGAAGGATGAAATAACTGGATCTGGGGTTAAGGACTTCATGGAGACTTGAGAGTCTGACTAACTGTAACTCCAAAGCTATGAGCTAAATAATAAAACATTCCTGTAACCTAATGTATATAGGGATGACCACCAGATGTGTATGCACCGGTATCACTGAACACCGGAGTACGATCAGGTGTAAACATGATGCAACAAAGTTGACAAGACAATACATAGCTCGCAGGGGCGGCTGGTGACATTTGAAAGTGGTGAGGCACAAAGTGATTTGCATACTGCACCGTAGTGAGCGAGCGCAGCCAGTGAGCCCGAACCCCATGAGGGGTGTTTGGGGGAGGGCCCCCCAAGAAAATTTTGAAAAAAAGAAGAAAAATCGTGCATTTTCAAGCAAATTTGAGAAAGCAGGAAGGTTAATAAAGCAATTGTGAAAGTGTGTGAAAGTGCAGTTATTACATTAATAGATGGCATAACATAGGTAGCTGCTTATTCAGTATAACCACAGAGCTTCATACATTCCGACCGATTACGCTCAGGTGCTGAATTCAGACTATAAGACTTTCATGAAATTCTCAGCTCTAAGAGTAGAAGAAGTTGCACAGCAGTTGGGAAACAGCCTTCACAAAGCATTGGGAATCACTTTTACCATTAGAACGCATGTGACTATCACGCATGTCTTTCCACCCAGATGATAGTGTTAAGATGAAACAAAATGTACTTAATATGCCATTTGATCAGTAAAATCTGTGTAGTCTCAAAATAGAACAAACACTACAAAACTTTTAAAAACAGAGATAACAATGCATTTCTGAGTACCTCAATCAATACTTTTTTTTATTCAACAAACAAGTAGCAGCATTCACTTTTTTCTGCTTCCTAGGAGCACGTCAGGTTCTCAACATATCCCGGCACTCCTATACTTACAGATTCCCCCCACACCTGAGGTCTGCGCAGGTGTGGTTACCTTTATCAAAAAAGGCGCTCCGGCAACCCGGCACAGACACTCATTATTGTTTTAGATGTCTGAATATTCCCGCTAACGTACTGCTTACATTGAATGTGCTAACCGATTTTTAACAACCATAGTTTTTCCTTTTCCTTGTACTGAGTTTCCTATCAATGTAGTGTTTTTTTGCCTTGTTGGTTTGCTGATGCATAACTTCATGCTGCTGATTCATGGTAACCAGCCAGTGTAAATTATGGTTTTGCCTATTTGTTGTGTGGCACACTACACATTCGCCTATGATCTGGCACCATTGTTTTAGTCCTTAACAAATCCAACTTATGTATGCTCCCTAAAAGGAGCACTCTAGACCTGGGACACCGATCCAACGGCAGACCAATCCTGAAGGGCCTAGGCTATTCTACGAAAAACTGATTGAAATGTGAGCGTTAAGATAGTTCTGCAACTACCTTGAAGAAAAAACCTTTGCCTCCGACTGGGATCTGCCCTAGAAGAGGAACAAACTCTCTACAGATCTCTATGTATAACGATTTACATACAATAGTGGACACGAGCTTGATTAATACCCTTCTGTATTAAATGGTGCACACGCTGCACTCCAGACTGCCTTTGATTTACGGCTCTCAGTCTAAAAGCACTATTGCTGTTTCAGTATTTAATGGCCAGCACTTAAGAAAGGGCTGATGTTCTTGTGGTTTTTACCTTCACAAAGGCAACCTGTGCACTGTGTGGTGTGCTGTACATAGGGGCGTAGCACTGTACGGGAAGAACCTTTGCTTACTGGAATTACCTAAAGTGCCTTCAGATCGGTTAGCAATGTGTTAGCATTTCATTCTCACCTGGTTGCATTCTCATCGAGTGGTGAAGTTGGCCTGTGAGAGGGCAGTTGATATTTACAACTGAGTCAGTTGTAAATATCAACTGCCCTCTCACAGGCTGACTTCACCACTCGATGAGTAACCTGGAATTATTCGATTTTGTGGCCGCGCCTTTTCTGCCTAAGTATGGATTTGCTTCACTTGCAACACAATCCATCATCTACTGTCTAATCAAAGGATTTGACAAGATTGTTTCTACCTCAGAGGGATCGAAAGTTACCAGAAGGAATGCAGTGACACAGGTCACTCCGCAGTGGAAGGCCCGCTGTATTTGGGTGTCAAACTGGTACTAATGAGGTGAAACTTTGGCCAAGATAGCGTTAACGCTTAAAAATTACAAACCAAGGAGGTACTGTCACAATACTTCTACTTAATCTATCTGTCAATACTATATACTCACTTTTATGCAAGATATCACGACGATCGACGACGGGTCGAGACTGAGTCAGAGTGAGACTTGAGGAGTCGAGATTGAATGAAACCGCACAGACACAGGCAGGCTGGCTGATGCGTACAGGGCAGACACCACGAGGCGACTAGAACCAGATCCTGCCTGCCATCCGACGTCAGCAGTCTGAGCAGCGCTGCGCGCTGCGAAATGGCCAATCACTGTATGACTACATTCAAGTCAGACACAGTGATTGGCCATTATGCAGTGCGGCTGAGCAGCAGTGCACCACCCACGCGTGGCATCCAGTAATGGATTGCCCTGCCCTGCTGCGAGGTGACCGGACAATCCTGGTGCTGCATGCAGTGCCAGGATTGGCTAGGGGGGCACACTGACTGCTCGCCCTCTCGCCCTTCCTAACGCTGGGGGCTGCTGCCCGGCTAAACCAGCACCCCCCTGGTCACTCTCTATGGGGGGAGACCTAACTGTGCATGCTCGGGCTAGTTTCAGCCCCAAGCTTCACTTGCGCACTAGGGGTACCTGTCTCTGCTGCTGCAACCCTGCTGTCACTCAAGCTGTGCTGGACAGCCCCCCTGCACGCAGCACACTCCCGGAAAACTCGGGTGCTGCCCGGATTCCAGGTGTGGCTCGGCGGCGGCGCTTAAATAAATTACTCATGGGTGGCGATTATTTTTTTTAAACAAAAGTACAACATTTGCCTTGCAGCCGCGGGTCCATGTGGGCTAGTGGGCCTACACCCCTATGCCCCAATGGACGCACCGCGGCTGATAGATAGTGGACATGGGGAGAATGAAATCTAGTGGTGTGAGCTTGAGAAATTAAAACATTACATGCAAACATGACAAAACTCCTGTTGGTCTTTCAGCAAAGCTGGATTTACAGGCTCCGGACAGATCACCATGGGTTAAAAAAGGACATCCCGTAGGGCAGTATCATTGTATAATCCTTTGACAATTTTGTCACTACGATGATCACTCAAATGATTGGCACGATACCTGGTGTAAGGATAGGTCAAATTTCTACATTCTCGTAAGAGCTTGGTGCAAATGCCTGACAAATATCAAAAGAATTCTGACATTTAATTCTAGAACTTACACACAGAAATATTACTGTACCATATCAAATTTACTCCTGCTCCCACTGCCCTCTCATTCTTTACACTGTCAAGTCAAACGGTTAACAGAGCCCACCTTTAATAAAACATCAAGCAAGCACTGCCAACATTTTGATTTGAACAGATAATAAATGAGAGCCGAGAGTGAATAGGAGATGCTGTGATACCGTGGCTAAATTACAGATTTTAGCATTAGAATCTCAGCTAGTGCATTACAACAAATAGGATGCTTCTTGGCATTTTGCTATTCCCCAGGAACCTCAAATACTGCCAAAAGACTCTGTGACATGCAACTTTTTGGTGTTGTTCTGACGCCTTAGCAAATATCACGTTGAATTCTGATAACTGTTGTTTCATTTTTCCCCATTTCAAGTATGGGCCTAGAAGGCCTGTCATGAAAAGTGTCTTAGTGTGATATGCATAACTCTCAAAGCACCTGCCTCCCTTCTTCGCCTGACTTCCTAAAGAATTTTTAAAAATCTGGATACAATTCCAATACCCTGACACTGAACTACAACGCTACGCCCATACTGCATGATGCTGAGTGATATAGGTTTATAGCTAATAGATGACTGCTGTAAACAGAGGCCATTTTCAAAACAAATGTACTTTGACAACGTCAAACGTAAGACATTGTTCTAGAATGTATGGTTATGCTTTAAATGAGAAACCCAGTAATACCTATATAAATAGTTTTAGCTATAAATATAGAGCTTCCAATATATGCAAAAAGATAAAACAATAGATTTTTTTAACTTATAATTTTCAGGAGTTTCCTGCCTAAATTGTATGTTGAAAAGCATTGTATTATGACATGTCGTTCTGAAGGATGAGAGGTTGAGTGAGGGCACTGTTGAATGGGACAGTACACGAGTTGGAAGTGCTTTTATTAGAAAAGAGGATCTCTAACTCCTGAGCTCTTAATATCTTTTAAAATAATTTTGAAGCATGAGACCACATCATGAATTCTAAACCTTCATGCAGATACAAAATGTAAAGAGGGATGGATGGGACAAAGATATCAACTGTATCAGAAACAAGCTTGTTACCAAAATGGAAAGGCTATGCGTAACCCAACTAAAACAAGCACTGGCAAAGCCAATGGGTCTCGCCTTGTCGGCTTACTGTCTTTGCCAATGATTTTGCTAATGATGTGCAGCCTCAGCAAAAAGCAAAATGTTTTTTTCTGATGCTATTCAGCAAAGGCAAAAAAGACAAATTGACAGAGCTGGGCAGTCTGTAGGCATGTGTATTCAGGGTGACGCATGTACACACCTTCGAAATGATTTAGGCACCATTTCTTTTAATTTAGAGGTCTTAGGTGCAAATGTGACATAGATCAATACATTTTTTGTATGTGCTTCTGATACAGCGGAGTGGCTAGTGGTAAATGACAGGTGCTGAGCCCTCCAACAAAATTCAAATAAAATATGTAAATGATCATGAGAGGTGAATGGGTAATTGAGGCGCAGGTGGGGGAGAAGGTACGGGGAATGGTGAGGGGAGTGAAAGTAAAACACAGACATGCAAAAGTGCTTTTTGAAATGCAGAGCTGCCCAGCAGTAAATGGCAGCTAATGGGCCCTCCAAAAAAACTGGAAAAAGAAAAAGAAAAATTAATTTGTTTTTTGCTATTCATCCTCTTGCAGGGAGTGCAAGAGGATGAAGAGCAAAAAACAAATTCATTTTTTGGCATTGCGAAAGGCAAAAAATCTAGGAATACCGAAAAGAAAGGCAAGTCATTGGATAAGAAGCAAATTAGGGTGTTAATAAAGCCAAACAATGGTAAGTAATGGGCGAGCTTTAAGCCCACTTTAAAGGTTTTTGGAATGGCCTTCAAGAGGGCTTTTGTAAACAGACAGCTAAAAGCTGTCTGGGAGGTGAGACCTAAAATATTTGAGGTGGGCGAACCACTGAAAGCTCAAGCTAGGTTATGAGCCATAGGCCTAGCTCCGGCTCACCTCTCGGTCATCTTGGATCCTCAAGCACAAAATGAGCTGAGCTTTCACCTGGCTTTATGTGCCACCCACACTCTAACTTAAGCGCCAACAATGAAAGACACCAGTAATCTTTGATGTAAACCAAAAGAACAATGTCTACTTAGTGGCTGAAATACACAATCTGAAACTAGAAAACCTGGAATCCGTCTTATCTTCCCTGCTAGTTTATGTGATCCTAGGTGCCTATTTTATTTCTCAGAGCCCCCCTTTTTAGGTCTTCTGGCGTTAAACGGCGCGAAAGCGCGGTTTCGCCAGAGACCTATTGTGAGCGACTCTGCTTCCCAGGAGAGGGGACAGGAGCTGGCCGCGCGCTCGGAATTGAGCGGGCCACGCGCACGCGTACTCGCTCGCTGTGCCCAGCTCCTGTCTCCTCTCCTGGAAAGCTGTATCACTCAGCCACACCTCCCCCTTACGCATGCGCACACACACGAGCACACCTACACACACGCACGCACACACACATACATACAGAGACCCCCGCCCCCCCTCACCCCCCTGCCGCCGCCACTTCACACGTTCGTTCTTATAGCGCAAACTCGACCCAGGGTATTGAAGCACTTTAACATTAGCAGCAACCAATTGCATTACAGGCGGACAGGGACATGTTTCATTTTAGGCGCGGAGAGATTTAAGTGATTTGCCCAGAATTACAGGTAGCCTGAGCCCCCCGCCAAGACTAAACCCCCAGCTTCTAAGTCTGCCGCTGTAGCCATTACAACACATCTTCTATCTGCTCTTCGTTTAATTACGGTTGCACAAGAAGCCTTTGAAACGGAGGGGGTTCTCTAATGGGCGACAGGAAGCCTCCTTCGTGCTGACCAGGAGGAAGCACTCGGTCGGTCTCGTGACTGCTGTCGCAGCGGCTTACCTCTGGCGGCGAAGACCGGCCGCTGTGTGGCTGACTGGCCTCTGTCTCGCGCATGTCAGTAGGGTGGGTTCTCACATTTGCAGGAGTGGCTTGGTTCCCTGAGCGCTGCCCCTCGGAGCCTGCTGGGAGTGGTGTGTACGTGGTTGACTTTGGCTCAGACGGCCGCTTCGGCTCACGAGTTTCCCAGTCAGTCAGCAGTTGTAACGCAAGGCCTGCGCTGCTGCTCTTGAGTGCCCTGTATTCCGTCGTATCGTGGCTCCTCCTCTCAGGGGCGGAGGCCGAGCAGCGCTGACTGCCTCCAGGTGCTGGGCGGCCCCGGCTCAGCCTTCCCCCGCAGCCGGATACAGGCTCAGGCCGGAAGGGAGATAGCCGTTATCAGCTGCGGCGCCAAGCCCGGGCCCCGTGATTTGAAACATGGGGACGCTGAAGAGGTTGTGGCAGCTCTGCGAGGACTTGCAGCACCCAGACACGGTGGCGCGCTTCCAGTGGCTGTGTGGGGTAGGAGAAGCCGTGGAGAAGCACTCCAGGGCAGAAGAAATCGTAGCAAATGGACGGGAGCACCAGGAGCTGCGGCACAGGCCACCCAAGGAGCGGGTTTGGGGTAAAGGACAGCACAGGAACTCTCTGACCGGGGAGGAAGGCCAGCTTTCGAGATCAGTAACCGGGCGCTGTACTACTTGTTCACCCTGGGCACAGAGCTGGGCAACGAGCTCTTCTGTATCTCATTTTCCCCCTTCTGGATCTGGAACGTGGACCCCTACGTGGGCCGGCGGCTGATCATCGTCTGGGTGTGGGTGATGTACCTGGGCCAGTGCACCAAAGACTTAGTGCGGCGCCCCCGACCCTCCTCGCCGCCCGTGTTGAAGCTTGAGGTTGTTTACAACTCCGAGTACAGCATGCCCTCCACGCACGCCATGACCGGCACCGCTATCCCACTCTCCGTGCTGCTGCTATCCTACTGCCGTTGGCAGGTGAGTGCCCATGGGTGTTGTGTCCGTTTCACCTATGGGGTGGCAGTTTTGCACCTTAGTTTGAGGGCGAGAGTGACTGGTGCACTTAAAGAAGGAAGCTGTCAAAGGTGTCACTTGTTAAAGGATGTGGGGGGTTATTCTATTGGGGCAGGGGTGCTATCTTCCATCTATCCAATTTCCCCGCCGGTTGTAGTGGTGCATGGGATGGGTGTCCTCAGATTACTGCTTGTTCTGCTGGTATTATTTAAAAAAAATTAAAAGCCATTGTTATTTGTAATATCAATACATCTAAGTCACGTAAATACAACACAAATTGCAATAGAAATGCTATAGGTGTCACATTTGCGAAAGTTAAAACTATTGGCATTGTCATACACAATACCAATAACTCAAACTTTAATGCTGCGAGACCTATTGCATTGTAAATGCTTGTTTTTATTACTTTTAAGCACCTTCCAACGCATGTCTTCAAGATGCTCGCTGCATAAAAACCTTACTCGTGTTTCATGTAATAGACTATAATGTAGCTACATCTACAATATGAAACTAGGCTACATATCTGGTATGCATGACAATATGCTTCCCTTTTACTTCAGTAATGACATTGTCCTCAGGGACGGGGCATGAATGTTCTTGAATTCACGTTTAACAAGCATTTGCAATGCAATAGGTCTCGCGTTTACGCGAGTTTAAGCTATTGGCATTGTAACTGATAATGCCTTCTATTTATGTTTCAAAAATGAAAACAAAATAAAAGGCATTGTTATTTACAATGTCATTAGCTGAAACTCACCTAAATGGGACACCTATTGCATTGCAAATGCTTGTTAGATTAGTGAGTAGAAAAGCTCCCTTTTGGCCCGTGCGGCAAATTAATTAAATAAACAAGCGCGGCAGCTAAAGTAAAAGCGGACCACACTCCAAATAAAAAAAGATGGAAAATAGTGCTTACCGACTTATAAAGGCGACTGTGTAAGGCCACAAGTAAAAGATCCAGTCCTCATGGAAGGTAACAAATGGCGACAGGGCGGTAACAAGGAGGGACTAACAAGCCTCATTATGAATCGGAAACCAGCATTTACTAAGGACAATGACACCAGCCAATCAAAAATATGGGCGGAGAGAAGGCGAGGCTTCCACAGCATACTCGACTACTGCATGCCTTGCAGAGCGAGCGGTGCATGCGGGCTGCCACTAGGCTCGACCTAAAACCTAGCATTGCCTCTCAATTCAGTGACAATCTGATGTACTAAATTGAAACATGTTAAATACACTTTTTTGAATTTTAAAAAGATTACCTTTATCAGTTTTAAATGAGGGTTACTGTATGATTTACGTGGCAAATCAAATCAGGGCTCCGCTCGTTAATCTGCCAAGTTAGACACTTTGGGGCAGATTTACAATAACTGGCACATCCCTGTATATCAGCAGGGATGCACCAGTTATTGTGCGCTACAGCTCCGCCACGATGGATGTCCCGCATTTACAATGCGGTGCACCATGGGGCAAAAAAGGCACAGATGCGTGACGCATCTGTACCGTAAAGGCGACACATTGCTGGAGTTGTGGCCCAGGCGCGACGCAGCTCCAGCAATCTCTGGGAGCCCTATCATTGCAATGCTGCATCAATCCTTACACCTGCTTCAAGCAGGCGCAGGGTTTTGACGCAGCATGGGCTCAAAAGTGGCTGAGTGAAATCTTGTAGATTTCACTCAGCTTTTGGAAGGCGTTCCTACACCAGAACGCCCCCCCATTCCCCTGCGCAGGAACACCTACTTCTGGAGCAGGGCTTTACAACGTGACGCATCTTCCAGATGCGTCACGTTGTAAATACCCCGCATCATGGCGCATCTTTTGCGCCACCGCTGTGTCACAAAAGTGACACAACTGTAGTGTAAAGGAGACGCAAGGGGCTTGTAAATCTGCCCCTTTGCTCGGCTCCGACTTGGCTCTTTCTGTTAATTTCTTGGCTCGACAGCCTCTATTAATAATCCTGCAAATCCTGTAGGAAAAAAATTCCAAATATCTCCTTGACATTGGAATGGTGGATGGTTGTGCTCTAAGAGGAAAGGGCAAAAGTAGATAACTATTAACATTTTGAGCTAAGAAATAGAGTCTGTTTTCGATTACCATTAAAAAAGCTTTGTGCATCCAGTGCCTCTGCTCTCCGCTAAGCCCATCAGCAACAGCTTCTTCCCCACACACCGGGCTCTCTCCGAGGTCCATAAGTCCAGCGGTAATCAGTTGAAGAACACCAACAAACCGGCAAAAGAAAATGTCACGCACGCAGGTTCTGCAGCCTGCAAGTGTTTACTTTAGTCCTTTTTCAGTGTCACCAATAAGCATTATAGTAGTGCCGCTTTCCCAGCTGTTTATGACAGCTGTCAAAAGTAAAAGGTGTTCGTAGTGTGCAGAAAACTCTCTTATACAAGGAGCAGTCATCGTTTACTGTTTAGCAAATAATGTGCCATTTGACATGTAATTAGTCAAATGTAAGCAAGGATCAGTTGGAGACACGTGACTGTCAATGTGCTGCGAGTATTTACTATTCTAAGATGGCGCCTACAATTCCGAAAATGTAATGAGGTTTCGTAGTTCGGTATTCACGTTCAACCTCCTACGCCGTTGGTGATTATGATGGCGAAAATATTCTGACATATTGAAAGGCAGCAGCTGATAGACTTTGGTCTGAAGTGTGCAACAATACACGGGGCGTAGAAAGGACCACGTTGTTGTATCACTTAAAAGGAACGGGAGCTTGAGAAAGCTAAGTGCACTGCCACGTTTACACTGATTTAGAACAGCAGATAGTTATAAAAAAAAGAAGATGGTAATCTATTTTCCTAACAGCCAAGTGAGTGAGAACATAATTTTAGTCCTACATCTGTGTCTACGCGTGTCCAGGACCGCCTGGAACCATGAAAAATTATTCGTAGTTTCCGGAGGAGCGGATTGGGTGGTGCGACGTTTGCTTCTGACACCTGGATCCAGCGCACAGTTCTGTGCGTGTGCGTCCTGGTCATCCCCGGACCCTTGTCACTCTACTGAGTTTACCTCCACCTGCGTCAGCGCATGCGCATCACTAGCTTCTGTGTGCGAGGCAGGTGTAGCTGTCCGAGGCTAGAGCCACCCCTGCCTGTGCCGCACGGAAGATGCTGTCCGTGTGGAGTTTCTTGAAGCGGCACAAGAGGAAGTTTGTCTTTGCGGGAGCGGTAGTCGCAGGTCAGTGTTGCAGGTTAATGGGATTTACTTTACCAGTGACCCGCAGATTACCCTACCCTGAGACACATTGAATTCGGCTGCCTCCTGGTACTAGAATCAGCCGTTTACAGTTGGCGGTGTATAGCTCTCAGGGCTCTTATCTGAAGAACCACAACTTATCGTTTAACTGTTTTCAGTGTAAAGCGGCGATGTTTTTTTAAGTGACCATCCCCAACATTATTATAAAGCGTATACAGTGCCTCGTTACCCAGAAGAGTTTCCCCGAGCTAGACAAAGATAAGTATAGGTAGGTAAATAGCCACATAAAGAAAAAAGAAGCAGAACGGTCCTGTTTTGAGTTTTTTGCGAAAGATAAGTTAGAGATTAGCAGCTTCTCTGTGAATCGGGCAGCGTGTTCCAAAACATAGGGCTCACATAAGGGAACGAGATTGTTGAAAAGATGCTCTGAATGCCCAGGGATTAGAGAGTGACAATAGCAAATTCTTGAATTTAGTATTTTGGTTTTTCCCCACTTAAGTAACATAACTGCCAAATGTCCAGCTTGCTTATTTGTGACATTTCCATGTTTGTAGTGTGCCTATAAATATCACTTTAAAGTCTAAAGTCTAACTTTTGACTCTTTGTGACACTTTAGCTTGAGTGGATGAATTGAGTTCTGTACTTTTTTTGTTTTTGAGGTTATGGTGGTCTTGGGGGACATTAAAAGACGTAAAACATTGCTTAAGTGCTAATCAAAGTTTTAAAGTGTCCGTGCTCAGAAGTAGCAGATATTCCTTAAGTGTAGGGCAAGTCAGTGTTCAAACTGGTGAGGTGTGCTTTAGCATATCCGAGGTGCAGGCGCATCCACTCAGATCCTGTGGGCTAAAGACAGAGTATGCAATCATCCTCAGAGCACATACAATGTGAAGACAGTATTTTATTTAGTCAATACGTCAAGAAACAGCTCCTGTAACTCCTGTGTTGCATACAGTCTTCCAATCTTTTACAGCCTTCTAAACCCACCTAAATGCATAGAATTTAGAACATATCTTAAAATAACACTAATCCTTAATATAAATTCTAATCACCCACCTAATGAACAGAGAAACATCCCAATTTGACACAATCCTGTGTGTGTGTGTGTGTGTGTATATATATATATATATATATATATATATATATATATTTTTTTTTAAACAAACTAAAAAAACAAATAAAGAACTGCAATCATAGATTTCTAATCGTTTTAGGGTTCTTCACTCTTCTCTCACAAGTGTGTGAGATAAGATATTCAAAGACTACTACAAGGCTTCCCCCATTGAGAGGAAGACTCCCCGGTGCACTGCTCAAAGGAGACTATGGCGTCTAAAGTCTAAAGTGAAGTTCATTCAAAGTTCAATCCACAAAGTCAAGTCGTTTCTCACATTTAATCCATGTTCATTGTACTTCATGTATGGTTCATCAATGTTTCAAAACGTATGAGATAAACATAATCCACATAATTGTAATCCAATCATCAATAATCCCAATGCATTTCGGGCTGGTATCAAGCCCTTCCTCAGGGGATAGCTCTACAAACCAAAGGAAAATAACGAAATAAGGCCACAATAGTACATTTACCACAATGTCAAAAATTACACTGTAAATTCAAAGGTGATATCGAGAAAAATAAACAAGGTGAATGAGATCCAAAATACCCAAAAAGATCAAACTCCGTGACAATGAAGATGAATGAAATACTGGATGAAAACATGTGTGACATCAAGCAGGGAAACACGCTATAGCAAGGAGTGCAAAGTAAACAAAGAAAAACAACCAGAAACCCAAGTAAGCAACATCCATAACACCCCTGGGTGTATCAAGCATAAACGAGAATATGTACTAACATGGTTAATAAACAGGTCTATCAGAGAAGTTAAAACTCCCGTGCGTGACCGCACGCCCCCGTGAAATCAAGTTAGCTGAAGTCCTCAGTAGAGGTACTCACTGGAATCGGCGTCCGTGGACTAACTTGGTCTGCATCCGGAAAAGTGTCTCCAGCACTCAGTGTGTGAGAGCGGTTAGTAAACGTGCGTTGTGAAAATAAAGATAGGACTGCGAGACACAAAAATATGGGCGCCATCTTTGAAAGGTGTAAAAAGTAAATAAACAATAAACGAGTGTGAAAACAGTCTCCACCACCACCCGAAACAGGTCATGGGGAAACAACAGAATGAGAAACGATCAAATAGGTGAAGGAAAAAATAGAAAAATATGTAATAGGTGGATGAAGTAAGAAGTGAATGAACAGATGGTTAAAGGCAAATGTAACTGATGGTACCACAAAAGATCGATGGATCAAAGATAACATAAAAATTCCATCCGATCATTGAGTCCGTGTGGCTGCATCGTCGCCATATAGCGGATCCAAAAGTTCTTTCTCTTTAACAAAGTTTTTTTGTTGTCATGTGTCGGTGGTACTTGCTCCAATATTAGATATTTCAACTGGGCGACAGTGTGTTTTTGTTCCAAAAAATGTGTGGCAACTGTCGATTTGAGATTGCCAGTTCTTATGTTGCTTTTATGTTCCAGTAAGCGTGTTCTGACTTACCTCTCAGTATGACCAATATAGCATTTTCCACATGGACACTTCAACATATAAATTACATTCGCAGAATTGCAAGTGGCATTAACACGAAGTTTGATGGGATGGCCCTTCATGGGATGGTTGGTGATGTTATCTGCAATGCAATTGTTGCAATTACTGCAATTGTGACAAGGTCTGAGTCCCTTGAAAATAGTCGGTTGATGCTTCATGGTAGGTTTGGACAACATCTCTTTCAAGTTCCGTCCCCTGGTATATGCGAACAGCGGTTGTTGTGTAATGGCTCCCTGGAAATCAGGCTCCATGCTCAATAGTGACCAATGGTTAGAAATGATGTTTCTGAATTGATTGCTCAACACAGTGTATTTAGAAACAACTACCATCCGAGTATTCTCAGTTTTTGGTCGAACTTGTAAGAGTTTATCACGAGTCATATTCCCACATCGGGGGACAGCCTTTTCAAGTGTTTGTGGCGGATAGCCACGAGCTTTAAACCTTTCCACCATGTTAGTCATTTCCAGTTTACATGTATCTTCCGATGTAACAATGCGTTTGACACGCATTAACTGTGAAAGAGGTAGGTTCTGTTTCAACCCAGGCCGATGGAAGCTCTGGTAATGTAACATCGAGTTACGATCAGTCGGTTTGCGAAAAATGGTAGTGGTTACTATGCCTGCATGTCGTTCTACCTTAACATCAAGAAAATGAATGCATTCTCTGTCAAAGCTCCAAGTGAACTGGATACGATCATTGATTTCATTCCAGGATTTCAAGAAATCCAAAAGAGTGTGTTCTGTTCCTGCCCATAACATGAAGATATCGTCAATGAATCTTAAATAGAGTTTCCCACAACTTGTCCAAGCAGACTGATTCAATATATGTGATTTTTCAAATGATTTCATGAACGTGTTGGCGTACGACGGCGCTGTACAATTGCCCATGGCAGTCCCACATAGCTGGTGGAACCGCTTGTCAGATACTGTGAAGTAACTGTGGTATAACGTGAATACCAACAGTTCCATCAACAGTAATTGCATATCCGTGTCTAGGTTGGAATTAGAAAGTTCATGTTCAACGGCCGTTATGCCAAGGTCGTGAGGTATAGAAGTGTATAGTGAACAGACGTCCACTGTACACTATATAAATTCTTGATCTTCCAATAAACCAGTGGCTTGTTTTAATTTGATCAAAAAGTCGGTGGTATCTCTGACATGTGATCTTGTGTTCAAAACAAACGGCTGTAAGTATTTGTCCAAGAATTTTCCTGTGTTTTTATGAATGCTTCCTTTAGTCAAGACAATGGGTCTCATGGGTGGTCTAGTCGGGTGCTTGTGCACCTTGGGCAACATATATAACACAGGTGGTCTTGGGTTGATGGGTGTCAAATAATGTCTTACTCTATCATTGATGATGCCATTATCAAAAGCCTGACCGATGATTTTCATAAGGATAGAGGCAAACTCATTGGTCGGATCAGCTGGTAAAGGTGCGTAAGTGTTGGGATCTGATGTGTGTATCTGGATTTGTTCCACATAATAAGTAGCGTCCATGAGCACAAGGGCCCCGCCCTTATCAGCTGTTTGACACACAATCGATGAATTGTTGGCAATTTTTTGTACAATGTTCTTCTCTGTTTTTGTCAAGTTGTCACGTTTAACCCTCGTGTCAAACGCATTGTTACATGGGAAGATACATGTAAACTGGAAATGACTAACATGGTGGAAAGGTTTAAAGCTCGTGGCTATCCGCCACAAACACTTGAAAAGGCTGTCACCCGATGTGGGAATATGACTCGTGATGCACTCTTACAAGTTCGACCAAAAACTGAGAATACTCGGATGGTAGTTGTTTCTGTGCAATCAATTCAGAAACATCATTTCTAACCATTGGTCACTATTGAGCATGGAGCCTGATTTTCAGGGAGCCTTTACACAACAACCGCTGTTCGCATATACCAGGGGACGGAACTTGAAAGAGATGTTGTCCAAACCTACCATGAAGCATCAACCGACTATTTTCAAGGGACTCAGACCTTGTCACTACTGCAGTAATTGCAACAATTGCATTGCAGGTAACATCACCAACCATCCCATGAAGGGCCATCCCATCAAACTTCGTGTTAATGCCACTTGCAATTCTGCGAATGTAATTTATATGTTGAAGTGTCCATGTGGAAAATGCTATATTGGTCATACTGAGCGGAAAGTCAGAACACGCTTACTGGAACATAAAAGCAACATAAGAACTGGCAATCGAAAATCGACAGTTGCCACACATTTTTTGGAACAAAAACACACTGTCGTCCAGTTGAAATATCTAATATTGGAGCAAGTACCACCGACACATGACAACAAAAAAACTTTGTTAACCCCTTGGACGCTCATGACGAGCTCAGCTCGTCATGATGTACACCTCCCATACACTCATGACGAGCTGAGCTCGTCATGAACAATGGTAAATGTGGGATCCCAGCACCGGGGGGGGAAACCCTTAGCAGCCATGGAGTTAAAGAGAGAAAACTTTTGGATCCGCTATATGGCGACGATGCAGCCACACGGACTCAATGATCGGATGGAATTTTTATGTTATCTTTGATCCATCGATCTTTTGTGGTACCATCAGTTACATTTGCCTTTAACCATCTGTTCATTCACTTCTTACTTCATCCACCTATTACATATTTTTCTATTTTTTTCCTTCACCTATTTGATCGTTTGTCATTCTATTGTTTCCCCATGACCTGTTTCGGGTGGTGGTGGAGACTGTTTTCACACTCGTTTATTGTTTATTTACTTTTTACACCTTTCAAAGATGGCGCCCATATTTTTGTGTCTCGCAGTCCTATCTTTATTTTCACAATGCACGTTTACTAACCGCTCTCACACGCTGAGTGCTGGAGACACTTTGCCGGATGCAGACCAAGTTAGTCCACGGACGCCGATTCCAGTGAGTACCTCTACTGAGAACTTCAGCTAACTTGATTTCACGGGGGCGTGCGGTCACGCACGGGAGTTTTAACTTCTCTGATAGACCTGTTTATTAACCATGTTAGTACACATTCTCGTTTATGCTTGATACACCCAGTGGTGTTATGGATGTTGCTTACTTGGGTTTCTGGTTGTTTTTCTTTGTTTACTTTGCACTCCTTGCTATAGCGTGTTTCCCTGCTTGATGTCAAACATGTCTTCGTCCAGTATTTCATTCATTTTCATTGTCACGGAGTTTGATCTTTTTGGGTATTTTGGATCTCATTCACCTTGTTTATTTTTCTCGATATCACCTTTGAATTTACAGTGTAATTTTTGACATTGTGGTAAATGTACTATTGTGGCCTTATTTCGTTATTTTCCTTTGGTTTGTAGAGCTATCCCCTGAGGAAGGGCTTGATACCAGCCCGAAATGCATTGGGATTATTGATGATTGGATTACAATTGTGTGGATTATGTTTATCTCATACGTTTTGAAACATTGATGAACCATACATGAAGTACAATGAACATGGATTAAATGTGAGAAACGACTTGACTTTGTGGATTGAACTTTGAATGAACTTCACTTTAGACTTTAGACGCCATAGTCTCCTTTGAGCAGTGCACCGGGGAGTCTTCCTCTCAATGGGGGAAGCCTTGTAGTAGTCTTTGTGTGTCAACGCTGACTGGTACGGACAGCGTCATCCCTGGCAGCACGCCACAGATCATTATACAGGTTAATCTTGGATATATACAAGCTGTGCAAATACCTCCTTCTATTCTTTGTGAGATAAGATATTCTCATCTCATTAGTTTGAGAGGCGTACTCATGCTTCTTAACAAAATAATTAGGTTCATCTCCTGACTCACTCTGAAACATGGAATCTGAGCAATCAGTTGGCTCAGAATTCATCTGTTCACCTGAATTTACATTATTAGAATCCAACCACCAGTACCTATTGTAGGATTCTACATCGTTATCCAACACACCATCATCCTCCCAACTTTTACCTTCTCTTGCTAATGCAAGACAACTTTGTGAGCCTTATACACCCTTCTCCAACATAACCAGGTTATTCATCACTATACTAAATCTCTCTTGTTCAGTTGATCTCTACCTTTGTAAATTTCCGTGCACTCTTCACAAATACCCACTGTCCAACTTGAAGTTTAAAATTAATCAAAAGAAAAATGGACACTTGTAACAGTTCTGAACCAGTGGTTAGAAAATGAAACGTCCTCAAAAACTCAATGTTAATCGGAAAAAGCGGTATATATGTTTTGTCCGCCCCACATTGATGTTGTGGCAGTTATCATTGTGCGTTCCAATACGTGCTTAGTGCCAGCCTCATCCAGAGGCACTTCTGGTATAGAATGCAGTGTCCAGAGATTATGGGTTACCCACACCAAATGATGAACAAAACAGTTCAAGAGTTCATAGAAAAGAAAAAATGTAAAAAAAAAAGAGAAGGTCACCCTTATGTTTTAATGTGAGGTGAGATTCAATTAACATAAAATGAATTGATGCTACACCAAGATCGAGTTACTGGATCTCTTTAGTATTCTAATGGACTTGTCGACATGTTTCAGCTCCTTTTGGCCCTACGGGGTCTATGGAGCTTTCGTCAGGACTTACACACATATAGATTTGTTATCACACAATTCGTGTAGTAAATTTTGAGTGTACCTTTTCCGGCCCTCAGTTATGGAAACTCGCTCTCCACAATCTGTAATAAAAATGAGAGAGACACACAACAGTACAGAAAAATTATATTTGACTGATGTGGTGTTAGTGGTGGGGGGTATCGTCAAGGAGACAAAACATATATACCGCTTTTTCCGATTAACATTGAGTTTTTGAGGACGTTTCATTTTCTAACCACTGGTTCAGAACTGTTACAAGTGTCCATTTTTCTTTTGATTAATTTGATACTTACCATGGGGAAATAACATGGACACAATCATTTTCCTCCTCCCTACCAGTTGATTAATTACAACTTGAAGTTTAACCTGTTGCACTCCATGTTTAGAATTGTACTACCGTTTGTTATTAGTTTACAATGTAATACCTTCTTTCACCTCATTGGCATCCCATTTTACTTCTCTTCATCCATTCAGAATTAACCTTTAAATCCAATACTGTGCCTCTCATTATTGTAAATAGACTTTCACCTACAGAATCATAGGAACTGCTATTAGCCCTTATTATTCTCTCTAATTCAAAATTTCAACACTTACTATATTGGTGAGCTGTAATATCCATTTGATGGTTCTGTTATCCCTCTCCACAATGCCATTACCACAAGGATGATATAAAGGGCAGAACACTTTTGCGCAATACCAGCCACTTTCAAATAACTTGTCATTTCCTCTTACTTCAAGTCAAGTCAAACTTTATCTCGGTTACCAAGGTAACCATAAAAGTACATCACAGAGTAAAAAACACTATGTTTAAACATCTTAAAACAATACTGTACATAAAGATAAACACCTCAGCGATAACAAAGCATCAGTACGATGCATGAATCAAAGCATCAAGAAGTCTCTAGCAGATCACATGGCAGTGGTGTCAACCCGCTCTTGGAAGATCCTTCGCTTCACAATATTAAAAATCCAATAAAGTGCAGGTGCCAAGTTCTAAAGAAAGACAGAATTACAAAATACCAATAACCACAATTCTAAAAAAGAAAAATTGGGCATGAATAAAATACATAGTCCTGTCGAATATCATTTTAAATGTTGTACAGACCACCCAAATGAAAAATCCACATTAGTTAAAACAGCATCAAATTCCTTTTGTTCACTGCACATTTTAAAAAGGACCATATATTAATACAGTTAGAGGGGTAATCCAGCAATTGCAAATATTCCAGGGTATCCTTTGGCCTTCTGATACCTTGTTTCCTAATAATTGGTATTAAAAACTGTTTACTAAAGTCAAGGTAAAGTTGACAAAAAAAAGTAAGGTGTAACAGACTCGGGGGTGAACTTTCATTACAGGGAGATATAATAATTTTGGAGGGGTCAAACTGGCCCAAGGGGAAACCCAAGTGCCATCTCACAAAGTCCCGTCTAAGGCGGATGAGTAACATTCTATCCCCGAAGTAGTCAATCCACTCTGGATACGGTTTCGGGCCAAGTGTACTGTGTGGTGTGGTGTATTCCGTAGCATACGTTTTGGTAAGCTCGTGGGCTTCTCTAAGGTGATATTTATTCAACTTGAAGCAGATTTTTACTCGTACCATGTCCTGTTTGGTCAAGGTCTCTGGCTCATAGATTAAATGCTTCTCGTCCAAGTCAATCAGTCAGGGTAGTCTTAATGTAGTTAAACCAACAGATGTTCAAACCTCTTATGCAGGATAATCAATCTTTGACAGTTTCCCCATTGAAGGAGGCATAGGGGTTAATCCATATCGAGCGCCACATAATAAGGGGGGAAATTTTAATAAGGTCTTCCATATGATCCACCCCAAGCTCATGGTGCAAGATAAAAGTAGAAAACACAGGTGGAACATCCAATAGTCTCCTCAACACTATTTTGTTTGCCCTGAAAGGGTGTTTAATATAGCCCCAGATACATAACCTATATATCAAGATTGGGAGGCACTTTCACCTGTAAATCTCCAACAATGGGGCCACCATTTTTTAAATCTGTACGACTCGAGAGATTGAAAATATATCCAGACGATCTAGTACATTTCTGGAAGACTTTAGCAATGTAAGGACCCCATTTCCCTTTGCATCGAAAGTGACACCCAGGTAAGAAAAATCCTACGTGAGATCCACAGAGTAACCTTGTAGTGAGACACCCCATCTTGGTTTGCTTGGGATTACATGCCATTATAAAAGTTTTATTACAATTGGTGGCCAAACCAACAAAGCCCATAAAAGTGACACATTCTTAAAACAGAATGTTAAGGCCATTAGGGGTTCTTGAGAGCAAAACTGCGTCATCCGCATGACAGGATACGCTTTTACTACCAGTGTAGGGGACTTCAGAAACTTTAGCAGACGGGGTGGAACCTAGACAGTTTATACACTGAAGGAACAGCAGTGGAGCTAGGACACACCCCTGGCGTACCCTCTCCCGATCTTAAAACAGTCTGCCCTCTCTCCTGCAGGGCCAAACCTGACTGATGCGGATAGATCATATTGCAGTGCGCTCAAGTACTGCACCAGGTCCTCCTCGACCCCCCCATATCAGTCAGGGTCACCTAAAGTTTAGACCCCACCACGCTGTCAAAGGCACAGGAGACATTCTTAATCGCCATTCAGGTGGAGTCCTGCTTGGCGATTAGTGTATTTGCTGATAAGCATGTGCAGATTAAGGCATTGCTCTTTTGTGCCACGTCCCTCACAGGACCCATACGGCCCCTCCATTTCAGTCTCCCTGGCCCAGTCTAAAAGGAATTCCAGCACCTCTCTCCCCACCAGCTTAACTGCAGAGCCCAAAAAGGATATTGTCTGGTAGCACTCTTGGCATTAGGGGTTGCCCTCTTTAAATATTGAAACTTTAACAGCTGTACGCCATGATTGTGGGAGGCCTATCTTACAATGTCATTGAAGAAGTTGCACAATTGGGGGGGGCGTTCCGGCTCAGATATGTACAGATCCATGGGAACCCCATCCGGACATGAGGCCTTGTTTAAAGGGCTTTTATTAATAGTTTCTCTCACTTCATCTTGGGTGAATTCCAGGGCTAGGGGGAATGCCACCTACTCCTCACCCTGGACGAAGCCGCACTCATAGACTGCTTTAAAGTGGTTGACCCAGTCTTCTTGGCTAGTGGAGTTAATTACAGTGTTGAGGTTTGCACCTACAGATTTAATATTTGCCACAGCGTACCAGAAAGCTCTTGTGACTTTTGACCTACAAGCCGTGACCAGCTTGCCCCAGGATTCGTTCAGGATTTCTTTGCGTCTTTCCCCTGGGCTGCCTTGTAATCAGCTCTACATTGGTGCATTTTATAGGGTCCCTGTGTGATTCCTTCAGGGCCTCAGGACTTTCATTAATGGCAGCCTTGAATACTCTAGCACTCCTCTGACTTAAATTGCATGCCATTGTCTATAAGGATAAACACAGGAAATCCCAGTCTCAAAAATACTTCATTAAAAAAGGTAATCACTGCATTAGTATCATCTTTTCTCAACAATACACAATTCTATCCATCTAGAACGCATGTCAACCAAACCTATTATGCTTTTGTAACTACCTTCTTGTCATTTAATCGTACCCATCATGTCCAAAGCTACCTCTTTAGGTTGTCCTTATCTATCATGGGAAGAACTAAGCAGGGGATTAAGGGTTTTTGGAGTCTGGTCAACTCTTTCACTATCAATAAATGTCCTCAGAAATCTTTCAATCGTCGTATTCACCTAATACAACTAATCAACTCTTTCAAATTATGTTTAGTCCTGGTAATGCCAAAATGTCCCTCGTGACAAAGAATAATAAACTTCTCAAGCTTTCCTATAGGAGAAATACATTTATTGCCTCTAACAATGAAAGTATCATTCACACTAAACTCATTCATAACTTTCCAAAATCCTCTTAAATTATCATTGAAACCAACTTAGCCATGCCCGCTCCATCCATTAACCCCCGTTTTGTACACCTCTTTCAACACTTCATCTTGATCGTAAGCTTCCGACCATTAATCTGTATCAAAGCTAGTACTTACATCTCCAGCCCGGTAAACACCAGCCACTGAATACTCTTTCCATAGATCTTTGTCAATCTCTTTTAGGGGAAGTGTCATTATACCTAAATCACCAGTAACATTCGTTGCTCCAGGAATGTATTGAACATCCTATCTAAAATCCTGTAGAAGCATGGATTTAATTTTAATTTAATTTAAAAGAATTTATAAAGCGCACGTATGCCATGCGGCTTCATGGCGCTGGTGAACACTAAAACCAGGAACAGGGGAGCAGGAAGATTTTGGGCTGGGAAAGCTTTCAAGAAGAGATAGGTTTTGAGTGATTTTCGGAACTCCATGTAGGAAGCAGCTGGATAATCGGACTATTCTTGCGGAAGCTGTAAACAACCCTTCGGTAGTCAATAATGTGGTCAATGGCTTATGATCACTTCTCAAGGTTAATTTTCTTCCTTACAGAAATGTGTGAAATGTTCCAATGCCCAACAAAATCCAAAGTTTCTGTTTCTATGTCGGTGACAGTGAAAGTTTTGCATAAGCAACTACTACCTCTTTAATTTCCTCATCAAGTTGAGTGAGTATGCTCCCCAAGCCTTTACTATTTGCATCCGTAGTTACAATAGTTATAGCAGTTGTCTCAAACCCTTGTAATTTGGGCATGCTACTGATAGCATTTTTGATTACCATAAAGGAACTTTGACATTCACTGGACCAACCAGAACTCTCTTTATATTTCACTAAAGCTCTCATGGCATGCTTTTTCTCAGACTAATTGTCCAATTCGGCCAAACCCAAGAATAACCTAAGATCATCATTGGATTGGAGTGATGGCATTAACAATGGCATCCACAAGTTTTTCTTTGGATGTGATACCCTTATTTCTAATTTCATGACCCAAAAATGTCACTTTCTTCTCTGCAAATCTGCATTTCAAAATGTCCACTGTTAAACCTCTATCTCTTAACACACTGAAAACACTTATTAGCCTTTCATCATGCTTCTTGTTTCGACCAATAACTAACATGCCATTGAAAAAACACTACTCCCGGCCATATAACCAAACAATTCCATCATAAGTCTGTGGAAAACAATGGAAGCAAGCCTAAAAGGCATACAACGGAACTGAAAGTAGCCAAAAGGGGTACAAATACTGTTCAAAATCCACTAGAGGCATGCAAGGGAACTTGGTGATATGTCAAAGATGAGTCTATGGTGGAAGGCCACTTGGCATACCTAGTAAAATATAACATCTTGTCAGTTCTCAGTAATGGAATCTGATCTACAACATTATTATCACTTAAATATCTCTAATCTACGCGCAAACAAATTTTACTCTTTGCCCGTTCAGCAACAACCCCTTAAAATGCTTCAACTGGCTCAATAAGGCCAGTATCTTTCAAGTTTCTTAACTTCATATTTTACAATAATAGGAATATTTCGAGTTTTAATTAATTTGGGAACAGCTGAAGCTTTAACCCTGATATGAATGATGTGTAAACCCTTTTAGTATTCTCACTTTACCATTAAACACTTCTAAGAAATTCCTTCAAAAACAGAATAAAGCAGCTAATCCTATTAGCTATTTGGATACAAAATGATATTTAATGCTCCTTGCTCCTTGGTCCTTCCAACCTAAAACAGATGGGACTTCAACTAACGTGTACATGTAGCTTGCCTGTTTTTAAATGCCAACACCAGCAGCCTGTATCCCAACATATCCAACTTGTCCCCAGTGAAACTTTTTGGGCTAACATCTGTGGGTTCCAAATGAGAAACAATAACTTGGACAAAATTATTTTCCCAAACTGAACATGCAATGATAGTAAAATGAGGATACATAATTTTCTGCCACCCGCAATACCCCTCCCCAAAAAACACCAATGCAAAGGTTTACTATGATCATTTCCATTTATGTTCAACACAAGTCTGTTTTTTTTGTAGAAACTTTCTGCGAAATGACTCCATCATTAGTGTCATTTTCCGATAAATCAGTTCCACTGTCAGCAATGCATGCAGCCAAATCCTTTTTCTTTGTTTTCCGCTTACAAACCCTTGCAGAGTGGTCAGTAATACCACATTACAATCATTTAACCTCGTTTGCAGGACATTTCTTGAATCTCGCTGAATGTGCAGTACTTCTGCAACAATAGCATGTTATGTTAGTTACTTTTCCTTGACTACTATTTTACCTACCCCTTGTGGAACTCCTACCTAGTACTATTATGATTTCTGCTCTTTTTTTACCAGCATCATTGTTCTTTCCTTTCCTTTGAGTAATCTTGTTATCCGACAACTTAGTATCATGAGGTAACTTGAGCACAATGACTTGATAACGGCTTTCTTCACTAAAGCAATAATTTCCTTTAAGTTTGAATCTCCATCAGTCCATAGCCTTTCTTGTATTCCTTTATTCTTAGAATGCATAACTACATGGTCACAAGTAACTTTGTCGTTCAAGTTTCCAAAGCTGACTGCTGCTGCTAACTTTTTAAGTGCAGATCCATAGGCCTCGACACTTTCACCATCTTTCTGTTTCCTTTGAAAAAAGCATTTCTCTTGACAGTAATACAAACAGTGGGAGTGTAATGTTTATCTAAATCCAACACTGCACTTTTGAAAACATCAGTGTCCTCGCTCATGTTGACTTTTTGCATTTGTGTATAAATACAATGTAATGGACATTTCTATAGCGCACCTATCACTCCAAGGAGCATCTTGGTGCTTAGACCAAGCCGGGTGGCACAGGCTGGTCTTGCTGCGCTCATCCGGGGGTCTGAACACATTAAACCAGCGCTTTGCATGCTGAGTCCGTGAGATTGTATATCCAGGTTTTGAGTGATTTCCTGAACTGACTTTCAGAGGGAATTTGACTAACTTGGGGCGGGAGTTTATTCCACGCCCTAGACCCGATCACTCCAAGAGATTTTCCTCCCTTGGTGACCAGCCTAAACTTGGGGATCCTCAGCAGATTCAAGTTTGAAGATCTAAGATTGCGTGATGGGGAGTAGCGTCTAAACCCATTCTGAAGGTATTTAGGCCCTTGGCAATGAAAGGTCCTAAATGTGATGACCAATATTTTACACAGAATGAGCTTATGTATTGGCAGCCAGTGAAGGGCATTGAGCGCTGCCGAGGCAGACGACTTCCTAGGCCATCCCAGCACTAGGCGGACGGCTGCATGTTGGACCATCTGAAGCCTGTGTAGGACCGCTTTGTTTGATCCCGCATACAGGCTGTTATAATAGTCCAACCTCGATGTTATGAGTGCAACCGCCACCGTTCGTCTGGCTGCTAATGGGAGAAGATCAAAAAATTTCCTAAGTCCCTTGATGATGTTGAAACAGGTGCCTGCCACCGTCAGTGCCTGTTGTTTGAATGACAAAGTGCCGTCAAACTTGATGCCCAAATTGCGGGCAGTGTCGATAGTGTTGGGGGGGACTCCTGCGTCCTCCGGCCACCATTGTTTTGGAACAAACAAGTTTTGTTGTCCAAACGGCAGGATTTCCGTCTTTCCCGAGTTACATTTAAGATGGTTATTCCTCATCCAGTCCAAGGTGGCTGAGAGGCAGTTTTTGAGATTTTCTTCCGCTCCTGGCACATCATTGTCCAGCACTAAGATCAGCTGAGTGTCGTCCGCGTACGCAATTGTACTGATTTTATAGGACAAAATTAGTTCAATCAGGGGGACCATATAAAGATTAAAAAGTGTTGGGCTCAAACTGGAGCCCCCTCTGCACCCCTGTCGTCAGAGCCTTCTCTTCTGAACAGAACTGTCCTAGCGTTGTCACTTGCTGTCTATGTTTTAGAAAGTTTTTCAGCCACTCCAATACTGCTCCCGCTATACCTGATGTTACTAGGTGGTCTAATAATATGGTGTGCGAGACCGTATCAAAGGCCGCAGATAAATCCAGTAAAATCAGGACAGCCTTCTTGCCCTGATCCATGGCGGCCCGCAAGGTCTCCACAGTGAACAGGAGAGCAGATTCCGTTGAGTGCTGTGCTCTAAACCCTGATTGGTTAGCATGTAGGATACTGTTATCCTCCAGAAACTTGGCAAGTTGCCTATTTACAAATACATCCGTTAATTTACATGATAGTGGGAGTAATGAGATAGGCCGGAGATTTGAAAGAGTTGTTGGGTCTGCTAATTGTTTTTTCTGAAGTGGCTTTAGAGCTGCAAGTTTCCATTCCATTGGAATCTCAGAGGTGGAGAGTGAGGAGTTGATAATGCTATTAATAATGGGGTTTGCCGTATCCACTCTGGCTTTTAGAAACCTAGGGGGGCAGGGATCAAAAGGCGAGCCCGATTTGCTAGATAATATGGCCTGGCGGAACTCCTCCAGGCTAATAGGGCAGAATGTCTCAAAACAGGCCGTGCTGGTATCAGCCAGGCGCTCCTCATCAGAGGAGGATACCACCGGCTGTGGAAAATCTTTAGTGATGTCTTTAATCTTCTGCTCAAAAAGTTGTCAAAGACCTTCTGGACCCAAGTGGTGCATAAGAATGTTTCTTCCTCTCAGGATAGTGCTCCACCATTATCTTCTAACATGACAATATAGTTTAGAAATTCTCTTTCCCTTCTATCCATTTAATCCGCATTCACCCAGAATGGATAAGAACTCATTTGGAGAACTCAAATTTTTACTAACACAAGGAGTAGATGTAGACATATTGCACAAAGTCAAAGCATATATTATCTATACAATTGTTTTAAATACAAGAATTTGCTCCTACAAATGATAAACTAGAGAAACCTTGACTTAAATCCCTATTTCCTATCAATAAGATTTCCAGATTGAATTTGTGGAAATACAGGGGAAAAAAACAAAATGGAGACTAGGAAATACTAGACAATTGTAAAGGATAAAATACGTGTAAAATGGCAGCGAGTCAGTAAAAGTGTGATCCCTTAACTAGGGTCAGGACGCTTTGAAGTAATTATTTGCCATGCAGTAGAAGACTCTGAAAGGAGAACAAAAAAATGTAGTGAAGGCAGTTCATTTTCTGGGCTGAAGAATTTGTAAGCGGTTGCCAAATTCCAGTCTGGTATGACTCTCCCAACTTGCATATAATCATACCATTCTGTTCTTAAGCTGAAATATGTTGGTAAACACTCTTTTACATCCAAGTAGCTAAAAATACACTAGTGGTTGGGATCAGGGTTTGATTAACTCTCCACGCTTGTTGCCAAATCCTGAAGCAATGATCCTCAGAACGCAGACTTTATGAAGAAAGTATCTTCTTTAAGTAGCACGTACAACGAACAGCTCCTGTAACTCCTGTGTTGCATACAAACTGACAATATCTTATAACCTTCTAAACCCCACTTATAAATACAAAGAACTTACAATGTATAGTAAGGATTAGTATTTTTTTGTCTATGTTCTAACCCACGTAATGCACAGAAAAACAACCCAATTCTACATATGTATAAACTCAAGCTGTAAGCTTTTTATTTTTTTTATTTTAGTTTGTCAGGGGTTGGCCTGAGGGAAGAATGCAGGAAAAGCGCAAGGAAGTAGAGCTTGACAGCTTGGCTCCTGCTAGTATGGACAGTCACAGTAGGAAAAAACCTGACCCTGAGAGTCCACTTGAGCTATTTCCTTCACCATATTTCTAGAGTAAAGGATATGCCACCAGAATATTTTCCTCCAGCATAAGAACTTTCTATAGAAATCAGAAAACTCTGCTTTATCACCTACCTTCAATTTAAGCCCCTCGACTGCTGGACCTCATTGAACTCGGAGAGTCATGAGCCTTTAAGAGTCTTTTTTTTTTCCTTTGCTCTTCACAGACCAGGAAACTCCTGACACCCTTGCTTCCTCTTATACTATTTCCATCTTTCTTTTTGCCAGTCAGTCTTTCCTTTTCTTTTTCGTGTCTAACCTTTCGGATTTTGCTTCCTACCATTTTTTGCTGTGCCCTTACTGTCTTTCTTCATTCTTCGCCAGTCCGAATTGTTCTTCCCTGTGCACTCACCCTAACCTTTCTCTCTCAATCTTTTTTTCTCCTAGTTTCTTCCCAATTTCTCTTCTTTTTGCCACCCTCTTTTATCACCTTTCTTCTCTAGCACTTCTTTCCTCCCTCCTCTCCTAGGGCCAGATGTAGATAATCAGCATTTACCCATTCTAAAATACCGAATTATACCGATTCGGTATTTTAGAATCTGTAAATGCTATGTAGGTATCCAATCGGTAAATTTTACCGAATCTGTAAAACTCTATTGATACCGAATCGGTAATCCTCATTCATTCCTATGGACCTTAAGGCATATAGGAATGAATGGGAATTACCGAATCGGTAAATACCGATTCGGAAAAAGGGGGGAAACATTGAAGGGTGGCAGGGTGTCACTTTGACACCCTGTTGCACCCCTGGTTTGTGTTTGGGTGCACATGTGGCACACATACATGTATGTCTGCCACATGGCACTCTTATTATTTCCATCAATTTGCATTTTTTAGGGTTTTCGAAATTTACCACCAACTTGTAGTTGGTGGTAAATAACGTATCCTAAAATGGGAAAATCACTCATTTGAGTGCTCCCTACATATCAGTATTCGGTAATTTCCCGAATCGGTATTTAAGAATTCAGTAATTTACCGATTCCTCAAATTACCGATTCCTCAAATTACCGAATCCTTAATTTAGGCCCCTACATATGAAAAGCCTAATTCCGGTCGGTAACGGACGAAATTCTGAAATTTCGGGCGTTAGCAACCGGAATTAGGCTTCCTACATCTGGCCCCTAGTTTTTTCCCCTCTATTCCCTTTTTATAGCATAATCCTAATTCTCTTTCCTCCCATTTTTTTTCTTCTTTTTTTTTAATCTCTTCCCTGGACCCTTCTCCTTTTTGTTTCTTTCTGCTCAAACACCTCTTCATCCTCTTTCCCCTTCTTGCCACACCCCCTCTGCCTTTGTCTCTCTCTCTCTCTCTCTCTCTCTCTCTCTCTCTCTTCTCCCTCTCTTCTCCCCTGCTACTTTTTCTCACCTCCACCTCACTCCTTTCCCTTTTGCTTCTCTCTTCCCCACTCGCCCTCCTTCCTTTCTCTTGCCCTTCCCTATTTGTCTCACCCGCCAACTCTTTTCCATCCTCCCTTTGTCTCTTTCCTTCTCACTCTCCTCATTTTCTCTCTTCTTTGTATTTCCCCTTCTACATTATTCTTGTCTTGCACTAGAAGTCCCCTCTTTTGGTCACTCTTCTCCCTTCACATTTCTCTCTTGTTCTCTCTCTTGTTCTCTCTCTTGTTCTCTTTTTTTTCTCTTTTTTTTTCTCTTTTTTTTTCTTTTCCCCCTCACCTGGTGACCTCCATGTATATATATTTAATATCATGAACAGGTGTCCAAACAGACGGGACTAGCTCGCTGCATCCATGAATATCTCCCTGCAGACACAGCCATAGACGGACCACTGAAGATAAGCAGTTCCAATGTCCCAGAGCTGATACCAGTAGCACAGAGTAGTAGGTGCAACCGATAGACAGATATAGGGCTACCTCCTTAGAGATTGAGATGGACAGAAATATATCTGTGAACAAGGGCCTGCAGGATCCAGGCAGAATCGGGGACTGACAACTCTGTACACAATTAGTGGCAGCTCCTTGGAGAAAGGCATAGCTTCCAGCTTCAATCTCTATTTACACACAAATAGCCATCACATTTAGATAGATACCTCTCAACTGACTATAAGTTGCTCCCACACTCTTTGAACATGTGCTCCATACTGTACCTTGCCTGCTCCCCCTGAAAATACTTCCCTTTCAGGGGTCGGCCCACCCCATTGCCCAAGTCACTTGGGAATTTAATCTGTTAAAAGAAACACATTTTAGATGCCTTATTTTGCAGTGCCCTAACACTGCAGATATCAGGTGAAACTAATACCGAACACAGTCATGCGTATTAATTGTATCCACTTCAGAATGATGAACAGCTGTTTGCATCTCCACGATTCCAAAATGTTACTTACAGGTTATCCACCTATCCCAGGAGAAAGTTCATAACTCTGCTGAGCTATCCTGCCTTCTTCCCATGCTCTTTGTGCTATGACACTCCGTACCGGGCCCAGAAACGGACCCTTTTCGTGTGTGCCCAGATCCTCCAGAAGTACGAGCTCCTTTTAAAAAAAAAAATATATATAGATTTTACATTAGCTCCAAGCAGTATACATCAATGTGAGCTGGGTAACGCATAGACTCAAAGCAATATGTCAGCACAATTGACATTGCTTTGTGGAGAGATGTTGCATTGCAGACACTTATCTGCGTACTTTAAAATACATGCTTTCACAATACTTATTGTTGGATTCCCCAATGTACATCTTACTCAACCTTACTCGGGTACAACAGTAATCCACGTACAACATAAATAAAGGTCAAGCGGGGTTACTCAATACCATTTCCTTCCAGTTCAAGTGTTTTTCCCGACAAGATACTGCTGGTGTAATCCCCCAAAACGTTTGGGACGGTTTTGAGGGGGTAACAGTTTGTTGTACAGTTCAGACTGCGGATTACAGTATACCATGTCTTTGGACCAGTCTGACATTTTCGGAGCTGGCCCACGAGCCCAGCACATTGCAATTCTACGCTTTGCAAGTAGTAAACCCATTGCTATGAAACGTCTTACTCCCTTCTTCAGATTTTTAGTGTAACCCAGCAATGCCAGCAGCGGGTCTAGCTTCAGTGAGAGCCCTGTGACTTCATTTAAGGTATGGATAATCTTCTCCTAAAATTCATTGATCTGCAGGCAAAACCAGGCAACATGCTTGAACCCAGCCATACCCGCTTTGCAGCGCTCACAAGCCGCTGTGTCCCTTAGGCCGTATCAAAATAGTTTCTCCGGCATGTGTTAGACACTATTAAGGAACTTAAAATGTATGAGGCAATGCTTCCCATTTCGTGAAATGCGCTGAGTAACTTCACAGCAATACAGCCAAGTGCTATCGCTTAGAACTACCCCCAGGTCACTCTGCCATTCTAGCCTTGCCTTGGTGGATTGCGTTCTCCTGGAGTCTTGCGATAAATCATAAATAGTGGATATAATGTAATGGTAATGTAGTTTCTTATATAGCGCACGTATCACCACAAAGGGTATCTCAGCGCTTGCTTTGGGAACCCGTCCTGGTTTTTCCCTGTGGGATAGCCCAGCTGGGCACCCCTAAGGTGAAAGCCAGGCATCCCGCCGCGGGGGCCGTAGTGGAGATTGAGCAAGCTATTGCCCAGAGTTGCAGAGCGTGAACCCCTGATTCAAGTAGGCACCGAAGCGAGAATTATCAGGTCCGTGGACATTTGGGCTCCAAACCCTGCCGCGTCGGGAATTGAACCCTGGTCCCGGGCCGACCTCTGCTTCTGGGTCTGCCTCCTCTAACCGGTGAGCCACACTTCTCCACTTCTCTAGTCTTAGTAGGAGATGTGGAGCGCAGAAGAAAAGAGAGCGACAATAGTTCAGGAGGTTCCTGCATGTCGTCTCCTAGCATTGCATGCAGTGCGTGTTTGACCCTGTAAAAGTGAAACTGTGTGAGTGGCGTGGAGTCATGCCCCTCAGCGCCAATCTCAGCCCAACACGAGCTCCACCCTCGGAAAATAAATCACCATTTTAGTAATATTAAGTGTTGTTAGATCTTGTTGTACTTCTTTTTCTGTACTAACTGAAAGCCAGTGACACAATTCCACCAGAAACAAGGGGGAGTACAAAAGGGCATCTGCCTGCCTATTTAATAAATTCTGCCATGCGTGAACAGTAGAGTTGATGGATGCCTGATCGTCTGGAAGGGGCCTGAAACAGCTTTTGGGTAAGAGGAGAAGGGTCAGCCCCCAATCTTTCAATCTGTAGATGAGGAAGATTCTGTGGGCCGTTTATCCAATAATGTGCATGGGAGCACTGCGCAGCTCTGTAATATAATTCTAAATCTAGGGCACTAAGGCCTCCCATGGAATAGGGCAATGTGAGTATATCCCATTTAACCCTAGGATGCTTCCCCGCCCAGTCTAATTTTATTAGTAATGAATAGAGAATCTTTAACTTATGCTGCGGGAGCACCATAGGGATGTTTTAGAACAAGAATAAATATCTAGGGAGGACTATCATTTTCATAAGGGAAATGCAACCTATTAGCGATAATGGGAGACTAATCCACAGATTGACATCCTCCTCAAGCCTGGAAATATATTTCCCGTAGTTCTCGTTAAGCACCAGCTCAGAGTCCGTATGGACCTGCATGCCTAAATAGCGCACCGGGTCAGTGGACCATTGCAGTGGGTAGTCCAGTTCTATTATTGTCATGGCTGGAGTCAGAGCAAAAATAATGGACGCAGCCCAGTTAATTTAGAGACCAGATAGTTCACCAAAACGCATCACCTCACTAAGTATAGGGATTAGATTAGTCCCTGGTTCTGAAACATAAAAAATCATCATCTGCATATGCAGATACAATGAAGTTGTAATTTTGAAAACAAATTCCTCTATGCCCATGATACTCTCTTAAGGCTCACGCCTGTGACTCTGCCACTATGGCATATAACAACGGAGGTAATGGGCAACCTTGTTGTGTACCTCTCGAAATCTCAATGGGAGACTTAACTGTGTCACTAATTTTGACCCTGGCAACTGGCTTGTTGTATAGGACTGTCAACAACTTGAGGAAAGCCTCTTCCCACCCAATCAGTCTCAAGGCTGCTTTCATAAATGCCCATTCCAGTGAATCAAAAGCCTTCTCCGTATCTAGGAAGAGTAGTACAATCTCCTTATCACTCAGGCCACAAAAATGTAAGAAAAAGAAAACCAACTACTGTTCCTTTTCTGGAATGACCTCTAAAATCTAAAACTCTATCCCCACCGAGATTAGTTGTAACCCATCCATATCCCTCTTCAAGAAAGAAGTAAAATAAATTCCTATCCAACAAATTCCTCTCTCACTGAAGTCTTGTCCACTCCCTCACTCCCTGTCTGACCCTGCCAACCATTTTGTCAGCTGCCTTCCATCACTCTGTAACCTTCCTGAGCCAGCCTGGGCCATAGTTTCACTTCACCCCCCTCGTTATTCTACCCATCATTACCTTGGGGATAACTGTGCCTCTAGTCCCCCACCATGTGTCTTCTCCCCTCAACTACCTCAGTACTTTCTTGTACACTGCTAACATTTCTTCTCGTTTGTTTTACTGTCTATTTATACAGCTATTTACCCTTTTATGTTACTTGGATAGTGCTTCTAATATGCTTTTATATCCCACTAGCCCTGGTATACTATATACTTTTCTTTTTTCTCCCTATACCCCATGTTACTGCTATTGTTGCCTACCTTGTTAAACACCAAGTTGCCTGAACACTAATGCTAAGATGCCCTGTTGCCTTCCCTACCTCGGACTAATCTACGCATCTACTCTTCCTTCCCTGGCAACTCTCATGTATCCTACTGTCTTTCAGACTCTTCTTTCATATAATTGTTGGTATGTATTTTTTATCAGCGTTGTATGTAACCCCATCACATGCTGCTATTTTGTTCCATATCCTGTTGTACACCGGATGTGTATTTTTACAATTACTATATGTATTTTCATGAACCCTATATGTAACACGTGTTATTATTGTTGTTCTTATTTTACCATTACTATATTTATCTCAAGGTTCCCACTACTTGCGTCTTGTTATTGTTTGTGCTTACCCTGTAAAGTGCTCTAATACATTGTATCCTGTAACCTCATGTTATGTTATTATTGTTGTGATTATTTTTACCAGTGCTACATTTATCTCTTTGCACCCGCTATGTACCTCATGGAATTATTGTTGTGCTTACTCTGTAAGGCACTCCGATACCTTTGGGTCATGTTTGCACTACATTAAACCCACAAATAAATAAATATAGTCATGTGCACCACTCTGCTGCATGTTAGCGCTTCATACAACTCTATCACAATAGGAAAGGGTAACCTATACCAAAAAAGAGCATATGATTGGTTCTTGCCAAACAAGATCATGTGACAATCTCTTTGGCCTATAAGCTTTTCACAGGTATCGGCCGGCTGAAAAGAAGTCTGTTTGTTTTTTTAATGTACTCCAGCAAACCCCTACCTTGCACGGTATGTTATGGAGCCAGAGTTCCTTCATACTAACCAGGGCAGCTTCGTATGTTGCATTGAAGCATATTGATGAATGAAAAGAACCCATGTCCTTTAGCCATTCATGTGAAAAAAAGTCTAGTACTTCAGCCTTATTTAAAAAAAATATATATTTTTATTGATTTTCATACAGCAGACATATAGTATAGCAGTAGTGATACGCAGTGTGCATCCTGTCAACAACTCCCCTGGACAATTGGCTCATTATATCCTGGCGTTTCAGGCATGATGTTTATATGGGTATAATCTTTGGTCTATCTCTTGCTAGCCTTGAACCATACTGACGGACAGCAATCGGATAAAGGTCCAGCTCTTAATAGCAGTCAAGACATGCCAATGCCATTTTGCCTGAGTGATATAACAAAAGAGTAAGCCAACCCACTCCCTTATCCCTCTCCACCCACCCCTCTCCACCGGTGTGTCCCATCTACTAGCAGCTTATAACTGACATAACAACAAAACCTACAGCAGCACTTATTGCAATATCAGCAAGACAAAACAGCCTGCCCGCCATTGCTACCGCATCCTAACATGTTTGAGACAGGGGTTTCCGTCCTACCCTAGTATTTCAGGGAGACCCCGTCTATGCATCCGGTATCGAGCTTCCATCTGAGTCTGCCTCTGGTGCCAGCAGTGTAGCCACTATGGCCTCCCATGCCTTTGCTGACTCCAACACCTTATTGTTATTAGACCGTTTAGGGTGCTGGAGCCGAACTGTACTTTGACTCGTTGCCCATTTAATTAGTTCTGCTTTCCACCTCCCAAAATTGGACCCTCTCCTTGACTTCCAGTGCGCAGTGATATTCCTCTTGGCTAGCAACAAGCATAGGTCTAAAAACGTACTTGTTACCTTCGTTTTGGGGGTGTGTGGAAACCAATGCAATAAACAAGTACTCATGGCAGGCTCCAACCGTCTTTCTGTAACGTCGCAGAGCAGGCCCACTACCTCCTCCCAGTACGTTCCTATTTGTGGGTAGCCCCACATCATATGCTGGAACTCCACCACCTCCAAATTACAGCGTAGGCACTGAGAAGTGTCTATTTTGAAATACTTATTAATCTTAGCAGGTGTAAGGTATTCCTTGTGTAGTATAAAGAAATGCACCAGTTGGAACCTGGCATTCCTGGTGCTTTTCCAGGCTCTCCTTACTCATTGAGCCCACGTCTTCTCGGGAATCTCTTTACCTAGGTCCGCCTCCCATTTCCTTTGCAATACCCGCAGTGGCTCCAGTCCCACGCCCACCATATGCCTATATAAACACGTAATAACTTTAAAGGTCCCCACTACCATCACCACGTATTAGCAAACCAATGATGTCTGGGGTTCCATTAATCCCTCCCTCCAATGTCGTTGTATAGTCAAAACCATAGCAGAATGCAATAAGTAGTCCCCACGAGGGAGGCCATATCTGTCCTGCAGGGCCTGATAAGGCAACAATGCTCCATCCTCATATAAATACCCCATTACTTGTACTCCTATCCTCTCCCACTCAGCCAAAGCTGTCCATTCTCCCCCTTGCAGAAGGGCGGTAAACCTACCCAGAGGTATCTCCGGGGCATAAGGACAGGCAATTCCAGCTCTGCGCTGGCATAGATTCCAGCACATCCTCAATGTCCGCTCCTCGTGAGAAAGCGTCCCAAGGCGCAGCCGCTGCTGAAGTACAATAAAGGACAATATATGGCGTGGGATCCACCGTCCGTCAGGGCCATCTGGGCCCCTGAACTCCAAGGCCACTGCTTGAGTAAGCCATTGCAGCTGAGCTGCCAGGTAATATAGCTCAGTCTGGCACCACCAATCCTCCATCAGCCTTCAGGTGCTTCATCGTGGCCAGTGCCACTCGATGCCTGCCCGTCCCCCACAGAAAGCCCCCTATCATTGAGCGGAGCTGTCTAAAGGTTGATCACGGAACCCAAATGGGCAACGTCCTAAAGTAGTACAACAACCGGGGAGCGCTACCATCTTTAGAAGTGCTATCGGACAGGCCACCAAAAGTGGCAATGTACCCCAAAACGTTAGGCTACCCCGGAGTTCTCGCATGGCTCTACCTACATTACCTTCCAACAAGACGTCAGGTGTATAATAGATGTTGGTTCCAAGATAGTGTAGACATCGAGGTTCCCACCGGATGTCCACAACATGAGTGGGGCCTACCTCTGAGGGGGTCACCGGAACCAGGCCGGTCTTCACCCAATTTACTCCAACCCGAAAACCCCGCCAAATATGCAGAGCAGAGTTGTCGCTCCTGTCAGCACCTCCGCCGTGTTGGCCAGTGACATAAGTAAATCGTCGGCATAGAGTGAAATAAACTGCGTGTCTCCTCGTAAGTCCAACCCCAGATAGTACCTTCCCCAACTGGCATGAGCCGCCAGGGGCTCAATAGCCACCGCAAATAATAACGGAGAAAGCGGACACCCCTGTCGCGTTCCCCGTTCTACTGCGCAAGAGGAGGAAACCATTGTCCCTGTCCGTACCTGAGCCGTCGCTGATCGGTAAAGAATTTCAGTCCATCTCACATAGTACTCCCCAAGTCCGAAGAGCACATAATCCGAAACAGGAATGGCCATTCCAGGCTATCGGATGCCTTTTCAATATCTGCCGAGAGGTCTGCCTCGGAAGAAGCACAACAACGGACCTCCCCCAATATATGGAGCAGACGTCGCACATTGGCAGCTGTGTTCCGATTTGGGATAAATCCCGCTTGATCTCGGTGGACCAGCTGCGTCATATATGGGAGAAGCTGAGTCGAAAGGATCCTACTCAGAATTTTATAATCAGAAGTTAGCATGGAGAAAGGGCGATAAGCTGTCCTATTCCCGGGCTTCAGCAAGGGAACAATGACAGCTTCCCGGGTGGAGGCTGGCAACATTCCAGCCGTCCTTGCTTACTTGAAAACTGCAAACAACCTAGGGGCCAAATGATCGATATAAGCCGAATAAAACTCTATGGGTAACCCATCCTATCCCGGTGTTTTATTACTCGCCATGTGTTTTACTGCACTCCGTATTTCCCCTAGGGTAATCTCTTGGCGTAGCAAATCTGTTTGCGTCTCTTCTAGGTGCGGTAATGCTATATCCGTCAAGAACTCCTTTATGGTATCACCAGTAACCTGCAGCTTGCTCCGGTATAGCTCATTGTAATAGCCGAGAAACAACCCGTTTATCCCCTTTTGGGTATAAACCGGTGCTCCCGCTGGAGATTTCAATTCTAAAATAGGCGTGCCCTGAGGTGCCGGGTTTGCTAACCAAACCAGCAATGTGCCCGCCTTGTCCCGTTCCACATGCTCACGCGCCAGATATGACCTGTGGTCGAAACACAATCGCTCTATTTGTACAGCCAATGCCTCTCTAGCATCCAAGACTTCCCCCTGTGCCCCTGGGTTCTCGGGACGGGCCCTCTCCGCTGCCGCTGCTCGCAGACGCAGCTCCGCCGCGTCTATATCCTGCAGTAGTGTCTTCCGCACCCCCATCAGTTTAGTTATACATAGTCCCCTTACCACCACTTTAAAGGCGTCCCATTCCAGAGCTGACGTTGATGCCGTGCCCTCATTCACGATGAAATATTGAATAATGCCCGTCCCAAACTTTGTGGAAAACTGGTTCCTCCAAAGCCTCAGGCGGCAACCTCAGGCCGCAACTTTTAAATCTAAATCATCAATGTCTGGGGTGCATAATAGCGCATCTAGCCACACATGTAATTAATGCAACGCTGAAAAAAAGGAATCATCCCGCTCTCTCGGGTGTAACACACGACACGTGTCTATTAACCCCCATCTACTCTGCCAGTACCGTCTGAATTTGGAAATTCTATGTATGGGCACTTCGGGCATTGGGGGTGAGAGCGATCCATGTCAATATCAGTTATAGAATTAAATTCACCACCCATTATCACCGAGCCGGTGAGGTAAGCGCTAACCCCAAAATCCCCCCCCGACAGATGGGTAAACTTTTTCACCTGATCCACATTGGGAGCATAGACCCTACATAACGTCACGTCTTTACCATTCAGGCAGCCCGTTACCGCCACAAATCTCCCGTCTGGATCCACTAAATGCCGCGTCAGCTAGAGCAGGACCCTTGCCCTGACCCATACCAGTGCTCCCCAAGCAAGTATGTTGTGCAAAAAAGTTGCCCTCTCCACCTACGCTGCAACGCCACCCCTTCAGCACGACCAATATGGGTTTCCTGGAGGAAAGAAATGTGGACCCCCCTCTGCACCAGGTAAGCATGTCCCTTATGGCGCCCCAGCATTGTATGTATCCTCCGCACATTCCGTGTGGTGCACTTTAATTCAGGCAACGTCCCCATAGTGTAGTCGAGGTCTCAGAAGTGGCTGCTTGCTCCATAAGGACACACCGGTGGCCCTAACTTCGCCAGAAAAAAACCCCGAAACCCTCCAACATCCCCACCCCAGAATAGGGACCAAGAGTCTAGTTCCCATAAAAACTAGCAAACTAACCTTCCCTCTAGTAGCTACTGAGGGACTACAAACTGTAAAAAACAGGGGGGCAGCCAAGAGCTGAGAAAATCTGACCCACAACGCCACCGCTATTTGGCGCCATAACCCCCAATGATGAATAAGCCCCAACAACCTGTGTGGCAGTCACGTCTGAGGGAGCTGCAGTGTTCAAACCCCCTTTCTCCCTGCCCTAGACACCTCTACTACTCCCTAGTCTTTATAATCCCATGGGAGGGAAGGGGATATGCAAGGGGCAGCCATTCCTGCAGGCCTTCATGAAGCAGACTTACAAGTTTAAGTGTCTGCAATCTCATCCGCCGTCTCAGGTGTGACATGCAGCAGTTGCACACTGTCCATATCAGTTCCATCGGAATCCGTTCCCTCCGATCCGTTCTCCGATCGCCACCGCCGGTGCCGCCCCTCTTTCTTGAGATATTCCTGTTACTGCCTGCAACGCTGCCGTTCTCTCCTTCTGTGTTTGAGTAGCCGTGGGTCTCTGATTGGCAGGAAGGCGCCGTCTGATGCACCGCGACCGGCGTGGGCCCGGAGCATCCGCAGGCGGCCCAGTGCCGCGTTGTGCTTCACCCGACCCTGTTCTATAGGACTCCAACCAAGTCCACGCCTCCTCAGGACTATCATGAAAATACGGCTTTCAGTCCATGGTAACCCGGAAGTGCGCAGGGAACATCAGGGAATATTTAAGACCTTCATCACGGAGTGCCTTCTTGACCTCCAGGAACGAAGGCAGACGGCGCTGCACCTCAAACGTGTAATCCAGGAACAATGTAATGTTACTGTTGTCCACCCTGTAGGGGCCAGAGGAGTGTGCCCTATGCAGCAGCAGGTCCCTATCTTTATAATGGAGCAATCGCGCCACCACCGGCTGGGTGAGCGTCCGGGCGCCAGTGGCCGAGCCGGTACCCTTTGAGCTCTCTCCAATGTATAGATGGGGGTCAAGCCATCAGGAGCTACCTCAGTCCACAGCCAATTCTCTAAGTAATCTATCAGTCAGTCAGACCACTTTTATTCGATTATTTAAAATCACAAAAAGTGCAATACACATTCAAAAATTAGCACAATCATATCAAATATATAAAACATAATGGGCGTAAGTAAATATTTAATTAAAGTTAAAAACAGTCAAGTACATATCAAATTCAATCTGTGGAAAAATAGATGATTTCAAACAGGATTTATCAGAGAAAGTCTCTTTTTTTTTTTTTAAGTCGTATAGTTGAAACCAGAAAGCTAGCGATGTTAAAAATGTCCCAGGTGTTGCTAAGCATTTGTAAATAAAGAAGAGCTGGCTTGACATGTAGGAAACCCTTGCCCCGCTAAAATAGGGACTAGAAACCTCCTTCGTATTTCTGCATAAAATTCACAAAACATCATAAAATGCAGTGTGTCTTGTGAAGAAAAATTAACACACTGACATGGATCTAAATTCTCAGGTTTAGACCAGCCCGAGAGAGTACCCAGGGAGAAATGAATTAAGTTAAAGCTGAATCTGGTCAGGAGACACAGATGGAAGTGCTTGGTCACTATTCTTAAGTAGGGCTCAATTGATGAAGAGGATAATATCAGGTAATGGGCCCCAACAAGAGGTTTCTGTAGCTCCTGCTCCTCACGTTCCAACATAAAAATGTTCAATAGTTGTGCTTTGGTCCATTTCACATCATCCTTTCTGATGCCTTCTGGGAGGTCAAAAAGATCAGAGCGTCCTATTTTTAAAAACATATGCTTAACATAAGCCAACCACGGGATACTACTGGCTTTATCCAGGGAAACACTATCCCGCAGATACAATGATTCAGGGTTCAGTCTGGATTAAGCCAGATTTTGAGCCAACAAACCAGCGGGGCAATTCTCATTAAATCAGATACATAGCCCAATCCAAGTTCCTGATGGATGGCACAAGTAGATGTAGATTGAGGGACAGACAAAATGGTTCTTAAAAATCTATTTTCCACCTTCCGTATCTCTTGCTGCTGTTTATAGCCCCAAATCATTGAGCCATACGAGGCAATAGTCAAACATTTGGATCTATAAATTCCAAGCATATCTTCAAAGGGTCTAGCACCCAGTCGTTGAGCGAACCCTAAGAGGGCTGTCGTTGACCTGACTACAGCATTCTTTTTCACCTTCTGTTGGGGGACCCAAGAACCTCTTTCGTCAAATAACACCCCCAAATAAGTAAAAGAGGGCACCCTAGAGACCTCAGCTCCATTACAGTAAAACAATCTAATTTTCCCATTTCTTGTACCAGCTATCAAAATATGGGATTTCTTGATATTAAAGATTTGATTCAAAGATTTCATGAAATCGCCAAAGGCATTCAAAAGCTACTGAAGGCCTACAGCAGTATGAGCTAATAGTACTGCATCATCCACGTGTAGGAAGACCAGGATAATTTGTTCTCCTACACGCGAAATATCCAAACAAGCCTCCACCAAAGATTTTTCTAGGGCATTGATATAAAGAGTAGAAAGAATTGGGGCCAAAATACATCCCTGTCGGACGCCCCTCCCTAACTTAAAATGCCTTGTACATTTGCCATCCTGCGTAGCCCTTACTGTTGCAGAAATATCCCAATGCAGATCAGCCAAAAAATGAACTAGAGAAGGATCAATGCCCATATTTAGCTAAATAGTCCACAGCTTCGATCTGTTAACCAGATCGAACGCTGAAGAAAGGTTTATAAAACCCATGTATAAAGAACCTTCTTTAGCTATCGTATATTTGCATATTATTAGATGTAGATTCAGACACTGATCCGGAGTACTTTTACCCTGTCTAAATCCATATTGGATCCCCTCTCTGACCCTTTTTAAAAACTGGGATGATTGTTGATAGGGCCCATGATGCAGGAAATCCCTGGGTACTCGAGGCATTAGACATTGGTTAATATCCTTGCACAAAATTTGGGATCACATTTATAAAGATCCGCCGGCACACAATCAGGGCCAGGTGCTTTATTATTAGATGTCTCTATGATTGCCTTTTCTACATCCGCCTCCTCAAATAACAGTGGGAACGAGCCTCGGCAGGTTACTAAACACAGAGGTGGATCACCATCCACATTGAGCCCATAAATTGCCTAAAAATGCGTGAGCCACTGCCCCTCGATGATATTGCTCTCCATGGGGTCATTCTCTACACCCGAAGAAAAGGTGTTCACAATGGCCCAGAATCTCGTAAGTAGTCTATCATATTGGCCCCCTCCACCCCTTCTGGCAGCCCCACCACCCGTATATTGTTCCTTCTGTTTTGCCCTTTGGCATCTTCAGCCATTCGCTTCAGGGTTTGGAAACGGTGCGTGACATCGCTCATCTGAGCCTCCAGCGCCTTCTGGGCGGGCTCCAGGACCTTCAACTTTACTTCAGTCTGTTTAACACGGTCAGCCAATTTAGCATGGTCCGCACGAAGAAGGCCCAACCCCTACGCCACATGTGCTATGTCCTGCTGGAGGGCACCTCTAGTGTCACTAATGGCTTTAAGTATTTGGTCGACCTGCTGCTGCATCATTTCCCCAGTCTGTGGCTCTACAACATCCTGTGTCTCCTGGTCCTCAACCTCCTCCTCCGGCGGCGCTCCCCCCTGTTTCCCTCGATGCTTCCCCATTATTGCGGTGCTTCAAACAACTAACACCGGCACAACTCTCCGGCAGTCTCCTTGCTCTGCAAAAGAGGTCCCACTCGCTGGTACTCTCAATAGGCCTCTCACGTGTGGTGGTAAAGTGACCTTCGGTTTCTAGGGAATCCCTCCTCCTCCTCCTAACAGTCCCCTTCTCAGCCACTCATTCGGCAACCTCCCTTATTTCTGACCTTAGGTGTAGGGAGCTTACCCTCCAGCAGTATATACCACTCCCCTGTGTATACAGTGGGAAACGACTAGTAATCCGGGGCCGGTGCTTCTCAGCGAGGGTCCCGTCCAACAAAGTCTCTCATTCCTGTGGCTGATACAACCATGCGAGTCCCACCAGGATTGGGAGAGCACGCAAAGATCTGCCAGGTCAAAGTACTTCAGCCTGATGCAGAAAAACACGGGGCATCTGTGCTTAGTTGTGTTCAAATGGATTTCTTTCTTATTGTATGAGAATGACTTGACCGTATGAACATACAGCAGCTGTGGGGCACATTCATTCATGTGCGACTGGTGATTCCCTGGCCTTATTGGCCTTTCAGCTCATTTAAATCACCAGGCATTGATGCCATTGTCAAATGCATTGTGTTGGCATTTTATAGTGAAACCTGAGCTGACTGGATTTTATCAGCGGTGAGATAATATCTGCAGGCACAGACCTACCTGTTGGGACATTTAATTGCCCTTTTGTCTGCCACAGGTTCTAACCCTCGTCTCCTCACTTAAGTTGATCAAGAGCGAAGGTCGACTGGCAATTCAGTCAGGATTAACTGCATTAAGAAAAACACTTGTTGTGAAATCAACAGTCGGGCAGGGATCCAGTGGCCTTAAGCTCTCACCTGCAAAGAAGGATGAGGTAAGGGAGTTCCTCCAAGCATTACCCGTGATCTACTATTTGTAGTCTGCTTAGATTGCGTAGAAAGTTACTGCAAAGCTGCTTAATGATCTGTGCACATAACTAGAACCCCACATTTTTTTGCACTGCCTTCTAAAAGCTTTTTTGGCATTGTTTGGTCATTGCCTGTCAGTGTATGTTCATTAACCGGGTCAACACTAGCTAAGGAAAGAGGGCTTCCTTTGCATGGATTCTCATCATAATCCATCACAATGTGGGTGACCAAACATCTGATGGCTGCTTCATTATGATTAGAACTCATGCAAAGGAAGCCCTCTTTCCTTAGCTATTGTTGACCATGTTAACAAACCTATACATAGACAGGAGTTCACTAAACAATGCCATTATTCAGGAGACATGAACGCGCATGTGAGGCAAGTTTGTCATCTTCACAGTTGTGCTGTTTCCAGTCCACCAAGTCTATGTACAGCTCCGTATATGTAAAAGAGCCATTCAGACAAAGGCATAGATTAGAGTGCATGCTCTTTAGTATGGTTTCTGGAATTGCGTGATCCCACCGCATTTTTCTCCTTAATTATAAATTTGCCATTTTTACCACATAACCCACTTCCTTTCTTCTGACTTGTACTGTTCAACCAAAAAATCTTTCGGGTGAAAATTGACAAACTACGCTGTGTTTGTAAATGTAATGTGCCTTGTGACACGTTTTTTAGATCAAGGATACACCTTCCAGTTGGATTTCTGTATTTAGTGATTTGAAAGCTGAGAATGTCGCCCAAATTGTTTTCTTTCTACTGCAGTAAACCACAAACACTCGTTATAAAATATAATTTAAAAAGTGTGAAACGAATGTTTGTGTTTTTTTTCCTTGAATGTGTTTTTGTTTAACTGTTCAAGCCAATTAATGTCAAGAGAACATGTTCTTTAATTGGCAGGTATTTGAAGAATGTGAGATGTCCTCTAAAGATCTTTTGAAGTTTAATGCCTTGATCTTAAAATGCCTCTTAGATATATTACTAAAGAATTGAGTAAACATTTGATGTATAATGCTGTCCCGTAAGTCAGTTTCTTGTTGGAAAGGAATGGATCCCCAGACCTAAATCTGTGAAGACCGAGCTCTCAATGTTCCCAGTTCGGTTTGAGTAGCTTATTCAGTCTGTTTTTTTACGTTGCACACTGGGATTTATCGTCCTGTTTAACCCATTATAAAACTAGGAACGAAGATCTTAGAATGCAAAGAAAAATACCTGGGCAGGAATTTAGCGAAAAAGCAACAGTATTGAGACGGTGCTACAAGGTCAGAGAAGACCCCATAACCTCTGCAGGGAGTGGCAAGGTCCCACCCGGTGAATACAACAAAATGCACATGTTAAGGTAGGTATATACAAATTTCATAAAAGGTGAAGAACAGTTCGTAGTCAATGAGACAAGGTGGACACAAAGTACCAGCGAAGGTGACTCAGTTAATGCACAGGGGGACGAGCGGGTGCATCCGTCCAACCAGCGATCTGTAGTTGAGGAGCAGGAGAGACGGGTGGTGTCTTCCTCAAAGTGTGCACAGGACTTTTGTTGAAGACAATAAACCAGGCACTGAATGCAAGAAAACACATTTTCAAGCATAGCTGGGTAGAGCAGAATTCAATACATCCACCTTTTTCACATGAAGTGTGCATAGGTTTGTTAGTAGCGGAGTGCAGCTTTGTGTGCAGTTATTAAATTACTCAGTTATTTGCAGTTCCCGCTCTTCTATGTGCACTAAAACCATTAGCTGTTAGCAAATACCATTTTGAAGAGCATCTGTTGCATGTGAGAAGTTTTTTCTTTCTGAAAAACTTTTCTGGTTTTTGTATATGTTGTATTTTCGCGCTTTACTACTGTGCAATTCCGGGATTTTTTACTTTATTATTGAGATTTATTTTTTATGAGTGTTGGTTAAAATGTCAAACTAGGTACTTATTGCCACAGAAACTTGTTGCAATCAGCTGGATGTTTTTTCATTAATTTGCCGAAATATGCCACTTAATCTGCTTTTCCTGCTGCATAATTCAGTCAGACACTTGATGATATGCCCTCTGCTGCTGCCTACTTCCAGGAGCACAGGTGATAGACCATAGTGAAGTAGTGTGGCTCACTGGTCAGAGGCGGCAGACCCGAGAGCAGAGGACGGCCCGGGACCAGGGTTCGATTCCCGGCGCGGCAGGTTTCTGGACCAGGGTCAGCGGATTCGATAATTCTCTCGCCTCGGTGCCCACTCTGATCAGCGATCACACTCGGCAACTCTGGGCATTAGCTTGCCTCATCTTCACTAACGGCCCCACCAGACCGCCGGGGATGCCTGGTCTCACCCTGGAGATACTCATTAATGGACCATCTCTCAGGGAAGCCAGGAAGGGTTTCGCAGCGGTCGAAGCGCCTTGGGACCCTCCGGGTAAGTAGTGCGCTATATAAATGCCTATACATTTACATTTACATTACATTTACATACTAAAATAGTATTACTCAAACATCCAGTGCTCTTTACTTACAAGTGCACTGAAACATCTGAACGCTTTGTGCGATGTAGGCGTGAATACAATATACAGTTTGTTGGACTTGGCCCTTTTTGGCAGGTTCACCCCTGAACTTTTTGCCTTAAGCTCTGACATGGTGGTAGTGGTTTTAAGCCTCTGGGCACTTTAGCACTGTGGCCCAGTGTAAAGTGCGTGCGCTCTCTGAGTGCGTGTGGTGAGATTGGCCTGCCCTCCCATAGGAATGCATGGGTGATAAGTGTGTCCCTGGTATGAGAAGTATGCAGGGTCGAGTTTAGTATGTATGAACTTGTGAGAATAAATGCTGCACAATGGTGTGTGCAGATTTATGGTGACTGGTGTAGAAATGCTACTTTTAGAAGTTGGCATTTCTGTGTGCTATGTGTCCGCCTGCCTGATGTGAATTGCATGTCTGGCTTGTGAGTGACAGGAGCTGAGAGGTGTGGGTGGCTCCAGGAGGGGCAGCGTGAGTCAGCTAGGCTGAATGGGACACCTTGGCTGAGAGTAGTGGGAGGTGAGACCCCTGACTCTGAATAGGACTGTGCCCAGGCTGTTCAATGCTGGCTCCACCCCCTGTGGTGTGTCTGATCACTGAGCCCCCACCTGACAAAGGGGAAGAGGAGCTTGGCAAAACAAAGTGCTCCAAAGCCCCTCTAAACCAGTTCTGACTGGTATCCCCGAGCCCTGTTCTGTGATACAAAGGGATTTTGTGATATAAATATAGGGGGTTTGACCCCATGAAGATGTGCTGTATTCGTGCTGTTCCTGCTGGGGCGTGCTGCTGGGGCCCAGGGGGAGGCTGCCAGGAGGGCTTTCCTCCCTGGGCCCTGCATTGATTCTTTTTCCTGCAGGATCTTTGCCTGTTTCTAAGTGCCTCTTGAGCGCTGTGTTGGATTCTTATTTTTCCCAGAAGTGGATCGAGCCGGCTTTGCAGCGCCGTGCTGCCTGAAGGAAGAGGGAGGGAATCCCCAGCGTTGGAATTCCCCCGTGATTCGTAATTACGGGTGCCCACCCCGCTTATTATTTTATTTAAGTAGTGGGTACCCACCCCACATGACCGCTTTGTTTTTAAAATGATACTGCGGGTGCCCACCCCTCGTTTTCGGCATTTGCGGGTGCCCACCCCGCATCTGAGCCAGAAAAAGATCAACGCCCCGGCCGGGAGGAAGTTAGACAACATGGTGCCTAACAGTGGGCGGGACTTCTGTTTTTTTCGAGAGAAGTTCCGCACACGCCGCCGGAGCGAGGAGCCGGCCGAGTGATGTGTGGCTGCTGCCCGGGCCCCCCATAGCAGAGGAGAGCCCCGACGAAGAAAGGGAGCCTACCCCGCCGTCACGGGCACCGCTGAAGAGGCCGCCGATGGCAGGTCGACGACCGGAGGAATCCTGCCCGCAGCTGGTGAGTGGGGCTCCGTGATGTTTCTTGGTGTCTGTGCCGATCAAGGCACATTACCAGTGCTTGGGGGAGTGGGATCCAGAGTGGCCCTGCCTGACAGTGGGCCGCTCCAGCGTGAAGTACAGGGGTCTAGAGGGCCCGTGCCCCCCTCATGGCGAGGCACAATGTTGGTGCAGATCACTGCACCATAATGGTGTTGGTGCAGAGCGGACCGGCCAGAGAGCGGGCCACTCCAATGCTTGGGGGCAGTTTTCTTCTATGCATGAAAGAACCCCAGAGGGCTCCAGAGTCTCTGGGTCTGATCGAGGCGCATTGTCGGTGCCTGGGCGGTCCCGCCAGAGAGCGGGCCGCCCTAACGATGGGGCCATGTGTTTAATGCCACTAGGGGGAGTCCAGAGGGCACAGAGGTGCCGGGCCCCCTTCATGCAAAGTGCCACAGCTGCGCCATACCAGTGCAGGCAGCTGCAACGAGAGGGGCATAAGTGTGAGATCTCCCTGAGAGGGACCAGAGGCACAGAGGTGCCAGTGAGTTTCCCAGATGCCCAGCAAGTAGTGGGCAGCTGCTACATTTAGGTTTGCACAGTTGCGCCCGTGAATTTCGCAGCATAGGCAGCAGCCCTGACATTCTGGACACAGGGCATTTGAGCCCTCCTAGACGGCCAGTTGACCAGGGGGACTGAGGTTAATAGGGTGCCAGGCCCTAATGTGATTTATGTGGTGCTAGGAAATGGGATTCATGTACTATGATTTACGCACCTTGTTTTATGCATAAAGAGTTTATGTGTGAGGTTATTGTCTAATGCGTTTAGATTTATGAGGTTACTGCATCATATGTCTATGCTTGTGAGGATTGCATAGTGTATTTATGCTGGTGAGGTAGGCGCAGAATGTAATTTGCGCCTAATGTGATACTGTGCATAATGTGATTTATTTTAGAGGCTGATGCTGAGTACAGTGGTTACCAGTAATTGCTGGTTGTACGTTTATGATATGTCTGTCTTTTACTAAATTCACTTTGTGATGGTTCTGACAGTGGTCCAGTGGGCCCTGTCTGGTGTAAATAATCCCTTGTAGATAAGACCTAGTGCCAGGTGGCACCATGTATATTATGCGAGTACTATCCTAATGTGTTATGAGAATACAAAGGCTATTTTTGATATAACCTTGTGTGGAGTTCCTTTTGTGGTGTGCCTGGGATGTTGTTGCCGTGTGTGCGCGAATGCTTTTCGCATGGCCTCCGGGATAAGCCTGACTGCTCGTGCCAAGCTACCAAGGGGGTGAGCAGGGGTTATCTTTGGCGTGTAAGTCCCTTGCCCTGACTAGAGTGGTGGTCTCTGTCTGGCTTCGGCACAAGACTTAGCCAACCAGAGATCTCAATTCTAACCCAGTTGATGAACTTTCACCTGTTTCAGAGTGAGAAATGCATGCATGTTGAGTTTTGTTCCCCTACGTGCTTGTTAGAAGCACTCCCATCAATGCCATGTGCCTGTTTTACTGTTACTAACTGAATAATACCAATGACCTCATCCAGCAAGTGTTCATTCTAGTGCTTCAATCTTTGGCCGCTCGCATTTGTTGCAGATGTTATCATTCTGTACACTTTCACAGATCTATTACATTGAAAAGACCCTCACAGTATCTGTGTTCTGTCAAACTACCCAATTGACACAATCTTAATGAAATGATAGCTAGATGTCCAGCTGCAACTGTTTCCTATTTTTGCAATCCGGTTGCCTATCTCTACAATCCATGCCTACCATTCCAAGATATAATCCATTGGTAGAGATTTCAGGGATCAATGAGTTTTATTAGACAGCACAGACCAGACCCATTGGGTGGCAATCCTTTACGTGGGAGGAAGGTACATGCAAAAGGTTGCTAGAGTGCTTGCTGAGTATATATTTGGTATAGAGCTAAAAGATTTATCAACATAATTTTCCGAAATACAGGGAACAAGGGTAATTGTTGCATCAAAGTAGATAGTGTAGCAGAATATAAACAGATATTTACATAGATGTTTAAAAAAAAATGTGGAAGACATATCACGGCTGGTGAATTGCCAATGTATAAACCTAAAAGCATTGCCCTGGAGTTCCTCCTGTTTAACTGCGAGATGCGAAATCACCCACCTCAAGTTTAGGTAATAACTTAAAATGTATTTTAAGCACCTGGGGGGTTGCAACGTTTACAACCTAGACAGCTTCCTCCCACATTCCCAACAGAGCCTGTGGGATGCAGTTTGCACTTAACAAATGGGTGGAAAGACATAATCAGGTAGCTTGTCGCATGTACTACTCCGCTTTAAATTCTCATCTTGCAAACCGTTTTATAACCTCTCAATCAATTTTCTATTAAAGGGAGGCTAAAAATAAAAGTATGCTCTGTAAATATATTCCATCTTAAAGTGAGAGGCCCTGATTGCAGGATGCCCAAAAATCAATGGCCTATTGACTAAATCTGCATCAGTGGTTTTAAGGTTCGCCGTCGCTCTGCTCTTTATGGAGTAAGGACTCTTTTGTCCAGTGGTAATGGGAAACTAGACTACTTTGCTTGCAGGAAAAATACCAAAATAGGTTTAAAATATTACGGAAAGTTATATGTAAATATAAAAACATTTATTTCACCCTTCCCAAACGTACGTGCTCCATGTTCATACTTTTGTAATTCTCTATGGATAAGTTTGATTTGCTGTTTGGCCTAAGGAATCTGCTGTAATCGCTTGTTTCTGTGTGTGAGCACAGTTTAATATTTAATATTACAGTAGGAAACAGTGCAGAACTGTACATTCTACAGTAATGTATTCTCCTAATTGCAAATTACAAAACGTGGGGTGAAGGATCTAATAGAGAGATACAATCTTTAAATGAGTACGCAGTATTGTTATATTGCAATCTTTAAACGTTAACTGCTTTAATTAACGAGAATGCATTTTACTCGAGTTCCAGTACATTGCTGCTGTTTTAGTGAGGCATGCTTGCCTCTCTTAGGGCTTCAAGACATCTGCTCCCAGTTGTTGCAATTTCAAGTTACCATGAGGTGCCTTGAAATTTCCAAACTTAAATTAATAATGTTGGTCTTCACTTCAGTTATACGCAGATTCTGCTCGACAGTATTTGCACTTGTCCAATTTGCCACACGAATATGCACAGTGTTATGAGTAACACCAACTACTAGATTGCTTCTAGTTGACTTCATTTAAAATCGGGCAAAATTGATGTCTTGTTTATAGGACCAAAAACGACTTACTTAGACTTTTGTTCTTCCTGGCACAAATTAAAATTGTCAGTCCACTTTCCATTTCCCAAGAAATTGAATATGATCCGAGCTGTGCTTTTTTGACACAGGGTGCTTCCTGCATTTACCAGGTAACACTAGCATCAGTCAGTCAAAAGTTCTTTATTCGACGGCTAAGAGTCATAAAAAGCATACAATATTATTAAGAAAAAATGCACATTACATCCAAATACATAACAATGAAATGGTCCCACGTATCAATCACAATATTCATATCTAAAAACATTCATAAGAAAGAACAACATCATATAAAGTGCACTGTGCTTGATTAACAGACCAAGTCCTTAATTAATATCACATATAAAAATGCATCATAATAATCAAAAAGGGGAAGATATAATTGAGCCAGCAAACATAAAATTGCTATTACGGAAGTAATCTGTGCCTGTGTCTAATGGCCCGATCAAAAAACTTGCGACCCCGAAGCAGACCATAGGTGATGCCAGCATTTGTAGGTAAAGCAAAGCTGGCCTCACTTGGACTAACTGGCATTCTCTGAGTAGAGTGAGGATGTGCTACCTACGCAGAGACTCATAGTAGGTACAGAAAAGGTGCAAGGTATCCTGTTCCGAGAAGTTATCACAAGGGCAGGGTTTTAACAATTCAGATTTTGAGTATCCTCTCGGGAATGCCAGCAGCCAGGGAACCATATTTAGGCAAAATCTTGTTAGGACAAAACGTTGGTATGGTCTATTAACATAAGATAAATATGGTTGGAGCTGCAGGCCTAGGCGCAATGTGACATACCTTCTTTCTGAGGACTTACCTAACTCTGCCTCCTCCCTAAGGCATTTCCGCCTATCCACAAACTGTCTTTTAAAATCTAATCTATGATCGCAGTCTTGCCCAGAGGCTTCGGGGTCAAAAACAGTTCTGGACAACCTAGACATTTTGTTTCTTCCTTTATGTATTTGAGCCAAGGGATGTGCTGGGCTCTATCTAGAGCCATACAATCCGAAATTATACGTTGATTTAAATTTGGGGGGGGGGGGGGGGGGTTTGAGCCCAGATTCTAAGCCATTGTAGCAGAGGGAAAGCTGCGATCTGGTCTGCAATATACCCCATACCCAATTCTTCATGCAGGCAGGGACCCCAAGGAGTTTGCACATAATATTATTCTGTGCCACTTGTATATCCTTTGCATCTTTGTAACCCCAGATATCGTATCCGTACGTGGCCATGGGAATGCATTTTGTGTTGTAAACTTTCAAGAGTGCGGGCAGGGGTTTTGACCCTAGTCTTTTTGCGAAGTCCATAGTGGCCCCCGTTGCTCTTGCCAAAATGTTCTTTTTAAGTGTTCGTTCCGCTCCCCATGTACCTTGGTCATCAAAGAGTACCCCTAAATGTGGGAACATAGATACTTTAGGTAATTTGTCCCCATTACAATAAAATTTAGCCTTGGCCGCCTTTCGCGGGCCAATCGACATTGCATGTGATTTCTTAAAATTCGTTCTCAAATCTAGTGAATTCATAAAATCTGTAAAACAATTTAAAAGTTGCTGCCAGCACGTTGCAGTTCTAGACAATAAAACCGCATCATCAGTATATTGCAAAGCGGGGATCAGTTTGGCACCGGCCCTAGGTGTGTCCTTACAGCACAATGTTAAAATATCCCCCAGTTTATTGATATATAGGGTGGATAGCAGGGGGGGCCAAAATGCACCCCTGCCGGACCCCCCTTCATACTGGCCAAGAATTTGTCAAGCTGCCATCTTCATTAAACCCCACCGCAGCCGTGGTGTTAGCATGTGCAGTATGCAGGAAGGAGATCAGTTCAGCATCGAGCCCTATGTCACAAAGGACCAACCCCAGCTTAGACCTATTGATAAGGTCAAAAGCTGAGGTTAGATCCATAAAGGCCAGATACAGTACACCTCCTGTCTAATACAGATAATATACAAATTGTAATAATTGTTAAAAAATCTCCATAAAGTAAATTACACAATGCATTACATAATTACACAATGCATTATATATTAATAAAAACATTTAAAAAGTGGCAAGATCTTTCAATTCTGTCTGAGACAGAATTGAAAGATCTTGCCACTTTTTTAATGTTTTTATCTATATGTAATGCATTGTGTAATTTCCTTTATGGAGATTTTTGAACAATTATTAAAATTTGTATATTCTCTGTATTAGTGTTTGATATTTCTTCACACTTTATATATTGTGTCATACTTAGATTTTGTTTATCTAGTTTTGAGTTTTGAATCTTAGATTGGCTAGGATCAAGCAGTTTATCCCTGTCCTAGCAATCGTGCTATTCATGATTCAGGGGGTCCTTGTTTCTCTCATATGATGGGAGATCCTCATTCACACTTTTCGGGGTTTCCCGACAAACTGCCCGTGGTTTGATGCCACCCCCCAATGGCGCGCAATCAATAGTTGTGGTACCAGGATGGGACATACCCAGTGGGGATCGAATACCTGTTACCTGATCTACTTGTGTGCTACCGGTCTAGTGTATGCATTCCGGGCCATTAGCAACTTGACATACGCCCCCCCTCCTGCCGGCTGCAATTTCTCCCCCCGCAGAACAGTTATTATGTATAGAGACAAGAGTCAAATTTTAACTTTATCCCTTCTATATTGGCAATTACAGGTGCTAATAAAGCTTTGGTCATAGATTCTAGTCTCAAGAAGAGGCTATCCAGCAACAGATCCGAGTTTGGCTTAGCCTCTACCGATGCCGGTGGTGATGTTTAGTCTGTGGGGGCTTTCTCAAGGCTTTGCTTCCACCAGTTTGTTTTCTCTTAGTTGGAGGACCGTGCAAATCATCACCTGCAGTTAGGGTGGCCACAGGAGTGCCAGTGGATGGGTCCTGACCACCCATTTGGCCTTCCAGCAATGTAATTGGGGGTGTGGAGGAGCCGATTTCTTCTGATAGTACCCTGTTTTCCTCCTGAGGTAAATCACGCCCAACATTGCCCAGTGCTATTTTCTCCTTTTCCAGAGAGAGTTTTTTCTCAGTTAGGGCTATATCCTTTGTTATGGCATCGGCTGCCCTGGTTAGAGAAGAGTCTATCGTACCAGCTGAGTCTCCCGCAATTGACCCTGAAGCTCCTCCCACAGTCATTTTCCTTTTGCCTATTTCCAGCTAGCCAGGGAGCGCTTATGCTAATAAATACTAAATGTAACCCACAGTACTGGAGAAAAACAAAGCCGCCCCTTGCTTCAGAATGAGCAACAACAAAGTGGCTATAGAGCACTATAAAACTGATGCCGACTTGTGGCTGGTTATAACTAAAGCAGGGCACAGTCTCTACAATCAGTATAAAGTCAAGCAGGTACCTTGTCAGTTTTCAGCCCTCCACGCCGTACCCTGGTGGGACACAGACCGGGCTACAAGGATTTCGAGCCCTGGCCCAGAAACGGGCGCAGACGGGCCCGCCCTTGGCCCGGGCACGCCCGTGCTGCGGGAGCCCTGTGGTGTTTAAGTGCCTCCGGGCGCGTCAGCGGCTGTGAAGGCCCCAGGGGGGGCTGGGACTCTGGGTCCTATCCCGCTCACCCCGACCAGTTCCACAAGTGGTAAAAGTTGCAGGGCATCAGTAGTCTCAGGCTTCTGTCTCTTAGTAGTAGGATCCTTGGGTAACATGCATACAGGTTACATTAGCCACTGAACCCATTTAGCATTTGCAGAAAGTACATAAGATGATGGTATGTCTGTATTGTAACCTCACTGAAAGAATTGCATGTCTTATGTGGTTCCAGACTGTCATTCTAACAGGCAGTCACCTAAACTTCGAGAAGAACTTGATTAGTTGTAGGAGACTTCTCAAGCACTACCTCCTGCTCAACATTTGGCAGCTGTATGTGACCAGCATTGCAAAATGGTTCTAAATGGCAATGTGCCCTTTTGGTATACTGCAGGCGCAATTAGGGGTAATTTCGGAGCATTCATTTGGGGTTTGGCATTTCCAGCCCAATGCTCCTTTTAAAAAAAAAATGTTGTAGTTTTATATAGTGCGAACTCGACCCAAAGGTATCTGAGCGCTTTACGTGAGCACCAGTTGTTTTACAGAACAACACATTCATTTTTGTTCGGCAGAGGTAGATGAAGTGATTTGCCCAGAATCACAGAATGTTGAGCGTCCCTCCTGAGACTCGAACCCGGTTCCCCAGCTTCGAGGTCGACGGCTCTAGCTGTTAAGTTACAATTTCTCTTAATGTTGGAAGTAAATAACAAAATGCAGACCCCTTACATTTTTAGATGAGCACAGGCAGAGTTAATGTATGGACAATCTGGATATTTGTGCCATTTTAAATTTTGATAGCTGGCAATCCACATGATTACCAAACCAGAACCATTGGGAGTAACAATTCTTCCATTAATGCATCACATATACATTGTTCACCATTTAAAAGTGATTCTTTTGAAGTACCCAAGAAACAAAAATTGGGGTAAAGACGAAACCAGCTTTCATTTAGGGAATACAAGCTGGATGACATTTGTTATTCTCAAAGTCCCCTGTGGCTAAGAGACTTAAAGTTTATAGTTTCATATGAATTCTTGGGTCGTTTTAAATCCATCTTGATTTTGGGTCACTCCAGCTCCATAAAGGCTTGGTTTGGGGTACCGCGACCTCTGACTGCCCCAAATCTCTTCAACTCTGTGTCTAGACTGCAGATCTCTATGCCCATTGGATGTCAAGCAGGATTAGTTAGTCTAGAAATCCCCCATCTGGAGAAAATATGCTAGGAAGCTTGGCTCTTATTAAATTGTGCATAATATGGCCTCCCTGTGTATTCAAAATAATAAACAAATAAGGAGACACAACCGAAGCACCAATGTGAAACTGAAGGTAAAGCAGCATGATTGCTGAGCAGGTAATCTCCTCATAAGATCTCGCGGCCTGATTATTTGGGGCAGGAGTACCCCAAAAGTCCCTGCAAAGGGTTCAAAGGTTTTCATAATGGTCTTTCTGGTGCCTCAGAAAGGGCAAAGGCACCATCAAAATGTCCGCAAGTGTTTGAGGGCTTCCGTAGTTGTAGCAGTACCTCAAGAGAGCCCTCTCCTACAAGTTTTTCTGAAATGTTGCTTTAAGTCTCCCAGGGGAATACATGGATGACCACGGGAGATATTTTTCAGTTTCAAACACTTGTGAAGCTATTGTTCTTATACAAAGACTCTGGAGTTTGGGGACCCTACCGGTTGGTCTTAAACCTGCACTTGCAGCATGTTCAAAGTAGAAGAAAGGCTCATTTACTCATTCAGTTGAATTGGGAAAGCTTTATTGGCAATGGCAAAATTAACAAGGAAATGGTATGTTGTATAATCAAGGTCATGAAAAGGCTTTATTGACGGGAACAAAGTTAAGAATCAATCATTACACAATATTAGTGAAGGTGATGGAAAGGTTTCAAAATACTTCATTTTCAGACTATCTAGTTGCCCAAGGGATGTGATGCTTCAGAGATCTACTTGTCTTGTTGACCCTGAGTTTTATTGGATGCATGGTTTTACTGCACTTGCTTTTATGGATTGTATTCTCAAAACCGAATAAAGCTAACTTGAGCTTGAATTTTTTTTTTTTTTATTTCAAAAACTTTTATTGAAGCTTAGTACGGTACATCAGTGCAATGAACATTCCGGCGGATCACCAAGTTGCATTATATCATTTCGTGGTACACCTTCCTGTATCTACAAAGTTCAGCAGTTATATCCCCTCTCGCTCTAATTCAAAATCCTGATCAAGAAATTTTCTTTGGGTATCACCCAGTCATGCTAGAGCTGTATCATCAAGGTAGGCCGACAGGTCCAGTGGGTCCCCTCTCTGGGTGGAGTACAGTGCGCTATAAAAATCGCTAAAATTATGGAATAGGACAGGGAGGTTCCTGCAAAGTGTGCCCTGGGCATTCTCCACTGTGGTGACATAACTGGAGAATTTAGGGGGCTGAACAGCAGTGGCAAGAGCCTTTCTTTATGAGCAAGCTCCTCGTATTCAGAAATAGTATCACGCAACTTAGCCTTAAGGACCTGGTCATTAGAGTACGCGGCAATGTCATTTTCCATTTGTTTGAGCGTCTGCTCCAGCCGGTTGAGATCATGCCGCAGTGTCCTCAATACCCCACCACCCCTAGAAATACACCAACCTCGAACTGTAACCTTAAAGGCTTCCCATACCGTAGTAATGCTAGGGACTGAGGTAATGTTACGTTCAAAAAATTCTTAGATATCCTGTTGTAGGTCCGTCCTAAAGACAGCGTCCTGCAAGTGTAGGGGATTGAGACGCCAGCTTCTATATGGGGATTGTTGTATCGGGGTTTGCAGCTCAACAAGAACAAGGGAGTGATCAGTACGTGCTAAATGTGTCGTTCGTACCACACAGTGTGCCATTCCAGCCGACAAGAAAATGTAGTCTAGCCTGGCCCAACAGGAGTGCATCGCCGAGTGGTGGAAACCTTCCTTTCCATCAGGGTGCATATGCCTCCAAGAATCCACAAGGCAGCTGTCTCTCGTAAGTTCCTGTAGTGTATGACAGGTGTTGGTGTCATGGGCTGGGGATGTGTTAGATCTATCTTGATGCGGGTACATTACAGTGTTGAAATACCCCCCCCCCCCAGACTACATATGTAGTACCTAGCTCCTGAATCTTGCTCCAGAAGCGAAGAAGTGTACGGGGCTCATCATAATTGGGACCGTAGTAGTTGGCGAAGGTCACGTTGTGTGAATTTAGTCTACCCCACAGGAGACAGTAGCGGCCTCCAGCATCAGACTCTGTTCCCCCAGTACAAAAGATTGACCTCTTTTAATTAAAATCGTAACTCCCCGGGCGTAAGTGGAGTAAGATGCAAAGGAGCGGTAAGCCGCCCATCGTGACCAAACTGGAGTGTGGTTTCAGGGCTTAAATGTGTTTCCTGTAACATAGCAACTGATATGTGATGGCGGTCTAGGTAACCCAGCACTTGTCTCTTTTTCCTAGGGTTGTTTACCCTCGGACATTCCACGTTAATATTGCAACAGTGAGCCTATCACTCACATCGTCCGCCATCCCTACCGTACAGATAATCCATCCTAAATTGCATTATTGTAAAAGTTGTACGAGAACAGGTAAGCATACATCCATGTAACAAAAGTTCTCTCTCATCCATTCCGGCATTACCAACTTGCCGGATGTAACTTCCCCCTCCTTCCCCCCAACTCCCCCCAACAGATAGCAGTTGCAGGGCAGCGGTATTTTGGACACGGAGAAGAGATTTAGCATAACAGGAATCTAAAACACAGAAGATAAGGTGATACAGAGATTTCACCAGAGAATTACCACCAAAAAGGAGCGCACAGGCATATCTACTGAGATAGAAAACAGATTCGCCCCTGATGAAGGCACCACAGAGGTGCCGAAATGCATTGGGCTCTGTTGTAGAAATGTATATGGACAATGAAAATGTTATGCTAAAACAAAACATGATGTAATAATGTTTCGTTATGTACAAATGAGAAAGTAAAAAATTGTCAACAAATAACAGAGTAAGCAAGAAAAAATGAGATGCAATAATGGGAAATAATCAAATAAATATTTAAGTTGACAAACCAAGGTATAATTTGTTAATAGAGTCAAGTATTTAAGGTGCGGAGCACCAGGTGAATAGTGCACGACCCGATGGGTTAAATAACCCACATAACCTGATCATTTATCCCAGGAGTGACTATCCTGATTGGTCGCAGCACCAGTGTCAACAACTGGATACAAGCAGGATAAAACAACGGAGTGCTCCTCTCGAACCTAATTTACCCGGTCTAGGTAACCCAGCACTTGTCTCTTTTTCCTAGGGTTGTTTACCCTCGGACATTCCACGTTAATATTGCAACAGTGAGCCTATCACTCACATCGTCCGCCATCCCTACCGTACAGATAATCCATCCTAAATTGCATTATTGTAAAAGTTGTACGAGAACAGGTAAGCATACATCCATGTAACAAAAGTTCTCTCTCATCCATTCCGGCATTACCAACTTGCCGGATGTAACTTCCCCCTCCTTCCCCCCAACTCCCCCCAACAGAAAACTTGCTATTTAGCGGTGCTATTGCAGTTACCCCCTCCAAACCTCCCATCCCCTCCCACAACGGCCTCCCAAACTCGCCGTTCATGTGTCCTACCCTCCCAAAAATGCACACAAATTACGACCAAAGAAAGAAAAAGGGGGGGAATGCCCACAATCTGGGATCGCTAGGGGCCACCGTCATACCCACTCTACCTCCTTATTTCACCCATCCGCAACCACCTGTATTACAGGGGTCGGTCTGACAGGACAGAGGCGAGTGTCCGGGCGGCAAAATGTACATTCAGTCTATAAATTATAGTAATACATCACCAGTCCACATAGCATTCATTATGGCCATAGTAACTGTACGGTCCAGTACTACCTCTGGTGTCACACTCCAGTATCAGCCCGGCTCCGACAGCGACGAGTGGGATCTCGAGCGCCTTCTATCTGCTTCCTCTAGTGAGGCCGACAGTTGGTCCCGTTTTAGGTATTCCTCTGCCTGTTGCGGTGTGCCAAAGATATGCGGTTTCCCCGCGATGGTGAATCCGTAGCCTCGCAGGGTATAGCATTGCATATTGGACGCCTTGTGCTTGCAATTTTTTCTTTACTGCCATGAATTTGCGCCGGGCCTCCTGTACGTTTTGGGTGAAGTCTGGATAAAACGACAGGGTGGTGTTCTCATACTTCACCTCGCCTTTCTCCCGTGCTATGCGCAGCACTGGATCCCTGTTGCGGTAGTTCAGGAATCTCATTATTATTGGGCGCGGCGGGGCCCCAGGGGGAGGACGTGCCGCCAACGATCTATACGCCCTTTCGATGACCATGTGCTTAGAAAATGAGTGCTCACCAAACAGTTCAGTCAGCAAACGTTCCAAGAAATCCTCCAATCTCCCAGTATTGGTGGATTCTGCCAGGCCTAGCATACGTACATTGTTCAGTCGGGAACAAGCTTCCAACTCCTCATTTTTATCTGCGATGACTTTCAGTAATTTGTCCATTTGCTGCATATTCTGTTGTCTGGTCCCTGCACCGTCTTCTAAGTCCGACACTCTATGTTCCATCTCCTTAAGCCGCTCTTCATGTTTTTCCAGCTTCGCCACTACTGCTTCGAGCCTGTTATTCATAGCGTCCATTTTGGAATCGATAGAGGCAAGGCTCTGTTGCATCCCCACCAAAAGCGCTTTCCACCCTTCTCCTCTGGTTTCTGGTGGGTCATCTACTTCTCGCTCCTTGAAGCCAGAGCTGGACGCCTTTCGTGCGTCAAAAGTCAATTTCGACTGCTTTGGTTCCGTCCTCCCCATGTTCACTCTCTGCAGGGAGGTCAAAGCTAGGGCCTGCGCCTGGGGGGATCACACAAAATGCCTCCACTCTCTTGAATACTGCAAGGGCTCCCAGGCACCTTATTATAATCGCTTGTTAGGCCAGGACAGGCGCAGGGACTTAGTCCACATGCTCCAAAAATACGAAGCAAATACGGGCAGTACCCCAGGTGGCACGGTGCATGAGCGATGAGGAGCAGGCAAAATGTAGCATCCGTTGCAGCATACGTTCGCGGCAATCCCAGTAGAGAAAGCACGCTTCCACCCTGCTGAGAAAATGGCAGACTGCGTCTACCGATTTCTTTATGGAGGCCGCCTCCCACTGTTATGTAGCGCTCCTTCCGCTCCCCACAGAGTTCACCACTTTACTTGCGCTTCCAGAGGGTGTCCTTGCCGATTCGTGCAATGGCCTCCTTTAGTCGGCAATGTTCACGGCCTAGGCCTCAACAGCGTCTACGTTCAGTTTCGCGCCCCGTGTTTGTGTGCTGTTCGCAGGGGACCGTGCCTTTCCCCTCTGTCGCCTCTCTGTGGGTCACCGCACCAGTTCTTCTTCCTTCTAGAAGGCAAGGCCCGCTAACACTGTCGAGCCGGCCGACGCTCGTGAGCCAGGCCCGCGGAGCCGCAGCCTCGCGTGAATGTTTCTCCAGGCGTGCTCCTCTCGCGCCGTAGCTGATCTTTAGTACAAATATCGGCAGTTGTGTTACTCTCACGGCTCCGAAATTCAGGCAGGGCAGGCAGCACTACTTTCCCGTCCGAGTGGTGATGTCAGGAATGTCAATTTTTGATGAATGATATCGTTTATAAGGATTTATCCGCCCGGGTCGGCGGGAGCCTCACATGAGCGTGGGCATCTTGGTCCAGCACCATCTAGCGCCCCCAACTTGAGCTTGAGTTACTTGTCCTGTAAAAAAAAAATCTACTTGTCCCTTATGGTGCCACAAGGTGAAGTGACAAATTAAGGAACTGTTCTCATTATATGAGGGCTCTGATAACAATCTCTCCGATTACGCTCATATTCTATCAGAGTTTAGTTTCTAGAAAGGCCTTGATTTTCCCACATTTCCATCCAGCTACATAAGGGGGAGGAAATCTGTAATGCCAGGGCACCATATGAGTCTGTAAGCACCCAGTAACATGCAAATTGAAAGATATTCTCCAATGTTTCACCAATCTCTCTCACACTAGAAATGTTGGAAGTTTACTCCTGACAGGAGTAGAATTTTTTATATGATGGGGGAAACGAGATGTACAAAAAATTGGATTTTCAATATCTCAGCAAATGTTTGCATGAGCAAATATAACCTACTGTATATTTGTAAAGCACATATGCACTCTGGCATCTCTTGGCATTGAAACGGATGTTTGTTACCCAACTCTGTGGTGTTCATTTTAATCAACCTCAGAAGGGTGAAACGTTGAGTGGACCTGTCGAAATGCAAACCTGTACGTTTCCTCATTCAAAAATGGAATTCAGAAACGTTTGCCTGAATTACAGGTTCCAGCCATTCTTGGTGAACATTTGTGAATTTCTGAAAGTCCTACAACTGCTTAAATGCAAGGACATGTATCTGTGGGTGAATTTTGAGTCTTACTTTAAGAATTTGGCCCTTGTTGCCCATTATGGTTTTAAACTGATTCTCCCTGACTTTCAATTAAATATTGGCATGCGTCCAACACATCTATTAAAACATGCCTTAGAGAAAGTTGCGAAACAGTTTAGAAAACCATTTTTTTTTTCAATGTGTTATTTTTTGAGAGTTCATTTTACTTTCAAAGCTAAATCTTCAATCCTATTTTCAGGCTTTTACCTATAATCAGAGAGACTTCTGTGAGCCTTGTAAGTAGCCTGATATTGTCAAACATGGCATACGTGTACGTGTTTTTGTACTGGAACCACTGCTAATAATGCAAGCCGAGGTTGCTCCATTTCCTTACAGATCTGGCCCTAGTGGTAAAGGTTTTGGTTTAATTTTTTAATGAATCGCCTCTAGAAGCTTGAACCATGTATAAATAAAATCTTGCTTTAGTGGCTCACAATCCTTTCACAGATTGGTACTGTAAACGGCAGCCAAAGGGTTTGTTCAACGGTTTGTGTCTACGTGTTCTTTAGCCAAAATAAAAATGAAAACTTGTTACCCTTGACTCTTTGAACAATATGGCTTGGGTGATAGGAATTCCACACTGAGTGTTGCATCAGTTTTGTATGCCATTTCTCGTTTTTAGGTATCGCGCCTAGCGTTGCAGTGCACAGCAGTGCTCACGCAGCGTGATACCTCTTGTACGGGGTTCTGAAAGCTGACCACACGCTCATGCGTGTGATCCGGCTTGCGCCCGCTGCTATTGGCTTGTGTTTTTTTTTTTTACAGAAATAAGGCAAGCGATTGGGCAAAGGCGGGCACATGTCCCGCCCATTCCCGACAGTGTCTAGCACGTGCAGCAGCGCGTTCGCGTCGCTGCCGCGCTCCCTAGCCCTTGCTCCTGTGTGGTGCGTGCGCACCACTGGTTTCGATTCCCGCTCCTCTGTGGTGCGCACACACCACTAATTTCGATTCCCTGCTTGTCGGTGTGGCGTAGAAGCGTAATCTGCAGTCAGCCCCACGAGGGAAAGTTGGAAGCTCTGTTAATGATACGAGCCACGGTTCGACAAGACTGTTTGTAATACTGAGGTCCCTAGCTACCGCTTGACTTGTCCTCCCCTTTCTTTGGGTCAGTGTCTGCAAATTTAAAGTAAGTCTCTATCCCAAACAAGGAAGCGGGAAGCGGCACTTTAAATCTAAAATGAATTTCTGTGCCCAAGAGACAGCTGGAAGCCCTCGGCAGACAAGGCTGTTATTGTAACTTGTGCACTCACTTTCGAGCCCCAGAAGTGCTGCCCATTAGCGCGGAGCTGAACGTAAACTCTGCGGAACATGATCCCAAAGTGGAAGGAGCGAGTGATGGGGCGGGTGGTGCAGGAGCACCCTGGGGGTGAGCAATCCAGAAAGAAGGCTCAATGTAGCAGTGACCCTCAACCTATTAACTACTCGACCATTCAGCTGATGAAGCCTGCTGTGGGCAAAGGGGGTTCTGCACCCCAGTCCTGAACTGTCCACTGGACTAAGGCGTTTGTTTATAGCCTTTGAAGCTTTTCATTGGCTCAAAGGCCAGCTGGGACCCCCTACTGGCAAGCCACCATTCCAAACAAGGGATCTCTGTCCCGAACCGTGCTATTAACAAGCAGGGACAACGCAAAACACATTTGCCTTTTGACCAGTGAACTCTCACACATTCACATACGCACAGCCCACACATGCTTGCACACGTGCACACAACGTAGCCCCCTTTCAAGAACCCACTCACACACACCAACAGACATTCATGCACCTTAGCACAGACACACTGTCCCTATTGAGGAGAGAACATCAGAAATACAAGTACACATGCACTTGGGTCAAAAAAACATACTGGTTGCCATGTGCATATATGAGTAAAGTTCTGTGCAGCAGGAGCCATCAGATGATGTCTGGATGAGGAGGGCAGGGCCTTGTGTGCCAAGTATCCATGTCCCCAGGGATTTCAGAGTGGTGAGCGAGCATGAGAGCCCTCCCGGTGAGTCAGGCGTCCTGGCACACACTGGCCGGCTTTGTAGTACTCTAATCGGGCGCTGCCCCGGTCTGAGGAGCCCACAGGAAGGTGACTGGACGTCTCCATGACGACTGCGAGTTCTGTGTGAGTAAAGACTATATGAGAGCAAAATTCGGAAGTGGTGGGAAGCAACATCACTTCAAAATTACATAGAAGTGAATCACATTCCGCGAGGGCTACACATTTATACAGTTCCTGCCTACGAGAACCCTGATCCCAATTTACTTGATGAAGGGGCAGCTTACACAACAGAATCATCTCTGGGCATGTTAACAATACTAATTAAATTTGCTCGGAGCGATGGAGAAAAATGCCTCAAAGAAAATGAGGAATTGAAACAACGATTGCAAAAACCAGAGAAGAAGTTTGTGAAGCTATGAAGAAACGCCTTCTAGTTTGCAAAGAGAAAATCAAACGACGCAATCATACCAAATTCAATCGGGCTGCACATGACTATGAGCAAGGAAGAATTTGATGCTCCAAGAAGAGCACTTGGGAGCAATGTTACCCGTAAAACGATAGAACAAAGAGAGACCTCCGAATCGGTCATTACTACGGACAGTGAACAATCAGGTGAAAAAGGCGCAGATCAAATCCCTAAACATAGCCTTTTTCATGAGGAATTTCAATTACTTAGACAGTCTTGGCAATGGGGAGGCAGAGGCAAGCCCTCTGAGCGAAGTGTACAGGAAAGACAAGAAAAACGAGGCGAGGAGGCTACAACAAGCACAGGCATAGCCTCTCAAACACAAAGCAAACGGGGTTTCAGGAAATAAGTAAAAAGGATGAATTAACTATAATTAATTTATCCCCCTCAAACTTACTAAAATTGAGGAATCGACATTGAAAAAAGGATTGATGTTTTGCCCAACACAAAACTTTGAATATACTCACTTGGATTGATCTTTACCTGTTTACTCAAATTGTAGCTGCACAAGTTTTTTTAAAATGTGAGGTCTCACTGAGCAACAACAAACAGCATTGACCCCTGAAGCAAGACAGACATCTACTGATATCTTAATAGGAGAAGATCTCGAAATCCTTTGTGTACTGGTAGATGAGGAGCCCACCCCCTAAGCAGGAGACAGAACCGACATAGAAAGTTTTGTTATTGAGCAAAAGTACATCAAAACTGGTTTTAAAACAAAATTGACCTTTGTCCCCACTATGCCACTTGATACTATAGATGTTTTTGAAGATTTGGTAAAAAAAGGCTTGCAGCAAATAAAGATAAACAAATCACAGACCACCAGATTGAATCATATCAAGTCGAACTTTTCTCCTGAGCAGAAAAAGGTGATTGCAGGAATTCAACAATACCCCAATATAGTATGCAAACCATCTGACAAGGGCGGGCAATATTGTGTTAATGACTTAGGACTACTACAGTAAGGAAGCATTGAACAATTATCAGATACTGTCTGTTATACAAGAATCACCAAGGAAAGATATAGTTTGAGTATCATTGAGTACCATGTCATGATACAAAAGTGGTTTATGCGGGGGATGCTAGACCAGGAGGAAGTACGGTTTTTGAATTGTTCTCATTCTATGACACCAAAATTGTACCATCTTCCAAACATTCGTAAAGACGCTAGCAAACCCCCCGGCCGGCCAATCGTTTCCTCTAAGGGCAGCTTAACAGACCATATGTCTCAATTTACTGATTGCTTCCTCAATCAATTTGTCAAGACATTGCCATCCTTTGTTCGTGACACAAAAGACTTTATCAGAATAATCACCAACATCAACTGGGAGCCAGATATGTTGATGGTAGTGTTGGACATAACAAGTCTTTATACTTGTATAGATCATATGCAAGGTATACAGGCAATCAGATACTTTCTGAAGGTCAGATCATTGAAACTGGTTGAACACAATGAGATGTTAATTGATTTCCTTACATTTTGTTTGAGTAATAACATCTTTCTCTTTCAGAAACAGCTGTATATATAATTTAAAGGTACAGCCATGGACACCTGCTTTGCCCCCAGCTATGCAAATGTATTCATAGGCTGGTGGGAGAAGCAGATGGCATGAGCTGATAGCAACAACAGATGGGTTTCATGCATCATAGGCTTGTTACAATGACTACCTATTCATTTTATGGAAGGGACCAAGAGATCATGTGGAATAATATATTGATGCCTTAAACGACAATACAGTTAACCTACAATTTAGTGGACAAATCAGTGCCACAGAAGTATATCTGGACCTAAAAGTATTCATTGCAGACGGTCAGATATGTACTTCCTATTTTGTAAGCCTACTGTCTATAATTTGGTTCTAGAAGCAAATAGCAGCCACCCAGATCCATTTATGTGAAGCTGTTGCATATAAAAAGAAACTGTACAAGGCAACAGGACTTTGAACAAGCAGCCAGTGAGGCTCTGGATAAATTTGGAATATGGGGATACTCTGATGACTTATTGAGACTCTAGACAGGATAGACAAAATTCCAAGGAAATATCTGTCAAAGGACAGGACAAGAGATGGAGATGCCAGGGTGGATTCAGAATTTAGATTGATCATAACCTTTTCTAATGAGGCACATAATGTTCAAAATATTTTTCATTGTAACTGGCACATTCTGAAAACTGTCAACGATTGTTGAGGGTAGAACCCACTATCCTCGAGGCTGAGCACTCTTTTTACTAAGAAAACAAGTTTCTACTTCAGGTTTTTCTTTACAAGTTCATCTGTTTTATTAACATGATTCAAATTATGGACGTTGATATGTTGTATATTTATAAGCAAAGATTCATAGCGAACATAATTCCATTCTTATGTCGTCATAGACTGATTCTCAAAGATGTTTCAATTCACCCAATGCATTTCGGGTCCACGACAACATGACCCTTCGTCAGGGGTCTGAAAATTAAGCGCAAACAGGACCAAATTAGTCACTCTTACGATATGATGCAACATTAAACATTACACTTTGTCACAACGTGATAACTGAAACTCATCAAGTAATAAATCTGTAAAGTTTAAAGCATGAATTACAAACTGTAAAGTTAACTGATGACTACATTAAGCTCTGGCAGCTGGAACTGAAAAATTGCATTTTAAAAGCTCTGAATCAAACTCTTTATCACTTACCAGTAACAGGACGCGGCAGCGTCTTCACGGTTGGGATTCAAATTCCGCGTGTTTGAGCGGAAGTTCTGGTCACGAGATTTAAATCACCTGATCGGGCCCGCAGCCAATGGCAGCCCAATGACACCGATCATGTGAGAAACCTATTCCGTTATCCGAGCCATGCGTAGAAATACAGGTTCAGGATTTGAATCTCAAAACTTTATGTATATCACATTGTGTTATGCTGGACAATAACTGAAATACTTGCTATAATAAACAGACTGTTTTTCGAGATATTGGAAAAATGTACAGGGATCAGAAAATGTCAAAAGTCAACGCTAAAGTTCCAAATCATAAAAAACATGCATGCTCAATCCGGTCATTTAGCCCGAAGGGCTGGGTTGAATTCAGTTTTTTTATCCGATAAAATTCTGCCCTTAATCTCTGTTTCACAGGATCCATGTCTGGGTGTTGCTGGATACTCTCGATAACCATGAATTTTAATTGAGAAATTTGGTGACCCGTTTCTTTCCAATGGCTTGCCAACGCTGATTTCACATTGCTCAATCTAATATTGCTTTTGTGCTCTGTGATGCGGACCTTGATCTTACGCTCTGTTTGACCAATGTAAATTTTTCCGCATGGGCATTTAATGAAGTAAATGCAATTGGAGGTATCACACGTACTGGAATGATGCAAATTGATTGGAAAACCCTTTGTTGGATGACTGATTGTCCTTCCAGTGATAACATTGTTGCAATGAATGCAATTGAAACATTTAGACATGCCTTTCCAAGCTGTTTAGGGTTTGGTCGGAGTGTTTAACAATTCTTTCAAGTTCTTAGATCTTTGAAAAGCGAACGTGATTTTCTTATCAAACAGGTTATTGAGATCCGGTTCAGTTTGGATCAAATGCCAATGTTTATTTAAAATGTTTTGAATTTTTCGAGAGTCTGAAGAATATTTTAAGACACAAATAGTTTTCCGTTGTTGTTGTTTGATCTTGGTCACCAATAGATCACTTCTCTTCATTTTATCAACTTTGGTTGATGCCTTTTCCAAAATATCAACAGGATAACCTCTTAACTCATACTTTTCTATTTGTTTCTGTATTGCCATCTTTGATTCCTGTTCATCTGAATTCATTCTTTTCAATCTGATGTATTGAGAGGTGGGCAGATGCTTCTTTAAGAGTTCAGGATGAAAGCTTGTAAATAACAGACTGGCGTTTCTATCTGTAGGTTTATGGAAAACTTTAGTACTGATGACATTGTTATCCAAAGTGATTTGAACATCCAGAAAAACTGATCAGATTATTGGGAGTCGCTTACTGGACTATCCAAAAATTACATACAGAAGAAGTCGTTCATTAAAAGGCAGTCTAGTGCAGAGCCACTTTGAAATTAATCCTAGGAATGTCTGAATCAGTGACCTGACAGGATTCTTTCCCTGCACTAAATGCAAGGCTTTCAAAAATAGTCCCATAACTTTGTCATATGGTATATCAGGATGTGAGAAACCCTGTATAATAACCACATTTTTTGACTTGCAACACTCCCTTTTGTGTTTACTGTTTAGAGTGCCCATGTAGTCTTATGTACATTGGTAGTACCATTCACCCCATTAAAAAGAGAATTTTGGAACATGCCAGGACAATTGAGAATAATGATCCAACTTACCCAGTTGCGAGACATTTTGCAAAATGTCATCAGAGCAATAGAAAGCGATTATGGTTCTTTTGCCTTGATAATGTCCCATACCACGAAAGAGTGGGTGATAGGGAATTAAAACTTCAGAGACTTGAGTCTAGATTTATCATTGACCTTCAGACACATGTTCCTATGAGAATCAATGTAGAAGAGGAACTAGCAATTCATTTAGGTTGAGTTACCATGAGTTTTATATCCAAAGATCTTTTGGTTTCTCAAACACAATTAATTGTCCCTCCTTTTTAAGTAAATTCTGTATGTGTTTACACTGCGATGATTTCCAGTTGATAAATGTATATGTATGGCTCATACAGAGGGTGATGTTTTGTTTCTTAAATCTATATTTTCGTCATTTATATTAATTTGGTTTGAATTTATCATATGAATTATTTGGATTGGCTAATCATTATCGCGCTAAAGCAATCAATGTATCATCATGAACTATGTAAAGCAGCATAGTTGGATAATTGCTCATTCACGTTACGGTGGGGCATCAAGCCCGACTGATCAGGAGGAATTAGTGTGGTGAGGTATGGTTGGAGGTTCAGCGATAGGGTTTTTGCCAGAGGGCATGCAAGTATCTTTTAGGAAGGACAGGTTATCTTCCAGCGTGTTAGTGGCTGTTGGCATGTATATCTGCTTATAGTAAGGGGCGAGGGAGTCCACTATGTGCTGCGGGTCCCCAGTCTTCGCTCCGGTCTTCAGACGGAGCTGAGCTATCCACCTGCTGGCACAGTCCTTTTTAGCCAGCCAGGCAATGAGCTTGCCTGCCTTGTCACTAGGGGTGGGTGGAATTTGCGTAATCGTGTTCTGCAAATCTCCACGAAATGGTAAAAAATCTCTGCAAACACGCAGAAATTCAGCTGAGTTGCTTGTTTGCGATGCTTTTTTACTGTTCGCAATCGCTGTTTGCGTGCTCGGGGGGAAATATCTTGCAAACAAGCATTTTGAGAACGCAAACAAGCAAAAAAGTTAGCGAAGTCGCGGTATGCACAATTTTGGCCACTATTTCGTTCTCCGAGGCACGTGAAATTACCCAAATTCCGGGAGTTGAACAGAATTTGCCGCCCAGGCCTACTTGTCATCTGCTTCATAAATAGTGTGTCTTGTAGCTGCAAGTTTTGCTTTCACCGCTTCCCACGCATATACCTTGTATTCCTGCTGTGCCAGGCTCAGCGCATGTGAGGCATCTGCAGTTAGGTCTAGTGCGTGGTTGTCAGAAGCTTCAAGTAACACTGGAGTCGACACTGATTCCTATGCCCACTACCTCTGAAAAAGGAACTCAAGAAACGCTCTGGACAATTTACTGTGAATTAATTGGAAAATAACAGGTGAAGTCTCTTACCCTCAGGATAATCGGCACAAGCCCCCAGGAGGTGATTGATGACAGGCAATGTTCTGTTTGTCCTCACAAGAGTCAAGCGAAGGAATATTGTAGAAAGGTTTGACAACTCTCTTGAGGAACTATAATGGAGTAAGTCCCGACTCAATAGAATGAACTTTGAAGAAGGCACTAAATGACTAAAACCTAGCTATGAGTAAACTAATATTGTCCTATAGAACAGACTGAACTGTGAAGGAGTACTGACCCCAATTCTGATAACAGAGATAACTAACTTGAATTTCGTGGAGTGGCACCAACTAAATACAACTACGAATTCTTCAAATAAAGTCACTTGCCAGAATCCCACGTTGCGCATGCGATAAGAACAACCAAAACAGAAGCGCGGACAGGAATTTCCTCAGAACAAGAACTTCACTCAGAGCTGCGCTGTGACTCCGGTGAAGAGGTCAGTTGAAGTGCGCAGATTCCTGAGCGGCTGTACGCTTCATCTCCACAGCTGCTCGCGCGCTCTCGAAGACTAGAGCGCTCACTCCTCGCTGTTTTTAATACCCTACGGCGGCCATGTTGGGATACTCGCTTCTTCAGGTTCTGTACACAGCGCCGCAGGAACAACGTGGTGACTCTATGCTGCCTTCGCCAACGTGGATATTTGGAGCCCCGCTTTAATGACCGTAGAGGTTTTGCTGGCACTGATCTAATGCTGGCTATGGTTCTGGAAGTCTTGACAGTACCCCCTTTCAAGAATGGTCCTTCCACAGCGGGCTTGTTAGGGTGTGCCTGATGAAAGGCTTCAACTAGTCGTGGGGCATTTACATGGACTGCGGGTTCCCACGACCTCTCCTCAGGTCCGTACCCCTTCCACTCTATCAAGTAATACAGTTTGTTTCTCACCACCTTGGAATCTAAGATTCTGCTGACTTCGTATTCTTCGCTTGATTCTACCACTATGGCGGGTGGAGAGTTTTTTAACCTGACCTTGTCTGGACTTTTCTTCAGAAGGGAAACATGGAAGGACGGATGAATTTTCAATGACTTTGGCAATTGTAACTTCGCCACTACAGGATTTATGATCTTCTGAATTTTAAATGGCCCTACGAATCTAGGCTGAAACTTCCGATTCCCCTTTAATCTCAAATGTTTTGTGGATAGCCACACCTGGTCACCTTTTTTAAACTGTGGGCCTTGTCTTCTCTTTTTGTCTGCCTGCTTTTTATAGGATTGTTTGGCCTTGATTAAATTGCTCAAAGCTCTTTTGTAAGAGCTCTGTAGCTCTTCCATTACTCTAGCCACGGCAGGAACCTCCCCAATCTGTTTCCCCAGTGTGATAGCTGGATGTCTGCCTGTGTTCAAGTAAAATGGAGTGAACCCTGTGGAATCATGAGTTGCGTTATTGTATGCGAATTCTGCAGTCCACAGTAATTCGGACCATTCAACATCCTGCTCTAACAGATAGAGGCGTAAATATTGTTCTAGCTCCTGGTTCAACCTCTCGGTCTGACGGTCTGTCTCGGGGTGATAACTAGTTGAGTAACGTGCGTCTATGCCTAAGTTGTGCATAAAGGTCTTCCAAAATTTCGACATGAACTGTGACCCCCTATCGGAAATGATTACTTGTGGAATTCCGTGTGCCCGAATGATGTGTTGGTTGAATGTCTGTACTAATTGCGAAGCTGTGGGTACAGTCTTGAAAGGAATGAAATGTCCCATTTTGGAAAATGAGTCCACCACCACCAAAATCACTGTGTTACCTTGACTAGCGGGCAGATCCACTATTAAATCTAATGTCACGGTGTGCCAGGGGTAGGGTGCGTTAGGTAAGGGTTGCAATAACCCTTGCGGGGCCTGACGACTGGGCTTTCCTTTGATGCAGATTTCACAGGTCGAAACATATTGTCTTACTTGGGCTGCCAGATCTGGCCACCAAAAGTGTCGCCGGACCAGTTCTTCGGTCTTCTTGACCCCTTTGTGGCCTGCCATACGATCATCGTGACAACCTCTCAAAGCCTCTTCTTGGAGTTTTCTGGTTGGAAGATATAGCTTGCCTTCATGATATGGGAGTCCTTCGACAAGGTTTCTTTTACCATCTGCCTCGGCCCACTTACGAAGATCCTCTTCTGAGCAGACTTGCTGAATTTGTTCATCGAATTCTTTCATTTGCATGGCTCCGATTATTTGTTTCAATGGAACTATGGGTTCTTCGACTGAAGGTTTCTCTTCGGCTGTGGGGTTCATGCGCGAAAGAGCATCGGCCTTCCCGTTTTTCGAACCTGGTTTGTACGTGATCACGAAGTCGAATTCCGAGAAGTACAAAGACCATCTCAATTGACGTGGCGAAAGGGTTTTAGCAGACTTTAGGAATTGGAGGTTGCGATGGTCTGTAAACACAGTGACAGTATGCTTGGCCCCCAGTAAGTAGTGTCGCCAATCTTGGAATGCTTCTCGAACAGCCAGTAATTCCTTGTCGGCGATGGAGTAATTGCGCTCCGTGTCCGACAGCTTCCTGGACCGGTAGGCCACCGGATGCAGTTGTCCCGTCGTTTTGTTCCTCTGTGACAAAATTCCTCCGGTCGCGAAGTCTGATGCATCAGTTTCAACGAAAAAGGCTTGTTCCGGATCAGGGTGCATTAGAATGGGGGCGCTAATGAAGGCCGTCTTCAAGTCCTGGAAGGCTTGTTCTGCAGTTGCAGTCCACACAAATTTTTGTCCCTTCTTTAGCAGGTGAGTGATGGGAGTGACCTTAGACGAGAAATTAGGAATGAACCTCCGGTAAAAGTTGGCAAAACCAATGAAACTTTGGATTTCCTTCACACTTACTGGCGATGACCACTCCTGAATGGAATTATCCATCTCGACACCAGCTGCGGACAACATGAATCCCAAAAACTCTACCTTCTCGGCATTAAAAGCACACTTCTCCAATTTCACGTACAAGTGGTTGTCCAAAAGCTTCTGGAGTATAGCTCGCACATGCTTGACATGATCTTCCATGTTGTCGGAAAAAATCAATATGTCATCAATATAGACGACAGCCACTCGGTCCAAGAATTCTCTCAGAACATCATTAACAAAGTTTTGAAATGCTGCTGGGGCATTGCTCAACCCATAAGGCATCACTTGATACTCAACCCATACTTGGTCCGAAAGGCTGTTTTCCATTCATCACCCTCGGCCACTCTCACCAAATGGTAAGCTCCACGCAGGTCAAGCTTAGTGTAAATCTTTGCTCCTTTGACTTGATCCAATAGTTGATTGATTAGTGGCAATGGGTACCGATTTTTCACTGTAACTTGGTTCAATGCTCTGTAATCGATACACGTGCGGAGAGTCCCATCCTTTTTTGGCCGGAAGAAAAGCGGAGACGAAACTGGAGACTGTGATGGTCTTATGAATCCCATCCTGGTAAACTCATCCAAATACTCTTTGAGGTAGTTGTTCTCCTTTTCAGTGAGTGCGTAAACTCGACTGCAGGGCAGGTTGGCACCGGCTTCCAATTCGATCTTGCAATCATAGCTTCTGTGTGGGGGTAATTTCTCAGCATTCCTTTTGTCGAACACACTCGCCAAATCTTGATATTCTTTTGGTATTTCCACTGCGCTAACAGTGCAGATGTGGAGCGACAACTTGGCCAACTCCGTAGCCGGCGATCCCTCGCACTCTTCTGAGTTCTTAGTAAAACAATTCCTCTGACAAAATTCCGAGTTCATCTTGACCGTTCTCCTCTCCCAATCAATAATCGGGTTATGCGTGGTCAACCATGGTAACCCTAAAATCAGCTGGAATTGGGGTGCGTCTATGAGGTTAAATCTAATAAATTCTCGATGACCCTGCAACCCTTCCAATTCCAAGGTCTCTGTTTCTTCTACTATGGGTCCTGAAGTCAAATTGGAGCCGTCGACTGCCTTTACGACTTCGAGATTCTTCTTCTTGATCGCCTTTATGCCCATTTCTTGCGCATATTTCAGGTCACAGAAGTTCCCAGTGGCCCCCGAGTCAATCATGACTGAGACTTCTTCCAACGTCTGGGTTCCGAATTTGACTGTAAAAAACACTGTAAGATGGGGAGCCGCTGACTGCAATGTGTTGATCAGTTGCTGAGGTTCATGAGTTGACTGTTCGGAACATCCCACCAGGGCAACTCCTGTTACTGGTGGGATCGATCTTTTAACCCCTGGTTACTCTTGTTTCTCTTCGGACACTCCCTCACAAAATGTCCTGAGGTACCACAATACAAACACAACTGATTTGCTCGCCTTTTATCTTTTTCTTCTTGAGAGAGAGGGCCCCTGATGGAACCTATTTGCATGGGTTCCTCTCCGGTACCCGTATCAGGTTTTGAGGGTTCGGGTCTCATGCGGTCTAGGCGTGGCACAAACGACTTGTAGTCTCGCTTCTTTTCTGATCTTCTTTCAAACAATCGATGCTCGATTTGAAGAACTAAATCAATGAGTTCTGAGATTTCCTGAGGACGTTTCGGGATCTGCGCCAATGCATCTTTTATTTAATCTTTGAGGCCACGATAGAATATCGCCGCGCGTTTACTGTCGGGCCAATCTGTCTCGACGATTAGTTTGTTGAACTGAGCTATATATGCTACCAATTCTCGATTGCCTTGTTTAAGGTCTAGGAGTTCGTTGTCGGTGGCTTGATTGGCCGTTCTTCTGTCGAATATTCTTAGAAATTCTTTCTTGAAACGGTCGAAATCGTACAAAGCTGCGTCGTTTCGAGAGACCAACGGCATAGACCAGGCTGCGGCGTCGCCGCTCAAGTAAGACAACATGAATGCGACCTTGGCTTGATCCTCTTTGAACACTACTGATCTGCACAAGAAATGTAGAGAACATTGGGTCAGGAAAATCTGGGCCTTATGGGGGTCCCCGCTAAAGCGTTCTGGGTTGGCTAAGGGGACAATAGGTGCCACTGAATGAATTACTTGCGTGGCCACTTCTGCACCAGAGTTCTGAGAGGAGTCGAAGCTAGGTAAAGGAGTTGTTCCCGCTAAGAGTTCTTCTAATTTCTGTTGAACGTGACGAGTTTCTTGTTGGGACCTTTTTATCTCATCCCTCAGGACTCTATTCTCTTCTGTGGAACGTGTAAGTTGGGCCTGTAACCCTTCTAGGATTCCCGCCAAGGAGTTCATGTCAAATCCCTCAGTCATGTCGACTCGAGTGAAAGATGGGCACTTCAATCTGTCAGAAGCTTCAAGTAACACTGGAGTCGACACTGATTCCTATGCCCACTACCTCTGAAAAAGGAACTCAAGAAACGCTCTGGACAATTTACTGTGAATTAATTGGAAAATAACAGGTGAAGTCTCTTACCCTCAGGATAATCGGCACAAGCCCCCAGGAGGTGATTGATGACAGGCAATGTTCTGTTTGTCCTCACAAGAGTCAAGCGAAGGAATATTGTAGAAAGGTTTGACAACTCTCTTGAGGAACTATAATGGAGTAAGTCCCGACTCAATAGAATGAACTTTGAAGAAGGCACTAAATGACTAAAACCTAGCTATGAGTAAACTAATATTGTCCTATAGAACAGACTGAACTGTGAAGGAGTACTGACCCCAATTCTGATAACAGAGATAACTAACTTGAATTTCGTGGAGTGGCACCAACTAAATACAACTACGAATTCTTCAAATAAAGTCACTTGCCAGAATCCCACGTTGCGCATGCGATAAGAACAACCAAAACAGAAGCGCGGACAGGAATTTCCTCAGAACAAGAACTTCACTCAGAGCTGCGCTGTGACTCCGGTGAAGAGGTCAGTTGAAGTGCGCAGATTCCTGAGCGGCTGTACGCTTCATCTCCACAGCTGCTCGCGCGCTCTCGAAGACTAGAGCGCTCACTCCTCGCTGTTTTTAATACCCTACGGCGGCCATGTTGGGATACTCGCTTCTTCAGGTTCTGTACACAGCGCCGCAGGAACAACGTGGTGACTCTATGCTGCCTTCGCCAACGTGGATATTTGGAGCCCCGCTTTAATGACCGTAGAGGTTTTGCTGGCACTGATCTAATGCTGGCTATGGTTCTGGAAGTCTTGACAGTGGTTTGCCTCGGGGTCTGCCACCCACTGTTCAAGGCCTTCCATCTGTTGTATCTGCGATTTCTTTTTTGTGCCCGGCTATCGGGGAAATCGCCTGTCCATGCAGCACGTTTTTTATATGCTTCCCAGAGTGTTACTGGGGAGGACACGGAATGTACTTTCTGTGAAATAGTGTGTTGTGGTTGTGCGCAGTTTCTTGCTTATTGTGTGGTTTTGGAGATATACGCCGGTGGGTATGGGAATACCCTCCGACGCACCACATTATAAGAGGAGAGCACCATGTTTAGGGGCGAGAGGTCTGAGATTCCACGGGGTAGGTGTTGTAACTCCGTTATTCGATCCAGTCCCGCTGCCATTTTGAACTTGTAGTCAATTCTGGAGAAGCTGTTGTGGACCCCAGAGTGATATGTGTATTGTCTGTCATCGGGGTGGAGTGTTCTCCTCACGTCTAGTAAACCCATGGCTTCAACAAAGTCTGTCAATTTGATGTGAGTACTTCAGGGGTCCCTAGGAGGTTGCTTGTCAAGAGAGCCATCCATTACCACATTAAAATCTCCCCCCCAGGATAGTGTTGCCTGCTTGTAAGGATAATAGGAGAGTACTGAGAGCGGGGAAGGCCGTTTGGTGTAGCGCAGGGGTATATACACGAGACTAAGTAATATGGCCTCCCTTCCCATTGGCATGTTAGTGCTGCAAAGTGCCCTTGGTCGTCCGTTTTGGAGTCAGTAAGTATGAGTGGGAAGCGCTTATTTATCAAAATCCGCACCCCGCGGGAACTTGAGGTGAATTCAGAGTGGACCGCCATTGTGTATCCTCATCTATCCACGGCTTTGATGGCTAAGCCCGTTAAGTGCATCTCTTGTACCAAGACTATGGCCGGACCCTTGCGCTTGATATATTGAAGGACCAGCCCCCTTTTAATCTTATCTCCCAGTCCATTCACGTTCCATGAGAGCACCGCTAGAGGAGGGGGTCGGGCCCTCTGGGTTGCGGAGCGGGTTACCTGGATTTTCTGTCAGTGGGTTGGTGTGGGTCATCTGCGTCTATACCTGTATTGGAGTCTAGAGTTGCCTGTAGTGCCAGTCGTAGTTTTTCAATGTGAGTGCCATTGTAAATACCGTAGAGTATGATTGAGTGTGAGTGTTATTTGAAACAAGCTATGTTGTATTGTCTCTTCTTTTTCATTTATGTATGTTTTGAACTTGTTTGAGCTCACAATATTTATGTACATATTGTCAAAAATATATTTCTGTTGTAAAATATAAATATATCTATTCATGATACATTATAAACCGAACATGTCTGATCTATGGCTCTTAAAACACTGTAAGTTAAGTGCTTTTGTTTTAATTTATTCGTAGAAGCTATTGTTTACCATGTATGTCACTTAGGCACTGAGAAGCAAGTGCTTAATTTGTAAAATAAGTGCTAGGGCTCTTGTGAGGAGGCAATTACAGCTTGCATTACCAGGGTTGGATTGGGATAAAAAAATCAGCCCGGGAAACTCAAAAAAGTGGCCCACGTTTGCGGATTGCATATTTCTGCAAACAACTTCTTCGACTTTTTAAGTTTTAGGAAAAGAAGTGGGGCCGGGGGTTTCAAAAAGACGCATGTTTTCTTAACTTCGCTGAGATAAAAAAAAAACTTGCTAATGTTGCTTGCATGCTTTGTGCGGGAATTAGTTCACACTGGTAAACCAACCTGAATATAAGTGTGCATGTACACCTGCGCCATGTGGCACACAGACATGCCCTAAGGGCATGTCTGTGTGTCACATGGCACACCAGCCTGAATCAGGGGTGCAACAGGGTGTCAAATTGACACCCTATCCCCCTTGTAAATTCGGTAATTTTACCGAATCGATATTTACCGATTCGGTAATTGCCATTGGTTCCTATGAGCCTCAAGGCCCATAGGAATCAATGCCAATTACCGAATTCTACAGATTCGGTAAATTAATCAGTAAAAATACCTACATAGCCTTTACCGATTTGTAAATACCGAATCGGTAAAATTCGGTATTTACGAATCAGTAAATGCCATTTACCTACATCTGGCCCTTAATGTTTTACTACAGTCTTCTGTCCATACAAATCTATTCTTGTTTTTAAGTAACTGTCTCAATAAAAATGTTTTTGTGGAAAACCTCTCTATACATTTTTAATAGAATTCTATTAGGCCTAGGAATGAACCCCGTTCATCTTTATTTTTGGATCCAGGGCATTTAAAATAGCATTTGAGTTCTTTTTTTTGGTTTGATTCTCTCTGCTGATATAGAGTGTTCTAGGTAGCTAACCTCTGAACTTGAAGACTTGCACTTGTTATATTCAGCCCTGAGACCCTTTTTCTCCAGGATTTCTAGTACTTGCATTAGTTTGTCATTGTGTTCTTCTTTAGTTTTCCCCATGACTAATATGTCATCCTGTAATAGCAGAATGCCTTCCACCCCCATGAAAGTTTCCTGCATTAACCTCTGAAACATGGCGGCAGCATTTCATTCATTAGCGGGAGTGGAAATTGATCTACTAGGATGTTCTCGTTGAGATCGTGGAGATCAATGCATAATCTCAACCGCCCATTGGGGCGTTTCACCACAACCATTGGGGCGACCCGCTCTGAGGATTCCACTCTCTCAATAATGTCATCATGGAGTAATTTTTCTAAATGGTCTTTCACCCTTCTCTGATGGAAAATGGAACATTCCTAACCTTATGTATTACAGGAATGTCGTTTTTCCTCACACAAATTTCATGTTCAAAACCCTTATATTGTCCAATGGAGTCAACAAACACTTTTGGAAATTTCAGTTTGACCTCTTTGCTTATCTCACCCTCACTCTCTATGATAAGAACTGGTTCTTCACTGTTGGGATTGAAAAGGTATTTTAGCGGTCGCAAATGGCCCGATTCTCCATTTGAGCCTGCTAAAAACAGTCGCACATTTGTCCCTTGGTCCTTTGACTCTAACAAATGTAAATATTCCTTGTAGTGCGAATGCAGATCCATCCCTGAATCAGATGGGATATAACCCAGTTGGAGGACCAACTTGGAAACCACAAACTTCTGGCATAACTGTTTGGGAACCACTCTGATTGGTCACCATAGTACTCCGAGAACAGTAATAACATATAATGCCGAACATAGCTTTACTGCTCAAGAATTAGATAAATGGATGGCCTGCAATGTTATTGATAGCGAAAGTTGAAGTCTGGGGTCAAGTCAAAGATCAGCTCTGTCATCTGTGAGAATGAAGTTGGGGAATGTAGCAAAATTGAAATTAGAATTTGATGAGATGATATAGGGAAACCATGAGTTAACCCAATTCGGTACTTACCAGGAAAACAAATGGATATTCATGTGTAAGGATGTTACTAATCGTGCAGGATAAGTTTATGACAAATTATCTGAGTTGGCTTGGAAATATGAGATTGACTTGAAACGAACCAAGGCTTTGCAGAAATGTTACCTTGTATATTTTGGTGAAGAGGACATAAATAGAATGAAAGCACCAGGAATGACAATTCAAATGATAGAACTAATCAATAACCTGAGAAAATTGAAAGAGTTAGATAAGTGGGAGAATAGATGGGCAAGAAAGGAGGAACCAAAGAATCCTACAGGAAAACCACCTCCCCTTTCAGGAGAGTAAGAAGTTGCCTTAAATTCTGCCATAAGGGAAGTGCCCAGTGGAGGTTATGTCCATATGCCCTGGAGTAGGACTGATCTTGCGTCATTTACTAATGATTTTCTGAAATTGAGAGAGAAGCTATTAGAATGGTAAAGACATGTAGAGCGGTTTGTGAAGATTACAAAAGTTTTGTGGGTCTATTTGAATACTTTCTTTGACATGTACATGATTGTTGAGTTTTGCTCCCCTTGAGTCATTGTGCTCCATCGTCTAGCACATTCTTCGTTCACCCAGGTGTATGTTAGATTCCGCATGTTAGACTAATGTTCTGATTTGTTACCTTTGCCTCAAATTGTGAAGCGCTCTGATATCCTTCAGGATCAAGCTCGCGCTATACAAAACTTTATAAATAAAAAAATTAAGTTGAGTAGTTAGATGGCATGGTAGGATTCACAGGGCTGTGGGTTTTCCACGGCTTGGAAATCAGTTTCTCAATTCACAGTCATAAAGGGTGCTATGGGAGTTTAGGACTTTGGTGAGTATGGGTAGCAGGACAGACCAACATTCTCTGTAGAAGGATGGAGAAACTCATCTCACCCGGGGGCAGAGACCATTCTCAAGTATTTAATAGTTTTGAATAGCTCTTTGGATGTTAATGGTTGGGCTGAATTTTCTTGTGGTTAGGGAGTGATTGGATCTGGCGGTAAGATAATTAAACAGTAATTTATTTATATGTATTGCTTAATATAAATGTAGTTAATGATCCCGAAAAACATTGAAGATAACACAGGCTATTGTTTTCGGGTTCCCTTGTTTATCTTGTATCGTGTAGGGTGTTTTGGGCTTGTTTGTCTCAGTTTTGCAGCAAGCTTTCTGCCTGCCTTATTTCCTCCCTCATAGTATCACTGTTTAAAATAAGCCAGTTTAGGGTACACTTTATTTAATTTAATATGAAATCAACTTGCCTCTCTTAGGAAACATTTCTGCCATTTTTTTGGGAGAGTTTGTATTTTTGTGTTGAATTTCTTTATCTTTTAAGTCTTTTTCCACGTTTACTCTTATGTCCTCACCTATTTTTCTAAGGCTACTAACCTCTGCAATAAAGTGCCCGGCACATCACCTTTAGTGCATCCCAGGTTACCGTGAGAGGCCTTCTCTTCTATCATTAAGAGCTAACCATTGTGTGTCTAGTTACCAGGGGTCTATCAATGTTTTGTCTAGTCGCCATGCCATATCTTTTCTTGTCTTGCAAATACCCCAATCCATTATTTTACCTACTCATTTATCCAAGTTTAGAGAAGGAAACTAGCATTTAAACGTGTGTGCCTGACTTTTGCGCATGTTCCCAAGATCACAACTGTTTAAAAATTAATTTCTACCTCTACTCACACAAGTTGTTTTATATATATTCCAAAGATGCCCACAATTTGGGGGAAAACATCAGTATAACTGGACAGATGTCCACCACAGTGTCACCACCCCAATAATTAGGTAAGGCAATACATACATATTCAATCACACAAAAGGTGAGAAGTGGAAAGCTTGCAAATAGTCTACCCACTAGCAATTTCTCGGGGTAGCAATCCAATCCATCATTTTTCACCCATAATGCTACTCGAGACAAAGGCTTGCTTAACGCACATCAGTGCGCACTCTGCTCCTCCTTGGAACTGTCCACCCCAAACTGCCACATAAGGCCACCTCCAGAAAGGAGCACAAGGAACCTCAGACCAGTTTTGGCCTTGTTAAACCTCACCAGTGAGGTTTACCAGGATTGTACGGCTCACTGGCCAAGGGACCCATCCTGGGTATATCCTTCACCACTTAGCCAGGCCGATTGCCAGGGTTTAAGACTTATTGCAAGCATTCCTCCCATCTTCTTTTATGTGTTTGATGTAATGCCATGGGTAGTCAATGGTATGCCCAGATGGGGGGTCCCGTGCTCACTGTGACATTATAATAAGTCATAAGTCATAAAATTTGTATAGCGCACTACATACCCAGAGGGTTTCAAGGCGCTTAGGAAGGGGAGGAGGATTATTTGTCAAATATCCACGTTTTAAGCTGCTTTCTGAACGCTAGGTGATTCTGGGTGAGGCGAAGGTAAGCGGGGAGTGAGTTCCATGTTTTGGCAGCCAGGTAAGAAAAGGATCTGCCTCCCATGGTGGTCTTGTTGATGCGAGGTACAGTGGCGAAGGCTTGGCTGGAAGAGCGAAGTTGGCGGGAGGGGGTGTAGAAGGACAGTCGAGAGTTGAGGCAATCTGGTCCGATGTCGTAGAGTGATTTGTGTGCGTGGGTAAGCAGTCGGAAAGTGATCCTCTTATTGACGGGTAGCCAGTGGAGGTCTTTAAGGTGACCAGAGATGTGTTCGTTGCGTGGGATGTCTAATATGAGCCTAGCTGAGGCGTTTTGGATTCGTTGTAGTTTCTTCTGGAGTTTAGCGGTGGTACCTGCGTAGAGGGTGTTTCCGTAGTCCAGTCGGCTCGTGACTAGAGCGTGGGTGACTGTTTTTCTTGTTTCGGAGGGGATCCAGCGAAATGTTTTTCTGAGCATGCGAAGGATGTTAAAGCAGGAAGAGGATACGGCGCTGACTTGTCTGTTCATTGAGAGTGAAGAATCTAGGATGACGCCAAGGTTCCGTGCGTGGTCTGTCGGGATGGGTGCTTTTCCGAGGGGTTCCGGCCACCAGGAGTCGTCCCATGCAGAGGGGGATGTACCTAAGATGAGGACTTCTGTTTTGTCTGAGTTCAGTTTCAGACGGCTTTGTTTCATCCATTCGGCGACTTCTTTCATTCCTTCGTGTAGGTTAGTTTTGGCGGTGCTGGGGTCCTTGGTGAGAGAAAGGATCAGTTGGGTGTCGTCCGCGTAAGAGATGATGTTGAGGTTGTGTTGGCGGGCGATGGCCGCGAGGGGGCTCATGTATACGTTGAAGAGGGTGGGACTGAGTGAGGATCCTTGAGGTACGCCGCAGATGATTTCAGAGGCCTCGGACTTGAATGGTGGGAGGCGGACTCTCTGTGTTCTTCCGGTGAGGAACGAGGTGATCCATTCCAGTGCTCAATCAAGCTACACCTGACTGAAGAACCCAAATCAGCGTGAAAACGGACTTGGGTTGCTTGTCTTCTGGTTCAGGGAAGACCTGGCATGGTAGTTTGGGCTGGGCTGTTCCTAAGGTATTGTCGGGGTTTCTTGTCTTTAATTGATCAGCATTGTATTACTAATCTGTGAGTGGTTTCTCTTTTCACTTATGTTGCTTTTTTCTTTTGTAGGCGTGTACCTGCTTGGAAAATATGCACAAAAGAAAATTAGAGACATGCAAGAAAGAGAAGCAGCTGAATATATTGCACAGGCCCGGAGACAATACCATTTTGAGAGTAATCAGAGGACGTGCAACATGACCGGTAGGGGCTTAGAAGACGACTTCCGTAGTGATTTCTTTTTTCTGGTTTCACCCGAACTGTGATATATATTTGACATAATTTTCTATCACACCCTTACACCCCACATTGTTGGCTTCTGGGCAGATCCCAGTGAATATGCCTTACCATTTTCCTTTTTACGTTCCCCGAAGAGAACCAGGTACTCGTAACTATAATGGGTGGATTGAGATTTTGATGAAAAAAACTGTATTGTTTCGCAGTTGGCCATGCGTGACTGGAGTTGTGTACTCTTGTCTATTAAGGAAGGAGTCTACTGTAGCTCTGTGGGTTGAGTGAGGCTGTATTTTTTTTTATTTTTTTTACTTCTAACGTACTCCTCAGAACACTCTGCATTGCTGTAAATTGTGTCCATTTTAAATGCTTATTGTGCAGCATTTATTCATAAGCTGGAGCCTTTTTCATTTTAAATACAGTGGGGAACCCTGCAACATGTACAGTTCGATCAGCTCTTTTCTGTTAGCAAGCCACTATTGGTGCTTTTGCTAACCCTAACCGGATACTTACTGGTAAACTTCATTATCCTTAGCCTGTTCAACCTCATCACAGTCATTACACATGAGGTGAATTCCCACCTCAGATACTGGAGAAAGCAGGAAGGTCCACAACAGCTCCAGCCTCCCTCAGCCATATAAGGTTGTGCTTCACTATTGCACTACCTCTAAATACCAAGCCTCTGAACAAACTCCCAGAATTTTGCGGCTTTGGATGGCAAATTCCGCAGCAAAAAAAAGCAACATTTGCGTCCCAAAATCTCCTAATACGCTGTCTTTTTGCGGTGGGCAATCAAAGTTCCCACCACCAAAATACTGAAGGCTTGTGCTCTGTCACTGATGGAGGATGTGTAATGTCACAGCCTGTAACTTTGCAGAGTCTCCAGCAGAGCAGAGCCTGAAACCGAAGGTTGTTTGATACCAAAGAGTGCAGATTACAATATGAAACCTGCTCTTTTTGGTTCAGACAACTTATGGGTGCAGGGGTGAAGGGGTTGAGGTGGCGGCAGAGAAGGTTGAAGGTAGGTTAAAAAAAACAATAGGAGACCTGGGAGGTTAGCGGTTAGTCTGCAGGGGGCACACAAACTTGTGAGGCGGCAGGCTCATTGCTCAGGAGTGGGCTAGCTGCATTTCAAAGGCAGGCAGCAGAGGCATTTAACACCTATGCTGTCTGCTGGCCTGTTGCTCACCCTCTCCTTACTGGCTCAATGTCAGTACAGAGCCAGTAAAGAGGGTGAACGGCAGTTTTTTAAAACATATTTTGCGGGCACTTTTGTAAAAATCGCTGCATTTTTACAAAAGTGTCCATTTTGGGAAAATCGCAAAATTATGGGGGTCTGTCTGAAGGCCAGAAGGACCAGTAGGGTTGGTGGGTGACAAGGACATAACGAACTAAGGATAAGGAAATTTACCGGTAAGCATTCGGGCATGGTTTCCACATCCTAAAACCAGAAACATGACAAAGACTTTCATACACGGGTAATTAACAGCAGAAATAACCCATTTTAGGTCTCTCCTAGGCAGTCACTGTGCTGTATCTTTGAGAAATTCTGTAGTTATGAAATGAAATTAAATGGGTTTTTATAAAGCGCATGGCTACTTGGAACTATCCCAGCGCTGTGAAGATAAACCAGATGGAGCATCCAGGAGTTATGGGGAAAGCCAGCTTTTCAGATGCTCCGATGCTTCCGAAAGATAGAGTGGGAAGGTTCCCTACGGAGGTGAAGTGGGAGGGAGTTCCAAAACTTGGCGGCATTATATGAAAAAAGCCTGCCTCCACTTCTAGCTCTCTTGATTCTGGGCACTTCTGCAAGATTGAGCGTGTCGGAGCGAAGGTTTCTGGAGGCTTTATACGGGTGTATCAGATCTTTAATGATGGGAGGTCTGTTCCCTTCCAGGGACTTGTGGGTTACGCACAGGGCCTTGAATTGTATTCTCTCCTGCACAGGGAGCCAGTGCAGGGAGCGCAAAGCAGGCTTCGCAGAGCAGCGATAGCTGGTGCCAGTAAGCAATTGTGCTGCCGTGTTCTGAACGATCTGGAGGCTAGCAACCACTGCAGTGGGGGCTCCCAGATAGAGGGCGTTGCCGTAGTCTATCCTGGATAGAATCGGAGCCTGTGTCAGTAGCTTTTTCGCTGGAAAAGGGAGTAAGGCCAAGACTTTGCTGAGCATTTTAAGCAGGCCGTAACATGAAGCAACCGTCTTCCTAGCCTGGGTTTTAAGGGAGAGGTCTTGGTCGAGACATATGCCTAAGCTTTTTATTTCCGGCTTTGAGACTGGGGCCGGACCCTCCAAACTGGCCAAAGGTCCTTGAGGCTAATAATTAAATGGTTACCGAGCATCATCAGCTCGGTCTTGTCGCAGTTGAGCTTGAGATGGGAAAGGCTCATCTATTTAGCCACTTCCTTCAGACAGGAGTGGAGGTCGGTGGGGACTGACCAGCTTGATTCAGTGCTACGACTAGCTGTGTGGTGTCGGCATAAGACACTATAAGGATTCCAAAAGGGGCGACAGCGTCCACCAGTGGAGCCATATACACATTAAAAAGATTCAGACTCGGGGAGGAACCCTGAGGGACTCCACACTGCAAGGGTAGGGGATCCGAGGTGATATCATCTTCAAACACCTGAAAGTATCTTCCTTCCAAGAAGGTTTGTAGCCAAGAGAGAGCTTGGCCAGACAATCCTCTATCCCGGAGACGGTGAGCCAGAATTTGATGGTTCACCATGTCAAAGGTTGCGCTCGGGTCAAGGAGAATGATCGCGATGAGCCTCCTGAGTCAAGAATCTTTCTCGATTCTTTCACCACTGCTAACAGAGCGGTCTCGGCTCCTTGGCGGGAACGGAAGCATGTTTGAGATGGATGCAGTAAGTCATGAGACTCGAAAAGCAGAGACTGAATGATTCATATGTTTTTCCGCGATTTGCCTCACTCTAGGAAGGAGCGAGATAGGCCTGTAATTGCCCAGGTCATTAGGGTCTAAATGGGGTTTCTTTATGAGGGCTGTGACCATGGTTCTCTTCCACTCAGGGGGGAGGGGGGCAAGCCTGAGTCGAAGGAGGCATTGATCACCCTGATGATGGGGGGAGCAACTATAGAGGATACAATTTTCAACACGTTAAGAGGTGCGGGATCAAGAGTCGATCCACTTTTCACAGAGTCTAAGATAGGCAGGAAGGAATCCAAGGTCAAAGGGGTAATGGTCTCCATGAGGAGGGCGTTCTTGGCTCGACTGGAGACTGTGCTGTTGGTAATTAAAGCATTGTCCTTCGCGGGGAGAAACTTGAAAATGTTATGCACTTTGGAAAAAAAGAATTGTGCAAGGTCATTACACTGCTGTCCGGATGGGTCAAGAATCGTTGGTGGGTCAGGGACTTTGAGTAATTTTTTTGCAATCCGGAAAGTTTCCCAAGGGGAGTTGACAACAAGGGCCATCTTTTCCTGAAAGAATAGAGCTTGGGCTTTATGTATGGACTTTAAGCTCTTTCCATTTTCCCGCCCATCTTTTCAATTAGCTTCTGTTACTGTCCTCTGTAAATGGTGTTTTTTGATTTGTTAATACGCTTATTAGTCCCTCCTTTGTACTTTCTTTTCTCATGTTGCAACTTCCTATGAGGACTACCCCTCCTACGTGTGTTGTTATTCGGTATGTTATTAATTATACTTGTGAGGACTCTTTTCTCTTCAGCTGTCTAGCAGCGCTCCCGCTCAGCTGATGGCTGCCCTTTCTTTCTTCAGCCTGCACACCTCTGAGATTCAAAGTCAGCCGTTTTCATACTCTATTGCTTTCTCCCTCCTGGTTCACATTAGAAGCCCACCCTCCGAGCACAAACACAGCGTTTCCCTCCCCCCACTCTTTCTGTTTGCATCTTGTCCACGCTTGCACGCAGCTTCTTTTTTTATTTTTATTACGCCACCACAAGAGCCCACCTGGGAGTTTCAAAGTTAGCTGCTCTCATGAAATATTACTTTCATCCTCCCTATATTGCGTTGAGCCCTCCCCCCACACCCTGAGCTCAGAAGCAGCGTTTCCCTCCCCCAAACCTTTCCATGTGCACCGAGTGAGGCACCATCCTTGTCATTTTGTCGAAGAGGGGGATCATTTAGGCCTTTTTTTACAGGCGTATAACTAGGGTATCATTATTAGGGCTCGTCCTATTAATCGCGCAAGCGATAATAGGACAAGAGTATAGAGGCTCATCTAAGCTCTGAAACCATCGGCGGATTTCAACGAGTGCATGTGCTCGGGCACGCGCTTGCCCGAGCCTCCTGCCTGCCTCCTGCCTTTGAAGTGAAGCTTAGCTTCACTTCAAAGGGATCCGCTCCCCCACCCCCTGCTTCACACTTTTCACGGCTGCCAGGCCGTGTCTCGCATTTCTCCTCCCTCCCTCCCACAGCAATGCCAAGAGCTTTTTTACCATGGGGCCACTTCACTCGAAATACATGGGTGCCATGCTTTAATGCAATATTTTTCCCTGCATGCTCCCCGTCACAGAGCGTGTTACTAGGGTGGGCAAGATATGTGACCCATGGCCTCCCAGCGCATTGCTGTTCTTTACCTGGCCTACCAGCGCCTTGTTTAAATTGCGGGTTTACCTACGTGCCCGACATAGCACCAACTTGTAAATGTATAGATTTTTCAGAGCGCTTCGAACCAATATTCTTCAAGCGCGCTGAAACAGAGTGCACCTTCGAGAAATTGTAAACAAACGCCAAATTCAATGTTTATCAACCACAATATTATTGTGCATAACAAGTAATACGATACGCATCTGAAACCAAATCATGCCTTTGAGTTGAAAGTAAACAATAGATGTTAGTTACCATTTGCTACTTAACGGGAATAGTTTTAACATGCTCTGAAGATAAGAGGTGCAGCCTAACTGCAGAGATTCCACACGCAAAATCTGCAGCATACGTAGAACCTACTCCGACATTTCACCAGAGGATAATGCGAATAATACATTTTTCAATTTCTTGCAAACAATTGATTAGGAACCGATTTTCCGAATATCGTTTTGTAAAGGTCATCCGAAAATGTGCGTACCTATCTTTTCACTACAGCTCTCTCTCTCTCTCTCTCTCTCTCTCTCTCTCTCTCTCTCTCTCTCTCTCTCTCTCTTTCTCTCTCTCTCTCTCTCTCTCTCTCTCTCTCTCTCTCTCTCTCTCACACTCTCTCTCACTCTCTCTCTCTCTCTCTCTCTCTCTCTCTCTCTCTCTCTATCGCACCCTCCACCTGTGACGTCGCTCTCTGCCTCTTGCTCTCACCCTGTCTCCTTATCCTGTGTCTCTTTCTATCTGCTGTCACCCTTCTCACTGTCTCTAGCCCCTGATCTTTCTTCCTCCACCCCTCGCGCTTTCCCTTTCTTTTTCTCTGTCCCCTCCATTCTCGCTCTACCCCGCTGTACTGTCCCCTCTTTTTCCCTCGCACGCGCTTGCCCGAGTCTCCTGCCTGCCTTTAAAGTGAAGCTTAGCTTCACTTCAAAGGGATCTGCTCCCCGCCCCCTGCTTCACACTTTTCACGGCCGCCAGGCCGTGTCTCGCATTTCTCCTCCCCCCACGCCCCCCCCACAGCAATGCCAAGAGCTTGTTGAACAGTGTGTGTGCGTGTCTCTTATTTTTGCCCTCGCCATCGCGCTACAATATCAGCCATTTCAAGTGCTACATCGTGAAAGGGGAGTTCAATCCTCATTCAAGTGCTCAGATTAAAGTGTCATGCCGCCACAAAAACAAAAGGGAAATTGTGATCCTCAGAGTTGTAATGATATAGAATTTCTGTCAAAGCTCAATATATCTCGCTTGTACCGAGTCCGACACTAGGAGGTTGAAGAGCGGAGCCATCGAGAATTTTAACCTGCACTTCCGCATATTAAACACAGACCTGCAGCAGAGCATTATAGCGCCGTCTACAACTGAGCTATATAATTCAAATAAACCCCATATGTAGATTCCCATGTGCTCATCCCATGAGATGATTTCCAAAGACAAACTGCATCATGAAAACCATTTTGTCATAGGCGATTTTTTTAAATTGCGGGTTTACCTACGTGCCCGACATAGCACCAACTTTTAAATGTATAGATTTTTCAGAGCGCTTCGAACCACAATATTCTTCAAGCATGCTGAAACGGAGTGCACCTTCGAGAAATTGTAAACAAACGCCAAATTCAATGTTTATCAACCACAATGTTATCGTGCATGACAAGTAATACGATGCGCATCTGAAACCAAATCATGCCTTTGGGTTGAAAGTAAACCATCCCTCCACTCCATCCATCCCCCCACTCCATCCATCTCCATCCATCCATCTCCATCCATCCATCCATCTCCACCCATCCATCTCCATCCATCCATCCCCCACTCCATCCATCCATCCATCCCCCCACTCCATCCATCCCCCCCACCATCCATCCATCCCCCCACCATCCATCCATCCCCCCCACTCCATCCATCCCCCCACTCCATCCATCCCCCCACTCCATCCATCCCCCAACTCCATCCATCCCCCAACTCCATCCATCCCCCAACTCCATCCATCCCCCACTCCATCCATCCCCCACTCCATCCATCCACCCCACTCCATCCATCCACCCCACTCCATCCATCCATCTATCCCCCCACTCCATCCATCCATCCCCTCCATCCATCCCCTCCACTCCATCCATCCATCCCCCCACTCCATCCATCCATCCCCCCACTCCATCCATCCATCCCCCCCACTCAATCCATCCATCCCCCCACTCCATCCATCCATCCCCCCCACTCCATCCATCCATCCCCCCCACTCCATCCATCCATCCCCCCCACTCCATCCATCCATCCATCCCCCCACTCCATCCATCCATCCATCCCCCCACTCCATCCATCCATGCATCCCCCCACTCCATCCATCCATCCATCCCCCCACTCCATCCATCCATCCATCCCCCCACTCCATCCATCCATCCCCCCACTCCATCCATCCATCCCCCCACTCCATCCATCCATCCCCCCACTCCATCTATCCATCCCCCCCACTCCATCTATCCATCCCCCCACTCCATCTATCCATCCCCCCCACTCCATCTATCCATCCCCCCACTCCATCTATCCATCCCCCCACTCCATCTATCCATCCCCCCACTCCATCTATCCATCCCCCCACTCCATCCATCCATCCCCCCCACTCCATCCATCCATCCCCCCACTCCATCCATCAATCCCCACCACTCCATCCATCAATCCCCACCACTCCATCCATCAATCCCCACCACTCCATCCATCCCCCCCACTCCATCCATCCTCCCCACTTCATCCATCCTCCCCACTCCATCCATCCTCCCCACTCCATCCATCCTCCCCACTCCATCCATCCTCCCCACTCCATCCATCCTCCCCACTCCATCCATCCTCCCCACTCCATCCATCCTCCCCACTCCATCCATCCTCCCCACTCCATTCATCCATCCATCCCCCCACTCCATCCATCCATCCATCCCCCCACTCCATCCATCCATCCCCCCCACTCCATCCATCCATCCATCCCCCCCACTCCATCCATCCATCCATCCCCCCACTCCATCCATCCATCCCCCCACTCCATCCATCCATCCCCCCCACTCCATCCATCCATCCATCCCCCCACTCATCCATCCCCGCACTCCAACCATCCATCCATCCCCCGCCCCACAATCCATCCCTCCCCCGCCCCACACTCCATCTTGTAAATGTATAGATTTTTCAGAGCGCTTCGAACCAATATTCTTCAAGCACGCTGAAACAGAGTGCACCTTCAAGAAATTGTAAACAAACGCCAAATTCAACGTTTATCAACCACAATATTATCGTGCATAACAAGTAATACAATGCGCATCTGAAACTAAATCATGCTTTTGAGTTGAAAGTAAACCATCCCCCCACTCCATCCATCCCCCCACTCCATCCATCCATCTTCATCCATCCATCCCCCCACTCCATCCATCCATCCCCCACTCCATCCATCCATCCCCCACTCCATCCATCCATCCCCCACTCCATCCATCCATCTCCATCCATCCATCTCCATCCATCCATCCCCCCACTCCATCCATCCATCCCCCCACTCCATCCATCCATCCCCCACACCATCCATCCATCCCCCCCACTCCATCCATTCCCCCACTTCATCCATTCCCCCACTCCATCCATCCATCCCCACCACTCCATCCATCCCTGGACTCCATCCATCCATCCATCCCCCCATTCCATCCATCCATCCATCCCCCCACTCCATCCATCCATCTATCCCCCCACTCCATCCATCCATCTATCCCCCCACTCCATCCATCTATCCCCCCACTCCATCCATCTATCCCCACTCCATCCATCCATCCCCCACTCCATCCATCCATCCCCCACTCCATCCATCCATCCCCCCACTCCATCCATCCATCCCCCCACTCCATCCATCCATCCATCCCCCCACTCCATCCATCCATCCATCCCCCCACTCCATCCATCCATCCATCCATCCCCCCACTCCATCCATCCATCCATCCCCCCACTCCATCCATCCATCCATCCCCCCACTCCATCCATCCATCCATCCATCCCCCCACTACATCCATCCATCCCCCTCTCCATCCTTCCATCCATACCCCCACTCCATCCATCCATCCATACCCCCACTCCATCCATCCATCCATACCCCCACTCAATCCATCCATCCATACCCCCACTCAATCCATCCCCCCACTCATCCATCCATCCATCCCCGCACTCCAACCTTCCATCCATCCATCCCTCCCTCGCCCGCCCCACACTCCATCCCTCCCCCGCCCCCTATGGACCCCATCCCTCCCCCGCCCCACACTCCATCCCTCCCCCGCCCCCTATGGACCCCATCCCTCCCCCGACCCACACTCCATCCTTCGCCCACACTCCATCCCTCGCCCTCTCACCCTGCCTCTATCTCTCACCCTGCCTCTATCTCTCACCCTGCCTCTATCTCTCACCCTGCCTCTATCTCTCACCCTGCCTCTATCTCTCACCCTGCCTCTATCTATCGCCCTCACTATCCATCACCCTCACTATCCATCGCATCACCACAGCATCACTCAGGGGCACCATGACATCACTATGCGCTACCACCGCATCACTGAACGCTACAGCATCACTCGTCGCCGCCGCCACAACATCATTCAGAGCCACCACAGCATCAATCTGTGCAACCATTCAACAACAACTGATTCAAATATGTTCTCTTAATGTTTCAAACTTTATTACAAATGTCACAAAAATGTTTTATATTTCACTTCTGTTCTTGTAATTTCATCACAGTAAAATACACTAAACATAATGTTCCAAAAAGTTATTTGCAAAAGTTTAAGCTATTGCCATTATAAATTGCAATAACTTTTATTTAAGTATTAATTATTGAAAAAAATACAACCCATTGTTATTTTTAATATTAATACATCTAAGTCATGTAAATACAACACATATTGCATTACAAATGCTATAGGTGTCACGCTTGCAAAAGTTAACACTATTGGCATTGTAAATGACAGTTATTAATTTCGCTATTTTCAAAACAAAAACATAAACAAAAAAATTGTCATTTACAATACTAATACCTCTAACTTTACTAATGTGAGCCCTATTGCATTGCAAATGCTTGTTTCTTTATGATTCTTGTAACGCTGCGGTGAATGCCAACTAGTACACTGCAAGCACGCTTACTTTTTGGAGCACTGAAGAAGAGCCCCTTTTCTTTTGTGAGCTCACTGCTGAGACTTGCACTTTCCGTTACAGCGCATGGTGTTGGGGGCGTCATACATTTTGCCATTTGTGGCACACTTCAGGCAAGCTCAGTACTGCTGGGCTGGCCATCACTTTTGTCTTTTCTACTGATCACTGACTTGGGGGCTGTTGTGTTTTCTCCTGTGAACTCACTGCATGGATATACATTTTGTGCCAACTTACTGCAAGAGTGGTCACTGTTCCACTGCTGGTTAGAGTGCCTTGCCCGCTCCTACTCCCCTGTTGTGGGATGTCCTGGCTCACATATGAGTGATGCCATGAGTGAGAAAGGGTGATGCATGCTTTATTTATCATCCAGGACACAGAGTACACGCAGGACTTCCTTCTCTCCAGTGCTCGAGTATGTGCTGGTCTGAACTGTTTAAAGACAACTGGCAGACATTCACTGCCCCCACACCCCCATCTGCTGCCACAGTTCTATGCTTTACAAGTGAAGAAGTAGTCTGCCTTCTGCCGGGGTTGTCTGACTTGTGGGGATGTGTGTGCCTAGTGGCCTTTGGTAACGCCTGCACTAACCCCTTCCTCAGACCCTAGATTTACCCAGCTGTCTCTTTGAGCGATTATTTAACTACAATGCCCCGGTCCCATTTCTGTTCTACTGTCCTGTACAGTAGGCTCCATCTCTGCCTCTCTTTTCCAGATGTGGCAATTTCTTTTGACCTTAGCTCTACCTCTCCTTCTTGCAAGTTCTTTAGCCACGTGTCACCTCTCTCCCCTCTCAATAGTCTATTTTATTTGCAAAGCTCTTGATTACCTGAAGACACCATGGTGGTTTTCTCCTGGGGCACCTCTGTTTTCCTTAGCAATGTGACGCTGTATGTTTTTCTCCTACAGATCTGTGACTATCCCTGCTCTTCCAGTAATCTCTTTCCTCTTCAGTGTTTCATTTCCATGCATCTGTGTTCCCCTGTCTTCCCCTGGTGGTTTCTCTTTTCCTGCTCCTCTGTCACACCTTGCTTCTGCATCTCAGCTGTCCAGTCCTTGAAGCAAGAAAATAGACAACTTTGGTCTTAGTTCCTGTTGCAGCTATCTGTATTTATCTTGCAAGCGTACACGTTTGTATCACAGCCTCATGTCATCTCAATTCTTTTTAGGTCTCGCCTAGCCTGTGCTCGCGGTGTCTCTTCAAGACATGCTGTATTCAGGAAATGTGCAAAAACAACAATTGATGGGCAGAATGCAGAATAATATCATACATTCACCCTAGTACAAAGATCTGAGCCTAAATCCATGGTTTTTGTGCTCACCATGCCCTTCCAGTTTGAACCCAGCCATATGCAAATAAGTCTTGGCCCTGTGCCCAATGGGAACAGTCCAGCCTGAACTGCCAGGCAGGTCCTCCCTGGACTGGAAACAGGCAGGTCCTCCCTGAACTGGAAACTAGCATCCTAGGACCGGTTTTGGGGTTTCACCCCTCACCAGTCAGGATAACTTGACTCCAGTGGCATGGAGAGCACAGGACCCATGTCTGGGCATACCCGTCTCACTCTGGGTGACAAATGCAAAAACAAATGATGGACAGAATGGAGAACAATGTCGACATACCCCAATGTCGAAATACCGTGAAAGCGATCCCCGGATGCTTGTTTCCGGTCCAGGGAGGACCTGGCTTGGCAGTTCGATCTGGACTGTTCCCATGAGGTACAGCGTCAACTGATTTGCATAGGGCTGAGTCCAAACTGGGGTGGCATAATGGGCAAAAGAAAAATGGATTCAACCCAGATCTCTTGACTAGGGTAAATGTTTGAATCATTCAGCATTCCGTCTATCATTTGTTGCAGTTACAGTATTCAGGATGAGCATTAAGCGCCGCCTAAGTTTCGAACGCCCATGTATTTTATTGGCTCTTGTCAGTGTCTTTTAGAAATCTTTGTATTTCATTGGTTCCTTTTCTAGTAGTCCCTCTTTAGTACCTCCCTCTCTTCTGTTGTTACCTCCTATAAGGACACTGCCCTCATACATGTGTTGTCACTTTTCTCAGTGCTCCCGACTGGTCACTGTCCTCACTCCACACATAGGTTACGGTAGCAATCTGCACTGTGAACCCACCTGGCTGGGGTCGCTGACCTCCCTCACATGGGCTATGACCTGATAAGTGTAGAAGACATCTACTCAGGCCTCGCTTCAGAGATGCAGTCACCAGGATCTCCCACTGGACTTCTCTCCCTCCAGGGTTGTCCTCCTTCTTACAGGGCACACTGGTTTTGGCAAGCAGCTGAGAGGCAGGCAGGCCTTGGCCTCCAGTCCTTGTCGTAAGCAGAAGTCGTGCAGAGCTGCTCCTCGCACAGCCCAACTGGCTGCTTGCCAGCTGACAATTTTGAGGGACTCAAGTTCACATTCTTATAGTCCATTTCCAGACACTAAATGTGATTTAGGGTCTGAGTTTCTAAAGGTTGTGTTATGGATATCAGCTTCCTTTTGAAGTGCCCTCTCCTCTGCCCTTCCTCCAGAAAACAATATGTCACAGCATGAGCGACTCCAAATCTGACAGCCCAGCAACAACTAAGCCTGTGGGAGTGGCTAGAGGTTCACACCATGATGTCAGCCACAGTGATGTGTATCATAAGGTTACCCCAGGACTTCAGCCTGACACTATGATTTTCTTACCCGCTGCATTTTCTCCCTGAGATGTATCAAGTCCCCTTTCCAGTGACCTCTCTCTGAATCAGAGAGCACCCTTTAAAGTATTCTGCAGAGCCTTGCTCTTCCTTTCTCCAATGTCTCGCCCACCTCATAGAAATGCAGCAATCAACAAATTTTTGTGGCAGGATTCCTCTACCTCCTCATGCCCCTGCAGTCAGGCCTGGGCCTTCCAAAAAGGTACCCAGAATCTTCGATGTATCATACCATTCACAGGCATGCATACACCCATGAAAAGCAGATCAACTACACCCTCTGCACAGCACTACATATTTCATTTATTGTGCCATTATCAGGCACACATACACCCACTACATGCATATAACTCACATGCACTGCCAAGCACTGCATTATTTCGGTATTGCACCATTCACAGGAACACGTACACTCAGCCCATGTATGTACCACACATGCCTACGCAGCATCAAATACCAGTCCGATGTCGGCCAAGGGCAAGTTGAACTTAAAATGCAGCTGAACTTAAAATGCAGATGAACTTTAAATTAGTTAGCTTGAAGGCCTCACTTCAGTGACTCCAGTAAAAAGGCATGTTCATTTCTACTAGTCACTACATGGTATGCTGCCGCTACTGCAATCGTGCTGCTTAACTTCTGGTAAAAGCAATAGTCTTTCACCCCTATGAGGGTAGAGCTTTGGTATCCCCTTTTCTAGTCCAATTAGATCGCAGTCCGTGAGACCGAATTATGCCATGGCTGACACACGAGTCTTGTTTCCCAATGACAACAAAAATCAGCACCTGGGATCCAGATATCATTGCAGTTGGGGGGGACACAGGGTACACTTATTTTTTTGAAAATGTCTTTATTGTGCTAATCAATAGTACAGATAAGCAGATGGTTCTCATGTACATAGTCATTACATTTACAACTCTGTGTCCTCTGTGCATGTATTATATCATTTTACCATTTTCAATTTTTTTTTTGCAGAACTCCCTTTAACATAGACTCGAACTCCCCCTCCCCCTCCCGCACTCTTAGCATTTCGTTAATCACACAATTCTGTTTCTTTATTACAATTCCAACATAATCAAGCATTTGCGACATATAATTTGCTCAGTGTTATCACTTCTCTCCGTTCACGTGTGTAGTCCCTTCATACCCATACCATACCACTACCCACGCCTCTTCCGAACCAGACCGCTAATACATTTCCTCTATCATAACAGGAATCCAGTAGGCCTGTATACCTTTATCTACTCCCGCTTCCTTATTCTATTAGCGAGTCCACACAAGCCTCAAAATTCTGACAATATTGCTTCTCATTCTAATGATATATGTGTTTTCCTTCGTCCTCTACGTTCTTCCCTTCTTAGCTCCGTGCCCTCTGCCTTGCTCCATCTCAGTACCTCGCTGTGCCATTCCTCAGGATCCGGTGGCCTGGGCGATTTCCATCGCATTGTTATCAGCCTCTTCCCTAGTAGTAGCGCTAGGTCTGCAAATCGGGAGGCAGCGCTTCTCTTGTTTTCCCTGTAACCTACACCTAGCAGGCTGTATGATGACGTTGTGTAAGGTCTTCCCGGAGTCACCTTCTCCATAATTGTGTGGATAGTTGTCCAGTAATAACCCAACTTGGGGCAATCCCATAACATGTGGAGCAGCCCCGCATCATTCCTCTTGCACCTGGGGCATGTATCCTCTGCTTCCGGGAACATGGCATGTATAGCATGGGGGGTGACGTATGCCCTGTGCATTATCATCAATTGAATAAATTTGAATTTTGGATTGCGGGATACTTTCTTGGGGAACTTAAGCATTTTTTCCCATTCTCTGTCTCCTATTGTATGCCCTATATCCTCCTCCCATCGTGCTCGAATGGGTTGCAGTGCGACCGCCCTTCCATCTCTGATGCCAGCCGACCACCACCTCGTCAGGTGGCTGCTTGTACCCATCAGATACTGCATTGTAATAAGTGTGTTCGTTGGCGGTTCGGCCCCACCCCGTGCCCATGTCGAGGTTATATAACGTGTCACCTGTGCATGTAACAGGAAGAACTTATCGGGAGCGTGATGAAGGTGATGAAGGTGAACAAAGTCTGTATGTGTCATTATAATGTTCTCCGCGAAAAAGTCCCCTATCTGTGTGACTCCCGCCTGCTGCCAGCCTTGTAACGCTCGTTCCGTTAGGGTACCGTTTCCCCTTGGTATTCCCAGTAGTAGGATTGAGGGAGCATAGGATGTCTCTGCATTAGTGTATTTGACCGCTTTCTTCCAGTACTTAAGATAAGAGCAAGTGTGGTGCCGTGACAGGTGTCCTGGCGTCTGGCAACAGCAGTCTGTGTATAATGCCCCCGTTCCTGTCTATGTCAGTCATGCCTATTTCGTGTAGATTACGACCCGCTAGCCAGTAGGCCAGCCATTGGAGTTGACATGCGTAACCGTAGGCCATCAGGTCTGGTACTTCCAGTCTGCCCCTGTCTGTGGGTAGCTGCAGTTTGGCCAGGCTGATCCGGCTCCTGCCCTTTCTCCAAATCAACTCCGTTATGAGTGTGTTCAGGGCTTTGAAATAGGACAATGGAACTACTAGAAGCAGATTAGTGAAGAAATACAGAAGTCTGGGCAACTCCACCATCTTGGTAATCGCCACCTTTCCAGCTACCGATCGGGGTAGTGTGTTCCAGAATTGTATTTGCGTTTTAAGTGCAGTAATCGCTTTGTCCAAGTTACCATCCAAAAGGTCTCGGGCACTCCTATATACCTGTACTCCTAAGTATTTAAAAGTCATAGGCACCAACTTAAATGAGTGTGGTCCAAACCCAATATGTGTGGTGTCTAAGGAGGTGGTAAAGCCGTAACTGTATGATTTCGATTCATTAATCATAAGTCCCGATATTATCCGGAAGTCTTCAAATATTACTGGGAGTGAGTCTTGTTCACTCGTCATGTCCTTAATGTATAAGATAATATCATCAGCATATGCCAAAACTATGTGAGGTGTGGAGTGCCTCAATATTCCTTTTGCTTGCGCTAGTGCACGTACCTTACTCAACAAAGGCTCCAGGGCGATTATGAACAGTAACGGCGATAACGGGCATCCCTGTCTCATCCCCATCTGTATTTCTATTTGCGCTGAAATGCACCGGTTTGTTCGAACACGAGCCGTGGGGTGTGTGTACAGTAGTGTTACCCAATCAGTGTATTCATGCGGTATGCCAAATTTGCCCAGTATCCGAAACATGTAATCCCACCTCAGGGAGTCAAACTCCTGCTTGAGGTCCAGTGAGATGCACCCTTCATTATCATTCCCGGCACCCTCCAGCGACAATAACTGGCTCAATCTCCGCAGGTTCAGGGCATTACTTCTACCTGGCACGAAACCACATTGGTCTGAATGTATCAATTCCGGGATATATTGGGACAATGGGACACACGATACACGTCCATCACAATTAGAGAATCTTTTCATCCCCAAAAGAAGCTATAGGACCTACATCAACGATTGGTCCCTATAATTCAAACATTCCTATACTCCGAACAAGACTGCTCAGTCTCCTGTGAAAGAGTCTTTTGTTTTGTAACTCCTCAAATTCAATGATACAAACATTTTTTCACCCTCCCTCAATTCCTCTCACAAGCAATGATGTGACAAGCATACATGTGGCATATTGCTACGTGGGTTCCAAATTCTCATCGTTTCAGCAATTGGTTATGACTTTCAACATCCACAATCATGTTCTTTGGAAATTCGAAATCTAATCACTTCTTTTGATTTTTGTAGATTGAACAAGACGATCGTCAAAGACTATGCATTAGATTCATTAAAGATTTCCTAGTTACACCTTGTCTGCACTCTCTACCAGTAAATGGCAACAACTTCCCTTCAGTTGACGCTGTCCGAGAGATTTAGAGTAACCATCACATCCAAAGTGGTTCTGGAAATGATTGCCTCTATTTTACAATGATCAGTTTATAAATGACATTGGAAAACCCTGCTATCACGGCTCAAGGAATGTATGCTGCATGTACTTATTAGAACTTGATGCTATCAGAGTATTAGTACAATTAAAAAAGGAAGTCAAACGGACGCACCTGAATAATTACTAAGCCTGGGTGGAGTTCGCGGAGTTCCGCGCACTGCCAAAAAAACTCTGCCATGCTACGCAGAGCTCCGCGAGCAGCAGAGTGCGTTAGATTAATGCCATTTGCGGTGATTTTCAGTGCCAGGTGCTTGTCCGCACTGTGCAATCATCGCGAACGGCACCATGCACAGCTCAAGCCGGCGCTTCTTCCTTTCTGCCGCTCAAGTTGATTTTTACTCGAGCGGCAGCTTTCTCAACGCGAACGGACAGTTTCTCAGCGCGAGCAGTCGCCAGCATACGCGACCACTCGAAACGAGAAATCTGACTGCCCGCGTTGAGAAATACCACCAGGATGTTTATTTTCCATGCTTGCGCTCCCAACTTGATGTTGACGATCGCAAACGAGAAAATCTCGCCGGGAAGTGGATTTTCCTCGTTCTCGCTCACCAACTTGATGGTGACGAACGCGAGTGAGGAAAAAAAACTCCGCTCTGCTACGCAAAGTCGAGTTTTTCAGAACTCCGCGAGCTCAGCGTAACGCGGAGTGCAGAAAACTCTGCAAACTCGCGGAGCGGAGTTCACCGCCCAGGCTCTACAATCACCTGCAACAATAGGCCTTTTGCCACTCTAATGGACTATTATTTCTTATTTACTACCCGGGTCTCCCGTTCGACTTTGCAATTTGGTTACTTTATATCACCATGCTGCTGGCTGTTTTTTAACACATTTTTGTATGTTTATCCTCTTACATGTACAATGTTCACTATTTACACCTTTACTTTGCTTCTCTGTACAGCACTCTGATACCCTGACGCATCATTTTCGCACTATATCAAACTTTTCAAATATAAATAAATTATATAAATGAGCAACAGAACACGCGTGCATTGCTTCAGCAATAGAGTGATACAACATTCTAGACTTTCTTCCAAGCACAACACTTGTGATGGCCAACAGTTGATACCTGGCTATGTTCAGGAAACATCTAAAAGCCTCCCTCCTACGTCTCTACATCAATCAAGTTTCATCTCTCCTCTGCTTCCCTAGTGTTTATTCTGTGAATAAATGTTTTACTCACTTACCATATTCACATGCATGTTAAATTTGTAATGGTAACTTTTCCAGAATATTAAAGGAATGTAGCTCACTTCTTTTCTAAAGAGGTGCCGCATTTTCCGTGTGCTGAAAAAGTAAAAGTTAAAAAGCGTAAATGCAAGTCTCCTTCTCCCACCCTGGCACATCCCAGTGGATTCTTAACACCATGCAAAAGTATGCGTTGAGCGGCACTAGCTTGTGTTGAAATCTAAAAAGTGCACAGAATTCCAATGTTACTGGCAGATACTTTGTAGATTCCCAAAAAGTCTGAATCTATGCAAGTTGTACACATAAATCATGAGTGCATAGAATTCCAACCTCCAATATTGTATTGTAAATAATGCCACAGGATGATTGATGCAGGTGTAGCATATGAATGCGTTACTCAGTCTAAACCTCATTTTGAAAATGTATACTCTGTTTCTTTCTTTGACAGTGTTATCGATGCTTCCTACTCTGAGAGATACCCTTATGCTGCAGCTGAATTCAGAGAGCCTAACATCACTGCTAAAAAAGAGGTGAATGGTTCTGTTAGTCTTATTTGCTTGGAAAATGCAATGGGGAGTTAGCTTTAGTTGTTGCAGCATGAAACCGTTATGTTGTAAGGCTTTTCTCCCCTTTGTTTTAGGCCATACTGTGTTTTTTGTACACATACCTTCGGCCCAATTCTCAAAGGACCGATACAAACTCTGAAATTGGGTGGTGTTGGTTAATCCTATGTCTAGTGTAAATGTCGAACCATGTTGTGATTTTTAAAGAATTCCTGGATATCTACAGATGAAGATCTCCTTTCCAAAATGTATGCATGTGGATATTCAGTTTTCTCCACCAGCTTAAAACGTGGACATGTTTGCTTAATTTTTCCCCACTTGGAAATGCACCTGCCCCTGCCTATCACAGGAGTACATTTTTATGAGGTTTAGGATAGGAAAATACCCTTAGAATGCTTACGCCAACACACGAGTGTCTGAATGTTTACTGTTTTTGGCATCACCCATTCCCCTGTACATCCCCACTGTCGCCCCATACTACATTTGCACACTTGATGGATTATCCACTGCTCCAAGTGAAATTTCCACATATCCTGACCTGGAATTTACTAACATAATTGTTGATTTTGTGCACCTACCTCCCAATTAGGTATACAAAAAATGTTTGCGGATCAGCCCCTGTTTTCTTGTTTTAATTTTCCTGGAAAACTGAAGTTATGTATCTGAAAATGTTATTAAATGTAAGGCTGTGGACTAACTTTGATTGGGTAACCATGGGAGAAAAGAGCTGAAGGATAATACATACAGTTGTTTGCCCAGCTATAGGAAACCAAAGAGTTTTCTTAGGTTTGGTGTTGAGAGGTATCTATTTGAATTCTTTGAGGTGTAGAATGCAAATAATGTTTGTTTTCTTTCTTAAAGGCCTTCAAACAAGCTAGAGATATGGGAGGATTTAAAAATAATAAGTAAGTGAGAGTCCAGTAATCCATCTACATTTTGTTAAGTAAAATGCATGCTTTTTATATTCATATATTCTGTTACATCTTTAGTTTATTTACATTCTCGAGTCGATGAACACTTTCCTGTTTTACAACATGATTTGTGTCCTTAAAATCACACCAGGAATAACATAACGGGTTTAACGTGCACTTTATATTTCATTTTTTTAGGCTGCGAATGTTTCATCCCTTTTTTCGTTTTAGTAAAAAGTGTCTGCTCACTCCAATTCTTTAAACCATGCACAGCCAGTGAAAATGAACCCGATGCTACTTGCAGCGTTTCTGGGTTTGGGATTGTACTAACACGAAGTAGAATATATTTGATATTTCTAAGCAGCAATTAACACCCAGTGGCAGATGTACATCATTTGTTTCCACTTCATCAGTGATATATTTTCTCTACTGTTACGGAGGTAGGTGGGACAGTGTCTGAGGCTGTACATGTCTTTCTGGAGTGGACGGTAGCGCTCTGGACTCTCCAGTCGGGTGTGATTTGGCAAATTAGGTGGGTGTCTGTACAGCTGTCCATTGGTGAGCCATTCTCCCCTTCAGCCATATGACTATGGACGGGTAATACAATGTCAACATTGATGGAGATACTGCTTTCTTCAATTCTAATCAAGCCTCTGTAGACAAGGTTTTATTGGTGATTTTTACTTTGGCCTACTTCCACAGCCTACACCTTTCTGTTGATTGTTGCATGATGGGAAAAAGATTTGTTTGAGGCGTGTGAGCAGTAGATCACATGCTTTATATACTCCTGCCATCTAGTGTTGAGTCCGGATGTTTGCAAGTTGTTTTTGTTTGAAGAAGTCTTTTTAGTCACAAGGTAGGTGATTCCTCCTTTCGGTGATAGTGCGCTTGGGCATCGACTCCATTGTTAGATTGTTTTTTCCGCTATCAGGTTTGGACGGGTATTGTTGCGCTCCGCTTCGGGATCGATCCTCGGGTTCCCCCTCGGTGCGTACTTCTCTCTACCTCAACGGTATTGTTCTCGAACGAGCTTCTCTCTCGGCGGTTCGAATACAATACATTTCGGTCCGAAGATTTGCGGGCGGCCTTCTAGTCCACCAGCATCCATTCGGCTCTTTGTCGATGGAACAGACCCCATTTAAATTGGGTCCTCTGTGCCACGCAAAATATCCACGCACAGACTCATCAGGTGTGTAATTTGTGCTTGTCCCCCGAGCACAAGGAGCTAGACTGCGACGCATGCCGATCCTTCAGATCAAAGAAAACTCTCTGTGATCGTCGGGCTTGACGTCGAGAGATGCAGTGGTTGGATTTCAGACCGGATCTTTTCGGCGAAGACTCCGAACAACAAGAGGTATCAGTGGCAAAGGAAGAGCTGGCTTTGTCTGCGTTTGACTCCGGCTCAGAATTGCAGATTGACCTCGAGGACAAGGATGTGCTGCAGAGACAGGGGACGTGAGTACTGAAGACACCTTCTCCCCCCTCCCATCTTCCCTAAAAAATCGAAGACTTCAGCATCACCTCCACCTCAAGGCAAAAGTCTGCACCGAGAAGAGGTTTCTCACGCTCTGCCTTTGGGCTCGGCACTGAAACACTCTAAAAAGCCTTCCGGCTCGGGACCGAGTCAGCCAAAACCTACTTCCGAGCTGAAAACTTCGAGCTCCAAATCCAAGATCAGTTCCAAACTGAAAACTTCAGATCCGAAACCTTCGACACCGAAACCCAAGAAACCCTCAAAGTCGAAGCCTTCAGCACCAAAAGGACTTTCCGGCTCAGCTCTGAAAACTTCGATGCCGAAAATCAAAGACTTGTCTGCAACACAACCAGATCCAAATAAAGATACTGTACCTATTAAATTGGATCCCAGACAGAAGAAACTGTATATTCATCCAGACACAGGACACATTCATGCTAAATCACCATCCAAGCACAAGCTTCCCGATGATGACTCATACAAAACTCCTTGTCCACACATTTTCATCTCCTTTTCCTATGATGATGACCCATACAAAACTTCCTTTTTTCATCTCCTCCTCCCTCTTCACCCCATCTTGATCCGTTAAATATTACACCTAGTCAGTCTCCTCCACCTCAACTTGACACAGGTGACACTGACTATGATGAGGCAGAACTACCAGGTCCTTGGACAGATTACACCACTGATCCTCCACAAGATACAGACCCAGATCTTTATCCTGCCGGGCCATCTCCACCGACGACAACCTGTCATGCCAATTGCCTATTGCCAGGGCAGCAGAATACCATGGGTTGGAGCTACATAAAGAGTCTTTAGAGGAAGATTTTCTCTTCGACACTCTAGGAACACATCAATCTAATCAAACACTCCCTATGCTCAAGGGTATGTTAAAGCACAGGACGATATTTTTAAAGACCCTGTCAGTGCTAGAATTCTTACTCCTAGAGTAGACAAAAAATATAAACCTTCCCCCATAGATACCATTTTTATTAGGTGTCAATTACCACTTGGCTCTTTAGTGGTATCAAATGCCAGAAAGAGAGCTAATTCTCAAGCATCTGGGGATGCCCGTCCCCCAGATAAAGAGTCCAAGCTTATTGATGCTTCGGGCAAACGCGTAGCGGCCCAAGCAGCTAATCAATGGCGTATTGCTTATACGCAGGGTCTACTGGCAAGGTACCCGGTGGAGGAGGGTAGATCGAAGGACACCCAGACCTAGCTAAACATGAGCAGAGCCGTGGGACTGGCTCCACCGGGCACTGTTGACGCCTGGGGACCACAAAGAGTGGGTAGATGCAGGCAGGTTGAAGATAACATAGGGTAAATTTTTTACCTGTTTTTACCACGTATTATTCATTGTAGATAGCAAATTTTTCCTGGTCCTGAAGAATAGCAGGGTTAATATACCAAACAGCGAGGAACATGTTGACCGACACACTTTTTACAGCAGCACATAGACCCACATAGTGGTACATGATAGCGCCATGTAACACTTCTTTTAATTAGGACAGGAGACCCCCAGAATAAAGTTTGTCCATTCAAGGTACTCCCAGTCCTATTTTAATTCATTACACAGCATCTACATTCCTTGGCCCCACACCCGCACTCGTCTTACGGCAGTTGGATAAAAGATCTCCGACAAAGAGCCCCTTTTTAGGGAGCCCGTTGGGGATTGCACCGCCGCCCCAACGAGGAGCACGCCCAGATGATGAAGCATGACACCTGAAAGGGTGTGTGAGGGCATTATGATCCAACAAAAGGATCCCCACTATCACCCTTACTAGGGTACCGTGAGGACCGATCACTTGGTTGCTCCAAACTGCTACTATCTTCTTTCCTTGTTTTAAGAGAGGAACTACATAGAACTCCTTTGTATCTTTTAAGGTATGATAGAGCCCACTGAGATGAAATTTGACAATTGCTGCAGTTTCTCCCAGAGGAACATAGGGGAAAAGCTCAGGACTTAGTCCAAGAAGGGACATTAATTTCCAATGCCTCTATCAGATGCGCTCTAGACGCAGCTGACACCTCAACTAGAGAAGTAAATACCAGCATCTTACTGAGACGCCATGGTGGCCACGGATTTCAGGATTCAAGCCTGAAGTCCAGCAATCCATACTAAATATACCTTTTGATAAACACCCTTTGGACCCTAAAGTCGATTTAGCACTTGAAAAAAGGACATAGACGTGGCAAAATGAATGAAAGTGCTCCAGTCTCCCTCAAATGGTTCCTTACAGCGCTCCTTTTATAGGGTAGGTCCAAGTCTGCAGGATCTGTCAAGAACACTTACTCATACAAAGACAAATCCCAATCCTCCTTTACAAGAGGATTTTTCAGAGGGAGTAATAGGGGAAATAGTCCTAGGGGCAGAGGTAAAAACGCCACACCAAGCTCTTCCCCCTTCTTCAAGCAAACAGTGACTTTCCATCACTTCCTGCCGACTAGTCCACACCTGTCAGCAGAAGACTACAAAACGTTGTCCCAATTTGGAACTCACTAACAACCGACAAATGGGTGCTTGTAATTATTCAACATGGTGTGACAATCCGCTAACCCCATCGAGAACAAAACATGAATCAGACCCCGACAATTTGCCCCCTTACCTGTCTCCCTGTCCTCGCCTCTGTTTTCAGAGCGTGCCTGTGGACAGGAGCAGGGACTTTCCTATTAAGGAAAGTAAGCTTGGGGATGCACTTACTGGTCATGTGACCGGGTCAGTTGATTTTCCCCGCCTTACCGCCCCCCCCACCCCCAAATCCCCCCTTGGACAACTCTAAAGTCTGGCGCATAGCCTTCTAACAGGAGATTTTTCTTTTCTTTATGTTCTATGACTGACCTTCCGCTGGGACCTCGCCTGACAAGCCCAAAGGGAAAAGGAGGAGACAAAAGGCGGACACACTACCCTCTGACGTAAGAGGGAAGAGAAGACAAAGCCTGTTCCCCTCTGACCCAAACGGAACCTTCTCCCCCCTCCCTTTTTTTTTTTTTTTTTTTTATAGATCAAATTTATTTTTATTTTCAATGAGACATAGCATTACAATCTTTGGACAATCACAACAAAAAGTGCTTCTGTATCCCCAAGTGTCAGCACTGGCTTCCGGAATCTGATCGCTTGGGATGAATGCCATGTGTCAATGTAAGCCGGTAAGGGCCATTACCTTTAAAATAATGCATATCTGAGCTCCTATAGTAAACCCCCTATCTAAATCCTCCCTAACCCCAACAGCCCTTTTCCCTAAACTTTCCCCTTCCCACCCCCTCCGGTGTGTTACGCTGTGCAGGTGCAAGATGTTCGGATGAACCTTCTTCATACCTTCTGTTTCATGTCTCTAGGTGGTTTCTGGAATTCATCTGCTAGTCTTAGATTTAGAACCCTGAGATATTTCGGGCAGGTAAGCTCGTGGAATTCGTGGGACAGCAGGGAGACCAGGGGTGACCACATTTCTCTAAAGGTATCTGCAGTTTGTGTGAGAGAAGCTTGTATCCGCTCCATACCCATTACATACCATAGCCGGTGGAGCCACCCTGTGTGTGTGGGTTTCCGTGGAGTGCCCCAAAGTGGGAGGATATGTTGTGTTGCTGCCCCCATCGCTACCCCATTTGTCTCCCCCGAATGGACTTAAGTGGGAAAGTGAGTTTGTTAGGCAGGCCCAGGATCGCATACGCGGGGAAGCGGGGGATCTCAGTTTCAAAGTACTTATCTATGTTTCGGAGGACCTCCTCCCAGTAGTCCTGCACCCCGGGGATTCCCGTAACAGGTGAAGCATGGTCCCTGTGTGCCCACATCCCCTCCAGCAACTGGGATCCCGACGAGGGTTGCTCTGATGTAGCCGTTCGGGAGTTAAGTGGCAGTAATATGCCACCTTGACCGCCGATTCCCGACTGGCCACATTGCGAGCTGTGTGGTGCGCCCGGTAGAAGATGTCCTGCCATTCTTTATCCGAGAGCGCGCGTCCCAACTCTCGTTCCCACCGTCTCTGCCCCGCCGATCTAGATACCGGCGGGGGGGGGGGGGGCCAACAGCTGGTACAGTTCCGTGATCGCCCGCTTATCTGTAGCTTTAGCCAGGAGCCACTTCTCGTAGGGCTTGAGAAAGCGGCCCACATGTGGGATTGTGTCTCTGAGTGAGCCAGTGTTGTAGCTGAAAGTATTGGAAGTTTTGCGGCTTGTCAATGCTGTACCCCTCTTCTATAGCCTCGAGTGTCATAAAGCCCTGTGGATCAAACAGGTGTCCGGCCGAATTACACTCTGATTGTCGCCACTGCAGGAAGGAGCCGGGAACCATCCCGGGTGGGAACGCCGGGTTATCAAATAGGGGCGTCATCGGCGATGGGAAGGCGTAAGATCTCTGGCTACCGCCACCGCGTTCCACACCTGGAGAAGGGTCCCGGTGATGGGTGACTTACGTATGTACGCCGGTCTATCCGGATGCGCCAGGAATGGGATTCTCCAGAGCGGCATTCCCGCCATTGCCCTATCTTGGAACAACCATCGTTTCTCCGAGGTCGGCCTGGACCACTCCAAGAGGTATCGCAGCTGCGTTGCGGGAAAGTATCGCTGCAGATCAGGTACACCCAGCCCTCCCTCTACTGGACCCGCGTTGTCAAGTCTCGCCGCATCCTAGGACGTTTACCGGCCCAGACGTACTGCTGTGTAGTGTCTTGCAGTTTTTTAATCATACCTATAGGAGGGGTGACAGGGATGGTCTGAAAGAGGTATAGTACTTTTGGCAGTAGAGTCATTTTGACTGCGGCTACCCGGCCCAGCCAGGAGAGCGGCTGCTGTCGCCATCTCAGAATATCTCCCTTAATGCGCGTGAGAAGCTTGTTGTAGTTCAGTTCAACTGTCTGGGCTGTAGAAGGCATCAGGTCGATACCCAGATACGGTAGTGCCATTTGTGTGGACAAACCTCCCATGTGTAGGGAGCCTCTGTTAGCCTGACGGGTGTTACTCCCCAGAGGGAGAATCACTGACTTTCTGGCATTCATTTTAAAGCCTGATACCCTCCCGAACTGCTCCATCTCCTCTAAGAAAGCTGGTATAGAGGTCCTGGGGTTGTTTATGGCGACCAAAATGTCCTCCGCGTATAAGCTAATAGTTTGTACCTCGCCCCCAAAGGTAACGCCCTGGATAGCTTGGTTGTCTCGTACGCGTTGGGCGAAGGGCTCGATATAGAGGGCGAAAAGCAGTGGCGAGAGCGGGCAGCCCTGCCTCGTGCCCCGTCGAATGGCAAACGGCTTGGAGCTCGTCCTGTTCACCTTGATCGTTGCTTGGGGAACAGCGTAGCAGCTCGCCACCCAGGCCCTGAACCGGTCTCCTAAACCAAATCTCGCCAGCGTTCTGTCCAGATGGCCCCAGTCCACCCGGTCGAACGCTTTTTCGGCGTCTACCGACAGAAGGGCCGCATCCGTGTCGTTGTAGTGAGCTTTATCAATCACATGCATCAAGCACTTGGTGTTGTCTGCGCATTGACGGGAGGGTATAAATCCTGCCTGGTCCGGTTCTATTATGCCTGGGAGACACGGGCCCAGCCTCGCAGCCAGAATCCCTGTAAAGAGCTTTAAGTCAATGTTGAGGAGTGAGATCGGCCGATATGCCGCGCATTGGGACGTGTCCTTGCCTCGTTTCGGAGGACTATAATGTCTGCCTCCAGCATCTCCTGTGGGATTGACCCCGGACCCTGAAAAGAGTTGAACAGTTTCGTCAGGACGGGGTCCAGGAGGGGGCAGAAGGACTTATAAAAGCCCGCGGAGAAGCCGTCCGGGCCCGGCGCTTTAAGCGGTTTGAGGCGTGCAATAGCTGAGATCACTTCTTCCAATCTTATGGGGGCATCCAGAGCCTGGGTATTTGCATCATTAAGGGCAGTTACCTTAGCTCCATCTAAATATGCTCTGCCTGCCCGGTATCTAAGCCGGTTTGGCCTCGTAAAGTTTGGCGTAGAATGACCTAAAGGCCTCCGCAATGCGGTCGTCCTCACGGAGTTCCCCCCGCCCCCATCCTCTCGAATGGTTGGGATCCTGGACCGGACGATTTTCGCCTTAAATTTGCTGGCCAATAGGCGGCCCGTCCTATCCCCCGCACGCAGTATGTGTGCTTGAGGCGCAATGCTGCGTATTCCGCCCGGTCTAAATCGAGGTTCGCAAGTTGCGCCCTGGCTGCCTTCAGCTTGCGCCAGATCCTAGGGGCCCCTGTCTGGCTGTGCACTCTCTCCAACTCTACACCTGTGCTGTCCGCTCCTGGCGTCGTTCCTTCCGTTCCCTATTGTCTGCTGCTGAGATCGCTATGAGCTCCCCCCTGACGACCGCCTTGAGTACCCCCCAGACCGCTGTCATGACTACCTCTCCTGTGTCATTCTGGCTCTGATAATCAGTGATGCTCTGGGAGAGTTGTTGAGTGACCCCTTTGCGGGAGAGCAGATTCTCTCTGAGGTGCCATTTACCTTTGTGAGTCGGCGTGCGCGGAAACCTTAAGCGCATCACCACCGCATCGTGGACTGACAGGGCCGCTGGGGTAACTCTATGTCCTGTACCAATGGGACCAGATCCGAAAAGACGAGGAAGTGATCTATTCTGGTGTATGTACGGTGCACATGTGAGTAAAAGGTGTACCCCGGAGCTGTGTGGTGAATCTCCCTCCATGTGTCCAGGAACCCCCTACTGGTGAGCCAGTGCCTCCCCTCAGTAGAGAGAGCAACCGAATCGCCGAACCTCCGACCAGATCTATCCCTCTCATTGTCCATAACCAGGTTCAGGTCCCCTCCTATCAGTATGTGCCTTGAGTCCGTTCTCATGACCTCCGACAGTGCCCCTGTAAGAAAGGTCTCCTGCTTGGTGTTGGGAGCATAAACGGACCCCACCGTAATCGGCAGGTTCCCAATAAAAACCGTGTGGGCTAAGAGCCTGCCTTTGATTTCTGCCACTTTGTCTCCCACCCGGCCTTTGAAATGTCTAGCGAAGAGAAGGGCTACCCCTGCCTTCTTCTCCTTGGTGGAGGAATAAAACTGGGTCGGGAAAGCCCTGGATTTCATGCGGTGCCAGTCATTGGCCAACAAGTGTGTCTCTTAGAGAAGGCACACCGCCGCCCCAGAATTCTCCAGATAGGAGAGCACTGCCCTTCTCTTGATTGGGTTATTGAGCCCCTTAACATTTAGGGTAAGAACCTGAATGGGCTAGTCAGCCATGAGGGGGTATGTACCTTATCTCTCTCTCTTCCGCCATCCTGTTCCGAAGTTGCCCCACACACCTGTTCTCGCTACCTGATGGAATTGAACACACCGGAGCCCCCCCCCCCCCCCCCAACTCCCGCACCCTCCTCCCCGACTGAGCACTGGACGACCTCCCCTCCCTCCAACCCCCTCCTTCCAGAACCCCCCCCTAACCCCAACTCCCATCTCCCTCCCCCCTCCCTTTCCCCATCGCCCCATCGTGAAAACCCCAAATGCAAACCATAGTCCCGGGCCTGGTGCAACAAAGTTCAGGTCCCTAGAAAGTCCTCGTGTTGGGAAACGTGGCAGTGACAACCCTCTCGGCTCCCCGCCCTTCCCCCTTAACATATCAAAGCGTGAAAGGCTACCACCCATGCTAGGCATCTCATGAAGGAGCCGTGGTGTCCCTAACCACCTCCTGGACGGCTGCTTCGCGTTCCTGGGCTATCGTCGTGGGGCCCGGTTTGAGACGCACCTTTGGTTGGCGCCGTCGACAAACCCGCTGCCATCCATCGCGGGAGTGCCGCGCCGGCCCATCCTGCGACTTGTGTGGCGAGGCCCCCCCAGACTCCTCATCCTCTGGCAGGTCAATGTTCAATAGAGCGCAGTTGTCGCTAAGAGAGCGGAGCTGGTGTAGCTTCCCCTGCCATTTAAAGATTAGGCGAAATGGATGACCCCATGAGTATGGTACCTCGTTGTCGCGTAGGAATGTCGTAACCACTTTGAAATCTCGCCTCTTTTGTAGTGTGATGGCCGATAAGTCTTGGAACAGGGCGACTGGGTCACCTCGGAACTGCAGAGGTTGCTTCTGTTGGGCTACCTGTAAAATCCACTCAGGGGGAAATCTGGAAGGTATGCTAGGATGTCCGGCGTCGGGGCCGGCGCTCGTCTCGCCAAGCCCACTCTGTGTGCACGATCAATGCGGATGACGAAGTCAGATGGTTCCCCCAGTATGTCCCTGAAGAGGTCCTGCAAGTAACAAGTGATGCTATTCCCCTCGGATTTGAGCGGTACATTTCTGACCCGAATGTTTCTCCGGGAACGGTTCTCGAGGTCCTCCGCGTGCGCCTGTAAGTCCACCTGTTGTTCCTGTAGTCGAAGGACCTCTCGTTGAAGGTGAACCAGCTCCTCGCTGCGGGCATGGCCAGCGTCTTCCACCGCGGCCACTCGTTCCCCCTGTCCGTCAATGTCCCTACGGATTTCTCGCTGCTCACCAGCTATGTCCTGTTTCAACGCCTGGAAATCGTCCCGCAGGGTATTGAAGAGTGACTCCAGGAAGGTCCTCGTGATGGGCACCTCTCCGTCCTCTCGTTGTGTCGCCCTGGAGTCGGCTGGAGGCGTAGGGGGCGCCTGGGTTTTCCCTCCTTTTGGGGTGGTCTTGCTGAGCATATCTGTTATAGTGCGGTTGCCCCTGCGTCCTGTGTTAACCATGCCGTTCCTGGTCATAGGGACCTCCCGGACAGCAGGGAATCGTGCCGACACAGCCAGGGGGGCTGTCTCGGGGTAAATCTGGCTCGTGTGAAAGGCTCAGTGCCTCATGTGTGCTGTCTACCAGCTGAGTGCTCCCTTTATTTTGTGAGTTCCTTCTGATGTTCCCGTGGTTTCAGGGCTGCTTCGGTACCGCCGGTGCACGTACTCCTAGTCTCGTCGCCCCAAGTTTCAGGGGCTGTTCCGTCCTCTGGGCCTGCTGCTCAGGATCCCATGTCTGTGTGCCTGCCGTCGAGTCCCCGAGGCACCCGGGGGGTCCCGTCTTCGTTGTGTTGTAGGGCTCTGGTGATCAGGGCCGAGCCAGTCTCGCTAGGTCCCACGCCGGGAGCTCGAGTTACGCTCCCCGAGGCCGCACTTCCACTGTGGGCAGAATTCTGAACTCCGCTCCGGGGCCCCGCGAAGATTCAGTGCTGCCTCGCCTCGTTTCTCAGCCGTCCCCAGGGTCTCCTCTCTGTCAGCCCCTGCCCCCGCTGCGAACAGCCGTCCGCTTCCACCAATTCAAGACGCTGCAGGCCTGGCGTCCGTCAGGCTCCCATGCTCCTCCCACCGGGGGCTCGATCTCCAGGCCCCCCGAGCCAGCCCCAAATCCTGCTCCTAACCTCTGCGGGGGTCCCCCTGGTCAGCTCTCCACTGTATCTCCCGGCCTTCATGCTGGTTGCCGGAAGGCCCGCCTCGGTCTCTGTTCGGGCCCGGGCCGGTGCCTCTGATAGTGGCCCCCAGGCCCGCCCACTACTATGTCTCCGCCGGATCTGTCTTGGCGGGTTCCTGCTCCACTCGCCTGTCGGAGCGTCCCGCCTCCACTCCGGCGGTGATCTACCCTAGACGCCGGTGCTGGGCACCCCTCCGCTGGCGTGCAATCCAGGATAGGGGGAACTATGGAGGGCCGGGTCTGAGGAGCGGGTGAAATATGCGGCCGGGAGGCCCATCAAGCCCCGCCTCCCGACGTGGTCGCTCTGGGCAACTCTTGCTGTAGGACCAGACCTCAATCCTCACGATCCTGCGGCCTGCCTACCCTGATCGCAGTCCCTCCAAGTCTGTCTCGCAAGAGGCGGGGGGAGGGCGGGCACCATCGTCCGTTCCACGGGACTCGCTCCTGTGCGGTGGCGATCCGGAGTCGGGGCCCTTGCCTTGCGTTAGACCGCTTGGGCTCCCCACAGCCGCCGCTCTTGTACACCCCGACTCCGCTCACCTCGCAGGCAGGCTGTTGTCTGGCTGTCTCGGCACAGCCCTTCCCCTTGCTGCGGTGTCTGTGTAGGCCGTGCAGGCCCCAAGCCGGGGCCTCAATTTTCACGGCAGGCCACCTAGGCACACGGTGGCCGCCGCTCCTCTCCGCTGCCGTTTTCCCTGTGTGTGTGTGTGTGTGTGTGTGTGTGTGTGTGTGTGTGTGTGTGTGTGTGTGTGTGTGTGTGTGTGTGTGTGTGTGTGTGTGTGTGTGTGTGTGTGTGTGTGTGTGTGTGTGTGTGTGTGTGTGTGTGTGTGTGTGTGTGTGTGTGTGTGTGTGTGTGTGTGTGTGTGTGTGTGTGTGTGTGTGTGTGTGTGTGTGTGTGTGTGTGTGTGTGTGTGTGTGTGTGTGTGTGTGTGTGTGTGTGTGTGTGTGTGTGTGTGTGTGTTGGTGTGTGTGTGTTGGTGTGTGTGTTGGTGTGTGTGTGTGTGTGTGTGTGTGTGTGTGTGTGTGTGTTGGTGTGTGTGTGTATATATATATGTGTGTGTATATATATATGTATATATATAGAGATATAGAGATATATATATAGAGATATAGTCTTGTCCGTGCAGCCTTCCCGCTCTCTCTCCGATGCCCCATCCTCCGGAGCTGGGCCGCTCTCACCGCACCCCTTGAATTTCCGCAGCCCATAACGTCACTTCTGGGGCAGCAGGCGAGTCCAGGGGTGAGCGCAAACCAAGACTCTCCTTCGGGGTGCAACGCTTCACTTATGGGGGTATTTCCAGCTATTATAAGGGCTATAACTGGTTCCAGGCCGGGGAGCCGAAGGAAACCAATTCTGGTCAGCCCGCCATGTTAGCCACGCCCCCCCCCCTCCTCCTTTTAAAGACAGTGAAAGGACAAACCAACCTGACTGTATACTGTTCCCTAATAAAGAAGTCTGAAAACTGAGATAAGTGTCCTTGTCTGCTTCTCCACCACGCCACATATGGCTATTGCCTGGAGCTTACCAACAATCCTCCAGACATTCCTCATCGATTTCTCAAAATGTCACCATCCCACCAGCACTTGCCTCAACACGAAGTGCACTCTTTATTACTCAAAGGGGCTATAGAACTAGTCCTACTTCAATACCAATGGTCAGGGGTTTATTCCCTGTACTTTCTGATTCCCAAAAAGGACAGCTCTTTGAGACCTATTCTAGATCTCAGAGATTTAAACAAATCCATATTGTCAGAACATTTTCACATGGCCACTCTTCAACAAATACTTCCCCTGTTGCAGCAGGGCAACTTTGTCTATGCTAGATCTAAAGGACTCCTACCTTAATATTCCACTTCATCCCGCTCATCGCAAATACCTCAGATTTGTGATAGCAGGCAAACATTACCAGTTAAAGGTACTTCCACTTGGGGTCACCATGGCCCCCAGTGTGTTCACCAAATGTCTCTCTGTAGTAGCCTCTCATCTCAGAAGACAATGTATACATGTCTTCCCTTACCTGGCGACTGGCTTATCAAAGCAATCACTTGCCAGACCTGTATATTACACACCCAGGCTACAGTACATCTGCTTCATCAGTTGGGCTTCACAATAAATGCACAGAAATCTCACCTGTGTCCAGCACAGGTGCAGTCTTATCTAGGAGCTTCCCTCAAAACTCTCAAAGCTCTAGCCCCTCCCAATGTAGCCCGGATTCACAAAATTCAGGGCACAATTTTACAGTTTCACCCCAATCAATCATTACCAGACAGAGTCTTCATGCAACTATTCGGAATGATGGCATCCTTCCAGTCATACCTCATGGAAGGCTTCACATGCGTCCTCTTCAGGAATGTCTAGCACGTCAGTGGAATCAATCACAGGGTATATTAACCGAGCTAGTGTTGGTAGGCAGCTGCACCCATCGCTCTCTGTAGTGGTGGAACCCTCAAACTTAGGAAAGGGGCGGCCCTTCATAGACCCTATTCCACAGATTGTATTGACAGCAAACGCATCTCTAACTGGTTGGGGTGCTCATCTTCAACCTCACACAGTACAAGGACTGCGGTCAGACAATCTCAAATGCTCCACTTCAACTACCTAGAACTGCTAGCAGTGTTTCTAGCAGTCAAAGCTTTTCTCACCCAACTTCTAGGCAAGACTGTCTTAGTCTGCACAGACAATATGACAGCCACGTATTACCTACAAAAACTAGGAGGAACACACTCTCTCCAACTGTTGCGACTTGCGCAAAGCATTTGGAATTGGGCGATTCACCACAAAATGTATCTCCTAGCAGAACACCTTCCAGGAGTAGACCATCCGATTGCAGACCTGCTCAGCAGATACAGGATGTCAATCCACGAGTGGGAACTTTATCCCCAAGTTCTTCTTCCTTACTTTCAAAACTGGGGATTTCCACAAATAGATCTGTTTGCTACAACGCAAAATGCCCAAACTTTGTATCCAGTTTCCCACACCAAGCTTCATCATCATCATCATATCATCTTTATTGAGATCACTTATGATCATAAAAGACATCGTCAAATATTACATCAACCCAACCATTTAGGGGTGACAGTGTATTAAAACATAAAATATATTAAAAGCGATAGACATTCTTCTATTAAAAATATTACATTTCATAGGTATATAGAGGCATAAAACTTCCAATAAAAGTCAATTCTACTAACTATTTAAAATCTAGGGAAGTACAATCATTGATGAGCACAGGTATATCATAATAATTAAATAACATCTATATACAAATTCAAGCAACAGCACATCTTAAATCACCATGTTTATGAGGAGATGAAGAAGAAAGATCCTGATGCCTGGGACAACACACCATTTATGCATTGAGCTGTTAACAGTGAAATATTAACCTAACCTTTCCTTTATCTGTTGTCTTCCTATACAGCCGTTGATATGTCTAGCCCTTTTCAATTTTTCAGTTTTTTTCCACGAATTAGCCACATCCAGCTTATGAATTTAGCGACATCTATTATACATTATACTTCTGTGCTGGTTAGTAAAATTCTCGTAGCTATAGCGCTACTCTTAACACACATATTTTGGCATAATGGATGTAGCCATTTTCTCCGATGTGCCTGGTATGCAGGGCAAACAAATAAAATGTGCGGATACGTCTCTTCACCCTCTAGACACAATTTGCACTTGGTGTCATTTCCTGTTTGCCATTTGCATGTGAATGCATTTACTGGTAGTGGCCCTACCCAACATTGAAAATATAGGCGTCTGTCCCTGGGCTTGGTGATAATATCCCAGAAATGCTCATATTGGGGGTAGGGTTTAAACTCTCTAAAAATTTACCAGTCAGGGAAATGGGCTTGGTGATAAGTAAACTATTCCTATCCACCATGGACCAATATAGACCTTTCAGTTCTTTTTTTTTTTAAGGGACTTGTTGTCCTTCTGGGTCATCCCACAAGTGTTTAACTCCCATACCAATCAACATTGTTTTAATTTTTTGCAACCACTTAATCTTACAGGAAGTATCAGCCGCCCATACATCTTTAAAAGCGGCAGCATAATTCACTAGCTCTGGGGTGGACCATAATCTGCGCCAATAATCGATAGGATGAAATTTGGCGACCTCCGCCAGTCTACTACAGCCTAGGTCATAGAAGACCGGTTGCAGAGGGGCACTAGATGGCAAACCAATTACATTTCGTGCAAATTTATTCTGCGCCACTGCAAGTGGCCTTAGATCATCGAATCCCCAGAGCTCTGCTCCGTAGGTTACGGAGGGAACAACCTTTATGTTATAAATCTTAAGTAGTGGGTAGATGGGTTGGGTCAGGGACAACTTGTGTTCCTTCAGTAATGCACCAGCGAGGTGACCATGCTTTAGAGCCAGGGTTTCTATCTGGAGCCTCCAGCTGACTTTACTCCCTATTGTAATCCCCAGGTAATTAAAAGCATCTGTTTGGTCTAGGTGTTCTCCATTTATCTACACCCTTCCTTTAATGGCCCTGTGCTTATGGAGGACCATATACTTGGTTTTGCTAGCATTTATCTCCAACCCACATTCCTTGCAAAATCCCTCAAATCTGTTCAGGGCCCTCTGCAGACCGCTCTGTGTTTTTGAAATAATAAGAGTATTGTCTTCAGACGTAAGTATGGGGGTTCTTACGCCTGCCAGGGTTGGTGCATCAGTCGGGAATGTGGAAAAATATGCTACAACTCCATTAATAAACAGTGAAAATAATGTTGGCGCCAAAACACATCCCTGCCGCACCCCCTTAGATACAGGAAATCAATTGGTCACATTGCCCTGTGAACTCCAGCGTACTTGTGCAAAGTTATCTGTGTACAACTGTATCACACCTGTTAATAGTTCTACAGGCATGCCTAAATCCCTGCAAACTCCCCACAATTTATTTCGACACACCAAATCAAAAGCGGATTTTAAGTCCACAAATGCGGTGTATATGGTGCCTCCAGCCAGCAAGACTACACGCCAATATATTAAGACAAACCTGAAGACTTGATCCACCGTGCTTACATTGGTGCGAAACCCTGCCTGGAATGGGGACAATATATAATTTTCAACAATCCAGTCTAATATTCTGTTAAGTACCATTCTTGCTATAATTTATGTATGGCATATATAAGACTGATTGGGCGATAATTGCCCGGACAGGAACAATCACCTTTTTTGTGTTTTGGTAAAATAAATGCGCCCTTCCAAGAAGTGGGAGTTGGTGCGCCACTAGATAATGCATTCGCTAGAATAAGTATATACTCTAACCAAAGTGCCCTATCATTTTTTAACAAGTCGGCAGGTACACCATCAGGGCCAGGAGCTCTACTACTTGTAACCTCACCCAACGCTATTTCTACGTCTCCCCTTGCAAATTGTAGCACAGGTCAGTTTAATGCTGCCTTCCTCATTCTCACCATCTGCCCCAAGGGTGAATTGTGATACATAGTGGCTGACCCACACCTCTGGTGCTATGTGGTTGTGGGTCACATGTGCTTGTCCCCCTCTACCCCAATTGATCTGTTGCCGATTCCTGCTTTTGCTCGCCTCATAGAGATCCTCCCATCTCTTCTCATTACAATCCTTTTTTGCCCGTTGCATTACGGATGTATATTTCTTTCGGCCATCTTAACTAAACTACAATCATTTTGTTTAACGGCATCTGCCAGTGCTTTGTAGGCTGCCCTACAATTCTTATTATACCAGCTTGCATCTTTACGCTTCTGTTTTTTCCTGTCACTAACTGGTTTTAAGAAAAAAGTTCTAATGTTACCAAACAATTCATCGTGCAAATCCGTAATTCTATCATTTAACTCAGTCTTTGTTTTAATAGCTCGTAGCTCTCCCAGAGTTTTGGAGACTGCAGCCCTTATGCCTGTGAGAGCTTGTTCATTGCTCACTATCTTGTCCCACTTTAGCCTTCTCATATAATTGCATAACTGAACCTCTCTGGTGGAGCATAACTGGACTGGGGTTTGTGAATGGCATATACTCATAATTTCCATCTTTATTAAGAGGGGATTGTGGTCGCTTTCAGCTCTCTCCAAAATCTCCATATCATGAATAAGATACCAATATTCCATGTTAATAAGTATATAGTCGATTCGGCTTGAGCCATTGTTAAATGTGTTAGCTCCCTGTTTGTCTGAGGGTGTGCGGCTGTTTACAAATCTGAGCCCCCTCTCCATACACAGTTCTTTTATTTGGAGAACTGCCTCAGACCATCGTTTTATCAGGGCAGTTCGAAGATGGGGACGCTCCACAACATATCTTCCTCCTCAGTTGGTTTGAAGTCTTTGATGTCAAAGGGTTCAAAAGTAGTGTTAAAATCTCCTGCAATAATTAGATTTGAGGCACTAGTCAACCCCCACCCCGCAAAATTCTCCAAGATGTCAACTGTATTAGACATTAACAACAATTATACATTTATTGGGGTTAGCCTTCAGACAGATGGCCATACTGTCTGGGCTATCAATTATGATTGTACTTATACTAAAGGGCAAGTTCTGCCTGACCAATATCGTCAAACCCCTTGACGGTCTACCCTTTTTTCCTTGCACTGCTGGTTTGTAAAACTTTAAATATCCTAGTCAGTGTATTGGTTTGGTAGATCATGTATCCTGGAATACACAGATTCCATTCTGATCTATTCGTTCTTGCCAGTCCCTGGACTCTACCTTGGACTGTGGCCCTGCAATATTCCAGGACATACAGGATAATAATGCGGGTGTAGTTGGCTCCATCATTTCATGGGGACTTATCTGTTCAGACGGTTGCTCTTCCCTTTTTTCCTTGTTCGAGGTAGCAGTGTGGGACACGACTACCCTGTTAATATTCATATGGGTGGCATGATTCGAGGGTGTTAGTCAATCACACTGGTCTACGCCGCATAGGGGAGCAAACTTATTTTCAATTCTGGCTCCCATACAACCAGGGTTACCCATTGTGTCATGCCTTGCAACACTACCTGTCATGTATGTACCCAGTGTGACAACTTCTTTATTCGGTGCATATGATGGGTTGAAAAAAAAGCATAAGGCAATGCTCTACTTTGGGTGTCATCACCTGTAGTCCAACCCAGGTGACCCACATGAAATCTTGGTAGAAAACTATTGTTGAAATTTAAGACCACACAGTCTCCCGCCAAAGTTTTATCTCCTGGTCCCAGCCACTCTACTCTCCTAGCCATTATAATGTGGCTAGTGTTCGAATCCCCCCGAATGACTCCTGTCTTTACCTGATAGGTCAGCCAGTGCAGGGACTTATTCAGTAGTTGCGCTGTGGACTATCTGCTCCTCTCTCATTCCCTAGTATCAATACAAGCGGGATGATGCTTTGGGGAGGGTTAGCGACTAATAATCACTCTGGGTTCGACTTAACTCCCCTTCGGCATGTGTTTCATCTATCCTCTTCTCCCCCCCGTGCTGGAAACCCAGCATTTATACCCTCACCTGTAGTGTTACCTGCTTGATTGGTCCGGGGTTAGCTTTTGGGTTTACATTCCCACCCGGTTTCACTCTGTTTACATCGCCAACAGGTTTACATGCGCCCAGGCTTGGACCCTCAATATTTTATTGCCCCCTTAAGGGTCCTCTTGTCATAGATGTTATTATAGTATCAGAGCCACCATCTGCTGCAGAGTGTACACACTTGCAACATTTCCTAGTATCAGCTGGTAATCTATTTAACCTTACAATTTCTGAAAGTCTCTCCTCAATTGACACTATTCTATTTTACTTAGTAAGGGTTCTAGTAATGCTGTGACTAATGACTCTAGCCTGGTCCAAAGTTCAGAGTCATGATCAGGGACCAGTGGGATATGTGTGCCCATGGACTGCATTGTTGCACTTTGTACTGTTCCCTCCGACGATGAAACTTGATCTTGCAGTTTGGGGATCTGCTGCTTAGATTTAGACTTCGACTTTTGTTTGTACTTCTGCAAGACACCTCCCCTGCACCTTTTAGCTGGCGGCTCCTCATTTACTATTATAGCCGGACTTATCAAGGTCCCCCACATGGATTTCTTAGATCTGGTTGAGACTACATTTACATTAACCACAGAGTCAGATATTGGGACAGTGGGAGCGGTGGCTGCAGCGGGCTGTAGAGGCTTTACTGTCACCAATGGCACTTCTGGTACTGTTTCCAGGATAGCACTAATGGATTCTCCCAAATTGGTAGTTTCACGGCCGGTTGGTAGCGATATCTGCTCTCCCAATACTCCATCTATGGGCGCTCTCTCGGGGTCAATTGGCAGTTGTTCGTCAACTACTCTGGGGCATGCCGGGGATTTAGCCATGCTCAGGCGACCTATTGAGGAGCGCTTTTGGGTGGCAAGAGTGTCCAGGGAGAGTCTCTTTTCGATCAGCTGAATTTTGTGGTTCAAAACTGACTAAGCCCTGGTCAAAAATGCATCTAATGTCCCCACGATGCTTCCCCAGCCGATGCACATGTCTCCTTCCTCTTACCCATATTTTGCTCCAAGTATGAACTGCCTCAGTTTAACCAGGGTGATACACACAATTACTGATATTATTCAAGTACTAATCAGGTAAATACCGTAGGGAGCACAATGTCAGGATGTCCAAAAATGTCCAGGATAGTGACACCAAGAGCCTGGGCCCAGCCCAGCCTCCTCCGGGCTCTAACGGGCTACGATGAGCCCGCCCTTGGCCTGAGCCTCACCCGTGCGCAGCGGGAGCCCAAAGCTGCTTTTATGCGCCGCTGGTTGGCACGATGTTGACGCGGCTCCTACCACGCCTCCCCCTGGGCGATGGAGTCCTCAGTTAGGGCTGAAAGATGCAGGCTAAAGATACACCAAATGCTTCAAAGGCAATACTCTATGGATGAATTGGTCAGGGATATTTGATTACACTTTTCCACCTCTCCCACTAATTCCGTTACTGGTTCGGAAGCTCAGACAAATGTCCCTCACACTGATCTCAGTAGCCCCCACTTTGGCTCACACTACCCTGTTAGAACTCTCAGTGGTTCCACATCAAAGGTTACATCTCACACCCTCTCTCTTCACTCTGAGCCATGGAGAAATCAGACATCCAAATCGCAAAGACCTCAACTTAGTGATTTGGCTTGTGAAGTCCTGGAGTTTGGTTATTTACAATCAGCACGAGAATGTATGAATATTCTCAAAGAGGCTAGAAAGCCTACTACTAAAGCATGTTATGCTGCAAAATGGAAACAGTTTGTTGTCTCTTGTAACAACCATATCAATCCACTTGATGCTTCAATACAGAAAATCATTTGTTATCTTTTGCATTTACAGCAATGTGGATTACCATACATATCCATTTGCTTACATTTAGCAGCAGTAGCTGCATATTTGCAAAACAGACAATACTTATCCCTCTTCAGAGTACCAGTGATTAAAGCCTTCATGGAAGGATTAAAAAGAGTAATGCCACCAATAATTCCCCCTGCTCCAGAGTGGAACTTAAACATAGTTCTTACAAGGCTAATGGGTCCACCTTTTGAACTAATGCACAAGTGCCAGTTGCAATTCCTGTAATAGAAAGTAATTTTCCTCATAGCGATATCTTCATTAAGGAGAGTTGGTGAGCTTCAGGCATTGACTATACAAGAGCCTTTCTTTCAGCTACACAAGGATAGAGTGGTTCTTCATAAAATCCTAAATTTCTCCCTAAAGTAGTTTCTGCTTTTCATATTAATCAGTGAGTTGAGTTACCCGTTTTCTTTCCTTAACCTGATTCTGTAGCAGAACGAGCTCTACATACACTTGATGTTAGACGGGCTATACTTTACTACATAGAAAGAACCAAAGAGTTCAGGAAAACAAAACAACTATTTGTTGCTTTATCTCCAACCCACAAGGGCAATCCTATTTCTAAGTCCGGTATTGCAAGATGGATTGTAAAATGTATCCAGAGATGTTATACTAAAGCAAAGAGAACTTTGTTAGTGCCCCCTAGGGCACTTTCCACTCGCAAAATAGGGGCCACTGTGGCCTTCTTGGAAAATATCCCCATAGCCGACATTTGTAAGGCAGCCACATGGTCTACACTGCACGCATTCATCAAACACTATTGTGTAGTTGTGTCCTCCAGACAACGGGCAAATGTAGGCCAAGCAGTACTTAAAACACTATTTCAAACAACTGCAACCACTACAGGTTAGGCACCGCTTTGGGAGAGTACTGCTATACAGTCTAGGCAAAGCATGTGAACTACAGCTCACATGCCTCGAACGATAAATGTTACTTACCCAGTAAGCATCTGTTCTTGGCATCTAGATCTGTGGATTAACATGCGCCCATCCACCTCCCCGGTCTCCTGTAGTGGTTGTAGTTCTTAATTTACACTAATATGCATTGACATCTCTATTCTACACTTCCTAACTCCATTTCTCACCCTCTGTGGTAAAACAAACCTACAATGGAGTTGATACCCATGCACACTATCACTCAAAGGAGGAGTCACCTACTTCGAGACTAGAAAGACTTCTTCAAACAAAAACAACTTGCATTCATCCTGACCCAACACTAGATGGCAGGAGTATGCAAAGCATGTGAATCTACAGCTCTGCATGCCAAGAACAGATGCTTACTGGGTAAGTAACATTTTCCTTTCTCACTCAGCATGTTGCTGCTCCCCAGTCTTTGCTGGTTGCTTTTGTATACCTTGGTGTGATCCAATGGCCTGTGGCTTTCCCTTGCACTTTACCTGCCTTCCAGTTTTCTTGCTGTATTTCCCTTCTCTGCTGGAGATTTTACTGGACAGGGTGGACCATCCGTAATACCCAGTGTCACCTTTTTCCTGTACTGCATGCTCTGGGGATTATCTGCCTAGCCCATGTCTCTCTTGCTTTTTCACAAAACCCTTATAAAGCTTGTGGAGCTGCACAGCCTAGAAGAGTGGAGCTCTCATGGTGTCATATTTGGGTATCTGAAAGAGACACGTTGGTGATAGATTCCTTACTTTAGAATATCCCCAGGCGTCAGACTGGATCCGGAAATGTTTGCGTAGCAGCACCCTTGCGCGTCGGTAGGCGTCGTCTGCGGCTCCGCGTCCGGCGTCTTGGGCGCCGTGATGACGTCGGCGGAGTACTTACACGCCGCCTCCGCGTGCTGACGTCAGTTCTTCTTTTTTCCAGGCCAGCAAGCGCAGATCTGGAAAAAGCAGTAACCCTTAGTCAATTTTTGACTAACTTTTTTGGAACCTTTTGATCATTTCTCGAAGTCTTTACGACTCCGATCGGTGCCTAGGGATGCCTGGTTTCAAGCACTGCGAGGATTGCGACCGCACGATGTCGGTCACGGATCCTCACCACCTGTGCCTAACTTGTCTAGGCGTTGACCACGACGACAAGGCCTGCTCCGACTCCCGGGCCCTCTCTTCGAAAGCCAGGCGGGAGCGGTCCCGCGCCGCGAGAGGTCCCGGTCCCACGGGAGGTCGAGGGACAGGTCGCTGGGTCGGAGCCACCACAGGTCCAAGAGTCTGCACCATTCCTCCGGGTCGAAGTCGTCGTCCGGTAAGAAACACAAGAAGTCGAAGAGGCGTCATCGCTCTTCTGACTCTCCCAGACGCTCGAGCGACGCGGCCGGGGGTTCGGGTGACACCACCCGCGCGGCTCCGTCGGAGTCGCGGGTGTCTCGTCCAGCCCCACACCCTCTTGTCCCTGGGCGAGACGCGACGCCGGAGGAGATCGAGCGCTTCCTCATGGCCATGAGGTCCTTCTCTCCTCCGGTGGGTTCAGTCTGGGGCCCCTAGCTGGTCGGGGGCTTCGGCCCGACGCCGTCGGGTGCTTCGGCCCCGACTCCCTCGGGCCCGGCGCCTTCGGGCCCCACAGTCCCAACACCGCTGGCGCCTTCGGGCCCGACGCCGCTGAGCCCGACGTTCCCGGCGCCGCCGAGCCCGACGGTCCCGGCGCAGCCGGCGCCTTCGGGCCCGGCGCCGCGGGACCCCACTGGACCCACTTCGGGATCTGGGTCGTCGCCGGTGGACCTTACGACCCCCCCCACCCCCCCAGCGTTGGTCCGTCAGGTGTCACCTCCGGCTCTGTCCTCGGGCGGCGCCGTCCCCGATGCCTTCCTCGCTCCGGTTCAGACGTCGGAGCGGCGCTGCTGGGCGCCGTATCAGACAGCGATTGGGGATTTTTACTTCAATGAACCGGCCTCATTGGTTGACAACCCTGAATTTCAGGAGATGGGTGATGAAGAGTATTGGGAGGGGTCTGAGGACCCTCTGACACGCGATTGTCAGCCTCTAGAGGACTGGACAGGTGACCTTGGGGATGCCAGTGGTCTGGACACCTCTCCAGACACTGGTTTTGTCTCGCCTCCTACCGTGGCTTCGGAGGAGGGGGCAACATACGGAGTGGTGTTGATGAGGGCTGCCAAGGCCTTGAGCCTTGAGCTCCACGTCGCGGCCGTGAGGACTAACCTCCTCACTGAGGTCCTCAAACCGCAGTTATGCCCATCGGAGCCTCTGCTGCTGTTTAATGAGGCCTTGACCGACGATCTTTTGGGCACTTGGTCCAGGCCCGCTACGGGTTCGCCCGTAGATAGGAACGTGGCCATACGCCACCGCCCGGCCCCGGGCGACCCAGTTTTCCTGTCCACCCACCCCACCCCTGAGAGACTGGTCATCCAGGCGTCCACTTCCCAGACCGCATTCCCGTCTGCTTCGCCGGACAGGGAATCCAAGAGGTACGAGATGTACGGTAAGAAGGTCTTCTCCTCCCTTAGTCTGGGACTGCGGTCTAACAACACCGCTTGCCTCTTGGGCCGCTACACCCATTCTCTGTGGGATACGGTTGCGGAAGTGCTGCCAGAGTGTCCGTTGGAGGTACGGGCCAAACTCGGGCAAGCCCTTGTGGAGGGCCGGGATGCAGCCAAATATTCTATCCGGTGTGGGCTGGATACCACCAACTCACTAGGTAGAGCGATGGCAATGACAGTGGCGATTAGACGCCACGCCGGGTTGAGGTCCGCCAACTTTTCGGCTGATGTCCAAAACACTTTGATGGACATGCCGTTTGATGGCCGTCGCCTTTTTGGCGACAAGGCAGACCATGCGCTTGAGCGCTTTAAGGACTCAAGGGCTACGGCCAAGTCATTGGGTCTCTCGGCCCTGCGCCAGCAAACGGGCGCCTTTCGCTCCTTTCGTGCAGATCGTCCGGAGGGGCTATTCCCTCCACTTCGAGACGACCCCTCAAGTCATGCCACCGCAACAACACCGCGTATCGGGGGATCATTTGCGGCTTCCGCAGGAGGAAGTTTCGGCCCTCTTGGCCAAGGGGGCGATCGAGCGCGTTCCTGGGCCAGAAGTAGAATGTGGTTGCTACTCCCACTACTTTCTGGTGCCCAAGAAGGGCAAAGGGGGCCTACGCCCTATCTTGGATCTACGGAACGTCAACGGCTTCCTCCGGAAGGAGAAGTTCAAGATGCTGACTCTGGCTCAGGTCTTAGCTGCCCTGGACCCAGTAGACTGGATGGTGGCGTTGGACTTGCAGGACGCTTATTTTCACATCCCCGTCCTGCCGGCCCACCGGCGTTACCTACGGTTCACGGTAGGCCACGAGCACTTTCAGTTTACCATGCTCCCCTTCGGCCTTACCAGCGCCCCACGGGTGTTCACAAAGGTGATGGCGGTGGTCGCAGCTCATCTGCGCAGGTTAGGGGTTTCAGTCTTCCCCTACCTCGACGACTGGTTGTTGAAGGCGGGCTCACCCCAGACAGTCGTCAGCCTCCTCCAGACGACGGCAGACCTCTTGCACCAGCTGGGGTTCTCCATCAATGTGCCGAAGTCACACCTGTGCCCCTCTCATAAGCTCCTTTTCATCGGAGCGGTTCTCGACTCGGCGCAGTTTCGGGTTTACCTACCCGAAAAGCGGGTTCGGGATATACAGGCTCTGATTCCGATCTTTCAGCCTTTATCCCGGGTTTCGGTCAGGTTGACGCTGCTGCTTCTGGGGCTGATGGCTTCCTGCATCCTTCTGGTGCATCACGCCCGTTGGCGGATGCGGGCTCTGCAGTGGGACCTGAAGTTTCAGTGGGCCCAGCATCAGGGCAACCTGTCCGACCATGTCCTGATCTCGGAGGGCACTGCGAGACACCTGCAGTGGTGGCTCACGAACCACGATTGGGTCAGCGGCAGATCCCTCTCCTTCCCCAACCGGAGCACGTAGTTGTGACGGACGCGTCCCTCCAGGGCTGGGGAGGCCACATGGGAGAGGCGGAGATCAGAGGCCTCTGGTCTCCGGCGGAGCCCCGGCTCCATATCAACCTTTTAGAGCTGCGGGCGATTCGTCTAGCACTGAAGGCATTCCTCCCCTCTGTCCGAGGGAGTGCAGAGCAGGTGCTCACGGATAACACCACCGCCATGTGGTACTGCAACAAACAGGGCGGGTGGGGTTGTGGACCCTCTGCCAGGAGGCCCTGCGCCTCTGGCAAAGGCTGGAACATCAGGGAGTGACCCTGGTGGTTCAACATCTGGAAGGTTCTCTGAACGCCAGGGCGGACGAACTCAGCCGCCGGTGCATGATGGATCACGAATGGCGTCTGAACTTGGACGTGGCGCAAGGTCTCTTTCTGCAGTGGGGAGAGACTTGGTTAGATCTATTCGCCACCGAAGAGAACGCGCAATGTCATCAGTTCTGCGCGTAGGAATTTCCAAGGCGGCACTCGATCGGAGACGCTTTTCGTCGTGAGTGGAGTTGCGGTCTGTTGTACGCCTTTCCGCCTATACCACTTCTGCCCAGAGTTCTGAAGAAGATCAAGCGCGACCGGGCACAAGTCATCCTTGTGGCTCCGGACTGGGCAGGAAGGTACTGGTATCCCGAGCTACTCAGTAGTTCAATCGATCCCCTGGATCGTCTGCCTCTTCAGGAGGACCTTCTGTTGCAGCAGCAGGGGACGGTCCTCCACCCGAACCTGTCCAGTCTCCACCTCCATGCTTGGAGATTGAGCGGCGGCAGTTGAGGCCATTTGACTTCCTCCTGAAGTCTATAACCTCATTCTGGCAGCCAGGCGTCCCTCCACAAAGTCGGTATACGCCTGCAGGTGGAACAGATTTGTGGCATGGTGCACAGCAAAGGCTGTGGATCCCCTCAATGCCCCTCTTTCTGAGGTTCTTCTCTTTCTTCTTTCTCTTGCCCAGCAGGGCTCTGCTCTGGGCACTATCAAGGGCTACCTTTCTGCTCTTTCAGCCTTCTTGAGGCTGCCTGATCAACCTTCTTTGTTCAAGTCCCCTATTGTTAACCGATTCTTGAAAGGCATCACTCATACATTCCCTCCTGTGCCCTTTGTGATGCCTCAGTGGGACTTGAACTTGGTTCTTACTTTTCTGATGTGCGCTCCGTTTGAGCCACTTCACAACTGTCCTCTTCGCCTTCTCACTTTGAAGACTGCCTTCCTGGTGGCCATCACCTCTGCCAGGAAGTGAGTGAGCTCCAGGCTCTATCCTGTAAACCTCCTTTCCTTTCGGTCCATCCGGACAAGGTTGTGTTGCGGACAAGGCCCTCTTTCCTGCCCAAGGTAGTCACAGCCTTCCACATTGGGCAGTCAATCACCATGCCCACCTTCTTTCCGCCTCCGCATCCCTCGAGAGAGGAAGAGAGGCTCTACCGTCTGAACCCAAAACGTGCGCTCGCGTTTTATCTGGATCGCACACGCCAGTTCCGGGTGGATGACCAACTCTTTGTTGGTTACGTGGGCGCTAAGAAGGGGAAAGCGGTGCACAAGCGGACCATCTCGCGGTGGATCATCTTGTGTATTCAGGCGTGTTACTCCTTGGCTAAGAAGGAACCCACTGTTGGGCTGAGGGCTCATTCCACTCGGGCCACAGCGACTACAACTGCCTTGGGCCGTGGAGTGCCCTTGCAGGACATTTGCCAGGCAGCTACGTGGGCCTCGCTGCACACGTTTGCAAGACACTATTGCCTGGACAGCCAAGTCCGGAGGGATGGCTTCTTTGGCCGTTCTGTCCTCCAGGACTTTCTGGTGTGATTATTGGTTCGCACACCCACCACCGGGGATGGTATTGCTGGGGTATCTATTCTAAGGTAAGGAATCTATCACTAACGTGTCTCTTTCAGATGCACAAGTTACAACTTGTGTAACGATATATCTGTAAGAGACATTAGTTAGTGATAGATTCCTTACCGACCCACCCATCCTCCCCGTTCTGCGAACCGATATCTAGGGTTAAGGTCATCCCCTTTCAGGGCCCTAGTTTCAAGGCACCAGTGTTGGTTTTTGGCATAGCTCTGCGTTTCTGCTGCAGAAAAGCTGTGTCTAAGAATTGACGTCAGCACGCGGAGGCGGCGTCTAAGTACTCCGACGTCATCACGGCGCAGACGACGGACGCAGGGACACAGACGACGCCTACCGACACGCAAGGGTACTGCTATGCAAAAATTTCCAGATCCAGTCTGACGCCTGGGGATATTCTAAGGTAAGGAATCTACCACTAACTAATGTCTCTTACAGATATATCGTTACACAAGTAGTAACTTGTGCTTCAGGTGCTCCTCCATTTCTGCTGGTGTGGCCTTGCACCTGACCCTGCTGCTGCTACTTCTGTATTTTCTTTGGGGGTTAGCTATTTTCCATAGGTGGTTCTCGGTCAGTGGTATGATGCATCACCCATACTCCCTTCATCTCCACCCACCACCACTGTGCTGCTGAGGCTCCATCTGGTGTTTCTTTGCAGCTCCGGGGCTGCAGCAGCATGTTTTATGGGTAGTCTGTGGTTCTGCATCTTTTGTGTTGCAGTGAGAGCATTGTTGCCTGAAAGATAGCACTGTTCTCCTAGGGGATCAAATTGATAAATCCAATTAATTTTTAAGTGTGCAGTCTTTCAGCTATTACACGGAGACCCAGTGTGTCTTTAGGCTTGAGACAATGTGCCTTTGCCATAGCCTGCTATTGTATGTGTGGTACACTGACAGCGGTATAACCTGAGAGATAGTGCTGCTATTCTATGGCCTCAGTCAGGAAGCATTATCTTTCAGCAATGCATGCCTTTTGAGGCCTGAGCCTTTGAGGCAGTTATACTCTTTACAAGTGGGCTAGTAATTACTTTGGTCACCTTTTTGATGTCTCTGCTGTTTAAGGTCTGCACCTGTTGACTCTTTGCAGTTTCAGGGACACTTATGCAAGCTGCTGCTGAAGCAGATATGCCCAGCGTCAATGGGGAGACCGCTCTGGTGTCTAAAGTAAACATCAGGGGGATTCATGTAATTTTTGCAATAGCGCTGCTGTCTGGGTCAGGGGCTGTGGGCCATATGCTACTTGACAATTTCTTTGGCAAGGTTAGTCTAGACAAGTGAGGTTATGGGCCATAACACTACCATGTAGGAGTTTTATACTTGCGAGATCTGAATATTCTTAAGATTGACCTTCCATGTGAAGAGTGTGCACCTTTTATGCTATCTAGATTATGCCCCTGATGGTTAATCCGCTGTTCTGTGCCAATACCTATTGGTCTGTGTGCCTTCAATATATATCTGCTTTCCAAACATTCAGCCAGTCAGATCTTGGTTTCTTCCAATTTATAACTGACCTGTGTCTGCATGTCACTCTATTTTTGTTGTCCAACTGCATTTCTGTGTTTGTGTCCGTCTCTGTGTACTGTTTGCATATTTATGGCTTATACTGTCTGTTAACTGTTTGTGTGACTCCACATACATCAGACGACAATTTACACATTACTGCAAAAAACAACAAATAACAATCTCCTAAAGCAGGCCAGACCTAATAGCTAGGACAATGCTTTTTCGCAATTTGTAGTCCAGTATAGAAAGGGACAAGCTTTATGTAAATTAGCCCTTGCCGTCCTCAATATGGGCTTTCTGGTCTGCACTGCTAGGCCATGTTCTAGCTGTATAAGACCAGTAATCTTGCAAGCATTTCAGACATTTTGAACTTACGAGAATTTATTTGCATATCTTGGCCTTGCAGTTTTGTCTAGATTGCTCCCTTTGTGTAATCTGCTTTTGCTTGTCATTTCACACTGATTTTTCACGTGAAGATTTAGACTCCTACGCTGATGAGTACCAGGGACAGGGATAGGTTACACAGTTAAATCTGTGATGGGGGATTGCATGGTTTTAAACTTTAAACAATCCCAGATGTATAAGCTCCTTGCTAACACATCTGAGTAATAGGAGTTTGGATAAGGGTAATATAAAGGCACGCCCTTTAGGCACCCCCCCCCCCCCCCCCCCCCCCATTAGGATTTATCCCATACTCGGCTAGCCCACATCCAGCACCCACACAATAGTTTTCCATCCATGGTGCCGTTTGCCGATCCTAATCAATTTGATGTCCTATCTGGTTTAGCAGATAATGATTGAGGTTCGGTCCCTGCTGTGTTGTAAAGAGTACCGGGAGGGGAGGCTTCTTCTGTGGCTTCATAAATCCAAAACACAGAAGTTTAAATCTTCTGTGGAGTACAGTGATACATCTGCAAGGGCTCACAAAAGAGCAAGGCACCATGATTAATGGGCCTCTGTCTGAAAAAGGTGAAAAAGAAACAGCGCTTCTTAGAGGCTGCCTCATCTGAGCTTAGCACACCATCTACCAGGGCTGAGGACCACCCTCACACATCTTCCTCAGAACCGTCGAACAGCGAGGCAGAAGTCTCATCTTAGAGCCCCCTCGGCTGCACCATCACTGTCAACAGCAATATCGTCGACAACAGCAGTCACTACCGTCTTGCAGACGAGACGTCGATGGCAAAGACAACGTCATCCATTGACGCACTTATCCATTCAATGATAATTTCATCATCGACTAAGACTCCATCGAAGTCCACTTCGATGCGAACATAGACGACTGCACCAACGGGGGCTGTAATGACACCAAAAATGCTTAGGGCGGCCAAACCCCTTACCCGGGGCTATCACCTCGACAACTGCACTAAAAATTATAAAAACGACCTTCTGACCTGAGCTAACTTCCCCCAGCAAGGTCTCTTCCCCCAACCCACCTGCTAGACCAGGAGGAGTCCTATGAGGGCCCTTTTGGAGCAGCTCACAGCCCATCGGAACTCCAAGTTAAATATCATGATGATGACGTCAAGGAGGAAGAACGGTATTATGGACATTATTATAATCCTCATGCAAAGCAGAGGCATTACGATCAGCGATATTGGTACTATACTGAACCGTATCTCAGACAGGGTGACATCCAAGCGCCAATGTCAATTTTGCAAAATTTACAGGCCATGTTACAAGATTATCGGAAAAGGTTCATTGAACCTCCCTAGCAACAACCAGTGGCTCCACCTCCGCTTACATCTCCTTTAACTCCAAGTCCTATTCCTCCATCTATAACACCCAGAATGACACCACCTTCCGATGTAGCAGCGCCACCAAGAGAAGACCCTTCGTTATCAGAAGACAATAGAAAAGGCAGCAAAATTGGAAATCCTCAGCCTCCCCGAGATGAATGGGAGGATTACCCGATTACCTCATCCCATCTACATCACTACCAATACCACAGCCTGTAGACTCTCCTCCGAAGGACATTGGAGACTTTCATAATTTAATGGACTGGAGCAGACGAGCAAATTAGTCCAAGCCATCCCCATTATAGATTATGTATGGTTGGAGGGAATTAAAATTATGAGGTACCCAGCAACGGTGGCAGTGGTTCTACCATGCAATGACAAAAAATGTAGGGCCCCAGAAGATTCTCCTGCTTGCCTCACAGGACATCCCAAACCAGATTAGGTTATTTTGCAAGCGGCACAGCGTCGCTCTAAAAATCCTTCACTCCCATCTTTATGCCACCAGACAAAGAGGACAGGTACTTGGACAGCATAAGAAAGAGGTTCTCCACCATTTCTGCCATCACTGTTTGTGTGGCCAATTCCCTTGCAATTCTAGATCGCTAGGATAGGCACATGTGGTCTGACATTGGCGCCCTCATTGGCCTAGTGCCTGAAGACAAGAAGTTGAAGACACGAAAGATCTTCCAGGAAGGCGGGTGCACAGCATCCGAAATAATAGACTGTGCAGTGGACATAACTTCCTCTGGCTTTTGTCAACTGGCAGGGGCAGCAGTCTTAAGAAGGCAAGGCTGGCTCAAGGTAACAACCTTCAGGCCGGAAGTGCAGTCCAAAATCCAGGATATGGCCTGCGATGGGAAAACCCTATTTGGAAAGAACATAGATTATGCTCTGTTGGCCATCAAGACTGACACTGCCAGATCGCTAGACACTCTGCAATTCAGAAAGATGCCCTTTCGAGGGGCACATGAAAGAGGTTTTTCGACCTAGTGTTGGCAGTGCTGGTATCCTCTGCCTGTATCAACTCTTCCACTCACAGTAAGGAGCTGCTCACCAGAAACAACCCTACCATTAACTGCCCACGGAGTCGATTCACCGGTCGTAAACTGTGACCTCAATCAGGTGCCTGCTACTCCACTTCTTCGCATTCCAGTGGGTGTGAACATAACCAACTATCTCCACCAATTGCAATAAATAACATAAACAAACATTTGTCTTTATTTATATGCCTTTAGCAATATTCAATAGAATTCCTTTAAAAACAACACATATTATACAGATATGTGCAAGGTACAATTATATCAGGAGTTATCTCAAGTATTAAAATCAAAACATTCCTAAATCATACATCAACATATGCACATTCAATATACATCAATTATGACCTGCATAATCGAGACAAAAACAACTAAAGACATTAAAATTATCTAATTCTATTGTACATCGATTCTGAGAGCACAAAGGCCAATACTCGTGATTTGTATTTGCACCCTTCTGTGACTGTCTTTTTCGATTATACTCTACTTTAGCGTTGACTCGTTTTGATGGTTCATCTTAACTCAATACCAGCTTTTTCAAGACATAAATTTTTTGCTGTCCCGATACAATATTATACTTTTTCTGCTTCCGTAATGTTGCCTTTGTCCGTCTTATTTCAATGGTGCGATTACTGTTGCTGTGTCCCCATGCTGTGTGTTTCGTGCCCCCGATTCTGGAATAGTCGATCTTCCCTCAATCGTGGTGATGGTGCATCTACACGTCAACTGCTGCTTGTCTGTTTCTTCGTGAGGAGACCAGCAGCAGTTGACATGTAGATCCACCGTCGCCACGATTGAGGAAAGATCGACTATATCAGAATCGGTGGCACGAAACAGACAGCATGGTTTTTACTGAAAGTCCGGCCGTTAAAGAAGTGTGCAACACTACAACGAGATTTCACAGACGTTACAGGGTGTCAAGCGAAACGAAGATAATATATTGATATAGTGGGAAACACAGCAACAGTAATCGCACCATTGAAATAAGACGGACAAAGGCAACATTATGGAAGTTTACCTAAAGAGTATATAGCCACTAGGAACTTCTCCAAGAAGCAGCAAGGGCGGTAATTGCAGCCGATCTACACAGTTAACTGCTGTGAAAGTCGTTTTCTCCTTAAATAGGCCATTCTACATTGGACTAAAGAGCATTTAATGGTTGAAAAAGTATAATATTGTATCGGACAGCAAAAAGTTTGTCTTGAAAAAGGTGGTATTGAGTCCAGATAAACCATCGAAACCCCCCGACGCTAAAGGAGAGTACAATCGAAAAAGACGGTCACTGAAGGGTGCAAATACAAATCACGAGTGTTTGGCCTTTGTGCTCCCAGAATCGATGTACATTAGAATTAGATCATTTTAATGTCTTTTGTTGTTTTAGTCTCGATTATGTAGGTCATAATTGATGTATATTGAATGTGCATATGTTGATGTATGATTTAGGAATGTTTTGATTTTAATACTTGTGATAACTCCTGATAGAATTGTACCTTGCACATATCTGTATAATATGTGTTGTTTTTAAAGGAATTCTATTGAATATTGCTAAAGGCATATAAATGAAGACAAATGTGTTACAGTATTTGGCATTTGCTGATTATAGTTTGTAATTAGTGTGTTGCATAGGCAGTGGACATTTTAGTCAACATTGCGATCAAGGGAACCTTCCTTTTTTCCGGTATTTGTACCTCAAATCCCTTGGTTAATCTAGGAATCCCTCTCACTCTCTTTTGTAAACAAATACCATAAGAGAGATGGGTATTGGATTCTTTGGAGTTTAGCAAGAGACCGGCAAACAATCCACCAAGGAGAGCTCACCCCCCTCATCTTCACTTATTCAAAAAAGATGCGTTCATCTTGCTTGCCAAGGGAGCAATCGAAAAAGTTCAGTTTCCCAGGAAGGCGTGGGTTTCTACTCCTGTGTTTTCCTTATCAAAAAGAAAATGTGGGAATCTAAACCCTTCCTGGACCTCAAAGTTTAACACATTTTTGTGGAAGAAATCTTTTCGCATGGTCATCTCTCCAACATCCTGCACCTCCTAAACCACGGAGACTATATAACCACTCTGGACTTACAGGATACCTATTTCCACATCCCCATACATCCCAAAACCACAAATATCTTTGCTTGACCGTAGCCGGTACCCAGTAACAGTTCAAAGTCCTCCCATTCGGCCTCAAGTTAGCTCCCTGCTTTTTCACGAAATTCCTTGCCCCAGTAGCAGCCACTCTGAGAAAGCAAGTTCATCAGGTATTATCTTACCTAGATGACTGGCTGCTAAAAGCCCCAACATCATTGCAAGTGTCCAAAGCTACAAAAGCTTGCATCACATTGTTCGCAAACTGGGCCTCACTGTGAATCATTAGAAGTCAACAACTATTCAAAAGCAGAGGATTATGATTCTTGGCTCCAACATAGATACAATCCAAAACAAACCCTTTCTCTCAAAGAACAGACAACAAAGGCCACAAAATCTGGCTATCAAACTATCCAGGAAAAAGTCTGTTTTCAGTGCGTCCGTACAAATTTGTGCTGGGCATTATGTCCTCCTTAATCAACCTAGTCCCTCTTGCACGCCTGAAAATGAGACTATTACAAGAGAAGCTACAAAGACTGTGGATTCGACAGAAGGGTCATTCCAGGACCTGGTAAGCATCACCCCAAGGGTGGTGGAAACATTAGCGTGGTTGTCTCGGATCTCTCTTCTCTTGAAGAGCCTCAAGTTTTTGTCTCTAATACCAGACTTCGTCATTACTATAGATCCCTCTTCAGAGGGCTGAGGCGGCCACCTGCAGGACCTGCAAATTCAGGGGGAGTGTCCTACGCTCCAGAAGACCATACTAATGAACTGCCTGGAACTGACCGCTATCTTTCTCTCCTCTAAGCTTTCCTACCAAGGATAGCAGTATCTTCAGTGCCGGTGCACACAGACAATATGACCTGCATGCACTATGTCAACAAGGAAGGTTGTACACGATCGCTAATGCTCTATCGGAAGCCAAAGAGCTTTGGAGCCGACTCACAATTCACAAGATCTCTATGAGGGTGAGCACACACCCGAAACAAACACACACCTTGGCAGACACACTCAGCAGAGCCATAGTCGGTTGCCACGAGTGGGACCTGGGTCAGTCGGAGCTGGAACGGATTATTCTCACTTTGGGGCAAAACACGACTTGATCTCTGCGCAACAAACGATAACCGTAAATGCCAGTTCTGCTCCAGTCTGTACCCGCTCCCAGGGTTGTGGGGGAATGCCTTTTTGATCAGATGGACCAGGATCTATCCATATACTTTTCCCCTCTTCCCTCTCATACCGAAGTTTCTCAATAAGATTAGAGTGGAATGCTCTTGCATCATCCTGATTGCCCCCAAGTGGCCCAGGCAACATTGGTCTCAGACAGCAGGAGAGGCTCCGTGAACCAATCTCATTCGCCTACCGTCAATGAGAGCACTATTGACGATAAACCAGGGCCAACTCCTATATCATGACCCAGCTTCTCTCCACTTAGTGCATGGCTCCTGAATTCCAGGAGTTTCAAGATTTAAATATTCCTCAGGACTGCAGAGATATACTTCCAAAAGCAAGAGTGGAAGCCACAATCAAAACATACAAGCTGAAATGGAAGCAGTTCTGTTTATGGTGTCAGCAATCCACCCTGCATCGGTTAGAGGCATAGTTAAAGGAAAAACGAACAGCCCAGAGATCCTGATTCTGGATATGAATCCCTAGAGTGCTAGAGAAACTTTGCTCAAGGCTCTGGAGCTTTCCAGCCTCAAATAAACAGTTAAGGAAGGGGTGAGAGCATATTTTCCTCCGTTCCAAAGAGTATATTCTGGTCAGTAGGGTAATTCCTTATTTAAATACAACACAGTAATCCAGGTTGATTTGAGTGAGCATAGTTTTTTTATATTCACCACTTGATTAAATCCATTTCACTTTTTTTTAATTTTTCATAGAATAAGTTATTAGGGAAAGAGAATAGCCGACCCGTTTTTAGCCCTATGTGGCAAGTTGAGCCAGGGCTTTCTCAAGGCTGTGATGGAAGAGAAAGAAAAAGATGTCAATAATTGAGCACAAGGCTTCCAGGAAAAAGGACACCAACCAAGGATTGGAAGTGAGAGAGAGAGAGAGAGAGAGAGAGAGAGAGAGAGAGAGAGAGAACGTGTTTTATGGGGTTTAAAATTTTAGTTATTTAATAAATGTCTTTATTGAAAATTTAAAGAGGTTTAAAAAGAGTTACCTAGTACCAAAAGTGTCAAAAGAGTGTGATGAGAACAGACCTATTTTTGTATGCGCATACTTTTTAATTTAGAAGGAAAAGAGAAATGAGGAGAAAGGAAAAAGGGAGAACAGGACAAGCTAGTGCTGGCAAAGACGTATTAACAACATTGTGGCTATCAACCGGATATTGCAGTGAAAGTGATTTAAGAGTTTCGATGGAAGTAGCGTGATAATGCTCTTATCACGCTATTAATATGATCTTCCATAAGGGTCTTGACATGCAGTATTGAGTGGGTTCATGCAAGGTCAGGTCATGCTTTATATGGATGGAGACTAAGTTAGTTGATAGATGTACAATACCTAGTCATTTCGTTTCAGCGTCATGGTGTCAAACGATTAGTCTGTACATTCTCAAAATTATTATAGGACATTGTATTTAAACATCCAGTTCTCCAAAGACAAACATATTTTTTGCAACAAGTTCCGAGTCATCGGGTAAAAAGATGGTGCAGCCTGATTCACAGTGCTCAGTCTAATTTCTATCATCTGACCCCCAATAAATACATGGCGATATTTTCCCATTGTAAAATAACAATACACCATGGTTGGAGAAAAAGTGTTACTTTGAGTTTACATGTGTGTGGTCAGTTGTTGAGAAAGGGGACACAATCACGAAGCAGATGAATGCAACAGTTTGGTGAGTTACTAATTAAAAGCATGGTAGTGTATATTGTCGGTTGCAAAGAATGAATTGCATTATCTGAGCTACAGTTTCTTCAAATACATATTAGGTTATGGTAAGATTTAAGAATGTGTGCTTTATATATAAGTGAGAACGCCTTTTGTATACAAGTGCAGAATAGCATTGCTTGGGCCGATGAACCACATCAAAATGCACAGTACAAGTACATATAAATTAGTCAGGACTATACTGTCTGCATGTTCCTAATTGTAGATATCAGCCGCTTATACTAATAAACTAATTCCCTTGGAAAGGGCAATAGATTAACACTTGTAAAAGAGGGGGAAGGAGCAACGTTGCGCTCTTGGTGATAGTGTGTAACTGGGGACAGGGCGAATAGCAACAGGAATTCCTAAAAACTACTGCCCCTACGGTACGAGTCCGTTCGAGGAGGGACGGAGGCCATGAGGGAGTGCCTCAATCACTTACTTGGAAATAGGTCCAATAGTGGTCTATCGTGGGGTCCCTGGTGCAATGCGATAGAGTAAATAGTGCCATCTTAAATAGAACGTTTATCTGAGTTGACCCAAAGTATACTCACAACGTGACCAGAAGAGAGGTTGCAAGTAGAAAGGAGAAGTGAGAATATGTATGTACAGCATAGCGCTATTTCCTATGTACAATGCATGCCTATTAGGAGGAATTAAAATGACAAACAGTGTGTGCAGGTAACCATTTTTAATGCAAGTGTGTGTGTGTGCATGAGATGGTAGAACTAATTAGAGGAAACCAGAACGGTTAGAGCGTGTTCTAGCCGCCGCCATATTGGAGTGGATACTGAGTGAAGTCAATGAAACTCCCTATGGTCAAAAGAAGTTAAAGGTAAATAACAAATAGGCATAACGTATGTTGTGACGTTAAGTATTTTCTATACATTCCTATTTGTGACGGTTAAGGTAGCTGTCAGTACTTGCAGGGAGACATATTAAAATGCAAGCATATATGCATGAGTCTTACACAAATCTGGAACAAGTGAGACAGGCTACAATACTCCGGAGGCACCACCTTATGCGAGTGAATACAAGATAAAAATGAAAAATGCTATGATCAAGGAGAGATGAAGTAAAATTAAAAAGATTCTGATAAAGATTGTTGCTGAGAGAATGATGTCTGATGCGGTCGTAAAAACTGGCAATATAGTTCATACACAGCTGGAACTGAGGGGCAAGGTTAGCCAGAGTGGTTTAAGTCTCTGGGCTTTAGACAGGGTTGCATATCTGTGTTTAAGCAGTAAGTAGAGTCTGTGGGAACAGAGTATGGAGGGCGATACAGGCAAGGAAAATTCGACGAGAAGGGATGCTGTGGAAAGGATTTGATGGAGGTGGTGGAATAGACCATGATTAAGGATCAGAAAGGAATCCGGCAAGTCGCCTGGAGTTATTGCAGGGTTTTACATATCAAACGTTTTGTATGCAGTTTGCCAACATTGGTGTCACGTAAAACCAAAAAATGAGAATGGGTTTACTACTTGTCGATACCAGATTGATCAAACTTTGTGCACAGGTTTCTTAACAAATGCAGGTCTTATAATACATTAACACATTGTTCGTTTAGCCAGCATTTTCCTACATTACAACATGTTCTTAGGCGGTCTCCTGGCCAGGTTGGTGGTTCATGTGGTTTCTTAGAGCCAGTGGTGCCACTCATGTTCTTTGTTGAGCCCCTTTTCCACTGCTGGTGTAAAGAGGAGAGAGATGACCCTACTAGTTCCAGGGAACAGGGTACTTAAGACAAATTGAGCCTATAGGGTAATTCCTGGGAACCAACTATGTCTGTTTTCAAACCACCCTTTTATCCATTATATTTTTCAGACATACAATCAAAACTCATATTGAGCCTACTTCGATACCAAGATGTATCGAAACGAGGAGCGGAGCGAGGCGGTCCACAATACGCAGATTAGAAACTTTCGAGTAAATGGGGAAAAGACAATTTAAGAGTCCACCTGTCAGAGATAACAAAGGGGATTTCCCGCTTCATAATATCATATAAGGGAATCTACATGTCTAAGAAAAGACATATATCTATGTGGATTACATACATTATCATGGTATGAATTTGCGGCAAATAGCTACCCCCCTATAAAGAAGGAAAAGCGAAAAAGAATACACACACTATTGCTTTACAACAAGAAATATAAATGTTAAACTTGGAGTATCTACTTACCTAGAAGATTACAGTAGGACCGCACTCTTTAAATGAAACTACCAGATATTTTTAAGAAGTAACTCTATCAAATGGAAGAAGTGACCCCATAAAAAATACTGTCCTGAAGGTGGCCCCATATCTATTGGTCTAAACCACCGAAACACGTCAACGCCTATGTTAGAACGAGGAATCCAAAAAAAGCCAGGGGACCTTGAGATACATGGGAATTCCTGTACTAAGCGTCCCTCACGTAATACATAGGGCTATTGGATCAGATTAATAACCAATCAGAATATTAGAACTGTTTTTTAAGTGGGGCAACTCTAGTTGTGTTTTATGATTGTTTCATGTTTTTTCTTTGAGTTTATGTATTATTTTATAACCACATGGAGTGAAATGTATAAATTGTACTAAAGCTTTTAATTTATTGCTTATGTGTACTTTTTCTGGAGTATTTCCGAAATTTTAAGTGTTGAAGATAAAATAAGAAGATTTTATACTAATAAAATATTGTAAGTGCTACATTTTAGTCTGAGAGTATACTTGGGATTGAAGTGGACTCAATATGAGTTTTAAATGTATGTCTGAAGAATATAATGGATGAAAGGGTGGTTTGAAAACAGACATAGTTGATTTCCAGGGATTTCCCTATAGGCTCAACCTTTTCCACTGTTTCCAGGCCTATGATGAGAGCACTTTCCTCTTTGCGGAGACAAGTTCTAAGTTACCGCCTCGTTTGTGTTGTTTCAGGTTTTTTTAGACCAATGAAAGTAAAGTTTTGTTGATGACAGTGATGTCTCAGAAAATGTTCCACCAGGGGTTGCCTAGTGTCTGACTTGTGAATGTTTCGATAGTGCTCTTGAATGAGGATTTTCAATGGCCTGATGGTGCTCCCCATGTAGTGTTGATCACATGAGCAGGAGATAAGGTAGATTACATTAGTACTTTCACAATTAAGTTGTTTAAGCTGCAATGCGGGGTTCCTCAAGGGTCCTCCCTCTCTCCCTTATTATTTAATTTGTATATAGCCCCCCTCATCTTCGCACTCCAGCGAATGGAGGTATCCGTATACAACTATGCGGATGACCTCCAGCTCATTTTCTCCCTCTCTCACTCCCCTGACTCTAAATTTAATTTCCAATCTATTATGCTTTTTATCCGGGACTGGATGAACCACAACCATCTGAAACTAAATCCAGATAAAACCGAGCTGGTCTTGACAGGTGGTTCCTCCAGTCCCTGGTCCCCCCTCTTTTGGGCCCCCTCCCTCCCCGTCCCCCTCTGTTAAAACCCTTGGTATTAAACTCAATGATCAACTCACTTTGCATTCCCAGGTGAACTCGGTGGTTTCCTCCTCTTTTCTGTCTCTCCGCACCATCCGTAGGGTCTCCCGGTTCTTTTCCTTCACGGCTCTTAAGCTGATCACCCTGGCCATGGTCGTCTCTCGATTGGATTATGCCAATGCCCTCTACCACGGCATGCCTGCTTACAACGTACGACGACTGCAGCTGGTTCAGAACCAAGCTGCCCGCCTGGTTTACAACCTTTCTAAATCCCACCACATTACTCCCCTTTTGAAATCCCTACACTGGCTCCCCATCCATGAACGGTCCCAATTTAAGGTAGGCTGCCTCGTCTTCCAGGCCCAGCTAGGCTTAGCCCCCGCGTTTATCTCGTCAGAGATTAAACTTTACGCCCCCACCAGGGATCTTCGCTCCTCCTCCCAACATCTGCTGACTGTCCCCCGATTTCGTAGAAAAAAATGGGGAGGCTCTAAATTTTCCAACCTTGCCCCTACCCTCTGGAACTCCTTTCCTGCCCACCTCAGATGTACTACCCAATATTCACATTTTAGAAAGGCTCTTAAAACCTTTTTATTTTCCAAAGCTTTCCCCAAATAAATTATCATTAGTCCCCCCCTGTCATTCTCGTCTCTGAGGACTTGATTCAGCATAGCGCCATGGAACCGTTTCGGTGAACGCGTGCTTTATAAATAATTTAAAACTCAAACTCAAACTCAAGTTGCTATTGACAGCAACTTCTTTTGTTCTTGATTTGCCCAGTTTGCATATCGAACAATTCGAGCAAGTATAGAAACTGTTAGGTTGTTGTAGGTGCTTGGTGGGTTCTTGTTTTATTTCCAGAAAGGATGGGCATAAAATGTCCCTTAAGTTTCTACGTCTGGAAAAACTGAGCTGTGGTTTTCATGAAGCACTTTCGATAATGTTGGATTTTTCCTAAAAAAATGCCAGTTTTTATTCAAAGTTTTGCGGATAAATTGGTGTCCAATATTGTACTTTGTAGTAAATCGGATCACTGATTTACTTTCTCTAGTACGGTTATTGTGTAGCAGCAGATGTCGTTTAGTATCAGCAAACCTCTTCTGAGTTAATTTTGGACTTGTGTTATATATCCTTGTTGTTTCATGCGTTGGGTTATTTAGTTGGAATCCACCGTATATTCTTCATTTGAGCTACAGTTCATGCGAGCTCAGCGGTATTCACCTGCTGGAATATTGGTGATCGTGTGATTTGGATGGCTGCTTGATGCATGTAAAATTTAATTTGCAGAGGTCGGTTTTCTATGTATTTTTAGTGTGCAGTTTGTTGTTCTCAATGTAGATTGTTAGGTCCAAATATTCAATTTCAGTTTTAGAGATGGTATATGTGATCTCAATTTCCAATTTGTTGGTGGTGAGAGAATCGAACAGTTTCCGAAGTTCTTCTGGTCCTTGCCAGACAAGCAGAATGTCATCGATATACCTACCCCACATGATGATGTTGGTGAGGCCATCTGATCTTTCTCACCATAGCCAGTGACTCTCTACCTCACCAATCAGGAGGCAGGCATACGGAGGTGCAAATGTTGCCCCCATGGCAGTACCCTGGAGTTGTATGAAAAAGTTGCCATTGAAAAGAAAGTAATTGTTAAATAGGCAAAATTCAAGCATGTCCAGTTTCATGTCTATGGCTGTAAGGTGGACTGATCTGGTCTGTAGAAATTTTCTAGGTGCTGCAATTCTATCCGTATGTTTGATTGAGGTATAGAGACTGGTGACATCCATTGAAGAAAGAACCTAGTTGTCTTGTCAGACTATGTTCTCTCATGTTAGAGGCATCTCCACAACAGATTATGCCTCATCTTCTTTTGCTTGCTCTGTCAGGCTTGGTGCACGCGTCTATCAAGGTACATCTCACTGCAATTTCAAGATATAGACACTCTTTTCACTCTCTCTCTGTGTTCCACATAAATCATCAAACACTTTATGGAGGGGTTGTTCATCGCTTTTCCTCCGGTACGAACTCCTCCCCTGGAATGTCTCCCACACTCAGATGGAAGATAGCTTTTCTGTTGGTGCTCACCTCAGCTAGAAGAGTGAGTGAGTTACAGGCTTTCACAACGCAAGAGCCCTTTTTACATTTCACTGATGATTACGTGGTTCCAAGATTCATTCCCAAGGTTCCATCGCAGTTTCATCTCAGTGAACAGATCATACTGCAAGCCTTTTTTTCCCAAATTTGACATCCCCAGCAGAAAGGCCTCTCCATACACTTAAATGAGGGCAGTGTCCACTTCGGCTGCCTTGTCTGTAGGTAATTTGCTGCTGAAAATTTGCCATGCTGCAACATGGAAGAGCACCCACACATTCACGCAGCACTAGTGCCTGGAATTTGGACAGGCAGTGTTAAGTCAGCTGTTCCAATAAGGTGAGCCTCTGTTACTGTATGTATATATTTGTTTACATACAGGTACATCTTTATAATGTGGCATACAGCATGTTGCTTTTATCACAACTAGTGTCTTTATATATTGAAATATTAAACTGTTACCCACCATCTTTAACAAGTACTTATTTGCAAAATGTTCAATTACGATAACTGCTTGCTATTCTGATTCTAGCATGAGAATCTATGAAAGGTCCCATACTGAACAAGAAAATGAGTTACCTGTAACCGCTGTTCTCCAGTATTGGTATCTTTCATTGATTCACCTGCAACCCACCCTCTGCCCCTGAGAGGCTCTCCATATAGGTCGGATTATTGTATTTCCACTTGTGCTTGAAAATCTGAGTGACAGCTTCTCTTGGGAGTGTTCTTCAGGGCACTGTTGCCTGCTTGGTTAAAGTTTGGTCCTTTTTTCAAAAAGGCATAGGCTATTAAAGTAATTGTTAATTGCCATTGTAGCCTATGATAGTGACACCTACTGCTTTATTATGGTACCATGGGACTCCCCTTCGACGACTGGAAATGATTCAAGCATGTGAATCTAGGAAAGATACCAATACTGGAGAACTGCAGTTACTGGTAAGGAACTCATTTTCTTACACATTACATACAGCACAAAGCAGCAAATAACAGCCATCTAAATCAGACTGGACCTGTTGGCCTGGCCAATGCGTGTCCCAAATGTATGGTCCATTACAGAAAGGAACCTACCTTCTGTAAATTAGCTATTGCCCTCCCAAATATGGGCTTTCTGATCTGCACTGTTAGGCTAGCTATGTTCTATCTGTGTAAGATAACTAAACTCACAAACATTTCAGAAATGTTAGACCTATCAAGGTGGTATTTGCTTATCTTGACCTTGAAATTTCGGTAAGATTGCTATCCTGGTTTGGAATCTTTTCAGGGTCACTAATCCTGATCGTTGGTCCTTCCAAAATTGATGGTTTGGCAATGCATGTTATTTACATGACTGTGAAATCGCAAATTTCGTTTATCAAGCTGTACTTAAAAACAAGTCTACTTCTGTTATTGAAAATGTATGTCTGTTCCAAGGTGCTGCTCAGTCATAATTCAGTTTTACTTTAGTTCTTTTTAAAAAAAATTTTTTTATTGGTTTTACTTCTTACAACATATAACATATAACTGTCAACGCTTTGTCAATACAAGGGTAGCAGCCAGACTGGCTGAGTTATTAGTAATACAGTTTACACAAAATATATGCTTGTCTGTCCCTGTTTTACTTCTTAAAACATATAACATATAATCGTCAGCGCTTTGTGCTAGGGGTAGCGGCCAGACTGGCAGAGTTACTGGTAATACCGTTTACACAAAATATATGCTTGTCTGCCCCTATCCATCTGTCCCATTAAGGAGAAGAAAAAAAAGTGGTGTGAAAGGGGGGGAGAGAGTAGGAAGTTAAGATGGAGAGAAAGAGGGGGGGGCGTAACAGAAGATTACTAACTCCTCACAGGTGTCCTGACCTAGTGAGGGGTGTGGTTTTGAGCCCGTTATCTAACTGTAGGATTATTACGAAATGATTCAGATCAAACACTGGTTTGAATGATAACGTAGTGAATGTTGAGGAATATAAGTGAAGTTTAACTCTGGCGGAGATCACCGCGGTGCTTCCTGGCCTCTGAGGAGTTGAAGCTGTATTGGATATCTAACGAACAAGTTACTTACATTCTGTAACGATATATCTGTAAGAAACAGTAGTTAGTATTAGATTCCTTACCTTAGAATATCCCCAGGCGTCAGACTGGATCTGGAATTTTTTGCGTAGCAATACCCCTGCGCGTCGTTAGGCGTCGGCTCCGCGTCCGTCATCGGCGTCGTCTGCGCCGGAATGACGTCGTCGGAGTACTTAGACGCCGCCCATGCGCGCTGACGTCAGGTCTTAGCCACAGCTTTTCCGCGCCAGATACGCAGAGCCATGCTAGAACCAACACTGGTGCCAAGAAACTAGGGCCCTGAAAGGGGAATAACCTTAACCCTTGGTATCAGTTTGCAGAACGGGGAGGATGGGTGGGGCGGTAAGGAATCTAATACTAACTACTGTTTCTTACAGATATATCGTTACCGAAGGTAAGTAACTTGTTCATCTGAAAGAAACACGTTAGTATTAGATTCCTTACCTTAGAATAGATACCCCAGCTATACCAACCCCGGTGGTGGGTCTGCGAACCAATACTCACACCAGGAAGTCCTGGAGGACGGAACGGCCAAAGAAGCCATCCCTCCGGACCTCACTGTCCAGGCAGTAGTGCCTCGCACAGGTGTGCAGCGAGGCCCACGTAGCCGCCTGGCAAATGTCCTGCAGGGGGACTCCCCGACCCAGGGCAGTAGTAGCCGCCGTGGCTCGAGTGGAATGGGCCCTCAGCCCAACTGGAGGCTCCTTTCTAGCCAAGGAGTAGCACGCCTTGATGCATAAGACGACCCACCGAGAGATGGTCCGTTTATGCACCGCCCGTCCCTTCTTCGCACCCACGTAGCCAACGAAGAGTTGGTCGTCCACCCGGAACTGGCGTGTGCGATCCACATAGAATGAAAGCGCACATTTTGGGTCCAGACGATGGAGCCGCTCTTCATCCTTTGAGGGATGCGGAGGCGGGAAGAAGGAGGGTAAGGTGATGGACTGCCCGATGTGGAAAGCAGAGACTACCTTGGGCAGCAAAGATGGTTTGGTACGCAACACTACTTTGTCCGGATGCAGAGACAGGAAGGGAGGTTTGCAAGATAGAGCCTGGAGCTCACTCACCCTCCTGGCAGAGGTGATGGCAACCAGGAAAGCTGTCTTCAAGGTGAGAAGACGGAGAGGACAAGAGTGAAGTGGTTCCACTCTTTCCTCTCGGACCGGTTTTTCAAAGTAGCCATTCCACCTGGCCAGTCCTCTTTCCACTCTCTGGGTCTGGGAGTCCCTCAAGGCTCTGCCTTAGGCCCCACACTATTCAACCTGTATGTGAAACCGCTGGCTGCTGTCGTCAGGCAATGTGGCCTTACCATGACATCGTACGCCGACGACACGCAGCTGGCGGTGACACTTAGTAGGGACCCTGAGGTGAATGCGCCCAGATTCCGTGCACGACTTAAAGCTGTGGCCAACTGGATGCGCAGCAACTGCCTACAGCTTAATGCTAAGAAAACCGAGGTCCCGATCTTAGGGATGCAGGCGGAACTTTGGGGAGACCAGTGGTGGCCTCCCGAATTGGGGGTGTCCCCCATTCCAGCGGCCGAAGTTAAAAATCTGGGGGTCTGGCTGGACTCTAACCTCTCTTTCACCAGTCATACAAAGAAGACAGCAGCTACCTGCTTTGGTATTCTGCGAGGACTGAGACCTGTCCTCAAGTTCTTCGACCCTCCCACGCGGCAACTGGTGGTTCAGGCCTCTATCCTTTCTCGGCTGGACTACGGGAGTGCTCTGCTGCTTGGAGTTAATCAGGCTGAGGCTACTAGGCTTCAGAGGGTGCAGAATGCTGCTGCACGGGCCATTGTGGGCCTTCCGAGACGATGTTCTGTCTCCACTGTTCTGACCTCCCTTCACTGGCTTCCGGTCAGACAGAGAATCAAATTTAAGGCTCTCTGTCTGACATTTAAAATTCTGAAGCTTTCCTCCCCTCCTGCCCTCGCGAGCCTTATCTCTCCGTATGTCCCCACGCGGTCCCTCAGGTCTGAATCTCACCATCTGGCGATTAAGCCTAGGTTCAGACTGAGTAGGATGGGAGGACGCTTCTTTCGTGTTCTGGCGGCTGATCTATGGAATTCCCTTCCTGTACACATTCGTGCCCTAAATAGCCTAACCCTTTTCAGACGCGCCATTAAAACCCACCTGTTCGCTTCTGTTAATTGATTCTTTTCCCTTTTCAGCTTTGACCTGTTATGTTGTGGTACCTGATCAGGCGCCAGGACGCCCCTTCGCTGGGGCAGCTGTGCGCCGAATAAAAGTTATTAACATAACATAACATAACATCAGGAAAGTAAGAACTAGGTTCAAGTCCCACTGAGGCATCACAAAAGGGACTGGTGGAAACATGTGCGTGGTGCCCTTCAGAAAACGAGTTACTATAGGGGACTTGAACAAAGAAGGTTGATCAGGCAGCCTTAGGAAGGCCGAAAGGGCAGAAAGGTAGCCCTCGAGAGTGCCCAGAGCAGAGCCCTGCTGGGCAAGAGAAAGAAGGAAGGGAAGAACTTCAGAAAGGGGATCCACAGCCTTTGCTGTGCACCATGCCACAAATTTGTTCCACCGGCAGGCGTATACCGACTTAGTGGAGGGACGCCTGGCTGCCAGAATAACATTACAAACTTCAGGAGGCAAGTCAAATGGTCTCAACTGCCGCCGCTCAATCTCCAAGCATGGAGGTGGAGACTGGACAGGTTCGGGTGGAGGACCGTCCCCTGTTGCTGCGACAGAAGGTCCTCCTGAAGAGGCAGATGGATCGGGGGACCGACTGACATGTTGAGTAGCTCGGGATACCAGTACCTTCGATCCCAGTCCGGAGCCACAAGGATGACCTGGGCCCGGTCGCGCCTGATCTTCTTCAGCACTCTGGGCAGAAGTGGTATAGGCGGAAAGGCGTATAACAGACCGCATCTCCACTCGCGACGAAATGCGTCGCCGAGCGAGTGCCGCCTTGGAATTCCAACGCGCAGAACTGATGACATTGCGCGTTCTCTTCGGTGGCGAATAGATCTAACCAAGGCTCTCCCCACTGCAGAAAGATGCCTTGCGCCACGTCCGAGTTCAGACGCCATTCGTGATCCATCGAGCACCGTCGGCTGAGTTTGTCCGCCCTGGCGTTCAGAGAACCCGCCAGGTGGTGAACCACCAGGGTCACGCCCTGATGTTCCAGCCACTGCCAGAACCGCAGAGCCTCTTGACAGAGTGTCCAGGACCCCACACCGCCCTGTTTGTTGCAGTACCACATGGCGGTGGTGTTGTCCGTGAACACCTGCACTACACTCCCCCGGACAGAGGGGAGGAATGCCTTCAGTGCTAGACGAATCGCCCTCAGCTCCAGAAGGTTGCTATGGAGCTGGGACTCCGCCGGAGACCAGAGGCCTCTGATCTCATCCTCTCCCATGTGGCCTCCCCAGCCCTGGAGGGACGCATCCGTCACAACTACGTGCTCCGGGTGGGGAAGGGAGAGGGATCTGCCGTTGACCCAATCGCGGTCCGTGAGCCACCTCTGCAACTGTCTCGCAGCGCCCTCTGAGATCAGGACACGGTCGGACAGGTTGCCCTGATGCTGGGCCCACTGAAACTTCAGGTCCCACTGCAGAGCCCTCATCCGCCACCGGGCGTGATGCACCAGAAGGATGCAGGAAGCCATCAGCCCCAGGAGCCGCAGCGTCAACCTGACCGAAACCCGGGATAACGGCTGGAAGATGGGAATCAAAGCCTGAATATCCCTGACTCGCTGCTCGGGAGGATAAACCCAAAACTGCGCCGAGTCCAGAACAGCTCCGATGAAGAGGAGCTTTTGGGAGGGGCACAGGTGTGATTTCGGCACGTTGATGGAAAACCCCAGCAGGTGCAGGAGATCCGCCGTAATCTGGAGGTGGCTGATGACTGTTTGGGGCGAGCCCGCCTTCAACAACGAGTCGTCGAGGTAGGGTAAGACTGAAACCCCTAAGCTGCGCAGATGAGCTGCGACCACCACCATCACTTTCGTGAACACCCATGGGGCGCTGGTAAGGCCAAAGGGGAGCACAGTGAATTGAAAGTGCTCGAGGCCTACCGTGAACCGCAGGTAACGTCGGTGGGCCGGCAGGACGGGGATGTGAAAGTAGGTGTCCTGCAAGTCCAACACCACCATCCAGTCTTGCAGGTCTAGCGCAGCCAAGACTTGAGCTAAAGTCAACATTTTGAACTTCTCCTTCCGGAGGAAGTCATTGACGCTCCGTAGGTCCAGGATAGGGGGTAGGCCCCCTTTGCCCTTCTTGGGTACCACAAAGTAGTGGGAGTAGCAACCACACCCTACTTCTGGCCCAGGAACGCGCTTGATGGCCCCCTTGGCCAAGAGGGCCGTAACTTCCTCCTGCAGAAGTTGCAAGTGGTCCCCCGACATGCGGTGGCACTGCGGTGGCATGGCTGGAGGGGTCGTCTCGAAGGGGAGTGAGTAGCCCCTCCGGACGATTTGCAGCATCCACCTGTCCGATGTGACTGTGCGCCAGTGGAAGAGGTGATGCGGACCCTGCCCCCCCACTGGCGTCACATGGGCCTGAAAACTCGGACTAGGAAGGTTTGGAGGCGGGTGCTGCGGGAGCGGGTGCGGACTGGCCTCGCCTTGGACCCCGACCGCCTCCCCGGCGGTTCCCACAGCCGCCACCGCGCTGGACATTCTGCTGTGGCGTGTGGCTGACGGTCCGTGTGGGGGCACCCCTTCCTTGGCCACGAAAGGAGCGAAAGGCACCCATTTGCTGGCGCGGGAGCGAGAGGCCCAAGGACTTGGCCGTAGCCCTGGAGTCCTTAAAGCGCTCAAGCGCGTGGTCTGCCTGGTCGCCAAACAGGCGACGGCCATCAAACGGTATGTCCAGAAGTGTGGCCTGGACATGGGCCGAAAAATTGACGCACCGTAGCCAGGCGTGGAGTCTGACCGCCACTGTCGTGGCCATCGCTCTGCCTAGCGTATCGGTGGTATTCAGTCCGCACCAGATAGAGTATTGTGCCGCATTTCGACCCTCCACTAGGGCTTGGGCGAGTTTAGCCCTGACCTCCTCAGGGCATTGTGGCAGCACGTCCGCAACAGTGTCCCACAGGGTGTGGGTGTAGCGGCCCAAGAGGCATGCGGTGTTGACTGAGCGCAGTCCCAGACTAAGGGACGAGAACACCTTCTTGCCAAATTGTTCAAACCTCTTGGATTCCCTGTCGGGAGGGGCCGACGGGAACGCGGTCTGGGAGTTAGAGGCCTGGATAACCAGGCTCTCGGGGGTTGGGTGGGTCGACAGGAAGCTTGGGTCACCCGGAGCCGGCCGGTAGCGTCTGGCCACGTTCCTGTCCACAGGCTGTCCTGAGGCGGGCTTGGACCAGGTGCCCAGCAGAACGTCACATAAGGCCTCATTGAACGGCAGCAGAGGCTCGACCGAGATTGACTGCGGTTTGAGGACCTCGGTGAGGAGATTAGTCCTCACGGCCGCTGAGGGGAGCGTAAGGTTTAAGGCCTTAGCCACCTGCATCAGCACTACGCAATAGGCTGCCCCCTCCTCTGTAGCCACGGTTGGAGGGGAGACAAAACCAGTGTCCGGAGAGAGATCCAGGCCGCTGGCTTCCCCAAGCTCCTCTGTCCAGTCCGCTTGGTCTTGACACTCCCTTGTCAGAGGGACCTCAGACCCCTCCCAGTCCTCTTCGTCACCCAATGCCTGGCAGCCAGGATCAACAATAGAGGCCCGTTCATTAAAGTAGAATGTACCCAGAGCCGTCTCGTACGGCGCCCAACGGGGCCGTGTCAACGGCTGAACCGGATCGACAGAAGAACTGGGGCCAGCGTCGACCGAAGTCGGCACCGACACCCTTGGGTGCGGCGCCGGTGAGGTCGTAAGGTCGACCGGCGTTGATCCGGAGCCGGATCCGGCTGGGGCTTGCGGCGCCGGGACCGAAGTCTCAGGCGGCGCCGAGGCCGTAGCCGTCTGCGGCGTCGGTGCCGAAGCACGCGACCCGCCAGGCCCCGGAGCCAGACCCACTGGGCCCGAAGGCGCCGTGGGGTCCAGTGGAGAAGAGAGCGACCTCATGGCCATGAGGTACCGCTCGATCTCCTCCGGCGTCTCATCCTGTTCAGGGACCCGAAGGTGTGGGGCAGGATGTGGCGCTAGCGACTTCTGCGGAGCCGCGTGGGTGGTGCCACCCAAAACCCCGGCCATGTCGGGCGAGCGTCGGGGGCGGTCGGAGAAGCGATGACGCCGCTTCGACCTGAGGAGGAACCAGAAGACCGATGCCGACTTCCGGAGCTGCGAGGGCTCCGTCCCTGCGACCGATTTCTCGACCTCCCATGGGACCGGGACCTCGAATGGCGTGGGGCCAACTGACAGAGCTCGAGCCGTTTCGGGACTGCTCCCGCCTAGCCTACGACGTCAGAGCTCGACAGTCGGAACAGGAACCGTCGTCGTGGTCGAGGCCTAGGCACTGCAGACACCGGCGATGGGGGGTTGGTACTAGACATCAGTCGACTACACTTCGAGCAGGGTTTGAACCCGGGCATCCATACCGGCTCCTGAGGAGTCGAGAACGACTTGAAGAAGATCAAAAATGATCAAAAAAGGTTTTAGTCAAAAAGTGACTAAGGGGTAGAGCTTCTCCGGACCTGACCTGTATGACTGGCTGATCAAAGCCAGCTTGCTGCAGGTGGTGTTGCATCACCTGCAGGCAACAGTGTCACTTCTGTTTAACTTGGGTTTTTCTATCGGCATGCATCCTACTAGTCAAGTACTCATTGTACTAATCAAGTACACATGCTGGCACAGATGAGAGGGAGATTAGGTGTGTGGGGGATGCGGTCAATGCACACTGCTTTGCAAGCACTGCTATACACTCCGTGCTGGAGGTTGACCGTGATACCCTCCGTGGTTTAGTGAACGACTTACCTAGACTTCCCCTGACTGTCTATGAGCAGAACTCGTTGGACAGTGACTTCACCTGCAAGGAGCTGGGTAAGCCCAGTCTCTCCTCCAATTGAGAAAAGCTCCGGGTCCTAATGGGCCCCGGTGGATATTTTATAAAATCATATAGGGTACTACTCATGGACCCTCTCTGTAAGGTGTTCTGCAGGTGCAGGAATTGGTCATGCTGTCCCCTAACCTTTGACTGGCAGAAATTGTAGTTATACCCAAAAGGGGACAGCCGCTGGACAACTGCTCCTCATACCACCCCTTCTCCCTCTTAAACTCAGAGGTCAAAATATGGGCTAAGGCCCTTGCCAACTGTCTGTGCCCCGTGATCTCCAGGTTCATGCAGACCAATATGGCTTTATTCCTAGGAGGGCCACACAGTATTATATCTGGCACCTATACGATGCACTGGCACTGGCTGCCAGACTTCCAGGCGCACACTCGCTCCTCCTGGTGGACTTCCACAAGACATTGAGTCAGTCCAGTGGGACAACCTGTTCTGTCTTATGTGCAAACTGAATTTTGGACCCAAGTTTCTCACTTGGACGGGGCTATTGTATATTGACAACCAAGCAAGGTTGAGGGTTCCCGCTACACAGCAGGACAAGGAAGAGATGTCCCTTGTCACCTTCACTATTCACAATAAAGATCTGGAGTGGCTGAGGGTTGATGATGTGTTTAGGGGTCTAGAATGGGCGCCCCAGGTCTCTGAAACGATTGCACTTTATGCCGACAACGTCCTAATTTTTCTAGATGGCCATCAGGGTTTCGGTCCCCTAGTGCTCCAGATCCTGGGGTCTTCGGGTGTTTTCTAGGCTTACCATTAATAAAGCCAAATCCTCGGTCTACCCTATAGTATGCCTGCCATCAGCGCTCGATTGGGTTGACGGCATACACATCCTCCAGGAGGGCTTCCAATATCTGGGAGAACATAAGACGGAGGACTCCAACCATGCCTTGGCAGATAAAATTCAGTCTCACCTGGAGAGAATGTCACGAGATTTTGGGTCCAGGGCGACACTACCGCTGTCCCTACTTGGATGCTTGGCCATCTATACGATGGTCATCCTGCATCGCCTGCAATGCCAGTTGCAAAACTACAACATTTTGCTATGACGCTCCCTCTTCAGAAAACTGGACTCTTTACTAGGGAACTTTCCGTAGAGACACCACACCAATGGATAGTCCTTGCCAAATGCTATAAATCTTCTTACAGTGGAGGCATTACAACCCCGGACACACTCTAGTACTACAGGACCTCTCATCTCATTTTTATAAATAAATGGTGGTTCAGCAATGCACCATCTGACACTTGCTGTACAGGAGGATCCCACCGGATCATGTCCTGTCGGGACACACAAGGCCCTCTGGTGGGCGGGATGCTTGACAAAAGAAACCCCATTGTGGCACAGAACTCTGTTGCCACAAGTTCCAGCCCTGGAGTGCTTCAAATCCTGGGACACCATAGGCATTTGTACAAGGCATTTGTACATTGGGGAGATCTCCTGTCGGGCTTTACATTGAAATCCTTTCTTGAGCTCTAGGCTTAATATGACTTGCATTGTTCACAATAGCCCCCTGGATGCCAAAACGCTATTGGGTGACTTGACCAATCACAAAATTTCCCAATAGTGGTCAACACTCCTGACTCCTTTGATTGAAGAAAGCGTTGGTGGGAGATCTTGGAGCCCTCACCGACGATGACTGTAGAGATGCGCCTTCCCCCGTAAAACATAAGTTACCTCACAGTTCCGCCTTACACAGTGGATATACCTACTCAAGGTCTACTACACTCGGTAGAGGCTATAGAAGATGGGGGGTGTGGCCTCGCCGGCATGCCTGCACTGTTCGTCGCAACATGGAGACCTACTCCACACAATCGGGATATATTAAAGGGTGAGCCCTTTCCGGAAGGGGTGGTGTGTCTAGACAGAGTTCTGGGAGGAGTGCTGCCCTGGGTTCTCAAGCTGGTCATCCTTTATATCATAGGGGAGATAGATTCGGACAGATATTGCACAACACTGCTGTGGTTGGGTCTAGTGATAGCGAAAAGTAATGTTGCCAGGAACTGAAAGGATGGCAACCATCCTTCCTTGGAGTGATGGAAGGCTGGACGGGACTGTTGCATTAGCCTGTGAAACGCCTATCTACAAAGCCAGGGTTTGTCCACTTAAAGATGATAAAATATGGGCTTCATGGTTTCAATATTGAGGTTATCGTCCTCCAGAGAGTCTAAAATGTTTGCTATTCCATAGATGATGACCTTCGGACTTAAACAGCCAAAGTTTGAGCTGGGGCCATGGGGACACAGGAGCCGCCAGATTAGTGACGCATTATCAAGTGTGGGTTGAATTTAGGGGCAGAGCTATATGTAAGTTTGGTGTATATTACTTGTAAAAAATATCAATAAAAGTATGTTCTATAAAAAAGTATGCATGCGGCCACTTGAGGGCACATGAGGACTCTCCAGTGGTGCCTCCTCAGGCAGTGGTTCTAACACTGGGGAGATCCATCAGACAACATTGTGATCTCCCGGACATTGCTGTGGATCTAGCCTGATGGTCTGTGGAGGAGCACAGGTCTCAGGGATTTCCTTTTAACCCCCACCACAGCAGTGTATATTATAGTGACTGATGCGTTCACCATTTGGTGATGGTGCTTATCTGGAGGAGCTGGAGATCAGAGGACTCTGGTCTCCAGCAGAACAATTATTGCTTATCAGCCTGCTCGAACTGAGGGTGATTAGTCTGGCGGTCAAGAGGTTTCTCCCTTCTCCTCAAGATCAGTCTGTCCTAACCTTGATGGACAATACGACCGCTGTGATGCACATCTACAAACTGAGATGTTGGAGCTGCCTTCTGTCAAGAAGCATTGAGACTAAGGGTTTGAGCACACCAGCATGGGATCTGGCTAGTAGCCAGCCATCTGGTCGGCTCTCTGAACACTAAGAGCAAGTGCCTTAGTCATCTTGTCCTTGCAGACCATGAGTGGCGTCTGCATCTAGAGGTACTAGAGCACATCCTTGCAACCCTCGTTTTTTGAGAAAGATTCTCCAGACCTCTTGTGCCTGTCCTGGTCTGCTCCGCTCTGTCTGTCTCCCAGGGCAGACCTCCTCTACCAATCAGAGGGGTGGTTACTGCATACTAACCTCAAGAGCCTTCACTATCATGCCTGGAGATTGACCGGAGGAACCTGAGGTCCTTCCAACTGCCATGGGAGTGCCTGCTGCACTTCCACCAAAACAGTGTACTCTCGACGGTGAAATAGATTTGCCACTTTGTGTGAGGAGCCTAATATGAATTTGTTGAAGGCTCGCTTGTCAGAGGTCCTTGTCTCTTGCTGCCCCAGCAGAGTTGTTCTGCGGACAGGTTCAAGAGATACTTTGCAGTCTTGTAGGCATTTTTTGACTTCCAGACCAGCCACCTGTGTTTAAATCCATGATTTTATGAGGTTTTTGAAGGGATTGACAAACATGTTCCTGCCAACCCAAACTTTATTATGCCGCAGTGCTACTTAGAACTCCTAACGTAGTTGATTGATTCCCCATTTGTACCCCTCCGTATTTGTCAGTTGAGATTGTTGACATGTAAAGCAGTGTTTCTAATATTTCCATAACCTCAGCAAAGCTTGTCAGTGAGTTGCAAACACTGTGCATCTGTATGCCATACACATACTTATTTCTCTACAAACTGGTCCTTAAAATTAAAGAAGCTTTTCTCCTCTACGTGGTGACATTTTCATCTTTACCTTCTATACCAATAAGGAGGGGAGAGATTACACCAGTTGGACCCCATAAGGGGGGAGATAGTATTTACAGAAATAGCACTAAGAGGATCAGGTAAGGTGTAAAGTTGTTTGTGTGGTACACAAGCAGCAAGAAAGGCAAGGCAGGAAAGCACCTTGTCCCGATAGATAATGTAGTATATAAATATGTGCTACACCCTTGCCAACAAGGAACTTCCGGAGAGAACCTGTCTCGAATACAGAATGGTAAAGTCTTACGCCTCTGCACTGGACATGTGTTCCTGTGGATGAAATTTGGGCCTCCAATCACACCTTTGTTCAGAGTGGGAGAAGGAATGCCATTTTGCTCACTCATGCATCAAGATTTCTTCATCTGAGCATTTCTTCATACCTACCACCTGGAAGGGATACTGGTTAGGGATGTATTCAGTAGGTGCAGAATATGCAGGTAGAAGTATGCATTAGAGATAAGTCAATTACTTTCAGTATGGTCTTTCTAGTGGGTGTTCTGTCTACCTGTAGGACATCACTGATCTGACCTGAAGGGTGATTATAGGCCACATTTAAAAGACTTCTGTTCGAGGCATAGGAGCTGCAGATTGTACACTTTGCATAGATCGCCATCTGGTGTTGGGCTTGGATGATTGCATGTTGTTTTGGTCTTCGAAGAAATATTGTAGTCAAGAGACCGGTGACTCCTCCTTCGGTGCAGAGTGCGCATGGGCTTCGGCTGATTGTTTTTTTTCCTCCATCGGGTTCGGATTAAACTTGCTGTTCTCCAGTTCGGTACCGTTTCCAGACCTCTTTGACGCGCAATTACATTCACCAACGGTATTGTTTCGATTGCGTACCTTCGACGCACACCTCGAAAGCTTCTATCACTCTTGGACGTCTGCGAACTTCGACGCGGGCCGTTGGGCCTACCCACGCTGATCTAGACGGACGTCGATGGAACGGACTCTATATGAAAGATGTCCACTGTGTGGTGCTAAATTCCCACACTCTGACCTACATCCTGTCTGCAATTTGTGCCTCTCTCCAGAACATTGAGAGGACAATTGTGAAGACTGCCTTTCATTTAAATCGAAAAAGTCTATCCGGGATCGTCTAGCTCGGCGCCGAGACATGCAGCGAGGCAGAGGCTCCATTCTGGACATCTTTAATCCAGGTCCTGACCTTCCGGAGCCAGAAGAGATCATGGACTCCGAAGAAGACATCTCCGACGCTGAGAGCGATGATGACATCACTCCTGGCCAAAGGGACGTGAGTACTGAAACCCCGGCCCGACCCAGCCCAAAACAATGGCCCCGGTAAAACCTTCAGGCTCAGGTTTACACTGTACCAAGACTTCGAACGCCCCGCCCTCTGACTCTGCACCGGACAGACAAAAGCCATCCGGCTCGAGCAAACCCCTCTGTGCCGAGAAAACACCCTCGGCACCGAAAGTGCAGACATCAGAGTTGCCACGCCCTCTTACATCGACACCGACAAAACACTCGGTGCCCAAACCAACAAAAGACACATCTGGACCAAAAGACTCAGGAAAAAAAAGTCGCCAGCGAAGCAACTCGATAAAACATAGACACCGAGAAAGACAGATAAACCACCGGAACTGAAGAACCCAGATAAGGCTTCGGCTCCGAAACAGACTGGAAAACATTCAGCACCGAAGCATACAGAAAATACTTTTGTGCCATCAAAACACAAGGCACCAAAAACTTCAGAACCGGGTAAGGCTGTGGTACCGGACAATGTCCCAAAACACCCAAAATCAGTTTCTAAGGACAATTCTTTGACGCCAAGCATGTCTGCGGAGTCTGAAGCCCTTTTCTTCCCAGATCCCAAGCAAACTACTATATTTATCCCCCCAAAGGCTGGTCATATAGTCACCAAGCTGCCTACAAAAAGGAAACCTGAACATTTACACCAAGTTCCAGTTCCTCCAAAGAAGATTCATATATCTACTAACACTTCTCCTCCACCTACACCCCCACCTGAAAACCCAAACGTAATAATTTCACCACCACACACTCCACATTTAGAGGATATTGATGATTCAAAATGGCATGGAGATGTAGATGACGATGTAATGCCATTAAGTCCTGTCAGTTCACCACAGGTGACAGACCCATGGCATGATTATAACATGGATCTTGATATAACTAATGATCCCGATATTTTTTTTTACCCCTCAAAGCCATCCCCACCAGATGATAATGTGGGATTTGCACAACTTCTAAATAGGGCAGCTACATATCACAAAGTCAAACTCCATTCAGATCCTGTACAGGAAGACTTTTTTCTAGACACTTTTGCACAACCGCAAAAATCCACTCATGTCTTGCCTATGCTACAAGGCCTTATTAGACATGCTCCTGAGGTTTTTAAAGACCCAGTTAGTGCTAGGGTTCTTAACCCCAGAATTGATAAAAAAAATATAGAGCAGCCCCTAGTGACCTATCTATATTAAGGACCAACTTCCCTTAGATTCTTTAGTGGTAGCCAATGCACGTAAAAGGGCAAACTCCCAGGGATAAGGTGATGCACCACCTCCTGACAAGGAATCTAAGTTATTAGACGCATCAGGAAAACTTATGACGCCTCAGGCTGCTAATTCATGGAAAATTGCAAACACACAAGCCCTGCTAGCAAGATACGACAGGGCTCACTATGACGAGCTAGAGAAGCTCATTCAACACCTTCCACCAGAGTACAAAGACAAAGCTAATGACCTAGTACAATAAGGCAAATGTGCACTAGATGCAGCAGACACCGCGTCACGTGCCATAAATACTAGTGTGCTACTACTTAGACACGCATGGCTCAGAGTGTCTGGATTTAAACAAGAGGTGCAAAATACAATTCTAAACCGACCATTTGATCAAGTGCACCTTTTTGGACCTGCAGTTGATACAGCTTTAGAAAAAATTAAAAAAGATACAGAAACAGCTAAATCTATGGGGGCCTTGCAGTCACCATCTGCCAGAGGTTCCTTTCGGCGCTCCTTTTACAGAGCAGGTTCCAAAACTAACACACCAGAAAACCCTACATCCTCATACAAAAGTCCAAACTAAGGTTACATTTCTAGGGGATACAATAAAGGAGGTTACAGAGGTAACAACCAAAGGGGTAGAGGCAATGGGAACAACTCCAGCAACTTCCCTAACAATAAACAGTGACTTCCCTAAGCTTCCCCAGGATCCTCCCACTACTGTCGGGGGACGCATCTCACAGTTCCTACCTGTCTGGAACTCCATCACAACAGACAAGTGGATGAGACAATTTATCCAGTATGGTTAATGCCTGGAACTCACTTCTACACCTTCCAACATTCCTCCAAAACAGCACCCAATGTCATTAGACCATCTAACGCTGTTCAAAAAAGAAGTCTTAGCAATGTTACAAAAGGATGCAAAAGAGCCAGTTCCTCTAATTCATCAAGGGACAGGAGTTTACTCCCTTTACTTCCTTATCCCAAAAAAGAACGGCTCTCTAAGACCAATACTGGATCTCAGACAGTTAAATTGGTACATTCATTCAGACCACTTCCACATGGTCACTTTACAACAAGTGCTTCCATTACTACAGCAAGGCAACTTTCTCTCCACTATAGATCTAAAAGACGCCTACTTCCACATTCCAATACATCCCTCTCACAGGAAATATCTTAGATTCATGGTAGATGGTAAACACTACCAGTTCAAGGTGCTTCTATTTGGAGTCACCACAGCACCCAGGGTCTTTACAAAATGCCTCGCAGTAGTTGCAGCCCATCTCAGAAGACAACAAATTCATGTCTTTCGCTACCTAGAAGATTGACTTATAAAAGCAAACTCCCAAAAAAGCTGGGACAACACAGTTGCTTCACAATCTAGGATTTACAGTAAATCTAACCAAATCCCACCTCAAACCGTCTACAATGCAACAGTATCTAGTGGCAACAGTAAACACTCTCACAGCCAAAGCTTATCCCAATCCCATCAGGATAAATTCTATACAAAAACTAGTTCAAAAATTTCAACCACAACACACTCTACCAGCAAGAGTGTTCATGCGACTAATAGGAATGATGGCATCATGCATTTTTCTCGTCCCTCATGCAAAACTACAAATGCGTTCATTACAAGAATGTCACAACAGTGGAACCAAGCTAAAGGTCAGCTGACAGATCTGGTGTTAGTAGACGACCGCACCCATCGCTCTCTGCAGTGGTGGAGCCGGAAAACCTTGCTAAAGGATGGTCGTTCCTCGAGCCACTTCCACAGGTAGTGCTAACAACAGATGCGTCGCTCACCGGATGGGCACCACATCTCAAAGACCATACCACTCAAGGGTTATGAACCTCTCAGCAAAAAAACAGTTCCACATCAACTATCTGGAATTGTTAGCAATCTCTATAGCATTGGAATCTTTTCAACCTCCGCTCCTAAACAAAGTTGTCTTAGTACGTACAGACAACATGACGGCAATGTATTGCATACAAAAACAGGGGGGACACACTCTCTCCAGGTATCCCATCTAGCACAGAGCATCTGGAGGTGGGCCATTCCGCGAAACATATACCTCTTAGCCGAACATCTACCAGGAGTGCACAATCAGATAGCTGATCTGCTCAGTTAACAAACACAACAGATCCATGAATGGGAAATTCATCCTCAAGTTCTTCTTCTATTCTTTCATATGTGGGGACAGACAGACATAGATCTGTTTGCCACACACAAAAACACAAAATGCCAAAACTTTGCATCCAGGTATCCACACCCATTGTCCAAAGGCAATGCACTATGGATGAACTGGTCAGGAAAATTTGCTTACACTTTTCCGCCTCTCTCACTCATTCCATTAGTGGTGAGGAAACTTCAACAATGTTCCCTTACATGATCCTAGTAGCTCCAACATGGGCAAGACAACCATGGTTCACAAATCTGCTGCAGCTATTAGTAGTGCCACATCAAAAGCTGCACCTCTCTCCCAAGTTTCTCACTCAGAACCATGGAGAGATAAGACATACAGATCCCAGTCAGCTCAATCTAGCGATCTGGCTCCTGAAATCTTAGTTTGGATATCTCAACCTTCCACAAGAATGTATGAACGTTATCAAAGAAGCTGGACGCCCTACAACAAGAGCGTGCTATGCTGTTAAGTGGAAAAGACTAGTCATTTATTGCTCTAAAAATAAGATTGACCCACTAGATGCTTCTATTCAAAACATTATTTGTTACCTTTTGCATCTACAATGTTGTAATATAGCGTATCCATCTATAAAATTACATCTAGCTGCAATAGCAGCTTACCTACAGAACAGACAACATCTGTCGCTTTTTAAAGTTCCCCCAATAAAAGCTTTTATGGAGGGGCTTAAAAGAATAATTCCACTAAGAGGTCCACCCTCCCCAATGTGGAATCTCAATATAGTCCTTACCAGACTAATGGGCCCTCCATTTCAACTTCTACACAAGTGCGAGTTACAATACTTTACTTGGAAAGTGGCATTTCTAGTCGCTATCACATCTCTTAGAAGAGTGAGCAAACTCCAAGCATTGACTATACAAGAACCATTCTTACAAATTCATCACAACAAAGTGGTTCTTAGAACAAATCCTACTTTTCTACCCAAAGTAGTTTCTGCCTTCCATTTTAAACCAGTCAGTTGAACTACCAGTATTCTTTCCTCAACCAGACTTGGTGGCAGAAAGAGCGCTACATACTCTTGATGTCAAGTGCATTGCTCTATTACATAGAAAGAACAAAACCATTTAGAAAAACCAAACAACTTTTTGTAGCTTTCTCCCCACCGCATAAAGGCAATCCTATTTCTAAAACAGGAATTGCAAGGTGGATTGTGAAATGTATACAAATATGCTACCTTAAAGCTAAACACACATTAACAATTCTCCCTAGGGCTCATTCCACAGGCAAGCTAGGAGCATCTATGGCATTCTTAGGAAATAGTCCTCTAGATGACATATGCAAAGCAGCAACTTGGACCACAATACATACCTTCACAAAACGCTATTGTGCAGATGTGCAAACAAAACAACAAGCTAGTGTGGGCCAGGCTGTTTTAAAAACACTCTTATAAACTACTGCAACAGATAGAGGTGGCCACCGTTAAGGGAGATACTGCTATATAGTCTATGCAAAGTATATAATCTGCAGCTCCTATGCCTCGAACAGAAAATGCTACTTACCAGTATGCATCTGTTCTTGGCATGTAGAGCTGCAGAGTTGTACACGCCCACCCTCCTCCCCGGATACCTCTATCTGATCCAGTATTATCTTAATCGAAAACATCACGCATGGGCACTTCTCTATTGCTTACTACTCCATCTAACCCTACTGGCAAAACAATCTAACGATGGAGCCGAAGCCCATGCGCACTCTGCACCGCAGGAAGAGTCACCGGTCTCGTGACTACAAGACTTCTTCGAAGACAAAAACAACGTGAAATCATCCTAGCCCAACACCAGATGGCGATCTATGCAAAGTGTACTACTCTGCAGCTCTACATGCCAAGAACAGATGCATACTGGTAAGTAGCATTTTCCTTTTAGATTATTGCACTTCATTGCCTCATATTGGCAGTCATTTCCTCCTCTCTGTCTCCAATGGATGAAGAACTGACATCGGGAGCTGTGGTTTACGTTTTTTGGCTCCAATAACATCTCTGTGACATCGCTTCCAGCGTTTAGGTAGAGCTTACACCCTCTACCAGTGCGGGAGAGCTATGGGGAAGTTTTTTTATCCAGTCTGGCAGGTGGGGATATTCAACAGGTGAGACATCCGCAGGTAGGTACCGTTTCTGCCATAAAGAAGGTTACCAAAGGTAAGTAACATTTTCTTTGTATCCATGAAGGGCAGTAAGTTTCATGGGCCTGCTTTCTATTGTGAGACTGTCCCTGTAGTGATTTTGAATCTGATGCTTTGACAAAGATGAGTAAGGGCTAAAGTGACTGTACTCGACCATTTGAGCATAGAAACTTATTGGAGGATATTTCTCTTAAAAAAGATTTGTTAAAAAATAGTCTAACTACATTCAGCTTTTCTGATAGAGACTTCTAATCTCAGATTCCTCACAATTTGAATTCCACTATACACCAGACTGAATCCAGAGAGTTTTGATAGCAATATCCTTGAGCATAGATAGGTGTTGTCAAGCTGCTCTGTCAAACTCATAAACAATAAAAGTTTGATAACCTTATGGAACCTGATAGCGTAATGATAAAGGGCGTTTTGCCCTCATTAGTGTTTTACCTCATCTCTCTTCCAATTTATAAAATTGGGGGAGAAATGGAAATTGAACAAAAATATCAAAACACTAGTAAGGAAAAGAGTGCCCCCCTCAAAAAGCCAATTAATTTTAGTGAATGCCCAAAATCGCAACGTGACCTGCTAGTCATGTACTTCGATATTCTAAAAGGATTGACGAAAGGAAGGAATATGAAGCCATTAAATGGATGTAAATTATTAGGTACATTGAAATTTGTCTCTCCCTAAAAGATATCAACTCATGTGACCTAAAGCAAGTAGGATTTGAGCGAGGCAATTGGCTAGTGAAATAACCAAGGTCACATTGTTCTCTCCTGTGATTAAGAGTCAGTGGCGGCTCCTCTGCTAAGGCGGAGGAGCGTCGGCTCACTGCTTGTTGAGCAGTGGAAAATAAAAAATAATTGATAACAACAACAAGTTATTATCATTTTATTTTCCGTTGGGACTTGGTGCGGAGCTGGCTCGCGCAGAGGGAGAGATGGAATGGTTTGCACTCCCTCCCTACATGACGCTTTGATCGACAAACAGCCGAGCACAGTTGGGAGGTTCTCTATTAGGCTGTGTTGCACAGCCCCTTGGAGAGCATGCCCAGCCTCCCCAGGCACAGCCGGAGCGGCCAAACAGGCCTCTCAGGCCATTCACGACACTGCTCCTGCAGGGTCTTGATTGGCTGTCAGAGTCCGGAATCCTGGGTGCATCCTGTGCAAGCTGCAGGCAGCAGCCGGGAAGAAGACGAGAAGACTGAGGAGAGGCGTGCTGCAAAGGCGAAGACCACGGCAAAGCAGGTACCGTAAGTTGTTTTTTTTCTCCATCTTTTCATTCCCCGCCTCACCACCCCCGTTCAGAGGCAGCCGCCACTGTTAAGACTATTAATAAAGTCGCAGAAAAAGAACAGGCTAACTAAGGGATTTGAATAGTGCCTACCTCTGAAGCAAGACCCTTCTACTCTTGTCCTGTTTAAAATGTTCTTGCAGAAATAGAATCAAGATAAGTAATTCTCCCCTTGGGCGCATGAGGTAGAAATCACCCATTCAGGTCAGCTGAGTAGGCCACAGATAATATGCAGATGGTGGTTACAATGAATGACATTAACAGAGGTGATTGTTTCTGTACGAGGCCCAATGTATTTGAACAGTCGTTTGGACGATCAACTGCTGGTGGGCTTCTCTAGTTTAAAAAAGGGGGAACTGTGCAAAAGACCCCTTGATTCTTTCAATAGATTGTCTTATGGAATAAGATCTGCTATGGGCAGTTAAAAGATAGAAGTCTTTGATAGAAGAACAAGTTACTTACCTTCGCTAACACCTTTTCTGGAAGATTACCTAACCAGAGATTTCTCACCGACCAACCCTCCTCCTTATTCGGTGGAGTTTGACTCAGACAGTCCATTAATAAAATCTTTATTTAGAGACCTATCGTCACATAAGGGATTTATCAAAGTAGCCTTGATCCAGTCAAGTGCATGTGGGGAATTCACAATGTGAGGGATCTGTGTGTACATAGTCTCTATCGGAATAGAAGTACCAAAGAAGAGTAGCTTATTTCTAGTAATTTCATGCCTTACGAGGACACCGCTGGCATTACATTCATGTCGGTACTGATCATTAAAGATGTAAGAGATCTGTGGACAAATAATCTCAATTCAGTTTTCAAAAGCTTAAAGCAACAGTCGTAAAAACATTTAAAGGTCAGCCATAACTGGAGCCACTCTTTTCTTGTAGCCGTACCTACAGAAACCTGATCAATGTTGGCATTTTAAAAATTAATCATTTTCCTTGTATAACACCCAACCAACTTAGGGCTTTTAGATGACGTTTTGAGTCTGATACAAGCTGATGAGAGGAAACCCAAGTAAGCATAATAAAAGAGCCCAATGCAGTAACAAAAGGCTGAGATAAAGACCGCCCTATTGTATAATATTTGTACAGGGTTCTCTTGCCACTAGTGTGACTGGATGTACTGTTTTTTTGTCAATTTGTGCTTGTGCGGATGATTTCATGTGACTTGTGAGGGGAGCATTGTGTGTTAGGCACGGGGTTTTGAAAGAACCCGTTTTAGCCAGTGACAGCCAAGGGGAAGCGAAAACCACAACCCCCCAGCATTCCTTGCAGCTTTTCACGCTGCCAACGTCACTACAACCAGCAAGTGTGCCAGGAGGCGCATAAAAACTGCTCGGAGCTCCCACAGTACGGGACGCTCCTGGGCCAAACCCGGGCCAAGGGCAGACCCTTTGGCGCCCATCAGCGGCTGGCAGAGGCTTGGCTGGGCCCACTCATCGAAGCGCCACAGGGGTGCAGGCACTGAGGACTGAGGTGAGTGTATACCCATAATAATTGGACTGAATATATCTTGGTCACAATCTATAATGGGGAAACGCTTTGCTCATCCGCCTGTTCACCCGCCTATTATCCTGGACAGTAGGCTGGAGAGGGTGGTCAGCATTGTCTCCTCAGAAATGGAACTAACAGAGCGCAGATTGTCCCTGGGGAACGAGGCTGCACACACTGATCCTATACTGGAGGGACACTGAGGAGGGGGCGGGGGTTTCGGGGGGGGGGGGGGGGGGGCGGTTGACTTGAGCTGACTCAGCACCAATTAGCATATCCTGTGATTCTGTGCACCAGACAGCTGGTTTTAATAACGTTCTGCTTCCCAGTGGAGGTACCATTGGCGCTCAAAGGCACGCTTTGCCCAGGATGTGAGAAGTTAGCCTGGTATATGATGTTCACTATTCTAGTGAGCACCTTGTACCAGTCCAAACAACCCTTATGGTGATTGTTGTAAAGTCAACCTTATAGACCAGCTATCCTAGTGGTAGCATGGACAATGCAGTCTTAGGCTAAACTCAAGAGGGCATGTGAAGCCAGCTGTTTTGCCATATGTAACCCCTTCAATACCAAATGAAAGGGCACCACACAGGATATTTATAAAATATATGTTATTTATTTCTAGACAAACCCTCTGAACTCTTTATGAGGTCAGAGGCAAAGGTAAAATACAGTAAGTTGCACAAAATACAGTAGGGCCCTAGGGGCACGCTGAACCATATACTAAAATAGTGGTATAAGGACCACTACACTGAAAGTGAATAGGCCTAGGGAATCGCTGGGGCTATGCTGTGCTACCAAGAGTTAGGAACCAGGAGGCCCAAAGGATGCGTGTGCAGTATCTAAACACACATGCGGGTTACCATAGAGAATGAATGGGAACGTAAAAGATGCAAACTAGTTCTTTTAGGGCACTTCTGACTGGACTCGGTGAAAGTTACTTGAAACCTAGACGGTTGGATAGTTAATACCCACAGGAGCACCGGAGTACTCTCGTTACCTCACCCACAGGAAGCGGTTGCATAGGTGTCAGTGTCGGGTTTCGTCGTCTAATCCTATGGAGCCTGGAAGAAAGATGCAGCAGGCGACCAGGAGAGAAGTGCCCGGGTGGATCCAAGGATGGACCGAAGATGAAGAGGACCTGAAAGCAGAGGGGACAGAGTCTGGGTCACTAGCCAGTGACCGGGAAGGAACCAGGCGATGTCGTGAAGCAATCAGGTGCTGTCGTGAGGCTTGTCTCTGCAGCCACGTGGACCAGGAGGCGTTGACGATGACCAGGAGTCAGGCACGAACTGTCCCACGAAGGCTCTCACTGTCGGAGGTGTCGGCTTCAGGATTGGAGTCAACAAGCCTTGGCAAAGGCAACCCACACAGGAAACAAAGTTGGCTTCTTACTCAGACCAGCAAGGTCTGAGGAGCTGCTTCTATTGAGGGAAGCAAGGGCCAGTCTGGAGCAACCAGACCAGTGGTGTAAATTCAAAGGTTTGTTGCCAAGATGGCCAATAGCCAAGGGGCAAGTGACCGGACAGACGCGTCAAGCAGGAAAATGCAGAAGGGCCCCACGCAGAACTCGTGGAGGGTGCAGGGCTGATCTTTGGTGCAGATGATGCTCGGGGCTGGGGCTTCTCAATCCCTAATGCACAGCTTTGAGGGTGCCTCGGTTACTGCACAATTAGCAAGTCGCAGACTTTTCAAGATGGCCGGTCCCACGTCTCTCGTTGCCTCCACGGGTCTAAGCTCTGCTGGGACTGTGGATCGGGCTGTTGATGTCTGGAAGTCCGGTTCTTGTCTGGCTCGGTGCTCGGGCTCCGGCGGGAGCGTCGACAAAGCAAGCCGTTGATCGCTGGATGGTGCCTGCTTGGGCAGGGTGGTCACTCCTTGACCACGAGGGAGATTCTTCAGTCGTCTTCTTGCAAAGTAGATCGTTGAAGGTCCAGAGTTTAGTTTCAGAGTTTGTCAGAATAATCTAAAGTCTTGGGACTCCGCTCCTACCTATATACCAAATCTAGGGGCTGGATTGCCTGCTACGTCCCTCCTATGTGTAGGACCAGGGAAGGGGTGTTTAAACCCCTTTCCCTTTGTCCAGTTTCACGCCGGAGCTGGGGCTGGAGTGCCCCAGCACCGGTTTGAACTGGACCATGTATGGTACACCTTGTGTGCCCCAGGCAGTGTCTCATTTCTTTCAGCCCTCCCTGCCCTAATACACAAGAGCCTGTCTGGGGTGGAGCTAGCACCTCCCAAGACAGGAAACCTATTGTATAAGCCTCCCTCGCTGGAAGGACTCCCAGCAGCAGGAGGTCAGACTTGTGTCTGTGGAAGCAGCATCCATTTTGTGATGCTGAGGCTCTGGTTAACTTTAACCGATAATAGTAGGAACAACATGACTTCTCACTCTAGAAGGGTGGAATGCTACCCCCGTCGCTAAAACTGGCGAGGGGGTAGTATTCCAAATCGTATGACACCGTACTCGACATGTTTTGATAAAGCTAAACCAGAGTTAGCATTTAACCCGAGGTTGATAATGCACTTAAGAGTATATGGTGTAGCAATATCCTAGAACAGCTATAAGGATATGGTTCCGAAAGCTGCAGACAGGCTCAGCTCATGCTAGAGCACCATCTCACATAAAACCAAGCACTCTGCCTTCAGGATTGTTAAGGCCTGCCATAGGAGTGACTTATAGGTATATATGTGTCTAGATATAAGGTTAGATATAGGAATACTATATCTAAGCAAGGGGTGATTACACAACCTTGCCCCAGCTGAGTGATCAGCCAGTTGTGTCAATGTGAGTGGCCAACCAGGGGTGGCATAATACATGCTGCAGCCCCTGGTAGGCCTTGGATGCACCTATGCCCTGGGTACCTATAGTACACTGTACAGGGGCTCATAAGGTGACCCAGTATCCAATTGTAGATGTACCTAAAGTACATGGAGTCCATTTTACAGAGAGAGCAGGTAGCCTGGGGCCCTGATTAGCAGGATCCCAGGCCAACTAAGTTGAAAATCAGCTAAACACTAGGCAACAAATCTGGGGTAAGCATAGTAAGGTATCCACCTTCCTACACAGGACACTACAAGTTATGGGCACCCCAAATGCAGTGGCTGCAGCAGTCGCAACCACCAAACTAAAAAGGAAAAGCGGGAAGCAGGTCTGCACTAAATGGAACAGCCCCCATGCGCCGGTTCCTTCTGCAGTTGTTTATCATCATGGATGCAATCATCCCCATCATCTGATGTTAGCACTTGGGGCTCTGTGCCGAGCAGGAACTCTATCCACTCCATTTGCCCCAAACGGAAGCAGGACCAAGTGCATTAGATCATGGGGAGGATTTTATTAATTCTGGTTGCTCGTGGATTCATGGCATAATTGACATGAAATGTACATCCATATGTGAGCGCTTGGATTGTTTCGACACTGCAGTGAACAAACCTTTACTTCGGGGGGTGACAGCCTTAAGTAATATTGCTCTGGGAGGGCATCTACCTTATATTTATCGAACCCTTTAGCCAAAGTAAATCCCCCCACTGCTACCTTATGCCTGCCTGTGGGCTCTGTAGCAGTGTCCTCCTGTAATACATGCACCCAAATAAGGGAATGTCTCCTTCCGAAGACCAACATAGTGTCGAAACCCCTCCTTTTAGATCATGGCCATCCTGCCCCGACTGGGACTGATTCACTTGTACCTCCCATCCCCACATACAAACCCATCAACAGTTTGGTTGGTGATCAATCAAACTTGTGCACACCCAGTAGTATTATTCCCGATCCTTCGGGTTGGACACATTCCAGGCGCAATACAGACGTATTGGGCCTGCCGCCGGCTGGATGCCCATAGGACTTGGTGTTGGCAAGAGTTCCACCCCTTAAGAAGGAACAGAGGGAAATCTGGGATCAACTGCGCAATAAATGTATGGATTCACTGTCCAAGAATAAGAGGTTCAACACGACAAATATGCAAGAGATTATCATGGCACGAATTGTGGGATGGGTAGGCGATTCACCCAAGAATATTGAGGGGAATTGTGTTATTAACTTCCGTAGATCGTCCATAGTAAAATCGTTGTTGAGATGCCAGGAGATCACAACGACCAACCCATCGAAAATCTGGTGCTAACCACTGGGTTACTTCTATAAACCAACTGCCAGAAGCTTTTTAAACAAGTCTCTTCTCCCAGCAGCCCAAAATAAATTTCTGGCTTTGTCTGACTTGGATTTTCAGGATTGACCATCACCACCACCCATAATTGACAGGGTCAATTATACTCACCCACCCCCTTTAAATATATCTGAGTCACACAATCATGTCGCCACAACCATACCCAAGGCTTACGCCAGCCCAGACCTGAATATACTCCGCTGGAATGTTGCCGGCCTACAATCAAAAATAGACCTAGCAGGTTGGTTGGAACTGGTCAGACAGGATATTTTGATGTTTCAAGAAACCTGGGCCACCAAAGATATACACCTTGAGGGGTTTGAATGCTTTAACGTCCTGGTCCCAACTCCCAAATCAGGCCGACCATTTGGTGGCCTCTCTATCTGCGTTAGCATTGCTGCATTAAGGTCCTACACACCCATAGCGACAAATTCCAAGCTTTGCTATATAAAAGGGGGGGATCTATTTATTTACATAATTTCTATAATAACGATTTCCATAATTCCTGCAAAATAAAATATATTAGTTTATTTGACTTTATTGCCACTGTAGAGATTCGCAATAGCCTTGATAAAAAAGCCGGTATCTGGGTGGAGATATGAACCTCTTCCATGCGTTGGATGGCCCCCGGCCGTCCGATGTCACGGTGAGTGTGTGCACGGTGGGTGTCCGTTCCGCTCACGTGTGGAATTCGCCCGCACGGCGGGGGAATTTGCGCTGCGTCGAAGCGGTTAACGCTAAGCTCCCCAGTGAGGAAACCATGACTCTAAGGTTGAGGAGAAGCAGACAAACTTGCCACAGGGGTGTGGAACTAAAGAAATATTTGCGGAACCATGCCTTGAGTAATGTCATGGATATCGCCGCTGTATCCAACGATAACCCCCCCGACCCAACATTTAGAGGAAGGGGCATCGCAACCACCATTGATTATATCTTTATTCCCCCCACCATTGAAGACCTCTTCGTGAAAGCTGCAGTCGTCCCTTCATACCATGGTGACCATAACCCTATCCAAGTAGTGCTTAAATTGTCTTCGAGGCTGACGTTCAAAATAGAATGTGGTGCTAGGAATTTGGCACCCTTGATAGACAAATTAAGCCGAGCGTGGCGAGGGGTTAATTGTGCTGATCTGTTCCATATGGTGACTAGAGATAATTTGGAACTCTTCTACTCCTGTCTTTCAGACGGGAACCTAACCTCGAGGTTATTAGTGCATTTGATAAACTGTGTAAGGTTATAAAATCCGCGCTATCAAAACCTGCTGCCACTATGCAGCACGGATCCAGCATGTTTAATTGAGAGAGTTCAGCGATCAATAGACCACTACGGAAGGCCTTATCAACCAACCCAAGGTTCCCCTCCCTAATTAAGCTGCTTAAACAGAAGTACAAGCTTGGTATATCTCATAGGAAGGACAAATTATCTGATCGATGGGTTGCTCTTGCCAATGCTGCTAACCTAAAGAATGGGAAAACCTTTTGGGCAGCAGTTAAAGATATGAGAGCAATGGCACAACCACGAACACTGATCAGCTGTAAGATAAACAGCGAAGCTTGTGAAGCTAATTTTTTGAAGATTTATATAGCCCCTACATATGAAGACCTGTTAGGGTTTCAAGCCCACATAGGGGTATCAATATCCCTACCAAAAGTCGAGGAAGCCATACATCAGAGCCCGGGAAATAAAGCCCCTGGCCCGACAGGTTACCCATTGACCTTATTAAACACAAACCGATTTTTGGGCTTCGCTTTTGCTGAACGTTTTTAGCAATTTAACCCATGCCTCATTACCTAGTACCTGGTCAACTAGCATTATTGTCCCAATTTTTAAAGGTGACCATTACCAACCTAGATGTTACAGACCCCTTTCTCTGATTGATAACACTCTGAAATGTTTAGGGAGGGTTTTATATAATATCACATTTTTGTCCGAAGACAAACTTATCTTACAACCATGTCAATTAGGTTTTAGGAGCAAAGTAGGCACCATCAAGCAATGTTTAAACCTCAACCTAATAATTTGGAAATACACCATTGCCCAGACGGCACCTATTTATTTGGCTTTTATGGATTTGACTTCAGCTTTCGATTATGTAAACCGGTCACGATTACGGTCAATCCTTTTTGAATATGGGCTAGACGAGGCTTTGATACATTTCTTAGTATATTTGCACAAGGATCTAAGAGCTCTGGTTAGGATTAACACAGGGGGCAAGGTCTCTAATGACATCACGGTTGGTAGAGGGGTCAAGCAGGGATGTGTTCTGGCCTCCCTACTTTTCATCATATATATTAATTATTTACACAAAACATTGATCGAGTTAACCTGCAATGTTCCTAGAGTTGATGGCAATATACTCCCCGCCGTATTATACATCGATGATGTAGTATTAATGGGCCGCACACCTAACGCTTTACACCTTTTAGTACGCGATTTGGTTATTTTATGGCCACCTTAGATCTATGCACTAATTTAAAAAAGTATTTTATGATGGCTTGTGGGAGGTGGAAGAGCCTTTTAAATTCAATTTCCATGGGCAATCAAAGTTTACAATGCACTAGCACTTTCCCCTACTTTGGGCTGGTCTTTGCTGCTACTGGTTCCTGGTAAGACCATATGGCTTACTGCAGGAATAAGTTCTCCAAAGCTATTAACTCTGTCCTTTACTTACCACAACCTAGGATGAAGGGGGCTGTTTTGGCTATTTTTTTTTTTTTAACATTAGTGCATCCCAACAGCAACTTATGGCTCTAGGGGTTTTCTATGGGGCTGTAGCATCCAGCGCAAAGAAAAGCTGTTTCGTCGTAAACTCCTAGGCACCCCCATCTCAACGTTTCAATATGCTTCCCATAGCGATCTGAACTTACATTACATTGAAGACTACATACAGGCGCACCCTGCTCTATTCTAGCTAGCCATTTGGAAAAATCCAGCTGCATGAGAGATTATAGGAGGTTGCCTCAAATGTGAAAAGGGAATGGATATCCCGTGGCTAGCAGAGGTGCGTTCAGGCATAAGCAGGGTAAACTATGAACACATTTGTGCAAGCACTAACGAGATAGATACGGTTAGCAAAAAAGTTTCAACGGCACTCTATACGCATTATAGTAAGGCAAGGAGTCTAAGAAACCAACTCTAGCTGGTTTTATGTCAATTGAGAATACCTCTCACCAGTTGGGCAGTTACCTCACAAAACCCATAGGTCGATGGGAGAGTGGACTCCTATTTCGCTTAAGAGCGAGCACTATGACATTTTTACTTTGTCTTCCCTGCTAATATTGATCTCTTGCCTTGTCCGTGTGATGGCCAGAGCAGGCAAACCATATTGCACTTTTCATTCTTCTGCAATTTTTATATGAAGTATGCCAAATGACTTTTAATACCCTTTTTTAAAAATTTCACCAGTTCACCTTGAAGCTTCGTGTAGATCTATCCTTCTCTTGGAAGATGACAAACTGGCTTTCACGAATAGAGGCTGTTTTGAAAACTGCTGTGCGTGCCCACAATACGATGAGCACTTTATGAACAATGTTTTAATGTATTAGAATTGACATTGATATTGTGATGCAATTGTGTATTTTGTATGCTGAAATGTGATTTGTTCTTTTATGGATAAGTTTTTATCCATATAAAGTAATTGAATTGAATTGAAAGATGCCTCAAGTCATATCACTGCTACCCTCGACCTGTGCAAAGGTTTATATGTTACAGAGGACATTAAGGCAGCACATTTTATTTAATTTATTTATTTATTCGTCCAGAAGGTCCATCACTGGGACTAGCACTTTCTCTAATATATCTTCATATGTATCGTGCTGGTGCATCACACAAGTCTGCCTTCCTTTTCTGATAAATCTCTTTCAATGGACAACTGTCTGTTTGAATGATTCTGTCCTGTGGGTCACATAGGCAAGTGGAACAGCCATGCCTTTGTTTCTTTTTGGAATTCAATGTGGCATGTGATCTTTCATATTTAGGCGGGGAGGCAGTTTCATTGGTGTTAATTTAATTTACGTTTTCTCAACAACCTTTCTCCGGGCGGTAGGCCAATTGATGACCACAAATAGCCTTGATTTGTTAAGGGTTCCTTAAATACAGTACTCCATTTTAAAGCATGTTTTCGAACAAAAAGGTGGATTTGTAGAATTGGTACTGGGAAGAAGCAAAGGCGATGCTTTAAAGTGTCTCTGTGACAGTTCATTTACAATGCATGATTTCTTCCTAATTGGAGCACATGCTGCACTTTATATGCCCTTGTGGACTTCCACGGGGTCCTAGGACCACTGGGACCTACTTCCACTCCCGTTTTGGGAGCATGGCTCGGATCATATGGCTTTGTCTAAGGTATCCGAGCATGTAGCTACATGGTGGCCAACAGGTTCACAGCTGAACTCTTAGCAATGTCTCAGACCAAGGTAAGGAGCACCTCCATGGTTCCATCCTTCATTAAGAGTTGTTACAGATCTATGTTTTCTGATCGCTCGGGTATCTGCATTGTGTCAACAATGATCACTGTGCATGTGGATGCCTCTAGCATCAATATCTTCCCACAAAACTCTACACCTAACACTCCTGTACCAGACCTAAAGGATCTATATCTTTTCATGAAGAAGGATGAAGGGTGATACAATGTTCAGTGTCCATGCTCCAATCAAAGAGGCCCATGAGCTACTTGTGGTGAAACTACATTGCTTTTAGTGCATATACCAAGTCAGGAAATGTATGAGTTGGTGTACAAACTGTAGACGGGACAGTGCAGCAGTAGTTTCCTAGTAAGTGCTGTAGATTGTCCAGTTTTAGCAAAAATAAGTGCAGGGACCAAGTCAGTCAGCACAAGGATACCGCCCAAGGGTCACCAAGTTTAACTTTCATTCCTACTGCTTCCAAGTTGAAAAAAGTCTTGGAGCTAAAGGTGCCTAGACTAGGCGTAACACTTGACAACAACATCTGGCCAAAACACTGACCATTGGAATGGAAACATATGGAGCTTGTCTAGTTCTTTCCCCCAGGATGAAAATTGCACTATAAATCACACTGCACAGAATGCACTGGTAAAGTACCTTGTGCAACGGTCACAAATGCCCGGCAAGAACATAGATATTGAGAGCTTTAAAAAAACAAAGAAATACCCACATGCTAGATAAAAATCCATGCTTAGAATGTCTCCAAATAAATACAAAAACCCATCAACGTGGCCTAAAAACAAAGTAAAATAAACTTCATACCTGTTGTGAACGTCATATGCAAATGACCCAAGGCATCCTGCAGGCAATGAAGCTTCTTTACTACCTTAGCTGCTGCTTCATACTGCACCACCGTTTGCAGTCACCGCAGTCGCTACAGCTAATACTGTGCATATAATATTTTCTTGGATGGTTTCTCCCTAATAACCTGGCAGAGCAGGAATAGGCCCAGATTAGACCGAAAAACACATGTATTGGCCCAGTTAATTCCTGGTGTCTTAAGGCAAAGAGCAAGACAGAGTACTCTGTCGTGCAATACCATAGCACAGACCTCCCCGCCCTTCCAACCTATCATTTCCTGAAGTGCACATCTTAGACATTTGTTTAAAGAACAGAGCAGCAGAAAGGTGTGTTAAATGACTACCATTAACCTTTTATCTGTTAAACCAAATCTTAATGGAGTGCAAACATATCTCCATTTATGAACATCATTGGCATGGAACAGGACTGCTGGAAAGAAGGATTTGAATACTGGATAATTAGACAGGCTGAAGGAAAGAATTTAAATATTTGTGAAATGTCAAATGCAGTCAAAGGGCAAAAAGGGAGAAGGGAGCAGGAAAGACTGAATGAACAATTGACAGTAGAAATGGTTGAGGGCAGGAAAGAAATGAAAGAAAATACCATCCTCCAGATTTTGTATGGAGCAAAAAATAATGATTTTTAGAATGTTTTACAATGCTGGAAAACATTTAAAACCCCCACCAGGATTCTTAACAAGTAGAAACTGAAAACATGAAAGCTTAATCATAATATAATGGGTAGAAAATAATAATGTAGCATTGAACAACCAGTAAGTATTTAGTTGGAACTAGCAGTTTCTCATGGAAACCCACTATAAACTGAAATATTCCATGCGTCCTCTGTAATGCCATCCTGTCCAGCACTTTTCTCCATCTCCTGCCCTATTAATCAGTAGTATTTTGTCTGTAACGATTTATCAACTCAATCACCACAACATCCATCTCCCAGCTCCTAAACATTAGGACACCTCATTCTGTTCATGAGCAAAATGAGTTAGTGGAATGGCCTGCTAGTATGTCCTCCTTCCCTCTTGTTGTTTTCATTCGGCCTTCAAAGCTTATCTTCTCATATTCGAAGACCAGCACAGCCGATGCGCCTACCGCCTCGCTGTATACGACTCACTTCTCTAGAACCTTACTAATCTCAGTATAATGTAAGTATATTATCAATATATTTTGGTTAAAGTATTTGCATCATCAACCATGCTTGCCTATCATTTCTGTGCGTAACCAGTGAGTGCAATATAGCCATGTACACTATTTGTATGACACACTTATGCTAAAATACTTACAAATGTCAACAGGAAGTTTGAACTCTTGGGAAGTCGAAGGATAGTGTGAGCTTCCAGTTTTGAATAGCAGAGGCAGTAGATCCATATCTCTTGCCAGTCTTTAGAATGTAGCAGATTAATGTCTTAAGATCTCTGGAGAGCAATTTTCTGCACATGCATCTTGCTTGGCCACAGCCATTCAGGATTTGAAAGACAGTTATTGCCATTTTATATTCGAATAGAATAAGAATCACAGCCTACTATTTTTATAGAGTATGGATTACCTATGCTGCATTCTACTTGCTAAGTCATTATTGTAAGACCTTAAATGTTTACTTGGCAGTTCCCTTGTTGATGCTGCTAAATGTTTGCTTTTCTCTCTTCTGTTATCACAGGTTTCACAAGGAGCATTGTGGCAGTTTACAGTACCTGCATGCTTGTAGTCCTTTTACGTGTCCAACTAAACATTATTGGGGGATACATCTACTTAGACAATGCAGCGGTCAGCAAAAATGGCACAGTAAGTTGATCAATTAGTTGCTCCTTTAGTGTACCCCGAGTCATATATGTTAGTTTTACTCCTTTTGGAACCCTTTTCTCTTGCCCCTTCAATTTCCTACTTGATCTTTCATGTCACCTATAAAAAAATGCACAGATTGCTATAGTAATTTCTTTATCCATTGTTAAGTGTTTCCATACAAACAGTACATTTTCCTATTTTCTATCATGTCAGTTTTTCACCCTGCTTTTCATTGTTACGTAAAATAAGAAGCAGGGAACCCTTAGTGGTTCCCAGATTTAAGTTGGAAAGCAGCTTCTATTATATTGCGCTCCCTGGAGAGCCTCATATGGAGCTGCTCTCCAACTATAGCTTGGGAACTAGCCAGGGTTTCCTACTTCTTTTTTTGCAAGTTCATATAGCACTCCAAGTCTGAAAGGACATTGTTTGTCTAAATTGATAATTTGTACATGTAGGTAACTGAAATATGTATATACATCAAAATACAATTCAATAGCATTAGCATAGATGCTCCTATAATATTGTGCTATTCAGAAATCTGGACAGGTAACTTCTCCTAAGATCCCCATGCTGCTTCCTATCATCGTAGAGATGAATTTTCCTTTATTATGGGTTGGGGTGTGTGTGTGTGTGTGTGTGTGTGTTTTGTTTTTGGCATGTTGCAAGGTAGGGTGCTGTAGGATAACCTGAGTTTTCAATCAATACCAAAAATGTACATGTCAAAGAGCAAATTTCAGACAGTTGGCCATTGTGGGCATTGCAATGTAGTTCCACCAGCTATTCCAGTAGTCCTTTCTGAAGGACTGGATTTGTGCAGAAGTAGAGTTGTTGCACTGTTCCAGACGCTGACAGTGGCAGGCAGTGACGGGCTTAAAAAGTGTGTATGATAGGTCGCACAAACCTTTGCACATGCTGTGTGGTTTTTTAGAAGGGGAATCTTAGTGCTTTTTGTTGGACAATTCTGGCCTGAAATTAAACTGTCTGCTAAAGGACAGAGTGCTCTTCACTCACTTCCAAAGTCATTATGACTCATTATGTTAACCATGAAAGGATTGAATGCTGTAACTTGGCCTGCTTGAAGGCTGTTGAAAGGGTTAACCCAAGGAGTCATTCCACTGGCTTATTGTGCCCATAATTGTAAAGATGGTGTCCATCATTATGCCAAGGCAATATTACAATATTGGTACCCTTCCTTAATATATTTTGAGCAGCTTTGACATATTTATGTCCATTCCTGGCATATGATGGGGCATCATAAACAGCTGCCAAGGGTCCCCTTAAATTTGATTTGTTACACTCTTTAAACGTATGTTATTTTATGTTATCTGTTGCATATAAATTTGATATATGTACATAAAAAATAGTATCTTGATTAAAATGGCAAGGCAGTGTTTGTAGACCAAACATGCATTTTTTACAAAATAAAAGCAGAAATTTCGAGACAAAATTGTGTTTTCCCTGTAAATGGTTAGCTTTACTTTTTCGTATGTATTTTTTTGTTTATCCAAAAGCAACGACTTGTAGATGGTTCCAAAATATGTACGTTTTACAAAACCAAAATAAGATGTCTTTAGGCAAAACTATTATATTTTCTATAATCTCTTTAACACTAATGTCTAGTGATAATTTATGCTGATTTTGGAAGTGTTAATGCTGATATTGTTTCCGTGGTACCTGAGGGCGCAATCTGCTGTGTCTGTTTATTTCAGGACCCATGGAGCGGCTGATGAAGCCTTTTTGTATTACTATCAATAATGGTGTGTCAAGCCTTAGCCTTTAAGTAACTATATGAAGAATTTTACCTGAATAAAATAATTTTAGAACGCAATAATTCATCAAGGCACCTCTTTTAGGTCTTTAATATTTTCATTAACCCAATTTTTATCATTAAAGAAGCAAATTTTTCACGAAAACTTCACGACTGGCAAAGTTTTTAATTTTCGAAATATAAAGCATATACCTAGGCATAAAAAAAGAAGTAAGCAGTCAATCCAGTTATTTTGTGCACTAGCTACTTCACTAGTTTAGTTGTCGGCACCATTTTCACCTAAATCTTTTTTTTTTCTTCTCTCTAATTAGTATCGAAATAATTTGTAAGCACAGTGAGAAGTCTGATCAGGCACTCCTGATAACCTCTGGCCTCCATCAGTACTTAAAGCTCTCACACCAGCTTTGCTGAATAAAATGGTTGATTTATTTACATTTTCTCTCACTAACAGACCGGTTCTTTCATGTGCTAAGCAGGATTAGTGATCAGTCTCCTCAAAAAATCAGCCTTGAAGTCTCTGTAGCTGAAAGGTATCAGCCCATCACTGTACCATATGTGCTTGGTAAAATCCTGACAATACTTGGCGCTGCTCAACTCTGGCGACTTGGAGACTAATGAGGACCACAACTCATGACAGCTATGTTTGCACCCAGGGAGAGGAAATAATTTTCCATCACTGACCATGGATGAGTTGAGAACAGCATTTGATCATAGTGATGCAGCAAGTTTAACATAACTCACCTTTTTCATGACATTTGATATAGTTTACCACGCAATTCTTAAGTAGTGACGTGAAGGCGTTGGCATCTCTGAAACCTTCGGGAGTAGTCTATTGGGGGCCCTAAGCTGTGGCGTAGTCTCCCCATAACTATCCACAGCCTAGAAAATCACTTTGCATTCAGAAAAATGCTCATGTCAGTCTTGTTCTTTTAATGTTTTCTCTGTACGGTCTTTTTTGTGTCATTTTTAACTCTTCTCCAGGGAATCCTCATCAAAAGTCATAAACACTGAATAGTTATAACCATGTGCTGATATATTTTCGATTTTTATCTTTCCTCCGAAAAGCCAATATTTAAAATATAATTGTAGTGGACATGCAACAGGTTTTATAGGTGCAGGTTTGTTTATTTGTTGTTTATAAGGGAATAGCCAATTCTGAAAAATAGTAAACATTAAAGTAGTGAACAGAAACAAATGCTCTGTCTAATGACTCTTGTCACAAGGATCGTGGATGACCCTTTTCAACACTTTTCCTTTAAAACAAAAAAAAAGAAACTTTGTAATCCAACATTACTTATCTCATTGAATGTTTTAGAAGTGCTCTTCAAATATTTTCTGTCAATTAATATTACTTCTCTTAAGTCAAGTCAATCAGTCTTTATGCGATTATAAACAATCATAAAAGACACGTGTACAAAAAGAAATTCAAAAAAACCAAATTGGCTGGTAAAACATAAAATATCAAGAATAAAATCAATAATTTTTAGCACATATTAACCTGTTTGCCCCAGTATTGGAACTTTCATAGATTCCCATGCTTTGTATCATTCCCTGTCGTCGGAATGGGAGCCTCGGTAGTATAAAAACCATAGAAACAAAAGAGAAAAACAGGCCTAGGCCTCATCTCATTTTGTATCCTATCACTCTCTTTGTGTAAAAGAGACCAAACTTTTGCCAGGACCAATCAGAGCAGCCTCACCCTCTAGAACCTTCCTGAGAGAGCTCAGAGCCTCAGATTTTTCAACTGCACGTTGTGCTAGGGAGTCTCCACTGAGCTCTGCTCAGTTTTTCTTCTACAAACGTATTGGATTTTTGGATTTCTACTAATAACTTTTAACTACTTTAAAGATGTCTGACAAGGAGACGAAGGCCCTGTTCAGGTCCTGTGCCTCATGTGGGAAAAGCGACTTTTTGTTGAGGATAAGCATGACAACTGTATTTATTGCTTATACCCGGACCACAAGGCCACCGACTGCAAGATCTGTAGAACCTTCTCTACCAAGACTCTCCGTGACAGAGAGGGTCGACTTTTGACCTGGCTTCAAAAGATGAAGACTCGGGAGGAGCCGCTTTCTTCAGATGAAGAGGATTCAACATTTATGGCAGCCTCTCATAAGTCCAGGAAGAGGGGTAGGTCTCCCCCTGGTTCTTCTTCTTCAGTGGAGCCCCCTCTTAAGGCCCCTCACAAGATCTCTGATAGGTCTGAGAGGGCTGGTCCCCTTCAATCTCCTCACGGCAGTGAAAAGGAGGCAGGGACAGGCTCCTGGATTGGCTATAGCCTCAAAGGACAGAAAGGAAGTTTCCATTACTTCTCCTCCGTCCAAAAAAGAGAAGGCCAGTGACAAACAATCTTCTGTCACTTCTGGGACTGGTCCGGAGAAAAAACAGCGCTCGTCGACAACGAAAACGTCGGGTACGTTCGATACGGTTCCTTCTGTTAAAGTTCCCGCTGTTTCCTTGGCTCCGTCGACGGGCTCGTCGGCGGTAGCGATCTCCACATCTACGTCTTCTTCTTCGACTTTCAAGATTCCAACTTCCACGTCGACTATGTTGACAGTTATGGTTGTGACGACGAGCTCGTCTACGAAGCCGTCGACGATTATTCCGTCGACGACTAAAGCTTCGTCGACGACGGCCGCTGCCCCGTCGATGATGGCCTTGTCGACGACCAAGACTCCGTCGACAAAGGTGATTATACCGTCGACGACCGCTGCTCCGTCGACTAAGACGGTTATACCGTCGACGACTGCTGCTCCGTCGACGACGACGTCTGCAGAAGATGAAAATTACCCCGGAAATGACATCCCCACGACGAGTGTCGTTGCATCCACCGAATATGCTCCTAGAGGACGAGTGGAGGAAGAGGAGTTTAGTCATTATGGTGATGTATACAGTCCCTCAGACTTGAATGTAAAGCTGCAGGACACTGACAATGAGGACTATTTCGAGCATGCACGTGAACAACAGGTGCACTATGTTTCACAGGAGCGACGTTCTACTGGTTTAGGACAGGACATGGTGGCCATGCCTGCCTCTCTGCTCACCGATCTTCAACTGATGTTACAGGACTATAGAAACAGGTTTCCTTCGGAACCTTCTACCCAGTCTACACAGCCTCCTCCTCAGGAATTGCCACAAGCACAGTCGGTTGCTGGTCCTTCTCCTTCGCAGGTGGTGCCCCACCTCCCAGCTCAGGTTATACCTCTGGTCTGAACTCAAACACCGGATCCGGATCCAACCGATCCTGTCCAGCTGGATACCTCTTCGGACGAGGAGTCGGTTCAAGTGGATCCTTTATCTGATCCATTACAGGACCCAGATCTGGATCAGGGTGACAGTGGCCTGCAAGACCCGGACGCCACTGGTCGTGATACATCTATATCCCCCTCCTGTGGACATAGGAGGGTTCCATCACCTGATGGAGAGAGCGGCGAAAAGGTTTGGACTGCCGATTACAAGAGAGGAGTCTTAATGCTTCATCTACGATTTCAAGGAGCAATACAGGAGATCTGTTAAGTCCATTCCGATCATAGAACATGTGTGGGAGGAAGGCATAAAAATCATGCAGAATCCAGCCACTGTGATTCTGGTTCTTCCCAGACTGGAATAAAAGTATAAGGTTCCGGAAGGCAGTCCAGCCTGTCTTCTTGGTCAACCTAAGCCTGATTCAGTCATCTCTCAGGCCGCCCAAAGCAAGTCAAAGAATCCGACGACGCCTTTGACTACGCCTCCAGACAAGGACGGTAGACGTCTGGATAATGTGGGGAAGAGGTTTTCAACCATGGCCAGCTTGCTGGTTAGAGCAGCTAATTCTCTCGCCATTCTGGGCAGATACGATCGCCAGATGTGGTGTGACATGGCACCGTTTGTGGAACAATTGCCAGACGTCGCAAGAGAGGAAGCCAAGAGAGTGCTTATGGAAGGAGAAAAACCATCCTCCGAGGTCATCGACTGTGTGATGGATATCGCCTCCACGGCTTTTCGGGCCTTAGCGAGTTCAGCGGTGCTATGTCGCCAGGGCTGGTTAAGAGCCACCTGGTTTCGTCAGGAGGTCCAAAATAGGATCCTGGACCTCCCATTTGATGGTGAAATGCTTGTGGATGATGCCCTGCAGAACATAAACCAAGATACCGACACGGCAAAGTCGCTGGGATCTCTCAACTATCGCAAGGTCCCATTTAAGGGCGTTCGTGGCAGGGGTTTCTCTTCGTATAGAGGCAACGCCCAGCAGAGATATTCGTCTCAACCGTCCCAATCTTACAAGACCCAGTACTCTAATCAGTGGCAGGGACAATCGACGTCTTACTCTCACCAAACACCGCGAGGACGTCAGAACCGTCAAGGACGTGACGGCAGCAAGCGACAATAGCGGCCTCCTGGCTCTACCTGCTGTTCCTTCCCTCACAGTCACATCAGTGGGGGGCAGGATTTCTTTTTGTCTGAACAGCTGGAGGTGTATAACATCGGACCAGTGGGTCCTGAATATTGTACAGAGTGGCCATACGTTGGAATTCCAAGATCTTCCTCCAACACGAGCTCCGGGTGCCATCCGCACAAAACATCTGGGACTACTCCATCTAGAAGCCCATCAATTGTTCCTCAAAGGGGCAATAGAACCGGTACCTCTTTCTCAGAGGGGCAGAGGTTTTTTCTTCCAGGTTCTTCCTGGTGCGGAAGACGACAGAGACTTGCCGCCCCATTCTAGACCTACGAGAGCTCAACACTTCTCATCAAACTTTCTTTCAGGATGGTCACTCTCCAGGAAATCCTTCCTCTTTTAAACCCAGGCGACTACTTGGCTTCCCTGGATTTAGAAGATGCGTATTTCCACATTCCGATCCACCCAGCTCACAGACAATATCTGCCGTTCACAGTGGGCAAGAGCCATTTCCAATTGAAGGTGCTTCCGTTTGGCCTGCGGTCTGCACCTCGGGTGTTCACCAAGGTGTTAGCACCAGTAGCAGCTTTTCTAAGGACACATTCCCTGGAGGTGTTCCCTTACTTGGACGACTGGCTAGTCAAGGCTCCATCTTTCGAGGAAACCTCTCAGGCTGTTTCGACTTGCATTCAGGTATTCAGACACCTAGGCCTTCAATTGAACAGAGGCAAGTCAGTTCTACTACCCTCTAAAACCGCACGGTTTCTTGGGGCGATTTTGGACACCTCACAGTGCACGGCTCGTCCTTCGGAGGACCGTCAACGAAAGTTGATAGTATCAGCTCGCCAACTCTTCCAGAAGAAATGCTTGTCAGTCCGTCAATACAAGTCCCTTCTAGGGTCGAAGTCATCCTGCATACCATTAATACCTCATTGCAGGCTGCGAATGCGCCCTCTGCAGGAAGAACTAGACAAACAATGGCACCAGGCAGACGGATCATTCAACGACAAGGTGTTGGTGACTTCGGCAATGAGAAAGGCATGCGAATGGTGGCTGGTACAAGACAATATCGCACAGGGTCTGACGTTCAGAATTTCGCCATCCCCCTCATCATAACCACGGATGCCTCTTTGGAAGGCTGGGGAGCGGTGCTCCGCGAACTTCAAGTCAGCGGACACTGGAGCCCGGATCAGCGCCAGTGCCATATCAATTTTTTGGAGCTGACAGCCATTTTGTTGGCCTTAGAAGCTTTCCTTCCCAGAGTTCGCAATCGTTCAGTGCTGGTCCGGACGGACAATACGACGGCCATGCACTATGTAAACAAGCAAGGGGGAACAAGATCGCAGACTCTGTCCACAGAAGCTCAGAAACTCTGGGGTTATGCGATCCTTCACAACATCAGTCTGAGAGCCGAGCACCTGGCAGGCTCACTCAATGTCAAAGCGGACGCCCTGAGTCGACAAACGGAGGTGACGGACGAATGGGAATTGAATCAGTCCATTCTGGAGAGGGTGTTCGAGGTTTGGGGGACACCTACCATCGACCTGTTTGCCTCCCCAGTGAACGCCAAATGCCGGTTTTACGCAAGCAAGGTTCACCATCAGGGGTCCCTGGGGAACGCCCTTTCGATAGCTTGGTACAGCGCATTCTTTTACGCTTTTCCTCCAATTCCCCTCATTCCTCGAGTACTCAAGAAGATGAAGGCGGAACCGTGCAAAATTAGTCTCATTGCACCAGCGTGGCCCCGACAATTTTGGTACACGGAGCTCCTGCGACTCTCCCAGGCTCCTCCGATCCGCTTACAATCCATTCCATCCCTGTTGTCCAGGAATCAGGGGCAGGTTTACCATCCAGATCCGAAATCGCTCCACTTGACAGCGTGGCTCCTGAACACAGAGAGTTCCGTCATCTGAATCTTTCCCAAGAATGTTGAGACGTTTTGTCACAGGCTCGAGCACCGAGCACAAATAAGACTTACAAGGCAAAATGGAGAAGGTTCTGCCTATGGTGTCAAAGACAAGGTCTCCATCCTTACAAATCTCTGCCTCACCAACTCTTGCCATATATTCTATCATTGGCTAAATCTGGGTTAGCACATTCCTCTGTGAAAGTCCATCTTGCAGCCATTTCAAGGTTTCGGCATACTTCTTCAGGCCCTTCCTTATGGTCCTCTCGGATCGTTAAACAGTTCTTGAAGGGTTTATTCCGGATGTACCCTCCAGTTCGACCTCCTCCTCCAGTTTGGCAGCTCAATCTTGTCCTGGCTCAACTCATGAAACCTCAGTTTGAGCCGGTGCACAAGGCGGACTTGAAGTTCCTCTCTTGGAAACTTGCTGTCCTTCTAGCTCTTACTTCAGCGAGAAGAGTTAGTGAGCTTCAAGCCCTCTCCATAGTGCATCCATTCCTTCAATTCAAAAAGGATGTTCTTATTCTTCGCACCAATCCAAAGTTCATTCCGAAAGTACCATCTGAGTTTCACTTGAATGAACCTTTGATTTTAAAGTCTTTCTTTCCGTGTCCTTCTACACCTGCGGAACGCACTTTACATTCTTTGGACGTTCAGAGATGCTTAAAGTTCTACTTAGAAAGTACAAGGCCCTTTCGGAAATCATCCCAGTTGTTCGTCTCCTACAGCGCACCACGGAAGGGATTTCCTTTAGCAAAGAGTGGCATTTCCCGCTGGATATCCAGTGCCATTCAATTTTGCCATCAGGAGGCGGGCAAGCCTTTGAACAGTAAGGTTCGTGCCCATTCTACAAGGTCTGTGGCTTCATCTGTGGCTCTTTTCTCTGGAGTCCAATTAAGGATAAATGCAGGGCAGCAACGTGGAGCAGTACTCATACCTTCACGAAACATTACTGCCTAGAGTCTGCAGGACGAGAGGACGCGGCTGTTGGTCAAGCAGTTCTGCAGAATCTTTTTCATTGAGAGGTGAGCTTTCCCTTCAGTCCCTCCATCCTGGTGAGCACATTTTGTTTACTTTTCTTACTTTACTATAAGTATTGCTATATGGTTGTTGATGCCATGTTTTTCTGGTTTACAAAATGTGTCCTGGTGTTTTACTGCTAGCTACTCTGATACAAAGCATGGGAATCTATGAAAGTTCCAATACTGGGGCAAGAAAACAAGTTACTTACCTGTAACTTTGGTTCCCCAGTATTGGTAACTTTCATAGATTCCCATGCGCCCACCTGCCTCCCCTGGGAAAGCTCAGTCTTTTCACATGAGATAGTGGCGGTTTGCGCAATGGCTACGACAATCTGAGGCTTTGAGCTCTCTCAGGAAGGTTCTAGAGGGTGAGGCTGCTCTGATTGGTCCTGGCAAAAGTGTGGTCTCTTTTACACAAAGAGAGTGATAGGATACAAAATGAGATGAGGCCTAGGCCTGTTTTTCTCTTTTGTTTCTATGGTTTTTATAGTACCGAGGCTCCCATTCCGACGACTGGGAATGATACAAAGCATGGGAATCTATGAAAGTTACCAATACTGGGGAACCAAAGTTACAGGTAAGTAACTTGTTTTCTTATATTAGAGAGTACTAAAACACCGAACTCAGCACCCTGGTACAAGATAGAAGATACAGTTTTAAGGTGATAACATAAATACATAATTACATAGTTACGTAGTGCCCTGCATCCTGATCCTTCTTACGGCCCATGTCCGGCTCCAAAATTTTGCCATAGCCACCACTACGACTTCTCTGGTGTCAGATTTTATAATACGCAAAGCCATTTGGGACGATCTTGTTCCCAATTTGGCGCAAACTGGCTTGAGCCATTTTTTGCGAGGCGCCTTGTATGCAGGGCAGACTAAGAGGATATGCGGCAGAGTCTCTTCCCAACATAAACAGGAGTGGCAGAGTGAGTCTTGAACAGGCCCCCAGTTTTTAGTAAATGATTTTATAGGGAGGCTTCCCACTCAGTTCAGTTCAGTTCATAAGTCTTTATTTCGATAATAAAATGATAAAAGACAGGAATATCAAGGACATAAAATTTTTGACAAAAAGCCCATCATTACAATCAACTTTTTAAAAGGAATATTAAACAGTATGGTAAGACTTTTAGAAATACAAAAATACAATAACAATCATTTTTTGTTAAAAGCATTTCGAGATTAAAATACATTTGGGTTCCTGGTGCTAATGACCCATGCCCACCCAAGAAATTTAGCAAGGCCAACCACTACCAGCTCAGAAGTATTAGTGCGGAATATCTTCAGGGCTTCAGCACTCCCTTTAATTTCTAGCCTACAGCAAATGGGCCGAATCCATTTCAGTCTAGGTACATGGTAAGCAGGGCAGGCGAAGAGAAAGTGGCTTACACTCTCCGGGTGGATTGAACACAAAGGGCAGGAATCACATGAATTGGCGGACCACTTAGTAGTAAAGGAGTTAATGGGTAGAGACCAGACTCGGAACTGATGGTATAGTTTCCGGTTGAGGGTCTTAGTGGTCACATCCCAATAGGTTTCCAAAGAGGGGGGTCACTTTATGGGTCAAGAAAAGGCCTGTTAAACTAGAAGTATCGTCTGACTGGACTACAGATGAGTGTTCAACTGAGGCCCAATACAAATCTTTAAGATCCTGTTTAGAAGGGAACAAAGAGGTCCCCGGAGAGACCCAAAGGTGGTTGAGACCCATCTCTTCTAAAACCATTTTCACTTCCCTCAACCATGCAATTTTTGAAGCGCCCCATGTTGCTTTTATCTCAGCTAGTTCGCTGGCAAATAGGCTAAGATCTGGAGAAGTCCAAATCCTTCGCCACAAAGCCACCAAACGATACCGGGCCAACTCATTAATGGGCTTGACGCCCAGATCTAATAACAGGGGTTTGGTAGGTGTAGATTGGGGAAGACCTATCAAATTCCGCAAGAATTTATTTTGGGCTTTGGCCAGAAGGGTTAGATCTTTAAAACCCCAAAGGTCAGCACCATACAGTGTGGCTGCATTAATTTTGGCTTCGTAGATCTTAAGTACGGGAGCAATACGTTTGGTATAGGACTTCTTATGCTCCTGAATTAAGCAACCCGTGAGGCGTGCAAATTTAAGGTATAATGCCTCAATCTGGGGTTTCCAACTGAGGTGATAGTCTAACGTCACACCCAAATAAGTCATTACCTCAACTTGTTCAATGCAGGCACCATTTAGACTGACTGGGCTTTTAATGGGGCAATTTTTGCTAAAGACCATAAATTTAGTCTTGCTAATATTAATTTGTAAATCATTAACCCTACAGAACTCGTCAAATCTATTGAGTGCGGTCTGTAACCCTTTTCGAGTTTTTGAGAGGAGCAACGCATCGTCAGCAAAAATTAGCATCGGATACTTAGTTCCTCCCAAGGTTGGTGCATCTGTCGGGGTATCAACAAAGAACTCAACTACTTGGTTAATGAACAAGAGGAAGAGGGTAGGGGCCAGCACACATCCCTGACGGACGCCGCGTGTTACTGGGAAGCTGTCAGTCACCTGCCCTTGCTTTCCCCATCTCACCATGGCAAAATTGTCCTCATGTAATCTAATTACTAAGTTCAAGAGTTCTGGCAGCATGCCCATTGAATTAAAAGCGTTCCACATTTTCTCCCTGGGCACAAGGTTGAAGGCCGACTTGAGATCCACAAAGGCGGCATAAATTACTCCTCCACCTAACAGGACAACCTTCCAGTACAACATAGTTAGTCTGAAGACCTGATCTATTGTACTAGTTCCAGATCTAAATCCGGCTTGCATTGGAGATAAAATGTTGACCTGTTCCATCCACCCCTGAATTCTTACAAGGATCATCCTAGCAGTTATTTTTTGGATTTTATCGATCAAACTGATCTGGCGGTAATTACCCGGTACCGAACGGTCATCTTTTTTGAAAATGGGTAAGATCTCCGCCCCTTTCCAAGAGACTGGGATCCTTGCCCCTTTGGCAATGGCATTAATAAGCATAGTTATATAGGGGACCCAGATGTGTAAATTAATTTTAAAAAGGTCTGCCGGTACTGCATCCATTCCTGGAGCTTTTCCAGATTGTACCGCACTGAGAGCCAGCTCTGCTTCGGAATAGGTAAAAACTAGGGAAGGGCAAGAGTTGGAGGATGAGGATGCTACCTTCGTGTGTTCTATGTATTGCTCTGTGTTTGAAGCCCTGAACTGGGAGGAATAGAAAGCCACCCACTCAGCAAGAGGAACATGATTAACGGGAGTTCTGGAGTCAGGATTCAGGCCCCACTTAACGGTTTCCCAAAACCTGATTTGATTAAATGATTGGCACGCCTTGAGGAGCTCTGACCAGAGCTGCTCATCCCATTCTTTTTTGGCGGCCCATTGGGCTCTTTTATATAGTTGCTGCGCTGTTTTAATATCACTGGTAACACGAGTTTTAATCGCCTTAATCAAACTGCTATGTGCTTCCCTGCAGCTCTTATTGTACCATGTGTTTTGTTGACCTGATACCTTTTTCTTTCTTTGGGTTAAATGGTTGTGTTAGTAGGATTTTGAGTTTTGAAAAGCACTGATCATGGAGGTCGCTAATCTGAGAAGTACCCCCGAGGAATGTGGGAGGGCTTTCATGTGTTTTAGTGTGACCGAGACTTCCTTTTCTATACCGTTAAGTATGGAAGGGTCTTCAACTACCCTAGACCATCTAACTCTTCTTCTGTCATTTGTCAGAATGGCTTCAGACGTTAGACAAAGATTTTTAGGAGGTTCGCCTCTATCCCCTTCAAATTCCAAAGTTAACGATAGGGGGTTGTGGTCGCTCTCTGGTCGAGCCACGACCTCCATGTCTATCACCATTGACCAGAATTCTATTTTAATTAAAATATAGTCTATTCTACTCATGCTGACCCCATTATTAAAGGTGGGATGTCCTGCATTGTCAGATTGCGTGCGCCCGTTTACTGCTCTGAAACCTCGTTCCAGACACAGTCCTAGCCAGAGAAGTGCCGCTTCGGTAGCCTTCACACCCTTATCTAAAGATAATGGCGGAACGTCCCAAACAGCATCTTCCACTACCCCCAAGTCTTTGCCCACACTAAGCAGTGGTTCAAATGAACAATTTAGATCCCCGGCTATAAAAATGAATGTATCCCTTCCTATTTCATCAAGGAGCAGATCTAAATCATCCATGATGATCTGCCTACGACCACCTGGGCGTCCACGGGCGTAGATATTTATAATTACTATGTCCTGTTTGTCTGCCCTACTAAGCTTGATTCCTAATAGGTCAGGATTAGCCACTGTGAGTTCGATCGGTCTATACCCAATGGACTGTCTTACCCAGACCACTAGTCCTCCGGAGGCTCTCCCTTTGGGGCCCTGGATCGCCGGTTTGAAAAAGTTCAGATACCCTGATCGGTATATGGGGTCGGGGGCCCAACTCTCCTGGAAGATAATGATATCAAAGGAATCTATAAAAACTGCCCAATCCTCTGAATCAATTCGACTCTTTAATCCCGCTATGTTCCAGGAGGCAACCTTAAGCGGTCCAATTAGACTAGGAGATGGAGTAGACTCCAGGGCACCCAATTCCTCCTCGATAGATGTGACTAGTCTCAATGGAATGTCAGGTAGCTGTTTGGGTGAATTTGGAATTACGGTGTCATTTCCTATCCCTGGAACACCTTCATCAGTACCCTGATCTAAATCGTAACCCACCGAGTTGGTACTTTTGGCTTCAGTACATAAGTTAACTAACCCTTTGACAGGATGCAGTCAGTCAATTCCCTCAAGACCAGACAAGGATTCGAACCGATTGGACAAACAGGGGTAGAAAGGGGAGTTGGGTACCCTCTCAACCATGTTCCTCCCTACATATCTATGCATTGGAATGCAATTGGGACGACGAACACCGGGTCTCTTAGGATAAAAATAGTTCAATCCCAGGGATTGCTCATCCCCCAACCTCCCAAACCCTGCCTCTCTACAAATGTAGTCTACCATCCATGGATCCCGAAAATTTATGAGAATGCAATCGCCTTCTAAGTCCTTCTTCCAATAGCCCACCCAATCTACTCTGCGAACAGTCAAGATCTTAGTTGAAGAAGAGGGTGGGAGGGGACGATTTTTATTTAACCAAAAGGCGACTTTATTCATACGGTCACCATGGGATTCAGAATGGCCCTCCCTAAGAGCTGCGACGCCTGTAAGAACAATAGTATAGGGCGTAGCATCTATAGGCAAGTCCGCTGGTGGTGGTCCCCCTATCAATACTTTCCTTTGAGGTTGGGTGGAATTGGTATTTACACGCCCGGCTGCAACACCGGAGGTCCCTGATGGTTGAGGGGGAGGTTTGGGCACTCCCTTGTTGGGGGTCTGGGCCTGCTTGTTGGGTACTATTTTAGAGGAACTTGGCTGCACCGAGCCATTAGATTTAGAACTAGCCTTCTTATGTGTTAGTGGGGGAGCCACAGTGGTAATGGATGGTTTGGGAACAGCACAGATGTTAGGACCCTCTCCAGAAGGATTACTATGGGACTGCCTAACATAAGAGGGAGCCTGGGTGGAACAATGTTTATTCCCCTGGGTCTTAGTATTACTAGCAGTGGCAGAGGCCTGTAGTGTAACTTGTTCGTTCACCAATTGTTTAAGTAAGCAGGAATTGGTGGTTACAAGAGTCTCTAGACCATCTAATTTTAAGTTCATCAACCTGGTTCTTTCCAGGACCGGTAGCAAAAGTGTCTTGAAAAGAACCTCCATTTTAGCAAGTATATCGATGTCACTGCTACCCATACTTATAGGGCAAAGGTTCGGGACCCCTGTTGGAGGAAAGAGAGGAGTATCATGGTCACTAGGAGGCAAGGTGATTTTAGAGCCACTAGTTGCGTCATGGTTATTAGCCCTCAATGGCTGACTAACCATTTTAGGTATTTTAGACACACCCCCTCTCTGACTTTCCTTGTTCCGCTTCCTTTTACCAGGAAGATTATTATGCGGGGATTCCTCCTCAGTTGAAGAGACTAATAGGGATGGGCTATTAGACAGCACACTATCTCCCCCCCCCCCCCCCCCCCACACTCCCTAGTGTATCAGTATTGTCGAAGTCAATGCTACAACGTGGCGAAGAAGGTCCTTCAACTCCACAATGAACATCATCTACGACAGGAATAGTTTTGGAGCTTACAGCAGGTAAAGGTGGGGGTAATTGACTGGTGACAGAAGCAAGTGGCCCCAAAGATGAGCATTTCCCATTAACAAGATCTATTGATAGCCTTTTCTCTACGAAGGCGATCTCTTTCTCCAGTGTTCCTGTGGCCTTGGTGATAAAGGCATCCAAAGGACCAGAAACCATCCCTTTAGACGTCTGCAGGGTAACAGAACGGTCTTTACCCGAACGTAGAGGCATACTGTATGTGTAACGATCTATGCAGGGGAATAGATAATATAGATGGAATAAGAAGGGTACTTAGACACCAGCTCAATATACCTAGTAAGAAAATGAAAAGTAAGCAAACAAAATAGATAACCGTGACCAAGGCCCAGGGGGATTGGCCCAACCCAACCACGGCCGACCACGGACGGCCACAGACGGCCCGCCCTTGTCCCGGGCTTCTCCCGGTCGCTCCCGCGCAGCGGGACTTGTCAGCCAATTTATAGGTCTATGGGTAAAGGGGAGGGGCAGGCAGGGAGAGCAGCCCAGGTGCTGTTAATCCGGGCGGCGGCGCTTCTGGGAAAGGTAGTCCCAGGCCCGCGCTCGCACTCTGCTCGCAGCCCTGCTTGTCCAGCAGCACACCTCCCAAACAGCAGGCAAAAAGTCCGTGAAGATCGGCAGGCAACCCAGCGATGCGGGACCCGCGAAGCGGGTTCCGCGAGAAGTAGGTCAAGTTCACTATATCACACAACCCGGCGTGCTCCAAGGGTCCTCAGCAAAGCGTCCCAAAGATAAACCAAAGGCTGGGGTTTTTGAAGCAGATGGGGAGGGGCAGGCAGGGAGAGCAGCCCAGGTGCTGTTAATCCGGGCGGCGGCGCTTCTGGGAAAGTTAGTCCCAGGCCCGCGCTCGCACTCTGCTCGCAGCCCTGCTTGTCCAGCAGCACACCTCCCAAACAGCAGGCAAAAGTCCGTGAAGATCAGCAGGCAACCCAGCGATGCGGGACCCGCGAAGCGGGTTCCGCGAGAAGTAGGTCAAGTTCACTATATCACACAACCCGGCGTGCTCCAAGGGTCCTCAGCAAAGCGTCCCAAAGATAAACCAAAGGCTGGGGTTTTTGAAGCAGATGGGGAGGGGCAGGCAGGGAGAGCAGCCCAGGTGCTGTTAATCCGGGCGGCGGCGCTTCTGGGAAAGGTAGTCCCAGGCCCGCGCTCGCACTCTGCTCGCAGCCCTGCTTGTCCAGCAGCACACCTCCCAAACAGCAGGCAAAAGTCCGTGTAGATCGGCAGGCAACCCAGCGATGCGGGACCCGCGAAGCGGGTTCCGCGAGAAGTAGGTCAAGTTCACTATATCACACAACCCGGTGTGCTCCAAGGGTCCTCAGCAAAGCGTCCCAAAGATAAACCAAAGGCTGGGGTTTTTGAAGCAGATGGGGAGGGGCAGGCAGGGAGAGCAGCCCAGGTGCTGTTAATCCGGGCGGCGGCGCTTCTGGGAAAGTTAGTCCCAGGCCCGCGCTCGCACTCTGCTCGCAGCCCTGCTTGTCCAGCAGCACACCTCCCAAACAGCAGGCAAAAGTCCGTGAAGATCAGCAGGCAACCCAGCGATGCGGGACCCGCGAAGCGGGTTCCGCGAGAAGTAGGTCAAGTTCACTATATCACACAACCCGGCGTGCTCCAAGGGTCCTCAGCAAAGCGTCCCAAAGATAAACCAAAGGCTGGGGTTTTTGAAGCAGATGGGGAGGGGCAGGCAGGGAGAGCAGCCCAGGTGCTGTTAATCCGGGCGGCGGCGCTTCTGGGAAAGTTAGTCCCAGGCCCGCGCTCGCACTCTGCTCGCAGCCCTGCTTGTCCAGCAGCACACCTCCCAAACAGCAGGCAAAAAGTCTGTGAAGATCGGCAGGCAACCCAGCGATGCGGGACCCGCGAAGCGGGTTCCGCGAGAAGTAGGTCAAGTTCACTATATCACACAACCCGGCGTGCTCCAAGGGTCCTCAGCAAAGCGTCCCAAAGATAAACCAAAGGCTGAGGTTTTTGAAGCAGATGGGGAGGGGCAGGCAGGGAGAGCAGCCCAGGTGCTGTTAATCCGGGCGGCGGCGCTTCTGGGAAAGTTAGTCCCAGGCCCGCGCTCGCACTCTGCTCGCAGCCCTGCTTGTCCAGCAGCACACCTCCCAAACAGCAGGCAAAAGTCCGTGAAGATCAGCAGGCAACCCAGCGATGCGGGACCCGCGAAGTGGGTTCCGCGCGAAGTAGGTCAAGTTCACTATATCACACAACCCGGCGTGCTCCAAGGGTCCTCAGCAAAGCGTCCCAAAGATAAACCAAAGGCAGGGGTTTTTGAAGCAGATGGGGAGGGGCAGGCAGGGAGAGCAGCCCAGGTGCTGTTAATCCGGGCGGCGGCGCTTCTGGGAAAGGTAGTCCCAGGCCCGCGCTCGCACTCTGCTCGCAGCCCTGCTTGTCCAGCAGCACACCTCCCAAACAGCAGGCAAAAGTCCGTGTAGATCGGCAGGCAACCCAGCGATGCGGGACCCGCGAAGCGGGTTCCGCGAGAAGTAGGTCAAGTTCACTATATCACACAACCCGGTGTGCTCCAAGGGTCCTCAGCAAAGCGTCCCAAAGATAAACCAAAGGCTGGGGTTTTTGAAGCAGATGGGGAGGGGCAGGCAGGGAGAGCAGCCCAGGTGCTGTTAATCCGGGCGGCGGCGCTTCTGGGAAAGTTAGTCCCAGGCCCGCGCTCGCACTCTGCTCGCAGCCCTGCTTGTCCAGCAGCACACCTCCCAAACAGCAGGCAAAAGTCCGTGAAGATCAGCAGGCAACCCAGCGATGCGGGACCCGCGAAGCGGGTTCCGCGAGAAGTAGGTCAAGTTCACTATATCACACAACCCGGCGTGCTCCAAGGGTCCTCAGCAAAGCGTCCCAAAGATAAACCAAAGGCTGGGGTTTTTGAAGCAGATGGGGAGGGGCAGGCAGGGAGAGCAGCCCAGGTGCTGTTAATCCGGGCGGCGGCGCTTCTGGGAAAGGTAGTCCCAGGCCCGCGCTCGCACTCTGCTCGCAGCCCTGCTTGTCCAGCAGCACACCTCCCAAACAGCAGGCAAAAGTCCGTGTAGATCGGCAGGCAACCCAGCGATGCGGGACCCGCGAAGCGGGTTCCGCGAGAAGTAGGTCAAGTTCACTATATCACACAACCCGGTGTGCTCCAAGGGTCCTCAGCAAAGCGTCCCAAAGATAAACCAAAGGCTGGGGTTTTTGAAGCAGATGGGGAGGGGCAGGCAGGGAGAGCAGCCCAGGTGCTGTTAATCCGGGCGGCGGCGCTTCTGGGAAAGGTAGTCCCAGGCCCGCGCTCGCACTCTGCTCGCAGCCCTGCTTGTCCAGCAGCACACCTCCCAAACAGCAGGCAAAAAGTCCGTGAAGATCGGCAGGCAACCCAGCGATGCGGGACCCGCGAAGCGGGTTCCGCAAGAAGTAGGTCAAGTTCACTATATCACATAACCCGGCGTGCTCCAAGGGTCCTCAGCAAAGCGTTCCAAAGATAAACCAAAGGCTGGGGTTTTTGAAGCAGATGGGGAGGGGCAGGCAGGGAGAGCAGCCCAGGTGCTGTTAATCCGGGCGGCGGCGCTTCTGGGAAAGGTAGTCCCAGGCCCGCGGTCGCACTCTGCTCGCAGCCCTGCTTGTCCAGCAGCACACCTCCCAAACAGCAGGCGAAAGTCCGTGAAGATCGGCAGGCAACCCAGCGATGCGGGACCCGCGAAGCGGGTTCCGCAAGAAGTAGGTCAAGTTCACTATATCACACAACCTGGCGTGCTCCAAGGGTCCTCAGCAAAGCGTCCCACTCTAAATTGGTGATAAAGCTTCCCGTCTCCAAAGCTAGTAATGATGTCCCAGTAGGCCTCCATACTATGCTCAATTTTGTGGGACAGAAAGAGGCCTGTTAAGGAATCTCATTTCACCTGAGGAAAGGATTTCGGTCAGATCATCTCCCTATATAAGGCTTTAAATTCAGCTTTTTGGGGAAACGAGTTCCCTTCTGGGTCCCGCCATAAATGGGTAAGACCCATTCTTGAAAGAGCCACCTTAATCTTGTGTAACCATGTAATCTTATTGGATTTATTAACCTCTCAAATTTTCTTGAGTGCCTGCGCATAGCCTGCCAACTCCGGGGTGGTCCAAAGCCGTCGCCAATAGGCAAGAGGTCTGAAACCCACTTCCTTTTCAAGGGAAATACACCCAAGGTCCATCAATAACTGCCTTAGAGGTGCTGACATTGGGAGACCAGTCAATGCCCTCAGAAACTTGTTCCGAGCTTGGACTAAAAAAAGATACATTTTCGAACCCCCGAGTTCTGCTCCATAGATTATTGAGGCTCTAACCTTTCCTTGATAAATAGACATTGCCGGAGCCACAGTTTTGGTTAAGGATAGACAATGTTCTTTCAGGAGGATCCCCGCTAGTTGATTGTGCTTTGCAACCAGTAGATCCATCTGTGGCTTCCAATTCAATCTTTTGCCCAAAGTGACCCCTAGATAGGTAAAAGAATCAGTTTGTTCAAGGGGGACATTATTCATTACTACTCTTGCTTTCACTGATTTACTTTTATGCAAAACCATGAGTTTCGTCTTGTTGACATTAACTATAAGTTCATGCTCCTCACAAAACAAGATGAATCGATCGAGGGCTCTTTGCAGACCAACTTGAGTTTTTTGACAGAATTAAAGTATTGGCCGCAAACATTAATAGAGGAACCCTCGAACCAGCGAGAGTCAGAGCATCCGTGGGATAGTCAGAGTAATATGAAACCACATTATTGATAAACATGGAGAAGAGGGTAGGGGCTAAAACGCACCCCTGCCGCACTCCCTTGTTAACCATAAAAAGTTCTGTTGTCTCCCCTTGTTGTCCCCATCTTACTTTATTCAGAAAAAGGGGTGGTGATGGACAGAGTATCTGAATTAAACAGAACACTCGTACCCAGTCAACAGATCAGGGCTTGATCCATCACCGTTTTTTAGCTCACTGCACCATCCCAGCTCAAACTGGCTACATGCAAATTAGTCCGTCCCTGGCCCAGTGCATCATGGGAACAGGGCAGACCAAACTACCAAGCCAATTCTTATACTGGAAAGGAAACAAGCATCCGGGGACCGGTTTCTAGCATTACAGCCGTCTTCGGCCCGGCTTGCTTGAATCCTGATGGTGCAGTGAGCAAGGGACTCACATCTGAGTATACCCTTCCACGCTTATGGTGGACAAAACGATTCAGAAAAGGGGGTGGTGATGGACTCTGGCATAAGTAGAGTCGTGTAGTTTAATGATGAATGAGAGGATCTCTGCGGACATCCCAGCTTTGTTAAGAGTGTCCCAGAGTTTATTACCGGGCACTAAGTCAAATGCAGACTTAAGATCTATAAATGCTGCATAGAGGGTGCCCCCAGCTAAGATCTCTGTGTTCCAATATTACATCATACATCTAAAGACTTGGTCTATAGTGCTGACATGGGAACGAAATCCTGCTTGATAGGTGGATAGTATCTCATTATCAATAATCCACCTATTTACCCTACTCAGCACTAATCTAGCCACCAACTTTTGCATTGTATCAATAAGACTGATGGGCTGGTAGTTGGATGGGGAGACTTCTCTTACTCATACGTCGCTTCTGTGGTGGGAAGAAAGCTGTTCCACACTACAGGTGTATTATGTGCTTATTGGATTCTCCTCAGTCGGACAAATATAATCACTGCCTGATCTTTTCCAGTTAAGCCCCCAAAGATCCATCTCCTTGGACAACAGGAGGAAGTACAAACCCCGAAGTTTCCTTCCGGGTGGTGAGGAGAGCAACGAGATGGGAGTACCTGTAAGTCTTCTATTCCTAATGTCACCAAGGATTCCCAAACAAACAAAACGAGATCTCACTGTGATGGACAATGCTGATACCATGCAACGTCACTATCCATGTCGTTGAGTACTTATACACTTGTGACCTGCTCACTGTGCCTCTGGATTCAAGCTATCCTGGCTGATGAGGGGGTGAAACCCCGAAACCGGTCCTAGGATGCCTGTTTCCAGTCCAGGGAGGACCTGGCTTGGCAGTTCAGGCTGGACTATTCCCATGAGACAGTTTGGTCTAGACTGATTTGCAAATGGCCAGGTCTAAACTGGGGTGGCATGGTGAGCAAAAGAATGATGGATTTAACCCAGATCTCTTGACTGGGGGTGAATGTTTTGATTTGTTCTGCATTCCATCCATCAACTGTGTGTCTGCTGCTCACCATTGAGGCACCTCTTGATGTCGACAAGGCCCAGGGTGTTAATATGAAACACTCCTTGCAAGACTTCTTGAAATTTGAGCACCATTCAGAGTCCTGCCATACTCCCCTGACCTATCTGCTTCATGGCTGAAGAAAATTAGAGCTAAACACCTCCTGCATCCGGAGTGTTTATGTACTGTTTTTGCTTACCAGAGAGGTTACTCTTTTCCGGTAGTGGAGACCTACTTCACCAAGATTTTCTCCAATCCGTTGCCAATGAATACCTATTGGCTTTGCCCAAGCTTTATGTTGATGTGTTTAGCATCACTAAAACCAAATGTTATTGCAATTGCCCCAACGTGAAGATGATTATGCATGTGTGTGTCACAATGCATGTGTCACAATGCATGTGCATGCATGTGTCACAATGCATGTGTCATGACATGGTTGCCATCTTTTTTTTAATTCACAATTAAAAAATTGTGGATCTTGGACTGGTATTTTTATTTATTTTTATTTATTTTTTAAGTCCCAAAAGCACAATTTTATAAATAAGCAGCCTGGTAGCAACCTGCAGTTTGAACGGGTACGGGGTGGAAGAATAAAGCTGTCAGGGTGGTGGGGGGCGAAAGAGCACTACAGTGAGTGTGGGGTTCAGAATGTAAAAGTGGAGCCGCTCCCAGGCTGAAAGTGGCGAGCACTAGAAAACACATTCCCTCTCCTCCCATGGAGTGGTTAAAGCAAAAGTAACTGGGACTGAAAAAGAAGAAAGCAAATTAGATTTACAATCTCTTACTGTCTTTAACAGCTCCTTAAAGCATGACATTTTTTTTTCAGATCTCTGGAAAGCTGCCATACTTGGGCCTTTGCTAAAAAAAAAAAAAGCCTAACCTGGGAGTTCAATGACCTGAACAATTTTAGTCCCATCTCATTGCTCCCTTACATGTACACAAATCTGGAGTGGCTCTTTGGCAGCTACAGGCCTTTGAAGAATCAAATAACCTAATGGACTGGCAACAAGTGGGCTTTCTTCCTGGTCACAGATCTGAGCTGGTTGTCCTTTCAGCCCTCCTTGATTTTTGCCAGCTCATTGATAAAAGAGGCCTTAGCATGGTGGCCCTCTTAGACTAGTCGGTCGCATCTGAATCCATTGAACACAACATCATGTTAATGAGGCAGTGGATATCACTGTTACATTTCTGTACTGGATAAAATCTTTCATAAGATGTCACTTTTCCCTCGTACTTTGAAGGCATACAGCATGGACTGTGGGATCCCTGAAGTGGCAATCCTCTCGCCCTTTCTGTTTAACATTTACATGCAGCCCTTGCTCAATTGCTCCACCATGCAGGGTGTGCTTTTACATTAATGCTGATGGTACGCCACTTATCTTTAATCTGTCTACTGCCCAAAGATTTCCCAATCAAAAGATAACGGAGGCCCTCCCAATCATCTTGGGATGGGTGGCAGACAACATACTTAAGATGAACCGGACTAATACTGTGATGTTAATTATCTCTGCTTCATCGGTTGCAGAACGTGACATTATCTTAAGCGTCGACATGAGCACCGGCCCCCATACCCCGCCCCTACACACACATGCAGTGGTGCATTATTCAGGAGGTTTTTTTTAGACAGCACCCTGTCCCTGGAATCCTAGTTCAACAGCGTGACTTACACTTGTTTCACCAATCTCCACTTTTTACAAAAAATATTCTTCCCTTTTATGATCCCTCTTTACGTAAGTCAGTTGTTGACACTGGCCTTCAGTCTCGTCCTGACTACACATTCAGTCTACCTTATATCTTGCCATTACTCCTGTGTCTGCATTGGCACCCCACTCATTGCTCCGTCAGATAGGCAAACCAATTCTTGTAACCGCTAGGATTAGAAAGGGTACTTACAGAAATTATGCTTTTTCTACTGCAATGGCCAAATTCTGTAATTCTTTCCTTTTGAATTTGTAGGCAGGAACAATTCTGCTCTGTTTTAGGCGCCAGATTAAACCCTAGTTAAAATAAATTGCAGTCTTTATATTAGATTTTCAACACAAACAATACAGAGCACAAGCTCAGCCGACAAATATAGTGCAGTGGCATCGAAAGTGCAAATAAAACTGAAGATGGAGCTATTGAAAAATATTCCGCCTGAAAATCCCAGCACTTCAAATCCAAGAAGACCGTACAAAGGTGATCTAAACAAGGAAGGTACCGGCATGGAAAGTGAGAGGGGAGGGTAACAGGGGAGAGGGAGGAGGAACCCCAGTAGGACGTTGGCAGAGGAGGGTGCGTGGGGGGTTGACAAAGACCCCCAGCGTCACTCCACGGGACAACAACAACATTCGCCCTGAGCATGGCATAAGACACTGATGCCAGACACTAGATGCCATTAGCGATGAATGACTCCCATACCTGCCGATAGACTTCTAGTTTATCTTGGAGCGTATAAACAATCCGCTCATAGGACACTATTTTAAGCGTTTCCATCATCTATTCCAGATACGTGGGTATATTGGAGGAGCGCAAAAATAACAGTTGATGGACAGAATGCAGAACAGTGTCATACATTCACCCCAGTACAGAGATATGGGCCTAAATCCATCGTTTTTTTGCACTCCACACCACCCCAGTTCAGAAATGGCCATATCCAAATCAGCCTTGACCCTGTGTCTCATGGGAACAGTCCAGCCCAAACTGCCAAGCCATGTCTTCCCTGGACCGGAATCAAGCATCCTAGGACCGGTTTCTGGCTATCAGCCGTCATCAGCCAGGATAGCGTGACTCCAGTGGTGTGGAGGGCACGGGACTCACGTCTGAGCATACCCTTTCCACTCGGGGTGACAAATGCAAAAATAACAGTTGATGGACAGAATGCAGAACAATGTCATACATTCACCCCAGTGGCAGTTTGGGCTGGACTGTTCCCATGAGGCACAGGGTCAAGGCTGATTTGCATATGGCCATGTCTGAACTGGGGTGGTGTGGAGGCCCAGATCTCTGTACTGGGGTGAATGTATGACATTATTCTGCATTCTCTCCATTAATTGTTGTTTTTGCATTTTTCACCCCGAGTGGGACGGGTATGCTCAGACGCGAGTCCCGTGCTCTCCACACCACTGGAGTCAAGCTATCCTGGCTGAAGACGGCTGATAGCCAGAAACCGGTCCTAGGATGCTTGATTACGGTCCAGGCAAGACATGGCTTGGAAGTTCGGGCTGGACTGTTCCCATGAGGCACAGGGTGAAGGCTGATTTGCATATGGCCATGTCTGAACTGGGGTGGGGTGAAGTGCAAAAAAACGATGGATTTAGGCCCAGATCTCTGTACTGGGGTGAATGTATGACATTGTTCTGCATTCTGTCCATTAATTGTTGTTTTTGTATATTGGAGGAGCGCCAGTGGCGGAGTATACACAGCTTTACCGATGTCAAGGCTGTGGCAAGGAAACTGCGCTCATGATGGCACATCTGGAAGTATTTGTTAGGTCATGTAAAAGAATGGTGTGTCGGGAGAGTGGGGAAGGGAGTGTTAGCATTCGGTCCACTGTGGTCTTCACCTCTGCCCGCAGTCCACGAATGTCTAGACAGTTGCACAAAATATGCGTAGCATCGTAGCCTGGGAGGGTGCATCGCCAACAGCGGGAGTGGTGGAGGAGGCCAGCGCACTCAAATTTGGAGGGCTCCAACGTTTCTATCCTACACCGTTTTAAAGAGACAAAACGTAATCGTGGTCTCCTGTACGCATCTGCCCAGCCCAGTCCACCTCATTATAATCCACCAGCAGGAGCGCTTGCCATGACGCCCGCAACCAGTGTGACTGGTGTAGGAATATTTGTGAGGGATCATCAGATTGTACAGACCCGATATCACTCCATTATCGTGTCCCCCTCACTCTGAGGTAGGCAGCAACAGGGAAGGACCACCAGCACCACAGGGGTACCCAGACAGCTACGAAGATAGTGGCAGAGTTGTAAATGCCATCAGTACTGACGCGGTGGTAGTTGAAACACATTCCTAAGGGCCGCAAAGGGTTTGAGGAAGCCCATAGCAAGTAACTGGGAAATGTTTCTATGCCCACTCGCCTCCACTCAGAGAACCCCTGATACGGATGCTGGCATTTTGCCACAGGGTCCTGGGCATGTAAACAATGGTTGACCGAAAAGAGGACATGTGTCCGCCTACAGATGAGGGCTTGGAACATGGCATTAGCTGAGCACACCTTGCAGCACCGTACTCAGAGTGGGTAAAGGCTAGATGGACTATTGGTGAGGCTCTCTTTTATCAGAACCATCTGGGGGGTGTGGTGGGGGGGGGGGGGTAGTTTGGGGGTTGTCGGTCACTTCCCATTGCATTTAGGCGAGTTGCACCAAGTGGTCGCCAAAGTATAATGTTCCACAAAGGGACAATCTAGCCTGCCTTACTTTCAATGTGCGAACAGGCTGCAGCCGAGCAGTGCCCCAGATTAAATCCTTGATGAGTCTGTCCAAAATGCAGAGAGGGGAGACCGGGACTTAGAAGGTCAGTATGCCCAGAACAGATGTATACCTTGGGAGGGTAACGTATGTAAAAAAAAATTGTCAATCTGTTTGATAACGCTCATCATACAGTGCAGCACAGTTGTATACATAATGTGAAATATCACTAAGAAACACATGTTTTGGACAATTATGTCAGGATTCGAAATCTCATTGATATTGTCACGACCTAGAGTAGTGCGTAAAGAAATTGTAATAATGTACATATCAAAATTGAGATTGTACCGGCCCTTTATCCATCATCTGAATCATCCCCCCCAAAACCCCTGAATTCTCTCCACGCCCTACATATCTTTTCCCATTTCCTGGGGCAACCATGACTCTTATCTTTTAACCTCATATGCCCTCTGACACCAGTCAAGGATCGAATCCCCAATTCGTGACACTCTGGGGAGCATTCGCGCCCCACCTCCTTGCAATATTGCGTTTTGCAACTCCTGCGCTTTCGCTTGCCATATTTTCTGGTATTTAGGGTAGTGCTCCTCACCTCTCGACATCAGTAGTAACCATTTAACATCAAGGGGCACTCACAATTGCGTGACCTGGGACATCACCCCAGCCACCTGATGCCAGACTCCCTGAATCACCGGGCATTCCCACACGATATGAAAGAAGGTACCCTCCAGGTTGCAGCCTCTAATGCGCAATGTTGTGTCGAATCTTCCAATTTTATGTAAAAAAAAGTCAGTGAATGGTATGTCCTATGCAGGATCCTGAGCTGAACCAACCTGAACACAGCGCGAATAGATATTTCACATGGATACAGGAGAGCCTCAATCCAGTCACCTTCAATGTCACCCAGTTCTTCAATCCAGGCGTGTCTCAGGGTGCCCAGCAGGTCATAGGAGTTATCTTCCGGTAGATAGGGAAAATCCCTTTTTCGGGTATGGGTTCACTTAGCAAATGGTCTTCCAGTGGCAAAGCATCTAGTAGGTCAGTGCATATCCCAATTGGAGATACCAAAAGTACTCCGACTGCCATCTCGTACTCCTGACGGTGGACCTTGAATTTTATCAGAGACTGATCTCTCCACACATCCCCAAAATGTTGTATGGCCGTAGCGCCCACCGAGAAAAGCCCGCCAGGGCGCCCTGTTCTCGAAGCAGATCTCTTTGCCACAAAGGAGTCAGAGCTTTGAGCATGTCCTTCCAACCCAGACTGCCCTGTGACTCCCTCCACTTCCGGACCACTGTCCCTGTGTGCAATGGCATTTTTGTCTCCATTCTTTTACGATAAAGGATTGCTTTGTGCCTACCTCTCCCCATTGCATCTCTATTAACCTGATAGGCCGATTCCTGTTGATCGGAGAAGACCCTCTCATTGACCACCAACAACTGTGAGGCCAAATAATACGTCCTGACATTTGGGATTGCGAGCCCACCATTGTATATTCTTCTCTGAAGTTTTCCCAGTGCGATGCATGGGGCATCGCCGTTCCATATGAGCAAAGTAAGTTCATGATCTATTTTACTGAAGAAATTCACTGGGATCGGATAGTGTATTTTGAAGCAAGTGCATAAAGCCTGGGAGGGCCATCATTTTGTAGAGCGCAGGCCTGCCATTTAGGGACAACGTCAGGGTATGCCAATGTGCCACATCACTAATGAGTCTCTCCAGTAGGGGCAACAAATTCCTTTGAATACATATGTGCGGCTCTAGAGGGACCTAGATACTGAGGTACCGGAAGCCCTCAGTCACTACAGATGGCGTGAACTCTTCAGAGAGCCGTGGCAAAGGCCCGACAAGGGAAAGATGGTAGATTTGGACCAGTTGATAGGGTAGCCAGAGTAACTAAAGAGATCAAAGAAGTTCAATATTCTAGCTACTATGAAGTAGGGTCTTGTAACATAGAGTAATACATCATCAGCGTACACAGAGTTGTGCTCTTCCCAGCCTCCATAGGCTCGGACTTCTCACACCAGTGGGTCTTGTCAAATACAGGCTGTGAGTGGCTCAAACAGTATAGACAACAAATGGTCCTAGACATAATTTTACTAATAAGAATAATCATAACATTCGGTCAATTTAAATGACTTAAAACCCAGACTGAATCTGTTGTCTCAATAGCATAGAGGATATTAGCCCACAGCCTCAAATTTTTTTTATTACAGTAAGTGCCAAAGAACCAATGAAACCAAGAAGGTCCTCTTGGGACGATTAATTTAATATACCATATAACAATGTTTGAAAATCAATCTAACTATGTACATATATTTACACACATCATAACGCAAATTACAATTTTATAAAAAGAGGAGACGTGCACAGAGAAAGATAAAGTGAGTGCTCAAGTGAATGATCAAGAAGATCAGAAAATAGTGTAGATGATTTATATACAAAGAAATAATGAGCCTGTCCTAGGTAATGCGTGTAAAAAATACTTCTTTTTTACTCGCTAAATGCTATATACAATTCCTTGGTCCTTCAATTGCACCGTTGGCAATGGGGTGGCCAGGAAGAAAGGGGGGGGGACAATGGACAGGGATTAGTAGGTACAGGCTCCCAAGGGGGAATGTCGTCGACGTTTCGACCCAACCATGAAGTGGGTGGTTCAAGTCCTCAACAACGGGTCTTCATCAGGACGGAGTGGGAAAGGGGAATGTCTCTCAGAGTGCACGTCAATTAAAAATCATTGGGCACCTGTAATGATAAATAAATAGCGGGGCTAAGTATCACTATACCATATCAAAAAGGGTCAACTAATGGCCTGTGTGAAAAAGCACTCACCCTTCCGTGGTGCCTTGGCAAGACAAGGTGCGTCGATTGATCCGCACCCACAATGTTAAAGTATCCAAAGTTATACTGCAAGAACAAAAAAGAAGAAAGGAGGTAGCCATTAGTGCTACAACGCTGATCTCTCTTTGTGATAACTCCATAACAGAGAAGAAAGGAGGTAGCCATTAGTGCTACAACGCTGATCTCTTTGTGATAACTCCATAACAGTGAGAGATTAGGCAAAGTCCATTTAGTAATTGCCAATTGTCTGATAAATCAATATCTCAGTCAATACGTGAGAATCAAACTTATTTGTATATATATCCAAGTACTCGTCTGGGAGGTCTATACTCTATATATGAATTCCTTAAAAACTGTTCTCACAATGTTCTCGCAGTGATCACTTACCCAGTACGTGTGTACACTGCTGTTATTCAAAAGACGTTTTTCAAGCCAAACTGACACTGAATGTCGAGGCGTTAGTTCGCTGGTTTAGTTAAATCTCGAGCAAAACAGACACACAGTGCTGTAGAAGAAATGAGACAAAATACGTCTCCATTAGGGCGGTGCCAGCGAGACTCAAAGCAATTACAACTTCGGGTCCTCCATTAAAGCACACGGATGCTCCGTATTACATACCCCGTTTTTCTTATGGGGGCGAAAGATATTGTTTCTTTCTTCTCACTGTTGCTCCGCTGAGTGGTGCACAGCTTCCCTCACCGATCCGCGTTATGGAATGCGGAAGCTGAATCCAACTCGGCGTGCTTGTGCTCGTAACTAAGTAACCAACGCGCCTACGTTGTGGCGTCCCACTGGTTGCTAAGAGATCGGCCATTGTCGGGATGATTATAAAGAAGCGGTATTACGCCCTAGAAGGATTAGGCATAACCTGTCGAGGCTTCTTTTTATTACGTAAATGTCTCCAATATTAAAAATAATAAAACGTGAGTTAATCCTGGAATTACACCTTAATTCAGTAAGCCTGTATCTATATGAAAGACGAGATGTCTTCATTGGAGCATATGGCTATTTAGATGAAAGGAAACAATGTGACTCATATACATCAATTAAATCACAAACAAACATTGCAAATATTCAAAAAGTGACATATATGAACAATTCTAATAGAATCATAGTGCATATATTGCAAAACATTTACAGCATGCGCAATATACAATAGAAGGATTCACGGGTACAGCCCTTGATTATTGATGCCAGCTAGGTAAGTCACAACATTAGCGCAGAGGCTTCAACCATTATAGAGCGTTGCCATCTGTCTTGTTATTTCCTCATATTCATTGAGGCCCTTATTCACAGTATCAAAAGTGTGCATCCACTTACACTCACGCACATTTAAACAGTTTGAAAAATTGCCTCCTCTCACATTGACAGTAACCTTCTCTAATACCCACCATTTCAGACTTTCAGGTGTGTGATCAAAATTCGTAAAGTGTTCAACCAGTGGGGCCCCTTGGACTCTACAGCGGATCCTGCTGCAGTGCTGTAGGATTCTGGTTTTGACTTTCTGGACCGTTTGCCCTATATACCAAAAGTCACAGGGGCATGCAATCACATATATAACTCCAGTTGAATTGCAGTTAGTATGTTGTTTCATTACATGCGTGTAGTTGTTGTGAGTGCATGATTGTAATTCCTGTGTTAGTTGACATGCTTTGCACGATCCACATTTGTGGTGGCCCAATACAGGTGGCGTGTTCCATAACGTGGACTAGGCCTCCCTGGGTATTTTGGGTAACAATGATTGGACTACATAGTCCCTCACACTTCTTCCACCGATGTTTGCCTTTAAGAAAGCATGTCAACTAACACAGGAATTACGCTGTAGAGTCCAAGGGGCCCCACTGGTTGAACACTTTACGAATTTTGATCACACACCTGAAAGTCTGAAATGGTGGGTATTAGAGAAGGTTACTGTCAATGTGAGAGGAGGCAATTTTTCAAACTGTTTAAATGTGCGTGAGTGTAAGTGGATGCACACTTTTGATACTGTGAATAAGGGCCTCAATGAATATGAGGAAATAACAAGACAGATGGCAACGCTCTATAATGGTTGAAGCCTCTGCGCTAATGTTGTGACTTACCTAGCTGGCATCAATAATCAAGGGCTGTACCCGTGAATCCTTCTATTGTATATTGCGCATGCTGTAAATGTTTTGCAATATATGCACTATGATTCTATTAGAATTGTTCATATATGTCACTTTTTGAATATTTGCAATGTTTGTTTGTGATTTAATTGATGTATATGAGTCACATTGTTTCCTTTCATCTAAATAGCCATATGCTCCAATGAAGACATCTTGTCTTTCATATAGATACAGGCTTACTGAATTAAGGTGTAATTCCAGGATTAACTCACGTTTTATTATTTTTAATATTGGAGACATTTACGTAATAAAAAGAAGCCTCGACAGGTTATGCCTAATCCTTCTAGGGCGTAATACCGCTTCTTTATAATCATCCCGACAATGGCCGATCTCTTAGCAACCAGTGGGACGCCACAACGTAGGCGCGTTGGTTACTTAGTTACGAGCACAAGCACGCCGAGTTGGATTCAGCTTCCGCATTCCATAACGCGGATCGGTGAGGGAAGCTGTGCACCACTCAGCGGAGCAACAGTGAGAAGAAAGAAACAATATCTTTCGCCCCCATAAGAAAAACGGGGTATGTAATACGGAGCATCCGTGTGCTTTAATGGAGGACCCGAAGTTGTAATTGCTTTGAGTCTCGCTGGCACCGCCCTAATGGAGACGTATTTTGTCTCATTTCTTCTACAGCACTGTGTGTCTGTTTTGCTCGAGATTTAACTAAACCAGCGAACTAACGCCTCGACATTCAGTGTCAGTTTGGCTTGAAAAACGTCTTTTGAATAACAGCAGTGTACACACGTACTGGGTAAGTGATCACTGCGAGAACATTGTGAGAACAGTTTTTAAGGAATTCATATATAGAGTATAGACCTCCCAGACGAGTACTTGGATATATATACAAATAAGTTTGATTCTCACGTATTGACTGAGATATTGATTTATCAGACAATTGGCAATTACTAAATGGACTTTGCCTAATCTCTCACTGTTATGGAGTTATCACAAAGAGAGATCAGCGTTGTAGCACTAATGGCTACCTCCTTTCTTCTCTGTTATGGAGTTATCACAAAGAGAGATCAGAGTTGTAGCACTAATGGCTACCTCCTTTCTTCTTTTTTGTTCTTGCAGTATAACTTTGGATACTTTAACATTGTGGGTGCGGATCAATCGACGCACCTTGTCTTGCCAAGGCACCACGGAAGGGTGAGTGCTTTTTCACACAGGCCATTAGTTGACCCTTTTTGATATGGTATAGTGATACTTAGCCCCGCTATTTATTTATCATTACAGGTGCCCAATGATTTTTAATTGACGTGCACTCTGAGAGACATTCCCCTTTCCCACTCCGTCCTGATGAAGACCCGTTGTTGAGGACTTGAACCACCCACTTCATGGTTGGGTCGAAACGTCGACGACATTCCCCCTTGGGAGCCTGTACCTACTAATCCCTGTCCATTGTCCCCCCCCTTTCTTCCTGGCCACCCCATTGCCAACGGTGCAATTGAAGGACCAAGGAATTGTATATAGCATTTAGCGAGTAAAAAAGAAGTATTTTTTACAAGCATTACCTAGGACAGGCTCATTATTTCTTTGTATATAAATCATCTACACTATTTTCTGATCTTCTTGATCATTCACTTGAGCACTCACTTTATCTTTCTCTGTGCACGTCTCCTCTTTTTATAAAATTGTAATTTGCGTTATGATGTGTGTAAATATATGTACATAGTTAGATTGATTTTCAAACATTGTTATATGGTATATTAAATTAATCGTCCCAAGAGGACCTTCTTGGTTTCATTGGTTCTTTGGCACTTACTGTAATTAAATTTTTTTGAGGCTGTGGGCTAATATCCTCTATGCTATTGAGACAACAGATTCAGTCTGGGTTTTGAGTCATTTAAATTGACCGAATGTTATGATTATTCTTATTAGTAAAATTATGTCTAGGACCATTTGTTGTCTATACTGCTAAATACCCAGGTCCTTTGACTACATTGGGTCAACCCCTGTTTTATAACAGTGAGTGGCTCAAAGGCCTAGGCAAAAATTTTGGGCGAGAGAGGGTACCCCTGACAGGTTCCCTTCCGCAACCAGACAGTACAAGACCTCGTCCCATTGACCCGCACCCTGGCCATAGGAGCCTGGTATAACAGTCTCACCCATCCACAAAATTTCAGACCAAAGCCCAGCCTAGTCAATGTGGTGAAAAGCTAGGGCCATTCAATACTATCAAATGCCATTTTTGCATAAAGAGCCATCAATAATACTGGATCTGAGCCTGGCTGGTCTGTTATATGGAGCACGCCATAGTCTTCTCAAATTGAGGCGATGTGATACAAAGCCAGATTGATGATGTATGATGGAAGTTATGACTTTACTTAACCATGTCGCCATGGTCTTAGCCATTACCTTGGCCTCTACGTTCAGCATGGATATGTGTCTCTAGGAGTCGCAATCGGTCAGAGATTTCCCTTTTTTGGAATAACCACTATTGTGGCCGGACGTTGGTCTTCTGGCAGGCAGCTCGGAGTCAGTGCTGTCTGAAACATATCTAGCATTGACTTAGCTATCTTGGCTGCCAACCCCTTGAACATTTCAGTGTGCAAACTGTTTAACCCTATTGCCATACCGGATTGGAAGGATGACATGACTAGTGTCAATGCATCGCCAACTAATGTCTGGAGGGGAATATCATGTAGTAGTTCTTCACAGTCCGAGCCCGTCCTGCTACTTGAGGAGGTGTATAATTCCTTGTATTGAGTTGCAAAGACATCAGCAATTGTCTCACCTTTATTATATAGAACTCCCTCCCCATTCAGTACTCCCAGCACCCACAAACTGTCTCAATCACTCTTCTCTAGCCAAGCAAGGAGTTTGTTGGCTTTGTCTCCCACATCGTTCAATCAGCATTGCATTGCCAGAGCATGAGTGTGATGTGTTTTCGGCCAAGAGCCGCAAGCCTTGTTGACAAAGATGCAGCTGGTGGCGAAAATCAGCCCCTTCTCCGTCCCCACTCTGGCCTCAATGACCCTAATGGCCTTCTCTATAGCCTCACAATCTTTTTTGATATCCTTCTATTTCCCCTCTGTGAGACCCTAGGCCTGTCCCCGGATAACTTCCTTGAATGCCTCCCATTGAACACAGGTGGATTTCACTGATCCCAAGTTCTCTTGAAAATATAATTCTGTGCTGAACTTTTCTTTAATGTCTCTATCTTGGAGAAACTAGGGATCCAACCTGAAGACCGCTGCAGTGTTGAATATTGTTCTTTTGAGGAGGACCCAACCGGTTAATAGTCTGAGACCCCTCGTGCATAGTGTGTCACTGCTCTGAAAGCCTCTACCTGGCTATGATGGGTGAGAAGATGATTGAGATGGGAAACTGAGCCATGCGCAGAGGAGAAATATGTATATTGTTGCAGTTGTGGGTTATGTGCTCTGCACATGTCTACCAAGCCCACCACTGACAGAAAGACTGGCATTAAACATGTATCTGCCCTGGTGGGTGCAACACTCGCCTTATCCATTTCAGGATGCATGACTGTGTTGAAATCTCCCCAATTATAAGAGTGCCACTGGACATTTCCATAAGTAGAGCACTAACTCTAGGGAGGGTTAATGCATGAAGTCTCTGTGGTACGTAGAGGGGGCAGAGGTTTAGGGTATGTACTTCCCAAGTTCCTGAGATGGCCACATAGCCCTGGTTATTGTGCCACATGTGAAGTGGGGTGAAAGGCAACGTTTTTTTGACTAGTATATCCGTGCCCTTCGAGTCTGTGGAGTAGCCTGTGTGTGCCAGTAACTTGTAACCAAATCTATCTAAGGCCATTTAGTGATTACCCCGGAGGTGCGTTTCTTGTAGAAGTGCTAGATCGGGGGAGTGTCTTTGCACATGTTGAAGCACTAACTTGCATTTTATTTTTTTCCCCAAGACGTTGATATACCATAGTCCACATATTCATTCTTCTTGTGGTTGCTCTATTATTTGTTCAGTGTTATCAAAATGGAGATCTTTGTGGGTGCGGGCTGCCTGCAAGATCACATCCTGTCTCTGTAGTTGAAAACCATGGCTATGATCGTACGTTGGGGGGGGGGGGCACCACCCAGGCGCCATGCAGGGTCGCAGGGTCCAGTGCAGTCGTGACTATCTTGCAAATATTTCGGACCTCAGCATGCAGCAGGTTAACATCCTTTGTAACAGTGGCCAATTTAGGCTCTAGCATGCCTCAGAGGTCTTGTATAGCTGCCTTTATCTTCCTCAGGGAGGGAACAGGCAAGGGATAGCCCCAAAGTCTCCAGCGTTCGCGAAGCCATTTCCAGAGTGTGCTGTTGTGGCCATAATAATAGTGTGTTTATTTATGTTGTTCTACCGTACAGAACTAAGGCCCTTGTTCCTCACTATTACATCAGGGGCCCAGCGGAGTGTAACAGTTAAAAGATATTAGATCTATCTCCACTTGCCACTTTCCCTCACAGTGCCACCGAGGGCCGTCACCAGGCTCTGATCAGGTGGGTTCTCAAGCACCTCACTCCAGCTCTCTTATCGCCATGCGTCTCTGCCAGCTCCCTCCTTCACGAAAGGTTGCAGTTGAGTGGACAAACCAAGGGAAGAACCCTCCAGGACAGCACACATTCATAATTTGCAGCAGTTCAAAGTCTCTCACAAGCACAACAAGGCCCCAACAAATCCCCTCTCAGCTTGGTGGGCAGCAAGAAGGAAGAGGCTGCTGACCTTTCACTCCACTCCCAGGAAAGACCACCGCAGGCATCTCCAAAGGAGAGCTTATGTGTATGGGGCCCTGTTCACTCCTCCCTGGGCCCTGAGGCTGTAGCCAGTGAACCAGCCAATCCTGCGCACTCCTTGGCGATTACCCGATCACCACTGCCCACCATGATATATTAGTGGGGGAAAGAAATCTCACCTCTCGCAGCAGCAGCACAGGGCTGTCTTCAAGGCCCACCGCGCAGCCCAGTTCCAGCTGGAGGCTGCAGGATGATAGTCTGGAAGCGGGGCAGGGGAGGTATCTATGACTGCCCTTTCCAGTCCTCGTCCGTGCGGGCTGAGCCGCTGGAGAGGAAACTCCGGAAGTATGCGGACCGCGCCCGTGACGATGTCCCCACTTACTTAGGCTGTGGCGGGTCCTGCCTCAGATTGCAACTCATGACAGTCACAGTCCAGGGCCTCCCCAGCCCCAACTCCTTGCCCCCAGGATCTTGCAACTTACCTTCCGGCAGCGACCAGGACCAACTTCCACTCCCATGCCAGGAAGGGGCCCCGCAACTCAGGCCGCCACAGGTTCGTCTCCGGAGTCGGCTATCTTGATCGGGCCACGCGGGCATTCATCTGAATGTCTATCGCTCACTTACAGGGCGCCAACCACAGCCAGATAGCCCCTGTCAGAGGACTGGCGGCCTGCCAATGATGAGTTTCTGAAAATTGGCTGGGCACTGTGTGGAGTGAAAGCAGATGAAGGGGGTTTTAGTCACTGATGACTACAGGAGATCACTCCGTGTGTGGCCATCTTAGTCTGTGGCAAGCCACGCCCTGATGGTAACAATCTTAACCGTCTGGACATGTCCCCAAAGTGAGAGATTGAAATGTGTTGATTTGGAAAAGTCCTCCAGAATCCTTTCCAGCAGGGGCTCGATATTGTCCTTCATATGCCCCCCCTTTGCTGACAAAAATCCCCAGATACTTGAGATGGGACAGCATCCAGTGGAATTCGTAGCCCCTGACGGCAACTACTGTCCTAGATGAAGTCAAGGGCCTCACTCTTGATCCTATAGCCCGCTATCTGTGCAAAACCATCTATGTATGAGAGTAACGAGCTGGGAGGGATTGAGGGAGGTCTGTAGGTGTTAACAGAATATCATCCGTATGAAGGAGGGACCCCTCAGGGTTTGGATGCCCATGTTCCCTGGCGATTGACGAACAATCGTAGCTAAGGGTTCCAAGGCTAGCAGGAAGTGGAGTGGAGATAGAGGACCACCCTGACACGTCCCAGGCTGGATCTGGAAGGGAGTGGATAGGAAACTCCCCACAATTCACCTGCGCAGAGGGGTCGTCTTACAGCCACAGGACCCTGGGAATAGTCCTCCCCCCAATATGAACCGGCAGAAGACCTTGAAGAGATACCCACTATTTGGTCAAACACCTTTTCTGCATCAAGAGATAGGGCCAGCGCCTCATCCGGTAGACCCTTCGCCAGCCAGAGAACGAACAAATCTAACCAGAGTGGGTATGACTTTCTTGAGCCGAGCAGCCATGGCACTGACCAAGATCTTGACATCCCCATTCAGGGGAATGATGGGGCGGTAGCTGTCGCAGAACATGAGGTCCTTGCCCAGCTTGGGGAGTACTGTAATGAGGGC